>NC_080833.1:97261354-98627604 GCF_030435755.1 Ochotona princeps | reverse complement strand
CGTGTTAGAATCTGAAACTTCCTTTCCCCAGGATGAATCACAGAAACAAGAACCTCTCTCCCCAGGAGACAACCATATTTCCTAAGAGGGTTACTTTTGGCTTCCCCCACCTTTCTATGAGTTGGTCATAGAGGATTGTCTGGCCACGCATAAGATTCTCATTTCAGAGGGATCTTGCCATGAAGCTGGCAGGAAGAAGACCTGCACGGAGGTCAAGAACAATCTAAAGATACGCACAAAATCGCTGCCTTCAATTTAATTCCATTAGGTTGTATTCTTTCTGTCTAATTACATTTTTGCACAGTTACCCAGTTTTCATAGGAATTCTAAGCTTAAAAAGAGTTTTTCCAGTGCCTTTGGGTCTCCAATCTGAAGATTCCTGTGTCATATTAACTACAAGCAAGTGAATTTGATGTGCTTTTCTCCTGTTAACTTGTCCTTCTCTGTAGATATGTTGATCATGACCCTAATGATGGTGAGGCAATGTATCACATCTTCTGTCCCCTCCAATAAGATAGACAGCACCTGATTGTGTTGTATGTGTTTCCTATTATTCCCCCAAATAGGACTTTTCACCTGGCACACAACTTTAACTTTGAGATTGTTATTTCTTTTTTTTTTTTTTTAAGATTTTATTCATTTTATTACAGCCAGATATACACAGAGGAGGAGAGACAGAGAGGAAGATCTTCCGTCCCATGATTCACTCCCCAAGTGAGCCGCAACGGGCCGATGCACGCCGATCCGAAGCCGGGAACCTGGAACCTCTTCTGGGTCTCCCACACGGGTGCAGGGTCCCAATGCATTGGGCCGTCCTCGACTGCTTTCCCAGGCCACAAGCAGGGAGCTGGATGGGAAGTGGAGCTGCTGGGATTAGAACCGGCGCCCACATGGGAGCCCGGGGCTTTCAAGGCGAGGACTTTAGCCGCTAGGCCACGCCTCCGGGCCCGAGATTGTTATTTCTGACAAAATGTAATGTTATTGGCTACAATTTTCTTTTTGTAGTTAATGCCTTTAAAATAATCTTTTCCATAAATTACGTGTATTTGTGTTCCATTTTCCTTTAGAGCTAAGGAGAGACATGAAATGGGCCAGTGCATTCAGCTTACCAGTCACTAATGCTGTGGTTTACGTTCCCTGCGGATTATCGAGGGCATGTTTTTCATGCTGGGCCAACACTGACCGGTGTACCAAGGGAATAAAAGCTCATTTTAAAATTAGCCCAAGCAAAAATAAATAATGAGGAAAGAAAATGCTTTGTTTAAAAAAAATAAAAGGAAAGGCTAATGTGACGCAGCCGAAAGTCAGATAATAAGGGTTTGCTCAGTCACCACTTTGGGCTGTCTGCCCTTGCCCTCCGTTTACATGCATAATTGAATGTTACCACCCCGATGAAGATGAACATTGATGAGGAAATTCTATCAAAGGTAGTGAGGTTTTCCCAGGTCTGAGCACTATGGAAGTCTAGTTGTGTCTCAAACACTATCTCCCTTTGTCTGGGAATGTCTCTGTTTTTCAGGGACTGTGCCTTCTTAGACCTGAGGTCTTATTTGGCCTCCTTCAGCAAATAGATGGGTCTTCCATGGAAGGAGCCAGGCACCTTGAATGTCCTAGTTCTTCCACCAGCACTTCCCCATGACATTTTCCAGAGAACCAAAGAAGTCATTTTTCTCATTTTCACGTGTGCTTTTATTTTCCACTTGCTTTCTCTTTTCTTATTCTTTGGAAAGATCTTCTGAAGATGTGGGTCCCTTTCTTTCCCAAATACATAGAGAACTAGCATTTGGCGATCTTGGTTTGCCTATCCTTTCCTTCCTTGCTTACTTGTCTGTAACTGAGAGAAAGAAAGGGTAGAATTGGAAGGAAAATGATGAGACCATCTGGCACCACAGCTATTGTGAAGACTGACCTAAAATAGAAGGTTCATAATACTGATCAAAGCAAGGTAATTGCTTGATGACAAATTCAATTTAAGCTCCCACTTAAATGTAGTGGAGTGCTATCCAGCAAATCTTTGCTTCTCTTGCGTTGATGGGCAACAGCACGCATCACTGCATCAATAAACCTTGTGAAGCAATCCCTGGAGGGTGTCCTTTGGGGTTCCAGGAACTCCCCTGTAGGAGCCAGTCAACCCAGCTGAACTGCTGCTCTGAGAGGGTGGCGCTGACCTCCTGATCTACCGGCTACACTTCTCCCAACAAGCCACTGACCTGAGGCCCAGAGGCACTGGTTTTCCCATTCATCGCTGTAAATCACAGGATGCTCATGGGTTCCCAATAGGAAGTGAGTCAAGTGCCTTTTTTGACTCTGTGTTACTATGCTAGTTACTTTCACCATGGGCTTCCAGCAAAGAAAGGGAAATTGGTCTTCTATGACTGTTTACAAAGGTGGGTTACGCAGCAAATTTCACTACAGTCAAATAGATTTTTCCCTTTCCCTTTTCTTTCAATCTAGACTTACAAATGTAGTCATGGGTGGCGGGTAGAGGAAACCCTAGCCTCTGGGCCTAATGTATTTTTTTAATATTGTTTTTTTTAGTAGAGCCTACATTGGCCTGACTTTCTTTTGTCTGAATAAAAGCTTAAGCATGGTATAAAAGGGTTGCATGTGCTGAAATGTTGCCCAAGGATATGTGTTATTATTCCTCCCCCCTTGACCAGCAGGGTCTCCTTTCTCTTTCCCTTTCAGCCTTTTGTTTGAACAGATGGGATTGGGGATGCTGGGGGAAGAAAGCCATTCTGTTCTCATTAACTCTCCCCATACACAAACACAACTGGGGCTTCAGGGACTCAGAAACGGGACAGCTCCCACTCCATTGCCTTTGAGACCCAATACACTGACATACAAAGGGAGCCAGGCTGGGGGCTCACATCACCATATCAATGAGACGGCTGCCCAGCAAATTACACGTATGCGTGTTTCCAGAAATGCATTTACAAAAATAGGTGCCTATAAAATATATGAGAAAATGTGTGTGTGAGATAAGTCAATCTGGTACATCCACTGCATTAGACACTTGCATGTGTCATTTTCAGAAGTGCATTCATCCTGCACGGTAATATTTCAGAGTGCAAAATATCTATTTGTGTTGAAAGATAGTCTGTGAGCTCCAAGAATTTTTTCCAGTTGTATTAAATCTTTTCTTCATACAGTAGAGCTAAAATATGTGATGACTGATGGGATCCTAATTATCTTGTGTGATTTTGTTCTGGTATGGTGTACAAATTATTACTAAGGTTTACAGTTCAAGATGGTCTTATTTGTTAAGATGTTCCTAACCAAGGAAAATGTTGCAACTTAAAACTATAAACCAAATATTGAAGGTTCTCTCTTTACCATCCTTCTAAATTTCTGAATATTTGGAGAGAAAAGGAAATATTTACAACCATATCTGAGGATATTTCCCTCCCAATGAACTAATCCTAGGTATCTTCTGTGGGTTAAAAACCAAGGCGTCTGTCCTATTTATTAGATCATATTTGCTTTTAAATCTCTGTTGTCCCATCCTTGCTGTGATGAGGGTATTGGTGTAACTATCAATGGAGCCTAAAAACGTGTCTCCTCCTGGCTAATGCACTAAGTGTTCATGTCACCAGTCCCTTGTCCCAGGAGGGCAAGGAAAAAGGAGCCCTCTGTCTGATGGAAGGAGAGAGATACGGAGCGTTGGGGAGAGGATGAGGAGGACATCAGTGTATTTCATAGCAAGATGATCTGGATGCAGCAGGATGCTGTGTTCTTCCAGGACTTCCAGAAGAGTAGAACATGTAGGATAAAAAAATAAGAGGATCTGCCCGGCACTTCTCTTGGTGGGCATTCCGAACCAGGGGGACTGTGTGTCCACAGGGAAAATCATTTCGAGAGGGCTAACAGTTCTCCAAGGGTCCCTAGGACATGGCCTGGAGTTTCTTGTAAATACAAACTAGTTCACTTCATTTAGGTCTGAGAAGTGCCTTAAATCTGAGGTTGTAACTAAAAAAAGAAACTAAGAGTTTTAGCTCTTTGTTAGCAATTGTTACTTCTTGAACAAGGGATTCCCACGCACCTGTTGAAAATTCAATCCAACATTCACCCACCCATTCAGATCACATCAAAAGGCGCTGATTCTATACTGTTTCCTGCTGGATTAAAAAAAAAAAAAAAAAGATAGAGAGCTAGACCTTAGCTAAAAAGCTTGGGACATCTCTCAGTGTTTTTATTTCGCTACTGGTTGAGATTGATGGGGTCCTGGGACCGGGGAGAGGACAATAAATTGGACAAACAGCTGTGAGAGAAAAAGGCCAGGGATAAAAGGCAGCTGATCCCAAGGGGGCCTGGCTAGCAGCACACAGCAGGGGTCACTACCAGGGTTAGTCCTGTTTAATATTTTTATTAACAATCTGAGCGGGGAGGAGAATTGCATAAAAATGAACCTGCAGATGCCGCCTCATTACCGAGGATTTTCAGAGCTCAGGAAGAGCAGGGATGAACTCCCGAGGTTCCACTGGAAAGGTAGCTGGAAAGAACAAAGACAACATAGGCTGGAGAGCTGGGAAAAGGTGCTGACCAGAGACCTAACCCCAGGGTGGCTGCCAAGGCATCCCACGCAGCGGAAATTCAGAGGGCTCCTTGGCAACTGTCATTCACACAAGAAGACTGTGACTCTGCTTGCTGAGGAGCACATATTGTCTGAGGTGCTTGGACAGGCAAGGTCAAGGTCTTGTCCACCTACGGTTTATGAGATCGTCCTTGGATGGCTGAATTTGGTTATGAGAAGACAAAGAGGCTGTCAGACTCTCCGGCTTCATAATTGCAGGCGCAGCTGCTGAAGGGTGATTGAAGGCTTGTGGAAGATGGAAAAGATCGTCCTTAACCAGAAGCTGGGCCACTGTGGGGGGAGCCATTCCCTGATGGGAACAGGAAGCTGCTGATTTCAGCTCCTGGTGCTGTGCAGCATGGGTCCACAGAGGCATGGAGAGCACAAAGCCTTCCTCCAGCAGAGCCTTGCCCACCAGCCTGGTTGCCCAGGGACGGAGGCCTCTCTGGGGCTTCTTGTTCCTCCTCAAGGCTTGAAGTGGTTCTGAAGGTTCTGTTGCTTCAGTCTTCCTTATTTACTCAACAAAGGGAGGTGTTACTTGTTGATTTTTCCTCTGCTCAAACTGCCCTGTGGGTCCCCAGGAGACACTTCCCAGCTTGGGGTTCTGTTGTCTCCAAAACAGCACCCAGGTCACAGCACAGTGCCTGCAATCAGGTTAGCGTCCAGTTGCGTTGCCCAGGGTGGCCGTTTGACCTCGTCATTCAGATGCCTGTAAGTGTTTCCAATGTACCTAGGCTTGTTAGCTGGCTCTGGCTTCCAGCTTGCTACTGATGCTGACCCTGGGAGGCAGCAGTGATTGACGGCTCAAATATAAGTACTTAGGTCCCAGCCACCCATTTGGAAGACCCGGGTTGAGCGGCCAGGTCCTGGCTTCAGTCTTGCCCAACCCAGGGCTCTTGTGGACATTTAGGGAATGAACCAGTGGATGGGATGGGGACTCTCTCTTCCCTCTCTGTCTCTGTTTACTTCTAAAAGAAAAAAAAAAAATGATGCCATGTGAAAACACATTGCATCACTCATCAGAAATGCCCATCATTTTTGGCATTGGCTCAAATGCGGATGATCAAAGCGATACCTGTCTTCGAGTGTCATTCTAAGGATTAGGGGAGGTGAACGTATGGGTTGTGTGTTAGGTGACCCAGCACTGCAAGCGCTCCCAGAGGCCAGTCGCAGCTCTTTGACAACTCATGCACAGTCTAGCCTCAATACCACTCTATAAATAGATCATTCAGAAGTCATCTTTCTTGACTGATTTGTATTACGTGTTTTACCTTTTGGACAAATTATCCATCCTATGACAGTGATATCTTTCTGGAAAGTTCTAGGACCTGTGCCTGGTGAACAGGTGCTGCTGTTTGGGAGTCCAGCCGCCTCCTTGTGCACTAATGTGTTAAGTTCTATGCAAATCACACCTGTGACCCTTTGACCTCCTCCCTACTTGCCAGCCTTATCTTCCACTCCTCTTCCAGGCCTATCTGATGACTCGCATTCCGCAGCCCACCACAGACACTGTTACCGGTGCTGTCCCCTGACCCATACACCCACTCCTCACACTTTCATGCCTTCCTCTGTTATTTAGCCATCCACAGCCATCAATTTCAATTATTCTCTTTAAAACCCGACAGGATGGCACCTCTTCCATAAAACCTTCCAGAACCACTCCATTTCACCCCTTCTTGGTGGAAATTAGTCTTCCCACTGGAACCCTGACGCCTTTCCCTAACCCTCTACTCTCTCCTTATTACTCCCGGGCTCAGAACTAACTTTTAGCCTACATTTTAAGCTCCCGACAGGAAAGGCCTCAGTACATGTTTGTCAGGGGCCTTGCTTAAACTTATGAAATTCATGATTCGAAGCTGTTTTTTTTTTTTTTTTTTTTTTTTTTTTTTTTTTTTTCAAGAACAGGAAAAGAAGTCCATCTAAGGATTGCTCAGGAGAGCGGCAGGGGAGAGGCCAGGAGAGGAGACCAGAGCCTGTGCATTAGCACGCCCTGCTGGAGGGAGACGGGGAACGCAGGCAGATGTGAAAGGCGGGCGACCCGTGGGAATTGGGCTTGAGTTAGCCAGAGAGGTGCTGCAAGGGGGCCTCCAGACGCGGCTCCACACTTGGAGCCGCCACCTCCTCCCGCATGTGTCTGTCCTGGGACAGGCACACACACTGTGTAATCGGGCTCAGCTGGCAATCATAGAGCCGCCAAACAGACGCGAGACAAAGTGGCCTTCTTGATGAAGGTTAAAACCAGTGGCGGTAGAAAAAACAAAGGAAGGAAAGTGACAGCTGCTGCCCAACACCTGGCCGGCGCGCGGCTTCCGGTTGGCGTTTACTCACTCCCAGGCTCTCCAGAGCCTGGATGGCGTCACGAAGAACCGTGCGTGAGCCCAGGGTTTGGGGTGCCCAAGTCATAGCGGAGGAAAGCAATTTGCCATCTCTGGTGGAAACCGCAAGGGCAAAACAAACACAGTTTCCTGTTAACAGCGAGCACTCACCAACAACTGACCGTGTCACCTGCGGTCTCGGTTTCCCCCTGTGTCAATGAGGGGGATTCTGGGCTGAGGACGCTGTTCTGAGCAAACGCATCCCAAAGGGACCTCGTGTCCTGATCAAGTTCACCGTGTGCAGGGGCGGGGCGGGGTGTGCCTTCTGAGCAGCTGGAGCCTGTGGGCAGGGCTGGGAGGGTCCTGGCTCCCTCACTGTGTCAGCTCTGGCCTCGCACGGACGTATCTCTTTCAGCAACTTCATGTCCCGGCGCCACGCTGTGCTCACTGTGTGGCCCTACACACTGTACTGCCTGGAGTGGCACCACGGCGTGCTGGCTGTATGATCTTGTACAGGGCCGTGTGTTTCTGTACTATTTTGCGCAGCGCTGTACTCCACTGAAGACAGTACCCTGCTACAGTGTTCCATGCTGCGCTGTGCCATCCTGCACTCTCCTAGACTGGCCTGACTGTGCTGCACTGTAGTTTCCATTCTGTGTTATACGGTACTCTGCCAGGACGGGCTGCACTATTCTATGCTGTGCTGTCAGCTACCACATTTACCATATTAGACTATACTATGCTATACTCTATTATATGTTACTATGCTATGCTATACTGAACTATACATTGCTGTAGTGTACTATAAATTACTACATGACTGTATTATAAATTAGCATATTATATTATGCTATACTGCAGTATACTACGCTATATGTTAGTACCTTATTATACTATGCTATAGTATACTATACATTGCTTAACTGTACTATATTATTGTACTATCCTACACTGTGCTCCATTACACTGTACTGTTACTAGTTACTGTACTATATTACACTATACTGTACATAAGTTCTATACTATTTTATATTGTACTATACACTGCTGTAGTGTGTGTCATACTTTACATCACATAGTGTAGTGTAAGTATTGCAAGTACATTTACAGTGTACACTGTAAGTTATTAGTCTTACACTATCAGTACATCATAAGTGAGTTACTACATTCACTGTACTAAGCTATACTGTATTGTATCCCTATGCCATGCTATGCTGTTCTGTATGATACGATGTTGTACTGTGTTATGTGCTGCCATGCTGTCCTGCACTATATATAGCACACTAAACCACACTGCTGTCACACAGCAAGGCTGCGTTCTACCATGGAGGTGAGTGATGAGGCTGGGAATTTTCTGGCATAGAAGGAGCAGCTTCCTCTTCTGCAGCAGCTGGAGACAGGTCTTGGATTGCACTCAACTCTGGCCAGTAGGAACAGGCCCGATTCTTCTGATCCTGCACCTGGAGAGCAGGCAGGACTAGCTCTGAGAAAGGGATTTTAGACGGAACTCTTGGCATTGCATCGCGTTTACCGGTCAGCTGCTGTTACCGGCAAGCTGGTCTGCAAGGTGACTTGACACCGAGAGGACACTCAAGCTGGTATTTGTGTCATGCTTATGGTTTGCAAAGTTTCTGTGGCTCAGCTCACCTGGGAAGGATGGCATGGAGTGCTCTGTTTCAGGCTTGAGCTCCTGACTGCAGACAAGCCTCTGTGTGTTTCTACATCTCCTTTTGCCTTGAGGGCAGTGCATCCCCAAGGCATGTTCTTCTCACAGTAGATCATTGCATCTCAAAAGGTGAGTCCCACATGACACATGTAAGCCTCATGGCTGTACTGCGTAGACTGACATTTCACCTCTGGAACTGACCAGACTCAATGTCCACGGACAGCGATGTGTTCTGCATCCACGGTAGGAAGGAATGGGGAGGAATTTTCCTCAGCAATGACCCAAGTCCTCACCTGTCCTTCAGATGCCACGTGGTTACTTTAGGATCAGGAGCCGGTGATCTGGAAACCCACTATTTGTCATGCTTGCTATTATTTTCTTTTTGTTCTCCCCAAGTATTTAGTTAAATTCTTTCTGAAAATGTCAGGTTGTCTCAGCTGTGCTATATAAAGAGCCAAGGGAAACCTCACTGTCCACTGTTGAGCCTGGGTTTTAAGCTGCATCCCCTGTGGTGAACATCTCAGGTGGGAGGTGAAACTCAGCGGGATCTGTTAGTAAGAAGTGCCCTTCAGAAGCCCTCCTCCAGGGTGGCTGGCCCTGCCTGCATTCTTCTCTAGAGGATTCTGAGGTTTGATTTCACAAGGAAAATTTCCTAGTGGGGTGCATGATGGGTCAGATTTCAACCTGAACAAATACAACGTGTTATCCACCCTCTACTGAGCTGCCTCACCATGCACAGTCTCCATTCCTGGAGATTTAGCTGTAGACTTCTGGCTTCAGCCTAGTCACTGTGCCAGATATTTAGGGAGTAAATCAGTACATGGGAGATCTCTCCTCGCCTGCATTTATTTCCTCTCTCCCTCTCTCTCTCCCTTCAATCTCTCTTTTGCCTCTTTCTTCTATTTGAAACATACATTTACAGAGAGAGAGAGAGAAAAGAAGAAGCAGAAGCAGAAGAAGAAGAAGAAGAAGAAGAAGAAGAAGAGAGATCTTCCATCTGCTAGTTCAGTCAGAACAAAGGCAGCAACCTGGAGATTTTCTGGGTCTTCCACATCGGTGCATGGCCCCAAGGCCTTGCGTCATCCTCTGTTGCTTTTCCAGATGCATTATCAAGAAGCTAGAAGGGAAGTGGAGCAGGGAAGACTCAAAACTGGTTCCCACATGTGATACTGGCACAGCAGGCAGAAGCCTAACATTCTATGCCATGGTGTCTTTCTTTATCTCTATCTCTCTGCCTTTCAACATAGGTAAATCAGTGAATATATTATTTAAAAGGAAAATTATCATTTTATACATAATCTTGCAGTTCACTTCATAGTGTACTACTGAATGTATTTTCTCTTCCGAAGTTGAACAGAATACGAGCTCTCACTACCTTTTATTGAACATTGTGCTGGACAGATAGTGAAGCAGGAAAACATGAAGAAATACAACACAGACATATTACAATACACAAGGTAAAATTGTACCGACTTATGGATGTCATATTGTCTATCTAGAAAAGTCTAAGAAGCTTACAATAGAAATTCTAGAACTGATCAGTGAATTTACCAAGGTTGCAAGATATAACACCAATAAACAGAAATGAAGTGTATTCCTACATATTGGTAGTGGGAAGTCAGAAAAGAATTTAAAACTAAGATTTGTTATAACAGTACTTAGGAAGATAAATTTAACAACAGATGTATAAGAGCTTCATGCTAAAGTCTCCAGGATATTGCTTGAGAGATACATGAGTATCTCAACAAAAGAAGAGATACATCAGGATTATGAGTAGGAAAATTCAATAGTTTTAAGATTCCAATTCTCTCCAAAGTGTGCTATAAATCCAATTTAACCCAAGAGAAAAATCTCAGGAGTCATCTTCATATCATTTGACAAGCTGATTTAAAAATTTATGTGGAAATACAAAGAACGGTGAATAATGAGAACATTAATCAAAGTTGAAATTCCTTTCTATTTCTCATTCTGTCAAAGGTTTTTGCTCCATCTATTGAAATGATCGTATAGAAGGCTCTTTTTTTTGTTATCCTATTTTTATGGTAAATTACACTGATACAGTTTCACAACTAAATCTTCATTGCTGGAATAGATTTCTCTTGGCTGTGGTGTATAGATTGCTGGATTTGATTTGCTAAGGTTTTAAGGAATTTTTTTGTCTCAAGCTTGTTACTTATAATATTTTTCTCATCTTATTGCACTCATAAAAATTATTGGGATTGAGCTTTCTTGTCTTTTGCATTGTGAGAGAATTTGTGTGGTGTTAGAAATTATTTCTACCTTAAGTGTGAAGCTTTTTGGGCCATGCTTTTTGGGAAAGTGGGTTTTTTTGTTTGTTTTAGATTTATTTTAAAATGTGAAAGAGTTACAGAAAGAGAGAAAAAGGAAGAGAAAGAGAGAAACCCTCTCATCTGCTGATTCACTTCCCCAATGGCTGCAAAATACAGGTCTAGGCCAGAGGGCAGCCAGGAGTTTCCTTCGGGTGTCCCGAGGACTTGGGTCATCCTTCACTGCTTTCCCAGATCCTTAGCAAGGAGCTAGATTGGTAATGAAATAGCTGGAACTTGAACCGGTGCTCATTTGGGACACCAGCTGTGCAGGCAACGGTGTTTTACATTACGCCACAATGCTGGTTCCAGGAAGGTTTTTAAGTAACAAGATTCACATTCTTTAGTAAATAAGAGTCTATTCTTGTACAAAGATCTGCAATGCCCCCCTTGGATAAATAAGCAAACATATAAATCAGTGGAACACACTTCCTGTAAAAGAGTATGGCATGCTTCCCTGGCAGCCCCCTCAGTCACGTGCTCACTGCATGTCTAGCATGTGTCCAAGGGTCACCTGCGATGATGGATGGATACCAGTCTCGTTTGCGAAGGCCCCTCGTGATGTTCCCACCACGATGACATCAACTAATGATGCATTGCTCAGAACATATTCCCATCATCAAGTGACACATGGCTGTGTTGGTGCTTTTATAAACTTGTGTGTCTCCAACAGCGCGTGAGCCCTGCGGCAAGACGCATTCATCCCTGCTCTTCTGTCCTTAGTGCTACTGTGAGCACGCCCGTCACTTCCATTTGTGCTGTCCGTGCTGTGCGCCTACACTTCCACAGCTGACAGTTGTACTTGTCGGTTTTCTGGAGCGACTCACTCCTTGGCTGAGTTCCAGGTTTTCATTTGGTGTCACTAGCTGTCTCCCTGGAGAACTTCCTTTAACATTGCCAAGGAGTGTGAATTTGAGAGCTTTTATTGATGGGAAAAAGTCTTTATTTCACCTTTTTTGGAGACATACTTACACATATCACTCACTTCAGCTGGGTCACTCCCCTGTTGCTCAGAGTAGGCCAGAAATGGGTCAAGCCAAAATCAGAAACATGGAACTCTGTGTGCAGGGCAGAGTTGCCAACCCTTGAGCCATCACAGCCCACATCCTTCCTGAGGGTTTGCTACCAGGAAGCAGGGATAGGGGCTGAAGCTGGGATTTGGACTCCAGCATTCTGACATGGGATATGTGCATCCCAACAGGCATCGGAAGCTGGTTGGCCAAATATCTACCCCTGTCTGCTTTTCTGTTGTTTTCTTTTCATTGAATTTGTCCTATTTATTTTATTAAAGTCAGGCACTTAAACCTGTATGCTTCTCATTGTTCTTTAGTTATTCAGGCAAACTCTCTAATCACCAGAATTGGTATTTATTTCTTCTGTACACGATCAGATTATTACGAGAATATATGCTCATTACAACTCATTCAAACAGGGGCTGTGCCTGTGGTGTGACTGAGAGGCTAAGCCTCTAGTATCCCACACAGACATGGGTTCCCATCTCGGCTGCTCCACTTGGGATTCAGCTCCCTGCTTATGGCCTGCGAAAACATGGGATGACTCAAGGTCTTGGGTCCCTATACCCCTGAGAGAGCCCTGCAAGAAGTTCCTGGCTCCTGGTTTCAGATAGGCTCTTCTCCTGCTGTCGTGGCCATTTGTAGAGGGAGCCAGCAAATGGAAGATTTTCTCTCCTCTTTGTAATTTTGTCCTTCAAATAAAGATAAAATAAATCTTTTACAAAACTCATTCTAATAGTAAAATATATTGGGCCTGGCATGATGGGTCAGTGACTGAATCCTAACCTTGCAAGTATAAAGATCCCATATGGACCCCGGTTTGTTTGAAGGCTGCTATACTTCCCTTCCAGCTCCTTGCTTATGGCCTGGGAAAGCAGTAAAGGGTGACCCAAAGCCTTGGGACCCTGAACCTGTGTGGGAGATTGGGAAGAAGCTCCTGGCTCCTGGCTTGAGATTGGCTCAGCTCCAAGTGAGCGAGCAGATGGAAGATTTTCCAGTTTGTCCTCTCTATAAATCTGATCTGCCTTTCCAATAAAATAAATATTTATTTAATAAAATAAAATAAAATATATTGAGTTAAAACTCTTTCTGTTAATATTTGTGTAGCATTATGGCAAAATGCACATATTTCATATATGTGTGTATCTTTATATTTTGACATACCTAAGTATGTCCCTATCACCAAAACCACAAGCTTCCTCACACCCCCTCTAAGTTGTTTTTTCCCTAAGTGTCCATTTTTTTCTTTTCGTTTTCCATTTTCTCCAGTTCTCTGGCTTACGTGCTTTTTAGCAAGAAGTCCACTATCATTTTTATACTCACATTCGTTCCACTGTTCTTAAACTATATTCTCTGGTTACGTTTAAGATTTCTTGATTTGGGGCCCGGCGGCGTGGCCTAGCGGCTGAAGTCCTCGCCTTGAGCGCCCCGGGATCCCATATGGGCCCCGGTTCTAATCCCGGCTGCTCCACTTCCCGTCCAGCTCCCTGCTTGTGGCCTGGGAAAGCAGTCGAGGACAGCCCAATGCATTGGGACACTGCACCCGTGTGGGAGACCCGGAAGAGGTTCCAGGTTCCCAGCTTCGGATCGTTGCGGCTCACTTGGGGAGTGAATCATCGGACGGAAGATCTTCCTCTCTGTCTCTCCTCCTCTCTGTATATCTGGCTGTAATAAAATGAATAAATCTTTAAAAAAAAAAGATTTCTTGATTTGATTGCAATTTGCCTTGCCCATTTTCTTTCTAGTCTTTTTTTTTTCCCCTGGTGGAATTTGTTGAACTTCCAGGATGTGTGAGTTTGTAGTTATTATCAACAATGGAAAGGTTTATTTCATCAAGAGATCTTTCTGAACTCTCCTATCCTTTAGAGACTCCAACCATATGTATGATAGGCTGGTTGCCATTGTCTTACAGGCAACTAAGGCTCTGTTTCCTTTACATTCATTTCTTTCCTTCATTTCAGATAGATTTTATTGTCATTTCTTTTGGTTCACTGGCCTGTCTCCAGTATCTGATCTACCTTTAATCCTGTTATAGAGATTTTTTTTAAAAATTTCCTTTCCTCCTTTCTTTTCTTTCTTCCTTTATTCTTCCTCTTTCTTTTTGAGGCAGACACAGAGAGACAGAGAGAGCTCCCATTCATTCCTTTACTTCCCAGATTCCTTCACTAGTGCAACTGGGTGAGACTCAAACCAGGAACTGGGGATTTAATCCGGATCTCCTACGTAAGTGACAGGGCCACCACAGCTCAAGCTACCACCCAAGTGTGTGATAGCATGGTATTAGAGGGCAGGCGCCAGAGGCAGGATCCGAACCCAGGAGCTCTAATGTGGGGTCATGGGCACCCTAACAAGTGTTTTCTAACTGCTTGAACAAATGTCACCCCCAGCTATTTTATGGCTCATGTCTAGAAGTTCCATGTGGGCTTTCCAGTGGGGACAGATCCCTGCTGCTTAGACGCTTTCATTATTCAAGGGACTTGTCCAGTATTCAACAGTGCTAAGAAATTGCTTGGGAATAATCCAGCAAAGGACACAGAATTTGGAATATACGGTTAGGAGTCTTCTATTTTATTCATTGGGTCATTTTACTACTCTGGGTTTAAGGCTTCTCATGTATAAGCCTGGAGTGAGGGATAGCATAGCTGAATGTTCAGGAACTTATTATAGCAGCCAAGAGGTGTATGTGTGGGGTCAGGGGAGGAGCAGTAATTAGGGCTCCAAGCCTCTCCCTGTACCTATGCAACCTCACCACTTTGGGAGCTGACTTTAGCTGTGAGTCAGAGCAAGGATTAGCCGTTCCTTAGCCCTGGCAAGGAATGGCACAGAAACATTTAGGAATGTTTCAAACCCAGACCACATGTAGCAAGACTCAGAAGCTGTTCGTGGAGCTGCATTCCACAGGCATCTGGGACCATTGCACCATGGCCAGGAGGACATGCCCTAGGCATCACTGGGGCTGCAGTTCATCTGTGTACTCCATAACACTGAAGAACACTGCCCACAAACAAGGTACCGAAGAGGGCTGAGAACACCAGCTTTGGCAGGCTGCTCTTGGGCTGAGGATAACAATTGGGGCAACTCAGAGACTGGTGACTGCTCTGCTACCATAGGGACCCAGGAAACAGGATCAGCAGCAACATGAGGCAATGACCCTCTTACAGCCTTAACTCTGGAGAGGTCGAAGAATGGGCATACTGCATATAGTTCAGCCTGGGTGTTTTCCTCCCCAGCCAAATTCACCCCATAACTCGTGAGGCAAGAAGACAGCCATGATCCAGGGCTGATATACCATGCCACAGGCAGTTTGTAAAAAGAACAACATGAATTCATAAAGAAGAGCAGGGCAGACTGTGTCTAGAATCTGAAGTTCAAAGACTGCTGCTGCCATAGACCAAGGTCAAACTCTGCAGGCAATGGTCTGCAAGTGGGCAAAAGTCTGAGACCAAGGTCGAGGCCTGTGGATGAGGGTGTGCAGCTGGGTGATATCCAAGGCCACATGACTGTGTGCTTTAGGATATCCTTGAGATAGTCACATACTGACTTCTGTGCCTGGGTCACACTGTTGCTTCTTGATCATTAAGCAATGGTTGATTAATGTCAATATGGGACAAAGCTGTCAACGTTTGTGGCATATCAATTCCTGCAATTTGATTCCCCAAGCACTTCAACAAAAGATTGAGGCAGTGAACTTCTGGGTGGATCTCCTCCTTCAGAGACGGGGACTTCCATCTGGCTGCCCGTTTTCATAGTCTTTATCTGTGTCCGTCTCTTCTGTTCTTTTCTCAATTGCACATTGTCCCCTCCCCAACCGTGTTCATGCCGCACTGGCCATGGTACCCTAAGCAAGGAGGAGCAAGAGTTATATATTCTCCTGGTCTATGATCAGGGGGAGGATGACTGCTGCTCAAGCCTAACTGTCCTCTGCAGAAGGCCGTCTCCGGGAGCACATCCAGAGCTCTGGTTTAGCTTTGTTCAGGACTTTTCAGCTGAAGAGCTTATGACATCTTCCATTGGAAACTCGCTTCTTGTGGATAACTACCTTGCACACAGGAAGAATGCTCCACGTACCATCAGACTCTATCCATTGGAGGATGAAAACACTCCAGCCTCTTCTGCTCTGAATCAAGACCTTTAACAATTGCCCCCAGCCACTGCCACATGTGTACTGCTTAAGGACCCTGATCTGGCTGCTCTTAAGCCTTGGGAGAAGTGACAGTGTTTGATATGACAGTGCCCGAGACCAGAATTTGGTGTGGAACATGGAAACTTCTGCTCTCAATTCTTTGTGCGTAGTTGATTTATTTAGCCCTGTAAGCCGTAACCCTTGTATACATAGACAATTTGCCCCGAGCATCTACCAGAATCGCACGGTACACTGGCTGGTGACATTTGCTCTGGAGCCTTGGTTTCAGTTGCCGGATCCCAACTTTGTCACTTATTATTGTGTGACCCTGGGCAAGGGAATGCCACCGCTCAGGGCGGATGTGAGGGTTCACAGCCATTGTTGCCAGTGAAATGCCTAACAGTGCTGGCACACAGTAAGTGCTTCCAGAGACCTTTCCTGGCACTGCTCAGCTTATAGTAACGGCACTAAAGCATCTTCCTCAGTTTTCAAAAATGATGGCAAAATGTCTTGCCACTTAAGACCAGTGGGGTGTGAGGGTGGACATTGGTTAGGATACTCACTCACTTCTCCTCTCCAAGTTCCTGGGTTCAAATCCTGGCTCTGTGACTGGCTGCAGCTGATAGGCACCCTGAAAGGCAACAAAGAGAGTGGCTCCAGTAGCTCAGTCCCTGCCACTCATGTGGGAGATCTTGGTTGAATTTCAGGTTCCTGGCTGTGGCAAGCTGAAGGTAGACATTTAGGGTGTGAGGCAGTAGGTGGGAACTCTCTCTCTCTCTCTTTAATAATTGAAGAGGTAGAAACAAAATAGAACCGCTGAGTACCTCAGGTTAAACACATTAGCACACATGGCCTTCAGAGGGACCAGGTGGGCCAGGCCTGACTCAGGCGCTCGTCTCCCCTTCAGCAGCCACAAAGCTTTTGACTATCGTGGAGTTTCTGACTACCTTCAGTCTTTGTCATTAGGATGCCTCGTTTGTGCCTAGAGCACACGACCATGCAAAGACAAAATGTACAAGAAGTGTTGGTGCTGAGACATGGGTAAGAGGAAGCAGATACATTAATCCTGCAGATACATTTACAGGTGGATTCATAACTCAATTCATTCATTTATCTGACCCGCATTCCAATTCACACACTGAGATGCCTCCAAAATATTCTAGAGTCAGAGTCCAAACATATGCTGTCATAAGCGTAATTAATTTGGGTTTTCATTCATTAGAAATTAATGGATAATTCACACCTATATTTTTCCCATGGTGCTCATGAACAGTGGATACACTGATTGATTTCTTACCTCCAGGGCCAAGAACCAGAACCCATCTCAGAGGCAGCAGTTTACCCAAGCGGGCAGCCAGCTACCACTTTGCAGTCATTCCTGGCTTGTCCTCCGACCCTGTGAGTTCCCCTGTGGCTCCTACTAGCAGGCTGTGGCAGGTGGCAGAAGGCAGATGTAGAATCTCACCACTGAGCTCAAACCCCAGCTCTTCCTTTTCAGTCATGCCATTCGGCTCACTAGGGAAATATCCTGTGCCTTTGTGTGCCCATCTGTTAATCAGGGGGTGTGAAAACGACCCATCTCATAGGGTCGGTAAGAGGGATGACTGAGCTAAATGGATGGTGATTTATAAAGTAAGACGTGGCACAGGTTAGTGCTTCAAGTCTACCTAATGTGTATTTCCTAAGAACCAAGACTAGCAACAGGCTGGCTTGGAGGAATTCCACAAACCATGCTTTCTGTCCCTGTTCCAGAAAAGCTCCATTTATCTGGGGGAGGGGCTGCATCCCCCGTGGATGGAGTGTTCCCAAGATGGACAGTGTGCAGGGGAGTGAATGTCAGCCTCACGAGGTCACCAGGAGGGCCTCCCTGAGGAGGTGGCAAATATCAAAAGCAGGAATCCAACCACAGGCAGGGGGGTATGTCTGAGGCTCTTCTCGCTAATATTGATCTCTTCCTGCTCGCTCGCTTTCTTCCTTCCTTTCTCTTTCCTTGCTTTTCTCTTTTCAGCTCATGGGCTGCTTCCCTAGCTGGTCCGCACAGACCTGGGAGCAAAGAAATAAAGATGCCATGTTCAGCTCTGTGCACTAGGTGGAGCGTGTTAGCCACAGAAGGGCGCCAGGCAAGCCCTTAAGAGAAGAGCGAAGCCTGGGCGGGTGAGAGGCGGCTGTCAGAGCCCCCGCCGCAGGTGGCCTTCCCCAGACTTCCTCAGGCCCGCCGTGATGCAAGCAAATGCAGGCGGTCTGGGAAATCCCAGAAGCCTACCCTCTTCTCAACCTGCAAGCAGGAGAACCGAGAGAGGGCGCACAGGCAGGGAGTTGCAAGCTTCCTGCCCTCCTGGCAGGGACGCTCTCACGCCTCTGTAGATTGTCCGGCTGGAAAGCTGAGCCAGGAGGAAGGAAGGAGTGGGTAGTAGCTTGGGGCGCAGCCTGCGTGGAGCTCCTCCTCAACCGGGGGTTCACCTTC
The DNA here is from genome assembly GCF_030435755.1 of Ochotona princeps. NCBI lineage: Eukaryota > Metazoa > Chordata > Mammalia > Lagomorpha > Ochotonidae > Ochotona > Ochotona princeps. The sequence continues at coordinate 98,609,123 of NC_080833.1, read as the reverse complement.
CTCAACCACTTTCTGCCTACCTCACTCTCTCCTCTGCTCCAGTCTCTGCTCCCATGGGCTCCTCTCAAGCAGGCGTGTCTTCGTGACCCACACCAACACTCATGTCTGCTATCACTGGCTCGCAATGGTTCCGTCCTGCCTTTCTCAGTTGCTCCTGATGACACACACGTGCTTGTCATCCCGCAGGTGCACACACACACATGCGCGCCGTTGGTCCATTGGATGATGCTGACTGACTCCTGCAGGAGGGAGCTCACCATATCCTACCCACAAGTAGAACGATCTGTACATACAAAATGCTCCATAAAAATGCATTCGATTCCAAATTCCTAAAGAGCATCACTTCAAACTCTGTAAAATTGATCCATTAAGCAACACATGGAAACTCGTTCTTCCAGCTGTCATGAGAAGGCACTCATAAAGGGGCTGGGTTAGATACAGGGATTTTAGGGGGTGCTGCACAGAGTGAAGGGCTAGAGATTGTTAGTAAAGCAAGGGCACAAATCATACATGGTGAGCATGGTTAGCATTCATTTGTGCTGATCCATTTATTTTGTTTTACCCCATTTTTGTTAAAAAAAAAAAAAAAAAAAAAGGAAGGAAGAAGGAAAGAAAGAAAATTTTTAAAAGCACCTGCCAGAGCAGTGGCGCAGGAACTCACTCCTCTTGTCGTGATCATGTGAACAAGGAGAGTATTGTGGGGCACTGGTTGGGCAGCATGCAGCCCTGGAATGACCTGGCTGATTGGCAGGGTGTAGCGGTGGCTCAGAAATGGCTTACAAACTAGAGTCGGGAAGCAATAAGACAAAGGGAAAACAAACATAGAGAAACCAAAGGCAAATAGGAAATAAAGGTGGGACCTAAGATGCTATCCATGAACACCTCAATCTCCATAAGAGGCAGGCCCGACCAGCCCGTGGGGAGCAAGTACCTGGCCTGCAGCACTCACTGGCTGTGTCTCCTGAGGGGCATGCAGAACCCACAGCCAGCGACGGCTCCCTGCCCTGGCAGCTGTGTCACTTGTGAGCCAGTAGGAATTAAAAGACTCTGCTTTTAAATATTTCTCTCTTTTTTCCCTTTTAAAGTAACAGCTTCTTTTTTAGCACACATTATTAAGAAAAGTAGAGCAAATTCTAAATAAAGGTAACCCAACAAAACTGAAACAACTTGGAAAAGTTTTAGGAGGCTCCCATACCTCCTGCAAAAGTTGGCCTCTAAGGAAGAGGAAAAGGGTGCATTGTTGGATTGGGGTTAATATAGGAGGAAAAGAAAAGAAATATGAGAGGGGTGGTAGCAGGAAGCCCAAGAGAGCTGCAGGGATGCCCTGTAGAATCTTTAGTTTGACAATGAGGGTGCGCTCTCCTGGTATGGGCAGGGCTTGGCTGTGGGCAGGGAATAAGGGGAAAAAAGAACAGGCCTGGGGCTGAGCTGGCTGAGTCCTGGGAGCCCTGCTTGTGCAGGGCTGGCAGGGCCCTGAAGGCACAGTCCCTTGGGAAGGGCTCCTAAGCAGGGAGGAGAAGTGTAGCACATGAAGTTCACTGTGGGACTCCATGTCACTCCCCTATTGCAGCAGGTTGTAGCGGCTCAGTGGCTGCCAGATGGGGACAGGCTGTGCAGCCACCATAGGGGTACACAGCTGGGCAAGAATATTCCAGGGACCACTTATGGGCTCCGGCCTGCCCCTCTGCTCAGGGGACCACAGTCCTTCCCTCATTCCCTCCCTCCCTGTTGGAGCACCTTTTCTGCTCTGACTTTTCCCACCTCCTTCCTTCCTGGCGTTCACATTCTTCTCCTCTCCCTCCTCCCTTGGCTGACAGGCTGTATCAGTGACTCCCTCCACAGTGTCATATCTAACTTTTTTTTTATATTCATTGCATGATTTATTTTTAGCCTGAAACAACTGCATCCTAAAAATGGAGTTCCCAATGACACAGGGGCTGGGCCCAGCTATGTAAGGTATCCCGGGCTGGGCCTGGCAACTTCCCGACTGGGTCCTTCCTGTTATTGCGCATGTGCCTAGGCACTCAGCCACTCTTTGTCCCAAACCCACTGGGTACAAGGAGAGGAACCACGCAGGCCTGAGGAAAAGCCAGCCTCTGTCTGCTCCTCCCCAGGGGGCTCATCTGGGCCCCTAGGCCTCTGTCTTTGATCCTCTCTTCTGCACACAGCGCTTTGGCTTTGGGGGAAGGTGGTGGCAAACTCGTCCCAGATGAAGAGAACTCACCTGTTTGTTGTGGGGATCTACCTGCTGTCCTCTTGCTGGGCGGAAGAGGGACTCAACTTCCCCACGTATGATGGCAAGGACCGGGTGGTGAGCCTTTCGGAGAAGAACTTCAAGCAGGTTTTGAAGAAATATGACTTGCTCTGCCTCTACTACCACGCGCCGGTGGTGTCTACTGACAAAGTTGCTCAAAAGCAGTTCCAGCTCAAGGAGATTGTGCTGGAGGTAAGCACACTGGGGGCGTGTGGAGCGCCTCTGCTTCACGTCCACGGCTGTCATCAGGGGTGTGGGGTGAGCCTGGGCCAGGGTCCGGATGGCAGTGGGGGTTGTGTGGGAACAATACGCAGGGCCTGGTTACCAATGACTGCTGTATTTCCATTTCGTTGCAAATTGGAGCATGTGTTTGTCGCAAGGCTGGGTGTGTGAACAAAAGAGCGGGAGGCTGTGTTCCTTCAAATGGAGGTTTGAGAGTAGAAGGACATCCTATCAAAGGAGTTGCTTTTCTTTCACCTCATGTTCCTCTTGATTCTCCAGCATTCTTCTCGTGATTTTCTCCAAGAGAACAAATTGCTAACATTGTTACTACCAGTATCTGAAACGCAATCCAGAAGTTGCCAGTGGGCTTCATTCACTCTGCCAGCTCCCAGCTTGTCATCCCCAGGATCCCAGAGGGGCAGGATCCCTGGGACCTTGGCTGTTCCTGAACCAGACTGCCCAGGGAGACAGCACTGTTGCGTGCAGATGTGTGCAGGTTTATGCTACTCACGGGTCCACCTGCTGAGAGTGAGCCTCACAGGGCTTAAGGAAGAGGGTGAAGTAGCTGCTTATTTTATCTGTACCCCATGGCCTGTTTGCTGCTTGGCAAGGGGACCCACCCCAATCCCCATGTTGCAGAGCCCATTGCTGCAGCTCCTTCTGGACAGCTGGAGATCTCTTACACTTGGGGCATATCTGTGGGGACCAAGAATGTAAAGGGCACCAAGAATCCTCCCAGGCCCCATGCTCAGTGCAGGGGCATGTCTGTGGAGCAGGCTGTTTGGGAATGATATAGCTTGCTAACCAGCATAGTCAGAGAACATGAATCAATCTGTTTAATGGAATTTGCACGTAAAACCATGTGCAAGTGAATTCCCCACTCACACCCTCCCCCCAACCCCCCCACACACCCAATGACTGTAAGAAAGCCCAGCAAAGCTATCCCAAATACATTAAATGTCTTTGATGATTTCAAAAGCACGTCAGAATTGTGTCTACTCATGGTCCTACAAACACTTATTATCGTGGGATTTCAGAGAGCTCTGGCTGGCAAACTGTTAAGCCTTTTACAAATGTTGTCACTACTAGGGCTGGTGTGGTGGCAGTTTGAACCATCCCTCGGGAGATGGGCATCCCATTAGGGGTACGTTGCTTGAGTCCTGGTTACTGCACATTTTTTGGTTTAGCTTCCTGATAGTGGGCCTGAGAGGCAGCAGGTTCTGGTACTGGGGTACCTTCCACTGCCATGGGAGAGATGGATTTCTTCTTGATGGCTGCCTGGCCTGCTCACAGCTCCTGCAAGGCGTTTGGGGGAGTGAACAGGCAGATGAGAGATCTCTTCCTGTTTTTTCTCCCTGTCACTCCGCCTTTCAAAGAAGTAAATTCTTAGAGCATCAACTCAGAGTCTTGGCATGACTGTTACTTTTTGGTCATGCTGAGTGCTGCCTGTGGAAGTCCAGTTCCCTGTGTGAGAAAGCAGGGAGGGTCATTAAGTCTCTGTTATAGAAAAGGGAAGGGGGACCCGAACTGAACAGGAACAGGGCCCAGAGCATCACTGCTGCTTAGCAGGCGAGGTCAGCACTCACACAACCGTGTCCATCCTGGCTCAACCCTGGCAGTTGTGGTCATCTGTGGCACAAACTAGCAGATCAAAGAGCTCTCTGTCTCTCTCTGTGTGTCTTCCTCTCTCTGCAACTCAGATTCTCACATAAATTAATTAATGTGTGGGGAGGGGAGAAGAGAGAGAGAAAGTGAGCTTTTATGTTTTCTTTTTAGGCAAAGCAACTAGTTTTTCCACTTAGTTCTTTGGACCCCTAACTTGTACAAGAAAAGCATGATGCCAATTCCAGGGCTTGGCTGTTTGATGAGTGCAGGGAGACGGACAGTCAGCCCTGGGGCACGGCCAGGAGGCTGTGCAGTCTGAGCCCAGGGCAGACAGCTACCGGGGAAGTGGGGCTACTTTGCTTCCACTATTTTATTATAGCCTGGTATGACCTAGGACATACACTACACGCCTACAATGGATGTTCCTCAGGCTAATGCTTATTATTATTGCATGGAAAACACATGAATTTAAGAAAGTTTTTCTATCTTTATTAAGAATCATGATCCCCATCTATTAAATCTATTTTACTCTACAGCCTGAAGTTGCCAATGCCAGGTTGACAGCCTAAGGAATGTTTAGGGTACCGAGTTTTAGGACTAAAAGTTCACCCCTCATCCCCCAGAGGGCTGGGTTACACCGTTAAACACACAAAGGCACTGTGATTCACTTGTGTACATTTTGTCTACCGCCCCAGTGTTGTCAATGAAAAGATGCACAAAGAACCCCACCTGCAGGGCACGGGGTCTATCACCATTTAAAATGTCACTTAGTTGGTCTTGAATTTGTGACATCCCCTTCCTCTAACCCTGCGGTGGGAGTGGGGGAAAATGAGACATTCTTGTGGCTCCTGGCCCAGTATGGACCAAGGCAGAAGACAAAATGCTGACCATTCCATGTGGCAACAGAGCAACTCAAAACTTCTCTGGGAGAGTGGAGGAGGATCCCACCATGGAAGGAAATTGGCAAGGCAAACTAGCGAAGGCGGAGGAGGGCATGGTGGGAACAGAGACGCTGACAGCTGGAAAATATTGTTCCCCTCCTGGGCCTCATGGCCAGAGGGCGTGATGTTTATCCTACTTGGTTGGGTTTCTCTGGCAAAGGCAGCTCTTTAGAATGCTGCCAGTTATCTACACCTCTCTATGACCAATGGAGTTCTGTCCTGGGAACAGGGTTTGATAAGGGGAGGAGAAGAGGGAAGAGCATATAAGGTCACCGAAGGCTTAGCAGAAAAAGGGCAAATGAAGCATTGCCAGCAGGCACCAAACTCAAACCCTGCTTTCCGGTTTGACCAGGGTCCAGCTCAGAGGGCCCTAGGGTCAGTATATGCCACATGGGGTTTAGAGATGGTCTATAAATACTTCTTGAATGGATGAATGAAATGTTAGCACTTAGAGAAACCTTAACGTTGGGAACCAACTGATCGTTCTGAAGTTCTCATTTCATAAATGTGGTCTTGACATAAGCAGTCAGTTATCCCAGCTCCTAGCTAGGCATGCATTACCAGCAGAATAAGACACACTTGTCTCTTGATTTCTATTGTTTCTCAGAGAGCATTTCTTTGATTTCTGATGACTTAGCTTGTTTTTGTTGTTTTCATTTTATGTTTTTCTTCCTTGGACTACTTCTCCAGGCCTTTCCCCCATTTTTTTTTCCTGTTGGGGCATCAGCACAAGTGACCACAGGCGTGGTGGCCTTGTATGCTGTCTCCTGCAGTTTCACCTGAGATGGTGGACTTGGTCACCTCACAATGGCCACCACCTCTTAGCATGAGCGGGGGCACCATGGGCGGTGAATTCTGTGCCTCCCAGCTCCTTGCTTCCTGCTTCCTCTTTTCTCCTAGAAAAAGCTGCTGTCACCTTCTATAAATACTGCCAAAGAAGTCCTCCAGCAGTGCCCAACCCGCTTGGAGTCGACAGGCTTCCGGGATGGGTGCAGGCAGGCAGCTGCTGCGTTCAGGTTCCTGAAGTGAAAGGTGCTGTGGTGAGGGGGCACCAAGGGACCAACCAAAGCTGCAGAACAGGTGCCAACTGCTGGCAGCCCTCACCCCTGCTCCCGCAGGATTTTAGGCCTGCAGGTCCAATACCCCACTGCAGAGATGAGAAAAGCATAGCACCTCCTGACAGCTAAATGGATCCGAAAGAGGAGTGGCTTGGCTCCTCCTCACAGACTCCTGACAGTCCTTTGCCTCTCAGGCCTGGCTGAGCCTTGCTGAGCCTGGGTCAAGCATCAACTAGGGAGCACACGAATTAAACCAGGCCCCTTGCTTGCTCCCAGTCACACACAGTTCACTCTCAAAAACTTGGGGGAAGAGCTGCTTGTTTCCTTCCAATTCCTTCTACCTGGCTCTTTCTCTCAGTGGAGACATTTTCTGGGCTTCTCTCTGTTGCCATAGCCTCCGAAGAGCAGCCCAAATTCACAGCTGACTTAATCCTGGAGGAGGCCCCAAATTCAATCCAAATCACCAAAACTGAATCGAGTTTGCATTGGGTAAGAAAGATCAAGAAACTGCCTGTGAATCCCAAGCAGAACTGAATGAGGCTGGCCCTGTGGTGTGCAGGATTAAGCTGCCACTTGAAACACTGGCATCCCACTTGAGTCCCAGCTTCTCCACTTTCAACCCAGTTCCCTGCTAACATCCCTGGGAAAGCAGCACAGGATAGCCCAAGGGCCAGATGTGGTTTTAGGATCCTGTTTCAGCTTGGCCTAGCCCTGGTTATGTCCATTTGGGGAGTGAACCAGTGGATGGAAAAATCTCCTTGTCTATCTCCCTTCACCTTTTTCTTTGTCACTCTGCCTTTCAAATAAGTGCATACAGTGTAACACACACACACACACACACACACACACACACACACACACTGAATGTGGAGAAGTGGATGAGGATGATGTCATGGTGTTGGAAGGGGTCCTAGCTGGTCCTAATGGGCATCCTCACTGGAGCTCCTGAGCGCCCTGGGACAGCATTCCTGTGCTGCTCAACCCTAAAGCTGGGGTCATTTACTGCTCCCTCCCCTTGTGCCTTATCCCTGATATCCAGATCATTGATCCTTTCCTATCCGTTTCTTGTACCATGAGGCAAGAAGGAAGCAAAAAACTCAAAGCTTTCTCCATGACACTTGCATGAAGCCAACTTTATAGTCACATAAGCCTCTAGATAGAAAGGAGAAAGTAGGCATGGATGGATCTCATCTCAGTTTTAGGATCTCTGAGTGCTTTTTAAAAATATGTTTATTTGTTTTTATTGGAAAGGCAGATTTACAGAGAAAAGGAGAGACACATAGAGAGCTTTTACATCTGCTGGTTCACTTCCCAGATGGCCACAAAGTCTGGCCACTGGTGCCCATATGGTGTGTTGGGACCCCACAGGCAGAGGGGTGGATTGCTATGCCACTGTGCAATCCCTGGGGAACTCTTTATTTCATAGTTACACACTTAAAGTTGGTGCTCCTACCAGTGGATGGTGATGGGTTATCATTGAGGGCAGGAACGGAGTAGACCACCTTATAACCAATATGCAGCTTTGGGATTGAGGGAAGCTATGGGGGCGTTTTTTTCAGGCCAGTTCATGTTTACAGCATGGAAATGAGATCTGTGAATCTCTTAACATTCGTTCCTCCATCAAATACTCATTGCTTTCCACAGTCCCTCAATAATCTAAGCACAATACCCAAGACTGAATGAATGTATGCATGGCTGGGGTGCAGGTGATGCTCTCCAGTGCTTTCCACAAGAACAGTGTGAGTGGGCTCATTTGGCTTGGGTGAGCCTGGTGGCCAATCTGGATCACTGCTTTGTGGGCATGGGCACAATTCAATCTCTGTTCCAGGTCCTTGTCTCACATAAAGATAAGACTCCTAAGTTGAGACATGTATAAGGTACACAAAGTACCTTATACATGGTTACTTTATAAATAAGAAAGAGAACACACTTTCACACGTGAGTGTAGTTGTCGCACAAAAAGAGATACCCGTTTTGAGGTATATCAAGGGGAGGGTACAGGAGGAGCATTACCAACCATGTGCCCTGTGAAAACAGGGCTCTCCTCATTACTGCTTTATTTGTGAGGTAGGTGCTGCTGCCTCCCCATGCATGAAGCTACCAGGGAATTTTAGGATACCTCCATAAATTCCACGTGGAACTTATTTTTTTTTTCTAATAACATCATCCTCTTCTAGGTCCCAGGTGAAGCAGGTGCATCTTGGGAAAAGGAGTGTTCCAATTGATGGGCAGAGAGATAGCACTACAGTGAGTACCTACAAGGTTTTCCGGCTCACTCTGAACTAAACAAACTGCCCAGGCTAAACCACATCAGTCTCTGTAATGGGACACTGGCTGGCCTGTTGCTCCTGTTTGAAATAGGCCACAGCTAGAGTGAAGCCTGGGGCTACTGATCAATATCCCCTTTTTGCGGTCCTTCTTCTCCTCTTCCTTAAGAAAAAAAATCACTTTAGCTCACCACATAGAAGCTGAGGGGATACTCTGCTATTGTCCACTTGGGGACTCCTCTCAAGCTCTCTTGAATGTTAAGTGGCAGAACCACTACCCAAAAATGATTTGCAAAGACCTTTATCAAAGAGGGTTAGTGGTAAGACCATTTTTCCTGTGCTGGGACACAAATTACTTTCTACTAATTTTTAGAATAGGATTGTAGCACATCTGGAGAATAAACCAACAGATGAAAGATCTCTTGTTTCTCCCTCTATGTAGCCCTGCCTTTATAAATAAATAAATCTTTTTTTTTTTATGGAATCAGAATGCTGTGCAGGATAGGCCTATGGAGTCCGCAGAAGCATTTCTCTTTCCCTTTCCTTTTCTAAACATTGTCTTTATTTCATAGAGGAAATGCTTATATCTATTGGTTCACTCCCCAAATGCCTGTGACTCCCAGTCAGAGCAGAAGCTAGGAACTCAACACAGTTCTTCCACATGGATGGCTGGAACTTAATCACTTGGGCCATCACCACTGCCTCCCAGGTCTCACTGGCAGCGAGTGGGAGTGAGGGGCAGGAACCAGTCATTGGCTCCAGGCACACCAGTATGGCATGCAGGTGTCCTCCCTGCAGGATGGGATGCCTACTCCTCCTACTGAGTCTCTTGGTGTGGCTGTTTTCAGTCTGTGAAAAGTTTTAATCTTCATACACCCTAAGCTCGGGGTAACTCTGAGCTACTATCTTTGTTCAGATCCCAGTCTTCTAATTGTTGTATCAGTGAAAGGCACCTGCTAAACCTTCGAACTATTGGAACTGACAATATATTACTGATTTGGGGAATTGCCAGGATGCTAAGTTGGTTCTGAAGGTGCAGGATTCAGGCCTGCTCTGGGATTCACCTTGGCCTCCCACTGGCCACTTACCTTGACAATGCTCTGCACTTTGGATTTTCGTAAAGGGAAATGATCTGGGCATTTGAGAAGCCTTGGTCTAGGCGAGAGCTTTCGCAACGAATTATCTTGTCTCCTGAGACTCAACCAGAGATATTTTGTAAGTAGCCATAGGCTATGTCCAAGATGTGCTTTCAGAAAGAGAAGACATGCCTCCACAGGGGTAAAAGATGTGAATTATGAGAAAAACATGCAGATCATCTTGTCTGTTAGTTTTATTTATCTTTCAAAAGTGATTTGTATTATTATTTTATTATGCATATTTTAGAAATACAGTGTGATCATTCAATACATATATTTACGATGTAATCCATTGTGCATGGATTTCAAAAAATTTTGCACCAAAATAAACTTATCTTTGAGCTGCATTTGAAGCCCCCTTATATTTGCTTGCAACATCACATTTGTCTTTTCCCCAAGAGAGATGGTAAATGGAAGAACCCCGGGAATGTGTGTATTCTATAATGTGTAGTGAAAGACTGTGGAAGCTGCTCAGAGCACAGACCAGAGGGCGTTCCATCAGATGAACACCAGACTTGTAAGCATTCAGAGATAGTCTTCTTCCCTTTTGAATATTAATTTCTCTTGTATTAGAAAGAATTTGAAAGAATGACTGGGGAGAGAGAGGGAGAAAGAGAGAGAGACAGAGAGACAGAGGGACACAGAGAGACAGAGAGAAAGACTATCCCATCTACTGATTCACTCCCCTAAATGATCTCAGTGGTTGATTCTGAACCAGGCTGGAACCAGGAGCCGGGAACTCCAGCCTGTCTAACCATTTTATTGGCAAGGGCCCACGGAACTTGAGCAATCTTCCTCTGCCTTCCCAGTTGTGTGAACAGGCAGGAGGATCAGAAGCAGAGAAGCTGGGACTTAAACTGGCACTCCAATTTAGGATTTATCAACATTGCAAGTGACTGATGAACTCACTCCATCACAGCACAGGCCCTAGGGGAACATTATTTCATTTCAGGAAACTCACCTTACTTACCAAGACATGGATGGCATGGCCCTTCATGTCTAAAGAGGTGTTCATATTGTAAATGACAAGAACTTAGTTTCTCTAGGTCTATCCTATGTGTTGCTTTCTTAAAAAAGCTATTGCCCTGACCACGGTGTGAAGGCCACTCCCCTTACCTTTTTACCCTTCTTTATGTTCCTCTGTGGAAATTGGTTGTTATATTGCATATTGTTTGATACCCCAAAGGGGTTGGGAAATTTTTTTTCTCGAGGATCATTTGGATATTTATAGCATCTTTCACAGGTTGTACAAAATGATCAACTTACAAGTTAGCCTTCTATAAGTTTGTGAAATTTTAAGTCCTACAAAGTTGTCTTGGCAGGATTTTGCTGGATGTCAGCTAGTGTGACTTAGTAGGTGTTCAATAGCATTTGCTGAGTGAATGTTAAATGGACAGAAGAGAAAGGACAGGAAGGGGAAGGGCACTTGAAGCAGATTTACCACAAATCATGCCCGATGCACATGCTTTAAGAATATTATTTTACTTCATTCTTAAGGCATAGGCTCATATCACCAGCAGATAAATGAGCCAGAAATTTCGATTAAAATGCCCTAAGCCACAAAGCAGGGCGGTAGCAGAACATTAAAAGGAGATTGGAATCCACACGAATGTGGTTCAAAGTGGTATGTCCTTTCCAGTGTGCCAAGGAACAGCTGACAGGGATTGCTCATGTTTGCAAGCAGTGCCAATTTAGGCTGGGACAAGCATCTTCAGTGTGGAGTCTGGATTCTAACCCATGGTTGAACAACATTAAATAATACACTGGGCTAACTGTGTGTAGAAACTACATGACTAGTGTGAGTAAAGTGGACTGACATGTACTCCTTGGAAAATATAAGTTTTTACTAGTAGAACTTACATGTTGGAAGGATGGATGGATGAATGGATGGATGGATGGTTGGATGGACAGATAAATGAATGGAAGGAAAGATGGATGAATATGTGGGTAGATGAAAAAGAGCAAAATAGGGAATACAAGGAATAACAAATACATTATCTATACTGGAAGCATATTTCTCTTTGATCTCTTTTTAAAATTAGGTTAGTTTAAAATGTATTAAAGTTTTGATGGAATAGTGGGGGTGACTCATATTCGGGTTCTGTTACTCACCATTACTTAGTCTCAGTGAAATGTGAGTAAATGATTCATTTTTTTAAAACCATGGAACCCTCAGCTCAAAATATCTACACACATGTGCTCAAACCTCAGGATCGCTAAGGCTGATCCAGCATTCTACATTCTAAACCTGCCGAGCACTGGCAACTGCCCCAGTGGTTGTGTTTCCAAACCCCGAGAGAGAGGCAAAACGAAGTTGCTGGAGTCCAGTACATCTGCAGATGGGGGAGGTGGGAACACTGGGCAGAGAATAGCAACACACGCAGGACTCAGATATTCTTTCCAAGTGTTCACTGCCCAAACATGATACTCTCCAAACTCACACCTGTTCCCCTCTGAAAAATCAGATGAGGTCAGAATTATTTTGGTCTGGCTTTAAGAACAAATCCTTACATAGAATTCATGGTCTTTCAGGAGATTCTTTTTCTTATTCTGTGGTTCTCTAAAGTCCAAAGGCAAGAGAACTAGTGTTTGATGAGTGTTTGCTGTGTCCTTCTCAGGGACAGTGTTGATGCCTGGGTTGAAATGGTGCAAGAACAAGAAGTGCTATTGTAACATAATGGACTGATTTGACTGTCATTCAACTCTTCTTTCTGCAAACAGAATTAAAGGCACAGAGATCTTACAAAATAGAAATTACATTGTTGGTTCTGAAGTTTTTAGACCATGGGAAGCTTCTTCTCTCATTGATCCCACCCTAGAAATCCCCTAATAGTACTCAAGCCCAGGCAGAATGCTTCGTCACTGTGTTCCTGAAACACATCTCCTCCCAAATTACTATTTTTAAATGAAGACAAGAAATGCTATGAAACCCATCATCATGGAATTAAGATAAGGGCTAAAGCAGGAAAACAAAATGTAATGCATAGATTCTGCTTCAGAATTACAAATTTTCTGTTTGAAATCTTCTAACAGCTTAAGCATTTGCTGGTTGGTATGGAGCATTTTGGTATAATTGTCAGGTTAGTCTTTGCACATATATAAGATGACTTGCTAAGCCTACAAAGTCAGCTCACTGAAACACTGAACCTGTCCAAAGAAACCACTGAGGGTGCCCTGTGTTATAAACTGGATGTGGCAAGCCAGGATTCTTCTAATAAGCTGGTTCTCTTTGGACAACCATGCAGGAAGATGGCCAGCGTGCCATGTTTTATTGTGATGGGCTGGACAGGACGGAGTCGCTTCTGAGCGCCCAGACTGTCTGCTTCCAGAAGCTTCCTCCTGCTGCTGGGTGTCCCAAGCCAGGCAGGCCTCTCCTCCCCATCTGCTGTGTGCTGGATGGGCCAGGAGAGCTGACAGGTGTACCCTGACTTTCTCACCTGCTCTTCCTTGCTCCCACACATATTGCCACTTTGGCTCAAGATGCCAAACCACTTGACAACCTGAACACATACACTTAATTTATCTAGGAAGGAAATGAGAGCATGCCACAGATGCAAAGGAAAGGTGACTCTGGCATACACACAGTGGTGAGCAGCAGTATCCAGCAGCGCAAGAAGCAAAGACTTGGTGCTAGTCCCACCTAGGTTTGAGTCCTCATACTGCAGGCAGGTCCCTCAGCTCCTAAAGATGAAGTGCTTCCTTTGTGAATATAAATCACAGGCTTTATCTTGTTCACAGGGGTCTTTAGAATGTAAAAGAGCTGACATGTGTAGAGTGTGGCACATGTTCAGAATGATCGTGATGGGAAAGCATATTGAAACTTGCAGCTCTCCATGCACGTCAGTTCTGCCTAGTGCCTGCTGTTGCTAGTGCGGCTACCAGAATAGATGACAATCAGACATCTCACAGAGCTCAGCCGGGCAACAGCCTATTGTTTCTCTGCTTTGTCAAGTAGACTGTGGAAGAGAAGTCAGGAACCCTTTGTCCAGTCACCAGTTCACATTTGGTTGGTCTCCCCACAAGCTGAAGCATCCATTTGTAAAAATGAAACGGAACATCTGTGGTAGGTTCATTTGGAAAGTACTGATCTCTCTCTGGTGCCAGAAAGGTACTGAGTAACACATGGGACTCCTTTCTGGGAAGATCTGGGGTGAGGGTTTGCAGAAGATGTCAGGGTGTAGACTGATACCACAGGCTCTTCTTGGGCACAGAATTCTGCTGGGGAAACTTGGGAAAGGGCATGGCTCTAACTTCATGTCAGTCAAACCTGTTTTTCAAAAATCCCATGCAATAGTAGTTTGAGCATAACAACAAAACAGCCCTCCCTCCAGAAAATGCTATGGGCACTTGTGTTCTAGAATGGTGGGTTCAGCATGAAGGAATTCTCCTTAGAGGGACTAAGCATCCACCAAGAAATTATATGCATGTTACTGTTGCAACGATGATCTCTCTTTCTCTCTCTCTCTCTCTCTCTCTCTCTCTCTCTCTCTCTCTCTCTCTCTCATTAATTGAAACTTACTCAGTCTCACAGCTAATAAGGAGCACAGCCAGGCCAGGGGTACTTTTGAGGTTGAAGTTCAGAAATTGAATGTATCAGACTTAAGAGCTTGAACTCTTGGCACAACAGTATCATGTTTGGTATCCCAGCTGCGTTGCTTCAGTGCTGTGTGGTCCTTGGGCCAGTGGTTAGCCATTCTGTGCTTTCCAGTTCTTATCTGCAAGTCTGTACCCTATTACAATTCTGTGAAGATTCAATAAAATAAAAGCTAAGTAAGGTAGTTGGAGCAATAGTTGGCATGGTAAACACCACTTCCCACCCCCATCCACCAAATGTATTGGTGCTGTTGTTATATAACCTGCTGGACACAAAGAATGCAACATGGACCCTTGGATCTGCTGCTTGGCCTTGTCCAAGGTGATGGCACTCCAAGGGACAATAGCAACCATCACCAGATGCCCTCCCCTCCAAGGCTTAGGGATGCCCATTCCTTTCCCAAGAGGTGCAAGGATTTACCTGAATACCATGAAATGGCTGTTCCATCACTCAGCTATGGATACATCATGTGCTGATTGCCCAGCTATACATAGCTCAGGCCTAAATTGAGGACAGCAGCAAAGTGACAGGAGCTTACAGGAGATAAACTCAGCTCTCTCATCTCAAGTGGGCATGCACAGTTGTCCGCGAATGGTTGACGTGTTGCCAGATGGTCTTGAGGACAGTGGGGAAAAAAAAAAATGAAACAGCTGAGACTCTCAGCTGAGCCAGCCTGGAGCCAGGGTATTTCTCCTAACGGATCTGAGGAACATTCCCTTTGAGCAATATTCTGTAATACCTCTGCCCCCAATTTTCCAAACCTTAGTTCTTCATGTTATATCTCAGACTCTTGACCCTGCAGGAAGCAGTTCCCAGCATTTCCCCTCCAACAAGTAGTCACCCTCCTCGTTTGCACTGGCCTGCACTTGACCACCTAATGAGGTGGCTTTTCTCCTTCCCAATGACAGTTTTTGGCAAGTGATACAAATGGAGCTTTCTATCCATCCCTCCCTTGATTTGCACTGCTAAGAACTGCAGAGGGCCTGTGCTGTCCTCAGAGACCCTGTGGGCAGCCAACAGCCCCGAGAGCAGGCCCCTCTCACTGCCCTGTGGGCTTACCCCTCCATTCATGGCAACTTCTTAAACAAATGGTCTACACCTGCTCTGACTTGTCTTGACCATCCACTCAACGCCTCAACTCCAGGGCTTTGGCTGCCATCCAAGCTCTCTTCCTTACAAGGTCACCCATGACTTACCATTTCTGAAATGAGACACTTCATGGGGGTCCCGCCCCTCCCTGATGCACTGTGACAGTTGATAAGACCACCCATGCCCTTGTGGCTTTAGAATCCCCTCCCTCCTCCAGCTCTTCTGCCTCCAGGATGGACTCTTCTTGCTGTTCTTCTCTCCAGGTGACTTACCCTGAATGCTGTGTATTTCTAGCACTCTTGCCTCCCGAAGATATTACCCACCCTCCTGCCTCTGCCTTTCACTCTTCCATGGGAGTCCTGGATTAGCAGCCCCCACTCCTGGCTGAACTTCCATGGCCATCTGTATCTGAATTTATCTTGAGAAGATGAGCCCCATGGTGACATGCCCTACCGGTGTCACTATTTGTCCTTTACTATGTCCCTAGGGTGGGGACCCTGGGATTATCTCCTTACCTGCCCACTTCCAACCACAGTTGTCTCCATATTCTGTCTATCTGAAGCCAAGGAATAGGTCCCACGTCTGATGGACTCTCAACTGGTCCCATCCCTGCACAATTTTTTTTTTGTGCGTGTGTGTGTGAAGCAGTTGCTCCCTGGACAAATTTATTTTAAGCACAAAATATTCTTTTAAAAGTTGCCAATGGAAACTGTGGACATAAAATGCTTCGCATACCTTTCATTTATCAACAAAACATTGTTGCTGATGGAATATGCTTTCAAAAAGCTGGAAACCTAAGCCAGCATGCACACGACAATGGAAATATCAATGGCGAGAATACAACAAGAAAACAAATGAAACCAATTATAACCCAAATTTTATGTGTTTAATAAACCTTTATGAGTCTAGAACGTACTTGTCATGAAAGTTTAAGATGTTCAAGCAATACTACTTGGATCCTCCATCAGTAGGGAACACTAACTGACATGATGCAAATGTATGACTATGTGGAATCTTCCATAAATAGTTAAATACAGGGATGTGTATTTTTTAATGATTTATTTTTTTTATTGGAAAGTTAGATATACAGAGAGCAGGAGAGACAGAGAGGAAGATCTTCTGTCCGTTGATTCACTCCCCAAATGGCTACAATGGCTGGAGTTTAGCTCAACCGAAGCCAGGAGCCAGGAGCCTCTCCAGGTCTCCCATGCTGGTGCAGGGTCCCAAGGCCTTGGGCCGTCCTTGACTGTTTTCCCAGGACACAAGCAGGGAGCTAGATGGGAAGCAGTGCCTCCAGGATTAGAACCAGCACTCCTATGCGATGTCAACTCATGCAAGGCAATGACTTTAGCCACTAGGCTACCGTACCAGGTCCTGTTCCCTGCACAATTTCTTGTCCTCCTCCACTGCGGCTGCCTTTGTGTGACACTAGGTCCTCTTCTCTTGGACTCAGTCAGTACCCTTCCCATTGGTCACCTTTCTCTTCCAATCTTTTTTCTATTTGTCAGATCCATTCTGCCCAAACTGAAGAAGTCCTGTTGCCTTTCTACCAAACATCTCGCATAGCCAAGCTTCTGACCTTATTACTGAAAGTTTTTCCTTTCCTTATTTCTAAAATGACCCAAGCACGGGACTTCTTTCAGTTCCCCCAAATATTCCTTCCCTGTGGATCAATTCTCTAGTCACCCTCATCTCCACATCTTGGTTTTTGCCATTTGCTGGAGTGCCTTTGCTTCTCCCCTCTGCTCCACATTCAAGGTCTACCTGGAGTCCCCTCTTCCAAGCAGCCTCTCCCTACATTTAATTAATAAAGTGTTATTTGTTGAGATCTGATCTGCTCCAGTACTGCACGAGGTTCTAGAGTTAGTGTGAGGAGTAGGACAGAGATAGGCCTAGAGCTTCTGGGCTGTAACACAGATATTTGCTAAACAAGAACTGTGCGAATTAACTCATACTTATAGATTTTGCAAAGATTTCAAGGGAAAAGCATAAGGTGTTTTGATCAAAGGGGAAAGGGTACTTGCCAGAGACTGGGAGTCAGAGAGTGACTTTTGAGGAACTGCCATCAAAGAGTGGCCATCAAGGAAAGGAAGAGTTGGTGAAGGATGGAGAAAGAGGAATGGGCAGATGTGAAAGAGCAGTGCCAGTTGGGGACAATTTGGTAAATCAGGGTAAGCAGTCCCCTGTGGGCAGCTGCAGCCTGTGCCAGCCTTGGGACTGGGAATGAAGCTGTATGAAATGATGCATCCGTGCCAAGTCCAGGAGCAGGCAAGAATCTGATGCTCTCAGGAGTTAAAGAAGAGTTTATTATTGAGCAGGAGAGCGGCCCTAAATAAGGCTGAGAAGGCAGGAAAGCCATGGGGGATATGCACTTGTTGAGACTTTAGATTCACTCTGGATACCTGGAAACAAAATCCACAATGTATAACACAGCACACTGGGCTCTGCAAGGTTGGCTGTCCCTGCTAAAAAGTTCCCTGCATTGAAGTCTTCGTCGCTCTCTAACTTCTGTCATGCTAATTTAGCACCTAGAGTTCAGTTTTCAGTAGCTCCCTCCCTTATCAAATCAAGGTCCTGAGAACTGACATGTGTCTGGTAGGTTTTTGTTTTATGTTAGTACCTTGAACTTAATAGGTTTTTAACGATTGCTTGTTGCTCTTTCTGTTCCAATAGCTTAGACATTGGTGTTTTTGAGTTGGCACAAGATTCAGAATTTTTTCCGGATGTCATAATATTAAGAAGAAAATCTAACATTTACTGAGCCCTTAGTACAGGCCAAGAATTGTGTCAAATACTTTGCAGTGAGTATCTCAGTTCATCTCCAAAATAGTTCTAGCAAATAGATATGGGTGCTGTGTGCATTTTACAGTGGGGTCACAGCACCAGCTTGTGACCAAATCAGGCATCTAGGTCTCTGATTCTGCATGCTGTGTTCATGTTCGTAACCACTGGGACATATTATTCAGAGTTCATTTATTCACCTACAGATGTATCTACCTGGTCACTATCATTACAGAAGTAACAGTGATACAATAAGTACCTACAGGATGCAACAAAAGCAGACAGTAAGAACACGCTGCAAACATTCACTTCTTTACTGTGGGATTATGCACTTTTTAAATAATTTATTAATATATATATTTTTTATTGATTACATTGCAATATGTGACAGTTTTATAGGCACTGGGATTCCTCCCACCCCTCCCCAAACCCCCCACTGCCTCCATGGTAGATTCCTCCACCCTGTTGCATTACCACAGTTCAAATTCAGTTGAGATTCTTTCATTGGAAGCATCTACCAGGCATAAAGTCCAGCATCTTATTGTCCAAATAAGTTCATCAGTTTCTTGGGGAGACCATCTCTGGTCTGAAGGTAGAGCTGGTAGAGTGGTTTTGATATTTCAACAGATCTGAATTGCTGCCATTCTCACCATTCTAAGCGCAATGCTGTCATTGGAGAGTCCACTGATTGACACAGTCCATCATAGAGTCTCTGTTTGTCCAGCATTTTCATTGCCAACATATAGCTGAGGTGGTTGATTGACTTGTTCTGTCCTCTGTCATTTGATGGTTAGCGTTCTGAGTCCGAAAGCCCAATTGGGGGGATCCCCAAAGAAACTTTGTCTGAGGTGTTCCCAGACCAGTTCTTGTATGTGCTGGCAAGAACCGGGCCCTGCACAGTCCATTGCCCCGATCAGCTGGTGGTTGCAGTTGCTGGGTTGGTTCTGTTTTCAGCCCTGTCTTCCACTGGAACCAATGGGTGTTTGCAGTCCAGCCTGGTTCTACCCAGCACATACTCGGCCCTTGCTTAAGCCAGTGGGGGCTGCAGGCCAGCCGGAGCGACCCACAATAACCCCATCAGGCCCGCCCCCTTCACTGGTTTGCCAGTATGTGTGGCAGACTAGTCCAGTCTGTCCCACATCCCCTTCTGCTCTTATACATGTCAATGGGTATGAGAACCATGTCCCATCTAACCAGCTCAACTATCCAGCCTTCATAGATGTTGTTGGATGTCTCTCTGTCTAGCTGCCCCAGCCCCTGCCCTAGTTTTCGTGCGAGTTATAGCTCCCACTGGTGAACAGGTGGTCCAGACCTGGGGGTCGGACAGGTTGGGCAAAGTTGCACCAACGGCTCACCAATGTATGAAAAGGTGATGGAATGGGTGCACCGGGCAGGACTGAGCAAACCTTAGCCCACAAGTAAGATTGGAAACCAGGATGGACCATAAGACATGCCCAGCTAGGTTTTTGCACCAACTGGTCTGCATGAGCCACGGATGCCGAGCCACAGTGCCTAGGGCAGGGGTCGTGACAGGTGATGGACTGTGCCAAGCTGAGTCAGAGCAACCACTGGCATGCACGTGATCTATGGCTGGAAACAGGCCCGGTTGGGGGGGCTTAGGGGACTCTCTAGCTGGGTGGAGGTTCCCCACCAAGGGGCACACAAGCGGGAATGGGGCTGCATTCTAGTCAGGATACAGTTATAGTCTGGCACAAGTGTGGACTGGGACAAGACACACCAGGCTGGACCAGACTGCAAGACCTTCTGGTGTTCTGGAGAACCAGGGTAGATGTGGGATGGACTAGGCTAGGTCTCAACCCCCAACTGAGCCATATATGAGCTGTATGTGGGTATGGACGAGCGGTGGCTGGGCTGAAACATCCAACAGCAAGAACCAGATTGGGTTGAAGGCCAGCTAGGAAAAGCCACTGTTCCGGCTAGGACAGGAGGTGAACTGATTAGTGCTGGCTCATGGACCCACTGGTACGTGTGAAATCTGGCACTTGGAGGGGTTCTGATGGAGGAGCCTGGGCAACTCCTCCAGCAGGACACAGAACCTGCAGGTAAGCGCAAGAAGCATGGAAGGATACAGCCAAAAGGTCATAGGAAGTGTCCCACTGGCATACATTTGGCAAGGGTTGGGGGCAGACCAGGCTGAATCAGTTCACGTCACCCACTGGCAAATCCGAACACTGGAACAGTGTGTGAACGGAGTTAGGTTCGGTTGCAACAAAAGCAGTACACATTAATTTTTTTTAAATAAAAAATCTTTTTAGCATTCAAAAGAATCAGTCACCATTAAAGTAAACCCTCATGGCTTGGGAAGCAATAAGCATTATTCCAGTGCCCAGGAGCTGCATCTAAACTGCTCATAGATAACCCCATTCTGTAGGATGGGATGATATCAGGCAAGACTGAGAAGGAACCAAATAATCAATCAAGCAAAACCAGCAGAGCAACATACCGAAGTCATAGGAAAAAAACTGTAATCACACCTGAGGAAGATATTTCCATTTTCTGGGAATCTAGGAAGTGTACCTGACCTTTTCTCCTCATCTATGAAGCTTAGTCACTGTGATTTTTGAGAGTTGATTCTTGTCCCTTTGGCACACAAGCTCTTCAAACTTGTGAAGTTTTACTAGAATCAATCCATCCATACAGCCACAAGTATGCTGAGTGTCTCCAATGAACTAGACAAGATATAAAGGAAATGCAAAACACAGTCTTTCTTCTCAGGGATGAAAGAATCATTACACAGACTTACCCTCTATGCACACACTAACAATGACAAAGTAAGTGCCAAAGGACTTTGCATCCATAGGCTATTTGAATTCCAGAAAGCAGAATGGGGGAAAGATGAGCATGGAGCTGGATTTGGCATCCAAAGGTTGGTATGAATGGCAATGACCTGAAACAGTGCTGAGGGACTGGGTTGTGGAAGAATAGAGGGGAGGAGAGGAGAGGAGAGGAGAGGAGAGAAGAGGAGAGGAGAGGAGAGGAGAGGAGAGGAGAGGAGAGGAGAGGAGAGGAGAGGAGAGGAGAGGAGAGGAGAAGAGAAGGGAGGAGAGGGGAAGGGAGGAGAGGAGAGGCGAGGCAAGAAGAACCAAAGATTCTGGGCTAGGGTGAGAACAGAAACAAGGCTAAGCCAGCCAAGTGTGAGATCCAGACAGTACTGCCCAGCTGATCCAACAGGGGTTCCTGGTGTGAAGGGAACTGGGCAATGTCAGGAGTCAAAGGGCTTCATACATTCACCCCATCATTCTCTCCAACTTAGCACCAAGATGCTATTGGGTTGCTGTCATCCCTGATAACCCTCGGCTCAGGCACACTAAGGGAACTACATGATGACAGTGACAACAGAGCTCAGGTGGCTTCAGGCCTAACCAGGGTGGAAGGTAAGAGTGACTGATGGGGCAGGGTTGTAGATTAGGGTGCAGCTGGTGTGCATTCTGGACCCATTTGTGATTGCCTGCTCTGCCCATCCATTCATGACACAGGACTGTGACTGGCTGGGCTTAGTCAAAAGACAATCAGGAAAACAGAACTGAGTTCACCTGATATGGCTCCTCCCATGTATTTATCTTCAAGTCACACAAAAAAATTAATATTGTCACTGGAAGGCTGTACTTCACATGTCTAAAGCACATATTTGTACCTGCCTAGAAACAAACAGAACCTGGCAGTGTGTGCTTAGCAGAGGTCAGAGTGAAATTACATTTGATGTAACCAGCACTGTGGTACAGTAGGTAAAGCCAGCCGCCTGTGGTGCCAGCATACCCTATGAGCACTTGTGCACAATCTCGGCTGATCCACTTCTGATCAAGCTCCCTGCTGATGCACTTGGGAAAGCAGGAAAGGATAGACCAGCTGCTTGTGCCTCTGTACCCATGTAGGATACCTAGAAGAAGCTCCTGGCTCCTAGCTTCAAATGGCCCAGCTCCAATTGCTTTGGCCATTTGGGGGAGTGAATCAATCTCTCTGTTTCTGTGCTCAGAGTTATTTTGTTATTCCTCCTCTTGGCTTTTATTTTTCCTATTATTAAGACTTCTCCTTTACACCACAGGTGTGTTAGCCAAGAGGGTCATCATAGGCCTGGGCTTAAACAAACAAGCTGTGCCACGCCAGTGAGGAAGAACTGGAAGTTATTTGTGCAGGGCTCCCAGATTATGATCTAAGATCTGCTGCTTAGAATCATGGAAGTCCTGTGGTTTGTAAAAATGTGGACTCTGAAGTCCCAGCCTAGCTCTAAACTCTGCCCCTTCCTTCCCATGGTGGACTGCTCTCAGCCTGCTCCAGGGGGGCTTTCCTCTCAGGAATCCCACATTTCCAATGCTGTATGCTATCCTTACACATACTGATGTGTAAGCACCACTGTCAGAGGCTCATGTTCTAGTGTAGGGAATTGTATTAGATCACAGAAGAGTTTACCCTGGAAACAAGAAAATTCATTCAGAAATTATGCTAATAGACTGAATGCAGGACACTTAAGTCGAGTGACTTCACAAAACCACTAACCAGTTAGGCATCACAGGCTAGCTCAAGATGAATAAACATAAATATTGATCATAATGGTGGTGGTGGTTGTGGTGGTGGTTCCTTTCACCCTAAACTTTTCCCAAACCCAGTCAGCATCCAAGAAAGGAGAGAGAAAACTGCACTGGGGAGATATTTGTTACCTGTCCCTCCACCCTCTGGTCACCAAAGACATTCTTTGTGGCTGCCATGTGGGCTTCTGCCCAAAGTCCTTTGCTTTAGGAGAAAGAAAGTGGTTAAGAGCTCTAGAAAAGAGAGAGAAAAAAGGAAGTAGATGAGGAGGTCAGAGAGGGAAGAATGAAAGGGAGATTTAAACAGGAAAGGAAATCTAAGGGGAAGCCCAGAGATGCTGGGAACAATAGAAAGAAGCCATATGAAAGGGGAAATGAAAGAAGCAACCACAGAACAGAAAGTAGAGGGACTTGCAGTATGAGTTGTAGACCTAAGGTCAACCCACTATCTGGACAAGAAATCCTGAGTGTGTCTGGACCAAACAGCAGAACTGAGTGAACTGAGTGGAAATACAAATCCCTTAGGGCAAGAAACAAAGAAGCAAGAGAAAGGAGACTCTTACAGCTGTTATACAGAATAATGCTGGGAGTTCTTGTTGTGCAATAAGAAAACATGAGGAAATCTACAGATTGAAAAGGAAGAAATTACTTGAAGATGACGTGATAGCCTACACAGAAAATCCCAAACACTCAAAAATAAATAAAACGCAAGCTTCTTGGAACTAATAAATGAGTTCAACAGGTTTAAAGATCCAAGATAAACATTAAGATATCAATTGTGTATGTCTCTACTAGCAGTAAATATGTACACACTAAAATTAAAATATAATGGTACTTATAATTCAAATATAATTAAAGTTCTTTATATAAGTCTAACAAAATTCATTCCAGTTTTCAGTCTGTAGAAAAGTATGCAATGATGGGTCGGGAGAGCAGAGAAATCTTCTACCTTCTTAGAATGTGTGAGAAAGATGTTAAATATAATCTATCAAGATTGTAACAGGTAGCTTACAGACAGCAGACTCGAATCTGCATTAGACATTAGCAAAAACTTTAAAGACATACAGTGGGATCCAAGAGTGATCCTGACAGCCTCTTAACAGGAGGTCATATGCACAGAGCAAGAGAGGACCCCAGAATGGAACAGGAGGACAGGAGGAGGCTGTGTTCTAACCCCGGAGACTCCTGGTTGCTCACCAAGGACTATCAGTATGGGCACCAAGGACTGTATCCCAGCTGCCAAGGAGATCACAGGGAATTGGAGTGCCTTCGTAGGCCAAGAACTCTGAGGTCACCCATTCCCTATTGGATCTCCCACATGGGATGGAAGATGCCCAGATCATTCCTTACAGGGTCTAATGTCATCAGAACAATAGCCGGGAGTCCCGAGCGGACCTCAGATACAGAAGAACAGTAAACTTCCTTTGGGACTCGGGAGGGGAGCTTTCTCTGGTCCTTACTTAGTTCCAACTTTGGATTCCCACCCTCTCTTGCAATGACCATAAGGATCATTCTGCAGCCCCCAAAATTTGATCAGATAGACAGAGAGACCAATAAGGAAAGCTTAGAACCAGACAGGAAAAAGTCAGCTTGGACCCCCATATACCTTACTCCGTAGGACACAAAAATCAGTTACTCCTCACTAATGTATTGAAGATTTCTTTGCACACCCCTCCTAAAACTGTTCTGCTCCTCAATCATTAACATATGGCTTGTTAGAGTTATAAGCCTGTTTGGACTATCCTAAAATTCGCCAAGTTCAGTAAAAATCATGCTTGAATACTATAAGCTGCTAAATATAAAAATGAAAATAGACACATAACAGCTGAATAGTACCCTATAACCTTTTTAAGGTTTATGGCAGGTGGTTGTGTATAAACTAAAATTGAGATGTCAATGAAGTAGTTATAGGATGTTGTTAAGAAGCTACATTTTCTAACGTATTGGTCACTCAATACCATATTAATTAACTTCATGATGTTGTAAATTTCCATGTTTCTTCCTGTTGTTGAAGTTGTGTAGTGATATCTCATTGGAGGGGATGATATTCTGCCAGCTCTACTTTCAGACCAAGGATGGTCTCCCAATGAGACTGTCTGTATGGTCCATGCCCTCAATGAAGCAATCATGACTGGTTATGAACTGTACTATTATAACAATATGGAAGAATTCAATATGGGGGGAGGGCTTGGGGATGGGCTGGAGGAATCCCAGAGCCTATGAATCTGTGTCATAAAATGAAATAATAAAAAAAATGAAATATTAATAAACCATATATCCAAAAAGGCTGAGTATTTAAATAACTCAAAATCAGTCAATTAAATGATTTAATCACAAAAAACTGGCAAGGGATATGAACAGGCATTATATAGATGAAAATCTATCTTCCATAGTTAAGCACAGGAAAAATATTCAACATCACTAGCTATTTAGGAAAATGTAAGTTAAAATGTGATATCAACATAAACCTCTGAGGTCGACTAAAATTTAAAAAAAAAAAAAATGACACCACCAAATACTGAAAAAGATGTGAGCAAACTAGATCACTCACCCATTGCTTGTGGGCACAAAAACAGAACAGTCACCCTGGAAAAGTTGGGGAGTTTCCTTTAAAATAAACATGGAGCTACAATACAATTCAGAAATTGTACTTCTTATCATTTTTCCCAGTAAAATTAAGACTAATACTTAAAAACCTATTCATAAAATTTTAATGAACTTTATTCATAGTGGCTGCAAGCTGGGAGCAACCTAGGCACCTCTCAACCAAACAAATACCTAAAAAACATACAGTATCCAATCTATATATTTTTTAAAAAGGTTTACTTGAAAGGAAGAGTGGCAGAGAGGGAGAGAAATTCTCCATCTTCCAATATACTCCCCAAATTCCTGCAACAACGGAGGCTGAAACCAGGTTGAAACCAGGAGCCAGGAATTCCATCCTGGGATCCCATGTGTATGGCAGGAACCCAAGTACTTGGATCATCCTCTGCCACCTTCCAGGTACATTAGCAAGAAGCTGGATTGGCAGCACAAAAGAATCTGGATTTGAATAAGGCACTCTGATACTTGATGCTGGTGCTGCAAGCAGCATCTTAACCTATTATTGCATTATAATGCCTGCCCCTGAATTTATAATATTATTGCAATTATAATAATATTGCAAGATGTTACTAATGATGGATAAAATATACAAGAGATCTTTTTAAAAAAGGTTTACTTTTATTGTAAAGTCAGATACACAGAGAGGAGGAGAGACTGAGAGGAAGATCTTCCATCCGATGATTCACTCCGCAAGTGACCACAATGGCTGGAACTGTGCTGATCTGAAGCCAGGAGCCTCCTCCAGGTCTCCCACACTGGTGCAGGGTCCCAAGGCTTTGGGCTGTCCTCATCTGCCCTCATAAGGCTACAAGCAGGGAGCTGGATGGGAAGTGGGACTGCTGGGATTAGAACCGGCATCTATATGGGATCCTAGCATGTGCAAGGCAAGGAATTTAGTCACTAGGCTATCATGCCGGGCCCAAATAAGAGATCTCTTACAACTATATATTTATCTACTCATGTGGGAAACCCGGAAGATGCTCCTATGTTTGAATTGGCTCAGCTCTGGCTGATGTGGCCATCTGGGGAGTAAACCAGTGGGTGGAAGATCTTTCTCGCTCTCGCTCTCTCTCCTTCTCTCTGTAAATAAGCCTTTCCAATAAAGATAAATAAATCTTTTTAAAAAATTATTCATTCGAAAGGCAGAGTTAGAGAAAGAGAGGGAGGGAGAAAGAAGTTTTTCATTTGGCTGGTTCACAGGCCAAATGGCAACAACAGCGGGAGCTCTGCCAGGCTGAAAACAGGGGCCTAGCACTTCTTCTGGGTCTCCCACATGTGTGCAGGGGTGCAAGCACTTGGACCATCCTTCACTCCTTTCCCAGGAGCATTAGCAGGGAGCTACATTGGGAGTGCAGCCAGTAGCCCTGCATCAGCACCCATACAGGATGCCTGTGTTGCAGGCAGCAGCTTTACCCACTAATCCACCACACTAACCCCTATTTTATTATTATTTTTTAAGTTTATTTACTTATTTGAAATGCAGAGTTGAGAAAAAGTGAGAGAGATCAATCTTTTGACTGCTGGTTTACTCCCCAAATGAGTGTAATATCCAGGACTTGGCAAAGCCAAAGCCAAAGCCAAGATCTGGGTGGCAGGAGCCCAAGTACTTTGACCCTCTTCTACTGCTTTCCCAGATGCATTACCAGCGAGTTGAATCAGAAGTCAAACAGCCAGGACCTCAGCTGACAATCCTATGGGAAGGTAGCACTGCAGACGACAGCTTAACTCACTTAACCACAATGCCAGTCACAACCTTTCATTTTATTTATTTGTTTATTTTAGGTAACTAAAGCACCATGGCATTAACATTTCCTGATCTCTCTGGTAATTTCTCCATCCTTCTGTTTGAAGCCCACATTCATTCAGATGGCAAGAATTTAATCTGCAGCAATTGAGTTTTCCTGCTTGCTCACAGCTGAGTCTTAGGAAGCCTAATATGATTTCAATTTCATGCTGATGTCTACCTGGAGCAGTTGTCAGCTATCTGTCCATCTGGAATACTGCTGTAACTTTCTCACCTTTGGGTACTGATGTTCCCCTAACCCTGTTTTTCCCCCTCTTCCTCTGCATGAACTATAGGAAACTAGAGGAGGTCATCTCAGGTCTACTGTCAGATGTGCACAATGGACCTACCTCCTCTAGGAGCTCGGTGGGAACTTCATGATTAGCCTGGATGTTGGTGCTATGGGTTCCTTCCATTCTAAGACCCTCTTGGCTCCACCCCAAGGTCACTGAAAACTGGAGAACTCCAAGCCTCTTGCCCTTTACCAATGGATGTTCCAGTATTCCGCTTCCTTCCTAATTATTTCTTTCAGTCCTTATTTCATCTATTTTCTGAGGGAAGTAAAGGATATGTGATAGTGCATTTGAAACCTTACATATCAAGACATATATATCTGTCCATCAGATTTTCTTTCCTCGCTTCCCGGCACTTGGTTGCATCTGCATCTGGAAGGGACAAATAAGAAGCACCATCCCCTCCCGCTGCTGCTTGGATTGGTCACAGAATAACAGGAAGGATGCAGAGAAAGCCTGCTTTCAATGTATCCACCCAGAATCCTGGTTGTTTCCTGCCATCTCTCTGTCCTCAGTCCACTTACCCTCCTATTTGTCCCTCCAGCTGGTGGCCCAGGTCCTGGAACACAGAGATATTGGTTTTGTGATGGTGGATGCCAAGAAAGAAGCCAAGCTTGCAAAGAAACTGGGTAAGTGGGATTTCTGAGATATATCTGGAAAATACAAGTACATATTATAATAAAATACCTGTGCATTTCTTCTTGCATGGTAACTGTACTACTTTTAAGTAGATGTAAAATGATACCACATGCATTTCGACTGAGTTCAGGGATCATTTCACAGAAGTAAATATTGATCCACTGAATCATTTCACAGCAATCTTGTACTAGATTTTGTATCTTGTACATAGAGGAAGGGTTTTTTTCCTAGAAGACTGAACTTAAATATTCAAGTCTTAATTTCAGCTGCTGAAGGAGGCTAAATCAAGGCCAATTCTCAATATCACCACCATGGTGATCTCTCTGAATTAAAGTCTTCTCCCATCACCTGTTATTTCTTTGCTTTGAAGCTAGAGCAGAAAACAAAAGACAGCATGAACAGCCATGACCCAGGACCCCAGAGGTTCTAAATTTCAACATGGCCCTTATCATCACGGATGAGAGGTGAGATATGGTTAAATGACTATGTACTGGAAGTTGTAATCTCTTATGTCACTTTATTATGCTCAAGGGCAAATGCACATTAAGATTCTTACCCTTCTTGTATTCCCAAGGAAGGTGAATGTAGGTAACTCCCCTGGTTTCTAAGCTCCCACACATGTATACTGCCCATTTGGCTTTTTCTGCATGATCAGTGAAGAATGACTATTAAAAAATAGCAAGAGGTTATAAAACAGGACCTTTGAAGAAAGGTTAATTGGATTTAGAGTAGCAAGCACAGAAAAAAAAAGGTTAGTGATGGTTCAATAAATACCTTCAGGTACATGAAAGTCATTACCCTAGAAAATTACAAGCAACTGTTTCTTATTTTATTTCCATGAAAACCAGCCATTTTAAAAATTAAATTAAAGGAGACCAGTTTAGACACAAAGAAGAATTCATGATCATAAAATGATCGTGAATTAAGATTGTCTGATATATCTTTTTTTCTGGAGACATAATAAGAAGTATTTTCCCCTTGAACATGGGCCCAGAGAATGTTCAACTGTTGCCCTATAGTCAAAAACAGCCTGTTGAGTCCTAACTCATCCCTCCACCACCTGTAAGATTACTTTCTACTGTTTTCAGTGAGTAATTGAATTTGGGATAATTTCCAGTAAGCATTGTTAAAGAAAACTGCTAATGTGCCAGTGGTCTACAAATTAATGGAGGACAAGGTGGGCTTAGAAGATGAGCCCGAGAAGGACATGATAGGATTTGGCTCAACCAAATAAACTCTTAACCAAGCTGAATTTGCAGGAATTGAGCCAGGTTCCTTCTGGCTATTTGATTCTTGGAGTTCCCAAGACAGAGAATATATTTGATGAATCTGCTCCTGCATCTTCATCCATTCTTTTATTTTCCTTTATTTGAATTCTATCAGTTTGTACCAGATAGCCTTTCAACTGGTTTCAACCCAGCGCAAACTCCTAGCAGGATGCTGGCTGAACTTTAGGTCAGCCATGGCAGGCTTCAAGACTGTGTGGCACTGTACTTCTTTTACTTTACTAACAGCCCACGCTTCCTGGGGTGTGCCTCAGAACAGCAGGCAGCAGTCCAGCCTTCCTGTCCCTGGAGGTTCTGCAGAGAAATTTCATTTGCCAAAAGCATTGTCCAGCTAATAGAGTTTGAAAACAATTAATCTAAGAAATGAAGGATACCATGCAGTGCGACAAAATATGCCTGCCTCAGCTATTTAGCATTCCTGGGAGTGGGAGTAGAGGATATAGTTTTCCGTCAAGCAATTGTTAAAGTATGCAATGTTACACCATGGTCATTCTCAATAGAAAAGGTGAGATGCAGAACCTGCCCTTAAAGTATCTGTTAGTTAATAGAGTATACACAGCATGTAGGATTCTGCTAGAACAGGAAAGTAAGCTGTTTGTTCTGACCACCTACAGTGCCATTAATGTGTTCTAGTTCTGTGCAAGGCACTACTTACTGTTAAAGTGCAAATGGAGCTGAGGGAAGATAAGCAGTGGCATGAGCCTGGTCAGAGGGACAAGACCTTCTCAGGCAAATGAGTCTTACACTGACTTCTGAGGAGCCAGTCAAAAAGGACTGGACACTGTGGCAACCAGAAGAGAAAGGAGAACATAAGTGTAGATAGCTATGCTTTCCATTCTCTCCTTGAGTCAGCAGGGAGCAAGAGGTACAAGGGACTTGGGAGCAGTTCTCAAGAATGTGGATCTACTCGAGCGAAGACAAGAGTCTGTTGGAACTGAATAGCGGAGGCACTTAAATGCATGCTAAGGAGTTGGGTGGGCAATGGGTATTAAAGATTTTTTAATAAGAAGGCATTTTTGAAAACTAAAACAATGATGGGATAAAGAATGGATTTTGTTCTCAAGCTAAAATTCAGTTGGAATTGTTATGTCTTGGCTATCTCTCAGTTAAATGTCTACTCTAGGAGAACTTCGCAAGTGTTGCTTCAAGAGATTGAGTCATTGGATTAATGCTAGTTGGTCTAAACCAATATCATCCAGGGACTGTAAGTCACACCTTGGTCAATATGGTGGCTCTTTCTACAATAGGATGACATTACCTTTGGGCCTCTTTGGTTTTTTCCAGGTTTTAATGAAGAAGGAAGCCTGTATATTCTTAAAGGTGATCGTACAATTGAGTTTGATGGCGAGTTTGCAGCTGATGTCTTGGTGGAGTTTCTGTTGGATGTAAGCACTTACGTACACATTGGACTTGAAAAGGGCTGTCTGGGCTCAAATACAGGGAAAGGTAAAACCCCATAGCAAGGACAGAGAAACTAAAGAACCTGATAAGGTCTAAAGTGGGATTCTTTGGTTGTGCCTATTAAGTAGTACCTATATAACAGAGTTGTCTACTTCTGCTGGTAAGATGGCCCTCCAGTCACCTGGGAACTGTTGCCAGGTAGCCAGAGAGTCGTTAATTGGGATCCTGGAATGCTAGCCTGTTAATTCTCTTCCCAACTATGGATAGACATCCACTGAAATTCCCCTGGCTTTGCTCTTGTTGAAGAGAAACTGGAAAATGTGAGAAAACATGGAGGCAAACAGAGAGGGGAGTCAGGAGTACCTATTAGTCAAGTCACCCCAAGTTGCCCTGAGAACAATATAAAGAAGAGGCAGGGCTAAAAACTCCAACATCACACTCAACTCTATGTCACAAAGGCACCACACTCTCAGGTTCATGTGCTCAGTTTAAAAAGGAACAAGCTCCATAAAATACTTTACCCATAGTTAAACACACACTTTCAATGACAGCTGCAAAGTTAGGCACTTTTGAATTTACATTTCTGTATTGCTGCTGCACGTCCACACGATAATTCCTTTGCTATGAAGTGTACTCAGTGAGCTATTGCTTTCACTCCAGTCTGAAAATGCAGAGAGATTAGAAGTAAATTGAAGGTTACTTCCCACCTAAAAACATACATCATTTCTGTTTGGCCCCCTCATGGACCTACACTCACAAATCCTGAAAGAGTTAAGAGGCAATAAAACAACTCTGGGACAATAGGACACAGCCTCAACTTTACTTGCTGGGTGGAGGAGTTGGAAATGGGACTCACATTGCTTTAGATAATAAACAATGGGATTGACCTACAAACATGGGAGACCAGAGTGAAGGCGAATTTTGGGTTGGATCACATTAGGACTCTAGCTCTGGTTTTCTCTGTAACCACAGACAATTCTATTTTTAGTATGATGTCTTTGTCCTCAAGCTGACTGTTCTCAAGTTCTTGACAAGATGGCCAGCAACAAGACACATCACATTTCTTCATCTGTATCCAAGGAGAAGAACAAACAAACTGGGCTTCCTAGGGCTCTCTGAAGAGTAAAGAACTTTCTCAGCAAATCTTTCCTCACTGGTTCAAAATTGGGTCACTTGCTCATTTCTAAACCAAGAGGAGTTATGGAATTAGCCTGAGTGTTCACCAACAGATGAACACACATATACACATATACACATATACACACACTGTACACATACACACCATAAAATACTATTCTGCTTTAGGAAACATTTTTGTCATTTGTAATAATATGGATGGAACTATAAAATACCATACTAAGTGAGGTAAGCCAGGCACAGAAAGGAAAATCTAGATGTTCTCAGTTCTCTAACATCTGTAATCTAAAGCAGCGAGATTCAGAGACTAAAGTAGCAGAATAGAATGGTAGGTGCCAGAGACTAAGAGTGGGAGGTGATATGAATGAAAAAATGATGGTCATAGGGTATAAAGCTTCAGTTAAACAGGAGGAATAAGTTTTCTTTGAGATGTATTGCACAACGTGCTGAATATGATGAATAAAAATGTGCCTTTCAGAACTGCGAAAAGTTTCAACTACTTTCACCATAAAAAATTAAAATACTTGAGATGATTGATAAGTTAATTATCTTGATTTTATTATGCCCCATTGAATCCATTCATTATACCATCATTTTATCCTATAAACATATACTGCTATAATTTATCAATTTAAAATTACAAATCAATGTTTTAAAAACTGACAGGAGCAATAGAATTGCACTGAGACCAATCATCCTGCTGCGAAGAACAGTTCCTCAAACTGTATCCCTGCTGTGTTCTCTGGAGGGAGGTGGGATGGATGCTTGAGGCACCAACTAGGTGTTCCCTGACAACTTCCCTCCGAAGCACTCTGTTTCCCCATTGTGGAAGGAAGAGTTTTCTTACTCAAACATTCTTTATTGTGGGATTCCAGCTCATTGAGGACCCCGTGGAGATCATCAACAGCAAACTGGAAGTGCAAGCCTTTGAACGCATCGAGGACCAGACCAAGCTCGTTGGCTTCTTCAAGAGCGGAGACTCAGAATGTAAGTCAGGTGTCTGCTCCGCCTTGTCAGTGTTCCAGGTTGGCGCTTCAACACCTGTTGCTGGGTAGAGCAGAGATTAATTACAATTCTTCTTGTGATCCATGCTGGGAGATACACAGGCACATTTTGCAAAACAGGCAAGGGGAGTTGAAAATCCATTAGGATCGCCTGGCCTTGGGGTGGGTTGAATATTGTAGAGAAGAGAGAAAAACCCTTGCTGCATATTTTTTCCCAGTCTGCTCCTGGTGGGAGTCTCCTCTAAGATGAGACGATCACAAGGCTCTCTCCCTAACCCTGGCAGCTTCTGAGGTCACCAGCAGGAGGGTGTCTCCCAGTTAATTGGAAAGTATTGGAGGAAAATCTGGGCAAGGATGAACATAGCAGCTGCTACACAACGTGAAAATTGCTGGCCAAGCTCCTCACTGTCCACCAAGGCTGCCTGCTTCCTAGCAATCACACTCCTGCGCACGTCCTCTGTTAAAGCTTTGTGACCAGGTTTGGGGTGGGCACAGGGATGTCTCACAGCATTACCATGGTCCCTGCATGGCTGAGAGCATGGTGGTGGGGTGGGCGGAGTCAGGAGCAGGTGCCAGGAAGGGCAATTACTGGAGCACATTTTTTAAAACTGCACAGGCTGCCAAAGCATTCAGGTTTTGCCTG
The DNA here is from genome assembly GCF_030435755.1 of Ochotona princeps. Classification (NCBI taxonomy): domain Eukaryota; kingdom Metazoa; phylum Chordata; class Mammalia; order Lagomorpha; family Ochotonidae; genus Ochotona; species Ochotona princeps. The sequence goes on along the minus strand of NC_080833.1, from coordinate 98,575,842 downwards.
GTTTTTCAGGCTTGTTGGGGAAAAAGAATTAGAGGAGGCAGTTTTAACTATGAAATAGAATCTGGTAACATTCTTATATGTAGGTGGTACAAATGTGGGCTACTTGGAAAATTTTCTAGAAACCCCCAAATATTTTGAAATTGTTGGCAAAACCATTCCTTAACTCAGTCTGTCTGTTAGCATCCTGTCTCCTCATCAACAACATATTCATTTTCTTTCTTCCATGCCCCAACTTAAATTTCTTCTCATTTGCCTCCTGAAAATCTTCATTGACATGTTTAACATCACTGTGTCAGGAGAAACTGGCTGACAGGGTGCTGCCCAGCTCTTGCTTGGGCAATTTTCCCAAAGTCCATATTGACTACTCGGGGGTATTTCTACCCCTTCTAATTTGTCTTCTTTGTTTCCTTTCCTTCCATTTTCCTTTTCACTTCCCAGTTCCTCTCACATTGTTTTCATCTTAAGTGATTTTTCCCCTCCCTCACTAAGTCAACATAACAGCTCAAGATTGAGACAAGGCGAGATGAGGAGAAAGAGCACATCGTTCAATATCTTCCTTTTTCTGTCCTGTACACCAAGCTTCACTCCACTGAATGGAGCACATATCATATGGCAGGGTCTAAGCTAGGAGCATGTACAGTCACCATAATTGTATTCCTGCAATCCTGTGAGTACCTGACATCCACCATCTGCATTGCAGTGATAATGAAAAGTACGGGACAGAAAGGATTGATGAACTCACCCACCCAGTAAAAACGATGGAGTCAAGACTGAAATCTCAAGAATCAGAATTTTGAGTTAGAACACTTAATTGCTGTATTATATACTTTTAAAAATTATTTATTAGGAAGGCAAAGTTAGAGAGAGAGAGGGAGCACGAGAAAGATCCTCTGTTCACTGGTTCACTTCCTAAAAGGTCTTAATAGCTAAAAATTGGGCTAATCAGGAGCCAGGGTGTTCTTCTAAGTTTCCCATCAGGATGGCAGGGGCCAAAAGCCTTGGGCCATCCTCTGTGGCTTTCCCAGACCATTATCAAGGTCCTGGGTTTAAGTGGAGCAGCCCAGACTTGAATCAGTACCCACATGTTATGCCAGCACTGCAAGCAATGACTTGGCATGCTATGCACAGAGCCAGCCCCTGGGCTATACTTTCAAGATTTTGTGAATTTTTTCAGGTCCCCAGCATACATAAAATATTATAATGCTCTACAGTACAAAACAGGAGCAGAATAAACTGGAAGGGATTTCAGTTTACTTGGCTTTCATCATAATATAATAATAAAATACAAACTAACAGGAAATGCATCACATGTTTTACTCTAAATGATTTCCAGGTAAAATATTCTTAGATTTTGGATCAAAATCTCATGTTTGCTTCTATAACACATATTTTTGCATTAGATTATGGATTTAAAATGCAATTCCTGATCAATATTGTAAATGATGACCTAACTCTTCAGTTCTTGATGCTCACCATTGATAAGAGATTCACACATATGGATGGTGGCAAATGGGTGAACAGCACAAACTGATTTTTCTTTGATTGTTGAACATTCTTTTCTTGACACTGGGCATAATTTAGATGCTTCAGTCTTGAAATTATCCTTCAAGGGCATGAGCATTCTTTCAATCCAATGATTCTTACTTTCCACTAAAAGATAGAATGTTCTACCATTTGCAACAAAATGGTACCAACTAGAGTCCACTATATTCGAAGAAATAAGCCAATCTCAAGAGGATGAACTTCAGATATTGTCTTTGATATAAGGCAAACTTCATACAAAATACAAAACAGTAGATTTGTAGGTAAATATGTATATACATGTATTTCTCTAGAGCAACTGTATAATGGAGGCAAGAATACCATGAAGTGAAGATACATTGTAGTATGCATCTCAACTCCTGAGTAAAAGACAGATTGCCAATGAAACTTAAATATATCTTTTTTTTTAAAGATTTATTCATTTTTTATTACAGCCAGATATACACAGAGGAGGAGAGACAGAGAGGAAGATCTTCCGTCCGATGATTCACTCCCCAAGTGAGCCGCATTGGGCTGGTGCGCGCCAATCCGAAGCCGGGAACCAGGAACCTCTTCCGGGTCTCCCACGTGGGTGCAGCGTCCCAATGCATTGGGCCATCCTCGACTGCCTTCCCAGGCCACAAGCAGGGAGCTGGATGGAAAGTGGAGCTGCCGGGATTAGAACCGGCGCCCATATGGGATCCCGGGGCTTTCAAGGCAAGGACTTTAGCCGCTAGGCCACGCCGCCGGGCCCAAAACTTAAATATATCTTGACAATAGGATGCCTACAATGTATGCAATAGTATACCTGCAATGTTGTGATACACTTAATAGCAGAATGATGGACTTGTGACTGTTGCTAAAGGACTATACAATTGTTATAAAATAGGAGAAAACAATGGGAGAAAGTGGGAATGTGGAAGATGGAAGGGGGAGCTATATCATGCAAAATAAAAAAATTTTTAAAAGATATAATGTTCACATTTCTTGTGATAAGCTGAATGGTTTACAAAGCAAACTAAACATTTTCATATTATCGTGTTTCAAAAATTGTAATGAAGCTTTCCTTTGAGAATATACAAACGCAGTTTTACTAGTCTTACTAGTTATTCTTCACATCTAAACTATAAAATTAATAGTAAGCTCTTTCAGCTTCATTTTAAAGGCTGGAGTTTTGCTTTTAAACTAATAAACCCTGTCAGCATACTATTTCACAGAGGCCTTACAACTTTCCATTGAGCTCATTCAGATGCTCAGCCTGGGCCAGCATTGTTGAAATCACTAATGATATTTCAAAATTTTTGCTACATGAATATATTTTACAATGTAGCTTGTAATTCACCTCTTAACTGATAGATCTTTAATAAAATTCTTCTTGTCTAGTTCGTCTGCTTTAGTGCGAAACAACAGAGCCAGGCTTTTTGATTGCATATCTACATTGCCAGCTGAAAAGAGGAGGGCGGATGCAGGCTTAGATGTTATGAAAGGCATCTGTTCATGTAACAGCCTTCTGTGTGATACCCAGATGCATGGGAAATCCTTTATATGACAGCGCTTTTCTGTGAATGTGTGTGCTGGCATCTCTGAAAGATTGTTGGAAAAAACTCAAGGTGAAGTCTTCTTATCACTTTATTAGTACATGATCTTGGACAGTTTCCAAATCTGTCCTGATGTGTTCACCTACTTCTTTGAATTTCTCATTCCTAATAAGCAGGATGGGTTCTTCTTTGAAGACAAATGCTCCTATTCCAAGTATTTATCCCTAGGGTTTCTATCTGGTGCTTCTTAACCACCCAGTTGCTAAAGTCTGATATTCTCACATGCAGTGTGAGCAATCCTGAGAGGTGGGGATGAGAGCTGAGGGGATGCTAAGGAGAGTCTTTAGCCAGCTGGAGTCTGGCGGCTGAGTTTTAACAAGTTTGAGTGGAGGCACAGGGAAGAAACTGACCAACATTAAAGCATGATGCCAGCCAGGCGGAACCTAGAGATCTAAAGGCTAGCAGAGGAGAAACAAGACCAGTGGTGGTAAGTACAGGGAAGGTCTTAGAAGCCACAGCTCCGTGGGCAAGGCTCAACATTCAGCCACAGCCTGAAGCTCTGACCTGGGATGTCACCTTGTTCCATCTTTCATCTTAAAAGCAATGAACACAAACACTTCAAGAGAAGCAGGGCTGCCAGATGGTTTGCTGTCGGGGTAGCAGTTCATAGAGGCAAGGAGGGCTAGCCAGGGGCATGTGACTGAGGAAGAGAGAATGAGAATTTCTAATGGGACCCACGACTGCTTTGGATCAACTCTGGCAATGTTTTAGCTATTTCACCCTATCACCTTCCCGCTCTGTTTGCTCTTTAAATACTCCCAAACATCTTCTTATCTCTACTCAACCCTCCACTAACTCTCAAGAAACAGAAAATCCTGCCTTACTACCAATCACTTTTTGAGGATGCATTTCTGTGAGCAGGTATGCACAGATGCAGGTATTGTACATTTTCAACCTTTGTCTCAAGTGTTTGCAGCACTTACCTCCATCAGAGCAAGGACTGTAGTGCTGATGAGCCTTTTAAGGAGCCATAATCCTCTCTTGGCTGAGAGCATTTTGAGATCAGTGTCTTTGTGCCAGTCATCTTGGTAATTCCTGGGTCACTATAGTCTTAGAAACATCTGAATGGTCCTAAATTTTCTTGCAAGCTTTATACTCACACTTGTGATAGTTAAAGAATATGGAATTCCATGAAACGGCAAGAGGTCAATCATATCAAGAAAATCATTAGCTCATCAACTCTCAGGACTTTAGAATTTAGAAAAATCACCACCACTATTCCCATTACCTTCCCATCTCAGGCATGAATATGAGCATATTTACCACATACCTGTCTATGTGGATCAAGACACAGCATTCCCATGCTTGCATGGTCTCATACCTACTAAGCAGACTTAAGTTTGGGGCCATAATCAAGCCTGGGCTTGACTGAATTTAAGTAAACTTCTCAAGTGATCAAAGAGAGAAAGATTGAGAATTGATACGATTCACCAATAAGGTAAGTCCTGCTAAGAAGTTTAAAATATTTCTTGATTGAGGTTACTTTATTCAGTAAGATGAATGCCCTTGTAGGTTCACACTGTCTCTAGAGGGCACAATTATCACTAGCAGTGAGTCTGAGTGACAGACTTTCTATTGATTTAAAGTTTTAGATGCCTTCCCCTCGCCCCCTTCCTATCTCGGTCTCCTCTGGTTTCTGCTTTCCACCTATGGTCTTCATAAACCTGTGGTGTGAAGGTCTTCTCCTAGGTTATTGAGTGCCAACCAGTTCCAACTTCATGGGGTCAACTACAGGCTCTGAAGGTGTCATAATCACCTGTCTGAATAATGTCTATTAAGTAGTGACATGACCAGGATTAGTTAGCTTTCCACGGTCTCTACATCACTTTAAGAGAAGACTGTTTGGTGTGCAACTTAAAAATATCTCTCCCTTTCACCTTTTCCTTTTAGATTACAAGGCTTTTGAGGAAGCAGCTGAGCACTTCCAGCCCTACATCAAGTTCTTTGCCACCTTTGACAAAGGGGTAAGAACATATAAAACCCTAAATTAAACATTTTTCTAGACATGAAAGATTAAACTTGGAACTTGTTAATATTTTTTTTCTTTTTGGGGAGAATGTTAATTGTCTGCCTTTTGCCTTTTTCTCCAGAATTGCTGAAAGTCTATCAATAAATCACTGCTAGGTGAGAAAGGAGTACTAAGGTGGTTAAATTGGATGTGAAGGTATTTCTAAGAACATCCAATAAAAAGTGATGAATCTCCTCTTATCTTGCCATGCATGGGAGGCTGTAAATCTACAGTGTGCTGGGATCCTGAGTCGCTGATTCCTTTTTTCCAGATACCTTTGCCCTTCCTGTGGCTGGTTACCTGTTCCTTCCACTGGTCTAGGAGGGGGAGGAGCATAACCATGTGCAGCCCTGGGGCTTTAGAAAATGATCCTTGTTTTTAGGAGTTATCAGTGATGTGTGCTTCTTAACAATCTGGTTACTCTTAATTTTCGGAACACGGCAAGCAATGTCATAAGCTGAAGAACAGAAGAGATAGACCTGAAGCAGCATAATTGATTGGGAGTCTTCCGTGTCAGAGTATTCTGGATCCTGCCACTACTGAAGTGGCTATTTTATTGAGTGCTTTTTCTATGTTGAGTACAATTTGGTATATTACATCTTTGTTATTGCTAATCCTTTGAACAACCTTCTAAGGTAAGAACTTTCACTTCCCACAGAGAAAAGGTAGATTTGGAGCGCATGAAATAATTCCCAGGCCCTTTAGTGAGTTAGTGATAGCACTGAGATCCCAGTATCAGGCATAGAACCCAAATCTGTGTCCTTCCCTCTGTACCATGCCATTGCATAGAAGACCTGACATTGAGATTTAGAGTTCACAACACACACACACACACAGAGGAATACACACCCAGGTGAAAATCTTAATTACCATCTTTCCCAGAAGAAATAAATCAGGTCTTTGGTCAAATTAGGCAGAAAGTGGTTTACTGAAGAGTGAAGCAGTGCACCTGCACGTTTATCCTATGAAGAAGTAGTCTGTGAAAAACGAGAGGAAGCCAGAAGGTGCTGATGCATTGAAAGCAGAGAAAAGGCCTGCTGGAAAGAGTCTGTATCCAACTCCTACATGCATTGAATCACTTCTGAGGACATAGCCCTTGTTTTAGAGCCTGAAAACCAAAAGAAAGGTCTATAATTTCAGTAACATCAGACAGACTTGAAAGTTGGCCCTAATTGGCTGGATTAGCGTTGAGAGAGATCAGGAGCAAAAGTGCAGAAAAGAATAATGAGTTATCCACTGTAAGATAGTATGACCATCTGCTAAGTGCTCTGTGTTGAGAGTAACACAGACTTTCATTTCATTCCCTCAGCACTGCTGTGAAAGGGGAATTAGCATTCTCATTCTACAGGGAACGAAATTGAGGCATTGAGAAATTAAATGACTAGCTCACAGTCACATAGTTAATGAGTAGTGAAGCGTGATATGATTGCAGCTCAGCCTGACTTAAAAGTCAATGTCATGATCTACTATGCTCTAGAAAAAGCAGCAATTTGATCAAATGCAGCAAAAGCTAGCCAGCTAATTGCTGTTGGTAGTAAAGGAGCAGTCCTCTAGGCCCACGAGTAGGCCATGGGAGGTTAGGACAGGATATTTTTTCCATTATTATTATTATTACTATTATTATTATTATTATTTCTGTGTCTGGGGTAAGGGGAGAGATAAAAGGAGAAGCCCCACCCAGCCTCCCACCCATCCCAGGGTCCCCGATATGGGGCATGCTCCAAGGGTCCTGCTCAAGTGGTTTTGATAGTTCAGCAGTTCTGAATTGCTGCCAATCTCGCCATTCCAAGCACGATGAAATCTCTCCAGAATCCACTGACTGACATAGGTCACCTTAGTCTCCATTTCCCTGGACATGATAGTTTAGAAAGAGAGATAGATGCCTTACTTCTCACAAGGAAGGTTCCATTTTAAGTTCGTTAGCATCAGAAGATGCTAATCTAACTATATGGCTTCATGCCTTCTTTTAAACAGGCCTATTCAGCTTCTTTTTAAGGTTTATTTATTTTATTGGAAAGGAAGATGTATAGAGAAGAGACAGACAGGAAGATCTTCCATCCAATGATTCACTCTCCAAGTGAGCGCAACAGCTGGTGCTACACCAATCCGAAGCCAGGAGCTTCCTCCAGGTCTCCCATGTAGGTGCAGGGTCCCAAGGCTTTGGGCCGTCCTCAACTGCTTTCCCAGGTCACAAGCAGAGAGCTGGATGGGAAGTGATGCTGCTGGGATTAGAACCGGCGCCCATATGGGATTGTGGCACATCCAAGAGGAGCTTAACCTTTATGTTATCATGCCGGGCTGCTACTCAGCTTTTTAAAAAGTTCATAGCATATCCTTTTTTTTAAAAAAAAAAAAAGATTTCATTTATTTATTTGAAAATCAGAGTTATAGAGAGAAGAGGGCGAGAGGGAGGAAGAGAGAGGAGAATTGTCCATTGCTGGTTCACCCCCTAGATGGCCACAGTGTCCAGGACTGGACCAGGTCAAAGTCAGGAACAAGGAACTTCATTTGTCTTTCACATGGATAACAGGAGCTCCAACACTTGGGCCATGTTTCATTGTTTTTGCTAGGGTATCAGTAGAGAACTGGGTAGAAAGTGGAGCAGGCATGAACTGGTGCCCATATAGAATACCAAAATCACAGTTGGCCACTTTACCCACTATGCCACAATGCTGGACCCAGAATAATCCTTTCTTGTAGAACTACAACACCATGAACCAGGTCTGTTACTAGGATTCCACCCTGGCTGCAGTAGGCTCTGCTTAACAGTTATTCAGTAAATGAATAAATAAAGGTTTCCATTAGTCAGATCTCCTTCGGTCTGTACCATGTAATACTCAATGATAGTCCTCAGAGGTGTAGAAGGGCCCCTTTCCCCCACCTCTGGTGGTGGTGGGGTGAGAGAGGAAGGAAACCTGTGGGAGGTGTTCTTCAGGTTCTCAAGACCTAAGCATGTGATGACCCAGTTTTATGTGCATAGGCTTAGCCCTGTGCTTCCAAGCAGTGGCATTCAGGGTCAGTGATCACCACCACACTCACATACACACATGCATTCACGCACATACACACACATACTCACACACATGTACTCATACACACTCACACACATACATTCTCTTACATAATGCATGCACGCATACACACACATACTCACACCTATGCACTCACACACTCATTCACACACACATGCATATGTACTCACATAATACACACTCATGCGTACACTCACACACAAATACACTCATGCACATTCACATACTCACACTCATGCACACATGCATACACACTCATACATGCGCTCACACAGTGCTCACACACTCATGCATGCAACCTACACACATGCCCACATGTACTCACACACATACACACACTCATGCATGCACTCACACAGATGCCCACATGTGCTCACACACATACACACCTACTCATGCATGCACTCACACACATACACACTCACTCATGCACTCAAGCACTTACATGCTCACTCACTGCACATATCCTACTTGCTTTGACAGCTATTCTGATGAACTGCTTCCCATCCTCAGGGAGCCTTAATTAGGGCAGACTTCAGTGATGGGGTGGGTGGCAAATTTATGGAAACAACTCGGAAAAAGTTGTGCAGTATCAATACAGTGTTTACAATGATATGCGTGAAGCTTGCCTGGTGGCATAGCAGCTTGAGCTGCTGCCCACAACACCAACATCCCATATGAATGCCAATTTGAGCTCCAACTGCTCCACTTCCAACCCAACGCTCTGCTAATGCACCTGGAAAAGCAATGGAAGATGGCCTGAGTGCTTGGGCCCTGCCACCCATGTGGGAAACCCAGGTGGAGTTCTAGGCTCCTGGTTTGGGCTTGCCCAACACCAGCCATTTTAGCCATTTGAGGAGTGAACCAGCAGAAGGAAGATTCTTGTTCTCTCTCTCTCTCTCTCTCTCTCTCTCTCTCTCTCTCTCTCTCTCCCTCTCTCTGTAACTCTACCTTTAAAGAAGCAAATAAATTTTTAAAAAATATGTATAGACATGTACATACTCCTTTCCTTGCACTGTAAGGGAGGGAGTTACTTTTGAATAAAAAGTGCAATAATCATTCTTACCTCCTACACTCAAAGGGAAGATGTAATGAAGTATTAAATCCAGCCTTTGCAATCATGCCTCGCACATCATGTGTTTATTGTCGTTACTGTCTCTACTCATCCTGTCCCTTGCCCCTTCATGCTAGCAGTTTCCGGACTCCTAGAACCCATAATAACTGAACACAAACAACTGCAGTCCAACGTCATTTCCCAGTCCACACCAACACAGGGCCAACTTTGCACAGGGCAATGTGTGAACACAGGCACTGGTTACGTGTGTGTTGCTCCCCTGCTCACCACTCCCAGTCTCACCACTCCTTCATCACCACCACCATCTGCCCCTGAGAAGAGGGGACAAACACGAGAAAAGTGCCACACCCCCTCTTTTAAAACAAAGCTGAGAAGACAGTCCCATCTCCCTTGATTGACTGTAGCTCCTAACCTGGCTGTTTGCTGTAGCCATGAGTGGGACACTGGGATTTTTCTCTTTGAAGCACTGGAAGAGACATCTTTTGACATAGAGTGATCTGGAATTAACCAGCATTGATGAGAAAAACCACATGAAGCCCTAGAATGCTCCTCCTTGTGTAACAGCTTATGTAAAACTCATTCCCCTCCTTCCCAGATTAGTCACAGTTGCCTGGGTCACTGGGTCACACACCATGGGTTGCCACCACAAGGCGCCAGCTCTTACACGATCCCTCTGTAGTTTCAAGGGAGCTACTGTTCATCCTTGTGCTTCTTGGCCCACAGCTCTGAACTAGAAAGAGAATGGTGTTTGGTTTTTTTATAGAGCATGGCACATTCCAGACCTCTCAAGTCATTTCATACAGAGAAGACCTGACTCCAATGCCTATGCAAGCAAACACAGCAACAAGTGGACTGTGTGGCCATTTGAATCGGGCGGAAATGTCTTCCTGTCTGTGGGCTGGTTCCCTCAGTGCTTTGTCTGTTAGACGGTGGGCTTGCTGAAGACATCCAGTGTTAGTGCCAAGAAGCCTGCCATTCAGGGTAGCTGCTCCTCGTTGAACAGTGCCGGATGGTTGGGCAGCTCCCAGGGCCTGACAAACCATCCCCAAGCCTGCTACTGAGCTTTAACCCTGGGGCCAGTGCTTTAATCCAGATAGCAATAAGGACAGAATCAATAGATTGGCTTCAGAATCTGCACATCTATCTGCATGGTTTTAAGGTTGCCATAACAGCCTGTTCTATCAAAATAGGTTTTGGGCTGGTGTGATGGCTCAATTAGCTAATCATCTATCTGCAAGCAATGGCATCCCATGTGGTCCCCAGTTCGTGTCCCAGCTGCTCCATTTCCAATTCTGCTCCTGGCTGGTGATCTGAAAAAGCAATGGAAGACAGCCTAAAGTCTTAGGACCCTGCGTGGGAGACCTGGAGAAGGTTCCTGGCTTCACACCAGCTGAGTTCTGGCCATTGCAGCCTTTTGGGGAACGAACCAGTGGCTGGGAGATTTTTTTCTTTGTCTCTCTCTATAAAATATACCTTTCTAATAAAAATAATTAATAAATCTTAAAAAACAAATTGGTGCAGTTGAATCCATATAACTCAGGTCGGTAGGCATGCTGCACTGGCATTTATGCACTCCTCCAGACCTAGCAAGGGGCTCTACTAGTGAGACTCCAGCAAAAGGTGCTGCGTGATTCTCAAGGCAGCACACTCCATCCTTACTATCGATGTAGTAAGTCTTTATCTTTTTCAAATGATAATAGAAACATCTTTTAATGCATTTTCCGATGAACTTCAGAAAAATGCTTACTCATTTACTTTCATCTACTGGGAAAGGTAGCATGACAGAAAGATAGATAAAAATAAAAACATAGGTAGAGATAGGTAGAGAAAGAGAGAGAATCTTCTATCTGCTGCTTCACTCACTCTCCAGATGTCTGCAATAGTCCAAGCTGGGCTCAGTTGAAGTCAGGAGCCTAGAATTCTAACTGGGGAGGTAGGGACCCAAATATTTAAGCCATCTTCTACTGTGCCCCCACCCCCATCCCGTCCCAGGATACACCAGCAGGAGGCTGGAGCAGAAGCAAAAGAACTACACTCAAACCAGTATTCTGATATGGGATGCAGGCATCCTCAAAGGGTGGTCTAATCTCCTGTGATACTGCATCTGTCTCCTCTCAACATACCCAAACACAAACATTTTGCAGATCCACTCATGGTAGAGAGATAGCAATGGTACAAATCACTCTTCCCATTTTTCTCTCGAATTGCTCCCTGACCCTATTTGACTCTCATTTACCCATTTGAGGCTTTTTCTCCCTCTCCTTTTAGCACTCAAGTGGAAAGATCCAGCCCAGGTCATAGATGATGACAACAGGATATTCCTTTAACATCTAGTTACAATTGTACATGCGCCTTCTTGTCTTTGCGGAGAATACACTCACACACCACTTACATGGCCAATCTCTTGCTCTGGCAAGCTAGCATCAAACCAACTGCTGTCTTCTTTCTCTACCACACAGGTTGCAAAGAAACTGTCCCTGAAGATGAATGAAGTTGATTTCTATGAGCCATTTATGGATGAGCCTGTTCCTATCCCCGACAAACCTTATACAGAAGAAGAGCTGGTGGAGTTTGTGAAGGAACACCAGAGGTACTAGAGATGGCAGGCGACTGGTGGGAGTCTGAGGTCTGTGACATGGGGCATTTTGGTGCCACCAAGATCAACAACTGAGAGTTCACACCCAACAGAACAGAGCTCAGTGGCATGGCTCTGTGAGTCACTTATAAACAGCAGGATGCTGTTCCATTTTCTGAATATGGATCCATACTGGCAAAGGGTTAGACCCTCTCCCTCCAGTTAGTGAACTTTGTCCAAGTAAGACAGAAGTACAATCCTATACCAATCATCCTTGTGATTTAGTGAAAGTATCCTACATGCCAAATACCACGCCAAGTACTTTATGAAAGCTATTTTATCTCATCTCAGGATCATGGGATAATTATTACTCTGATAGGCAGATCAAGAAGTTGAACCCAGTCTAGCAGAGTAATTAATCATAGAACTTCTGGGAGAGGAATATTTGGTACCATTCAGAGTAGCTCCAGCAGTCAGTTTTTTTTTTTTTCCAGTAAAGGGCCAGGTAGTAGATATTTCAAGCTGTTTGGCAAGAGCCACAATGGTATGCATTGTGACTCTGTAACTGTGCAATTATAGTGTGGAAGCAGCCATAGACTGTATGGAAACGAGTGTGTGTGCATCATGGACTAAGTTTATTTACAAAAACAAGAAACACTGGCTGAATCTGGTCTGCTAGCTATACTTTGCTAAACCCTGCAGGGGACAATAGGGAACATGGGATGTAATAGTGTATTTACTGCGTCAGCCAGTCACCCTTCCCACATATGCACAGGTGCGTTCATTGAACCCAGACCACCGTGATTGTTCACTTGGAACAAGCAAATATTAATCGGTTTGGACACTACATGCCAAAGGTAGGAAGTAGTGAGCCATGCACAAAATGTAAGACTGCTCCACTAAAATCATTTTATTTAGCTTTTATTTATTTGAATGAGAAGGGTAAAAGAGAGAGAGAGAGAGAGAGCATATCTATTGATTCATGCCCCAAATTCCTCCACCTGCTGGGGCTAGGACAGGCCAAAGCCATGGACCAGGACCTCAATCCAGATCTCCTGAAAGTATGACAGGAACCTAATCATTTGAGCCATTGTCACTTCAGTGTCTGCAGTGTCAAGAAGTTGGAGTTAGGGTCTGGAGCCAGTTATATCAAACTCGGGTACTGCAATGTGGGACATGGGTGTTGTCACTAGTGTCTTTTGAATTTGATTGCAAAAAAAGAATACATACACATTTATTGGTAATATTCATTTTCTATAAACTTTGTGAGGGGCATTTATCTAACTATTTTTTGCTGTCCCCCAAATTCCCAAAGAGCCTTTGATGGCTGATCTTGATGAGAAAACAAAGGCCATTCTAGGGAAACCAAGACTCCATGTCTTCTCCCTCCCATTTCCTCATTCTGGCCCTGCTCTGGGCAGTCAGGGAGTGCCCCTCTCTGTGAGGTGGGAAGTGGCTCCTTGGGAGTGAGCTGACCTATGGCCTCTGACTCACCATATGGGCTTCATGCTCCAAGGGGCAAATGGGTCTATGAAATACTAAGTGGCTTGGATCTGGTGTCTGTCTGACACAGCTGGGTTTACAAGTTCTGCTCCCTTAGAGGAAGTGAGTTTCCAGGGTTTCATCACACTCTTGCAAAGCAGCCAACGTCTCATTGTACATTTCATGGCACTGAGTGATCTCGACTTAGGGAAACCTCTCATTTAATCTTTCAGACCCACTCTACGACGACTGCGCCCAGAAGATATGTTTGAAACCTGGGTAAGAAGGAGACAAATTCTTCCCTTTGTAGAGATGTGGACATCTCCCCTCCCCCCACCCTGCCCCGCCAACCCCAGAGGAATGCCTGCTTGTTTAGATGCCCAGATGCACACGGTGTCATATTCAGCTGGGGTGGACATCCAGAAGGTGGCATATTTAACACAAGAACCACACCTTGCTCAACTGCCATCCAGCTGACTGTGGATTCAATGGTAGCCTCTTGCGTGCAGTGTTCTCTGGCTGTGTTCATGTCCCACTGCCTGTTAGCTGCCATTCATGGGCCACCACAGACCCGGGAAAGCAGAGTGAAAGGAGCTCAGACCATAAAGTGGTAGACATCTGAGTTCAAGTTTAGAACCTGTCACTTACTATCTGTGTGTCTTACACGGAGTCATGTGATGGGACTTTTATAAGGGTGAGTGACATAAAGAATGCACAACATGATTCATGAATAGTGACCATATTTTAAAATCTCTTCTCAAGGTAGTGCAGGTGACTGAGACAGCTTATTGCTATGCATTATGGAAGGATATGGCAGGTAGCTCAAAATGGTGTGATAAAGAGACCCGAGGACGTAATGCCTCCACCCCACCTCAACTGTACACAAGATTTCATAACAACACAAGTAAACTGTGTGGAACACTGCCACAGCATTTCCCATGCCCTGTCATGCAGACCCATTCACAGCTCTGCAACGCATTGCAACTTTAAAACAAGCTTGCGTTTAGTCCCAATGAGTGAGGAAGAGAAGCCAATGATCAAGTAATTTAGGTTTGTAACCAGTGCTAACGTTAGGATTGAGAGTCAGGCAACACCTGCGTTCTCTCCAGCAGCCAAGGCCCCATCAGGAACCATTTGGGAGAAAGGGGTTGACATGGAAGTATCTATTTGCTTCTTTCCTTCTGAAGCAACAGATGATGAAAATGTGTCAGGGACGATTTGACTGGCAGGTGACTTATTTGAATACCTGCAGGGACGCAAACATTTCACCAGACACTGAAGAACAAAACATCTAGGCTAGAGGAATGGATCCAGTCCAGCAGAAACCTATTTTCCTAACTTTTGTATTTTCATAACATTAACATTTGAAAGGTTTTGGGAAATAACAATAACAAAAGGGCACAAGATTGGTTTTAAAAGTACCATTCCTTTTTAAATTTGATTTTGTTTTTTATTATACTTTCTGACCTGAAAAAAAAAATAGTGCAAAAAAATTCTCTTCAGTAATCACAAAGTTTTTCCAGATGTTAATACTGTATTACTTTACCGTTGTCATGTTATCCATCTGTACATTTTATACTGTTAAAAAAGATTTGCTTGTTTCTCTAAGAGGCAGAGTTACAGAGACAGCGGAGGAGAGAGAGAGAGAGGGAGAAATACAGTGCATCTCCTGGATCACTCCCCAAATGCCTGCAAGACCAGGGGTTGGCAGGTGGAAGCCAGGAGCCTGAAACTCCATGCAGATCTCCCTCTTGGGTGCAAAGACCTGGCTAGCTCTGCTGCTTTCCCAGGTACATTAGCAGGGAGCTGGATCAGAAGCAGCGCAGTTAGGACAAGAGCCAGTCTACAACAGATGCTAGCATTGCTAGCATTGCAGGGGGTGGCTCAACTTGCTGTACCATAAGGCCAGCCCCAATATTTTTAATTTGTATTAAATTTTACATACATATATATATATATTTAATTCGGCACTATCTGAGAGTAAGTGGCAGCCACAATTCCCCTGTACCCACAAATGCTGCAAGTATTTTCTAAAAACAAGATCTTTCTCCCATATAATCACATTTACCAAAATCAGAAAATTATTGTGGAGAAAATTCTCCGTGGAGTCTCTACCTTTGATCTTGGCAAATGGTCTATCAGAGTTCTTGGCAATGCCCACAGGGGTTGGCAGATGCTTCTAAACGAGCCCTCTCCCTCTTGCAAGAGCACAGTGCTTCCCAGGTGGGCCAGAGACTCCCGGGCAGCCCTTTCATCACTCCTACCCATAGAGGCTTTTGAATCATGAATCAGCCTTAACACATCATGCTAACCCAGTGTGCTCGCCGTTAGAAAGCAGGGGAATCCGGAAGAAGGTCATCACCAAGGTCACTCTGTAATTTCCAGTTTGTGGTGGGATCTAGTAGTTGGCCAGTTTACATATGGGCCTCTTTCATTTTCCTTCAACATAAAAGCTACCGTTCCTATTTTGTGATGTTTCCTGTTAACACTGGCTTGGAGGGAGGGGTCAGGAGGTGGAGGGACATCTGATTCACAGAGCTCGTTCTTCCCTGTGATTGCTGGTGAGAAAGAAAGGGGCTGACTGCTGTGCTTTTCGTGTTTGTGTCCCCCGCCCCTGCCCCCACCTCTGTGTACTGAAATCCTCCTCCAAAAGTGGTGATGTTAGGAAGTGGGGCACTGGATGGTGACTGGGCCTCTGCCTGCATGATTGGCATCACTATTGCTTATAAAAGAGACTGTCTTGCCCCCTCTGCCATGTGAGGATGCAGGTAGAGAGTGCCCTCTGTGAACCAGAAAGCGTGCCTTCCCCAGACAGGGAGTTTGCTGGGGCTTTGATCTTAGACATTGCAAGCCCTCGAACTTCAGAAATAAGCATCTGTTGGTTATAAGACACTCAGCGCATGGTATTTTGTCACAGGAGCTCAAATGCATGAAGCAGCGGGGCTTCGGGACCAGACAGAAGTGGCTTGCATCCTACTCGTCTCACTACTGGCTGTATGACTTTATATAAGTCATGTAATTCTTTCGGATTTAAATGGGAATACAAGTTACATTTGAGACTTAGAGATAAGGTACTTAGAAGGAATTCACACACACAAAAGTAGCAAACAACAGATATTGTCACCATTATGTCAATGTTGTTCCTCTAAGGTATAATTCCTTCCCTTGGAGACTTGCCATCGGGTAGGGGAAAAAAAAAGATTGGTGCAATTTTAAAAGAGTTTTCTAAGGCAATATGATCTAAAGACCAAATGAGTCACGGGGCTTGCAAAGGCTGTAGACTCAAAGAAAGCCCTTGACTTGGTCCTGGGACTTCAGTCTGCTTCACACGGTGGTCAGCAAGCTCTTCCTCATCCCTGTAAATGTGGGTGTCTCTGGGTAACCACAAGTCCTGGCTTGTCCTTGGGTTCCTTCTCTGCGAGTTTATGGCTGAAAATGCTGGCACCTCCCATGTGCCAGCTTCAAGGCAGGTGTGTGTGCTTTGAGACACACACAACGAGACACGCAAGCTTTTTGGCTACAACTCTCTATTCAGGGATCCTCTCAGGCCTGGGAATGACATTTGTATTACAGGCTGCCTTCTAGAAAACTCACACAGATTCTTAATTTTAAAACCAATTTCCAATCACGTTCTGGAAGGGCACACAGAAATGAAGTGTGCTTCGCAGAGTTCAGAGAGCTCACTTCCAACGGACGGCAGGAGACACAGACACAGGGCAGTCTAATGAGAACTGGTCGAGGCATTGTGTCTGGCAATAACAGCAAAAGTAAGACAGCGAAACCTCAGGCTCGCCTTCTGGCTGTTGTTGGATTCATGTAGTGAACCTGCGCACCCACGCACACACACACACACACACACATCTGTAAAATTCAATTCCCTGGAGACTCTGACTGAAGCAGTGCCTCCTCTCTTGTTCTTAATAATAATATTTTCCATTTAATCTCTCCTAGAATTTTTGGAGGTTTTGTCCATTTCCTAACTGAAAGGCAAAAAAAAAAAAAATTAGCATTTAGATAGGATTGTAGCAGCATTAAAATCAATTGAAATGGAAGCTGAGATGGAGGGCGCAGTGGCGAGGGGGAGTTTTTCCCCATATGGTGCCTCTGTGATGACAATCAGGGTGCCCAGTAAATACCGAGCCCCTTGTCAGCCATAATCAGTATTCGATTGGCTTTGTCCCTGCGTGCCATGCTCCCCCCACACACATCTCTCCTTCCCTGGAGGATCACGTTGCTCACAACAGAGGCACCACCAATCTCCCACTCCTCCCTTCCAGGAACAGTCAATGCCAAGGAGACCCAAGGCAGGCAGTCCTGCCTGTCCAGCAAGCAGTGGCACGAAATGCCCCTCACGTGGCCCCCATGGGCCTGAACTGGCTCTGACTTTTCTCCTTGCCCCAGCCTCTACAGCCATACCCATTCATCTCAGTCACACATCCTCTGCTTCCCCCAGGCTCAAATTCTAGATCCTTCCTGGACCTCCCACCCCACCCCTTCTCATGCTGGCAGAACTGCTGTTCTAATCCCACAAAGTGTGGGGGAACCCACCTGGAGGGTGGCCAACAAGATGTCCTCTACCCACTGCATGGTTGCCATTTCTTTAATCTGTGGTGCTGGCATAATCTAACAAAGAAGTGCTACATTTGCACATTTTTTTTCAAAAACATTGATTTGCTTAATGGAAATCTAGAATTAAAGACACATACAGAGAGAGAGGGAGATCTCCCATCTGCTGGTTCACTTTCTTCCCCAAATGGCTGTAATAGCCAGAGCCAGGAGACAAAAATTTCATGCAGGTCTCCCACATGGGTACAGGGTCCCAAGTACTTGGGCCATCTCTCACTGATTTCCCAGGCACACACTGGCAGGGAGCTGGATGGGAAGTAGAGCAGTAGGGACTTCAGTTGTCACTTACAGAAGATGCTGGCACCAAAGGCGGTGACCTCACCTCACATCATCCTTGTGTGAACATTGCCAACCACACCCTGACACTGACAGCAGAGATGCTGTGATGCCCACTTGGTGGGTAGGCAGGATTCTATCGACAGCATTCAAGGGTTTCACAGTGCAGTGCACAGTCCATGTGTCCACTGACCCAGAGCTTGGTTGCTGCCTGCACTGCAACCCCTTTACAGTGCCTGCTGCCCTGGCAGCTCCCTAGCAGCCAGCCCCACTTTCTTCCTCATCTTGCCTTTTGCTGCAGTTCTCCTGGAATCATCAGACCACTGGCGTGAGACCTCACTTACTGATGGTGTCTTATGTGTAACTGGCATTTTCCTGTCTTGCAACCCCATCTGTCCAACACTCCATGTGTTCCTACCTGTTGCTCCTCAGCTCCCCTTCCGCAGTGTGCAGTGGGACCTGCTCTGTGCCTCTGTGACCACTCCCCATCAGCACCTCTGCCCCCTCCCCTTTTCCATCCTGGTCGCTGAGCTACTGCCTGGCTTACTCCTGTCTCTGGGAGAGTAACCACAGATTTGTTCCTACTACAGGAAGATGATCTGAACGGGATCCACATTGTGGCTTTTGCGGAGAAGAGTGACCCAGGTAGGCAACTCCAGATATTGCTCTTTGAGGCCTTCAGCAAGGAATGACTTCTCACCTTGGTCAGCCCTTCTCTCTCCTTGAGCGAGGCCCATCTACAAGACAAATGCAAGCTGTTGGGCACCCCCTGGTGGTCACCTGCTAGAGATGCTTTGATTATACACCTGGCTAAGGGAGGAGATAGTGTGTAAACAGATCAGAAAGTCAAACATTTTTGCCACCTGCCCCAAATGGGAAGCTACGAACTTGGGAGTGTATTTAAGACTCCCTAGATTTTAGCAGGGTGCATGCGTGTGTGAACCTCTTCTTACGTTACAAGTTTATTTAGCAATCTTCTGATCCAGCCTCTAGCAATCATGGTATTACCTGAAAACAATAACAAACTCATCCTGTGATCTGTTCGACAATAACTGCGCATCAGAGACTGGAGGGGAGGCAGTTCCCCTACATGATGAGAACAGGCAAAACAGGAAGTGTGTGCTATTTATGAAAGGCCAACAGCTGCTCACTGATCTCACTCTGCCCAGCACTGGGGTGCACTGAAACGCGGGAGAAATTAAACCTGCAGGTAGGAGAATGCTACTCTCCTGTGGCAGTGCTCTGGAAGACCCAGAAAACCCGAGGGAACTGAGGAAGTGGGGTCTCAGACACCTGAGACAATTTAGAACAGAGGCAGAGGGAGTCAGGGTAGCTTCAAGGCCAGGCCTTGGCCCGAGAGGTGCCTGGACAGGGATTCCCAGACCTGAGAGCACTGAGCTGCAAGCACCAGGGCCACCACTGCCTGGCTGAGATCCTGCCTTTGGGAAAGGTGATCTCTACCATGTACCGAGCAGTCTCCGAGGCACCATCCACTGTGTGAACCATGGCTCCAGACGATGAACTGTACCTGGACGTGTCAGGGCGCTCTGCTTCTTCCATACTCCCAGGAGGAGCTCCAGAGGCGGCTGAATCTGTATGGAGCAGGAAGTAGAGACTCACATAGGCTGACAGGCTGAAACACAGTTAGTGGCATGAGGGACAATCTGTCTGTTCATTGATATGTACCCAGCACCGTGGCGCATGACAGATGTTCAATGACATGTGCTGGGCAGGTGAGGAGAAAAATCAGATGCTTGGCCAAGATGAGGCCCAAATGCCCCACATCAGACCAGCCGTTTTTAGGTTGTGGGTTTGTCCCATAGTTTCTTACATAGCAAAACCAAATTTAAAAAAAAAATCTTGCCATCCTCAGAATAGAGAAATGATCCACATAGCTGAACTAAAAGTGTACAATTCAGTGGTTTTAGAACATTGATTATGAATCCCAAAAAGTTGTCATCACCTCCCATCCTCTTCACCGCCCCCAATGCAACAACCGCTAATGACTTCATAGATTAGCCTAGTATAGAACTTTATGTAAGTGCAGTCCTACAATATATGCCATTTGTGTCGGCCACCTTTCACTTAGCATGTCTTCGAGTATATCCAGGACACTCTGCCCTCTGTATCCACATCTGCAGAGTTTTTTTTTTTTTTTTTTTTTTTTTTTTATTGGAAAGCTGGATATACACAGAGGAGGAGAGACAGAGAGGAAGATCTTCCATCCGATGTTTTCACTCCCCAAGTGAGCCACAACGGGCCAGTGCACACCGATGCCAGGAGCCAGGGACCTCTTCCGGGTCTCCCACGCGGTTGCAGGGTCCCAAAGCTTTGGGCCGTCCTCAACTGCTTTCCCAGGCCACAAGCAGGGAGCTGGATGGGAAGTGGAGCTGCCGGGATTAGAACCGGCGCCCATATGGTATCCCGGGGCTTTCAAGGCGAGGACGTTAGCCGCTAGGCCATGCCGCCGGGCCCCACATCTGCAGAGTTAACAACTGACATAGCTGTGGCCTCTGGTGGGTGTGCCCATATTGAACATGGTCAGACTTTTTCCTTGTCATTATTTGTTAAACGACACAGCCTGACTATGGCTTACACAGCGTTTACACCATGTTAGGTATTGGAGGTAATCTAGAAGTGATATAAAGCACACAGGAAGATGTGCCCAGACCTCAACTAAATACTAAGCCATTTTACAGCAGGGACATAAACATCTGTAGATTCTGGTAGCTGCAAGGGATCCTGGAAGCAAAGGATGACTGTATACATGGGATGTATTGAGGTTTCATTCTTTATGGCTGAGTAATGCACCATCATCTCAGAATCAAATGTATGCACCGATTGGTCTGAGGGCTTCTCATCATTCAGTTGTTCAAATGTCCATTGGCATGCCAGGTAATCAATAAGGCTTCCGTACAGTTGGAAGAACTCTGTAGGTAGATTGAATCCTTCTTCCCCACCCAAAAAACCAGTGTGACTACAGCTTCTTTCTGCTGATGTTGACCCCTGCTCTGTCCCTGGAGGGGAAAACAGCCTTGGAAGCCAGTTGCTTAGGGTTTACAAGCTGTAATTAAACAGGATCAGATCCCTGGTGTGTGTGAACAGAGACTTTGCCATGGGCTGGTAGCCTTCCCCACCCTAGCTGCCCCCTTCCAAGATTGCAGGGAGGCCTGTCTGGCTCTCTGGAACAATGGAACAAAGAGGCCTCCGTCACACTGCAGGAACCTGTTTGACGGAGATTGCTGCTGTAATGAATCAAGCTGCTGAAACCACTTCCACCTCCTCCCTGCGCAAACATCCCTGGGCCTGGGCCCAAAGCTGTTTCTTTCTGCAAAGGAGCCCAAGTTGGGGCTTGTTAAAGGAGCTGTGGGCAGTGCACCCAGGGGAGGGTGGGACCAGCTTGAGCCCTGAAAGCACTCTCATTTGGAGCAGAGAAAGGCTGGCCACTTGGAGCTGGGAAGGGGAATGGCCTCTGTGAAAGCCCCCCAATGGCCATGCTTAGTCAGTGACTGACCCACAGGGCACTGATGTGTAACTCTGGGCCAGGCTGCAGCATTAGGAAGGTCATTCTTGCACAGGTCTTCACATACCTTTGCTCTTACTCACAAGTTACAGCCCGCCAATTGCCCCAGCCAGACTCCTACTCAACCACCGAAGGAAGAAGATGATAAACCCAGGAAATGAAGGCAGGTCTTAAAGAGATAGTGGTATGAAGGAGTTCGGTGGAGACAACCTCATGTAGCATCTGTAGCCTCTTGGTGATGTGTGTGTTACACTGTCAGCGGAAGACAGTGCGTCTGCAAAAAGAAGGGCCTTCCCAGGCATCTCCCTGCATCTGAGCTGAGCTGCGAACCCAAGCAGGCTCTCCTCAACTTTCTACGCATGCCCAAGGTGATGAAGGCCCCAGTGATATCACCCGCTGTGTGCTCATAGCATACCACACCCCGCTGAGGGAGGCACTGGGTTTCTACATTTGTTTCTACAAAAGATTTATTTTAAACATTTCTTAGTGTATTTGAAAGACAGAGTGACAGAAAAAGAGAGAGAAGAGATCTTCCATGAGCTATCTTACTCCCCAAATACCAGCAATAGTCAGGGCTGACCCAGGTTGAAGCCAGGACCCAGAAACTCCATCAGCGTCTCCTACATGAGTGTCAGGGTTTCAAGCACGGTGGTCATCTCCCACTGCATTAGCGAGGAGCTGGGTTGCAAGGTGCGGGAGCTTAACCTGCTGCACCCCAAAATTGGCCTGAATGGATAATTTTTTGATGGATAATTACATTTACAGGGTGCAGAATGATGTTTCCATACACAGCTAGGTTGGGTAAAGGATACTATTTTTCATTCCCATTTTACAACTGGGCAAGCTGAACTCGAGAGGGCTTAACTCTCTGGAAAGCAGTGCAATTAGAATTAAACTGGGAGCTGACTGCCTCCCTGCCTCCCCCCACCCTACCCACCTCAGCCCACACAGTGAGTCCATCTGAACCACCCATTTGCTTTTCCCCACCTTTGTCGTCGGCCACATCTCCATTCCCCTGACATTTGTCAGCCAAGAGAACCACGATCATGAATGATCAATGTTGTGCCCACCTCCATAGGGTTAGCAGGTTAGCACAAACACGAGACTAGATTCCCCCAGGACTCTTCCAGGGGCACCGTCCATGCTCTCACACCGCATCCTCAGCAGTGGGCCAGCCTGCACAGGTGCAGCCCGCGTGCTGTGCTACAGCCATGTAGGAGGCAAGAGGCACACTGTGGGAGAGCGGGAGGAGAGTATAGGGTGGTGCAGAGCCACCGCGGCACGTGAGTGCATCATGAATGAAGCAAAGCTGGTCTTCCTCCCATTCTCCACTGATGGCCCTAGACTGGGACTCTCAGATGACAGAGTAGCAGCAAGAAACACCTCTCTTCTCTCAGCGCTTCTGTCCTGGGGTGGGCCAGTTATGAGTGGCCAAGGATGGCCAAGCTTTCCCAGGGAGAAGGCAGCATCTGTTCTCATGCCATAGCATGCAGTCTATCCTTCTTTGAGTTCTCACTGTGGTACTTGCTTGATGGCCGGCTGAGGGCATGTCTCAGACCTCCTGCTCTTGCAGGTTGCCTGGAGATGCTGCAACTCTTAGTCCCCAGAGCCTACTGTCTGACTGACATCTCCCGGGCCAGGCAGAGCTTGTGCTAAATGATTGGCTCCCAGTGTAAGGCCTGACATCTTTATGACACAGGAAGAAAGACACACACCTGACAGGTATTCTTCCAGGTCTCAGGGGCATTAGCACTCCTGAGCTGGAAATGCTAGGACCTGCTGCCTGTCAGTGGCAGCCCCTGTGACGACTGTCCCTAAGTCCCAGCCCTGCCCAAGCTGCCACTGCGTCTGGTTCTGCTACAATGTTTTGCATCAGTTGTCTCACCTGGGGAGGGCTAGCTGGTTCTTTGAGCTTTCACAGTTAAATGTGGCACATTAAATGCAATCTTTGGTTCTTACTGGGTTCTGAATGTTGTTCCCAGCACTTGTCCTGGGTCAATGCATTTTCTCTCCATAGCAGTGCTACAGGGCAGCAGCTGTAACTTCTGTGCCCAGTACAGGGGAAGGACAGGGACAGAGAAGTTCAACAGCAGCTCACACAGCCAAAGCAGGATTTGCATCCTGTCTGCACACCCGGAGTCACACCCCCGTGACAGCCTCTTCACATCATGAATCCACACGGTTCCACTCCTTGTCACTGCTAAGCCTGGGACACATGTACCTTTCCCACTTGGGAACCTGGCTCCCAAAATGTCTGTGCCTGGTCTGGCACTGGTCCCCCAGGGCTCAGGGGAAGGTTCCTTCCCACCAGGCTGTGCCAGGAGAGCAGGCAGGATAATCACCAGCTTTTCCTCCCACAGAACTCGGCAGCCCATGGGGCACTCCCGCCATGGGGAGCGTGGCTACTTGCCGGACCCTGGGCCCTGGGTCAGAGGCCCTCAGGAAAGGTACTGCAGCTCTAGGGCTCAGGCTCCTCCTGAACGCCCACTGGTGTCTGAGACTTTAGGCCCTCGCATCACGTGGTGGCTGCGGAGAGATGTGTGGTCCCCGCTGCTTTATGCAGAGTGCAGGGACTACCCACCAGCACCGAACATGCCCAAGCCTAGCTTTGACACAGAGCCTGGCCACTTCCAGCTCCCCACTCGAGAAAGGGAGACAGTAGCACCATGGGGAGGGGTACCAAGACTTCAAAGGGAAGCCAGTAGAGTGAAGAGCTTAGCATGCTCTGCCAGCTCTGCCACACGCTTGCCTGAGATGTTGGGTGTGTCATGTCAGCTTGTGGTTGCAATACATGAGCTAGTGGTGACAGGAGGCTATGTACAGAAACTCACAATGAGGAGAAAGTGGGCTTGTAACTTTCCATCTT
Organism: Ochotona princeps; assembly: GCF_030435755.1. Lineage (NCBI taxonomy): Eukaryota > Metazoa > Chordata > Mammalia > Lagomorpha > Ochotonidae > Ochotona > Ochotona princeps. The sequence goes on along the minus strand of NC_080833.1, from coordinate 98,551,260 downwards.
GGAAAATGAATGCATGTGGGACCAGTTTGGCTGCCTTCCCTCGGCTTTCCTAGGTGCATTTGTGTCAGTTCAGACAGCTCTACTCTGCAGGCTGGGGGCTGGAGACGGGAGAGCCTTCAAGGTGGTACACCTTGAGTCAGGAGGTTGTGAGTGAGCCACTGCCTTTTAAACAAAGATTTATTCATTTTTATTTGCAAAGCAGAATCACAGAGAGAAGGAGAGACAGAGAGAGAAGTTTTCCATCTGCTGATCCACTCTACAAATGACCACAATGGCCAGAGCTGGGCCAGTCTGAAACCAGGTGCAAGGAGCTTCTTCTGAGTCTCCCACATAGATGCAGGAGGCCAAGCACCTGGGCCTTTCTCCACTGCTTTCCCAGGTCCTTAGCAAGATGTCAGTGTTGCAGGTGGAGGCTTAACCTTTTGAACCACCATGTAGGATCCAGAGCTGCTGCCTTTGGTACCAAAGAACCAAGCCTTGCTTCATCCTCCAGGTATCAAGGCAGGTTTCTCCCTGCCGTACTTGCTGGCATCACCATCTCGTGACGTCACTTCCTGGGAGTATCATTCCAGCCATGGGAGTCTACGAACTTAAGATACATGAGGAGTGGGAGCAGCTGGGCAACCCTGCTCTCCTGCCTTCTCATGTTTCGTCCACATCGAAGCCAAATAACTTTGTTGTGTGTAAAGCAACTGAGTGCATCTTGAACTCCCTCAAGTTACAAGCACCATGGGGAGTGTTTGCCATCATCGCCATCACTCCCATTGTACAGATGGAAAAACAAGACATTCACAACCTTGTCCCAGCTCAGGCAGATAACACGCGCCCAGGGTTGGAGGCAGAGTCATTGAACCCCATGCTCTGAGCGTCTAAGGGTCCTGCTGGGCTACCTCCCTGAAGAATGAGCTCCGTTCTGTTATTGAAAATACCCAGAGATATAAATGGTCATTTGTTGCCTGTTCCCTCCCCAGGAAGTGAAAGAGCTGCCCTTGGATGGGAAGGAAACTGCTCTGGCTTAAATGTCAGCCTGATTTATTAGTTTATTCTGCAAGTGGTTTCGAGCCTTCCTTCCTCCTCCAAAGACACAACGATCGTTTGCCTCACAGAAACCCTTACCTATTCTTAAAAATGGGCGTTCAGCCACACTGCTGACTTCTCTGGTGTAGGCAAAAACCCAGGTCCATTTGATTCTTCTTGCAGAAACAAATTTGTGATTTTGTACTCCTTATTTCTAGACCTGCTTCAGCTTGCAGAAGAGGGATGAAGGGTGCATGTTTTGGTGCATAGCATTCCTTTGTATAAATGCTAATATTGTGCAAATTTTTCCCTCTGGCAACTCCGGGTCAGGCTGCTGTAGCCAGAGTGTGGTTCTCACTGCAGTTCTTGCCCCTCTGTCACTCTGCACTCTGCTTTTCCTTCAGGTGAAGTCGACACAGGTGGCTCTTTATTGAACTTCGTGTCTGTGTGGTTGAACTCCATCCTTTCTGTGAGCTTTGGGTTTGTCAGGGTCACATGAAGCTTGAGTCGTATCATCCAGAGATGATTGGCATTATCAGATATTGACAAGTATTATTCGCTTCTTTTCTGCAGCTGAGAGCAGTAGCTTACAGGTGTTTGGAAGGAAATCACCTTTGTGCTGTGTGGTCTGCGTTTCATGAGCCATAAATCCACAGATAGCCAATGTGGTCCTGCTCAACACAGCCACATGCTGTATAGTGTCTGTGGATGACACTCTGAAGGGGTGTGGCCTCCTTGGCTGCATCCCCAGGCAGGGGGAGTGGCATTCCTCACCTTTGCCTCCACCTTCACCCCACACTGACTCTGAAGTGTACCGCTGTCCTATCCATCTCAGGTGCCTATCATATGAGCTCATTGGTAATATAGGTAAGATCATGGGTTGGAAAAATCTCCCAGGCTGCGGTCTGTGCAGGAAGAAGCTGCTGGCCATGAAGACACTCAGCTCATAAAAGCCACTAGAGGTCACTCTGCTTGGCAGGGACTCATGCTTGAGGGAGAGGAAGTGCTCAGTATCAACGTTTAAACTGCCCATATCCATAGAGCAGAGCTGTCAGGGTTAGAACGCATTGTGCCTGGGATGTGTGAAAGGAGGAATTAAGAAAACAACCTTTACCAAAAGGTGAAATAAGCATAGGTTGGCATCCCTGGGGAGGAGAGGCTTGTTACAGAGGCTGCAGAGAGCGGCTTCAATTTGCTGAGAATCCAACCTACAAAAAGAGCAAATTTGCAAAGAAAGGGCAATAATCGTCCCAAAATGCATCTCAGGCCACAAATGGAGCCATTCAAGCAATGTAACTTTATTCCTAGAATTGAACCCAAATTTCTTTCCTTTTTTTTTTCTGGAAAAAAAAAACAGAACTTATTTTAATGTCAGAATGACAGGGAGAAGAAGAAACAGAGAAATGAGCCTTTCTTCTGCTGATTCACTTTCCAAATGGCTGCTGATCTAGGCTGAAGCCAGTTCCCTGGATTTCCCTCTTGGTCTCCCACATGGGTGGCAAGGGTGCAAACACTTGGACCATCTCCCATTGCTTTCCCAGGCCACCTAGCAGGGAGTTGGATGGGAAGTGGAGCAGCCGGGACTCAAGCCAGGGTGTCCATGAGACAGTGTCATCACAGGTATGGCTTAATCCGCCGTGCCACAACACCAGCCTCTGAATTTCTGTTTTGAGCCCCACCCCACCAACGGATCTAGGTCTTGTTGGTTCCCAGGCTCTGATATTGGTCACAATAGGGTCATTGTCACCTGTCTTTCTCAGTACCTTCTGGGAAGTCTGCCATTCAATCTGCTCCCTGGCTCTTGTTCTAAGCAGATCCCTGGGCCTCAGTGTTCCATCTGCAGGGCCTAATGTGAGTCTCTGCTCTTACCTCTGCCCATGTTTCGCAGAAACACAATCAACTCTATGGGGCCTCCTGACTTTTCCACCCAAGTATTCCACATTAGGGGTCTTCTAAGGGATTCTGGGGTCTTGGGGTGCACCAAGGTTGCATTGTGAAACAGACCATGGGTCCTCTATAATTTGGGAGTCCTAGAAACTGTAAAGATTCTGAATGCAGATGGCTTATGTTCTTGCACAAGTATGCACAAGGGCTTGCACAGACATGCACACTGGCAAGCACAGAGGAACCTGCCAGAATCTAAACTCTTTTCTTTGGCTCTAGTTGCTGTGCAGTAGCAGTGCTGAGAGCTGGAGCATGCGACCTCTTACTGAACAATCTTGCAAAATGTTTGCTTACAACAAAAATTGAATTCTCCCAGTCCTCGGGGGTTGAGACATTCAAAGCTAAAAACATTGGGTTCTTGAGGCCTATGAGGCATGTGCCTTCTTTTCCTCTGACTCAGCCCTCCCTGGGAGCAGTGAGTGCTGCTGACAAAAGACAGGGAGGACAGAGAATATCAGAATGTGGGGGAGGGAGGGAGACCCCACGGACCATCCCAAAGCCTCTGTGAGACCACTGCGAGTCAGCAGCTTGCTCTGTTAGGAGCCTGGAGGAATTTTCAGGTGTAGAAAGCCAAGGGTCCAGCCTTGAATGTTCTTGGTCCACAGAGTGACTGTGGTGGGAAGCCCCAAGGGGCAACAAATGCTGTCTTGAGAGATGATCCAGAGTCAGCAGGAACAGACTAGTGTGTGTTCTTGTGTTCTGGGGCTGATCTTTCTGACCTAGCGTAGAGGACTGTAACTGCCAGTGAAACAGCAATCTTTGCCATGTGCACTTGGAGTTTTTAAATTCACTTTGTGTATGGTTTCCTCTGAGGCTGCAGCTGTCATCTGACTCACTTTATTGCCTAATCCTATAATTGGGGGTATGCACCAAACAGCCTAAGGACTCCCCGGTGGAAAAAGCATACTCTGCTCTCCTTGCGGAATTCACATATGTGCAAGACTTACTCAACTTTCTTGAACCCTCCTTCAGATGGCTACGAGTTCCTGGAGATCCTGAAACAGGTGGCCCGGGACAATACCGACAACCCTGACCTGAGCATCGTGTGGATCGACCCTGATGACTTCCCTCTGGTAAGTAGCTCAGACCAGGACCCCGGCCGAACCTTCTCTGCCTCATGTTTGTGACTGACCTCAGACTCTCATCCGAGAGGGAGAGGTGAGGTGGGTAGGAGAACACAGAGAAACACCCAGTGACCACCACATCCAATGGTGGAGATCTTGGTTTGGGGACAGCATTGAACTTGGGGTCTGGTGCTGACTCTGAAATGATTCAGTTGCTGCCTATACTCTCTGGAGATCCTCAGAGGGGACCACCCAAGTGAGCTGGGTGGATTCCTTCTGCTAGCAGCTCCTCATCCCACAGTGACCCCTCCCTATAACCTCTTTCATTATCTGGGTGGGGACCACCCTTCTGAGGCAACCTGAATGACTAAGTAATAAAAACCAGAGACAAATGTTTTGCAGAGTGTTAACCTCTGGAAGGACAGAGACCATGCTTATGTTGTTTATCCTGTTTTCCTAGAGACCCTGTAATGTATCTAGCATAAGTTGAATATACAAGAATCTTAAGGCCCAAACCCTAGCTAGTGTCAATGAGTACCTAAAAAGATTTTGATTGTACTTTAAGAGGAATAAGAGCCATGTATTTATTACATAAACCTAGTGGTAATAGTAAAGAACAGAGCTATTACAGTTCATGTTGGAACTATCACAAATTCCTCAGGTGCATCCACATAGCTCATTCTGTCAACAAGTCTGTGATGTAGGTAGTATTGGAATCCCTATAAGAGAGATGAAAAGAATGGCAGCTGGAAAGGTTGGAGCCAGGAAGCAGTAGATGAGATTTTCAACCTAGACCTATGGAATGCCAAAGCTTATTCAACTGACTGCTTTAGTTAAGAATTTGCTTGCACATCAGTACGAATTTAGTTACCAGAAGGTTATAAATGGTTTTTTTTCCAGGAATTTTCATTAGTTGCATATGGAATGACTTTGCTGACATGAGAATAATGAGGAATTTTAGTGATTACAAAGATCTTAGGATCCAACACCATGTGGAGGGTGGGTGAATCAAAGGTAGAGACTTCCATGCCTCTTGAGGCCAGTGTTATAATTCTGAGCAATTATAACAATGTCATGGCCACATAAGACTGTACATAGTACAGCTTTGTTTGTTTAGCTTTTGCCTGGTTGTATCTCTAGTTTATCTGAACTTTTATTATGCAAACTTGCAGATGGTCTCCAATTCTCCCAGCCAGCTCTATGTGTTTGCTTTGGTTTTTGGATGGAAATAATCTGCAAACTACTCTGATTTCTAAGTACCCTTGCATCCCTGTAGGGCCTTATCTTTTCCTTAGAGACTTTCTGCCAGGGAACCTTCACATTGTCCTTGTACTATGGTCCCAGGCCCCTGGATCCTTTAGTTCTGCATCCATCAGATTTGTCCACATTTTGTAGCCCAGGTGTAGGTTATAATATAGCCTAGATCTGGGGTGAATCAAAAACACTCTCCTTACTTTTCTGTTAGTTCATAGCGTATTATTGCTTTACTAGCTCTCTCGTGAAGCCAAGTGGCACAAGATAAGGGATTTTAACAGAATATGCAGTATTATTAGTTACACACAGATCTTTTTAAGTCATTTTACAAATTTGAAAAGCAGAAAGCAAGAGACAGTCTGTCTGCTTGCTCACTCCCCAATGCCTATAAAACCAGTTCAGTGTCAGGCTAAAACCAGGAACCTAGAACTCGGAATCCAAGTTTCCGCATGTGGGTGTCAGGGACACAAATACTTGAGCCATCCTCTGCCACCTTCTAGGATGTGTTTAACAGGCAGCAGGGTAGCTGAGCCTCAAACTGGGTGCTCAATACACAATGTGGGCATCCCAGGTGGTGACTTCATTGTTGCCCCAAATATCCATCCAGGTTTTGTTTTGTTTGTTTGTTTACCTCTATTTGAAATGCAAAGAAACAGAGAGATCTCCCTTTCACTGGTTCACTCCCCAAGTCCCCACAATACCCAAGGAAGGACAGTTGGGCAAACCAAAGCCCGGAGGTTGGAGCTTAACCCAGGTCTCCCAAAGGAGTGGCAGCAAGTCTACTTCTTGAGCCTTCAGCTCCTGCTTCCCAGGGTGGCCATCAGCAGAAGGATGGGATCTGGACTAGAACTAGGACTTGAATCCAGGCACTCTGATATGAGATAGAGGCACTGATGCTACGCTAAATATCCACACCAAGATAAGGGATTTTTAAAAATGAGGTGTTGAAAGAGGAGTCGAGGTAAAAGGCTCTTTCCCACTCATAAATTAATAAGAGACCCACATATAATTTGGGAATCAGCATTGGATCGTCTCTGTAGTAGTCTTCCTTACAGCTGTAAGAGTTTTTATATTGCATGTTTTTGTAGTTTGTGCTTTGACATCTTTTATTTAATGTTTATTTGAAGTTCTTGAGACTGGGGCCAAGTCTTCAATTTCCTAAGTACCCACAGCTGCTTTAAAGACTTTGCACCACTGATGACTTAGATGCAGTGGTGGGATGGCAGGTGGGTCCAGCCCCCCCAAATGCCTTTTATAGGGAATAGCCTCTGTCTGCTACCTATATGCTTTATTGTTTTTTTGGTTTTTGGTGGGTTTTTTTTTTCGTGTCACAGCTCGTTGCCTATTGGGAGAAGACTTTCAAGATTGACCTGTTCAAGCCCCAGATTGGAGTAGTGAATGTGACAGACGTGAGTACCCCAGGAAGGCTTTCTCAGACACCCTCCACCTGCCCAGTTTTCTGCTCTGCTGCCCAGACTGGGAGGTTGTCTCTAGTAGGGGAACTCGTGTGTGTGTGTGTGTGTGTGTGTGTGGTGTGTGAAGAGCTATTTGGATATTTGTAATGTCATTCACAGATCACAAAAGATTATCAACTTTAAAATCAGCCCGCTGTAGATTTGCTGAATTTTCAATCCTGCCTGTGGTTGCCTTGGCAGGGCCAGAACCAAATGATTTTGTGGGCTTTATTTGGCTTGAAGGCTGGACATTTCCCGAGCCTGGGTCTATAGGAATGTGGCCCCTTTAGAAATGAACAGGACCCTTACCCCTGCCCAATCTCAGGAAACCTGCTAGTGTGGCCCAAATTTGTTCTGAGACAATCCCATTCTTCCACAACATGACTTTTTTCCGGGGGAGGGGAGGGATTTTCTTGCTCCTGGGGTCAATGTGATGTGACTCACTGATTAAAACCTCCCACTCACAGCAACATTCCTTTATCTCCCACCTCCCCTTGCTCCCTCCCCTCCCTGCTGACACACACCAGGCAATCAGGTCTCTTAATACAAGGGAACTCACCTGGGAAGCTGTCATTGAACAGTAAGTGATAATGGGCAGTTGTAGCCCAGGAGCCCATGCACGGGCATCACACCACACCCAGGACACCAGACATACAGGTGAATGGGGAGGAAATCAGGCATGAGTCAGAGGACTTTCCTCTCAACCCAGGGACTGCTGCCTTGATAGCTGAAGAGCCTGGTGAGGTAGACTTGCAAAGGGTGAGTGTTTTTAGCCCTCAATCTTGGCACCCCACCACTCTAAAATAGGAGTGAAACAGATACAACCACAGGAATAATGGATAGAACAGGGTAGTCACAAATTCCCTTACAGCCATCATCTATTGAGATGGACTCTCTCAGGAATGGGAATCAGTTAACAGCACCCTTTTGCCCCTTTTCTAAGTGTTCCAGCAGTGGAGAACTCAACATTCATTTATTTTGTTCACTGTTTTGAAATAATAATAATAAATTGTCTGAAGATATGCTGTAGTAAAAAACATTTTAGAATAGGACAGTAGAATATAAAGCAAAAAGCAAAAGTATGTTTTCATTTCCCTGATCCATCATTAGTCCCATTTCCTGAGGGTCCAGTGGTGGCTCCTGCAAGGGTATCCCATTAGAAATTTCAGAGTCTGATATATTTCCTTGAATCATGGAATACACATTTCCTTCCATGTGACACAAACAGGAAATGACACACATCATTCAGCAGCTGGCTGTTCCATCTAATAATGTTGTGCATATGTTCCTGAGACATGTTGCCGAGGCCCACTCAGCATCGCTGGTGGGACTCCTCTGGCCTGGCCCAAGCCACACAGGCTCACCACTCCATCCTTCTGTTTCTTGCTTATAGACTGACTTGTGGGACTCCTCTGGCCTAGCCCAAGCCACACAGGCTCACACTCCATCCTTCTGTTTCTTGTTTATAGGCTGACAGTGTCTGGTTGGAGATTCCAGATGATGATGACCTCCCCACAGCTGAGGAACTGGAAGACTGGATTGAAGATGTGCTTTCTGGAAAGATAAACACTGAAGATGATGACGCTGAAGATGAAGATGATGATGACGATGATGACGATGATGATGATGGTAATTCCGATGAAGAGGATGATGATGACAGTGATGATGACGATGATGACTAGTCGTAACTGCAAGTGACTCAGCTGAAGACAAAGTCACAGCTATCCACTACCGTGCAGACAGCACGAGGCAGCAGCAAGCAGCCCTACTCCTCACCCAGCCAGCTCCTCTCCCTCTTCCAGCATCGCTTCCTGCTCCCTCCTTGTACAGAGCAGCACACCCGAGCAAGTGCCTTTCCAAGTCTCCCCAAGTCCAGGCATCCCATTCACCAGGGACAGGGCTAACTTACTCCCATACCAACTGCCTTGGTTGTCATGGAAAGCTCTTTTTCTTGATCAGACCATTAAACGTCACGGCAGGACCAGAGTGAAGCAGCCTGTGGGGAGAACAAGTCCCCAACCCCTTGAATCAAGTTTGCTTGTCTTTGACCACAGCAGTAACAGAACTAATAGCCTGAAAACTCCTGAGCATGGAGTGAGTTCAGACTCAGAGCCGGGGAAGACACACGATTAGTTCTTGTATTGCCCTTACCTGATTGAGATTTCCGTCCTTAAACGAAGAAGATTCCTTCCACAGGGAAGGCTCAGCCTTGTACACAAGCTTATAAATCAGTTTCTCTGGGCTCTGTTAAACGTATCTTCTCAAAATCAATTCAGACCTGTATGTACCCAGGTCCAAGCCTGTGAATGACTACTGAGAGCCCTCAAAGCAGGTATACGGATGTCAGCACCTTTTCTAGTATATTACAAAGTTCCCTCTTTGTGGCCAGTCCCCATTGTTCACCAACAGTCAGGAAGGAATATAAGTTTTGCTTTTACTGCTGGAGTTAATGTCTGAATGCATCAGCTGGCTTCCCAGGATAAACTGGGATTGGAATACCCACTCCCTGCCACTGCTTGCGTGCCTTCCGACTTAGATGAAAGGTTGCTCTATCCAGCCGTCGGTGAACTCCGCCACTGCCGACCAGGGCAGTAATCACTGGAGTTTATAAGGATGCCTTAGGGCACTGAAAAAATTCCCAAGTTCCTTTCAACTTATTCAAAAAGTACACTGTGTTTTGGTAGCTCTAGTGCTAAGTATGCAGTATGATGTTCTAATTCATTTTCTTCAACTCTCAACACAAGTGTAAAACACTGCGCAAAGTGAAAATCAGGCAATCCTTTTGTGGAAGTAGAGTTAACTAACTCTGTCATTAAACTCATGTTTTGAAAATACTAAGACCATCTTGAAGTCCTTTCTCAATTTTTCTGATTCAACTCATTCTCATCTGGCTGAAGTGCTGCTCCTCTGTGCTTTCCACTGTGCTTTCTGGTCCATTTTTCTTTTGACAACCCTCTAAATGTGAAGGACTCACTGTGGTCTCAATGCAATCCGCTCCTTCCAGGCAATGTCATCCATACCCATCTACTGCTTCCTGTGTGCCAAGCACCTTCAACTAGGAGTCTCTGACCTTGCCCTCCCGCTTCAGTTTTAGACCCGCTCATTCACCTGCCTCTCCGACATCTTGGAGGGGATATTATGCAGGCATTTCTAACTCAACACAACCAAACCTGGACTCCATTTTCTCCCCTAAATTTTTGGTTGTCTTTTTTAGGGAGTCCCAGGTTAGATGAGGGATGTCACCATTTATCCGGTTGTACAGATGATTCACAGATGTCGTCTTCCCTTCTGCTGCCCTGGAATGCTGAGTGTCATGGCGCTTATCAGTTATGTTATAACACATTTGCATGTCTACCCCCTCATTGAATTGTATGCTCCTTGGAGGGAAGGTGTTTGTTTATCACTGTGTGCCTACACTTATTATCTAGCCTACCGCAAAGAAGGTAGTTTTTGCTGAACTGATGGATGGATCACCCATTAATCAGAATGCTCATTGCTGACTGGAATATGGTTTATCCGCCAAGGCTCCATGTGCTGGAGGCTTGGTCCTTAACGTGGGGATGTTGGGGGTGTGAAACTTTAAGAGAGGAGACCTAGTGGAAGGACCTTCAATCGCCAGGGAGTACCTTCTAAAGGAAATGTGGGAGCTCGGTAGCTCTCTGGCTTCCTGCTTCCAGATGTAGCTCTCCCCTCCTCCATCAGCTTCCACCATGCCATCCACCATGAGATAATGCCATCTACCATGAGATAATGCCACCCACTATGAGATAATGCAGCTCACCTAAGCCTTTGCCAGAGTCAGTGCCATGCTGCCTGAACTTTCAGTCTACAAAAGAGAGAGTTCGATAAACCTCTAGTCTTCATAAAGTCAGCCTGCCTCGGGCATTTCAAAATAGGCTTTCAAAATTGACTGATATGCCTACAGTCCCCCAGCATGGTTGGGTAACAATTTTGGCTGCCACAACAGAAGCCCACAGAAACTTAATTTTCCCTCAGTTCTAGAAGCTGGAGGTCTAAGATGAAGTGCGGTTAGCGTGAGAGCTTTTTTTTCTGACTTGTAGCCAGTTGCCTTCTACACTTGATCTTAGCCAAAAGGCTGAGAAGCAATGACAGTTGCCTTTTTACAATGTCCTTTGTATATTTTTTCCTGGATGTGGAAGGAGAGTGCGAGACTGAGCTCTCAAGGTGTCTCTTCCTCTTGTCTAAGGCCGCTTGCACTAATGGATCAGGCCCTGCCCTTAAGACGTTGTCTGAGCTTAAAAGTCCTTTTTGTCTCTAAGCACAGCCACACTGGGCATCAGGCCTTCAACATGCTGCTACAGGAAGGGCCCAACACATTTCTCCCTTCTACAACACCAAGCAGACATTTCCCAAGATGTATTCGTTGGCATGCAGCCAGGCCTGGCCACACCCCACCTCAGATTTTCTGGGAAGCAAATCTTCAAAGCCATACATAAAGTGATTCTTCCAGGCAGCCAAGGTGTGTGGCCTGTCTTGAAAGTGTTCTATTCTCCAGCTCAGGAAAACATCCTTGTTCTCAGAGGCCTGAGAAATTAAGTCGAAATCATGTTACAGTGTTTCTGTGTGGAAGCACTGAGTGTTAAATGGTGCTGCAGTTGGTGTCAGAGCTGTTTAGTGATGAACACTGCTCGAATGGCTATTTCTTGAACATGTATGTGCCTGGAGCACTATGCTACATGTTTTGCATAGGCTATCTCATTTAATTATCACAAAGGCAGGGATACAGGTCTGATTATCTCCATGTACAAATGAGAAACCCAGAGAGTTTAAGAAATTTTCCCGGATCATGCAAGACAGGAGTATGAATATCATCCCACGTATTTACACATTAGCCAGAAATTTAAAATGAAATTCCTTACATTAACGTTCAAAAGATTCCCTTTTTCTTCAGATAATGATGGACTGAAGTCAATTTCCCACAATCCCTTTCAGTGATTGAACCAAGATGCCCTTTCATTGTACTTTGATTCTGAGGCCATGATCAATGTAGAAGTATCAGAGTGGCAGTTGTTGTAGCACAGGTTAAGACACTGGCAATGCCTATACCCCGTATCAGAGTGCTGATGAAGTTCCAGCTACCTGCTTCTGGCCCAGTTCCCTGTTAATGTGCCTGGGGAGTAGTAGATGATTCAAGAGTTTGATTCCCTGTCATTCATTTGGGAAACTCAGTTCCTGGCTCCTGGCTTTGGCCTGGCTTCCTACCTGTTGTCACCATCTGGGGAGTGAACCAGTAGTTACAAGATGTTTATTTCTCTCTGCTTCTCTGTCACTTTGTCTTTCAAAGAAATCAGTACGTTTGGCTGGTATATTGGCTCAACAGGCTAATCCTCCACCTTCAAGTGCTGGCATTCCATATAGGTATGGATTCGTGTTCCAGCTGTTCCATTTCCCATCTAGCTCCCTACTTATGGTATAGGAAAGCAGCAGAGGCCCGACTTCTTGCCCCCCTGAATCCATGTGGGAGACGCAGAAGAGGCTGCTGGTGCTGGCTCCTAGCTTCAGATCAGCTCAGCTCAGCTACTGTGGCTATTTGGGGAGTGAAACAGCAGATAGAAGATCTTTCTGTCTGTTTATCTTTCTGTTACTCTGCCTTTCTCATAGAAATAAATCTTTTAAAAGTATCAGAGATGCAGGCTAATTAGAATGATAAGATCTGGTCTTCTATTAGAAAAAAAGTGAAATCCACTGTGTTGCTCAGAATGCATAATCATTTTCAGCATACTTCTGTTAAAATATCCTGGTCTAATTTGCTGTGAGCTTGTCTTTTTTTCTAATAAGCTTGCATTCCACCACGCAATACTTGGTTTCACCCAGAAAGGCCAGGCTATTAATTCTGTCTCCAGTCACAGGTCATAACTAACCTTTGATCATGAATCCGTGGTAAACACAGAGAACAGGTGCCTGTGAAGTGCTGGTTGCCGGGACTCTCAACAGGGGTTCTCAGCCTGCTCAGTACCAACTGCGCCCTAGCGAGTTAAACTTCCTCCTACAACACCAGAACATGACATGGCCACTGGTTCGAATCCCTACTGCTCCAGTTTCTATCTAGCTCTCTGCTAATGACTTGGCTTTGATCTGGCCCATTCCTGGTCTCTCCAGCTCCTTGGGGAGGAAACCAACAGAAGGAAGATCTCTGTCACTCCTTTCTCTCTGCAGCTCTGCTTTTCAGATGAATAAACTACATACTTTTTTAAGAAAGTGAACTGGATGCTGGTGGAAGGTATCTGATCATTCAATACTGGTCAGCCATTGGCTCATGCTGTTCTCAGTCCTAGAATGCTGTCCTTCCTCTGGACGTGGCTGACTCCCAGCTCTCGTATCTTATTCACCTGTTACTCTATACACCTCATTTCCAGTCTTGCTCCATGTGGGCTGGCCACCTCCTCATCTGAGTCCTCACTCTGCCCCTTACAGATTTCTTCCACAGAACTTAGAATGTACTGAGACTTTCTTTGTGTGTCTCCTCAACCTCTGGGGTGATTTGGCTCTATCTTCAAGGCCTAAGTTCTGATGGGAAGATGTTTATTTAAATGTTCTTGAAGCATAATACAAAGCTAATTTGATGACTATTATTGGCATGAAGAATTTGAAAAAAAACACCCTGAACTAGTGATTATTGAAAATCAATTTTATCTGGAAGATTTTGGCAACGTGGAGCTGTCGTGTTTAGATTTGCTTAGGGTAGCCAATTGCTAAAGCAGCAGATACACAGAAACTCCATGGCTTAGTGTAAAGGTGTTCAAGGTAGAATGTCTTCAGAAGTTAACAAAGATCTCCTAGAAATCCAGCCATCATTATTAGAAGCCTAGCAGTGAAAGCATGAGCAAAAATACCTCAGCTCACTCTCTAGGCAAGACACGACCACAGTCCCCTGGATGTCAATTCATTAATTTTAATGCATCTGCAGACCCAAACATTTACAAGTTGGGTCATTTTAAGCAACCTGAACTTATTTGAGCAGCAATGATTAGACTTCTTAGTGATGAGGCTCAGCAAGTTAATCATCTGTTTGCAGTGCTGATTTCCCATAAAGGAACTGCTTCCTCTACTGGCTTCTCCACTTCCAATCCAGCTCCCTGTCTATGGACTGGGAAGGCAACAGACATTGGCCCAAGGCTTTGGGCCTCAGTACCCACGTGGAAAACCTGGAAAAAAAAAATCTCCTGGCTTCGAATCAGTTCCGCTCTGGACGTTGCAGCCATTTGGGGAGTGAACCAGCCAATCTCTCTCTTTTTCTCTCTGTAAATCTATCTTTAAAATTTTTTTTTAAAAGGGCCCAGTGGCGGGGCCTAGTGGCTAAAGTCCTCGCTTTGAACGCCCCAGGATCCCATATGGGTGCTGGTTCTAATCCTGGCAGCTCCACTTCCCATCCAGCTCCCTGCTTGTGGCCTGGGAAGGCAGTCAGGGACGGCCCAAAACTTTGGGACCCTGCACCCGTGTGGGAGACCCGGAAGAGGTTCCTGGTTCCCGGCTTCAGATCGGCACAGCACCGGCCGTTGTGGCTCATCTGGGGAGTGAATCATCGGATGGAAGATCTTCCTCTCTGTCTCTCCTCCTCTCTGTATATCTGACTTTGTAATAAAATAAATCTTTAAAAAAAATTTTTTTAAAAAAAAGAATTAAATAATTCTTAGTGATAACCTGGGACTCCTGTTAGATAATCACATGTGACTAAGCTATAGCCTATAATTTGAGATGGAATATGCTTTCATTTATTCTTCTATTCATTCAGGCATTCAGTGAGTAGCCCCTTAAAGCTTGCTATGTTTAGGTGACAGAAGGTGTGACTGAATGGGTCAATGGGAGATTTGAGTAGCAAGCTAGCAAAGGAAAAATTGTGAGCAAAACTGTGCAAAGGACCACTGGTGGTATAATCCATTCATCTGTTCAGAAATGTCTCAGCTGAGCCCACCAGAACTCCCATTCAGCTCTGCGGTTCACACACGGTGAGCAGGAACAGAACGCCCCTCCTGCTTACAAGGTGCCCTTTGGTCTCCTCAGGTAGAACACCACAGTTTGGCCACAGTTTCTCACAGCTGTAGCTCCATTAGACAGACCTAGATGTTTTCATCACTGAACTTCTTGGGTGGAAGCTGGATCCAAAGTCCAGAAACGTAAAACACTTCTCTCAGAAACAATTGCCAAACCATCTTCTCCCAACTGAGCCCCAGTCAGTGCCTCTGGTCCTTGTTTTGGCATCTGGGCAGCCACAGGGCACTTGGATTCACCACCCTGGTGTGCCAACATCTGTTCCTACCTTATCCTCGACAATGTCCTGTTATCTCGGTGGCGGTTGTACTCATTAGTGGCAACCTGGAAATCAAGTATGGCTAATGTCATAGTTGGGAGGGTCCTAGAGGGACTTGCCATTGAACTAAAGCCTGTAATGAAGCCATTATAAAAATGAGGAATTGTCACCGAAGTTAGTTATTTCAAGAGTTTTCTCTTTCTTTCTTTTCTTTCTTTTCTTTCTTTCTTTCTTTCTTTCTTTCTTTCTTTCTTTCTTTCTTTCTTTCTTTCTTTCTTTCTTTCTTTCTTTCTTTCCTAAGGATTTATTTTATTGCAAAGTCAGATATACAGACAGGAGAGACAGAGAGGAAGATCTTCTGTTGAATGATTTACTCCCCAAGTGGCCCCAATGGCTGGAGCTGAGCCTATCCGAAGCCAGGAGCCAGGAGCCAGGAGTCTCTTCTGGGCGTCTCACATGGGTGCAGGGTCCCAAGGCTTTGGGCCAGTCTTGACTGCTTTTCCAGGCCACAAGCAGGGTGCTGGATGGGAAGCGGGGCTGCCAGGATTAGAACCGGCACCCATATGGGATTGTGGCATGTTCAAGGCAAGGACTTTAGCCACTAGGCCACCATGCCAGGCCCAAGAGTTTCCTTTCTTTTTGAAAGAATAACAATCGAATTAAATGGATGTTCCATTGCTTCTGTAACTAAGCGGCACCAACCATGGAAAAAACTTGCTGCTAGCACTCTCCTTCTGCTCCTGGGTTGTGGCTAATGTGCCTTCTGTGTAAATTCCTATAGCATGAGTTGAACTAGACTTGTTCATTGCACACCAGACCATCAGTGTCCCATGACTAATTGCCCAAGCAATAGTCCAGTGCTCACAGATGAAACTTTCTTGAACTGAGGGCTTCCTAGGATTCAAAACTCCTAAACAATGAGGTGACTGCCATTTGAAGCTCAGGCCCGCAAGTGAGAGCTCAGAAAAATAGAAGTCCATGTGTAATCCAACAACTACACCTTACCCTGTTATCCAATTTTGTCAGTGACCAAAACACCCTTCACATACAAACCTGGGAGTTTGTCATATTTGTCCCCAAGGTTTACATGGATCTGCACTGCACTAGGACAGAGACAAAACGATGCTGTTTCTGAGTTGCCAGACATAGATCAGAGACTCTTTGGGCTCTACTGAAAATAGTCTTTGCGCCCAGCATGATGGTCCAATAGCTAAATCCTCACGTTGCATGTACCAGGATCCCATGTGGGCACTAGTTTGTCTTAGATGCTCTACTTCCCATCCAGCTCCCTGCTTGTGGCTTGAAAAGGCAGTGGAGGTTGGCTCAAAGCCTTGGGACCCTGCACCCTCATTGGAGACCCAGAAGAAATTCTTGGCTTCAGATCAGCGGCTATTGCAGCCACTTGGGGAGCGAACCAGCACATGAACAATCTTCCTCTCTGTATCTTTTTTTTCTAGAAATCTGCCTTTCTAATAAAAATAAATGAATCTTTTTAAAAATCAGAAAAGAAAGTAGCCTTTGCCATGTCATTTCAGCCTCTGGACTCCATCGTGCTGGGGAGACTCATGCAACCCACTGCAGATCGATCTTACAGGTCAAACAAATGGGGCTATTTGTGGAAACAGACTGCACCTAGAAAAGACTCAGTCTTAAAACCAAAAATTTATTCCATAGTTTCACATTTCTTTCCCACCATTTGGAAGTTTCATTCCTCCTGGAAAGCAGCCCAGGGGGCCTGAGCACCATCTTCCTCTGAGACAACAGCAGTTTAGGAAAAGATGGTTTCAATCCTTGAGTAGGCATTGTACAGTCCTGTTTTACATCAGTTTTGTCTCCAGGGCAAGTGTGGGCAAATAGCAGGATGCAAATTGCCTGCTGACAATACTCATGTCCAGCAGGCAGGCTAGAGTCCAGCTCTGGACCTCCCAGGTGGGGGCGGCCTACAGCCCCTCCCCCACCACAATGGGGGACTAGTAGTTGGGGCACTGTATTGCCCTTGTACCAGAAAGAAACCTGGTCAAACCCCTACATGCCTTCCTGGGCCCCAAGAGCACATTCTGCTGAAGCCAGTAGGGTGAGGGTGTTGGGTAGGAGCATTGGGTGGGAGGGGCTGAGCCAGGGGTGCCTGCCGGAACAAGACCTCTTCTGTCTCGCCATGGGTACAGCCCTCTCGCAAGGCTGACCTGTGCTGGAGGGGTTCTTCCCAGTGACCATCCTAAAACATCTGCCAGCACTGTCGGAAGCTTCCCAACACCCCTGCGCTCTAAGCTCAACGTAAGAAAAGTGATTCCACCCTTTAAGGATCATGCTTCTAGTTCAGGTCCCTCCTCTACATCTCCAAAGGCAATCGCTCAGCTCTTACTCCCAGGGACAGGCGACTGAGAGGCTGGATTCAAATGCCTGGATTGGAATCCTCTCTAATCTTCCTTTTCCTTACCTTTAAAACTGAGATAACTCCTACCTTGAAGCAATGTGGAGACTAGGCTCTGCAGATTATCCGACACACAGCATCCCAACATGTATTAGTATCTTTTCCTTCTTTATCAGACAAAATTCTGTTTTATTACAGTGACTTTAATGGGAGGAGAGAAAAAATTGTTATTTGTTACTGCACAGAGGACCACGCAAGAACTGTTCCATGGACTGAAGAAATAATTTGTCTTGTATTTATAATGGAAAATGAGGTAACAGAGTAGTTAGCTCACAGGAGTAATTTATTTTTGTTACTAGATCTGCACTACCCAAAAATACCCAAACCACATGTTAACCTTTCTCTGCTACTTTTAGTAACTGAAAGAGCTCAATTTTATGTTATATTAAGAAATATGTAGTAAGGTTTTCTGGGTAGTGATGTCTGGGCAGTGATTATCATGGAGCCTGATGTTTCTTTGTTTCTAGGTCTTCGGGGAGAGGGACGGTCAGAAGGGCCTGAAACAAGAAGCTCATGGAGGAAACACGTGTCTCGCAGACATGGCTAATCTGCAGCCTTTACTACTAGTGGAACTGAGGGAACAGGAGTCAAACAGGAGAAGGTAAAAAGAATGGCTTTAACGTAACCTCTCCCAACACAGGAGTTGTTAGGAAATGTCTCAACACAGGGGTTAGGTAGCTCCCGCACTCTGACATGGACATACTCGCACAGTCACACAAGGCAAACACCTGCCTGCCACAAACTCCAGGGAGCTATTTAACATCTGTCCTGTAGTGTGCATTAAAAAAATGTTCAAGCAGGCACCCACTTGGAGATGTGGCAGGACCCACACTGAAGATGTTGAATCAGTGACTTGATTTTGTTGGTCTCCCTGTGTGGAGAGGCAGGGTAAGCAGTTACTGTCCTAAAACGTCGGTGGCATCTCACTGGGCTGCAGGTGTCAAGAATACACTTAACACTTGAAAGTGACAAGGAGACGCAAAATGAGAGAACTGGACTGCCACCAACTCACTAACTTACAACAGTAGAGCCATCTGTGAATGAAAAAGGAGTCCTAAACTGAGGGTAATGACCAGTGAGGCCACCATCTCTCACCGGAACAATTTGTAACTTCAGTGTAAAGAATTTGCCCTCTGGAGACGTAAGGAAAGGGCAAGGGGACACACTAGTTGAGTTACAAAAAAATTGGTGGTCCAGCGGTTTCTCTCGAGCTTGCTTTAGGGATGAGGATGCATTTTGACATAATGGATAATACAAAGAGAGTAACACAATCTTACAATTCCATCCCATCCTAATGCTGCAGCTTTTTTAAACATCCAGCTCACAGGCCCTTAGAAATGTTCTGATCTTCAAAAAGACATTTGTAAATCAGAAGTTATCTACTGGTTACAACATCACTGGGGAAGACAGAACAGAGCAGACTCCTCTGAGACCACGTGTGCCATTAGCCTGCAGGCACCTTACTGTCTTTCAGAAAGAAGTCGTACTGATTCCAAGAACTGAAAGAAAAAATGCATTGTGTTCAACTGTGTGACGCAGCATTTAAAAACTCTACCGTTTTGAAAACACCATCTCCATTGTTCCCACTGCACCCATAACTCCAACTATTAAGAGGTTGAAAGAACAAAGGCTTTACAAAGAGCTTGTGTTTTATTTTGTTATTTTTCTCAAAAAGGACCCAATACAAAGTCAGCATAAAAAAAAATCAATACTCAATTTAAAACAGAAACAACAATTTCAGAAAGTCTGACATTCTCCTATGTAAAGACTGGGAGAGGGAGAAAATAAATTTTCCTTACTCTAAACCTTTCTTTACCCTGCTGGGAGTGTACACAGCAAAGCACATGAATCCAACTTTACCCCACCGGGGACGGTCACTTGAAGACAGGGCAGGCAGCAGTGTTTCAGAATGTAGAGGAACAGTGTCATTGTCACCCATCTGTGCCTACACCTGTGGTCCTTCCAACGGCACCAGCCTTGGGATAGAGGCCCTTGCCTCATCTTTACACAGTTGAGGTCTCACACAGCTTCATCATCCCTCACACGATCTTCTGAAATATTTCCTGAGAAAGACGGCATAAGGAACTTCCAGTTGAAGGTACCAAAAGGAGAAAACGCAGATTGGAAGCCCCACGGTTACACAGTAGGTATTTGTCATCAATGGGACGAAATAGTTCAACAGTTCTTTTTGCCGGTGTGCCATATGCCTGGGTTTCCCCTTCCTTCTTCTCCAACCTGTCTGAGTGGAAGGCTAACTGATGGTTCAAAAATACATTTACTTTTTTAGGTACATTCAGGTACACTGCAAACACAGTATGCCAATTCTGACTTAAGAATTGACACTCAAAACACTGTACCAATCATGGGCCACATGAAATAGTAAGAGTGAGCACACACAAATCAAGAACATTTCCATGGTGTCATCTTTGTTATACTCCAGTAACTGAATGACCTCAATATCTCAGGGTAAAGAGTCAATACTTCTTAGACCATCATGAGCTTCCCCAGGGTGGCTCCCATGCCCATGATCAGGCCAGGTGGAGAGAGGTGGGGAAGCCCACTGCATTGCCCTCAGCTGCCTATCAGACTAGAGCTGAGATGAATCACTTCAGACCTGAAGATGGGCTCCCTCTGCCACCTGCCTCTCCCTTCTCTCCACCTGACTGACCACAAATAGCAGTGTGCACCCCAGGAGCTAAACAAGCCCCTTTCTGGGTAGTTCAGTGGCCAAAGCTATGAGCTACACAGTGATGCTGGTCAAAAAACACTGGGCCTAAATAGCAGTGGTTGCCAGTGTGTTGGGCATTGCCTGGTCTCCATTGGCAGGGCAGCTTGGTGTGAGCTTTGAGGGGTCTTCTCTCCCCCAGGAATGCAAAGGGCCCCCAAGGTGCACCTGCCAGTGAGTACACTGGTGTCACAGTGTTAATCTTACCTTGGGTGATGGGCAGCGGTGGGTGGGATTGAGCATTCCAGGGCAATCCAGCAGCTCCACTCTCCTGCCATATACCTAGTAGGCATCCCACACCTTGCTGGGAAGCAACCTGGGGAACCAGCCCAGGCTGTGCCAAGAGCTGGAGGGTACATATGGAAAACAGGTCCCAGGCAGCTCTGCAGGGCTGAGCCTGCATGGCCAGTGCTGCCTGGCGGGTGGGGCAGAGCAGTGCGTACTGGGTAGGGTGGGGTGGAGGGAGAATTCCAAGGCTGGGAAAGGCCTAGCTGCTTCAGGCCAGGAGAGGAGCAGGGTTCAGAAATAGGGCAGGTAGATTTTTCTTTTGGTGGGAGCAGGCGCCCTCAAAGCAAAGGCTGAACAGCTGTAAACTGAAGAGTGTACATTTTCTGCTGGGATCTTTCTCTGAGGAATCGAAGGCAACAAAGGACAAAGACGAGACAGACATCTCCCAAACCACCCACGGCTTCCGCAGGGGATGCGGTACTGGACGGGTTACACACACAGACACACAGGTCGGTGTGTAGGGCCTGGATTCCTGAAACAGAAGAACAATGTACCCCCCTGGCAGCCTCAGAGCCGGGGAACGTGGGACTGGTCGGGAGCAGGGGCTGGGTCGTAAGGCGAGGCTCCCAGAATGCAGCGGCTCCACTTTGGTTATAGCTGTCCAGGCGCTCCAGGGAACGGCTTCTTAAGAAGTTTTGTCTGGCAAAGTCAACACAGTCAGTTTCCTCAGGGCCGACCTCCCTGCTTCCTTCCAAATAAAGTGCAGATGGTCAAGGAGACTGGCCCAGCACCTGCCAGCTTCAGTCAACAACGCAGAGTGAAACACAAACAAAACAGACAGCCCTCTGTATACATATACATACATAGATAGAGATCTCTCCATATTTTTTCTTCTTTTTATAAAGCCACAAATATAGAACTCTCAAACAGATGTCTCTGACTGTAAGCGTAGGACAAATTTATGTGATTTGGGGTCCACGAACTCTTCAGAGAGCACAATGAATGGGATTTTCTTCACATTGACAACGAGGCTGAAGTCCAAGCACTTAAGGACGAATACGATCCCATCCCGTAACCCGTTGGTCACAGCCTCATCACTGACCAGTCGCCACTGCGTCGAGAGCCAGCGGTCCTTGTCGTATTGCAGGGTGGGGCCAGCACTGAGGTACCGCTCCAGGAAGGCCTGCAGGCAGAACAGAAGGGCAGTTAGGGAGGAAACGGCCCCTCACAGGCTGAGGCCTCCAGGGGCCACTTTCTTGCTGCTAGGGAAAAAAACACCCCAATTACCAATTAGACAAGACCTCAGACAAGAGTCCAGCCCATCTCACCAAATTCCTGTCAGATCCTCACAAGGAGGTCATCTTGGGGAATCCCCTGAATGGGGGCATATGCCCACATGGCAAGGGTGCATGCTTAGGCTGGTCATCTGTCATAGTGGTCAACACTTGCACCCCACCCAAGTGCCTGGGTTTGAATCCATGGTCCATTCTTGATCCTTGATCCCCCTGCTAATGTGCACCCGCGGAGGCAGAAGGTGATGGCTCAGGTGGTTGGTTCCTTTCACCCATGTGGGAGACCTGGTGGACAAATCCACAATTACGTGCTCCGTCTTTGCCTTTCCATGCACAAAGTGGGGGCATTCTCTGTTACATCGCCCAAAGGACCTGCCCTATCTGTAAGTAGGGATGACAGCACAACAGGAGCCATGGGGCTGCATGAGTGAGCACCCCCCATAGTACCCCCTAGTGCAGGGAGCACCATCAGTGTGAGGCAAGGCAGGGAAGCTGGAGCCAGGGTCTACCGAGAGTCATCACCAACTCCACACCCCACCCCAAGGGCCCACAGCACTATGTTCCTCCTAAGAGCTGTGTTGGGTTAGTTTAGTTTCCAAATTCAAACTTCCACTAAGGAGCACTCCATGTGAATCAAATCACATGAACACACTGACTCAGCTGTGATAACAGGAAGGAGGAGACAACGTAACAGCGCAGGGCTCTCCCAGCTCCCAGGCTGAGGCCGAGGGCAGGTTCAATGGCAGCTTCTTCAGCCACACATCACCCTTACGTATGACTGCTCATCTGCCAGGCGGTTCTTCCAGGACAGAAAGTAGGGCTGTTCCCATCCCTCTCACATACAGTTAGCTCTTAGGAATCATAAGAAACAATTTCAACAGTTAGAGAAATAAAAATGTATTAAAAAAAATCACAACTTTTCTGTCATGTTGATAACTAAAGAAATGCAATTTTAAATAATACCAATAAAAATAAAATCTGGGGCTGGAGTCATGGCATGGTAGGTTAAGCCTCTGCATACAGTCTCCCAAATGGATGCTGGATCAAGTCCCAGATGCTCCACTTCCAATCCAGCTCCCTGCTAATGTGCTTGGGAAAGCAGAAAAAGATGACTGAAGTGCTTGGGTCCCTGCATCTGTGTGGGAGACCCAGAAGAAGCTCCTAGAGCTTGGCTTTAGACTGGCTAAGTTCTGGCTGTTGCAACCATTTGGGGAGTGAACCAGCAGACTTCTCTCTCTCTCTTCCCCCCCCCCTCTGCAAATCTGCTTTCAAATTAAAATAAAGTCTTAAAAAATACAATTTTCAGGGGAAATCCCAGAGCCTATGGAATTTTACCATAAAGTAAAAATGAAATAGAGGGAAAAAAAGATGCTCAGCTCCAGAAAAAAAAAAATACAATTTTCCTCCTTTCAGAGGAACAATGATGCCAAACAGTGAGTAGCATGGAATTCTGCCAAGCAGGTGGGGATGCCAGAGGCAAAAGGAGAAAGGAGGAGGCTTCCTGGCCACCTGACAGAATCTTTAACTTGGGGCTAGGTGCTCCTCTAGTGAAATGAATCCCCCAGAGACCTGCACAAGTCCATGTCTTACAACGCAGCTATCGACATGGAGAAAGGGGCTGGCGTTGTGGGGCAGTGGGTCCCACGGAGTGCTGGTGGAGTCCCAGCTGTTCCATTTGCGATCCAGCCCCAGGCTATTGCACCTCAGAAAGGCTGGGGAAGATGGCCCAAGTGCTTGGGTCCTTGCATTGCATGTGGGAGATGTGGCTGGAGTTCCAGGCTCCTGGCTTCAGCTTGGCCCAGCCCAGCCTTTGTGGCCCTGTAAGGAGTGAACCAATAGATGGAAGCTCTCTTTCTTTCTCTCTCTGTAACTCTGCCTTTCAAATAAACTGATCTTTGAAGCACACACACACACACACAGGGAATGAGTCAGACTTGCATAAATTAAACCTGCATGTACTCAAACAGAAAGACAGCCAGAGGAGAGAAAGGTTTAACTGAACAAAGCAAGTGGCCTCCTGCCCAAATATTTACCGACCAACCCTCGCACTTACCTACACAGTTATCTGAACGTTATGACCCATGTCTTCCTGTTTTCCATTCCATTCCATTCTCTCTCTCTCTCTCTCTCTCTCTCTCTCACACACACACACACACACACACACACACACACACACACAGGAAATACAGCAGGTCCTTCTCAGTAGCAACTGTTTAGGGGATGACAATTGCACTTCCCTTTACTTTTCCCCTTATACTTAGAATATTTGGATTTTTCCAAGGATTATCCAGTACTTTTAATTCAGAAGAGTAGTCTTTAAATAAAATACAAACAAACAAAAATGAACCAGAAAGCGACCAGGAAACTAAAAGTTTTCAAAGAAAAGGGTAACTCTTACTCCATCTGGTGCATGTCGTTATTGGCAGCTGTGGTATCCCCATTCTGCCTTTTGTAACTTCCTAGTCTAATGAAGATATCTCCATGTTTCAGTAAGTGACAGACCACAGTGTATAAGCACTGCTCTATTTTAAATTGAGGCACAGTTTGGACTTTTTACAGATTAGTTTGTGAAGAACACTCCAAAGTATATTCGTGTATGCCTGTGATTGTGCTAAATCCTTGACCTACGAGATGGCTTAGGGAGTGAAGGAATTGGGAGAGCCTTCTGCTCTCTTCAGGCTGTAAGTGACTGGCAGTGTAACAGCAGGACACCCGGGAGAACTGTGCAGGGGGGCACTGGGGCTTTATTCTACACAGGACCACCACATGTCACACATGCCCAACATGTCAAGCCCACAGACGCTCTACCATGTGACTTATTTATGTGCCATATTTATGTTCGCTTTGGTATGACAGTCCCAGTAGGGAGAGATGACTATGGGCCCATGTGCTAACAGAAGAAATGAGTGCACAGTGACTTGTGCACAGTTACAAACCAGTGCAGTGGGTGGGGGGCAGGGTCTGAATGCAAGTCTTCTGCTCTCCTCTCACTCTACAGCACCCACCTCCCCGTCTGTGGTTTTGCTTTCAAGGGTTTCAGCCACCCTTTGTTGCTGTGGTCTGAAAATACGAATTGGAAAATTTTTAAAACAAACAAGTCTTAAGGCTTACCCTGTACACCATTGTGAGTAGCGTGACGAACTTGGCGCCGTCCCTTCGGCCCCACCCAGGAGGTGAGTCATTGCTTTTTCCAGCATATCCACTGCATAGCTACCTCCCCCCACATTACCCACTCTGCAGTACAGGCTATCAGGCCAGCCACCAAGGCATCGATATACTGTCATAACTGTTGTTAATCTCTTAGTGTGGCTAATTTATCAGTTAAACTTTACTGTATTTTATGTAAAGGAAAAACACACTGTATAAATTGTTCAGTACCATCTGCCTTTTCAGGCATCCCTGGGGGATCTTGGACTGCAGCTCCCTCACATAATGGGGACCTATTTTATCATATTTTGCCTCCTTGGCCATGACCCTCTATTGGATACATGTACCATCCCTTAGTGTGCCAGTATCATGGCCCAAGACCAATTTCACAGCATAAAAAAAAGCCTAAGTGATGGTATTATCTCTACCACCCATCATGACAACAGTTAGACCTTTTTAGTTCCCAGAAAGACCACTCAGGGATGGAATTAGTATCGTCCCCAACATACAGCCAAGCCAAGGCACAAGGCCACTAAGCTGCTTGCCCAAGGAGACACCAGGTTATTGAGAAAGAAACTGGGTTAACATGAGTCAGCTCAGCTCCAGGGCCCACAGTGACTCCCTGTCCTACACTGTCTCTTAAGTGAACAGTCTTCCTTCTGCAAATTTCTAGAGGTCTTTGAAGGGCACATTGAGCAAACAGGTGCCAAAGATCATGGAAGCTGAGTGAGACAGGTCAGCTTGCATCACTCTGTGATCTAGAGATGGCTTTGACCTCACCATTCCCTACAAGTCCTGACCATGCGCAACAGGCCGAGCTGGGCAGTGAGTGGGGGGCGGGTAGCACACCTTGGGGGTCATGCTGTTGGCGATGCAGAAGGCCAGGTGCTGCAGAATGCTCTCCATGCTGTGGTAGTGCTGCTGCCGCGTGGTGCGCAGGTACTTCTGCAGAGCCCTGGCCATGGAGGGAAAGATGGCCTGTGCAGCCTCCCTGGGGTCCATCACCTCGCCTGGGGCTTTTTGCTGCTCCTCGGCCTGTAGACGCTGGATGTGGATGAAGGCCTCTTCCACCGCGACCACCAGCCTGGAAGACGACGCAGTGCAATCATCGGCACACTGCCTGCCATGAAGGCAGAGCAGAGCTACCTGGGCCTGCCTAAGCACACTGCTCCCAGGCTAAGCCACCCACCAGTGACTGGGAGGAAAGGGGATTAGGTAGGGGCAGGGACAAAGGCCATGGTGAAGAGCACCCTATGTGATGGGGCCACCAAGAGAAGCATGAGGCCGGGAGATGACTTTTCCATATTGCTGCTAGGGAAACTTGTTTCTACCCTTTTTGGTATCTCTACAATGAATGGTCTCAAGTCCAGAACCTCCCGCTTAAAAAGGCTCTGTACACACTGGGAGGGAATACATGTGAACAGAAAAGCTGTGAAGAACCAGAACAAAACCCCCGGATCCAGCCCAAAACCCAGCCACATCTGGGAAGCAGAGAAAACAGCACACACAGCGGGAACCACCTGCATCTCCTTCGGCCAACACCAGCGGTCTTCAGAAAATTAATGCAAGGATTGGCTGCCTAGCCTCACAATTAACAGGCCTGTGTCCCACCTAGGAGTGTCTATGTTTAATTCCCGGCTTGGGCTCTTGACTCAAGCATCCCACAAATGTGGACCATGGGAGACAGGGGTGGTGGCTCATGGAATTGGGTTCCTGCCACCCACGTGGGAGACCTGGAGTATCCAGCTCCTGATTCATGCCTTCCCCCACCCCACGGATGTCATCGAGAGAGGGAACCAAGCAGATGGGGAGCCCCTTTCTCTGTATCTCTCAGATGAAATAATTGCTAAAACATCAAAAAAGTTCATGGAAAATACATATTATAAAAAAACGATGCACAGATTTCAAAAATTTTTTGGCGACAACATAAACATACCTTTCACTTTTCAGGAACTTATAGGAATGCCTGTCGACAACCAGGTCTGGAAATCCAGGTAGACCTAGGCGTGCATGGCACAGGATACAATGCAAATTCTTCGGCCCCGTCTTTTGCTTTGATTTTTAATGTGCACTCAGTTATTTGAAAGGCAGAGTTTGAGAGGGAGAGACATACGGTGTGTGTCTACTGCTCACCTCCCAAATGGCCACAACAGCCAGGGCTGAGCCACGTCAAAGCCAAGAGCCTGGAACTCTAGCCGGGTCTCCCACATGGGTGTCAGGGCCTAAGCACTTGAGTCATCTTCCGCTGCTTCCCAAGTGCATGAGCAAAGAGGTGCATGGGAATTAGGATAGCTGGGTCTCAACCAGCACTCACTTTGGCTGCTGGTGCAGCGGTCAATGGCTGGACCTTTGTGTTGCAACACACTCCCCAAGGCCTCATCTTTCTAACTTTTGCAGAAGCGGCCAGCACCTCTGCCCAGTATCTGCTCTGCTTTCCCAGCAAGGCATGGTCACAGCCTCATGTGGATTCAATCCCTACTGGGAAGCTAAGCTCTTTGTAAACCAGCACACCAGCCTCCAAATGCGAGGTGCTGGCGTAGAGGACACGCACCTCGCTCTCCGCTTCTTCACCCGCCGCTCATGCTCCGCCTCTTCATAGTACAGTTCGTTGTGGCTAGAGTCTCGCCGCCGGGCAGCAGCGGCAATCATGGCCCGTGACTGCCCGCTGGCATTGTTGCTGGGGCCTTTGAAGAAAGGATGGCAGAAAAAGTAATTTTAACACCACGGGGCAGGGGCTTCGAACAGAAAACAGCAACATGGTGCCCCCAGCCCGAATAAAGCCCATGCACAAATCCTAGCTCTGACTTCCCAGGCTGTGTCCCCTGGCTTCACATTCCCTGTGACCAGGGCATGGGAGCAGGGACACCTCTGTAACCCATACCTGACCAGCAGAAATAAGAAAGAACTCGGAAGGCATTCAGAAACACCCCTGGACAAGTAGGATGCCTATGCGAAGTGTCGCCCAGAGTGTGTGAAGATGTCACTTACCATCTGTCACGTAAAGTTTCGGTTTGGCCACTTGGGCAGCTGTGTGTCACATTTCGGCCACCAGACAACAAGAGAGAAATGAGAGGGATGGGAGAACAGGGACAGAGAAAAAGAAAGTCACGGGACATGAGGCATAGGTCACACACAGGAAGACAAGCTGAGGCCAGGACATGGTGGCAGCCCTCAGTCCCATGGGGAGCACCCAGCTGGTACACAGGGACCTGGTAGCTTTGTCTCATGCCCAGTACAGCAAGGCAGGTTCGTACCCTTTATCCCAGGAGACCCAATGGGCTGTGGCTTGGGTTGCCCAGAGAGGATCTTGGCTCAGTTTTCAGATCACACAAGACTTTGATCAATTCTCCAAGACTCACCAGGAAGTGCATACAGTGCCCACCAGTTACTGATGGGGAGGCAGACTGCCACTGTAAACTGACCCCTGGATAAATCACTTAACCTGCTGACAACATGATGCCCTTCGAGGGTTTGCAAAGCTCTTGCTCTGACCCAAGGTGCCTGGCAAGAAATGCCACGGTGTCCTGTGTCTGACACGTAATCACCTGATAGCCTGAAACGCGGCTGGGACATCCACAGTTTGCCCTCTGGCCTCCTGCCACACACTCCATGCCAGCTCGGCCAGGGCTGAGAAGGGCCTGAGTATCTCACCAGCCACCGAGACTACTGAGATTGTTGGTCTTGCTGCATTTGGGCATCTGGGTAGCTTTCTGAGTCTTGGGTGATTTATCCAAAAGGCAGCCCTTTGTTTCCCAATAGCTTTCAGTACAAGGTACTCCCAGAAGGAGGCATGAAACACACACCACCGCTGTCTCCATTCAATCTCCAAATGAATGAACTATCCAGGGATATAAACAGCAAAGCAATGTTCCTTCAACAGAGTGTCTGCACCAAGGAGGAGGGGAAGGGAGGAAGTAGGACGGAAGACAAGAAGAGAGAGAGGGATGGAGCGATAGAGGGAGGAAGAGAAGCAGGGAGAAAAGGAAGGAAACAGGGAGAAAGGAAAGGAAGAAGGTAGAGAAGGAAAAGGGGAAAAGGAGGAAAAGAGGGAGGGAGGGAGGAAGAGAGGAATGGAAGGAGGGAGAAAAAGAGGGAAAGAAAGAAAGAGGAAAGGAGGGAGGGAGACAGAGAGGAGGATGAACCAGCTGTTCTGACAGCAGAGGCACAGAGAAAGGAGAAACAAACACACCGTGAACTCTAAGCCCCGTGCCACACAACTGTGCCCACTCAGCACGCTGCCACTTGCATCTCAAGGCACATACCATCCACGTTGTAGACTTTCAGCCCGGCCATGTGCTTGGCTGCTCGGAATTTGGAAGCGGTCAGGAGGTTGGGGTTATAGATGGTGAAATCTTTGTAGTAATTTTCTAGCACCACCAGAGCTGCTCGCTGGATGCTAGGAGAAAGGGGGCAGAATCAATGCCATGGGCTTTCATGAAGTTGGCAGGTCTTGTGGGGGAAAACCACCTTTTCAAATCAGGTCATGTCACAAAACACGAAGGACAACCTCAGGTAGGCATCTGGCAGGTCCCACCACACTTCCTATCCCCTGAGTGAGAATTCAAAGGCCGAGTCCTGCTGGTCTCTGGCTTGGGGCCTCTCCCAGGCCATCACTGGTCACATACCACCAGGGACCAACAGTTGAAAGAGGCAGAAGTTCCAACTTGCTTGGGTTACCAGGGAGGAAAATGGGGATCCCCAAGAGAGCATTTACTGATGTTTCAACGTTTTCTCCCCTGAGCAGCTTACCCACCACAGGTGTTCCAGATGCTGTGCAGATATCCATCCTGCACTTTCCCCTACCTTACTAGTACTTTGTTAAGGAGCTCAGCTAAGAAGGCTTATGGATCACACACAAAGCACCAGGATGGGGCTGGCTCTGCTTCTTAAGATGAACACATAGCATTCCTGGGCTGCCAAAGAGGCTCGGAAATACTAGGGCAATGCAGCCCCTGACCTGTAAGCTGGAGGGTTTGTCAACCATCCCTTCCAGCACCACCCACCTCCAACCCCCGCTTCCCAGGAAGCCATGCTCTTCGAGTTTGACATACAGTGTGAGAACAACCCTGCAGTTAGCCAGCCAAGCTCACTGACAGCCACGGCAATGTTTTCTAAGTTGCATCCCTAGCCACATCTTAGTGATCTGCATTTGGCCGGTACCTAATAACAATTCCAGATGGGTGCAGCATCACCTCGCTTGTGGAACGTAAGAGTCTAACACTTCTCAGAACAAGCCACACACAGTCTGAAAGCCTTAGCCATTTACTCAACGTCCTGTCTTAGAGAACAGGAATCTACCTAGCACTAAAAGCACAACAAAGATAGGAGGGACTTCTCCTTGGTCAGCATGAGGGACATAAAATACATGATGGTGAGCCGCTGGCACCTGGCACAGGTGGGTCTGAGGGAAGTGCCTGGCACAGCATGGGGTCCAGGCGCTGCTGCCCTGTGAAGGGGTCTAAGTGCTGTGAGTGTGTGTGTGTGCGTGCGCATGTGTGTGTGTGTGTGTCAGGGGTGGGGTCCTCACAGATCTTTGTGACATGCTCTTGAGACCTGACCCTGGGTCCCCAGTTCCTCCTGGTCCCTCTTTCTGCAGCTTCTCAGGAGAGAAGCAACTGTTCTCATTATTTCTCCCAGCCCCTCTGCCCCCTCTCAGTGCCCCCACGCCATCTACCACCTGCTCATGTACAGCTCTTCTGGAGTCTCCAGGCTGTTCTGAAGCTGGAAGCCCCTCCACAGAGCCAGCCTCAGGTGCGCACAGGTGCACTGCAGTCTAGACTCTTTTACCCCACACTCCTTGCTGGACACAGATACCTCCTGTACTTGGATGCTGGCAGCAAATTACATCCCTGATCAGAAATAAAAAATTAAAGGGTGGGGGGGTCCCATGGTGGCACAGCTACGCATACCACATGAGCACCAGTTCGGGTACCAGCTGCTCCACTTCTGATCCAGTACCCTGCTAACCCATCTAGGAAAGCAGCTGAAGCTGGCCCAAGTGTTTGGGCCCCTGCACCCACGCAGGAGCCCTAGATGGAGTTCCTGGCTCCTAGCTTTGGCCTGGGCCTGCCTTGGCTGTTGCAGCCATCTAGGCAGTAAAGCAGTGGATGAAAAAAAAAATCTCTCTAACTTTGCCTTTCAAATAAAATAAATGATGAAAAAGGACATTAAAAGATCATTTTTAGAGGTCTACCTCAGATCCAAGGTCAGAGTAAAATGTTCTCACGCTTGCTGGTTTTTGCTGCTGTGGTCAGCCGGCTCACGGGGAGCAGTCCAGAGGTTCCCACTCACCACACCGGGACAGGTGAGGGCCCTAGGCTACCTGCATAAGGAGCTTCTGCCCAAGTCGGATCAAGCAGGGCTCCCAGCTCCCTATCCTCCAGGTTCAGGGCCCTGGGCAGACTCTGCCCCAGGTAGGGTACGGCCGAACCCACCTGACAGCAGGGTCCTAGGAGCCCCCTGGGGGAGAAGTGCCCATGGATGGTATCGGTGCTGTCAGATAGGAGCCCCCGATGGACCCACCAAGGCCTAAGTCCCTTACCTTGGGAAAAAAAAACAAGGGGAGGAAGGCAGGTGGGTACGGGCCCTCCTCTTCCTCAGGGCATCGTCCCCCTTGGCACAGGCCTGGTGTAAAACAAGCGGCACGAGCCTGGCCAGCCTCCCAGACTGACAACTAAGGCTGGGCCTGAAGGGCTCTTGGGCCAAGTTTATACATACCACAGAGAGCTGTGCACTCTCTCGCTGCAGAAAAGGCCCTGCTGGATGCCATGTCAGCGGGAAATGATTTCCAGAGAACTCAGGCAGACCCGTGAGCCCCTCTGGGATCTTCTAGATGAGACCCACAAGGCACCATTCCACAGTGAGTTACAGAGACTGAACTGCGACCCATCGGCTTGCGACTCGCTGAGGACTTGGGACACGGAGGTCAGGCCACCACGCTGTGTTGTGGATGTCACCACGGGAGGACATGGATTCCCACGTCATTCCAGCTGCTGTGCCCAGGGCACTGGCTGATGGCACAGCCCATAAGGCCAGGGTGCAGGGAGCACTGGTCCCTCAGCCGGCACTGGGGCTCAGAACTCTCTTTGTCTTTGATGCTCTGCACCCTCCAAATAGGAGCCATGCAGGGCCACCACAGGACTGACTCCTTCCAGAAGCCTTTTGTCCACATTCCAGTCCCAGTGGCTCCTCCCCTAAGGCTCAGCAGTCCCAGATACCCCGCCCTCCTCAGGATTTGGGACATCCTCCGGGGGTGTAGCACCTTCCAACTTGTTCATCAGCAAGCCTCCATGCACGGAGACGCCTCCTTTGATTTTGTCACAGGTGTACAACATTTATGGCCCAACTTGCCCAGATGGTCTAGGCTCCCCAGTATATACTTCATAAATGCATGAAATTTCCTCAAACACAAACAAGCAAGTCCTTCAGTGAATCCCAGTTTCCACATCAGATCATCTCTGGGGAAGAACGGAGGGTAGAAAATCCAGGGAGTAAGCAACTTGCTAGCCCTCGCTTCATTGTCCTAATTCGGAAACAAAAGGCAGAGCGATGTGGCTAGACAGTCCTTATGCGGGAAGGAACGTGGAGTCCGAGGAGCAGATGGATACATGAACCACCAAAACTCTGTGGCAAGAGAGTGATCTCAGAGTTCCAGGAATACTGCAGGCTTATACACTTGCCACCCACTTACAGGGAAATGCACCTTCACAGACCACAGATGTGTGGAACTGACACACCGAGATATGCCTCATTACAACAGACCTACACATAAAAACATGCTTACAGGGGCCAGCACCATGGTACAGTGGGCTAAGCCTTCCCCTGTGGCAATGGTATCCCATATGGGCACCATTTTAGGTCCCAGATGTTCCACTTCCAATCTGCTTATGGCTTCCCTGCTTATGGCTTCGGAATACAGTAGAGAATAGCCTAAATGCTTGGGCCTCTGCATCCATGTGGGAGACCCAGAGGGAACTCCAGGTTCCTGGCTTTTGATCTGCTTCTTGCTTTGTAAATCTGCCTTTCAGATAAAAATAACACAAATCTTAAAAAATACACACTTTCAGGGACAGGCAAGGTGGCACAGTAGGTTAAGATGTTTCTGGGGATACCTGCATCCTATGTAAGAGTGTCAGGGATGGAGGTCGATCCACTTCCAATCAACCTCCCTGTTGATGCACCTGGGAAAGCAGAGGAAGATGGTGCACAAATGCTGGGACCCTGCCTCCCCTGCTGGGAGACCCGGATGAAATCTCTGGTTCCTAGCTTTGCTTTGCCTAGCCCTGCTGTTGCAGCCACTTGGAAAGTGAACTTCTGCTTTTGAAATAAAAAAGATAACCTTTAAAAATTTCATGCCAACCACAGAAATCTGTATGCAAATGAAACACAGCTAATGGAATATGCAGATTTGGAAGAAGTTGCTGTCACTCTGGGGAAAGGGATCTTCTCAACTGTGCACAGGTCGGAGCTGGGCCAAACTGGAACGCACACGAACAGGTCAGAAATGCAGCAACACAAGAGATGAGAGAGTCGACAGCCACACTTGAATTCAAAACCCTCTACTGATCATGTTGCTGTGCTGGTCTGTTTTCTCTGCAGGACAAAGAGGGTGGAATGTGAAAGGCTGTTGTTGCCTTTTGTGTCTATTCAACCACAAAGACATTTCCAGTGTCCTTGCTGCCTGTTACACAACTGCCATGGCAACAGTGCCCAGGGCCTCTCACTTGCGCTTGCCTCCTAAGCAGACGTCGGCAGAAGCACCTGGAAACACAGGTCAAATTTTTAGCTCATAAAAATCTGAAAGATGAACTCTGAAGGAAATAAACAGTACAAAGCTATACTTTCCATCGCCACCCCCCTGTTCTATGCCAGTCTGTAATGACACATAAAGGCTAGGCCAGGAAGCAAGCTCAATCTGGCTAGGGCAGGCTTCGGTCCCAGCCACAATGCCCAGCTTTGCCATTCTTCTTTGATTTTGAGCCCACTATTCATTTCTCTAAACCTTAGGCTGCACACTTGCAGGTCGGCAATAAAACCACAGGGAATCCACACTGAACCATGACAAGTAGGGCTCTTAAACATTCGATAGTATGGAACATATTCCCAAAAGGCTACTGTGATGAGGGTGGCAAGCCTGAGGATGGAGGCAGTGAGGCAGACATTCTACGGGACCGAGGCGAAAGCACCAAGTGTACCAGGTGCTGGTCATGGCCAGCCTCTCCTTGAGGCGTTTGTCTCACAAGTTTAAACATTAATGCAGATGCTTCTGAGTCCTGGAACTCTGCAAAACTTCAAAGTGAGCCGAGTAGTTAAGATGAGAAAAATATGAGACATTGCAGTTCACCTTCCACTTCCAGCTTCCCAAGGAGTTGCCTGCCTTGTTGAGATTTCTGCTGAACATTAAATCAGATAATGCAGGCTAATGGAAAGATTGATTTACTTGAAAGGCAGAGTTTCAAGTGAGAGATGAGAGAGACAGATCTTTATCTGCTGGTTCACTCTACAAATGGGTGGATGCAGTGGCTATGGCGAGGCCAGGATGAAGCTCTGGGGGCCCAGAGCTCCATCTGGGTCTTCCACACAGGTAGCAAGGGCCCATGCGCTTGGGCCATCTCCTACTGCTTTCCCAGGCACTTTTAGCAGGGAACCGGGACAGAGGCACAACAGCTGGGACTTGAATTGGCAAGCCCTGACTTCTGCTGCACCACAATGCTGACCCTCCATATACCAATTCTTCCCATACACCCTTAGCCAGGAAGAGGAATCATTTTGCTGCCAAGGGCCATTTGGATATTTATAACATCAGTCGTGGGCCGTGCAAAATTATCAACTTAAAAATTAGCTTGCTCTAGATTTACTGAATTTCAAGTCTCGCCTGTGGTTTCCTTGGCAAGGCCAGAGCAAACGATTTTGCAGGCTTTACAAGACCTGGAAGTGAGACATTCCCCATGCCTGCCTGAAGTATCCTCAAGTCTCTGAAAAATGAGTCGGCTCTCCTATGGTATTGACATGATCTTTGTTTAAATTCTGCCACTCACTCCCATCACTTCCTCTGGATACAGGTCCTTCTCTCTTGTGTAAGCCCTTCAAATACTCAGAGGAAACAGCTGTGGCCATTTATTCCTCATTTAGCTTCTTTTCTCTGGGGATCAGGACAATGTATCCTGGAAAAGCGTGTGCTCCTGTGCATACCAACACATGCAGACTTACATAAACACACATGTGTGTACACACATGCATACATGCACATACAAGGTCTCTTATTTCTTGTTTATTCATTTTTCCCTGGACTTGACTGCGGTTTCAGAGATCAGACGAGTCCAGGTAATTAAAGGCAGAAATTGGCACTGAGTTTTCGGGTTCATTGCAGTCAACACCTTCACACTTCGCAGCCTCCAACTTCTCCCCAACAGAGTGAAAGGATGGGGACAGGCCAAATGGGCAGGTCACTTTGAATGATAGCCAGGTCTCTTCAACTATTAATCTGACCTCTTTAGCTCTGTCAACAGAAGACAGCCGCCTTCATGTGTGGATAAGGTGGATGTACTTCTTACGTGTGATGTATCAATGTCAAGGTCACTATTCTGCTGACCTAGGTATGGGTGGCTGATGAAGCCCTAAGCAGGCTTCTCAGCACAGAGTAAAATCTGCAAAGACTTCCTTTTAGGCTATGCACTCATTATCTTTCAGGCCAGTTACAGGTGCTGGTGTCCAGAAGAACACTAACAACCAACCTCTCTAACTCCTGTCATGAGCAATTATAAATTATGAGCACCTGCTAAGTGGCAAGGACTAAGATATGGATGGGAACCAGACCTTCAAAGGGACACATCAACCAGCATGATAAGCACTTAGACGGAAAGTGTCTGCAGGAGATGCAGAGACTGAGACAGTGCTTGGGGGTGGGGGAGATGGGAAGAGAAGGTGCTTCCCATGGAGGGTCGCCCACAGATGCCAAGCTGACACAGCCTGCCATATCATGAGGACAGCAGGCTGCAGAGCCACGTCCAGGCAGAAGCGGCAGGCTGAGCAGAAACAGGTCACTGTTAAATGAATGGTCCTCCTAAAACTCACAGAAACCAGTGCCTTCCCCAAGTCTGCATCTGCCCGGAAGCTCAGAACATAACCTGATTTGAAAATAGAGTCTCTGCAACATGATGGTTAACGTAAAGTTAGAGACTTCCAGGGATGTCGGAAGCAGAGCCTGCTAGCAGCCAGCGGAGGTGAGGAGAAAGCAAGGGACTTCTTCCCTAGATCCACGAGCTTCCCCAGCCCTGCCAAGACCCATGCTTGGAGCTTCTGAGAAATAGAGAAAACCATTTTAAGCCGCCCATTGTGGGGAACTGACTGTGGTGAAGAAGCCTTAGGAAGCACACACGTGTGTATTGATGGGAAAGGCGATGTAGGCAGCTACAGGGCAAGCTCGATGTCACCGGGACCTGAGGTTCTGCAGGAATGAAAAAGAGAAGGTGGGGACAGAGAGCACAGGTGCACAGGCAGGGACAACCCAAGGGTTTTAATAGAAAGGCTGTGTAGACACCAAGGCCAGCCCAAACTTTGGTCTTTAACGTGCACCTGTGGGACCAGTGTTGTGGTATACTAGGCAAAGCCACTACCTGCAATGCTGGCATCCCTTAGGGATACTGGTTCAAACCCAGGCTGCTCCAGGTCTGATCCAACTCCCTTCTATAATGTGTCTGGGATGGCAGTGCAAGATGGCTAAAGTCCACCTATATGGGAGATTCAGAACAAGCTCCTGGCTTCAGCGTGGCCCAGTCCTGGCCATTGTGACCACCTGGGAAGGGAAAGCAAGTGATGGAACATCCCTGTCTCTCTCCTTCACAACTCACTGTAACCCTAATTTTCAAATGAATCAATCTTAGAAAAGAAAAATAAAGTGTGCCTACATGGGTGGCTGCATTTGAGACCCACACCTTGGTCTCTCAGAAGATTATTAAATTCTTTTTTTTAAGATTTATTTTTATTTTTTATTGGAAAGTCAGACATACAAAGAGAAGGAGGAGAGAGAGGAAGATCTTCCATCCAATGATTTACTCCCCAGGTGGCTGCAATGGCCAGAGCTTCACCTATCCAAAGCCAGGAGCCAAGAGCCTTTTCCAGGTCTCCCAAGTGGGTGCAGGGTCCCAAGGCTTTGGGCCATTCTCGATTGCTTTCCCAGGCCACAAGCAGGGAACTGGATGGGAAGTGAAGCTGCTGGGCCCATACAGGATCCCAGTGCATACAAGGCTAGGACTTTAGCCATTAGGCCACCATGCCGGGCCCAGATTCTTAAATTCTTAAATGAAAAGTTTATTCAGATTTTGGTGAAAACTTCTACCCAGGACAAGACAACTGATGGCTCAGTTTACCAACTGCAAGAGCAAGATCTCCACACGAAAAGGTAGCAGAAGATGGTCCTGCCACCCATGTGGGAGCCCAGGATAGAGTTCCAGGCTCCTGGCTTTCACTCTGGCTCAGGCCTGTCCACAGAAGTGGACATCTGGGGAGTGAACGAGCAGACGGAGGCTCTCTCTGCACCCAACTCCACAACTAGGTGGGCTCCAGTACTCTCCAGACTTGGAGCAAACTGATTCCGGTCTGACAGTCAGGATCACACTTGGTAATACTTTGTGAACCCCAGAATGCTGCTACTGCCACACCTGTCAGCAATCACTGCCACGATTAGCATGGGCAAGTTTACGTCCCTTCTGCCTTTCCGTTGGCGTTTGTTTTACAGCTGCACGTGGGATGATACCTCATACAGGTCCCACAGAGATGACAGCCAGCGGTCACCCTGGAAATGGAAGAGGCCAAGGAGGGGCAAAGTCTACAATCAGCTCACAGCTACTGCTGGCTCTGGATTAAAGTGTAGAGCAGCCTGGGAGACAGGCTAGGTTCAGTGGGCCATTAGCTGCTGTGGGAGGTATGAAGCTGCCCACCTGATGGGAAACATACCAGGGGCTCTGCCAGCAGGAAGCAACCTCCCCTGGGTACCTGGATTCTCCTCAGGTGCTTCTGCCTGGCCCTTTAGGGACACAACGGCAGGAGTGACCAAGTTACCTGAATAGGTATTTATAAGCTAGGCCATGCCCCTGGCCTTGCTTGGAGTGTATCAGGGGTATCATGGGATCCTTTGCCCAAAGATCAACAAGCAGGTGGAAGACCGTCTGTTGAATCCCCATGATCGGTAGGGTACTGGACCCCTGGAATGGCCTCCAAAATACAGTCTTGGAAACTTGGGAGCTCTTGGCTTGGCCTTCCAGTCCCTACTCCATATTTCCAATAATGAAGTGTAAGCCTGGAAAATATCTTCTGTGGCAATGCAAGTAAAAAACCTACCTACAGCCTGGGCCCTAGAGGATACTGCTCTCTGCCACCATGGAGAGGAGAGTGAACTCAAAGTAGCTCAGAGTTCATGCCAACACCTGCTGCTTTTGAGTACAGGAAGGAAGCAATGCAAAGCTTTCCCAGGTGTGTACTCTCCCAGCATTAACACAGATCCTGAGGGTCATTCTGAGCATGGTGGCAACACTAATGGACAGCCGTGCCTGGATCCCGCTAGCTGTGTTCCCACTGCACTGAGACACAGCCAGATGTTCCCTGCTGGGCATCTGAGGGTGCTAAGCCTGCTCTGCTCATCTTCCCAGAGACCTGGCAACTCTGCACTACAGGCTGCCCTATGTCATCACCTCTCTTCCTATACAGTTCAACCTCCGGCGCATCTGCCCTGCCTGGGCTGGGCCTTCCCTGTCTGGGCTGAATCACACCAAGATAAGCAGCGGGGACGTGGGATCAAAGACAGCCACTGGCTTGATTGTTCTCTGACATCTACTTAGACAGGGACTGGGAGCTTCCAGACACAGCGGGGATGCTCAACCGGTCTCCTAACCCTTCTTACCTTCCGGCTCACCAGCACTCTGGCTGTGGGAAAACTACAGGGGCACAGATACAAAGGCTAGAGTGTGAGGGCAATGGGCCTGCCCGCCTAGATCTCTGTTGGCACAGACAGGGCCAAGTCAGACTCTGAGCAGGCTGGGTGGCAGCTCTGCAAGAGAGGGATGCGGCCCCCAAGGGCATCTGGCCTTCCTAAGCGGTGGCACCTCTCCGTGTGTAGCATCCAGTTACACATAAGCATACAGATTGTGTGCAGAATGTCAGAGCACCCAATCCTTCAGAGAGCACAGCCCACCCACCCCAGTTGCCCATAAGAGTCCCTGGCGCACCTGGCCTGCACCTCCTCCTCCTCCTCTTCCAGGGCACTGCTGTATAAGGAATGAGTCCTCAGGCCTCGGGCTTGTGGGCAGATGCCGTGTGAGGCAGGCCAACCAACTGAGGCCACTGCCAACAGGCAGCTGAACAAACACAGGACTTCAGTGTTGGGCACCTTACACTCCCATTAAAGCTGCTCTTAACGGGCACCACAGCCCCAAACCACAAACGGCAGCTCCTTTCCTGCCTTCCAAGTTCTCCAGCAGCCAAGTGGGAGTAGGGCAACACCCTTCACACTCTCCTTTCAAGCTTGTATTCATTTATTTCTTTTGTTTTTCTTAGGGAGTTGGGGATGAGGACTGGCAAAATATACTTATTGAAAGGCAGCTACATAAGTTCAAAAAAAAACACATACATTTCTAAATCTGAGACGATGCATGAAACCACAGTCATAACAACAGGAGCCACAACCTCTGGTGGTCAAGTTCAAAATACTCCAACCCATGACATTGGACTCTCATGGACCATTGGGGCTGGACTTTAACATAGGAGAAGTGGCTGGCGCCACACAATGGCTGGGTCTGGCTCGGTGGTGTCATTGCTAGCCTGGAGCTTACCAGATGCAGAGCCACAGAGAGAGAAGATTTCAAGTGGAGCTGGAAACATCTCAGAATTTCTGTAGTAACTTTAACTCTCCTAGGAGACTCTTCCTCTCCCACTCTCAGCTACAAAAACCAAGCACAAGGGAAGGAGGCCAGGCCCTGCATTGGAGGGAGAGGAGCTCTGTGGCTTCAGGACTATGCTTCCCGCCTCTGTCCTGCCCTGTGCTTTGGGGTCCAACATCACCAGTGTATACTGCGTTCCCATCCGTGCTCAGGCTGCCACAGCCAAGCACACGCATCAGTGGACTGAAGGGCAGACACTTGCTGCTCACAGATGTGCAGCCTGAGGTCCCAGCCAGCCTGCTTCTCAGTGAGGACCTTCCTTTGGCTTACACCCCGCTTCCTGCTATGCTGTCACTGCCTTTTCTCGCTGCGTATATCTGAAGGTGGTGCAAGCACTCTGCTGTTTCATACGCTGTTTAATCCCATGGCCCCCTGCTACGACCTCACCTGGCCTCCATTACTTCTTTGGAGGCCCATCTCCAAGTAAAGCCAAACTGCGTACTGGCAGCTCAGCACTAACATTCAGACCCTACCAGTTCCTATTTAAGCACAATAATGTAACACTCGTGCATAGTCATGAAATCCCATTGCCAGAAATGCAAGCAAGCCAGCAATCCTGTCTTCTAAAGCACCAGGGTCTGGGCTCAGTTAGCAAATCATGGGTATGACAACTACAAACTGTGTGCAGCCTTAGAGAATCCATTTCACTCTTTGGTGCCTTGATTTTTTCACCTGAAAATGAAGGAAGGAACTTTGATTTCTCAGGATGGATGGCAGAACGGCTGAAGACTGGGTTGTGGGTTACAAACTGATAAGATACTTGATGTACTGGCAGGACCATGTAATTGTTCACTGTTGAGGTTCTGTCTGTGTTGGTCAACCTCTCAGATTTGATCAGTCATACTGGTGCCTTGCTCTAATACTCACAGAATTTCCCTTTAAAAATTTCAAAACTGAGGAAGTTTTAATTAGGATCGTTAAATGTCAATATTTAAGTCTTTCCTATTCTTTTGGGTTTCTCCCCAAATATGATCAAATAAAAAAAACACATTTAAATTGCTGGTGAACTTGGAAAATCAGTAACTCATTGTGGGAACAGGGTCAAGAAGAGTGGCCAGTAAGGTGTGTGTGAATAAGTATGACCACCATTGCCAAGACTCAGGTAGCACTGACTCCTAGTACCTGTGCTAGGTCCCTTAACCTGTGGCTCTGGCCATCAACTGTAAGAGAGGGTCCCATCCTGGCTCATCGAGTCTGCAGCAGGAGTGAATGAGGCCAAACATACGAAAGGTTTTGCAACTCCTAAGGCACTGAGTCTAAGTTAGAAAGTACTTGATCTATTCATGGTATCTCAGATTCTACCAAATAACCTTTCACACTGCTCCAAGTTCTCAAATAAGCCCCAAACTGCAATCCTGCCAACAAGCAGAGCCACAGCAGGTGCTAACAAGAAGCCTGTTTCCTTTAAGAATCTGAAGAGTAGACATTCTCGTGACAACTCCCATATATAGCTCAGTGGACTCAATAGAAAACTATCCCTGAATAGCTCTGAATCTGAGTACACAGGCTATACTCAGTGAAGGCTCCACATAAAGGCAAAGTGGATGATCTGTGATTCAGGCCACCTCTGGACAGCCCCAGCTGTTTCCACGTCCCACATTCCCCTTGTCTGTTCCCATGTTCCCTGCCCTCCTGTGCCTACACTTTTTTATAGCAGGCTTTAGAAGTTGTATTTCTGGCTCAGTGACTCTTCCAGCCACCACTGGGTTTAGTCCAGATTTAGCTGGAAGATTTGCAGGTGACCAAGCCACATAAGGTGGGAGATGTCAGCATAGTTCCAGCCCAGACCCTGCATTCCGGCTGCCACGGGGCACCCAGCCCTGCCTGTGATGCAGACAGCTCCTCCTCCTTTGCCCCCACTTCCCACCTGCTAACCCTGGCCTCCACAGGAGGGACACTCTGGGTCCCTCTAAGACAAGGAAAGAAAGGCACACAGGAAGATGCTGGGGACAGCCACAAAAGTCCCTCTCCCAGAATCGCTGACACTTTCCGCCCTGCAGGCGTCCTAGGGTGACTAGCTGGGCAGTGGCTGGTCACAGTGGGAGGTCTACAGTCATGCAATATGCCAGTCTGGCCTCTAGACATGGGTCTACCCTCTCAGCCTAGCCATGCAGTGTGACATGCCGTAACCGCTGCTCCTTGCGCTTCTTAACACACCTGCTGGCTTACCTTTCTGGGGCTGATTGTTTTTCTTATCCCCTCCCCCATCTATGGTGCAGATCAGTCAGCCTTAGGGGAAGAAGTAACATGGGAACCCAAATGGCAGAAGCAATCAACATCACAGACCACCTAAAGTCAGGAGACGCCCTTCCTGCCTCTCCCACAGCACAGGTGGGGTGCATGACTAGGCTTAAGGGCCAAAACCCCAGAACGCAGCAGGACTTAGCCCTGGTAGACCCAGATCCCTCTCATTTGCCACTGACTGATTCTCTCAGCTGCTGTAACCTGTCCCACTGGCCTTCACCACTGCCTCTGTCTAAAACTCCCCATGTCCCGGAGTAGCTGGCACCTGTGTCTAGGCCTGTTTCAGCTACTGTCCTCAGCAGGGCATGGCACTGGCTTCTCCAAGTGACTGAGAGATCCACGGGCTCAGAGATAGAACTTCGAAGGCAGCTAAGTTTGTGTGTCTGGAGCGCCAGGTTCCGGGCCTTGCACAGTGCTGATCACTCTCCAACAGGTTAGACTGGGAGAGAGCTCTGTGAGCCTAACACACAGTGTTGACTCACTCTGAGCCCTACTGCCGTCTGATGGACAGAACACAAGAATCAGGCATTGACTCCTTCTAAGAACTAACTAGCAAGAGTGGCGGTAACCTTGAACATCAAGGTCATCTGGTCCTCCAGTGGCACGGACTGAGCCAGAGGAAAGAATGAGGGAGTGTGCCAACATGACAATGGCTTAGCAGTGTGAGTTGACTTCCAGCCTGGGCTGAGCCATCTTTCTGGACTCCAGCCCAAACTATGACAAAGCCAATTGTTCTGACCCATTAAGGTGCCCTTGGTGATTTTGGCTGTATTGCTAGCTACAACGTCACAGCAATGGTAACTACCATTACGCTGCGGTGCCTACATATGCCAAGGCAGTGGGCAAGGACTTTGAAGTCATACTTCTGGACTACTCATCCCTGCAGGGTCCATCTGAGTGCCACCTGAGTGCCATTTTCCATGCCAGGTCCTGAGGACACCTGAGCAGTCAGACACAATCCCTGTTCTCAACAGAGATCACAATTTGTGGGAGAAAAACAGATGGAAAAATGGGCCACAGAAGACAAAGTAAGAAATACCAGGATGGGGGTGTTACATTAGTCCAGCTTCAGGACAGCTGGTCACATGACCAACCAAATGGCTTAAATTCCACAAATGCCAGCTTGTTCATCTGCAATCCAGTTACCACAAATACCCAAGCTACATCATTTCCTTTTGAAAAAAGTGCTTATCTTGATGTAAATGAAAACAAGTGACCATCATTCTTTCAGTTCACTACAAAACATGTGGAACTTTGACCTCCCAGTGGATTTCTGATGCTTTCTCCTGCAGATCTTTCCAAAACTGTCCACCTTCTTTGGAGTTCCTATGCTTGGTTCTTTCCTGAAAGATCACTAGAATCATGTTGTAAGTTACTGCTTAAACCAGACCACCTTGGAGGGGGTTGTGGGGAAGAATAATTCACAGTTCCATGGGGTGGGCAATAGGGCAAATCAGACAGACCATCTGGGGTTGAGAATGGCAACTACTACTGTTGATAGCCTTTCTTCATCACTTGTGGGAGCTGCCAACAGCCCTGAGAACCAGCAGGCAACCTGTAGAAGCTCAACCTGCAGCCAGCCACTGCACAGGCCCCATCCTGCAGCGCACACGGTCAATG
This sequence comes from Ochotona princeps, assembly GCF_030435755.1. NCBI lineage: Eukaryota > Metazoa > Chordata > Mammalia > Lagomorpha > Ochotonidae > Ochotona > Ochotona princeps. The sequence continues at coordinate 98,507,638 of NC_080833.1, read as the reverse complement.
CATGGGGTCATGCCTCCCAACCCCCAACACTCCCCTGCACTCACTCTGCACCTCCCAAACCCAGAGGAGACTCCCAGGCTTGCAGGATCTCAGCACTCAGCATCCCGAGTGGCACGCTCTAGCAAGGCTGCCAGCAGGCCTGCCTATCTCACATACCACACACCCCTCCCCGCCCTTACCTCAGGTGGCCCAGGCTGTAGAACCGGGACTCGCCATCGGTGGAGCGCACCACCTGCAGGGTGAACATGGGCTGCAGCTGCCGGAGCTCCAGCAGGACGATGGCCAGGTAGTGGATGAAGAGGAGGGCATCCACGAGGGAGACCGCATATTGCACGATGCCCTGGTAGTTCCGGTCCCGAGGGTCCAAGATGCGGACCCCATAAAACAGCCAATAGGAGACAACGAACAGGAAGATGAGGACCAGCAAGAGGGCACGGAACACAAACACCCGCGGCACGTCGGCTCTCTGTTTGCGGAAGAAAAGTGCCCAGGTCCCGATGAGCAGAATGATGAGCTTGAACGCCACGGAGATGAAGAGCCCCTCACAAATGGTGCCGCAAGGTTCCAGCTCATTCCTCCACAGGATAGGGGGTAAGAGGATGAAGGCAATGGGGGTGAGGAACACTAGGAGTCCAAGAACTGAGGCCACCGTGAGGCCCAGGTAGCGCTTGCAGTCCAGTCCCACGCTGTCCTCCATGTCCTTGCTGATCCTGACAATGTCCTCCTGGGATATGCTATGCTCCGAAGTGCCTGTGATGGCCGTGGTGGTCTCTCCCCAATTGTCATCCTGGCCAGGGAAGGGATGGACATAATAAGGATGCTGAGCCATACAAAGGATCCATCTCATCTACCACCCTGCAAAGTAGGGGCTTTCTGGAAATCGTTAAAGTTTAATTCCTGCCATCTAGGAATGTTCTAAACTGTAACAATTGCCATTGATAGGCCACATGTTTTATATACCCTCCTTTTCAAACAGATAAATCATCATATGATCTTTTTATTAGCCTAGGCGACTCTTTAGCACACCACTGATTGGCATTCTGGGTTGAAAACCTTAGTGGCTCTGAGGATCTACCCTAACCTTAAGAGCTTGTCTAATAAGGACAACACCAGCGCTTCCTTCACATTCGGGTGACTCAGGCTCTCAAACCCTGCTTTTTATAAGCGGAAATTGCAATACCTGCCAAGCAGTTCTGGAAAGCAGAGGCATGGTAGGGCTCGTCCCACCACGTGACAAACCCAGGCTGGCCTGTACCCGTTGCATGTGTGGCTCAGAAACATTGGTGTTATGCTTGCAAGATTCCGCAAACAAGCAGCAGCAGGGAGTGCTCCTAAATTGCATTTCTGTCTTCTTTCTTTCTTTCCCTTTCTTCTTCTTCTTCTTCTTTCTTCTTCTTTTTTTAACATTTGTTTATTTGTTTAAATAAGTCACAGAGAGGGAGAGCATGGGAGAGACACAGAGCGAGCTCTTCCATCTGCTGGCTCACTCCCTTGAAGGGCACAATGGCCAGGACTGGGCCAGGGTAAAGCTAGGAACCAGCAACTTTATTTAGGTCTCCCTCAAGGATGGCAGGGGCCCAAATACTTGGGCATCTTCTGCTGTTTTTCCCAGGGAGCTGGATGAGTAGTGGAGCAGCCAGAACATGAACCTGTGCCCATGTGGGTGGGATACCCACATTACAGGTGGTGATGGCTTAACTCGCTGAGCCACAACACCAGTCCCTCAACTGCATTCCTTAGTGACCACTCTAAGCGAATATAAGAATCTTCCTGTGGCCAATACAATTCCAAAACTCCTTCCAATATGCACATGTCCATGACATGTCCAGGGCACAAGAAAGGCCAGGATCACTAAAATGTGTCTTGTTCTCTCTAATCTTTTAAGCAGTTTGGAACAATGAGTCTATTTTTAAAGACAAGTCAGTTAGTAGCATTTAAAACAGTTTTGCTACTTTACTGGCAACTATGATTCCATCCAAAGCAACCATACAGCAAGAAGACACTGTAAAACCAAAAGGGCTCCAAAGAGGCCACGGTTGTGGCTAAACAGATGAAGTCAATGCTTATGAAACCAACATCATACATGAGTGCAGATTCCAGTCCAAGCTCCTTCACTTCTGGTCCCAGCTCCTTGCTCATGCACCTAGCAAAGCAGCAGAAGATGGCTCAAGTATTTGGAACCCTGCAACTCCCATGGAGACCTGGACTGAATTCTGGGTTCCTGGTTTCAATGTAGCCCAGCCCTGCTGTTGCAGTCATTGGGAAGTGAACTAGCAGACAAAAGATCTCTGTCTCTCTCTCCCTTTCTCTGTGGCTCTACCTTTCAAATGCATAAACAAATCTGTATTTCACAAAATATGTTTTAAAAAGATTACTGCATGTGATTGAATGCACACAAAAAAGTAACCATATGCAGTGGTTAGCCAAGTGAAAATAGCACTGACTTAGAAGAATTTAGTTTAATAGCTGAGTTGGCAAAACAAGAGCTCTGTCATAATCAACTATAGAAATGACCAGGGAACTCATGACTTACAAAACATAGTGAAGAAGTAACTCTGGAGGCATAGCTCTTGACCTGTGAACCAAGAGCCCTTCACTTTGGGGAGCTAATAGTTTCACACGACATGAGAGGAATTACTACTTACAGCCTAACACTGCTAGTACAAATGCACACTTGGTACAGTACCTCTGGAAGCCTGGCAGTTTCCCCTGAATTCAGATACTTCACTACACAGCCCAGCAACCCCACTCCCAGGTAGGGGTCATATGAAAACACAGGTTCACAAAGGACCGGTGTAAGTGGTTTTTAAGTTTCCTCACACTAGCCAAGACAGAGCAACCCAAACGTCCAACCACCAACAGGAGAGATAACAGCAAGTTGTAATTGATTCAACTGTTGAACCAACTGAGAACTGTCAACATCACTGTGCTGAATGGGAAAAGCTCACATGATTCTGATTATGTTCAATCCCAAAACTAATCTTCACACACAGCAACTGAAGATTGAGCACCGTGGAGAAGTGTGGGTGGGACAGAGACCAAAGAATGAATGTTCTGGGATGATGGAAACATTTATAACTTTATAGGAAAGTGGGTAACATGGATTATTCAACTGTGAACACTCATCAAACTAAATTTAAGTTCTGTTCTGTTTTTGGTGTGCAAATTTATTTTTTTTAAGATTTTTTCATTTTTATTTGAAGAAAAAATAGTGGAGAGAAGGAGAGAGTAGAAAAGATCTTCCATCCACAGATTCACTCCCCAAATGGCCACAATGGCCAGAACCGAGCTGATCTGAAACCAGGAGCTTCTTCTGGGTCTTCCAGGTGGGTGCAAGGTCTCAAGTACTTGGGCCATCCTCTACCTCCTTCCCAGGCCATAAGCAGGGAGCTGGATGGGAAGTGGAATAGCTGGGGCATGAATTGGTGCCCATATGGGATACTGGCATTTGAAGGTGGAGGATTAGCCTTTTGAACCTTGGTTCCAGTCTCAGGTATGTAAATTTGGGTAATTTCTGTAAAAAAAGATACATCAACAAGGGAAAAAAGTAGTGGCAAATTCAGATATCCAAGCATGCTTTAGCAACAGGTGAATTTGCAAGTTACAGAAAATGACTTGTTACCACTCTCAGTGAAGACAAATGCTGGATACCATGGTTTATACTAAGCCCAATATTCAGCTGGTAATCAATGCTGAAGTTAACTGTCACTGGCTAGCTTGTGGGCATTTTATCAGCTACCGCACTGCACTTATTTAGCCACTCACCCTTCTTCCTGCCAGAAAGTTGCTAACCAAGTCCTCTTGCAATTTAAGAATTTGTATCTGCGCCTCAAAAATGTACAAGAGGCACTCACAAGATTGAGGCTCTTACACAGCAAAAAGAGGCTCAGCTTCTCAAATCTAATCTGTGACTGTCCAAGTTGACACTATGATGCCCATTTCAATGCTTTTCCTCTTGTAAATACCAGTAGCCTCCTAACACAGCTTCTCAGTGTGCACAGCGGAGAAGTTGCCAAATTCAGTAATGCCTTCACAGAGGCCACCAACACTTCTGTGAAGACCAGTCAGCCAGCCACTCATCCAATCACCTGCCCATCCACCCATCTATGCATAGACCTATCAACCCATCAACCCATTTATATATCCTTCTATGCACATACCCAGAAATCTTCCTACCCATCCATCTATTAATGCACCACACCTCACATTCACCTACCCGCCCATCCATCCACTCATCCATTTATGTACCTACCCACCCATCCACTATCCTGTCATCCAACCATCCAGGAAATCACTTGCTTATCTAGCACCCACCCTTCCTTCCATCCAACCTGTCAGAGCCATGACTGCCACACAGCACACCAGCACTACAGGTTTGCGCTCACTGCTGAACAAACTCCACATTCAGTCCAAAACCACAAATTTGGGCTTCAAGAGCACCTGATGTGCTCCAAGAAATGGCAATGTTAGTCCATCCATCTGTTAACAAATGCACATCTGTGTTCCTATGGGTGTGTGCAGAAACATGCTTATCTATATCCCTTTCTCTTTACAGCTGTGTGTGCATTCTTTGCTTTGTTGCCAAGAGGCAAGGCTGGGCATGCAAGTACTGCAGGAAGTGCAGAGGGCGCATAAACACGCTTCTGAGTATAACTCGCATGGATTGCCAGACAGCAAGACAGTTTCTGTAAAAGCATACTAACCTGCTACTATTTCAAAGCAGAGTGGCTTCGTATGACATTTGCATCCCATAGCATTTCTTAAATACTGCAAAGACGAGGAATGACATGGAGTCCCTGTGTTTCTGAGCCGCCATCATCTCTGAGCTGAGGAAAAAATGATTTCTCCACTTTTGCAGGGACTCCTTCTCTGCGTCAATGGCCTTGGCACTGAGGTACAGCATAGACAGCTACCTCCAGGTGCTACTGCATTCCCTGATGCTTGCCTCCCAGGGCGTGGGGCGTGCAGCCCCTGATTCACTGCATGTATCTTATAGGAATGCCCAGCCTCAGCCCTCCTACCCTCTCTCCTTCTCTTCCAAACACTACTTCAGTTTTCTAGAGAGCAAGTTTCCTTCACTCTCCTACACGGTTTCATTTTGGAATGAGTCTCAGGAGACTCCAGCCTGTAACTTTTCCCTGCCCTGCCCTGCCCTGTCACCGACCTTGCTGGCTTCTTTTTAACACCACTCCAAGCCAGCCAACCAATCATATACTTCGAAAGAATCCCCAAGCCACCCAACGGCAGGACAAATACAGGCCAACCAATCACACTGAGGAGAATTCCCAAGCCACCCAATGGCAGGCCAGCTTTCCTTAGACCAACAAGAAACCCTGAGACATAAACTAATTAACATGCTAGAAAAATAAAGACAAAAGCCCAAGAGAACCTATGGCAACAAGACTTAAGAAAACGTTTACAGGAGGGAGGCCGGGTCAAGTGGCACTGTGCTTGTGGGCTGCCTCCGATCCCCACCTGGACTTCCTCCGTGCGAGTGGAATCATTTGCCAGCAGGGGCTCTCCAGTGGGGGCTTGGATGGTGACAGATTTTTCTGACCCTCTGCCATCTTTACTTCGGGGTGATTTGTGTCTGTCTCTGGTTCTCTCTCTGAAAGGAAAAAAAAGGAAACAGAATTAATTTATGCCACATAGAACTCACTGATTTATTAAACATTGTAAATTTCACTCTGAATTCTTAAAAATCTACAGACACACACACAGAACACCAATATCTACACATTCCATACCCCTGTGAGGAGGAAACTGAACATTATTACCCATTTGGCATTGTCTGTCACTCCAAGGCTGTCACTAATCTTTTACCAACAGTGACTGAATGCTTTCTGAAACATGAAATGGTAATTTCAGAACTTCTGGAGCTAAGGCACACTTTATTGTATTAACTACTGCCTTTGATATGGCTATATTATGCTTAAATTAATTTTTCCCCGAGTGGCTGCAACAGCTATGGCTGGGCTGCACCGAAGCCGGAAGCAGGAACTCCGTGCAGGTCTCCCACTTGGGTGGCAGTGGCCCAAGTCCTCAGGCCAGCCTCTGCTGCCATCCTGGGTGCATTCACAGGAGCTGGATCAGAAGAGGAACAGCCAGGACTAGTACTGGCACTCGGATATGGGATGCCAGCCAGTGTTGCAAGTGGAGGCATACCTGATGCACCGCAATTCTGACCCCCTCTAGGGATTTTTATTTTAAAAATATTAATTTATTCATTTAAGAGAGAGAGAAGGAGAGACAGGAAAAGAGATTTTCCATCTACTTGCTCAGTCCTGACATGGCTGCAATGGTTGAGCCCAGTTGAAGGAATCAGCAACTCCATATGGGTGGCAGGGTCCAAGTACTTGGACCAGCCTCTGCTGCCTTCCCAAATGTATTAACAGAGAGCTGGACTGGAGATGAAGCAGCTGAGACTCAAACAGCACCCTGATATTGCTTGCCAAATGCCAGTGCTGTAGGCAGTCACTTCACCTTCTTTATCACAACGCCTAGGGCTTTTTAAAATTGGGGCATCACAGAATATCTATAGTTCATCCAAAAACAAAAAAAAAAAAAAAAAAAAAGAAGGAAGGAAAAAAAAAGTAAAGAAAGAAAATCTGGGACACACTGATACCCTAAACCTTTGGATAAGAAGAGAAGAGAGAAAAGCTAAACTAGTGCAGAGATTCATTTACTTTTTATTCTTGCAAGTTCAAAACTCAGAGTTATTCCCATAGGTTCTGAACTCAACGCCAGCCACAGAACAAAGCCAGGACAAATGACACCAAAAAGTATCAGGGTATATGTTAGCATGAGTTTACAGGTCTTTTAAGCCAAGCAGGCTGGGGCATCATTTTACCCCATGTACCTTCTGGGTGGTCTTCCAGGGTGACTGAGAACAGCCTGCAATAGATCAATCATGAAATTACAAAAGGAAACAATTAGTGCAGGGACTGGTCAATAACCACCTATGGAGACTAACACCCTTACCCCAGCTGCCAAGAGACAGGCCCTGCGCCCCACCAGAGACCTCCTTTAGCACCAAGAGTCATTAAGTTCCCTCTTGTCCCTAAAGACCACCTTGACATCAGTTCTACTTCCTGCCTCTGAGAGGTCTCCCAGGCAGGAGGGAAGAAACATTACATATGCAGATTTTGGAGACAAACAGATCTTCTGGATGTGTGACTTTGCACAAGCTATTTCACCTCTGAACACCTCAGTTTGCTTAAGTGTGAAATGGGCAACATGATGACCCCACACGGAGATGTGCTCGTTGCAAGGCCATGGAGGACCCAACCCTCAGTAGTTACTATCATTGCTAATACTTGTCAATGGCAAGACACGGTGACTTGACTTTGTGAAACAAGAGCATGTGTGCCTTGAAAAGACAGATAAATGGAACTATTCACACATAACACATTCCCTATCACTCCATGCACATTTCTCCTATTAACCTATACTAGCTTAAAAACAAAGGGCTGAAGCTAGGGCACAATGGGTGAAGTCACTACGTACAAAGCCAGCATGGGGTATGGGAGCAAAAGTTCAAGCTACTCTATTTCTGATCCAGCTCAGCTAATGGCCCAAGGAAACTGGTCCTTACCACAGACGTGGGAGACACAGATAGGGAGCACCAGGCTCAGGATGACGGCCTGGCCAGTCAAGGCTGTTGTGAACATTTGGGGAGTGAGCAGCAGATGGATGATATCTCTCTCTTCCTCTCTCTGTTATTCTGCCTTTCAGATTGATGGACTTAAGAAAGAAAGTAAAAAGAACAAAGCCAAAACCACACAGATTCCTTGTCAACTTTGGACCTTATCAATACCTTCTCAGGAGGCTGCCCCAGCTGCAGACAACCACTCAGGGACACTGGCTCTAGCCCTAGAGCCTAACAGATCCCAATTTACGGCTAAGTTCAAATCCAGAAATGGGACACAATCTGGTCAGCACAGGTGAACTGTTTCCAGCAGGACTCTAGGGCAAAGAACAGTCCAACTACACACAAGTTCAATAATACCAATGCACTCCCTGCCCTACTAGATTGACTCAACTCAATCCTAATAACCCTAAATGACCAAGAGGTATCCCATTTTACAGATGCAGTAACTGAGGCTGGCAGAGTTTATACAACTTGCCCAAGTTACAGTAAAAAGCAGAGTAAGATGTGAGTCCAAGTCTAGAGACAGGAGCTTTATTCAAAACCACTAGGCTACGTTATTTTGAAAAGCAACTGGAATATCTGATAGCAGAAGTACGCCTGACGCTCATCCTCACCTTAGATAAACCATTAGAGTTACAAGATATGCCTTTGAAGAGGAACCATTGGACTTGTGATCTTAGATAGCACCAAGCTGTGCACCTGGCCCCAGGTTGTCAAATACAATCCTTTCAGAAGCTACTCACGGAGAGGAGCAAGGCACCAATGTGCAGATTTCCCATGGACTGGGCTGCTCTCCAGAGGAAGCCACAGGAGAAGGATGGCTGCTTCACTAGACCCACTGTGGCGGCCACCCAGGCTGGCACCTCTTCTCTCTCCTGTTTCCTGAGTACATACAATTCATTTCTTTCTGGGCCAACAGCCAGGTCACATGTTCAGCTAACCTGCCCATCTATCAATTCCCCACTCCCATGGGTCAAATCCTGACAGTACAAATTCCAGTGGACATTCAAATTCTTTCACCAAGTGCCAACTGCCAGGAGCCTGAATAATGCCAGTGCAAAAAAGCAGCTGGAGAAGCATCCAGTGTACACCCAAACCCCAACTGACCCAGCCTGACTCTGAAAGGGCCCAACTGACCCAGCCTGGCTTCAAAAGGGCTCAACCCACCCAGCCTGGCTCCAAAAGAGCCTGGCTTACTCAGCCTGGCTCCAAAAGGGCCCAGCTCACCCAGCCTGGCTCCGAAAGGGCCCAGCTCACCCAGCCTGGCTCCGAAAGGGCCCAGCTCACCCAGTCTGGCTCCAAAAGGGCCCAGCTCACCCAGTCTGGTTCCAAAAGGGCCCAAGAGTGGCCAAATGTGAGATGAAAGTCTGGTCATTCTCCTGGTGATACATAGCTAACCCGGGTAAGAACCTCCTCTCTGATGAGCCAAGGCAGGTCCCCTTTCCTCTAGAGCCTGCAAGCTGAAACCAGAGCTTCTCAAACCTCAGTGTGCACAACTACCACCTGGGCTGCAGACCTGCCGGATGCATATACAAAGAGATGCTAGGAATCTCTTACACCAGCAGCTCAGGCGACCAAGATGTGGACCACAGTGCAGGACATGTTCTCCAAGGCTTTTGGAGGCCATGCTCCTGGGAAGGGCTTCACTGGAGCACAACTTGGGAGTCCACCTTTGTGTAAAATGCCCTAGTCATAGCAGCACCTCAGCAATGGGATCCATACCACGTTGCAATGTTCAGTGTTACTCCGTTAAGATTTTAAGAGAATAGTAAGCAGATGAAGTTTGGAGAAAGGTTTGGCCAGCTTGATGTAACCCTGGCTGAGTGATGGCCAAGGCTGACACCTTCCACCTACTGTCAAGTGAGAGGCAGGTGTAAAGCACATCTTCCTGACTCATGCCGGCACTGAACTAGGTGTAATGCTGCTTGCATGGGTCTTATTGTCAAGAACTGACATACAGGATCAGCATCGTAGCACAGTGGATAAGGCTGTCTCTTGCAACTCCAACATCCCATAAGCATCCCAGTTTGTGTCACAGCTCCTCCATTTCCCAACCAGCTCAACCATTTCCCATTAGCTTCCTGCTAATGGAAAGGCAGCAAATGAAAGCCCAAGTGTTTGGCCCCTGCTGCCCAGGTGGGAGACTCCAATGAAGCTAGACTCCTGGCTGCAGTTTGGCCCAGTCCTGGCTTTTGCAGGCATCTGGAGAGTAAAGCAGCTAACAAAAGTTCCCCCTATTTCTCTGTCTTTCCCTCTCAAATTATTTCAAATAAATAAATACATCTTTCCTTAGAAAAGACCTGATGTGCAGCTATTATAGAAGTTACTGGTCCTGAATTACCACTCCAGGCAGACCTTTGAGCCAAGCCAGGACTCAATACCAACATCTAACAACAACACTGCATTTGGTGCTTGGCAGCACGCAGCACTAGGAGTGGCACGTGGTCCCTCACTGGGCTAAGCATGCATCCAGATGCTCATTCCTGTGCCTGCAGATGCTGTAACTTAGGAGAGGGTCCCCACTGATGAGCTACATAGTGCACAGAGCCCATCTGGAAATAGGAAATTAGGAAAGGAAACAGGCGGAAAACTCCCGGGGGTGGGAGGAGTTAAAAGCGCATGTATGCTGGCACGGCTTTCCAGTTCCACGAGTGTGATCCAGCTCACTCGTGTGCCTCGTCTGGGCAGCTGGGTTAGTCATACAGATGGTAGTATCTTATCTCTGAATCAACCCATCTGAAAAATATATTTGTGCAGGCAGAGGTACATGTATTTGTGCATGTATACAAGGGGGTGGCAACAGCAAGCGTCATCATGGAGGAGGCCTGGGCACGTATCTGGACTCATGAGTATATCTCAGTGTATCAGCTCAGGCCCCACCTGGAGCTGAGCCCTGGGGGCTGCTGTAAACACACCCGCCCCCTCCTGCAGCGAGAGCAGCCCTGATTCCCATGCCGATTCCCACACCCGGTTACAGTCAGCATTTCCTGGGGAGACTGTTTAGTCCTGACTCTGCTGTTGGCCCATGGTCTATTTGGGGAAAGCCAGCCCCACCGGTTACTCCTCCCTTTCCTTTTCTACCACCACCCACTACCTGTCCTTCCTGCCCGCTGCCGGGGCTTGCTGGCTGCTGGCTCTCCATCCTGGCTGCGGCAGGGAGGTTGGGCGCAGGTCCCACTGATGCTGAAGTAGTCTCCACTGCCCACGCTGCTCTCCACAAGACCATGCTTTAGTCACACGAGTGACCCTACATTTCTCATTCAAAATGGGGAACTTCCCTTCCACAGGAGCAGCAAGTGGAGGCCTGGAACCTAAGAAAGTCACCTTGTAACTCACTAAAAGGCCGGCAGCACTGCCTCTCTGTGCCTCAGTGTCATGACCTATGAAATGGGACCACTTTCCCCACCATTCCAGGAGTGCTGTTAGGCTGAAAGGTTAACCACTACAAGGGCACTAAAAGGCACCCCCGCAATGGTCATTGACGCTATTGGCAGCTGCAGTAGTTAAATCAGGAAACTTGTACACCAAACCCAAAGGTTAGATGAGGGTGGCTGGAGTCTGTACCATTTTCCCACCACATTCACTAGATACCCTCTGGAGACTGCAGGCATCGCAAAACCAGGCCATTGACCTCCCTGCCAGAAGTTATCTGTCACCTACTTGGCACTCAACCAGTCCTCCTAGGTGATCACTATGTCAAAGCATATCAAGTTTCGTGCCCTTCATTATTCCAGGGTATACAATTGCCAGAAGCCGGCTCTTCTCAACCCTTGCCTACACGTCCATTCAGTTCCGGACAATTCCCTCAGCAGAGCAGCCTTCGCAGAGACGCTCCTGAGATCGCAAGCCCTTGGCTGGGTCCGGGGTCAGGTGGCTGCCAGGCTCTGTACAGTCATTGCTTAGCCTTCTTTCTTCCCTCCTTGGCACATAGACTCCACAGCATGCACCATCTATAGATTGTAACCTCTGCCCACAGTAACTGCACTCGACGTGGACTGCAGTCAAAGAACCACCTTGCGAGGCCATGGTTTTGTTTTCTAAAGAACCCTGGACCATGCCTACAAAGCCCTAATGCCCAGACCTCCTCATTCAGAGCTCTAGGCAAAGCAGGTATTCAGGAACTGATTGAAAGGCACAGCCTGTGTGAATAGGTGTCACGTGCTTCCCACACCAGTCCCAGGAGGTGCTGGGAGATCTGCGTTTCACTTCCATGGAAAGGCAGAGTCAGGGTTACACCAAGAGCACAGCCCTGCCAACTTCCAAGAGCCCTCAGAAGCCTGAAGCACCAGGGCCTAGCATAGCCCTGGTGAACTCCTTCTTCAGTCCCTGTGGTGCAGGGTGCTCTCTCAGCTCCATAGGTTGGATGTTTTCAAACATCCCCGTCCCGTTTTATCTAAGTCATCTGGTAAAGAGTACTCACCATGGGCCCAGTGTGGTGGTCTAGTGACTAAAGTCCTCACTTTGAATGTGCCAGGATCCCATATTGGCACAGGTTCTAATCCCAGCAGCCCTGCTTCCCATCCAGCTCCCTGCTTGTGGTCTGGGAAAGCAGTCAAAGACAGCCCAAAGCCTTGGGACCCTGTACCCGCGTAGGAGATCTGGAAGAAGCTCCTGGCTCCTGGCTTCGGATCAGCACAGCTCCAGCCACTGCAGTCACTTGGGGAGTGAATTATCAGACAGAAGATCTTCCTTTCTGCCTCTCCTCTTCTCTGTACATCTGACTTTCCAATAAAAATAAATCTTTGAAAAAAAAAAAAAGAGTGCCCACTTCTCACAGGTTGAGATCTGTGATTAAATTTGCATCACAAGAGGGGCCCTGGACTTCCCCAGGCTCTGGGCTTTGGCCTCGGATTACAGGTGCTCCTAGTAGCACCCTTACTTCCATGCTTCCTTCATGCCCCCTTCTTAGACAGGATTATCTGGGATCCAACAGGAGCTCATTGACAACCCTCTCAGAGCAAGACATGGCGGTCAGCACTAAGGCACGTGACTTACACTGCCTGTAGCACTGGCATCACATATGGCCAATCCTGCACCCTGCTAATGTGCCTGGAATAGCAGCAGAAGATGGCTCAAGGTCTTGGGCCCCTGCACTACATGGGAGACCCGGAGAGGGTCCTGGTTCCTAACTTCAGCCTGGTGCAGCCCTGGCTGTTGCAGCTATTTGGGGAATGAACCAGCAGATAGACGACTTCTCTTTCGCTGCTTCTCCTATGTTCAGAGACGGCGGGTGGTGGTGGGGGGGGTGTCCCTATGCAAACACCCATTTTACTGTGTTGTGTACACAGTTACAAAGTTCCAGGCTTCCAATCTTGTTTTATTCATAACCTGGGCTCATGAACACGTTCTCATGTCATTACATGTCTTTCAAAACTTTTTGTTTACATCTCTCATTCCATTCTCTCTTTTTAGAAATTTTGAAATATTTCTTTGTGAAAAACTAATCAAGTCCAAATGAAGTCCCCATAAGTCACCTCTGGGCTGAGCTCCCATGCTGCAAGGACCACTGCCTGGCAGCTTGGAGTCCACGTTGCCACACCTCTTTCTACATACAAGGAAGCCAACTAGCACCCCACTTAGAATCCAGTTGCTCCTGTGGAACACTGCACACTCAGGGGAACCTGACTGCAGTCACCGCACCCGTGTCAGTGTGGGGCTGTGACATGTGGGGCCTTCTTTGCAGATGGCACTGACATGCCAAGGCCATCGTGCGTCAGGGCATCTGCAGGTGAGTGACGCCCTATCATCAGGCACTAAACTTTGTATTCAATAACTCAGCGAATCTTCAACAAGTCTGCTAGGGGGGGCTGGTACCCATTTCACAGTTGAGACTAGCTAGGCAAGCTGCCACACTGTGGGTTGACCAGATACACCAGTCACGTGCCAACTCTCCATTTCTTACTTTGTGCATTCATTGGCTCTTCTCAGAAAACACTGTGAGGATGAGTCATGCAGCAGGCTCTCTGTACACCAGTGCAGACCTGCTCCGTGTGCGCATGAGGTGGATTCTGGCTTCCCTTACCCAACACAGCATTCTCAAAATGCAGACTTGTTCACTGGGAAGACAAGTCTTAAGAGAAGCAGGCACCAGACCCATTCCACCTGTTCCCTGTGGGAGAACTCAGGTGCAAAATAGACAAGTCAGCTGCTAAGGGTGAAAAGCAACCAATTAACACTTCTGCAAACAACAACAACTTGCATTACCATTCTTTACAAAACTCTGGGAAAACTGACTTAGAAAGACAGGCCATTTCCACGGCAGGGAGGAGTTTTAACTAAAAACCAATGATGAGAAATTAAGGTCATCAGCTCTAACAGTGGCTACAAAATGGGAACTGATACGGTAGTTCCCTCCACTGCATGTTCCATATCCTAACAGCTCGGTTTCTCCCAAACCAATGCTCCAACAGTCCAAGCCATTGTTGGAAAGGGGATCTAGAAACCCCTAAAGGCCTGCAGGCTTCCCCCAAAGGAAGAGTGACATACCCCTGCCTGTGAGACTTTTTCGAATGACTGGAATAGTAAGAATATCCAGAATAAGTGGATTCGGTATCCATAGCAATGCAGAACTTGCTCTTGATGAGGAAGCAGGTACTGGTCCTTCTGAGAGGTGGGGAATGGCACCGACGAGACTCCCCACGCCTTGCACAGTCTGGGAGTCAGAGGCCAGCCCCTCTTCAACAGGAGCAAATTCTGGGGAAAGGGAAAAAGACAGGTGTCAGTCTTCACGATCCATCTCCACGGGGCTGAAAGACAGAACGCAATCTCCTCTCTAAGTTCTCCACCCAAGCAGGTTTCTGGCCTGTGGGGCAGGCAGCACAGGTACCCAGGGAGAAGAATCCCCATCACAGGAGTGACCTCTGGCTGCACACAGTCTTGCTCTCCTGGGCCCAGGTGCTGGACCACACTTCCTCCCAGCAACCCCACCTGCTGTGCCCAGCCCCCCCCCACCAATGGGCTTGGGGAAGTTGCTTTGAAGGAATATGGCCTTAGCATTCAAACCAGGTTAAAATGTCTCAGACTCTCCTCCAGCAACAAAAATTCTGAGAATAAATATTTGGGAACTGTTTTCTCTCTTCTTTTTTCTCTCTCTCTTCTTGTGATTATTACCACATCATGTATACTAGTAAAAAGCTAGACATCATCTTAATATCCCCCAAACAAGGGAGTTAGGAAACACAGTTCATCCTTCCAAAGCAACATCACCTATGTGCTGCAAATGCTAATGAAAAAGAGCAGAAACGTTCATAATATAGCACTAAATAATAGTAAACTTACAAAGCAAGACCCAGGCTCAGAGACAGGCTGAATAGACATGACCCAGACAAGGGGTAAAAGGAGATAGCAAACAATGAAGGCAGGTGATGCACTGGTGGTGAGCTCCTGGGTCTTTCCCCACGTTTTCACTAGACACTGCTTTGCAATAAAACTCCACTGGCAACATTTCCAAGCACATTCCTGAGCTCCCACACGCCTTGGCTTCTAGAAACAGCTCCCTGTTGTGCTGTGTCCCAGCACCCTGGCTACAGAGCAGAACTAGATTTGGCCCAGCAGAGAACCTGCCTCCAGCCAGTCCCTTACCCCCCCTGAAACTGCAAACAGCGCCAGGGAATGAAGTGTGAAGAAAAAACAAAGGAGCTGTAAATGCCATTCCCTACCCCCCACCAGGAGGGGCCAGGCTTCCAGACCCTAGCAACTTTGTGTGAGAGGCTTGAGAACAGGAATCCGGCTGGCCAGTCCCCACTCATCCACACCGCCCCTCGCCCCCACCCCCCGGCCTCAAAGGCCCCCTGGTCCATGCATTCTGAAAGCAAAGTGCCTTTCACTTGCAAGGTCTGCCCCCCAGCATAGGTCCCTGATGCCCTGACTCAGCATTTCACATCTCCTGGGGTAGCCTGGCTGCTAGCCCAAGGGCAGCCACTCTATACAACACAGGACAAGGCACCTGCCCTCTCACACTCCTGTCTCTGCCCTTGTCAAATGGACACAGCTCACAGGGTTGCTGCGATGAAAGCAAGTAGATACAGAAACTGGAGCTGGGCTCCCACTCTAACCCGGATTCCCCTCCTAGGCGTGGGAGCTCAGCCACATTATTACAGCTCTTGGAACCTCCCCACCTGTGAAATGCAAACATCAGGAGTAGGACAATGACCTACTGACAGCAGCCAACATGGGTTCTGGATGAGCCGGGCAAATGCTCTCTAGCGTGGCTTGTGCTTACTGCTCATGCTGGTTCCCAAAGCCCAGGTTCTCCGGGTCTTTCTCAGCAGCAGACTCTTGGACAGGAGTGTGGCCGGCAGCCAGCAGGAAAGCTGCCTTTGCCAGTGTGAGGCTCACCTGCAGTCAGCAGCAGTGGACTGGCTTCTGGGGGCCACCACTCACTAACCAACTGTGGCCTGGACAAGGCAGCTTCTGCTAGGGGGAGTAGAGACGGTGTCAGTTTTCCAACCCACAACAAGGAAATAAGGCAGCCTATTTTCCGGGCAGGGGCAATAAAGGGAAATGGGAAAACATACCAGCATCTGAAGTCAACCCCACTTCCCTAGCTCACCTGGGTCCTCCCTAAGCTGCCTCCAGCCATTCCCTAGCACCTTCAGCTGGCTTTCAGCACCTTGCAGCCTCACAGCCCTTTGACCTCATTCAGGGTGACTCCCTCTTCGTAACACCCCTGCCCCCTCCCCTTCACCCCTGCATGCTTTACATTTGGCAGACACCAACCTCAGGAGGTTCAGCCCATCCAGCCACCAGCAGCCCTGTCCCTCTTGCCCACTTGCTGCTAGCTCCCAGTCTGGTATGTCCAGGAAACAGATCATGAACTCTTCACGACTAATACACTCGCTGCTGCTTCTCCAGCTAGAACTCTGCATCAGCTATTCCACTCAGGAAGTAACTTCGTGCTAAGTTACTGCTGGGCTCTCGGGCAGGTGGCCCCAGTGCGGCAGACCTGGGCTGATGCGAGCCTGGCATTTTCTAGCTGGGACTTTCCTGGGGAAGATACCCACCTCTCAGAGATTACAGATCCCCTTTCTCCTGTGAAATGAGGTCACACTAATATTATCTCTTCCTGAAGCCATCTGAGGAGTTCATGAGACTCCTGACATGAAGTCCTGGCAGGTGGTGACCTACATTTCAGTTCCTCCCCCTCTGCCACAGGGCTGTCACTCTTGGTCCTCCTTGAAACCTTGTCTAGCCATTAAGGCACCCTCAGGCAAGTCCCTCAAAGGAAATCACTGGCCCACACTATCCTCCAGGGAAAGGCTTCACTTTAGTCCACCAACATCCTCGGTGGGTACCTCTCCCACAATTCCCAAATTGACTCAACCCACACCTTCCATCCTCAGTACTCTACTGAGGCAGTCTGGAAGCCAGAATCCAAAAGAGTACATCCTTGTCCTTCCCCTTCGCCATGACTGACTGGCCTATTCCAGTGTGCAACCAGCCACTCTGAATCCTTGCCACACACAGCACTAAAGCAGCACAATGGCAAAGGCATAGCGCCTGCCATGGCAGAGGCTCCCTGCTGCTTGCTGGCTGTCCTCTCCCTCTGCATGTCCTCTCCTTGACATTCAAAACCCATTGGTCTTGTCCATTCCTGGGTTTACTTTGGTATAAGCTTCTGCAAACTGGCACGCAGCATGCTACCTCTCCCTGGGACTCTAACACCCATAACCACCAAACACTGAGAAACAAATCCCACTGCCTGCTCATCTTGCTGCTACCGGGACATTGCTCATCCTTAGGGTTGCTTCTGATGCCCTGGTCTGGTCTTTCCTCTGATCATGTAAGAGCATCACTCTACTGAAGATATCCAACTCTGTGCCATTTTTTTTTTTGATTGTTGGTTCTTTGGTTATTTCACAATGTCTTATTGCATGTGGTATAGGCTGTTTCAGGTTGAGATAATATTACACTTTACAGGTACTATTTTTCATATTGACATCATTTCATCTTAAATTAAGGCAAGCATGTGGTATCCAACCTTTTGGGATTGGCTCATTTCCCTTAGCATTATGGTTTCCAGTTTGTGCCATTTTTTTAAAAGATTTATTTATTTTTTATTGCGAAATCAGATATACAGAGAGGAGGAGAGACAAAAAGGAAGATCTTCCATACAATGATTCACCCCCAAGTGACCGCAATGGCCAGTGCTGCGTCAATCTGAAGCCAGGAGCCTGGAACTTCCTCCAAGTCTCCCACATGGGTACAGGGTCCCAAGGCTTTGGGCCATCCTCGGCTGCTTTCCCAGGCCACAAGCAGGGAGCTGGATGGGAAGTGGAGCTGCCGGGATTAAAACCGGTGCCCATATGGGATTGCGGCGCGTTCAAGGCGAGGACTTTAGCTGCTAGGCCACCACACTGGGCCCTCTGTGCCATTTGTAATACTGTCCCCTGCATCCCACACATTTGCCTAAGCCACACCTGTCTTGGAAGCCTGTGTCTTCTCTCGCCCAGTTCCCAGTCATCCTCTTCCTCCACCATGATAATGCTCCAGATTCCCTCCCTTAACCCAGCTGCACAAGGCTCAAGCCCCTTCTTCTAAGCCATAGCAGGTCTACCATGGTGGTCACCTTTTCTCATATCCATGATCTGAGTGAGGAAAAAAAGTGAAGTAACAGGAGGGAAACTGATTCTACCCAGGATGACTTGGGCCAATGCATTAATAGATAAGCACATTCAGGAGTTCACAACTGCAGTGATGTGTTTATGCGCTACTCCTTTGTGTGCACAAGAAATTAACAGAAGGTCAATGACAAGGATCCCTTATCAGGAAAGACAATAAACTCCTGAAAAGAAATCAAGTTCCTGGAGTTATCAACTGATAGGCTGCTGCACTGGCCTTAAAGAGCAGGAGTCATAAAGGTATAAAGACGGATTCTCCAATGTGGAACTCACTCCACAAGGCTGAGCCCCGACAACACTCTATTGCCACCTTAGTTCAGACTGGCCAGCAACCAGGATGGCCTTTTATGTTTCAGTGCAGTGGCACTTTTTTGCTTCAAACCTCTCCTGGTGTCCCACTAAATTTAGAATACAAAACAAAGGCTTCTGCCCCACCCACAGCTTCTATCCACAAGTCCAGCTCCCAGAGGCCCTGCCAGGCTCTCCGCATTGCATATGCAGGTGCATCTGTTGGTACTCACCCTTCATGTGATCTCTTTTGCCCATTTCCTCTCAGTTTAGATCCTGCTTCTTTCCTGACCCTCTGGCCTCAACCAGGCCCCTCCCAGCACCCGGTACTCCAACTTCCGGTCATACTTTCCACTTCCAATCACACCCTGATGCATGTGCTTAAGGCTCCAAAACAGACTGCCCAGAAACTGCTTTTCTGTTCCCATTTTCCTCTGGCTCTTGGACCACGATGGGCTCTCCCACTGAATGGCTGTTGAATGGGTGAGGGATTGGCCGGCACAGATCCACCAGGGATGAAACCTTATTTCATGATTTTAAATCCTGAGTCTTGCAGATGAGAAAGGAGGTGCAGAGGCGGCACTGAATGCACCTGCCAGCCCCCGCGCTAGGGCATCCTGCCCCTTCCTCCAGTCACCAGCACCTTATCAGCTTATCAGCAGCAACAGCATGGCTAGGTGGGGGCTGGAGACAAACACCTAGATAGGGCCAGAGTTCATCAAACCGCATGAAAGCAAGGAACAACCAGGAAGACGGTGTACAGACTACTTTACTCAGGGTGGCAGTGGCCTCCATTCTGGAATTCCTAGACAAAAAGTTATGAGCGAGCCTCGTTTATCAGACTACATGAAGAACCAGTGCAGAACAGCAGCCTCAAATCAAATCTTCCCCTGAAATAGTTTACTCATAAAATATATTGGGCCACTACTTCAATGAAAAAACACAGCATTAAGAAAATCATGTGAGCGAAATAATATGTTCTGGTAATGACGGTGGTTAACGCACGCTAACCTTCACCAAAAAGGACACAATAAAAACATCAACAGCTCTGCCTAGAGCTATTGAGTGACCGAAAGGAGTTCTGGTTTGGGGGTGCAGAGGCACCCTGCATAGGGTACAGATGCCCACCGATTTAAAGAACCATTCGCTCCCTTTGCCGCAGACCCACTTCCAAAAGAGAGGCATGCAGCTTGCTGCTATGTCTCCTCTACACATCCGAGCTTGGCCACAGATGGAATGCTAAAGGGTTCACTCCACTAATTATTACTGACACATCCTGAAGCAAACATTTTTCTCAAGACACGTAGTTTTTAATTATACAGTACTCAAAGGGAAATGACAACTTAAGTAATTTTGTGGAGAGTTAACTTTCCCTCTAGAGAGGAAGAGCAAGGAGCTCAGGTTCTGGGATCAGAAAATTAGTGCATCCTGGCTACTGTCACCACGAGCTGCACGAACTTGGAGCAAGTTAGGCAATATCTCTAAACCTCAGTTTCCCCAACTGGAAAGACAGAGGTCTATCTTGCTTACATCGTGGTTAAACCATTCAGTACAAAGCCAGCACATACAAGCACTCATAACTGTCAACCAGGATTGTTGCTCAGTTAATTCCTTGGGTTAGGAAGAGTATTTGTGTATGCAGTAAGATCCATGCCTCCTTTGCCTTAGGTATACTGCATTGGTCTATGCTAGTACACCCTTAACAGTTATTATTATTCACCCTAAAGAAGTAATTTGGTCATTTCCATTCCATCTCTTGCAGTCTTCCATTTATCATTTCCCAGAGTAGAAGTGGACATTGGGAAATGTGTCAGAGGGGTTATTTGGAGGCTGTGGCATTGGGAGGCAGGGTCCTGAAAAACCTGGCAAAGTGTACAAGTCATTGTGCTCAACCTTTGGTCCACAAACCCCAGAGCCTCTCCCAGCACCCCGCCGTGAATATCCACAAGCCTTGTGACATTTGGGATATCCTGAAAAGATTCTCTTACTGCAACAGAGCTCTAATCAATCAATGATACCGGGCCATTGTTCACAAACAAGAAAAACGTCCACCTCACTTTACCCGTCTTGCCAATCTCTGCTGCTCACCTTCCCAAATCACTATTCTTGGCTGAGAATCAATTGCTCATTACCTGAAACCCCTCCAGCAGCAGGCTCCAGACTTCTAAAGAGCTGTGAATGGTGAACATGGCTGGGGTTCCAGGGTGTGGATTTGTTTTCGGGCAATGCCTTTGTCCCCTGCTAGAATTTTAAGCTTCAGAAACAATATCTTATGAGCATGACTTCCTCTGCAAGTCCTATAGTGCTAGGTTCAATGAGTGCTGACCACTAAGTGAGATACAAGAGGACATAAATGGGGACAGACCACAAAATCTGCATCCAACACTGAGACAGCTAACAGCAACATACTCTGGCTACGGCACACCATAAACCCATCTAATTCTGTCCACCTTGAGGGAAGATGGCATGGCATTGCCCAAATCACGTGCCATGTAAAGTCATCCCCGATCATGGTGACCTTGTTTTACAGACAAATGGTGGCAGTGAGTCTAACAACTTAATGTTACCAAGCACCTCTTGCATGTGAGGCCCTGTTTTAAGTCATCTGCATAATATATCTCAACCCTTAAAAACAACTTTCAGCGAGACAAAATACGAATCTCATGTTATAGTTAAGGATATCAAAGTCACAAAGCTGATCAAGGTTGGAGCCACGGATTGAACTTTTAGACTCAGAACCTGTACTCTCAGCTGCGGAAGCTTTATAGCAATGTAGTAACTACCAGGATTATTTGCTTACATAGAGGAAGACAGCCAACCATTCTCGTCCCAAAAGACTCACAACCCTTTAGTGAGTATTGCGATTTCAGTGCCTACTCGTGCAGGCTCAGCATCCCAAGTATCTAATTCCTAGGAGCTTACAGACCAAAGGATTTCAAATGCAGTCTGATGTGGGACCCATCCAGCCTCAGTGGCCACGGAAGTTCAGGGCAGTGACCCCACGTGTGTTACAGGAATGAACAGGCAGGATGCCTGCTTCACTCAACACTCATTTATCCTTCAGCAGACAAGTGTGATATAGAATTGTTGCTTGGTAAGGAAACTGTACATTTCCTTTAGGGTTTCATCCTGTTGCTCAATACACAAGACAATAAAAATGTGCTGCCTGGCAAGCAGCCTTTACAAATATGCCACTCTCATATTTTTCCTCTGGCTTTACTGACAAATGCAGTTGCAACCGACACCACACCAGTGAAAAGTCTCACACTGCTTTCCCTTCTTGTAGGGAGAGAGAAACAAACGTTTGGAGACGGTCACAACCCATGGACAGCGGAAGTGCGACATTTCTTTGAACTGTCAAATAAAAGTTTCCTCCCACAAATCAAAGCCCCAACTGTATCACATTGATTTAATTCCCTCCTAAAAACTCTAATTAGTGGTTCCATAAAGTAGCTAATTACGTCTCCCCAGATTCAGATGGGTCTCTGCCATCTTACCTGAAGGGCCCAGGAACCTTGTCATCACGCACCCCACCCCAGGATGGAGCATGCTAATTAGCAATGCAAGTGACACTAGTTTTTCCGCATCCCTGTGAAATTTATAAACACCTCAGTGAACACACCAGAGGCTTCATTTATAGCTTGCCAGCTTTTGCAAGAAGTATCTAAAAAATGCATGCATTTCAAACCACTCCCACCACACAAAAGGGTTTTTAACAAAATGCACGTGCCAGCTAAACAATCATCCTACTCCAGAGCGCCAACACCGCCTCTCCAAGCAGTCCGAGGGGCTCCCGGCACCTGGGTGGGCGGAGTGGCCATGATACCTGCCCAGCCAAGGGGACTCCGGAACGGCGGATTTTCTGGGGCTCCCAAGTCTGCCGGCTGCTAGCCCCGCCGCCAGGCCGCGGCTCCGCCCACTCCCGCCGCCACCGCCGACGCGTTTAAGTTTTTATAAAGCTTCACACTTCTCCGCGCGCGTTGCTTGAGGGTAGTTCAAAGGCTGCGGGAGGAAATGAGGTTCCCGCGGGTGGCAAAGGCTGCCCCAGCGCGGCGGGACTGCCTCCAGCTGGGGACGCCTCGGGCGGAGTCGCCGTACAGCTGCGCTCCACCCCGGCGTTTTTAAAAGTAAACTCCTACCTGCCTGTTGCGCTCTGCGATGCGCCACGGGACTCACCCCCACCTCCCAGCCCCTCAGGCCTCCGGGGCCGGCTCAGTTTGCAGAGCGAGGTGTGAACACAGGCCAGCTCTGTCCCGGTGCCTGGCGATGGGCCAGACGGCCCCCGGTGGAGCGCCGCGGCGGGGAGGGAACCACCGTGCGCGACCGGCTCCGGAGAGCGCAAGGCAGAGCAGCCCGGCCCTCGCCCAGCCCGACCGATCCAACCGCCCGGTGCCTCCACCAACGCCCGGCTTGCTGACCGGCCGGCCCGCCGCGCCCCGACACTCAAACACGCGCACCCTAAAGGACAGTCGGGGGAGAAAGGAGAGTCCGAGGCGTGGGCTGGGAGCAAAGGGAATGGGGCGCGGCAGAGAGCGCGGGTAGGAGCAGGAGGAGCGCACAGCGCAGAGATGGCAGCAGAGTGGAGTCCCGGGAAGCAAGAGCTGGTACGGTCCGCAGGAGTCGCGGGGGCTCCCGGCCAGAGGCAGGAGGCCCACGGGCCGGGATCTAGGTCCAGCGGGGTGGGAGTGCGGAGAGGGTGCAGGGTAGGGGGCATCTTCCCGCAGGAGGTCTGCGAGGGGCCGCCGCCGAGCCGCGCGCCCAGGCCCCGGCGGGACTCACCTCCCCACCGGTCAGCCGGGCTCTCCGGCCCGCAGTCTCGGCTCCCGGCGGCCCGACTCTGCGGCCTGCGCTGGGCTGCTGTGGAGGCAGAGCCCCGCCGCCGCCGCCGCTGCACTGCTGCTTTCCGCTTCCTGTCCCGGCGCCGCCCCGCAGCCCGAGCCCAGCCCTGCGAGCCCGGCGCGGCCGCGAGCCAAGAGCTGCGAGCACTGCCAGCCCCGCCGCGGGCCCGGCCCACCTGCAGCGGAGGGCGGGGCGGCCAAGGCCCCTTCACCCCACCGGTGCCGCCCCCTTCTCAGACACTCGGGGAGGCACACGCGCTCACATTCGCACGTCCCCCCCCCGCACGCCCACTTAACCTTACACACTTGCTCACGTGCATATATGTTGACCCGCTGCAGCAGCACGCCCTCCTGGCACCTGCACACATCGAAATGCACGTGGTCAGGGATTGACCCCTGCCCACAGCATCCTCCTAGCTCACTCACAGGCAGGCACATACACACAATTATCCACAAAATATGGCGTTTGCCCTCGCCCGAGCCCCAAGCCCATATTGTCACATGGCTTAAGGACTGCCCTGGACCCATTCTCACACACACACTTGTTGGACACTAAGCAGATAGTCACGACCCCCACACACACCCCTGTGAAACACGGCAGCCAGCCTTTTCCTCCTCACTTAGCAGTGTAGGTGCCCTTGACCCTACCTCAGCTTCCTGGAAACCACCAGAAGGACAGATCTGTAAAAGCAGGACGTTGTGCTGATTCGGCCAGATCCCTCTGGTTTACAAAAACTTGCATATCCTGGCCTTTGTAACAAGAGCTTTGTCACCTGGCTTTTTGGGTGACCCAGGAGTCCTGGGGGGCTGCAAGATGGGGGCAAGTCTTTCTAAAAGCATGGGTGATGGCCACAGTGTTGCTTAATAAAACCATTTCTCCATTAAGCATCTTCTTGTCTGTTCAATCAATCCTGACATAATCCTCCGCCTGCAAGCATCCCCATGGACCTGCAAGCATCCCCATGAACACAGGTTCATGTCCTGGTTGCTCTGCTTCCCATTCACTTATCTGCTTGTGACCTAAGGGGATGGCTCAAGCCCTAGGGACTCTGCAGCCTCGTGTAAGACCCAGAGGAGTCTGTTGGCTCCTGACTTCGGATGAGCTTGGCTCTGGCTGTTGTGGCTATCTGAGGAATGAACCAGGGAATAGAAGATCCTTCTCAGTCTGTCCTTCTTTGTGAATCTGCCTTTCAAATAATAATACAAAAAAATCTTAAAAAAAAAAAAAAAAAAAGCACTCAACTCCAGTGTAGCTGATTTCCACTGCTCCCAGCCACCAAGCTGCACTGCCCTCTGGGGCAGCTGAGGCCATCTGCCCTCCATCCTAGCACTTCCCAGCCAGCTCCAGAGGGCAGCCTCTCCCGACTCAGGCAACCAGAACAGGAATCAGACAACTGGTCCAGAAAGGGGGAGCTTTGTTTCAACAAAAGGGGGTCTCTGTAGTGAGGTAGGCAGCTAGTTCAGGGTCACAAGCTGGGAAGCCACTCCCCCACCCCTAGGTGTTCCCTCCTGCCCACCTGTGACTCTCACCTATCATCACCTGCAACCTCAGAGAGGGTGGTATTGTATTGTTGGGTAACCACTCCCCTCACAAGCCCCTATAAAGAACCATGATAAGGAGGGGCTCACTCTCTTGGTCACTCTAGCACTCTGACTCTTGGCCTCCCCAGTACCTGCTTGCTCTCTGGCTTCCCACAGACAGACTCTGAGGACAGGTATCCCCTGAGCATGGCCCCTGTGTGTCTGTATTCCTCACCTTCTGTGCACTGTTTGGGCGGGACAGTGAAGACAGCAATACTAAGATGCTCTGTGTTTCTAATGTGTGTACTATCAAGAGTTCCAAGAGAGGTGAGGATGGCAGCAGTGGAATGTGTGCAAGCAAGCCAGGGAAAGGTGCATGTCTGCAGCTTCGTAAGTGTGCCCAGGTCTCTCAGGATAACATTGTTGGTGAAGCTGAGACATAGGTCTTCCGCTTAAAGGACAGACTTCAAGGTAATGACCATTTGTTCCCTTTAGGGGTTTCGATTGACTGGATTGCCATATGGATTTGTGATTTGCTATTTCTAGTGCGCCCTGTTATCACCAAACTTGGTTAATAAAGACTCTTTAATAAACCTTACACATGTCTGGCGTGATCTCACTCACACCCCACAACAGTCTGTTTCATTTTAAAAGTCAGCTAAAGCTGACTGGGGGTTTCAAACTTGAGTGGTGAGGCCCCTGAATAACCCTGAAGTAATACACAAATTCTTGGTGAATTGTAATGGAAAGTCATTTTCGTTCACTTTCTGTCCTTTCCACTAGTTAGCTCGTCAGGTGATGCTTGCGGGGAGGGGAGTGGGAAGGTCCCGGATAAACTGAATGAAGTTAATAACTGCACCAGTCAGTGGCTAAGACTGTTCCTATCCAGGCCAGAGAGGAGTCTTTGAAAAGGGAAGCCCCTGCAAGCTTCTTAGGCACGAAGTGTAACCTGGATGATTGCCATGGCTCCAGGCACCTGTTGCAAAGTGGTGTAGCTTTACGTGGCATTCATCTCAAGTTGTCTCCTGTTTAACCTGCATCTGAGAGAGAATGAGGACTCTCTGGGCACTCCCTGCCACTGCTTTGTCTCACTCATCCATTTGTCCCCCTCTCACCTGGGGATGCCAGGGCTGCATACAGAAGCCCTCCACAATCCACTTAACCTTGCATTTCATTCCACCCATGTGTGCAGGCGTTTCTTACTCCTTCCCGTTCTCACAGCTTTCCCAAAACCTGGAATGCTACCCACAGAGATTCTTCCCTTCTGCCACAAGATGCGATGGAAATGCCTCCTACCACACACAGCCTCCTCCGGTTCCAGCAACCAGAAAACGGGAGGACCTTTGTGGGACTTCCCCTAACACTGTTGCTCCCCTTCTTACTGTGATCTTCCCCTCTCATTTCCTTTATTCTTCAAATGTCATCTCCTTTGTATCACTTTTTTTTTTAGTACTACCACACATCTTTCCCCCCCAGTAGTTGCTTTAAAGCAACAACAACAAGGGTCCAGCGTGATAGCCTTGAGGCTAAAATCCTCGCCTTGAACGTGCTGCAATCCCATATGGGAGCCGGTTCTAATCCCGGCAGCTCCACTTCCCATCCAGCTCCCTGCTTGTGGCCTGGGAAAGCAGTCAAGAATGGCCCAAAGTCTTGGGACCCTGCACCCGTGTGGGAGACCTGGAAGAGGTTCCTGGTTCCTGGCTTTGGATTGTCTCAAATCTAGCCACTCAGCCACTTGGGGAATCAATCAGCAGATGGAATATCTTCCTCTCTGTCTCTCCTTTTCTGTATATCCGACTTTGTAATAAAAATAAACAAATCTTTAAAAACCACAGCAACTTAGTAGGGGCTGGCATTAGTAATGAGTTTAGCAGTGAGCTAAGCTGCTGCTTGCAATACTGACATCCCAAAAGTCCTGGCTGCTTTGCCTCCCATCCGCCTCTCTACCAATAACTCTCCTGGGAGAGTAGAAGATGACTGAAGTTCTTGGGCCCTTGCCACCCTTGTAAAAAACTGCAATGAAAACTCCACACTCCTGGCTTCAATCTGGGCAGGCTCTGGCCATTGTGGTCATTTAGTAAAGTGAGCCAGTGGACAGAAAATTCCTCCCTCTTCCTCTCTCTTGCTCTCTCTCTTTCTCTCTCCTCCTTCAAATAATATTTTTTTTAATTCAAAAAATACTTAGCATGGGCCAGTATATTGGCATAACAGGCTAATCCTCTGCCTAGGCACCAGCACCCTATATGGTGCCAGTGTAAGTCCTATTTCCTCCACTTCTGACCCCCCAGCGCCCTGCTTATGGCTTGGAAAAGCAACAGAGGATAGCTGAAATCCTTGTAACCCTGTACCCACATGGGAGACATGGAAGAAATTCCTGGCTCCTGGCTTGGGACCAGCCCAGCTCTCACCATTGTGGCCATTTAGGGTGGTTATTAGTGAATGGGAAAGCACTCTCTCACTCTCTCGCCTTTTCTCTTTGTAAATCTGCCATTCAAATAAAAATAGAAAAGTCTTTAAAAAATATTTAGTAAATAAATTATTGTCCTTGAGAAATTAATAATCAAACCAGGGAATAATCTAATTGAAATGTCATGGCATATGTAACTAAAGATAGTTAACAAGAGAAGACAATGAGTTCAGTGAGAAAGACTTTGTACATATCTGTGCTTCCAAGGGCGTAATCTGGACTGGCATTGTGGTATAGCAGATAGAGCAACTGCCTGCAATGCCCACATCCCTTGAGGGCATCAGCTCTTATTCCAGCTGCTCCACTTCTAATCCAGCCCTTTGTGATGCTCCTGGAAAGGCAGTGGAGGATAGTCTAAGTAAACAGCTCGCTGTCACCCACAGTAAAGACCTGGAAGAGAGTCCTGGTTCCAGCCTGGTCCAGCCCTGGCTGTTGTGATCATCTGAGCAATGAACCAGCCACTGGAAGATCTTTCTCTGTGTCTCTCTCTCTTTCCCTCTTTCTTTCTGTCTGATGTTCAAAATAAGAAAATGTATATTTTTTTCTAAAACGGGGAAATGAGGATAGACTTTATAAATAAGAGAATCACTCCTATGCTTACTTTCACAATATCTCTCAGATACTGTTTACACTTGGTTTATAATACTGATAAACTCATCTCTGATTCTTAAGCCCCATATAGTCTAAAAACATCAAAAGAAAGGAAAGAGGTGGCCTCAGAGAGACTCCAGGGACTACTAAGGGGGACGGGGGGTCAAGAAGAGGTGTGCTTCCTTCTCAGCCTCAAGCCTTTTCCATTTGCCAACAGTACCTGTGAGCACAGGTTCAGAGGTGCAGGGTGATGAGCCAGAGTGGTACCTGGCAACATGAAATGCATCTACAGAACTTCTGTATGGGAAGACAGGGAAGATGTGCTGCAGATATTAAGAAGATTTCCACACCAAAAGTGAGAAGTGTTAAAAAGTTTTGATTCTTTAAAGGATCATTTTCTCAAAATTCATCCTATTCCATGTCTGTCTATTGGCTAGTCAGTAGTTGTCAGCAGTGCAGTGCTGCAAGGTGGGAGCGAAGGGGAGAGGCACAGGCCTGGCTGGGCAGGGAAAGCATCCCAAGGGAGGCTAAGTCTGTCCTCTCTTTGAGGAGAGACAAATACAATAGGAACACAGAGGGAGCACAGTAACTGGCCTACCCCTGGTCTCCATGTATACCTGCTGGGCAGGTGGGTAATAGTACCTCTGCCTGGAGTGTGGCTGGGGGAGCGGAGGCAGCAATGCCCAGGGATATACACAATGGAGTGGAGCAGAGGAAGCAGGATCAAGAGAAGGGCTTAGGAGAGAGAATTCAAGTTTAAGCAGCTAGGACTAGAGAACAGAGAAGATTCTATCCAACACTAGTATTTGGGCTGCTTTACACAAGAAAGCAACATAATACATCATTTATTCAGCTAAAAATGTACATTTGGTATCTACTATGTGTGGAGCAATGTGTTAGCTATCAGTTACAAGGCGAGGTGATATAACACTGATGGGTGAGATTCAACAAAGGTTTATTGAATGCTTACTTTGGAGCAGCTACTAGTTTAGACCCTGGAGATAAATGAACAGACAACAGCTACTGCCCCCATGAAGTCTACATTCCCTGGGAGAGGTGCACAAAAGAACCACATGAGGAGGGTGTCTGACGGCAGAGAGTGCTACGGAGAAAATGAAGCAGGAGAGGAGATGGGAGGTACAGGTGAGGTGCACACAAGCTATGGTGGAGGAAGAGCTCGAGCCTTCCACCTGAGACTTGAATAAAGCCTTGAAATACAACACGACAGTGCTGTGACAGAGGTCAGAGGCAGCTGTGAGTGCATGGCAGCACGGAGGGATCCTGGCTCAGCCTACAGAGGCAGCGTGGCTACACCTGGCTGGCCCTGGAGCCCCATATGCTAGACAGGTTAAGGGAAAGGGAGTGTTCTGGGCAAAAACACAGAAGCACACAGGGTTCTGTCACAGAAGGTGCAGCAGAGGAGTTAGCTGGCAGGGAGTAGGGATTGGAGGGGGGACTCCCCAGTAGGTTACTGTAGGGTCCCAGATCTGGAGGGATGAAGTGGAACTAGGGATGAAGAGAGAGGCGTGAAGTGCAGGAGCAGATCTGTTGCTTAGGGCATACCTGGGTAGCCTGGCCTGGGGAGTGCAGTAAAGATGTGGCAGGGCTGGGATGGACGTGATGGGCATTGGCCTGCAAGAAGCACAGAGGCAGAGCTCAGAGCCTCATGCATGCCAGGCCAAGAGCCTTGGATTTTGACTTACAGGTAGGAGTAAGATGAGCAGATCTTACTTGCATCGAGAGGGGCTTGGTGGAAGGGGCAAGTGAAGGGAGGGAGATTAACTGGGAAGCTGGAGAGATATTAGAAAACTGAATGGATGAGTGGACCTCAGTTGACACTCCCATGGTCACACACAATCCTCAATCACAAATGAGGCATGGAGAAGAAAAAGTGGAAGTTCGCAGAGAAAGAAGTCTAGTTCTATGTATGCTGAGTGGAAGGTACCTGTGGACTGTGCAGGTGCCAAGAATAGTGGTTCACATTTACTGCACATGTGTTAGATGTTGGGCACTCTGCTAGGCATTTTGCATATCTTACTGATTCCTTACTCAACCTGTGATGTAGAAACTTTGTGAACTACATTTTACAGAGATGAAAACTCAGGCACAAAGAGGGCACATAACTTTCCCGAGCTCACACAGCAGCTGACAGGTTGGGCCAGGCTTGGATCCAGGCTGGCTATTTTCCCAAGCTCACACAGCAGCTAACAGGTTGGGCCAGGCTTGGATCCAGGCTGGCTATTTTCACAGGTCCCTCCCTTTAAATTCATGAGCTATAACTATTTCTTAGTATCATGCATTTAGAAGTTAGGAGAAGATAGAGCAGCAACAGTGCATATCATTTTTGGAGATTTCTTCTTAGGTAGCAATGTCATTGAGAAAAGAGCAGGATGAGGGAAAAGAAATACAGATAATGTATATTTGAGACAAGACAAGCACATGCAGAGGGGAGGGGGTAGGCATTGTTTTCTTTTGACATTGTGAGAAATTCTTAAGCCTTTTCTTACAGACCAGGAAGATGTAGCCAGGGATTTTCACGATGCCAAAAGGAAGGGGTAATTTGAGAGACAGGAGGATGTGTATTCAAGAGCCCAGTAGAACTAGCCTTGCGCAGGTGTAGACAGAGGTGAGAGCGCCAGGTGCTTTAGGAGGTCTCTGTATTCTGTAGGAAGTAGTAGACAAGAAGCTCTGGTTGTGGGATGTGCAGCAGGTGGAGCTGGGCTGGGGAGGTGTGTTTGATGCCGTTTCAGGAGCCCATGGAGAAACTGGTGGCCACTGGGATGAAAACCACAGAGAAATGCACATTCCCCAATTTCTGCAAGCAGTTGAAGGCATTCACACACTCTGGGAGCCTTCTAGGGATCCAGACATAGTGCTCTCTAAAACCTCATCTGTGCCCAAGAAGTTTTAACTTGGAGAGGGAGTTTGAAATGGGGTGTCCAGCGGAGACATGCAAAAGCAGTTGGAATGTGGGGCTTTCCAGGAAGAAGCTTTGCCTGGCTTGGAAGCACCATCTGTGGCCGGGTACTAGGCATGTTTCCTGTGTCACCATGGACCAAGTACAAAAAGTTGTGGTCTGTGGTCCCCTACACTGTTCTCACCCTGCCTCACTGGACCTGGGCAGGAAGGCCCACCCCATGGCCAGCTGCTACCTGTGCACTGGCAGGTAGAGGCCTCAGCTTTCAGAAGCAAGAACCTGCCAAGCCAGCAGATGAACTGAGAAGGCAGGAGAAGGCTGTGAATTGAGCAGAGCTGGGGTGAGAGAGCTAGGCAAGGACAGCTATGGGTGCTCAGGACCTGGGACTGCTCTGGGCTCTGGAAGATTCCACCCACCTGAGCAGCACAAAGGATCACATGCAGGCCTATTGAGAGCACAGCTGGCTGAGGCTGTCAGTACCTTTTGGGACCTGAAAGCTTCTTCTTCAATGTGAGTGTGTATGCGTGTTTAATCTCTGGCTTCATCATCGGTAACTCATTAACTATTGATGAGAAACACTTGAATAACACACCACCTATAGTGTGAAGTTAATTATTTGGACCAACACCAGGTGGCTTTGTTTATCAGAGACCAGTCAGCCCCTGGTGCTGCTGGCTGGGCAGGAGCCACAGGCATGGAAGGAAGGCAGGTAGGCCTTCGCCTTGGCCCTGGCCTAGGAGGAGCTGACCCACTCTCCTGAGCTACATGCAGTCCCCTAGGAGGGGGAGGGTAACACTATTAGCTCATCTCACAGTCAGGGTGTGTATTGATCATACCTTGTTAATTTATATATGCCTCATACTTTGACACAGGGGTCTTACTGACCCTAGAAGGACTGCCCCTCTGGTGACTAGCCGCTCCCCACTAGAGAGAAGAGAGACTCACATGAATGCATACTTACATTCCAGTCAACCCAGAGCCCATGCTGCCATTACTGCCTTTACTAGGCTGTCTCTGGGTTCACCTGCTCTAGTCCACTACCCTCAAGCCCTAACCCTGCAGGGCCAGGTGCCAGACAAGACGACCCAGCCTCTACACCACCACAGTCAGCTAAAGTCCTCCGAATCAGCCAGGCCTAAAGCTGCTGACGCTGGCTGACTCTGGGCTTCCCACAGCAATTTCTGCCTCCACACTTTCAGTGTGCTGCTTGGGGTGGTCCCATGTGGAGGGCTTGCCACCTCTCCTGGGAATTAGAATGTTCTGCTTTCAAAGATAACCCTTTTTTGAACACCCAGATAATAACAAACTCTGTTTTTGAAACAGGATTTATATTAAAACTTTGCTAATTTGTGAACTATCTAAGTGACCAGAGGCAACCAATATTTGTGTTGCAGAGTGCAAGGGAGATGACTCAGGGCACTTGTGCAGGGTGGTCAACCTTGGCGACAGCAGCGCCCACTACACTCTAGGAGCTACTGCACGGTGTAGCTGAAGTCAGGGGTTTTTAAGCTTTCATCTGCCAATCAGCTTGAGAGGAAAACAGTACAAAATTTTCATGTAAAAAGAATGAAATACAATTGTTTGCAACCAAATGGTCTGAACTGGAGTTCATTATGCTAAAGGAAATGATCCAATCCCAAAAGATCAGGTATCACATGTTTGCTCTAATATAAGATAACTTCCATTGAAAATATACCACAGGGCCTGGTACAGCAGCTTTATGGCTAAAGTCCTTACCTTGAACTTGCTGGGATCCCATATGGGCACCAGTTCATGTCCCAGTGACCCTGCTTCCCTTCCAGCTCCCTGCTTGTGGCCTGGGAAAGAGGTTGAGGACTGCCCAAAGCCTTGGGGCCCTGCACCCATGTCAGAGACCCAGAGGAGGCATCTGACTGCTGGCTTTGGATCAGCTCAGTTCCAGCCATTGCAGCCACTTGGAGAATGACTCATCGGACAGAAGATCTTCTTCTCTATCTCTCTTCTCTGTATATCTAATTTTCCAATAAAAATAATGTATCTTTTTAAAAAATACACAGCAACAACAAAAGACAGAAAACAAACACACACACGTAACCACATGAAGGAAGGATGTAATAGAGACCAAACTACTAGGAAACAGGAAAAATCAACAGAATGGATGTCTATTAAGGAATGAAGGTAGACTCCCAGTGAAACTTCTAAATATACCTAGACAACCAAAAATTATAATCCCTACTACTGACCATACCAACAATATCATAACCCATGTCAGGAGTAAAAAGTTGGAACCATTTCTGTTTCATCTCTAAGTTTAAGAGATTGTGTCCTTGTGATGCTCAGTGCTAACAAATGTCTCTTTCACATTTCAATTTGCAGTTTTGTGGTGTCAAATCTAATTATTTTTCCTGTGAATTTTACCTTTTTGTACTTCCTAGTTATTTGTATCTTTCTCAAAAAGTTCGTGTGATTCTTTGGTTGACTACCCATAAGAGCTGGTTGCTTGTAAACACCTCAGATAGTTAATGTTCCTTTCAAAACTGTTCTGCTATACCTCATAAGTAACAATGTTCTAGTTTTTATTGTAATTTCTTTAGCACCACATGGATCACGCGCTGGCATCTATTCCTACATGAAGGTTTCTATTTTTCTTTTTCATCACTCTAGCGGTGCATTGGTGTTTTTGTTGCATGCTTGTTAACTTCATGTTGATGAAAGTTTACTATTTTTCTCCCTGTTGTGGAGTGTATTCACTGGCTCTGTACTTCAGAGGATGCATAATGGAAGTGTAGCAGAAACTAATATGCTCAGAGGTGGAGACAGAGTACAGTATGTCTCTGCATACAGACCAAGGATGAACTACCAGTGAAACAGTCGAAGATGTCCTGACGGTAGGATACTGGACTCTCCAACACTGTCCTTGCCTACATTGTCAGGAGACACTTCAATGGCAGCATGCTGGACATATGACTGTTCATGAAGGACACCCATTGTACAACTAGAGGAGAAATCAATGGGAAGGGGAGAAAACCTAGGGAGGGGGACAGGAGTTCCCAGTGCCTATTAAACTGTATCATAAAGTACAAATTAAAAATTTAACAACAACAACAAAAATTTTCATGTACAGAACTTCCAATTAGCTTAAGTGGTAGGAGGCAAGAAGGACAGGGCATGCGGAAAGTAGGGAAGGGAGCAGCAAGGGCCCATTTCAGGGCATTCATTTAACCTTCCACTTACTCCTTAGGCCTGCCCATTGCTTGGTGAAACCCCTCACAATGTGTTATATTTTTAGCTTTGTCATGGTAATCTTTTTTCTGTTCTCTTACTTGATGGTGTGTTCCTGATAGAGCACTAATACAGGCATTTTGCTAAATCTCACACAGATAAAAACTTCCCCAAAGTCACAAGACTGAAGCTGCACTCAGGTCGTCTGCTTCCCAGCCTGGGATGGTTTTTTTACACCCTGGATGTAGATAACCAAGACATACTTACTTCAGTTGTTTGTTTATACCTTGTTTTTTCCCTGATTAATGATTACTGCTCACCCTACTCCCTTGCCATTTTTCTTTCTTTCTACCTTTCCTTTTCTTAACAGCAAAAAGTATGTCTTTGCAATGTCATATGTGATTTCCCTGAGCCATGGTAAAAATTTGAAAGGCAAATAAATGGTAAATCCCAAGATTTTTTAAAAAAATCCTCTCTTTTAATTACCAAGATTTCAAATTCTATAATAGAGTCTATAGTTGGTTTTACAGTAAAGTCTTCAAATATGTACTTTGTTTTAAATGTCTTAAGAAAAAAACAAACACTAGAACATGACAGAGTAAAAAGGCCAGATTTAGTCTCCCATCTGAAATAATTATAAATTAGATTAAAAATAAGTGTAGCAACAAGGTAAGAAGATGCAAGAAATTAGATATTAGGCAATGGAGGACAACAATCCCTAAGAGACAAAACACACTTTAGATTAATTTATATTACTGGGCAATTTAATCCCTACAATTGCCCCAGCTTGCTTCCTATAGAGTATATAGGTGGGGGTGCAGGGAGAGGAATCCAAGCAAAGTCTAGTGGCCTGTCTGCATTGTAGATGAAGGGTTAGATTTCCACAGCAGCCAGGGGACCTAGGTATGCAGGGTGGAGTGACAGGTGACAGCCACAAGGAGAGGGAATTCTAGAAATCTAGAAACTCCTTTGAATACTCCACAGAGTACTATCTGAAGCAGCAGCGTATGCCAAAAATGCTCTGCACGGATAAGTAGAACAATATCCAGAACTCACAGGAATGCACACAGCGCCTGCTACACGCAGCCAGGCTGGGAAACCTTATCACAGGATTATAGGTAGTAGAATCAGAAAAGGCTTGCCTCTTGGAGCAAAAAAGTCCTGGACTAAATGATGCTTTGGCTGAGCCAAACAAAGCTCGGGAATGAGACTTCAAAGTGTCAAATGGTTTCCAAGTACTTTGTATTCTAGAAGAAAGTCATAGACCAATTGTGGAATACACAAGCATCCAACATTCAACAAAATAAATGTGTGCCAGTAGGAATCCTGTAGGGAAAATTGCTAACTGGGTAGAGAAGCAGGAAAATATGACCCATAATGAGGAGGAAAATACCACTGGAACCTCACATGGATGAGAGAAGTGGTAGAAAAAGATATTCAAATGATCCTTTTTATTGCACTTCATATGCTCCAAATGCTAGAGGAAAGATGAAAAATAGCAGGTAGGGAACAGGGATAGGAAACAAATCCAAATCACTATTCTAGAGATGAAATTTATAATTTCTGAAATAAAAAGAAAGGATAGGATTGGCAACCGTGCAATGGTGAGCAGGCTAATCCTCCGCCCTGTGGCACCTTCAGTTTGGCACCAGTTTGTTCCGGCTGCTGCACTTCTGATGCAGCTCTCTGCTTATGACCTGGGAAAGCTGCAGAGTATTGCCCAACCTTGGGATCCTGCATCCACGTGGAAGACCTAGAAGAAGCTTCTGACTTCCAGCTTTGTGTCAACTCAGCTCTGATCACTGCAGCCATTTGAGGAATGAACCAGCAGATGGAATACCTTCTCTATCCCTCCTAATTTCACTGTAAAATCTGCCTTCAAATAAAAATTTTAAAAATAAATCTTTCTTTAAAAATTAAAAATAGAACAAAAACAAAACAAAAGCCCAACAGATAGGATTAACACAGGCTAAGAAATTGTGAAAGAAAAGATTAGTGAACTGGAAGATGTAGAAATAGGAACTATCCAAAATAAAATACAGAAGTAAAAATAAATTTAAAAAGTGAACAGAAAGTTAATATAGGTCATGGGCATCTTCAAGTGGAATGATATATGTGCATGTACTACAACCTCCCCAGGAGGGAGATAGAAAAAATATATGAAAATAGTGGTTCTCCACTTGAGCAGAACCCTCAAAACATGCTCTGCAATGGGGACCCTGGGATGAGGTGGGATAGTGAGGTGGTTGGGAAGCTGGGAGTGGTCTTTCCCATTGTATTCCTCCCTTTCCCAGATACAGAGAGAAGAAAAAGAAAATGTGTAAACAATGGCCTTGCTCACTTTCTCTTGATCCTCAACCCTTCCCACCCTGATCAACTATGTAAACATCATCAAAAATAAAATTTAAAAAAAAGATAGTGGTTCCCAGTTTTTAAAATATGATGTAACTATAAACTTTCAGATACAAAAGACATGAAAATAAAAAAGCAAAGCACCAAGATTTACCAAAATCAAAGTTTTCAATAGTGTTGCAAAAGGAAAAGTACCCTTACACAGCAGGTGGGGGTGGGCAGTAGGGGATGGGAACAAACACTTTCACTGTATTCAGAAGAACTAAGATAAGAATACAGTAACTTTATCATCAGAAACAATAAAATAATAAATACAATGGAACAAGAACTTTAAAATACTGAAAAAGATGCATCAATTTACACACACAACTATTCTATTTCTAGTAGAAAAAAAAAACTTTTGAAAACTAAGATAAAATTAAGAAAATTTCAGACTCACAAATCTGAAAGAATTCATCACCAGTAAACTCATTAACTTTTTCTTTGTAATGACTAACTTGTTCTGTATTTCATTATGTGTGCTTTTAAATTTTCTAGTTGGGATGCTGGACTCTCTGCCATTGTCCATGCCCGCCAAGATAGACATACGACTGTCTATGAAGAACTATACCATAGTAATAATATAGGGGAACTTATTGGGCGGGGGGAAAGGGACTTGAGGCAGGGGTAAGGGAAATCCCAAAGCCTATGGAGCTGTATCATAAAATAATACTAACAATAGTAAGCATATTAGTAATAAATAAACAAATAAGTAAATTTCCAATGTTGTATTTATTGTTCATCCTTGAAGTCTTATTTGGCTGTCTTATAACACCTGCATTTTGACTTATTAAAACATTGTATGCAATCATGATAATGATTTTCAATCTTTTGTCAGCTAAATTTAACATTCATAACAATTATGCTCTGATTTTCAATGGCTGATTCATTTCTCCTCTTATTGTTTCTGTTTTCCTGCTTCTTTGCATGACTGCTAATTTTCTGTTTGGATGTCAGCCATTATGATTTCACTTTGCTTCATTCTGGCTACTTTTGTGTTCCTATAACATATGCTAAGGCATTGTTCTAGAATACAATTAAGTTACTTAGAAACAATTTGATCATGTTAGGTCTTTAAGATGTGTTAGGCGGGACTACAATCATGTTAACTGCCAGCAGTAATTGCTGCAACCGCACGGATCAGGAGGTTTTCCAGTGTGGCTGCTGGGAACAGGCACCGTTTGCCACTCCTAGCCACTATGGGCCACGCACTCCTCCAGCTAAGCTTGTGGGTGGCTCCTTTTCTGGAGCCCAGAGTTTCTTCACACACGCACTCCTCAGCCCTCAGTAGAGTGCTTCAGGGGGCCTTCTGCGGACTTCTGAGATTTGGCCTCTGTATCTTCGTCTCCCTAGAATCTCAGTTCCGTCTCCTCAACAGATAATCTTTTCGGCTTTTGTCTTGCTTTCTTTGGCTGAACCACAGTCCGAATCTTTCCCAAGACCATGTGACTAAGCAGTCTCACCTTAGTTGTTCCCTGTGTTTCCTGGTGTTCAATGTCGTGAATAACGCTTTGGATTTTATCCAGTCACTTGGTTTCAGGCAGGAAGATAAATCTGGTCACTGTTACTCCATCTTGGTTAAAACAGAAATTCTAGACCGTTTACACTTCATTTAATTATTGACATGGTAGCTTTGTCTCTGTCACAATGCTATTATTTTCTGTTTGATTTTCATTTCTTCTGTCTTTGTTTGAATTACTTCTTTGTAATTTATTTATTTGCTATTTGTTCTTTCAGTCTATGCCTTTTTAGTTTGTTTTTTTCCCACAGTGGTTGGCCTTGGGTTGACAGTATTTATATTTGTCTCATATCTCTCTTCAAATGGTATTATATTAATTTCATCTACAATATGAGAAACTTGGAACAAGATATTTAGACAATCTCTTCCACTAATTTTCATTTATATTTTTATCATAAATCTTGCTTTAATGTGTTTTTATAAGTTTTACAATGCTTTGTTATTTTTTAGTCAATCATAGTGCAATTCAGAAAAAGTAGAATATTGATTTTTTATGTTTATCCAAATGCTGACCTTCTATCTAAACATTTATGTTGTTCTATTCCCTGATTGTATTAAAATATCCACTTGGTAACATACTCCTTTTACAAAAAGAAATTAAATCAATTTATCTTTTTTTTTTTGTAGATCAAGTCTTCCTAAGATTAATTCTCTTCAATTTTGTTGATCTGAAAAAAGTTATTATGTTGCCTTCATTTTTTACTTTTAGCTTTTTTCTGGTATAGAATTGTGGATCAATATGTTTTTGCAATTCTTCAAAGATATTCTATTTCTTCCAATTTGTATAGCTTCTGACAAGCAGATCATTGCATTTTAAATCTTTATTTACATATATTTATCCTTCTCTAGATATGTTCATAATTTTCTATTTAGATTTGGTATCTAGCATATTGGCAAAACTGTGTCTGGCTATTTTATGTGTGGGCACTTGGCACAGTGGTTAAGTCACTGTGCCCACATTCCATATCAGAGTATCTTGACTTCTAATCCCTCTGCTGACACGGTACATGCTAGGAGGCGGCCGTGATGGCTCAAGTACTTGGGTTCCTTCTGGGAGACTCCTGCTCCTGGCTTTGACCTACCCTGGCCCTGCCTGGAGCAGGCATCATTCCTTCCACAAAAGGAAAATCTCTCTCTTTCTTGGCCTCTCTCTCTTTCAAATAAGTATAGATCCTGCTGGGCTCTCTATAACTCTTAGATCTGTGGTTTCATTATTATTATTATTATTATTTCAAAGACTATACATTAATACATTGAATATTTCTTCCATTCCATCTTCTTTCTGATCTTCATCTAGAGCTCAACTGCATGGATGTTATGTCCTTGATACTGTCCTCTCAGATTTGTCCACAACCATTATGAAGAATTCTTTATCTCTGATTTCTTGGTCTTGATGGCTAATGAAAGCACTTTCTCATGATTTTCATGTTCCTGCTGAAATCATTCCATTCTTCATGCATTCAAGTGCACTTCAAGAGGTGGATGGGAGATGTGTGTTATGAAAACACTGTATCCATGTCAAATATTTTACAGTAAAATAAGCATCTTTATATTCCATTTTCTACAAACTTATGGGAATCTATTTGTGTTTCCCGTTGGAGCCTTTCACACATTATTTAGTTATGTTAACATTTCTGTCTGATCATTCCAAAGCCTGGATAATCTCTCATTCTGGCTTCATTGATTGATTTAGCCCTGGACAATAGATTGTTTACCATTTTCAGTCTGTTGGACTAAAAATTTTTTGTTGAATGCCAGACATTATACGGAGAAGAACAATAGAAACTGAGGTAAGTGGTGTTTATGCCTTCTCAAGATTACTCAATCTGATATGAGGGTTTGTACAAAGCCAACCACTATAATATGAGTCTGATGAGACAGAACACCCACACATGTTAGGCAAAGCAATGTTATTACTCGTGTATAGGAGGAAAGGATCAATAAAACCTAATGTCTTCCACTCTCAGCAAAGTTTCCCAGGCGGATAGGGCTCATTGGCTCATGACCCCCAGAGCACCCTGCTGTAGGGTTGGTAGCCAGGGCAGCTAGGTTTGCTGAATGCAACTATCCCTGATGGGAACAGGCTCTACTCCTATTCCTTAATTTTGTCAGGGCGCTAGAGAGTTCTTCCAAGCGGCTCCTCCCCTAGGGTTTAACTGTTCCCAAGTGACTATGCTACAGACTCAAGTCTCTCTTGCAGCCTTTCTCTTCCTCAGCAATGCAGCAAGTCCTTGTCCTCAGGGCTAGGCCCGGACATAGGTGACCCCTGTGCTCCTGCGCCGAGTGAGGCTTTGGCAACGTCTGTGCCCTCCTCCCTGTGGCAGCTGGACTTTGCCTTGCAATTGTCTGTCACTGGTGGTGGTGATGGTGGTGATGGTGATGGTGATGGTGGTGGTGATGGTGGTGATGGTGATGGTGGTGGTGACGGTGATGGTAGTGGTGGTGGTGTTGGTGCTGGTGATGGTGGTGGTGGCGGAGATGGTAGTGGTGGTGGTGCTGGTGCTGGTGGTGGTGGTAGTGGTGATGGTGGTGATGGTGGTGATGGTGGTGGAGATGGTGATGGTGTTATTGTTGGTGGTAGTGATGGTGGTGATGGTGGTGGCGGAGATGGTAGTGGTGGTGGTGGTGGTGGTGATGGTGATGGTGGTGATGGTGGTGGCGGAGATGGTAGTGGTGGTGGTGGTGGTGGTGATGGTGATGGTGGTGGTGGTGGTGGTGATGGTGGTGGTGGTGGTGGTGGTGATGGTGATGGTGGTGGTGGTGGTGGTGGTGATGGTGATGGTAGTGGTGGTGATGGTGATGATGATGGTGATGGTGGTGGTGGTGGTGATGGTGGTAGTGGTGATGGTGATGATGATGGTGATGGTGGTGGTGGTGGTGATGGTGATGGTGGTGGTGGTGGTGGTGGTGGTGGTGATGGTGATGGTAGTGGTGGTGATGGTGATGATGATGGTGATGGTGGTGGTGGTGGTGATGGTGGTAGTGGTGATGGTGATGATGATGGTGATGGTGGTGGTGATGGTGGTGGTGGTCATGATGGTGATGGTGGTGGTGGTGGTGGTGGCGGAGATGGTGGTGGTGGTAATGGTGGTGGTGGTGATGGTGATGGTGGTGGAGATGGTGGTGGTGGTGGAGATGGTGGTGGTGATGTGATGATGATGGTGGTGGAGATGGTAATGGTGGTGGAGTTGGTGATGTGGTGATGGCGGTGGTGATGGTGACGGTGACAGTGATGGTAATGGTGGTGGTGGTGGTGATGGTGATGGTGGCAGGTGATGCCTGCTTGCAGCTGTGCAGTTGTCTTCTTGGTTCTTGACTCTGGGCCCACAAGGATGCCTGTCCTTCCTAAGGTTTTGCTTTTACACGTTTCATAGCCAGATCTCTTTGTGTCATCTGGGGAGAGAGTTCTCTATCTTCCTAGAGAAAGATGGATTTTACAACTATTCTTTCCAAAGAAGCAGTGAATCGAAAGCATTTGTTAACAAGTTCCTAATGGCTTGAGACTTTTGCTTCATGGGAACATAGGGTCCAGGGACATAGGTAAACTTAGCACCTGCTCCCCCAGCCCCAGCCATCTGTTGCCTTCTTTCCCCTGGTGTTGGGGTGGGTGCTTATTTCAGCTCCTATCCTGTCCCAGTCCTGTTTCACTTTAAATTTATTTTATTTTTATTTGCTTGAAAGGCAGAGTGACACACAGAATTATCTTCCATCTGCTGGTTCTCTGTCCACTTACCCACCAGAGCTGTGACTGGACCAGGAGTCGAGAACTCAGGCTCCCCATGTCAGTGGCAGAAACCCAAGTGCTTAAGTCATCTCCTGCTGCGTCCCATAGTACACATGAGCAGGAAGCTGGATCAGGAGTGGAGGTAGGACTCCATCCCAGCACTCCTATTTAGGATGTCGGTGTCCCTAGTGGTGGTTTAACCCGCCTGCCCCAGTTTTTGAGGCTCCCGGGAAAGATGATGAGCTAGTGAGGACAAGCTCTGCCTGTGTCCAGGCCCCCAGCTATTCCAAAGGCCATTCTTGGCCTCCAAGGACTTGTTAACATTAGTGTTTACTTTGTAGTCCTTATTTTATGGCCATCACTCCTCCCACACCCCTGGGGAGGAGACACTAACTGGTGAAAGCTTGTATAACTGAGTATGCTTGGTTGCCCATTGCCTTGTGGCCTCAGCTCTTGGCTCTCAGGGGCTGCTGGAAAATCATCCGCACTGTTGGAGGTGGGTGTCCCCAGCTAGCTTCTTGCGAGAGGAAGCCTCCCTTGCTTATCATGGATACTTTTTTCTCAATAACCGGAAGAGCAGAGTTTCCCATTTCACATGCAGGAAACTAAGTTCCCTGAAAGAGGTTATGTTCCCAGAGACAGGAGGGCAAACCTGAGACTCCAGAACAGCGAGGTCTGATAGAGGGCTTCCCTAGGATGGGGGAGGGGACTGGGCTGAGAGATGGCAGGTGAGAGAGCAGAGGAGAGGGAGGCTGAGGGGAGTGAGAGTCAACAAGGTGTATACCCCTGTCAACTCAGCCACCAAGAGCAGAAAGGGGCTGGGTGGCTTCCTGCAACACCGTAGGTTGAGAACTGCCTTACGCAGAGTAGGGAAGGCAAGCCAAAGGCTGCGTGTCACAGAAGTATTGGCCACAGCTCTGGACTGCGTTCAGGGTTGATGGTGGCCCATGCCCTCTACTGCCTGCTTCTGCTGCTCCTCCCAGCCTGGGTCCCCGTCTCTCCATCCACACTACAGAGATCCAGGCCCACCAGCAGCTTCTCAAACGCATGCCTCTCTTCCCTGTCTTTGTGACTTTCTCTGAGTAACAAAACAAAATTGCTTCTGTCCCACTCCTGACAACTGTGTCTGTCCCAAGCTAAGAGAAGGTGGGGGGCAGGGGGTAGCTCTATGTGTGTGTAT
Organism: Ochotona princeps; assembly: GCF_030435755.1. NCBI lineage: Eukaryota > Metazoa > Chordata > Mammalia > Lagomorpha > Ochotonidae > Ochotona > Ochotona princeps. The sequence goes on along the minus strand of NC_080833.1, from coordinate 98,464,731 downwards.
GTTTCCAAAAGAGCCACAACTGTATGCACTATGTATGAGTGTGGCAGGAGAAGGGTAACCTAGCATGACTTAGAGGGTGTCTGCAGGGAGAGAGAGGCAGGCAAAATGGAATTGCTGTCATCATAGTTTTAGAGCAGCCTTGAAGGGCTGTGGCTCATTTGTTAGCATTCGCCTGCAAGGGGATAGCCCCAAGTGAGACAGCCTCGGGGTTGTTGGGTAACAACAGCAGCACATCTGAGGACAATACTTTGTGCAGCAAGCATCCACCCTGGTGTTATGTTTTTGAACCTCGCCACAACCCAGAGAAGGGGCTAGGCACAGACACTGTCACCATAGAGAAGAGCTTGATCCAGTGTCATGAATGCAAGGCCAGTGGTCTCACTCCCCCAAGTTGTCTGTGATGTGGTGCAGAAGAGAGGTGTGCTCCTGGGTGCCCATATGAAGAGTCGTGTGTGAGGTTTCCCTGCGGCAGGTGGACGGAGTGGGTTGAGGAGAGCCTAGTGGACAAGGCCTGAGTGAAACTCTCACGTCAGAGTGGCTGAAATGCCACCAGCACCGTCAGCACTACCACGTTCTCTACATACATCTGTCAGCATGAAAATCTGTCTTGATTCATTTGATTTTGTCTGATGTTAACAGCAGGAACTGTTATCACAAAGAGCCAAGTTCATGTTGCAACTCTACCTACCATCTAGGCAATGAGCACTGTAACTATTTTTTTTTTAAGATTTATTTATTTTTATTACAAAGTCAGATATACAGAGAGGAGGAGACAGAGAGGAAGATCCTCCACCTGGTGGTTCACTTCCCAAGCGACCACAACGGCCAGTGCTGCACTGATCAGAAGCCGTGAGCTTCTTCCGGGGCTCCCACGCGGGTGCAGTGTCCCAAGGCTTTGGGCCGTCCTCAACTGCTTTCCCAGACTACAAGCAGGCAGCTGGAAGGGAAGCAGGGCTGCCAGGGTTAGAACCGGCGACCATATGGGATCCTGGTGCGTGCAAGGCGAGGACTTTAACCACTACGCTATCGCACCGGGCCCAAATTAAGTATTTTTAAATAAGCAAATAAATCAAGATGTAGATACAGTGTGTGCTGAGATATAAGTTAAAATGGTTGAGAACTGTACCATATCAATGAACTTGAGTTATACAGGTACAAGATAATACCGACTGTAGTGATATCATAGAGTCCTAGGCCAAGGTCACTCACAGCTGGCTGGAGTATGATGTTACCTCTTCTGTCCGAGGGGAAGGAAGGACCAGAACATTAAGGGCAGGTCCTTAAACTCTGCTTTCAGTAAGAGTCACTGTTTAGCAGAGGAGGAAAGGGGAATGTGGAGCGTGGAAAGGGGAAATTCCTCAGCCTGTGGAACTGCATCATAAAAAATAAAAATTCAAAAAAAAAATGAATCACTGTTTCGGGGCTAGGTTAAGACTCTGCTTTCAAAGTCAAGCATCCCTAGGGATACATATTTGAGTCCTGGCTGCTCCACTTTCAATCCAGCTTCCTGCTTATATACCTGGGAAAGCGGTGGAAGATGGCTTACGTGCTTGGGCCCCTGCAACCACGTAAGAGACCCAGAGCAATCTCTTGGCTCCTGGTTTTGGTCTTACACGGAGGCTGAAGCGATCATGTGCAGAGTGAACCAGCAGATGGAAGCACTCTCCCTCTCTCGCTACCTCTCACATCAGTTATCTGAAAAAAAAATTAAAAAAGAATTGACTTTATTAAACTAGAGATTCAGTCTATCCGACCTGCGGTCTCGGACTCTAGCAAGTCCCTCGGGCGCTTCACCCGTGAGTCCTCACCGCCCTAGGTCATTGGGGGTGCACTGTTGTTGCAGGATGTGAGAGAGATCACGCCAGAGAAGTCTAGGATGTGTTAAGGAGTCTTGATTAACCAAGCCTGTCAATAGCAGTGCCCACTAGAAAATAGCAAATGAAATCACGTTGGCAATCAAGTCTGAATTGACACTCTGAGGGGAACAAATGGTCATTACCATGACACCCATCCATTAAACTGAAGCCCTAAGTTCCAGCTTCCCCAGCAATATAAATTATCCTAACAGACATGCAGTGAATAACCTGGACACACCCACAAAGCCGCAAACATTCACCTTTTCCTCTTCTCGGTCCGCATTTCATTATTGCTAAGCCTCACCTCTCCTGGAACTCTTGAAAGGACACAAATTAGAAATACAGAGCATCTTAGCATTTGCATCTTCACTGATTTGCCCAGTGAACAGAGGGTGAGGGATACAGACATATAGGGACCATGTTCAGAGGCTACCTGTCCTTGGAATCAGTCCACGGGAAGCCAGAGAGCGAGCAGGTACTGGGGAAGCCAAGAGTTGGAGTGCATGGGGCAATGGAAGCACGTGACCTAGAAAGCGAGCCCCTCCCTATCATGGACCTTTAGAGGGGCTCGCGAAGGGAATGGCCATGCAATAACACAGTATCACCCCCTCTCAGGTTCCAGGTGGTGATAGGTGAGCATCACAGGTGGGGATAAAGGACCACATAGGACGGGAAAGTGTGGCTTTTAGCTTGTGACCCTGTGACCCTGAACTAGCTGCCTATGATCACAGCACCTTCAGTAGGTAGTTTTCACAAGAGGGCTGGTTGTGTAAGCCTGATCAGGTCCATTTCTGTCTCTCTGCTCCATGGGTTAGCATGTGACCCTTCCTTCACCTGTATCTACCACCCTCATTGGACACTGAAGCAATCAGACCTCCCCATCTTGGACTGTGAGTCTTCCACGCCATGAGATACCGTGAACTTTCCTTCATCAGTAGCTTCTCTTGGGTATCTGTTGCAGTGATGAAAAGCTGCACTGCCAGTCAGGCAGTAGTAGGATCCATGGGCAGGCTCACAGGGTGGAGGTCTGGTCCTGTGTAAACAAAACATGCTCTCAGCTGCCACCCCTATGGCAACAGGGGAAAGTGGGCTGTCAGTGACTTTATTTGGAGTGAAGTGGAAAATTTCCTGCTAACCCGTGTGATATGCTATACAGTTTATGAGGTGTGTGTGTGTATGTGTGTGTGTGTGTGTGTGTGTGTACATTCCAACCATGGATAAACTGAAAGGAAGGGATTTTGTTTCTAGATTTATTGCTGAGAGTGTTATGATTACAATGGCACCCCCATTCCCCAGCAGAGGGTGAAAGGACTTGCTTTTGAATGGGGCTGAATTTTATAAAGAAGGCTTTCCATGAAAGCTTGCTCATCTCAGTGGGAAGGGACACTCAGGAGGTGGGGGCAAGCATGGCACCATCCATTGAGTCTTTGGTTGAAGAAGAGACTGGACTATGAGCTGGGGGTGCTTATTCTCACTGGCCCAGCGAGGAGCAAGGTATCCTTGGCTTGTATGACCTTCCTGTGCAGGCTGAGTACCTCCACCTCTGTCAACATGACATTGGGTGAGAAAATGGGTAGTAAGCCTGACAAGCAAATCCTACTGAAAGACGGGTAGATGCATCTCATACAAGGTGCTCACACATCCTCCTACCCTAACAGGGTGCCTGTGTTTACGTGTTTCATCTTGTGTGCTAAGTCTGGCCACAGCCTGAAGGCTTTGTAGAATTTGGTAGCTTTCAACCTGCATCTTGGATAGGATCATTTTACAGAGATTGTAATTTTTCCTCCTGGCTGGGGGAGTCATTTGTAACCGTTGACAGGTATACACAAATAAACGCAGGGATAATGGAGAAAGGGATGAGGAGCAGTTTCTCCCAGTGGTTGCATTTATGAGATTTGTAACAAGTTTTGAAACCATTAAATTGTTAGGTTGCTTCGGTTATGTGCTTTGTTTGCTTTTCCGTTTTCATGATGTTTGAAATGGGTGAGACCGTTTGCTGCATCCCATTTATAAGGCCAATTTATTAATTTACAAAAGTAGTATAATTGCCGAGAATAATTTTGCTTGTTCTGTCTACCAGGACACGAGTTTCAATTGCCTGGGAGAATCTGATGTATTAAATTTGTGATTATAATTTCAAATGTCTAAGGAAATGTGATTAATTTAAAAATAAGCGGAATAAATGTTAAGACGGATTTAATCTGTTAAATTTAAGCTACTAGAACATTTATCAAAGAGCCAGGAAAAACGATTTTTAAAATTCTTTTTTAATTGGCAAGTTCTTAAGTAGAATAAGATGATTTGTAAGTTAGGAGCTTATGATAAAGTATTTTAAAATGAAACCTTTAAATATTGCAGATTAGATGTTTAACAATGCAGTGTAATTGGCAAGTACAAAAGTCCCCTTTCCTTACATGGATAGAAGAAGAGAATGCACTCTCACCAGGCTTTGCAGATCACCTTGGTCCTGCCTGGGACTGCTTGTTAACTCCAATCAAGCTGATGAGTCAAAAGTGACACGTTACTTTTGCTTATTACACTCCCATGACCACAGAGTCTTGGACATTTTTTCATTGTGAGTTGTTCAGTTTTGATTGCCCTAGAATCTTAGCACTGAGAACAAAAGATGCTGGGCACCACTGTCTTCTAAAGTGGCGCCCTGGGGTGAGGGGGCCAGGGTGCCCACCTGGCTCAGTGGTCGCCACCTATGCCAGGCCTGCAAAGGCAGAGCAGTAAGCAGGGAAGTAGAAGTGGGGAATGCTCCAGGTTCTCCCGTGCTCCCCCACACGGGGAAGCCCTTAGCCTCAAGTCAGACATGAGAAGCCCAAAGAGTGTTATGTTTGGGAAAAGGAAGTGACACTTTAATTACATAAGCAGTGACCGACATTGTCCTACCCCAGCTGGCTGTTAGGTGGGGTGGGGCAGAGGCAGGGGCAGGGAAGAGGGAGTAGAGGAAGGGAGGTGATGAGATGCTTTCCATCAGGGATTCAAAGTGACACTGTAATTCTCACCTGGTCATTGTGGGATCCTTACGCCAGTGGAGCACAGACAGACCCAAACTATGGCATTTCTAGCAATGATTGGTCCTTGTCATTACCAAGACTTAGGCTTGCTGCTCCACACTGGAAGTGCATGTAGAACCCAGGGGACAACACATCTGGAACCTACCACCGAGCAGACCCTGCTGAGATGACCTAGATCCGTGGAAATGCTGGAGGAGTGGAAAGGAAATCTCCAAGGCGTGGTGAAGGATGACCCTAAATGGCAGCAGCAGCCCCAGGGGCAACAGGGCATACTCGCACATGTGCTGATCTTGAGTGTTGAGTCGGGCCACATCCTGAAGGCTTTGTAATCACTTGAACGTGACGTGAAGCAGGCCTCGGAGGGGAGAGGGTAGCTGGTTGCATGAAATTCCCCCTCAGTCTGCATTCACATCTTCTCAGCTCACCAGTTTTACTCTGGGCATCGTTAAGGCAACCAGCAGCGCACAGGTATAAAGAAACAGTATCTCACCTCAGCTTCCCTGGCTGCCTCCAGCTTTGCATATTTGGTTAGCTTCTCTCCTCCCTGGGGTTTCTGGCATTGGCTGAGATATGCTCACCGGGGCCCCCAAGCATTCTGAGGCATGTGTTTGCCTGCCAGTCGGAGGGAGTCAACACACCGGGGGCGATTCTGGATTGCATCACCCGATTTTTCCTGGAAGGCGATGCTGAGATGAAGTTAGGGGTACAAGGTGTTTATCTGATATGGTACAAGAGCAGAACTGGGTGGGAAACACCTACAGAACTCCATGCAGATCCGACGTCTGTTTCAGAGGAGACAGGAAGGGAGTCGGGTTGGGCAGGGAGAGCCACCTGCAGGCTCTCAGCCCAGTCTGGATGGCACATGCCCACAGAAACGCCAAGGTCCCAGTGTCCTACCAACCTCACTCATTCAGTACTGCCCCAGCAGAGTATGACTGACTCCAAAAAGCAACTAGAGGCTCTGGGCTGAGGACACTCCTTGCAAGGGCACAGCAAGTTCTTTCCTGAACTTACACATTTCCATAGCGCAAGAACCACGTGGGTGCGGGAGTCAGTGAGTGGAGAGAAAACACCTCTCTTGGAGGCCCTGGGGCGGATGATTCTGTGTTCTGCCTTCCCGGACGTGCCCAGCAGGACCGAGCCCCACCGGCCTACAGCTCAGTTACTCGACCTTTCCTCCTTTTTTTACTCCTCCCAAGCTCCTCCCTCCTGTCTCTGGAGGTCGCGTCCCCGTCCCTACCCAACTATCTGCTTACCAGCCCATTCTCAAGCTCTGCTCTAGTGAACTCCGGGACTCCAACGGCTGGCTTGCTGGGCTTCTCAGGTCAGCAGTGCCCTCTTCTGGTGCCACGGGGAAGGTCCGTTTCTTTAAGGAAGAGAGAGAGAGTGTGTGTGTGTGTAAGGCTCTTGATTTTGCTCAGCTACGCACAGTCTGATACTCCTTCGGCACGGGAGGGAAGGCTGTCCTCAGAGGTTGTACTCTGTGCAGGTGATCTTGCAGCGTCGGGAACCCTCCTGGCCAGTCCCTGCCTGCTGCCCTGCCCCTCTTTGCATTAGTAATTCGGTTATTTTTACCTTTTCTTCGATTTTTCTTGATCATTCTATCATAGGGGTTTCTAAAGCTTTTTTTTTTTTTAATTTTAGGAAGTGTTTATGTATTTATTTGAAAGGTAGAGTTGCAGAGAGAAAGGGAGAGGTAAAGAGAGAGCCCCTACATGTGGTGGATCACTTGCCAGATGGCCGCAACAGTGAGGGCTTCGATGAGGCTGAAGCCAGGAACCAGGAACTTGCTCTGGGACTCCTGTGTGGGTACAGGGCCCGAACACCTGGGCCATCTTCTGCTGCCTTCCCAGGCACATACGCAGGGAGCTGGATCAGAGGCAGAGTAAATTGAACCGTGCCCATATAGGATGCCAGGGCACAGGGAGCAGCTTAACCGCAGCACTGGTTCCAGCATTCGTGTTTTCAGTGAACCAACTTTGAGTCTGTTCTGCTTCTCTTGAATTTGCTTTTTCTTTCTTTCGATTTGGGTTTGTTTATTGATATTTCTGTAACTTCTTAATTCTATAACTCACTGATTTTCAATCTTTTCTTCCTTTCTGATGTACATGCCTAAAGTATGCAGTTCCCTCTTAGATTTATCTAGCTGCATCTCAAAACTTGTTTTATTTTAAATATTTTTTTTTAATCTGAGAGGCAGATTTATACAGAAAAAAGAGATAGAAGTGGGTATCTTCCATCCACTCCATTCCCCCAAATGGCCACAATGACCAGAACTGAGCCAAGCAGAAGCCGGGAGCCAGCAGCTTCTTCTGGGTTTCCCACATGGATGTAGGGTCCATCTTCTGATGTCTTCCGTATCGGTAGGCAGGGAGCTGGATAACAAGTGGAGCAGCCGGGATTTGAACTGGCACTTGTATGGGAAGCTGACATCACACAGCACCAGTTCCCCACAGGTTTTATGAGGAATATTTTCATCACCCACTCACTTGTCAGCGATTGTCTTCGCTCAAGTGTTTTAGAAAGCAGCACCTGAAGGAGTGATTATGATGTTGGTGTGTTTGGGGGTACAGGCTCCTGGTAGTGGAGGCAAGAAAACCAAAGAAGGGGCAAAGGGGCATGTGACCGGTGAGATGCCACACCTGCTTGTTCCCACGCTGCCTCACAGGGCCCGTGACAACTGTGTTAGCACAGTGTGTTCAGTCTCTCCAGGAACGCTACAAGAGAAAAGAGGATGAATCTGATTTTTCATGTGAAAATAAAAGGAAAAATCATAGTAAAAACTCTGGAGACTAAAGTTGGGAATCTGTCAGGACAGTAGGGTTTCTGACTGGGACTAGGTCACCCACACCCGTGGGGCAGGTGTCTGGAACAGAGCATCACCTTCACTCAGAGGCTCGGGCTGCCTGGCAAGAGGTGGTGAGACTTGTTTTCTGGCTACTTTTGCTGAGTTCCCAAGTTATTTCGTTCTCTCCCACCGGTCACATGGCCCCGTCACATAGCTCCTACTCTCAACTCTGACTAGGTTGCCCACAACAAGAATCTCAAGGTGTTGAGGTTCCACAGCACAGCGTGCTCACTTTTCCTGCCTTTTTTGCTGCACTCAGAGGGCTCTGATTTTGTGTCCCTGGAACCGCGATTCCTAAGGCCCTAAATAAAGCTTTTGTGCTTTGACGTTTCCGAATTTGCGCTGATTAACACCCATCTGGCTTTCATTTCCCACGTCCCCTTAGTGCAGGTTTGTACTAGATAACGTTATTGTTGGAATTTTTATATTTTTATTTCTGTATTTTCACATATTTGGAAGCTGGAGGGGGGCAGTGGAGGAAGCGGCAAAATTCTTCAACACCACGTCGTCACAGTCAAAGTAGTGAGACATGGACAGGCAGACAGGGGAGGTGTACCGCTCCAGGTTGATCTGGTGGTTAATGGAAGTTAGATCAAAAGTGGAACAGCCAGGATACCAACTGGCGCTCTGATATGGGATGTCAGTGTGGCAATCAGCAGCTTAATTTGTTACACTTGGTATTTATCCTCAAAGAGTTTTAGTCCTGTATTTAACCAAGGAAGTTCGGCCCAGGAGGTGTCTGCCTAGTTAATCTGATAGGTAATGGTTTGTAAGTGGTCATGTATAGATTCTCCAGAAGGGTTCAAACCAGGATTTAAAAATGATATAGTTTCAAGAATAAGATTTAAGTTACGGGACAATATTGTTTAGCATCTCCACAAACAGTCAAGAAGTGAGCCAACAACCTCTCTGTTGTTCCAGAAGTGGCAGAACACAGTGAGGTGGCTGCCTAGGGGTGAACTATGGGGTCTCTTCTAACACATCACCTATGGCTGTCATTAGCCTCAGATACGCAAGTCATTCCCCAGTAATGATGTTCAGATTCTTTGAAAAATGTGCCATGGTTCATTTCACTTTCTTTCAGTTTTTTTAGTCTATATTCTCAGTCCCAATCCTTGCCTGCTGTTTACAACAAAGTCACTGTGAGTGCAGCGGCAGGTTCACATCTAATTAGAACCTTGCTGTTATCATCATGGCCCTCTGCAGAGTTTGCAACCATGGCAGTCTTCTGAGATAGCTACTGTCAGGTAATCATGCGTAAGATCCATTTCTCATGAAACTTCAGCCTTGTATTTCATTTTGGGGTCTGATTGCCCACTGGTGACTCCATCTGATCTTTTATATTATTCATCTTGTCATCTTTTTTGAAAACACTGCTGATTAATGCTGTTGTAGCTAGGTTTTGTTTGTCTCTAATTGCCAGGATGGAGCTGTCCTGGTTGCTGGTCTGATCTGGCTCTAACCAAGGACTGAGGGACTGACAGCAGCAAGCACAGTCATAAACCTTTTTAGCCACATATTTGAGCAACAAAGAGGTCTTAGAAGAAGAGAGTCTTCAGTTAATTGCTTCTGGGATCCATGTTTTTTAAAAGACTTATTTTGTTTTTATTGCAAAGTCGGGTATACAGAAAGAAGGAGAGACAGAGAGGAAGATCTTCTGTCCAATGATTCACTCCCCAAGTGGCCGCAGTGGTTGGAGCTGAGCTGATCCAAAGCCAGAAGCCAGGAACTTCTTCCAGGTCTCTCATGCAGGATCCCAAGGCTCTGGGCCATCCTTGACTGCTTTCCCAGGCCACAAGCAGGGAGCTGGATGGAAAGCAGGGCCGCCGGGATTAGAACCAGCATCCATATGGGATCCCAGCGTGTTCATGGCGAGGACTTTAGCTACCTGGCCACCATGTGGGGACTCCTGGGATCCATTGTTAACAATTTCATAGGCTGGAAGTGCCAGAGCAATGTTATTTTGCTGGGAATGCACTTTTGTAGACTTAAAAGAAGCAACAATCAAAATAAATAAGTAAATGAATGAATAATAACAATTAAAAATTATAAAACTAAAACCAACAAGAGAACAAGTTTGAATCTTATGAACAGTGAACAGAATTACAGTTTAATAGTAGTTGTATTGTAGGTGACTGTCATGTAAGTACATGGAGAAATGATAATATATATTTCACATGCTAAACAAATGGAGGAATAGTAGTGCTTTGATCTTAATTTGGGTGTTGGTTAGAAGTGTTATTAGATGACAAAAAACTTCATTTATCTGTACACTTTGCACATTTGTTGGCTTGTATATTGTATTTTAATAAAAAAATTTAAAAGGTGATTCACCATATGCTTATTTAAGATTTGGAAAACTTCCAATGTTAGAAAGCCTAAATAAAGCAAACACCCTTTTTTTTCAGAAAAAAATAGAATCTAATTTTTGAAGTTTTACTATCAACTAAGAAGTTACAATTCACTTACTCATCGAAAGAGCAAGCGCTCTTGAAGCCAGGCAGTCTACATATTTTTTGGATTCCAATTCTTCAAACTATATTCTACTATGAAGAAAACAGTTTTTTTTCTTAAAGATTTACTTTTATTACAAAGTTAGATATAGAGAGGAGGAGAGACAGAGAGGAAGATCTTCCGTTGATGATTCACTCCCCAAGTGACTGCAATGGGCCGATGCGCGTTGATCCGAAGCCGGGAACCAGGAACCTCCCCCCAGGTCTCGCACACGGGTGCAGGGTCCCAAAGTCTTGGGCCGTCCTCGACTGGTTTCCCAGGCCACAAGCAGGGAGCTGGATGGGAAGTGGAGCTGCTGGGATTAGAACCGGCGCCCATATGGGATCCCAGTGCGTTCAAGGCGAGGACTTTAGCCACTAGGCCACGCCGCCGGGCCCAAAGAAAACAGAGTCTTAATACATTTATTCGCATCATCACTTTGCCAAGAAAAATGCAAAGATTGCTAAGTAGTTTAGAATTTTGGAGGAATTCAGTACAAAGAAAAGGTAAATAATTTTATCTTTGCTTATCAAAGCTTACTTCACCAAAAAGTCACAAGCCTTGAAAATCACAATAAACAGTTCGTAAAGCCTAGCACAGGAAATATTTACATATAGAATCAACAACATCCTAACTTAAGTAAAAGACAGAGGCCCTGACTCTCACAAATAGCAGATTTCTAAGTGAAGGTGTCTACACTGGTGTACATATAGGAACAGGATTTATCTAACAGTGGAGAAAAAAGGCTACTCAGATGTGAGTGTAGTCATGATCTAGCCAGACAGCTTATCCAAAGTCGGGGGTGGGAGATAGGGAGACAGCACACCTGAGTAGCCCCCCAACCTACAAACCCCCAGTGCTGGCCTCTTTTACATGCATGAAGTTGTCTGGAGAGTTAAGCTCCAAATTCCACATGAAACTTGACTTTCAAGCCTCCATGGCATCCTGCCCTTCTAGCTCCGATAAGGAACAGGTGCATGCAGGGCAAGAGAGAGTTTGATTATCAGATAGAGGAATAGCATGTTGTGGCTGGCAGGAACTCTTGGCTCACACAGATCTAAACCAGCCACCTCGTTAGAACACAACAACAGACATTTAACACATTTCACTGGGTCATCAACTCTTGACTAATTACTTACTAATTACATGAGCAATTTCATGACTCCATCGGTGTCTTTTCCAAAATTTTTAATAAATCCGAGGATCTTTTGTCAGAAACCTGCAATTACTAACATTTGTTAGTCTTTTATTATTATTGTAAATGTTTCCTGAGATGAACTGAAACTGGAGATAAATGTACTTATAATAACTGGTAATAACTGGTTAACGTTGGGATAACAGCTTAGCAATCCACAAAATCTAGTGTTTGCTGTATATGGCATTTTAGAAAGCACAGCAGTTTTTCTCAGAGGTATTCCAGCCTTACAGTGATCCAGGCCCGTGATGGGGGGCGTGGATGCTCTTAAAGGTTTCAGGAAAGTTTCTTAGTTATCTTTTTTTTCACTGAAATAAGAACGTTGATTGAAAAAGTTTCACCAGGAATACCAGACCAGTCATATAAATATCCAAAAAACTATCTATATAATGTAGCCTAATTCAACGTCATTGTCCAGTACGACGTACGCTTTCCCCATAGGACCTGGACAAGGTTCTGCAATGAGCTCCAGGCTTGTGTCTGCTAGTAACATATTCCTGGGAGTCACTGGCACTTCCCCTACCTACTCGCTCTGAACCTGCACCTGTCAAGGCGCAGTGCTCAGTGTAACTCAGTTCAGCTCCTGGGACCTGGGCAGGAACCCTCTCACATCCCTCAATGCTGGTGGGAACTCGGACTTTCAGCACTAGAACCACCAGTATCACACCCGCACCCCACAGCAGCTCATGAAGTTTGCATCTACATCAAACGATTCCACAGCCACAACTCTCTCTTTTTTAAAAAATTACTTACATTGCATTATGTGACACAGTTTCATAGGCTCTGGGATTCCCCTAACCCCTCCCCGTACTTTTCCCCCATGGTGGATTCCTCCACCTTGTTGCAGTATTACAGTTCAAATTCAGTCAAGATTCTTTCATTGCAAGCATATACCAAGCATAGAGTCCAGCATCTTATTGTCCAGGTAAATTCAGTGGTTTCTTGGGGAGACCATCTCTGGTCTGAAGGCACAGCTGGCAGACTATCATCCTGATCAATTTAAAGCCACAACATAACATCAACGACAATTTACAACATTATGGAATTAATTGGCATGGTATTGAGTAACCAATATGTTAAAACAATGCAAGTTCTTATCCACATCCTGTGACTACTTCATTGACATTTCAATTTTAGTTCCTATACAACCAGCTTCTATACACCTTAAAAATGGCTATAGGGTACTATTCAGCTGTCTTGTGTCTATTTTCATTGTAGTATTTAGCAGTTCATAGTGTTGAAGCATAATTTTGCTGAACTTGGCAGATTTTAGGATAGTCTAAACTGGCTTATAACTCTAACAACACATATGTCAACAGTTGATGTGCCGAGCAGTTTTAGGAGGGGTGTGCAAAGAAATCTTCAATACCTTAGTGAGGAGTAACTAAACTTTGTGTCCTGTCTAGTAAGGTATGTGTGAGTCCATGCTGACCATTTCCTCATGGTTCTAAGTTTTCCTTATTGTTCTCTGTCTATCTATTCTAGCTTTGTTGTTGTTGTTTGGGGGTGGGCATCTGGAGCGACCCTAATGGTCAATGTAAGAGAGGGTGGGGATCCAAAGATGGAACTAAGTAAGGACCAGAGAAAGCTCCTCTCCCTAGTCCCATAGGAAGTTTACTGTTCTTCTGTTTCTGCAGACAACTCAGGGATCCTGGCTGTTGTTCCAATTACCTTGGATCCTGAGAGGAAGGATTTGGGCTTCTTCCATCCCATGTGGTAGATCCAAACGGGGGTGGGTGACCTCAGAGTTCTCGTCCTCCGAAGGCACTCCAATTCCCGTGGCCTCTGTGGTGGTTGGGATGTAGTCCTTGGTGCCTGTACTGATAGTCCTTGGTGAGGATCCAGGAGTCTCCAGGGTTGGGATACAAGTCTCTTCCTGTCCACCTCACAGCCACAACTCTTGATGCCACAGTTCTGGTACTGATCAGGCTTGCCTGGTGGAATGACAGTGGGTCCCATAGCAATGGAAATATGGCTATGGCCATCACGGAGTTCCAGTGTGACTGACGGTCAACTCATTGGGGCTGGAAGACACACACCTTTGTAAGCCCGTGTTCACTTCAGAGTTGTACTATCACCTCCAGGATCTCTTGCAGCCCACTCATGGCACTGCTGATCTTAATTATAGCTGAAGAAATCACTTGGAGTTGACTACTTCGGGGCTGCCCTAGAACCAAGGCCAAGGCAACTGAGTCACTGGCACTATATCCCATGTGAGTCAGTCTCTCGCAATGAAGGCTTTTGCATTTAGAAGAAGACACTTATGGCAGATGCAGAGACATGGGAAGTATGAAGAAGGAGGTATGATCTCCGAAAGAACACAAGCATTCTTCAGGAGCATATTCTGATCTGATGGGGATCAATGGGGTTTATGGAAAGAATTCAAGGTTGTGATCCTCATGAAAACTTCTGGGAGTGGAGATACCTCCGGGTGCACCTGGAGAGGCAAACAGCAGATCGTGACCACTAGATGGCGCCAGGCCATCGCGCACGGAGCTGCACCAGATGCTTGGCTTGGTTGGACTAGGAGTTGCTGTGCAGGGTTGTGCGCATCCCGCCTCTGCCTGCTCTCTCTTGAAGGGAAGACAACGCACCGCACGGGCAGAAAGGTAGGCCCTGCGTTGTCAGGCAAGCAGGAGAGGCCTGCCTGGAAGAAGCTGAAGCCCAAGCAGAGAGCTGGTAAGGGGAATTCTCTGCCTACTGACGACCTTGAACTTGGTCCTGAAGCAGTTCTGGTTAGTGGTGGTATGGAAGTTGCAGAACCCGGTTGAGGGCAGAGCTGTGGGCACTTGGGTGGTTCACTAGCCTTCGCTGGTTCTCTGCCCTTGTGCAGATCTGTGCGCCCACAGCCGGCCCAAACACCGTTTTGGGTCACTGCCCTGGAGCAGGACCCTGCTGCCCAGAGTCTGAGGAAGTGACCCCTCCTTTTGTGCTTTGTGCGAGAACCGGTGGTGCCCCTCCTCAGCCCTAATCTCCACCCTCTTTCACAGTTTCCTGCACCCACTGTCACACAGCCTTCCTGGCCTCTAATACTCAGCCCTCATGTTGGGGCCGTTTCCACAGTGGACTTTGCTTCTCCCTGCATCCCTGACCTCTCTGCTGGCCTGTGCAAAGCCAGCTGGCAGATTTTTTTTAAGAGTTATCTACTTGAAAGTCAGGGTTATAGAGAGAATCCTCCATTTGCTCATTTGTTCCCCAAATGGCTGTAGCAGGCAGGGCTGGGCCAAACCACAGGCAGGAGCCAGAAGCTTCTTCTGGTCTCCCACATGGGTGTAGGGACCCAAGCACTTGGGTCAACCTCTGTTGCTTTCCCAGGCACGTTAGTTGGGAGCTGAATAGCAAGTGCAGCAGCAAGGACTCAATCTGGCACCCATATGGGATGCCAAAGTATTGGTTCTAAGGGGTACACCACAGCACAGGCCCTTGGGCTGTTAGATCAGCAGCCTCATCCTTTATCATGATGTAGTAGACTCTCACTTTCTGAGCCTTTGGTGTAAGAGATTGTTGGGGACCCTTTGGTTAGAGAAGTATTGATGGGGGATTGCCCGGAAGGAAGAAAAGGAGGCATGGGCCTCTGGGGCCCTGGAGAAGGAAGGGAGACAGGCAGACCCCAAATTGAGGAAAAGGGCACCCTGGGGGTATCAGCTGGCACCGCTGGGAAAGAGGCGATTGAAGGCATACCTGTGTTGTTAGTTTCCTGCAGGCTGCATTCTCCTAAGCTCTGGCTCTCCCACTAGATCCTCGGAGCTGCCGTCTCCACTTGACCTTGAACTTGGGATCACGCTCTGGCTGGGTCTGATCAAGTCTGTCTTGCCTGTTTTTACAAATAGAACAGAGGTGATTCTTCAGATCCAACCTCAGTCTACGCTGAGGAACTCAGAGGGCCTGCCAAGTCTCCCTGTCCTGGTGGCTAGGGGCTGAACTGAGCCCAATCTCGGCCAGGCCACTGGACTCTGGGGCGAGTTCTGCAGCTCCTGGTTCTGGGGCCTGAGAGCAGCCACAGTGACCACAGAACAGCAAGTGAGCTCTGTTGCCTTGCTGGCCCAGTCTGAGCCCACTCAGTCGCCCCAACCCTTCCCCATAAAGCCAAGTCCAAGGGCCTTCATGCTGCTTCTCCAGAACCTGGGTGCCTCGGTGCCATGGGCTTTTCTTCAGGCTCTTGCCCATTGCCCCGGCTCCCAGTGACCTGTGTCCAGACCCCCTGCACATATCCCTACAAGCCAGGCAGGGCACAGTAGTGCTCCTGGGGCCCTGGCAGAGTGTGGACACCTGCCTTGCAGTGAGGGGATGTGACGGTGGCCCCTAGGGTCAAAGGAGTGACTATTTACAAGCAGGTGCACCACAGTGGCTCCCAGATTGGGTAAGCACAGTGAAAGGAGAGATCTGGAACCTTCTGGCTTTCCTCAGGCCCACAGTGGCCTTGGGTCACTAGAGCCACTTAACTTCCTTTCCTGTGCGTAGCCTACATACCACAGACAAGCCCCCATTTCCACCAAGCCCCACAGGGCCAGCAAGACAGCCGGGGTGGCCAGGAAGGCCTGCATCGCATCTGCCTGAATTGTGAACCTGACACCATCTCCACTCATGATGACTTCTGCTTTTGTTGTATAAGAATTCATATGAAAAAAGGGTGCATTATCTTGTATGTGTGTGCGTAATCCTGTGGTAGCCTTTATCCATGTCTTAAAAATATAATGGAGACTTCAAGAAGCACTGGTAGGTTGGCCTCGCTGCAGGGGTGAAGTGGCCTGCTCTTGGGGTCCTGGAGGGTCGAAGATGAGGTAGGTCCTTGGCGTGGAAGAGGTCTGGCCTAACTCGCCGCCCTTCCCCACCCTTCCTGCCCCTCCCTTCCTCTCTGAGACAACTCCTAGAGTTAGGGAGAAGCACGGGGTATACTTTGGGTTGGCCTGGGACCTGGAGCCGCCCTGCCTGCCCTCAGCCTCTTCGAAGTAGGTGGCCAGCTCTTTTCAGAGCCCCGCTCCTCAGACCTCAGCGGCGGCTGCCAAAACCCACACACATGGAACACGTGGGGGTGCAGGAGTGGCCTCTCGGGGAGCACACGCCAAGGTTGGGTGCACCCTCCACAGGGCTCCCAGGGCTTCAGAGCCCCAGAACCGCACGCCTAACTAGGGGAAAAGCTCGACTCAGGGGTCCTGACCTTCAGAACAAGAGCCTTGGCCAAGCGGAAGCCTCCACTGAGGATTGGAAATGTGTTTAGGGATAATCACTGGGTCAGGCAGCTCATTAAGTTGCTAACATAACCAGCTGGGAATCATGAAGGGGGAAGTGATACTAACGATACAATAGCTACCATTTACCTTGTGCCAGGAACTGGGCTAGATGTTTCACAGACATCTGCTTTAATCCTTAGAACCATGCTAGCATCTGAAAACTGTTTTTATGACTCTTTAGATAAGGAGAATTGAGAATTAGGCCAGGCCAGCTAGCTTGCTGGCTCACCCAGGAGCAAGAAGCAAAGGAATTCTAGACCAGATCGGCCTCCTTAACTTCCAGAGCAATTCATGCTTTTGAGAGGTAAAAAGATAGAGAGCGGTAGACAGAGACTGATAGGCAAGGAGGGAGGCAGAGGGCGAGTTTCCTCATTGGCTGATCCATCCCCAAAATGTTTACAAAACCAGGGCTGGGCTGCGGCCACCGCTGAGGCCAGCAGCCAGCATCCCAATGCTGGTGTCTGGTGTGGGAGGCAGGAACACCAGCATTTCAGCCATCACGTGTAATCTCTGAGGAACTGCACTGCTGAAGACCAGGGCCGCAGTAGGAGTCTGACTCGAGTACTCCAATATGGGACTTGGGCATCTTAGAGCTAGGCTAAATGTACGCCTAACATTGACGTTAATCCCAGGGATTCCTTTCTGTTTTACAGAGAGAACTAGGAGGTGAAAGGTAATGGACTTCTGTGCCATGCAAGCATTTGAGCAGATTACCAAAGATTTTTAATGCACAAAATGCATCTTTCTACAGCATCCAATCTGTGTGTCTTCTTAAAAAAGTAAAAATGACCCTAAGATCTAACAGTTGTATAGCATATGAAAATAAAACTTAATCAACTTAAGCTTAGTAAATGAATATCATCATCAATGTTTTCTTTTTATTAGTTCACTCTCAAGTTAGTTTTAGCTTTTAAATTCCCCAAGGTCTTCAAAATTGTTCTTATGCTGATGCACAGCCAAATAATTTCCACTCATATAAAATTATTGGTCAAAGTATCAAGATTATGTTTACAATTGGGAGCCACTCTGAGAACTCAGGAAAGATGTTCTTGGGGGCTGTTACTGTGGCATAGTGGGCTAGGCCTCTGCCTGCAGTGGTGGCATTCCGATATGGTCACTGGTTCATGTTCCAGCCACTCCACTTCTGACCCAGCTTCTTGCTTATGGCACTGGAAAAGCAGTGGAGGATGGTTGAAGTCCCTGGGCTTTTGCACCTGAATGAAGACCCAGAAGAAGCTTCTGGCTTCATATTGGCTTAGCTCTGGATATTGCAATCATTTGGGGAATGAATCGGCAGATGAAGATCTGTCTTTCTCTCAGTCTCTTCTTTTCTCTGCAAATCTGCCTCCCCCCAATAAATCAATCTTTAAATCATCATCATGATCATAAAAAGAAATAAAGTAAGATTTGAGGGAGATGGATCTTATGGCAGTGTGGGTAAAGCCTCCGTTCTCTGGCCCTTATTGGAGTGCCAGCCTACTTGGCTTCCCACCCACTTCCCTTCTCATGTTTCCTGGGGAGCAGCAGGTCAAGACTCAGTAACTAGGGAGAACAAGAAGGAATTCAGGGCTCCTAACCTTGATCTGGCACAGCCCTGTCTGGTGCAGGCATTTGGAGAGTGAACCAATGGATGAAGTCTATCTGCTTTTCAAATAAATAAAACATATAAATACACATTAAATTAGGATAGGACTATATAATTTTATGGAACAAAAGTCCTTTGCATGGTTATAGACAGAAATATTTGTATTAGAAGAAAACAATCTTTTTTTTTTTAAAGATTTATTCACTTTATTACAGTCAGATACACAGAGAGGAGGAGAGACAGAGAGGAAGATCTTCCGTCTGATGTTTCACTCCCCAAGTGAGCCGCATTGGGCCGGTACGCGCCGATCCGAAGCCGGGAACCAGGAACCTCCCCCAGGTCTCCCACGCGGGTGCAGGGTCCCAAAGCCCTGGGCCGTCCTAGACTGGTTTTCCAGGCCACAAGCAGGGAGCTGGATGGGAAGTGGAGCTGCCGGGATTAGAACCGGCACCCATAAGGGATCCCGGGGCGTTCAAGGCGAGGACTTTAGCCGCTAGGCCACGCCGCCGGGCCCAATCTTTTTTTTTTTTTTTATTACTGTCACTTTTCTAAAACTTGACCTCTGGGGCAGGTGTTTGGTCTAGCGGTTAAGTCACTGCCTAAGATGCCCATGGCCCATGTTGGAATGCTTGGCTTTGAGTTCAAGCTCTGACCCCCAATGCGAACTTCCTTCCATTGCACACCTTGGAGGGCAGAAAGCGATAATGCAGGTGGTTGAGTGCTTCTCATGGGGGAGACCTGGATTGAGTTCCTGGCTCCTGGCTATGACCTGGCTCAGCCTACGCCATTGCAGGAACCAGCAGATGAGAGTAATCTCCTTTTGTCTGTCTCTGTGCCTCTCTAAGCAATGGCAATGGCATTCAATCTCTGATTCCAGAGTTGTGAACCAGTCTAGTCAATTGAAGGCGAGCCAAGGCGCTCAGCAGATAGTCACATCGTCCCTGAAGGTAGGAGTAGATGAGGCATACATCCCAAGGAAGGCATTTCTTGTAATTGCCTTTGCTCATTTTCAAATGACTAACAGTGTTTCTTCCCTTGATGTGCTGAGCAGATTTTTGGAAGAGTTGGTGCATATGGGTACATGAGCAAGAGGGAGTTTGTTAGTGTATCAAGAGTGAGCCAGGATTGTCCAGGCCTTCTGTGCCATGCTAATACATCTGGGCTTTCTTCTGTATGGCAGCAGAGTTCTGAGGAACAACAGTGACATAATTGCTTCATATATTTAAAAGGTTTTTCTGCTATCAGTGGGAGATAGTTTAGGGAAGAAGGAGAGGGAGGTGGGGAGACCAGTGAGCAAGTTGATGTAATGCTCCTTGGAAGGGGTAGCCAGGTCACTCAACACGAAGAGTGTGAGATGAGGTGTTTCAAGATGAAGTAAAAGTATTGCCTGAAAAGGCAAGAACCAGTATAAAACCAATTAATAATTGGAATTATTAGATTCAGAAGGCAGAAATAGATCTGCCATGACCCCTATGCTCCAGCTTGTAGGTATTGGTGAAGTCTGGGCAAATGGGAGGGTTGATTAGGATGCAGACGAATGCGTGCAGGCTTCGAGGTGCTGCATGAGAGAAGGCCTAAAAGCCTTCCATGGTGACAGCTAATAGACTGAAAATACAATATGACTTAAGGACAACAATCAAGGCTGTGGGCGAAGTGTCAAAGCCAAGGGAATGGAGGCACTGCCTGGTGAGTAAGAAGAGAAGAGGATGGGTGGCAAGTCAGCTCCTACACTGAAGGTGAACTGCTCACCAAGGGAACTGCCGGTCTGCAGTCCCGGGATTGGGACTTGTGAAGTTTATCACAGCAAATTTCCTTATGCCTGGTCGAGTAAGATGGGATATTTGCATTGTAAGCAGGCAAGGCAGATTTTTTGCTTTCTTACTGCAGTGTTGCATGAACTAGCAGAGAGCACTGAAGACAGCTGCCATAAATGCATAAAGGAGCTATTTAGTACTGATCCTGCCTGCTCTCTTACGGGCTGAGGCATGTCTCATGTTGTAGCCTTGTCTGACACTTACCGAGAGGACAAATGGCCCTCCGCTCTCTTGGTTCTTCAGCCATGCATTCAAAACTTCAACCCACAGTTGATTGAAAATATTTGGGAAAAAATTATGTCTGTACCAAAAATGTACAAGTGTTTTCCTTTCTTTTTAAAAAATACTTATTTATTTTTTATTGGAGATGTATTTTTACTTTATTGGGGAAGATTGACAGGAGAAGCAGAGAGAGAAAGATCTTCCATCTGTTGGTACACTCCCCAAATGGCTACAACAGTTGAAGCTGAGCCTCTCAGATGCCAGGAGCCAGGAGTTTTATCTCCGGTCTCCCATGTGGTGCATGGATCCAAGGACCTGAGCCGTATTCCACTTATTTTCCAGGCCAATCATAGGGATGTGATTCAGAAGTGGAGCAGCCGGGACACAAATCGAAGTTCATGTGGGATGCTGCTACTTGAAGGTGGAGGATTCGCCTGTTGAATCACTTTGCTAGCCCCTTAACATTCTTTTTAAAAAGATTTGTTTACTTACTTGAAAAGCATAATTGAGAGAGAGTTCTTCCATTTGCTGGTTCATTCTTTTTTTTTTTTTTTTTTTTTTTTTTAAGATCTTATTCATTTTATTACAGCCAGATATACACAGAGGAGGAGAGACAGAGAGGAAGATCTTCCGTCCGATGATTCACTCCCCAAGTGAGCCGCAACGGGCCGATGCGCGCCGATCCGATGCCGGGAACCTGGAACCTCTTCCGGGTCTCCCACGCGGGTGCAGGGTCCCAACGCATTGGGCCGTCCTCTCCTGCTTTCCCAGGCCACAAGCAGGGAGCTGGATGGGAAGTGGAGCTGCCGGGATTAGAACCGGCGCCCATATGGGATCCCGGGGCTTTCAAGGCGAGGACTTTAGCCGCTAGGCCACGCCGCCGGGCCCGCTGGTTCATTCTTAAAATATCTGCAATGGCCAAGCTAGACCAGGAATGAGGAATTTCATCTGACTGTCCCAGGGGTTATCAGAGGCTCAAGTATTTGAGTCATCTTCCACCGCTTTCCCAGGTGCTTAAGCAGGAAGCAGGGTGGGAGGTGGAGCAGCTCGCACTCAAATAAGTGTGCATATGGGAAGCCAGTTTCACAGGTGATGGCCTGAACAAGCTCAGTTTAGTATTCATGGTCCTAGTAATGCAGAAAAAACAATAACCATTAAAGTGGCATTCTCCAAGTATGTCAGATCCCACCCCAACCATCAGTAAGTCCAAGTGTTTTAAGTTTCCAGCACATGGTACATTTTATTTAAGATTAAAGTTCCTATCTTTTTGGGCTACGAGGGTCAGGTTACAATGTCAAACAGATTAGTGGGGTCTGCCAAGAATATGTGAAGTTTTAATGAGCTTTCTGATGACCGAGAAATCTTTATGACCGAAAGTTTCATGCATTCATTAACTGTTTTAAGTGAATTTACAGCTAATTGCCTTCCAAGTTGCAGGTTGTCATGCTACTGATCTGTGAAGAATCAAAGCTCTTGTTTTAGTTTTCTGTTTATTGACTCTGGACTTGGTTGCGTGACTTGCTGAGGCCAAAGGAACATCAATAAACTTGACACAAGCAGTGTGGCTTGGTGCATGCTTGCCCGTCAGGCTTCGCCTTCTCGGATCTGGCTTGCAGCGTGGGAAGAAGCTGGGTTCGTCCCCTGGAGGATGCTAGATTATGTTGGGAGAGAGGCCCTGGTGTCCTGGTTGAGTCATCGACACTAGCGTTGGCTGGCTGCCGACCATGGAAGGGATACCAGGCAGAACTTGCCGAATGACCCAGTTGATGCACTGAATCTTGAGGCAACCACAAAGCATTATTTTAAAGCATTTTGTTTTGGAATGTTTTTTTTTTTTTGCTCAGTAATAAATAAATAAAATACAGCGACATTTACATAGCTATAACAGTCTGTAAAACCTTAGCTAGATAATTCATTCACAAGTGTTTCTCCAGGCTTGGTGAATGGATATTGTCTATTCCTGGATGGCTCAGACTGAGGATCCGTGGCCTCTCTCTAGTAACTGTGGCCCCAGAAAGTTTGAAATGCACAAGTCAGGAAGGAAGTCTTGAGTTGGCATGAGAGTTTACACAGAGTAATTTTATAGTATATTTTTAAAAGGTGTATTTTATTTACTTGAAAGTTATAGAGAGAAAAACAGAAAAGGTGAGAGAGAGAGAAAATCTTGCATTCATTGACCCACTCTCCAAAGGGTCACAATGGCCAGGACTAGGCCAGACTGAAGCCAGGAGCCCAAGGCTTCAGTTGGGCCTCCCACGTGACACGGGTGGAGTGGCCTGAGGACTTGGGCCATCTTCTGTTGCTTTTCCAGATGCCTCAGCACAGGTTGCTCAGGGACTTGAATCAGCATCTGTATGAGATGCTGGTGTTGTAGGCAGTGGCTTAATCTGTTATGCCACAATGCTGACTCCCACAAACAGCGATTTTAAAGCTAGAAAAAAACCCTATCCTCATCCTTCAGTCCCACTCCAGATCTGCTTATTTAGCTCTCTTTAGTGGTGTGAGCTCTGGTCTGAACTAGAGACTTAGCTGTGGTTTTGTGCCTGCCCAAGCCAATCAGTTTTGCTTTGTTCTATTTAATGACTACATGTATTCTTCTGTGCTGTGAGTTATGGTCAATGCATGTGTCTACACAGGGATTACCCGTGCATGAATAGAGCACGTATGGTTTGTAGTGTGCTCTACGATTTGCAAAGTTCTTTTTTTTTTCTTTTAAGATCTGTTTATTTTACTGGAAAGGCAGTTTTAGAGAGAAGGAGAGACAGAGACAAAGATCTTCCATCTGCTTGCTCATTCCCCAAATGGTGTAATGGCCACTGGTGGGTCAATCAGAAGCCAGGAACCAGGATCTTCTTCTAGGTTTCCCATGTGCGTTCAAGGACCCAAGGCTTTGGGTTGTGTCCTCAACTGCTTTCCCAGGCCACAAGCAGGGAGCTGGCCAGGACGGGGAGCAGCTGGGACACAAACCAGCACCCATATGGGATATGGGCACTTGCAAGGGGGAGAATTAGCCAGTTGAGCCCTGCAAAGTTCTTTCATGCACACTCCCAACCTTTTACCAGCCCAGGAAGGTTGTTGGCCAGACGTCTCAAAGCAAGCATGGCTGTGGAGGATCAGTGGAAATCTCTCACTACTCCAGGACATCCAGTTTTGAGTGCTTACCTTACAAGTGGGTACACATTTTTACAAACTTGTATTAAAGATGACACCCTCATAATTTTTGGTCTCAGAAAGATGAAGAATGATATCTCCATAATACAATTCAAACACTGATTCCTCTATCCATAGATTTGATGTGCTTCAAATAGATCCTTATGTCAATTTCTGTTCTATTCTTTGGATGTTTTTAATTAAGATGGAAAGACTTTAATATCTTACATTCTTCACAATAACCATTAACAGTTTGGATTTTTTTTTTCTCTTTTTGAGGCCTCCATTTCCCCCAGGGCTATTTTAGCAAGAAGAATGTGATGCAAAGATTTCCAGATGTTACTTTTCAGATGTGTCTCAGCACGCATCTATAAACCATCTGGTAGCAGCAACAGCTGGAATGGGGCCAAACATAGATGTTCACACAGGTAAGGGAGTATAAATAGAAGGAACTGAACTCATCAGTGGTTCATCAACTTCGCTTGAGATGTTGTTTAATCAGCCATTGACATGAGCTCTCAGTAACCAAAACAGGCTTTTCAAAAGTTTTGTCAGTTTTCCGGTGTGCTTGAGGGAGGTGGCTTATTCCTATCTGGATACTTGGAATGTGTGGTTAGGCTAAAACCTGCATGCCTTGGTCTTCTACTCCCAATGCCTGGTGGAATGTGTGCGTGACACGCTTCTCAGCTATTAAAATATCCTTGCATCTTCATGCTGTTCCCATGCAAAGAGGAAAAGAGTGCCCCTGATATGTGCTGGGGTTAATGGAGGAAAAAGCACAGCTCTGGGGTGCAGGTCTATGTGCACGCCTTAATCACCCAGCTGCTTCTGACTCGGGGAAACAGCATTAAGCACAAGCAGGTGGCAACATTCTCACCTCCTCCTTTGTTCCTGGAATGAAAGATGTTATCTCTGCCATCTGAATCTGGGATTTCCACTGGATAAGATCATCTCATTAACTCAACTCCTCCTTTTTTGGAAATTGTGATTGTTATGCCAGGGGCTGCATTGAACTTTCATTGACAATAAATCAAATTATCACTCTGCAGATGAAGACAAGTCATTAAAAATACAAAAACTGTGAATAGGATATTTAAGCAACATTAAGAAAAAGTATTCATAAGTGCCTCGAAAGTAATTGATTCCATACAAAAACAACTAAACTCCAAATGATAATAGTTCAAATATTTATCAAGTTCTCATTATATGTTGTTAATAATTTAGAGTCTTGAAATGAATCATCATATCCAACCTATGAAGTTCTTTGAATCCTAAGTATGTAGATGAGGAACCAGAAGCATAGGGCATACAGACATGCTCTCAAAGTTACAGATGCTATAAATAACAGTTGAAGTGGAATTGGAACTGAAGTAGAGTCTCAATCCCACACATTTAAACAGTCAATTATTTACTCCTAATGTTAGCCAGATACCATTCAACACAATCTTATTGAGTACTGAAGGCTCCCAGCTCAATGATGCCCATGTCCTCCTCTTACGAAACTCATAGTTTGTGGGTGAAACCAGCTCAGATATCAACAGTTGAAAGCTAAACACAGACAATGGCAGAGATGTGCATTGTGTACCCTGGGAGTAAGGGGTTGAGGGAGAAGGGCTAAATCGGAGCAAAGCAGACTCTGCAGAGAATAGTTGACTAGGGAAGAGACGGTAATGATTACAGAGAAGGAGCCCCAGTAGGAATATTCCAAACCATGAGACTTCTTGTCACCTTGGAGCCTTCCAGGGCTTTCCAGCCTTATTTCCTGTGACTCAGAATTTTATTCATCCTGCTTTGAGATGGATTTTTAAAAATTATTTATCCAACCTTTGGGAGGATCTTAGCAGGGTAGAGATCCCAGTAGAGGCAGGATCACTCTGTGGTTAGAGAACTGTGTTTGGAAAGCATCATAGGCTGTGGATTGGAGAGGGGTCAGCTCAGATGTTCCAGTAAAGGATGAACATAGGAGAGCTGAGCTGTGGATGGGAGGGGAGGGCCCCGGGTGCCTGCTGGATCCCGTTTGCACTGCTCCTGTGTCTGCCATTGCACAGCAGCATCATCCCTGCAACACATTTCTTCTCTCATGTTTCGTGTTCAGGAAGGGGTTGGTTCTTGTCTTCCCTCACAGAACAAGCCTGTTCCATCCTCCTATCAGGTTCTCCATCTCACTTCATAGCTCTTAGGTGTGCCTTGCAGACCCGGTCTTGGTGCTGCTCATCTTGAGCTCCACGTTCTCTCTCTTCAGGCAAGGGCAGCCATGTTTTCAGCATCACCTGCCATCTGCTAGCTGGACTCTCCAGCTAACTCTCTTCTCCCACATTACTACTGCTCTCCAGCCTGCTGTATGCTATGCTTCAAGATGGGCAGGAGTTCCACGGAGGCCCTTTTTTGCCTGGGAGTCCTTGGTGACCAACGCCAACCTGATCTTTCAAACCTACTTCCTTCCTCTTGGGGGAGAATCTTCTTGTCTCACCTGTCAGGAGAGGATGGCCTGTTCCTTTCACCGTCTTCATCCTTAGGGCATTTTGGCACCAGAATGAACCGGAATTCATTCCATCTAGCAGGAGAAGACCAGCTGCCTTGCAGGGACTGCTCTGTAAACAAAGCACAGATTTTCGGGCCTTGGGATTCGGGGGCAAGTGCTGCTCCTCACAGTGTGGCGGCTGTGGGGGGTGCCCCTGCAGGGTCGGACCCAATGCTGGGGGCTCACGCCAAAGACACTGCCGCAAGGCAGTGAACGAGTCCTCGTCCTCCCCCAGGGCGGCCAGTGCACCATGTGGTGCCAGGCTCTGCCTGCTGGCTGCCCGGCCAGGGAGCTCTGGGATATTGGTTGTCTGAATCGCTGCTTAGGTAGCTACTTGAGTCAAGGATGCTAAGTCACACTAAGGCAGAGGCCAGGACAAGTGAGGGACTGAGATAAGCTGAGTCAGAGCAACCACTGGCAGGCACATGATCTACGGTTAGGAACAGGCCCAGCTGGGGAGGCATGGGGACACCTTAACTGGGTTGAGGTTCCCACCAAGGGGCACGTGTGCTGGAATGGGGGCTGCATTCTATCTAGGAAACAGTTGTAGTCACCCGAGGCACTAGTGTGGGCTGGGATTGGATGCACCAGGCCAGTTCAGATCCCAACACCATCTGGTGTCATGGAGAACCAGAGGGTAGATGTGGGACTGATTAGGCTGGGTCTCAATCCCCTCTTGAGCCATGCGTGAGCTGTATGTGGGATGGACGAGCCATGGCCGGGCTGAAACATCCAACAACAAGAACCAGAATGGGGTGAAAGCCAGCCAGGAAAAGCCACTGTTCCTGCTAGGACAAGAGGTGAACTGGGTAGGGTTGGCTCAAGGACCCCCTGGCATGTGCAAAATCTGCCATTGGGAGGGGTTCTGATGCAGGAGCCTGGGCAACTCCTCTGGCAGGACACAGTCCCTGCAGGTTAGCGCAAGAAGCATGATAGGAAACAGCCCAGAATAGGCCATGGAAAGTTTCCCACTGGCACACATTCAGCATGGGTCAGGAGCAGACCAGGCTGAATCAGTTCATGTCACCCACTGGCAAATCCGATCACCAGAACAGAGTGTGGGATGAGCCGGGTTTGGTTGCGACAAAACAAGTACACATTATGGAATGCCAGGGCGTGGTTGCCTGTACTGGATATGAGTGCAGCATCCAACCAGCACACGTGAGATCCAGGAAGGGAGGGGCAGAACCGGCAGGGGGATTAAGGGGTTGGTCCCCTTGCTGGACAGCTACTCCCACTGGAGAGCGTGGGCTGGGATAGAGACAGACCAGACTAAGCAAGGCTATATCACCTGTGTGCTGCATGTGGACTAGACCAGGGAAAAGCCAGACTGGGCTGATTATTCCTGCTGGTGCAAGCATAAATTAGAGTGGGTGAGGGATGTAAGGTCATAGCTGGCAGAAGCTGGCACTGGGGACTAATTCTGTCAAGTCAAATCACAGAACCACCTAAAGAGTGCATAAACCGGGACAGAGAGACCTGAGAGGGAAAAAGTGGGTTCCCCCTTCTAGGGTCACTATTCCCGTGGGAGGGCATGAAAACTAGGACGGGAGCTGGGATGGCTAGATAGAGAGGCACTCAACAACATCCGTGAGGGCTGGATGGTTGAGTTGGTTAGATAGAACTAAGTTTTAATACCCATTGACAAGTACAAGAGCCAAATGGGATGGGGGACAGACTGGTCTACTGCTACACATACTGGCAAACCAGGGTAGGGGGCGGGCCTGGTGGGGGTTATTGTGGGTCGCCCCAACTAGACTGCAGCTCCCACTGGTTGATGTAAGGGCCGAACCAGACTGGACTGCAACACCCATTGGTTCCAGTGCAACTCGGGACTGAAAACAGAACCAACCCAGCAATTGAAACCACCAGCTGATCGGGGTGATGGACTGTGCCGGGCCCTGTGCTTGCTAGAACATACTAGAAACTAGTCTGGGAATACCTCAAAGTTTCTTTGGAGATCTCCCCAATCGAACTGCTGGACTCAGAACTCTAATCAAGAAAAGACAGAAGACAGAGCAGATCAATCATTCATCTCAGCTATATGTTGGCAGCGAAATATGGGGCAAACGGAGACTTTATGATGGACCATATCAATCAGTGGATGACCTCATCGAGCGAAACTGGCAGCGATTCATAAGCAGAGAACTATTAACACCACTCGAGCACATATCTCAGAGCATGCCCCACATCCAGGACTCGGGGTGGGTGGGAAACCGGGTGGGGCTTCTCCCTCAATATCCCCCTTTACCTCAGATACATGATGGAAACAAAATGGACATAATAGTATTACCCACTTCCCTATCCCCCTGAACCTTTTTTTTCTTTTTCTTTCTTTAACTGTAATTAACTATGTAAAGATTGTCAACAACAATACAATAAAATAGATTAAAAAAAAAACAAAGCACAGATTCGGAGCCATAGAGTTTGGCAGCAGAGGTAAAGAATAAGTGACAGGTAGGGCTCAGGGGCTGAGGAGTACAGCAAGCAAGGGGCAGACCAAAGGGGGAAGAGATTTCCCAGGCCTCCAGCTCAAGGGGGAACAGTGAGGAAATGCTTTTTCTGGCTGACGGACCTGAGTTTATTCATGGTGAGTGATAAATTAGATCTTTTCTGGAGATGTGCTGTGTTGTGAATACTTTCCATCACCGTGAGTCATATTAGCATCATCTCCCACCTCCTGTTAGAATGAGTAGCTCACATTTCAGGACACAGGTCAGCTGCCCACTTCTACGTCTTTGATGTTGCTGTTCTTCAACAACCAGCTCAAGTGCCAGCTGAGTGGTCACCATCTTAGACCCACTATATGTATGTGACATATATGTGTGTGTGCATACATATGTGTAGTATAAATATATATATAAAATGTATGGTATATATAAGCATATTTTGGAAATTGTTGGGGAAATGGGTGCAAGAACTAAATAGTAGAACATACTAGAGAATTATTTATCAGGTTAGTGCATAATATTGCCATTATACAAAAGAATGAAATATCTTTTGGGGTTGCCTGAGCAAGTATTTTGGGATGAGGGATCAGTAAGTCTGCAAAAGTTTTGCAAATATATTTTAGAGATTGTGTTTGTGTACATATGCATATATGTACAGGTGGGCATATATGCATTCATATATGAAATGTCAAAGTGCTGACAGAACTAGCTGGTAGCTTTTCATTAGGCTGTTCCTTTTAATCTTCTGTGCACTTACACATCTTTATAATATTTGCAAAGCTTTTATTTAAATTTATTTATCTGAGAGATACATATAGAAAAGAGAGAGAGAGAGAAGGCCAAGGGAATCTTTAGCTGCTGATTCATTCCCCAAATACCCAGAGCAGGCAGGGCTGAAGCTGGGATGGGGTAAAGCAATCAAGATGGCAGGAACCCAACCACTAGATCAGTCACGGCCATGTCCCTGGGTCTATAGGCACAGGAATTTGGAGTCAGGATCTGCAGCTGAATATCAAATCCTGGTTCTGTCACTGGAGAACTGGGCATCTAAGCCAGGGCCTTATCCTCTAGCCTAACCACCTGCTCTATCCTAAACATTGTGAAAGCAAAGGACAGAGTTCAAAACTGGCACCAGCTTCATAGTTGGGGGAAGCAGGAGCTAGCAGCAGAAGGGGCTGAGTCCTACTCGCCAGCTGAGAGACAGTGGACCGGGCTGGGGCACAGGGCTACCTACCTGGGGCTGTGCTGCCTCATTCCACTTAATAAAGAAGACACTTCTGTTCTCTCATGTCAGAAGTTCATTTAACCTCAGGTCAAAGCTTATTCTGTCCCAAGTGCATTCAGGCATGTTAAAGAATTCTCACAACAATTTTGCAAGTTTTTTTTTAATAAGAAATGGTATTTATTCAGAAGCATTCAGTATGTCAACAAGCAGCTGCCACTTATTCCGCACTTACTGGGGAGTGTGTAGTTAACACAGCACCTCCCTATCTGGAATGCTGCTGGGTTGTGTGGCGTCTGCTTGCCATTTCCATGGCAGTTTACAACTCCCAAACTATAGCAGGCAAGGTGGCTGCTGGCTGCTGGAACTTTTGCCAGGACAAGGCTGTATCAGACATGCTCAGCAGAGTGTTGAGTGCATGCAAAAGACACTGTACAGCTTGAAAACAAATCGTATCCAGTCTTTCATCTCAATTTCTTGATGGAAAGAACAGGTGCACTCGAACCAACTTATTCACCTCTATTTTCCTTGTCACCTCCTTCCTTGCCTTTCAGTGTGATGGATCCTTTGCTCTGTGCAGTCGTGGGTTCTTCTTTGCCCATGTTGAACATTTTTTTGACCCAGTCACCCAGGGTGTGTTCAGCTCTTGCTTGTCTGGTGCTGTCTTCTCCAGCATTGTCCTCTTGCAGCTGAACGCTCTCCCATGGCAGTGAGAGCAGGAGCCAGATGCAACCTGTGCGACATGCATTTCCTTGTTAGTCCCCCTTTTGCACGTGAGGAAAATTAAACTTCTGCATGCAGCGATTTTCTTCGGAACTCAGACTAGTACAGGTCAAGGAGGAAGTGGTGATGGGGTGGGTTGAGACTATGATCCCAGCTCTGCAGAATCCAAGTTCAAGATCATTATAAGACTCCGGAGTGACCTTTCTCATGTAATAAAGGCCAGAATCATATCCAATGGAGCTGGTCTATGGGTGAACTCAGAAGAAAGCAAGGGGAACCTTGCGTGGCTCACTAGAGCATCCTTTGGTTCTGAAACTCTGTTAAAAAATAGGTCACTGGAGCTATCTGGAAAACCACAGTATTTCCAGTCTCATCACAGCCTCTCTCACAAATGCAGGTTTGCTAACTAGGCTGCATGAAAGTGCGTGATGAAGCCCTGTCTAGCCAAGGGGTCCATGCACACACAAGGGCTTCTCAGGTTGCACCGGCTGAGTGCCATGGTGATATCTAGAAGTAGCAAGGAAATCCGTCTGCAGAGGGGAGTCAGGTTCTCATGTGAAAGACATTTGGGAATCTGAGCAGACAGCAGACGCTCGACCACATCAAGGAGGAAGGGGCCTGGAGGCAGACGGCATGTTGCATCATTCGGCAGTGCCGACTGATTAGCCGACCGCAGTATGGGCCACCTGGGGCCCTTCAGCCAAGGTGAAGAGCAATAGTGAAGGCAGCCGAAAGGTGATGTGAAGCAGGCAGGGGCTGACGTGTCATAGCTGTGAAGCTCCGGGGAGGCTTCATCCAGGGAGGTGGAGACCTCCCTCCTGGGGGTGCTTTTATGAGCTCTGATTATACACTAGTGTGCAGAGAAAGATGCTAGTGGGCTGCTAGGTGGAAACCCTGCTGAGCCATAAAGCCTGCTGGTCTCTCCGATCTATCTCCAGGACATCAGGTTTCAAAGACAAATGATGCTGGATGTGTCCCTGTGAGTAGAACTGAGCTAAGAGGTGACTACAATCCATGCCCTTGATTGGTGCCATCACCCCGAGCCACAGGAGAGATGTGGTTCCAGTGCCTCCTGGGAAACTTGGATCTTTAGAGTCAGCAATTGGGACAGACATTGGATGCAGGGATTATGATGCCCATACTGGAATACTCCCATCTGCCTGGTCTCCAGTTTTCTGCTGATAATCACCCTAGGTGGTAACAGGTGACGCTAGAAGTACTTTTAGTTCTTGACACCTACATGGGAGATATGGATGGAGCCTCTACTCCTGGCTTTGGATTGGCCCAGCTGTGGTGTTTTTTGTGGTGTGCTCTGTTTTTCATCCTGCTCCTTGCTTCTGGATTCAAAAAGCAGTAGGGGATGGCTCAAAGCCTTAGAACCCCTGCATCCACATGGGAAACCTGGAGGAGTCTTCAGGCTTCTGGCTTTGGATCATCTCAGGTCTGGCCATTGTGGCCATTTGGGAATTAAACCAGTGGTTGTAAGATCTTTGTCTCTACCTCTCCTTCCCTCTGTAAATCTGCCTTTCCGATAAAAATAAATAAATCTTAAAAAGAAAACTTAGAATATTTCACATTGTAGCTGATGTTTCTGGCTTCCCTAGAGAACTGAAAGAGCCACAAGCTCTGGCCCTTCATGGCAGCAATCAGAAGGAGGTGGGTTTCTTGCAACTTTTCCCTCCCTGTGTCCTTGATGCCACCATCTCACTAGGGTGCAGCCTCCTCGCCTGTGTCTCCCAGGTGAGCCCTGATTTTGCTGGTTGATCTTGGAGTCTCGTGAGGTGAGTGAAGTGGGGCTTGAAGGCCCCCCGCCATACACACCCACCCAGCCCTGGCCTCCTCCCAGCCTCACTGCCTGGGCGTGGCTGACCCTCCACTGTCATTCCAAACACTGACACCACCCTTCTGCCTTGATGCCTTCCCTTGCAGGCAACAAGGACATGACCCAATGGCAGTCACTGGGTGGCTCCTTGGCGTGCCTTCAGCATGTGTGGCTGTGAGCCTTTGGCCCCCTGATGCTGAGGGCATGAACATTCAGAGCACAGACATGGCAAGCAGATGCACCTCATGGCACAGCGGCATTCCTGCCTGATTCACTCTTCGTAAACCTCTGATCAGTTACACACCTAATTTGTTTATTTTCTCCAATGAAGCAGCCAGAGCTTCTCCTCGGTCATCCATCCTTGGGTCTTAGAAGGCCAGGATTGAGAAGCACTGGCCTTACCTCCTTGTCTCTTTAACAAACAGAGAGGCAGAGGTCTAGCAGGGGAATGGGGCTTTTTCTGGTTCCTGGAGATAGGAAGAAGCAGGGTGCACTCTGAGTTCTCGCTCTGCTCCTTCATCTGTGTCTTCAATGACACTGACAGAGCAGCAGGGATGATCGGGCCCCTCATGTGCAGTCCAGCTGCACAGATGTGGCCTTCTGTTTGCAGACCTGAAGCCAGACCTATGCTGGGTTGTGCAAAGGCTGTCCTCCAAGCTTGGCTTTCCATGGTCCTGCTGCCTGATACTCACACCCTCTTTGGAGTCGTCTACAACATCTTAGGTTGGTCTGTGGTACCAATAGAATATGGCAGAAGTGATCCTAGTCTCTTCTGAGATGAAGTTAAAAAGACACAGCAGCCTGCATTGTAGTTTATCTGCCTGTCTTGAATTCCACACTGTGGTGGTGACCTGGTGCTGTGAGCATCCCTGGGGAAGGGATGGAGTTCACACCGTGAAGAAAGAACATTCATTTCCAGGAGCCAGTAGAGGGCGCCAAGAAGCAGCTCCTATAGCTTAGTTACATAGTGTCAGGTTTAGCTGGAGTAGAATGGCTTGACAGAAATCCTAGGGACACCCTGAGCCAGCACCACCTGCAGGAGCTGCTCTCAAACTCATGATCCTCAGAAGCCACGCAATGGTGGATGCTTGCTGTTTTAACTTGCTGTGTTTGGGGGTAATTTGTTGCACAGCCATCGATAGTTGATGTACCTTCATAGCAGTGGGGATCTGAGTGAGAGGTTTTCTTCAGCCCAAAACAGTGACGTGGGAGAGTGGGCACCACCACAGTCAGTTCAGGCTGCTGTAACAAAGCCATGTGGCTTGATCTGCACTTGTCTGTTTCAACCAGGAACCTCAAGTTCAAGGCGATGGCCGATTCAATCTCTGGTGAGAGCCAGTTCCTGGTTCAAAGAGGTTTGGCCACCACCATGTTTCTTCTGGATTTCTAAAGTAACTAACAACATGATCATCTATTTAATCATTCCTCTACACAGTGCTCAGTGAATCTTAAAACTGTAATCTGGATCACATCATTGTGTTTGAAGCTCATCTGTGGCTTTTTGTTAATCGTAGCATAAAGACCAAAGTTCTCAAAGCCTTTAAACTGTCTGACCACTGCCCCATCCTTCTGTCCACTTTGGCCTTATTGACCTTCTTGTAATTCCTTCAATAGGCTATGTTGTGCCTCACATAAGCTTTACACAAACCAATCTCTTAAGGGGAAATCTGTTCCGTATCCTACATTTCCTTATATGATCCAATTCCTGATCCACTTTGGTTCTCCTAACAGAAGTCTTTTGGCCATCTTGGTTCATATATGTCTCTTCACTGGATCCAGTGGAATCTGGTAAGTGGCAGGTACTCAAAAAATGTTTGTTAAATGAATCCATAAATGACACCAACCACACTTCTGCAGGCTCCGCCATCATTGTTTGAAAATGGAACAATGACAGTGTCTGCCTCATAAGGGACCCCTGTGAGTACTAAGTGAGGACACACTGCTGATATATGTTCTGTTTTCTTCTGCTTTAGGAGATTGTTTGAGTCTGGTGGTTTATGAGGAATAGAAGTTTGATTGACAATTGTTGCAAGACCAGGCCATCATGTCTGGTAAGAGTCTAATGCTGGGTCAATTTATGGCAGAAAGCGAAAGATTTAGAAGGAGCTTGCAGAAGACAGGAAAAGGAGGCAAAACACCTGCCAAAGCCGAATCAGTCCCATGAAAAGTCGTAGCTTTGTGAGTCAAACATATCTGGTTAGGCTGTGCCTCCCTGCATTGCCACAACGGTGACCACCTTACAGAGGGGAGAAACCACATTGGAACCATAACATCCAGCTCCTGGCCCCTCAAAATTCAAAGTCTATCTGTGTGCCTGTACAATCAAAATAAGTAATCTACTTCCAGTTTGCAACACTAGGACTAGGCTAGGGTCAAATGCCTCATACCACAGGTGCAAGACAAGCCAGAAGGAAGGCATTCAGTCCCAAGCAAGGCCAAACATGATGTCTTGATGCTGGGGAATGGTCATTCATTTCTAAGCAATCTTCTAGATGCATTGTAGTGGGGAGTGGGCTCCCAAGGTCTCAGGGAGTTCCCACCTCCATACCAGACTTAATCTCTATAGGTGCTCTCACAGGTTGGAGTAAAATGTTGGTGCTTGCAACTTTCCCAAGTGGCTCTTGCATGCTGCCAATGGCTCTACCATTCTGGGGTCCCAGTGGTAGTCCCGTTGCCATTGTTTCACTAGGTATTTTCTTAGTGGGAAATCTCTGTGGCAGCTTTGCCCCTTGGCAGGTTTCTTACTAGGCTCCTAGATTTTTTGATACATCCTTTGAAATCTAGTTGAAGGAAGCCAGGCTGGCCCAGTGCTTGGATTCTGTGTCTCTACAGAATTACCATCACATGCATACCACCCAGGGTTACAGTTTGCACCCTCCAGAGTTGCAAGACCATTTGCACCTGGGGCTGCTTGAGCCATTGCTGGGTGGCCCAAGTAGACCTGGTCCTGGGAAATGGATTCATGGAGAGTGGTCAGAACAGACGCCTGGAACCAGAACCCTCCTGAACTCTGGGTCTGGGATGGGACTGGTAGCTGAAAAGATCTCAGAAATGTCTTTGGAGCCTTTCCCCCAGTATCTTGAAAATCACCACCTGACTTTCTTGTGTTCATACCAATGTCTTTGACAAACGGCCATTGGCCTCATTCCCAACATTCTCCACCTAATGCACTTTTGCACTCTTCTTGGCCAGGCTACAGAATTTCCATTGTTTTATGCTCTTTTTCCTTTTTAAAGATAAATTCTGCCTTTAGATCATCCTTGTGCTCCCATATCTCAGCAACAGAGGCTAAAAGTAATGATGTAATGCCTTCTATATTTTGCTTAGAAATTTCTTCTGCCAGAATTCTTAGTTTATGATTCAGGTTCTTCCTTCCAGAAAGCTCTAAGGCATAGATGCAATACAGCCCAGTTATTTGCAGCTGCACAAGAAGGATGGCCATACCTCGAGTTGCCCATAAGTTCTTCATTTCCCTTTGAGACCACGTCAGGAGGGGACTTTATTATCCATAAGCCTCAACATTCTGATCACAACTCGCACAATCTCTAGGATATTTCAGACTTTTTCCAGTTTTTGTTATAATGAGATTTCACTAGGATCACCTATAAGCCTGCATTTATAGCATTCCAGACCTTCTCATCAAAACTCTTCCAGCCTCTGTTCATCACCCAGTTCCAAAGCTGCTTTCACATTTTCAGACATTTGTTGTATCAGCACCTCACCTCTCAGTACCAATTATCTTCCTTGGTCTGTTTTCTGGTGCTATCACAGAATATTTCTGACTGGTTGATTTATGCAGAACAGAGGTGCACTTTGGCTCCTGATTCTCAAGGCTCAACAAGGTTACCTGGCTGCATTTTGTGGAGGCTGCATGTGTGATTATTCCAAGGTGGGAAGCCGAAGGATAAGGAGGCATGTGTGGAAAAAATGGACCTAAACCCTGGGAAACTAACATCCCCACAGAGGCATTCATCCATTCATAAGGGTGCCACCCTCATGGCCCCAGTATTTCCCACTAAGCCCTGCTTCGCGACACTGCTGTAGTATCAGTCACATTTCTACATGAGTTTCAGAGGGGACAAACTTTATGTAAGCTATGGCATGCATACTTAATGAATATCAGCTGTAATTATTGCTTTGGCCATTGTTCCCAATAATTAGAACCATCAGGCTTATTAGGCTTACTAATCAATGAACTCCTCCTAGTTTTTGTCTTCATATGCCGCAGAAAGGCAGACAGGGGCTGGACCCACCCACAGAAGGACATACCTGTAATTGATGTAGGGTTCACATTAGATACAAAAGTTCAGAGAGAGGGGTAGATATTAGGCAGCATAGTGTCATGGGAAAGAACTAGGGTTCTTGTTAAAAGGTGGATTCAGCAGCAGGCATTTGGTGCAGCGGTTAAGATGTTACCTGTGACATGCATAGTCCATATCTGTCTGCCAGAGTTGAAATCCCAGCTCTGCTTCCAATTCTGGCTTCCTACTACTGAGCACTCTGGGAGGCAGTAGATGATGGTTCAAGTCCAGCCTCTTCTACCCAAGGGGAAGACCTAGATGGAGCTCTGGGCTCTGACTTTGCCCTGGCCAATCCTAGATATGGGAAGTGAACCAGCAGAGGGAAGATGCTTTTTTCTCTCTGTCTTTCAAATGTACATAAATAAATATAAATTAAAACAGACAGATAAAAAAATTCACTTGGATTTAGACGTGAATTCTGTCAACCTTGGAAAGTTCTTTTCTCCCCAAATGCTAGTTTGCTCAGCCATCCAGTCTGATCTCTCACTGTCTTCCCCATTATCAACCCTCTCCCTTTCTCCATTCTGCAGAACCAGCCACAGTGACAAAATCCTCCCCTCTGCCCTTTTCCCCAAAGGAATGAATGTGCTCTGAGACCTCTTTTGCTGGCAGATCCTTACCCTTGGTCTAGCACAGGCCCTGGCCCAGAATTCAGTCACCTTACACCCCAGTTAGCCCTTCCTTGTCTGCTGTGGTTAAGGACAGAGCCTCTGCCCGCTGCTCCTGTAGGATACCTGGCAGCTGCAGCCTGCTGCCCTGCCTCCTGCTGCCAGAAAGGAGCAAGCTCATCAACCAAGAAGGTATCAAGGGTTCTTTGCTGGTAACTCGTCCTGATTGCTATCTATTTAGCATCCAATACAGATGAAGCAGTGGGATATGCTTGCATGGAATACCTAACATAATGTTAGCATGGATAATGGCAATTTTTAAGTTATCACAAACATCCAACAGTAAAATAATAAAGAAAACAAAAGGAAGCCTGTTGGCTGCCCACACAAGGATCTTGCTCAGCTTTCTGATTGTACATGTTGAAATCTTTTTTCTCTGCTAACACTTGAACTTGCTTCAGTGCATTTCAGGGCTAAGGATCAATCCCTCTGGAGACATAGACAAATAGCCAAGTTTGTTAGGTGAACAAATCATCAGATTTCCTTCCTCCAGATGGTTCCCAACTGCTTGGAAG
The DNA here is from genome assembly GCF_030435755.1 of Ochotona princeps. Lineage (NCBI taxonomy): Eukaryota > Metazoa > Chordata > Mammalia > Lagomorpha > Ochotonidae > Ochotona > Ochotona princeps. Next base: position 98,427,092 of record NC_080833.1, on the reverse strand, counting down.
TGCTCCTTCCCAGCTCCTGCCTGCAGCTTGCCTGATCACTCTGGCCTCAGTTCACTTTGTTTCTTGTGAGCCTCACCCTTGGCAGTTCTTCCAAGAAAGTGAAACTAGATCATAAAATTTAAATAAAACATCTTTAGAGGCAGAAAATCAAGTTAGGAGCACATAGTTAGTGCTTGATGAGTGCTAGTGGGACTAAATACATCTACGAATAAATGAATGAATGACTCCCCTCCCCCTGATCCCTGCAAGAACAAAACACTTTTTTCCAAATTTATTTTGAATTTTATGGTACAATTCCATAGAATCTGGGATTCCCCCCAGCCATGAAATTCCCATCCCCTGACTGATTTTCCCCATATTATTAAAATAGTAAAACACTTTTTTTAATAAGAAAAAAAAAACCCTTACTCTGCAGGGGATTCTCTCATTTGAAGTTTGTTCCTTGACATTTTCACTGAAGAATTAGCTGGTGGGTACAAATTTCTGGTCCCCATCCAGAATTAGTTCAATCAGAGTCACTGGGATCTTATACTTGGTAACAAAGCCCCTGGGGAATTTCCTGAGCTGACAGGGTTTGGGCAGTAACGACCATGGGCACCTCAGCCTCAGGAACTCAGAACAAGTAAATGTCAGCCCAGAAATGCTGCCATCACAATGAAAGCCAGGGGGCTCCTCTTTTGGAAGAGTGGTCTGGGGAAATACTAAGAGATACTCAAGTTGGTTTGTGGGCTGAGCTAGAGCAAAGGAAAGCCCATAATAGCCAAAGAACTTACAAAAGCAAGTGCATGAAATATGCTATTTTGAATTTCCACTGAAATGAAATTCAGTGACCACAATAGCCCAGAGGAAAACAGATGATGTCTAATAGCATGTTAAAATAATGATGGCTAGTGGCGATTTCACACTGAATTCCAAGTTTCACTTCACACAGACAAGTCGGGGGGAGGAGTGAAGAGCTGGTGGAGAAGGGAGTAGGCAGACTCCGACTTCAGAGAGAACGGGAGTTTCTTTCTTTCTTTTTTTTTTTTTTTTTAAGAATTTTATTATGGAGGGAAGGAGAGACAGATACACAGGCTTATAAAATTACTATTTACTGAGATCACAGTTAGGAAAACTTACTTCCATTCATCTATTATTACTACGAAATGTTCCTTTCTGCTCCTCAAAGTGAACACTCGTAAGGAACTCACAATACCCTGGCTTTGAAGGAGTGCTTTGGCCTGGAGCATGCCACAGGTTGAATGTGCCCTATGAAGAGCATGTGACCATTTTAGTACTGTGGTAGCTGTATTAACAGGTGAAGAGATCATGAGTACATGGATGTGTTGCTCTCACCCTGTTCCACCATGCTACAATGCAATGTGGAGACCTCTGCCATATACTGGCTTCCATGCTCTGGGACTTTCCAGAAACATCGACCAAATAAATTGGTATTCTCTGTAACTTACAGTGCATGCATGGTATGCTGGCTGTGATAGCCTCGTGAAACAGACTAGACCAGAGACAAACTGCGGGTGCTTTTCTTGTTCCACACAGAGGAAATGGCTTCTCTTAACTCTAGGGGCCAGGAAAATGTGGTCTTTCTTAGAGGCAATTCAGCTCAAACCTCTTCCACCTGTTCTTTTCATTGCCCATGACACTTTTTTTTTTTTAAAGATTTATTCATTTCATTACAGCCAGATATACACAGAGGAGGAGAGACAGAGAGGAAGACCTTCCGTCCGATGATTCACTCCCCAAGTGAGCCGCAACGGGCCGATGTGCGCCAATCCGAAGCCAGGAACCAGGAACCTCTTCCGGGTCTCCCACGCGGGTGCAGGGTCCCAATGCAATGGGCCGTCCTCAACTGCTTTCCCACAAGCAGGGAGCTGGATGGGAAGTGGAGCTGCCGGGATTAGAACCGGCGCCCATATGGGATCCCGGGGCTTTCAAGGCGAGGACTTTAGCCCCTAGGCCACGCCGCCGGGCCCCCCATGACACTTTTGTCTTGACTCCCATTCCACGTCTTATGGCTGATGCCTTCTGTGGAATTCGCATGTTACACAAAACCGGGGACATCTGCAAAGGACATTTGCAGAACCCTACACCGCCCACTTTGGCCCGTGCTGTGATCACCTCTTTTCTCAAAGCCTTCGCCTTCTCTAGGTTTTGCCTTCATTCAGTGTAGGACCTGCCTGGAGCCTCGGGCCCAGCATTCTGAATCTGTCACACCCTGTTCTCTATCGGATTACATGAAGACAAGGCTCTAAGTGTCAGTGAGCATGGCTTTCCCCACCTGCTGTGCAGGGATAGCTTCCAAATCATTCACAGCCTTGGCTATTAATCCTCAGATACTCTACTACCCAGGGACAAGTGGGTCCAGTTACACCTGTCTCCCCATCACAATATCCTCCCAGCTCTGCTATTGGCCACTGATGATGACATAAGAAAAAGGATTCTCTTAGAACCCTGTCTTCCATATTCTATTAATTCTCCTTCTTCCCAGCCCATATGAAGACCTTCATAGACTCTTTCCTACCAAATTTGTGCCATTTTTCCCACCTTTCCAGAATATTTCTGCCTATTATTACTATTAGTTTATGGCTGTGCTCCTGATGTGTCATCTGGGTAGCACCCTCATTTTACCCTTCTAAGTGACCAAGTTAGAATGATAAATAACAGGCCAATGTGATGGCTCAGTTGGCTACCTTTACCTTGTAAATGGCAGGATTCCATTTGGGCTACAGTTTGTGTCCCAACTGCTCCACTCTCTATCCAGCTTCCTGCCCGTGGTCTGGGAAAACAGCAGAGGATGGCTCAAAGCCTTGGGATCCTGCACTCACATGGGAGATCCTGAAGAAGCTCCCGGTTCCCAACTTCATGTTGGCTCAGTCCCAACCATTGCAGCCATTAGAAGGGAGCTGGATGGGAAGTGGAGCAGCTAGGATATGAACTGGTGCCCATATGGGATTCTGGTGTGTACAAGGCAAGGATTTAGCCACCAGGCCACCGTGCCTGGCCCCAGATTTATACTTTTTGAAATGCAAAGTTACAGAGAGACAGAGAAGGAAAGACAGAGCAAGAGACCTTTCATCTGCTGTTTCATCGCAAATGGTTGTGAAGACTGAGGTTGGGCCAGGCTGAGGCTAGGAGCATGGAACTTGATCCAGGTCTCCCATTTGGGTGGTAGTGGCCCAAACCCTTGGGCTGTTTTTCACTTCTTTATCAGGTGCACCAGCAGGGAGCTATATTGGAAGTGGAGCAGCTGGGACTCGAACCGGTGATCATATGGGATGCTATTATTGCAGATGGCAGCTTAATCTCTCACAGCACAGTATCAGCTCAGGCATTTACACTTTAATATTTCTCTGGACATGTGAATGGAACTTAATGCCTACTTGAAAAGAATACAAACATTGATGAGTAGGAGGATGAGGAGGTGTTTTGAGTGGTCAAGGGGCAGGTTGCTCCTTGTGGACTAAAGACTGATGAACAGGAACATAGGCCAATCATAGCACTTATCATATGATAATACAGGGATGTATTTATTTCTCCGCTGCCTCCTTGGATGTAGCTTTTGAGAGTAGAGCTGTGCTTTATTTGTTTCTATGTATTTTAATCTATACAACCAGACATACTAGACACTCACTAAGTGTAAGTTGAGTGAATGAACAAAGCAGTGATCAAAAGAATGCAGTAGGGGTGGGGAATGAGTCAAAGACAAGCCTGATGACGTAGGGAGTAGCCCAGTCCCCTTGAACTTCATCAATAGTTTACTGGAGGTTTGCCAAGAGGCAACAGTCCTTGGGAGTGTGATGGGGAGATAGGTGTTTGTAAACAGCAGCAAGTCCTCCTTCTTCCCCCGCCCCAAAGTCTTTATAGAAGTTCTGAATTGTTAGAGTATACTGAGTACACATCTTAAATAGTGATTTTACTGTGAAAGTAATGGTGTGATTTTTAATGAGAAGAAATGAAACTAAATGAATAACTGCCCCTTTTTAGTGAATATCTGCTTTTCAGAATATCTGTTTACCTTCTCCTGACCCATGCCTGCTCTCCAGAGCCACTGCTGTGTGGTCTGCGGAGGACTCGTCATATTCTTTTAGATCCTACCCCACTGGCCAACATGACTGGATCAGAGGTCACTTCCTAATCTGAACCAGGCCAATCACTTTGTCTCTCTTCCCTAAACAGAGCAGATTATCCAGACAACCCTGAACCAACCCTCAGATGGTCCAGTGACAGTCCTTCCCTATGATAACTTTGATAGCCTCACATCTTGGAACACGGAGATGGGAGCTTTTCAGATGAGAACACCACCCAAAGTGGCAGGTGTCAATCTGCAGAGAAGCAGAGCTAGAGGACGGCACCCTGAGAGGCCCTTCTTGTGGCATATATGAATCTGGCATGCAAGACTTCCACAGAAGTTGGAATAAATTTCTGCCATCTGCAACCAGAAGGATCCCAATTCCCTCAATTTGATGTCCACACTCAGCAATTTCAGGTGAGAGTCAGTGCTGTTCTTGCTACACAAAAGCTGATTTTTATTGCACTGACACGTGTTATCATTGTCTTCAAGCAATCAGTAGCATCCAGCTGCTAAAACAACTAGCTCCTCATGTAATTAAACTCCTTTTGAAACACGACGCAAATGGCTTATTTTCAAAATTCACGTTGATTTGTTTTGAAAAATATAGCTTTATTTCTTGTGCCATGGCAGTCTTTTATCTTGATAGTTCAGAAATTCACTTTGAAACTTTCCCATAACTCAGTCGGCATTCATGTATTTCTTAGACTGTCAGTCAGATCTCTGTTTTTTGCATATCGTTGTCCCCCAGGAACCCCAGCAGCTGGCTGCTTCAGCATAACTACTTTACAAAGGATCATTTTCTTTGCTTTAAACTAAAATCAATATAATTGCATTGGCCTGCTCCTCTCCTCTCCTGGGTCCCTTAGAACTGGGCTGAGGTTTCTGGTTTCATTTCAATCAAAAAGACAGAATAAAACCAGAAGTAGTGGAATAAATACTACCTATGTGAAGGATGTGACATTTTTTATTTGTGTGCCAGATTCATACATGCATTGATTCTTGAATCTTCCAGAAACGAATTCAACCTGAGTCTGAATAATGAAAGAATGTTTCTTATAACAGGAAGGTCATGGGGAGTTCTCTGCTGTTTCAGTTACTAGTCCAGTTTGGAGTGTTACAACATGTAATTCATCATTCCATGCCTGAACAGTAGTATTCACAAACTGATGGAGGGCCAGGGTCTACAAAACTGCAGATTCAGTGTCTATGACGCTTCAGAAATGGGTGAGATGACCGAGGATGAACCATAAAAAGAAAGCAAACCAGATGAAGCTGAGTGAGAAAGTTCTGTCATAGGGTAGAATAATTGCTTATCATAGGTTTCATGGAGGGGGAGGGCTCTTGTCATCTAGCATGTACAGCAAATTAATTTCTACATCTTCCAGGACTGGAAACGGAACTGACCCAGCAATTGCAACGACCAGCATGTGCATAAGCTGATTGGGGTGACGGACTGTGCCGGACTCTGTACTGGCAAGCACACACAAGAATCAGGTCTGGGATCACCTCAGAGAAAGTTTCTTTGGAGATCCGTCCAACTGAACTGCTGATCTCGGAACCCCAACCATGAAGAGGCTATGTCAGCCAGTGGATTCTGAATAGATTTCATCGCGATTGGAATGGCAAGATTGGCAGCAATTCAGAACTGTTGCACTATCAAAACTGCTTGAGCGGGACCATCAGAGGATGCCCCACGTTGGGGACCTAGGATGGGTGGGGCTTCTCCCTTTGTTTCTCCCCTGACCCCTGATACAGGGATAAAAAGTGATAATACTAGCATGGAAAATAAAATAAAATAAAAACTTTTTAAAAATAGCAAAAAAAAAAAAAATTCTAGATCTTCTAGCTACACTTTAACTCTGAGATTGCACACCATGGCAAAGAATAAGGTCAAATCAGGATTCCTCATACAGGAAAGAAGCAAATGGCTTCCCTGAATTCTTCGGTCAGCCAGAAATTAAATTGATACAAGACAGATCAATAGGAGCGAAACATGATTTGCAAATGCTTGTATGGCAGCAAACGCAGGAGACTCATCCTGTGTTACAGAAAGCTCTAACCCGTGCTCGAGTCATGTCAGGGGCAGGGCAGGAAGCATAGGTGAAGAGACTGCATTGTTATGCCAACAGGAATTTCTCAGGTGCTACAACTCCTGATACAGACACTTTCACTAACTCAGATTTTGTTAATCAATGCAAATTTCTTGTATAAAAGGAAGCTTTTCAGAGCTATTGGTATTTTTTCAAAATAGCTTGCTCAAAAATATGCTAGACAAGTATATTTGGGAGTGGCAAATTCTGACCTTCTGTGGTCATATTTTGGGGTGGTGTGTCTTGAACTCCAACAGATAATTGCTGTGCTATGTATCATATAATTTTTGACTTTGGATAGTTTTCATTTCTTCCTCTATTAAAATAGCAGTAATAATGCTGATCTGCTGTTGTAGTGAAGATTCAACAGGAGAAGGTAAGTATAACTAAAACATCTTTAAGTTTTTCAGCTTTCTGAAGTCTTTTCTCCATTTCCCTTGGTTAAAGATAACTTGTGCAGGGCCTGGCACAGTAGCCTAGCAGCTAATGTCCTCACCTTTAATGCATCAGGATCCCATATGGGCACAGGTTCTAATCCTGGCAGCCCTGCTTCCTATCCAGTTCCCTGCTTGTGGCCTGGGAAAGCAGCCGAGGACGGCCCAAAGCCTTGGGACCCTGCATGTGCGTGGGAGATATGGAAGAGGATCTGGTCTCCTGGCTTTGTATCGGCTCAGCTCCAACCATTGCGGCCACTTGGGGAGTGAATCATCAGATAGAAGATCATTTTCTTTGCCTCTCCTCCTGTCTGTATATCTGACTTTGCAATAAAAATAAAGAAAAACTAAAAGAGAACTAAAACAGAAAAATAATAACTGGTGCAGAATTAAGTGCCAATGTCTCAGAGACAGAATGTACACATATCAAAGATCTAATTCATTAATGAGGGAAGCAGCAGGTTGAAAACTGGTTCAAAAGAGATTTAGTAGAGATGGAAATATTATAGTCCTGGAGAGAAACAATGGGAAAGCAGGATTGTTATATTAAGTGAAAAAATGGTGCACAGAGAAAAACAGCTGCAACTGCTGGGGATTGCATTTTTCATGGGTGGAAAGCATTTTCATTTGTATGAGACAGCAGGTACTCGCACTGTAGTCACATAAAGAATCATCTTCAGCAAGTTCACAGCATTGACCCTTCTGTAGTCCTAAAGTCTTATAATCAATAGCAAATAGTGAGTCAAACAGGCATGCCCACATCCCCCAGAGAGTGAGCTCATCCTTGGGTGGGCCTGCCCAGTGGGGCTCCGGATGACACTCAAAGTTGATGCAGTCATCCACTTGCTCACTTCCAAACTGTGAACTTTTCTCTTTAATGCTCCAATAAGCAAACAAATGGTGTCCAGCTCCCTTTCCCAGAAGCCTGATTCCACCCCCCAGTTTTCTGTGCATTCCTGGGTTCATGGAGTCTCGATTTTTGCTTTGATTTCCTGTCTGTGAATGTTAGCTTTATGTGTCAAGCTGGCCAGGTGACAGCACTCGGCCAGTTAACCAAACACAAAAAGTCATCTTCTGCTGCTTTCCCAGGCTGCTGTGTATTTTGTAGGTTTGGTTAACATCTAACATCAGTTGAATTTATATTAAGGAAATTACCTGACTAATGTAGATATGTTATGGGCATATGTGTCACAATTATGACTCTAAGTTCTTGTGCCCACAGAGATAAGAATCCAAAGCAGAGGCGTAAAAAAAGCAAGCAAAGAAAAACTCAGCACTCCCGTGTAAGTATGCATCCAAGTGTGTGTATGGGCAACCACACATGAAAAGATTAGCACCATGAGTGGGTCTGAGCGCTGCCAGTGAAGAAAGGGCATGGGAGGAATCCAGAGAATGAACCAAAAGCAAGGGCAAGAAGCCAAAAAAGCAAACAGGGCTTTGTGGAGCAAACAGATCCCTTTGTGGAATAGAGGGTGATGTGCTGATTATACAAAAGGGACAGAGTTTCTGTGAGGTTGAATGTGCATGAAACTCTGTTCGCACCCAGTTCTGTAAGTAAACTGCATGAGGATGCCTCAGTCACTGGAAAGGCTACATAGGCAGAATGAAATCTTCTTTAAAGAAGGAATTCTACCTGTGAGTAGTCACCTTAGTCCATACACAAGAATTACAGGCAACTCTCCTGTTGGCCAGCCCTGTGGATGTCAGATTTACACGCCCATATTCCACAACTGGACAAGATAATTATTGCAATAACTCTCTCCATCTGTCTACAAAGGAAACAAATAGGGAAAAAAAAAACAGATAAAAAGGATTTTTGTTGAACTCTAATACACATAGTAGAACACAGGGTTGGCCCGTTCACCACTTTCTATTTTTTTTTAAAGATTTGTTTACTTTGTTGGAAGACAGAATTACAGAGAGAAAGAGGAGAGACAGAATTAGAGAGATCTTCCATCAGCTGGTTCACTCCTTAAATGTCCACATCAACCAGAGATGGGCTGGTCTAAAGCCAGGAGCCAGGAGCTTCTTCTGAGTCTCTTACATGGGTGTGGGAGTTCCAGACATCAGCCATATTCTGCTGCTTTCCCAGGCCATAAGCTGGGAGCTGGATCAGAAGTAGAGCAGACAGAACTCAAACTGGCACCCATATGAGATGCCAGCAACATAGGTGAAAGCTTAGCCTGCTATACCACAGCACCAGCCCCTGTTAAAATTTTTTAAAGCAAGTCTTATTCTTTTCTTGTATTAGCATTCTGTGGAGAAACCTAGAAAGTATTCAGACAAAGAGGATAATTCACATAAAAGGAAAGTTCTGATGGGAATGGGATTCCATGGTTATGAATCCCGAGAAGTCCCCAAACCTGTCAGCTGCATGTTGGCAATCTAGGAAACCCAACAGTAGTTTCAAGATCTGAGAACCAGCACAGCTGGTGATCTAAGTCTGAAGGCTGGAGAACCAGGAGCTCTGGCCTCCAGGGAGATGATGGATGCTCTTCCTTTTGGTTCTGCTTGGGGTTTTAACAGATCAAGTGATGCCTGTCAGCAGTGGGAGCTGGTGGAGAAAGGGGATTGCCTTAAGTCATTCTGGTGATCCCAACAATATCTTCTGCACACACTCTCACAGAAACACCCAGAAATAGTGTCTCACCAGCTGTGTGGGCCTTCCTTGCTCATTAAGCAACACACGATTTGATAAAAATCTTTACATGATGCCCAATCACATTATGGGCATTATTTAAGTAGCAGCCTTCACTACTACTCTGTATCTGTATTAGTCCATTTTCTATTACCATTCCAAACCATCCAAGACTGAGTACCTTATATAGCCATGAGTTTTATTTAGTACACAGTTTTGGAAGTTGAGAGTCCAAGTTGGGATTGCCCCATCCATGGCCAATGGCATCACAATGCAGGAAGTACATGCAAGAGAAATCACACGACAAGAAGGAAGCCAGAGAGAGACAGGGGACAGATTTTTCTCTTTTTATAACAATTTATTCTCATGGGAACTAACTGGAATCTGGTAAGAGCTGCACGAATCCCTTCTGAGGGCAGGGCTCACAATGACTAAATGATACTGTGCTATGACCACCTTTTGCAGGCTTTGCCACCTCCACTGCTCAACTAGAGACCAAGTTTCCAGCATAGGAAACTTGGGGCGGTATGCTCAAACCATACCAAACCTGCATCATTCTTTAAGTGAGAGCTTACTTGGATTTCTGTGGATTTTGAAATTTTAGTTATTTCTGCTCCCATTTAATTAGCAAATGAGTAGCTAGGGAATAGAATAGACCACAATCATTTATCTTCGATCTGACACAAGCACAATTTTAGAATAAGTTTTTCCTTTCCCTGACAAAATATGTTTAACTGAGTAGGATCCCAGGGGGAGAACCTATAGAACTATGTCGTGAACATCTGTCATTCACCACTGCCCTCATCTTTCAAGCATCTCTCCACATTTTGGAATTTCTCACACTGTGGATTCTGCTTTCTCAAGGAAGAGCTTATTTTAACCCTTGTAATTCCTAGCCTCACTGCTGCTGGAGAACAGACATGGGACTTTGATGTCAGAGGTCAGAGGTGCTTGAATGTGAATCCCACAGCAAGGCCTAGGTGCCAGCAGAGACAGTGTGGGTTGGGATGGTGGAGGCCATGGCTTCCTCATCACCATTCTGGGGCTGAGAGGGTTGTTTCTGAGATAGAACTCTATGGTCCAGTCTGACGGTGATTCTGTATTCTAACCATATCCAGACACTTGGTTTTAAATTATGCATTTTTAAAGAGATCAAACCAGATAAATAGGGAGAGAGAGAGAGAGAGAGAGAGAGAGAGAGAGAGAGAGAGAGAGAGAATCTCCCCAGACATTTGTGAGAACTGAGGCTGAGCCACATTGGAACCAGGAACCCAATTACTTGAGCCATCACCTGATGCTTCCTAAAAACCGTGAGCTAAAATCTGGCATTGGGAATGGAGCTGGGACTTAAAAAGCTGGGAACTCTGATAAGGGATGCTGGTGTCTTAGGTAGTGTCTTACAGCAGATTCCTGGATCTTCACCTGTCAAGTGAACTGACAGGACTACTGTCAGGAGTTGAGCACCTTGACCTGAGACATGGAAGATGCTTTACACAACTGTGGAACTGTGTTTGATATACTTCCTGTAAAATGTGATGTATTCTAAAAATTACTTTAAAATTTGAATGTTTTAACATTTGAGTATTACAATTTTTAAATTTCCAAATAACAGTTGTTTTGGTTTATGGATGTCTTATATAGAATAACTTGATTAAATTGACTAACATATCTATCACTTCATTTATCAACTTGTGGTGAGAACATTAAAAATTTATTTTAGTAGTTTTGACAGAGGTAAGAGCTCTTAATAACACTTTTAAAAAAGATTTATTTATTTTTGTTGGAAAGTTAAATTTTACAGAGAAAAGGAGAGACAGAGAAAAAAAATCCTCCATTCACTGGTCTACTCCCTAAATGAATGCAATGGTCAGAGCTGAGCCGATCTAAAGTTAGGAATCAGGAACCTCCTCCAGGTCTCCTATGTGGGTTCAGGGCCCCAAGGTTCTGGGCCATCCTCCAGTGCCTTCCCAGACATCCTTGTGCATGCAAGGGGAGGACCCCAGGCACTAGGCCACCATGCCAGGCCCTTTTAGTAATTATTTAACATTTTGATATATGGAGCTGGTGTGATGGTTCAATTGGCAAATCCTCTGTCTGCAAGCACCAGCATCCCATATGGACAGTGGTTCATGTCCTGGCTGCTGCACTTACCATCCAGCTCCCTTCTTGTGGACTAGAAAATGGAATGGAGGAATCCCAAAGCCATGGGACCCTGTACTCACTTGGGAGACCCAGGGGTGGGGAGGACTCCTGGCTCCCGGCTTTTGTGGCCATTGTGGCCACTGGGGAATGAACCAGAGAATAGGAGATCCTTCTGTCTCTCCTTCTCTCTGTACATCTGCCTTTCTAATAAAAATAAATAAGTTTTTATAAAAGTCTTTGAGGTATATGTTACAGGAAAATTCAAACTTCTGCTCTCAAAGTTTGACAATTGAATTTTCTGAAATAAACAGATCATAGAAAAGGCATGGTATTTTATTATCATACACATAAACCTGTGAGGCACACATGTGCTATGAAATTCAAAGATGGCTCAGATGGCTAAAGCTTTTCCATCTTGTTTACAGAGGGGAGGGAAGTGGGGGATATAGGCCATTGAGAAGTACTTCATGATTTGGGAGTTGTAGGGGCCCAAATTACAGACAAGTTCACAGGGTTCTAGATGTAATGTTTGGTTCTCTGTCTGCCTCTGTGCTATGAGTTTAACCTTCCCTCACTAATAATTTCCAGCAAGAAGGTTCAAGGCAGGTGTCTGCCTCTCCAGAAGATCTAGTCTTTAAGTCAACATGGAACAACAACAGAACAATCAGTGGTTAGTGCCTTTGTGTAACATGATGAGCCTACCCAGGAAGCATACTTTTAGTAACTTTTTCTGTGCCTTAAAGTACACATACACTCCTAATCATTTTGGGCTCCAAAGAAACGCAGCATACTCTCTTGTAACTTAATTTTTGCTTACATTCATAATGTGTGTGATCTTCAGAATATTCATAGGAAAATCTCTGTTATTAAATGACTGCATGGATCTCAAAAAAAAAAAAGTACCAGAATAGACTTGAATGGACTTGTAGTATCTAACTTGAGGCACTAAGAAGGCTAAAACATCATCTTGAAAAGAGTTCCAGCAGAGGAGCATGAGTTCGGCTAAAATGGAGGCAAGGGTAAGCTTCAAACTTATATTGAAGCTCGGATGAAATTACTGATTCTTCACAAAAAGCTTATGGAGACAAAGCTCTGGAAAAATCAGTTGTTCACAGTTGGATAGTTCATTTTAAGTGCAAGTAACAGGATGTTGAAGAAGAAAGTCATTCACATCCACATGCAAGGAAAAAATTAATTTGTACCCTAGTTGAAGAGAACCAACGGTTAACAGCAAAACTAACAATCAGAGCCACACACATTGCAGCAGATTCTGATTACACGAATCCGGTCTGAAAAACAAAGTGGAGCAAATTTTCTGCTTGATAGGTGTCCAAACTTTTGTGCCTGGATCAGCTGCAGGCAAGAACGGAGCTTTGAATGGAAATTTTAAAGAAGTGAGACCAATATTCTGGAGTATTTCTTCCATGACTGTTAACAGTAGATGAAGCGAACCCAGCAATCCCAACGACCAGCATGAGCATAAGCTGATTGGTGTGACGGACGGTGTCGGACTCTGTACTAGCAAACTCGCGCAAGAATCAGGCCTGGGATCATCTCAGATGAAGTTTCTTTGGAGATCCCTCCAACTGAACTGCTGATCTTAGAACCCCAACCATGAAGAGACTGTCAGCCAGTGGACTCTGAATAGGGTTCATTGCGATTGGAACTGAGAGATTGGCAGCAATCCAGAACTGATGAACTATCAAAACTGTATGAGCAGGACCCTCAGAGCGCGCCTCACATTGGGGAACTGGGATGGGTGGGAGGTTGGGTGGGGCTTTTCCCTTTGTTTTTTCCCCTGACCCCAGATACAGGGAAAAATGATAATATTAGTGTGGAAACAATGGCATTACCCACTTTCACCCTGTATCCCTTGACACTTTGTTCCCTAATCAACTAAGTAAGATTATTAAAAAATAATTAAAAAAAAAGAAGGCTGGCCCTTGTGAGGCAGGAGCTGAAGGAGGCTTGATTTATTGCAATAAAATAAATAAAGGAAGCCTTTTTATGTGGTCTTACCAAATAAAGAACTGAATATCTGCTGGTTATAAAAAAAAAAAAGCCAGTAGATGAAGCATGGCTGTTCCAGTACCATCCTGAAGACAATGCACAAGCAAAGTCAGGGCTCTGAGGAGGAAGAAGTGGTCCCCAACTGAGAAAAAGCAAATTAGTCAAAAGCAAAAGTTATGCCGATACGTTTAAAGTATGCACAGTAATTTTACTTGTTTACTTTCAGGAGGGTCGAAGAGCAGCAACTTCTGCTTCTTTGGGCTGGATTTTGAGGTTAGTGAAAGCCTTAGCAGAAACATGCTGCAGAAAGCTTGACCGAAGAATGTTCCTGCACTAGGGCCATTCTTCTCATCAAACAAGGCCAGTGTTGTGAGAACTTTGATGGTGAGTCAGTAAGTGCTTGCCTGACAGTCCTAATGTGGCTTTCTCTAAGTAAATTTTGTTTCCTAATGTTAAAAAGTCTTCAAAAGTACCCACATTCTTCAGTAAACAATGTTTAAAAAAAACCTTCCCTGATATGGTTAAGTTCCCAGGTCTCTTTAGGGATACATTAACTATCTGTTATCATCACTTAACAAAAGTGTCTAAAACTTACACTACAAGAAATGGCTTGATTTTTTTTACCTTTTAATTCATTTTTCCTATGAGCACTTTGAACTGCTCTCATGTATCCCAGATATCTCAAAATCAGGACATATGCACCTACTCCATCCCTTGTAGGGATAGAATGCTTTCAGGGTCTGGGTATCACTGTGAGTGTTTATCCAAAGGCAGTATGTTAAAGGCATGCCTCACAAAGTCTTAATTTTTTTTTCTTTTTAAGATTTGGTCATAGGTTTTAAAGACAGAACTAAAGACACACACATCACATCACACACACACACACACACACACACACACACACGAATGAGAGAGAGACTGAGAAAGAAACAGATTTTGCATTGCTTCTTCACTCTCCAAATAGCCACAATGGCCAGGACTAGGCCAAATGTCGCACATTAGTGACAGGAACCCAAGGACTTGGTCCACTCCTGTCACTGCTTTCTGGGGTGCATTAGCAGAAGGCTAGATCAGAAATGAAGCAGCTGGGACTTGAACTGGTACCTGTATGGGATACCGGTACAGCAGGCATAGCCTTAACTGGCTGCACCACTGTGCTGGCCCTACAAAGTCTATACTAATGGTACTAACAAGGTGGAAACAGTAAAATGATAGTGTTTCGAAGTAGGTTTTTGGAGTGACTATACTGGGTTAGTTTGGAGCTGGTGTTGCAATGTTTTAGTGCTTAAGCTGCCACTTGTGATACTAGAATTCCATGTTGTACTGCCAGTTTGAGTCTTGGTTGTTTTACTCCCATTCATCTTCCTCCTAATGTACCTGGGAAAGCACAGAGGAAGGTCGAGATACATGGGCCCTGCTCTTCACATGGGAGACCCTCAGGGAGTTCTGGACTTATAACTTCAGTCTGCCTAACTGATTATTGTGGTCATTTGGGAGTGAATAGATGAGATCTCTCTCTCTTGTTCTCTCTTCCTTTCAAATAAATCAGTAAATCCTTCAAAATTAAAAAGATAAAAAATCAATAAATTGATTTAAAAATCAGTAAATCTTTAAACAAAGGTGGAATCCATAATTGAGTCCTGGTGGCTTTTTTCAGCAGGGACATAGAAAGAGCTCCCCCTTTCTTTGTGATGCTTGGGACTCTGCCAGCAGCAATAATGTTGCCCAGTACTGAACCCATAGGACCATCTGATCTTAGACTGGAAGCTTTCAGAGTTGTGAACCAAAACAACACTTTTCTCTTTATAAAGTTAGCCTATCTCAGGCATTTCACTGTATTGACAACAAGTTGATTGATACGTGGGCATCTAGAATACAAATGTACCTTAACTTAAACAGGTTCTATTGAATGGATATTTTTGTGTTACTGGCTTCTGGCTAGAAAATGCTGCTGTTAACACTATCCATACATTGATACACACACATACTCTCTGTCTCTCTCTCTCTCTCTCTTTCTCTCTCTCTCTCTCACACACACATACACACACTTGCTCATTTGTGCAATTTATCTATAGCAGAAGCCTCCGAAGTGGAATCAAAGGGTATACACATGTTGATAGATATTACCAAATTCTTCCCCCACAACGTTACTGATATGTCTTTTACACTCAGCAGTTTTCCTTGCAAACACTCTACAAGCTGTAAACTGTAACAGCTGGATTTTTGTTTGGTTGTTTTTAGAATTTTGTCTCTTAAACATCACTTTCTGGGCTTCTTTGCTTACTCAAACAAAAGAGAAGAGGCAAGGAGATGAACATGAAATGTAACGCAACGTGAGGACAGACGGGCACAGAGTTAGGGCACAGCAGTGGACTTGTGCAAATGTGCCAGTGCAGCTCTCAGAGGAGCTGGCGGGAGCAGCCCACACAGCATGCATGTGGCCTGGGAGTCAGCCACAGGAACCAAGATGGTCCTGTGACTCGCTGGACTGGAGCAACATCTAAAGCCTGTAGATTACAGGTGTGCTCCATGTCTTTCCACATCACCTCCATTCCCAGCTCCCCAGCTGGGAATTAAGAGTTCCAGTAACCACCAGGCTGTGTGGCTTCCTGTTTGTCCACAGAACTAACTCTTTTCATGCTCTTGATGAGCAAGTCTGACCTTCTCAGCATCTTGTCCATAGGTGCTCAGGAGATGCACTCTTTTGTCTATGCTATGGAGTCAGCTTAGAACTTTTCCAGCTTCTCTGTGTGCGCTTGGTAGTGTCTAAATTGTCTACACTGGTTGTTAATATCCAAAGAAGCTACATGCTCTCGATAGATTCATTGCAGCTCCCCTCATCAAAGTATGGAGTCCTTTGAGTTTGGGCTGATGTTGCCCCTTCTCTGGCCAAATAGGACACTAAGAAAGGACAAAGTGCTAAGTGAGGCTAGGCTTCAAGAGCCCTTACATACTTTTCTCTCTTGGATCTTCTTTTTGCACAAGCTTCTGCTGGGCTGCTGGAGTGTAGGAGACCATTAAGGGCAGAGTTGCTATCCCAGTACGAGTGCAGACTGGTGCTAGAACCTGCCCCAGATCGGTGTGGCCAGCCCTTGGGATGACAAAGGCTAGTAACAGAGTATTGTGTTAAGTCACTGAGTTTTGGGTTTGTTTGTCATGCAGTGTTAATGCTATGCTATGTAGTGCACACTACCAATCAAGGTTCCCACTGTGCCATTGGTCTTGCACTGTTGTGTGCTTCACCACAGGTCTGTAAACCCAAAGTACGACTACCGCAGCCCAGACTTGTTTGCATTCTTTATCTGATGCTAAATCATTGTGGGGTTGATGTATTTGCTTGTCACCTGCAGAACAAATATCTTACTCTGAAAAATTTCAGCAGCCACTTTCTCACAGTTGTGTGGCATTCCTGTGTTAGCTTGCTGCAGTCTCTACATCCAGAGAAAACACTGATAAGGAACTTATTGAGTCCTGTGTGGTCCTCGTTTGTGGCTGTAACAGAGACTTGATGTGGAGGGCAGGAAGAGTTAAGGTGCCTCATCCTCACATTTGAGTCATATCACTGCTTTATTTTCATACTGAATTAGAATCTATCATGCATCCGGTTTGAAATTTATATTTCTTTGCGTATAAAAATGCATGAATTTGCTTTTGCCTGACTCTTCGGAACTTTCAACTTGACTGCAATCTACATTCTTTTTTTATTTTTTAAAGATCTATTTATTTTTATTGTAAAAGGAGATTTTTACAGAGAGAAGGAGAGACAGGGAAAGTGATCTTCCATCCCCTAAATTCACTCCCTAAATGCCCACAAAAACCAGAACTGAGCTAATGCGAAGTTGGGAGCCATGGATGCAGGGGCCGAAGGTCCTGCGCCATTCTCCGCTGCTTTTCCAGGCCATAAGCAGACAGTTGGATCAGAAGTGGAGTAATTGAAAAACAAACCAGTGCCCTTATGGATGTCAGTGCTTGTAGATGGAGGATTATCCTTGTAGGCCACCATGCTGGCCCTTGAAACCTGCATTCTGTCATTTGCTTCCCAATGTTGATTTTGTTTGTTTTGCATTGTTGGGCTATATAACATGGGAGCCAGTTAGGTTCAAATATCTCTCAATTTGGACACACCTGACTCTACCAATGCAAATGAAATTACTATAACCAGAGTATTATGGTCTAGGGAGAACAAATTTCTTCCAACACTTTTATTTAGCAAATAACACCATAAATACAATAAACACTATAAATACTATAGAGCCTAATCTGATGAGGCACAATTACACATATTTTACAAATAATAATTCTTCTAATTCTCATAGCAAACTTAAAAAGTCGTTAGTATCATCATCCACATTTTCAGGTGACAAATGAGACATAGAGAAAGTGGGACTTGGCCAAAATCACACAGCAAATGGCAGAAAAGGATCCAGACGTGTATGGCTTGGCTGCAGTCTGCATACCATAACCAAGATACTGCAGATCCATAAATTCTAAGAGACTTGGTCCCAGTTAATGATGTGGTAAACACAGAGAAGGCAGGCTCATTAATTTAGACACAAATGTCATACCAATGCTCATTCATGGCTTTAATCCACGGAGTCCTTTATTGAGTGAGCACTGCTCACCCACCCACCTCTCCAACCATCCTTCCTGCTTGTCCTCCTGTCTCTGTGAGGTAGAAACAGTTAGGATCACATGCTCACACCTGCAGTTCCCAGTGCAGCAGTAGAGTCAGTGACCTGAGGATGTAACAATCTCATAATAACTGCTGCTGATTTTTTGAGTAGGTAATTTTTTTCTACAGTAGTATTTATTTTACATGACTTAATACTCTTTTTGTGTGTTTCCATTTTCCCTCAAATATATAGATATGTAATACAGCCAGATAAAACTTTATTTTTTTATGCATACACACACTTACATATAAACTAGGCATATATGAAATTTCTACTATATAAAATGTTAGTGAGGTACGGTACATAGAATTTACAAGGTAGTTTTACCATTTTTTAATTCTAAAAATGACTTTTGTGGGGGTCTTTCTTGAAAAAAAGATAGATGTGTTTGCCTTACCTTTTATAAATCTTTTTCCCTTTTTCAAAGTTGGAAAAACTTGACGCAAATGTAATAAGTATCTGTCTTAATCTCCCTAAAAATAGACTAAGTAGAATTTAATTGAAATAAATGTTGTACACTATATTTAATTACTATTATTAAAAGCATGAAGTTTTATTGGCTGGGTTGAATTGTAAGACTACTGTAACCACAAACCAAAGACATATGAATAAAAACATAGCCCAAGGCACAATTGTATGCAAGGTTTTTGACAAAAACATTTTAAAAAATGCTTTATTTTTCACGATACAGTTCCTTAGGATCAGGGATTTCCTCTTATTCCCACCTCTTCCCTCCCTTACACTGTTTTCCCCTGTTCTGTAACAATAGTTTAGTTCCTCAACAACAGTCACAATTCCATTATTCTTCTATTTAAGTGTGAGAAAAATGCTTTTAATTGCAATAGGATCATGTTCAAAATAGGCCTATCATTTATACAATAATTACATGTATGTGTTGCATTCCAGTCTTAGACTTTTTCTTTCTAATCACAAATCCCAAAAATCTTCAAAATCACCAAATTGAATGGCCAAGTATGTTTGTAAGACAAACACTAATAATAAATACTTAAAATAGGAAGTGGAAAAAGACAAATTCATAATGCAGTTTGCTTGCAATGTACACAACTCATGGTTTGGCACTATTTACAATGATAGCACAATAGTAGGGAGAGAGTTGGACCCATATAAGTTTCTTTAATGTATGAAGAGTGAATTATCTATTTATCTATGTATCTATGTATCTATCTATCTATCTATTTGAGAGGCTGAGAAAGAGACAAAGAGCAAGATCCCATCTGCTGGTTCACTTTCTAAATACTCACAGGGCAAAACCTGGGTCTGGCCAAAGCCAGGAGCCAGGAGCCAGCAGCCATGAGCCAGAAGACTGGAGCCAGGAGCCAACAGCCAGCAGCCAGGAGCCAGGAGCCAGTAACCAGCAGCCAGGAGCCAGCAGCCAGCAGCCAACAGCCAGCAGGCAGTAACCAGCAGCCAGGAGCCAGGAGCCAGCAGCGAGGAGCCAGCAGCCAGCAGGCAGTAACCAGCAGCCAGCAGGTAGGAGCCAGCAGCCAACAGCCAGCAGACAGCAGGTAGGAGCCAGGAGCCAGCAGCCAGCAAGCAGGAGCCAGCAGTCAGCAGCCAGCAGCCAGCAGGCAGGAGCCAGCAGCCAGCAGGCAGGAGCCCAATCCATATCTCCCACATGAATGGCAGGAACCCAAGACACGCAGACCTCTAAGGGTCTGCATTGGCAGGAAGTCGTTAAAATTTCCTTCTTAAAATGCAAAACTGGGGTCTGATGTGCTTTCACTGAGGCTGCAGTCATTTGCTCAGTGCCCCAGTGCTGGGAGGGGTGAGTGTGTGGGAGGTAATTCAGGAGGAGGAGGCCGGGTTGAAGCCATGTGCTCTTTGTGAAATGCTGCTGGCAATAGTACCAGAACTCAAGAATGAACTTTACCAAATGAACTTGATCCCATTGAACATGCCACATGGAGCTGAAAGACTCCAAAAACAAAAACAAAAACAAAACAATCAAACAAATCCAAAACCGCTACATGATCGTATCTGAAAAAAAATGCTTATTTATTTGTTCCAATCAAGTTATACACCTGTAGCCCTAGGGCTAGAATTTCCCAGAGTCCCAAATCTCTGAGTAATTCTAAAGCTTAAATAACAGAGAAGTTCATGGAAAGCTCTCAGAAATGAGTGGTAACTATTAATTCACTAGAAACAAAAGAACTTGTAATGAGCATTAATAAAAAATGTGATAGAGTGGTCATTGTCTTATCGAAGCATAGCCAGAGTGTGCCAGGTACATTAAGGAAAAGTACCTAAATGTTTCAGGGAGTTCAGAGACCATTTCACCAAGGCATTGGTAATTTGAAAAAAAAAAAAAAAAAAGGTGAATTTACTCTCTAGCCAGACCTTAGAGCGAGTGGCTGATCTGGACAGAGAAATTGCATGGGTAAGTAGTTCCATCGCGCACACAGCAGAGGAGCAACGGCAAGGGAAAAATGAGCAGGGAATGAGAACTCTGGGGTTTTTCTTACTTCTCAATTGACACAGGTAATTACTTCCACATGCAGTTTTGCCTTGATCAAAATTGTTGTGATTTAAAAGTATTTGCTAGCTCTAACTCCTTGATGTAAACTAGACAATTTGAGAAACCCAAACAAACTTTCATTTGCTAATGGCCACAATGAGAACAGAAGTGTGTGCTTAATAACATTTGGCTTTTGAAAAAGACAAGTAAACAGGAACACAATAAGTTTATATTGTACTACTTTTGCCTGCTCCAGACTTGCACGGACATTCAGGCATTTGCTGGGAAGCATAAGGCTGTGGTGAAAGTGATCCATTCTCATAACGTTTCAGGCAACTCATTATCATGTTACCACGTTCCAACTGAGCTTTCCGAAACACCTTCCATAAGGCTACCCTGGTTTCAAGAGCAACTTGTCGGGATTTGAAAGCAAACCTTAGCTCCAGAGAAGAATGAGAGGGATTTAAGGAGGTGTGGAGAGAATGCTGAAATGAATCCAAAACCTCTTTGTAAATGTTTTTTGAAAGAAATAATTCAGCATTGTTAGAAACCACGACTTCTAGAATGGGGAGTAGGAACTGGCAAGTCTCGTAAGTCGCAGACTTGGCCAGCTTCATTCTCTGCTCTTTGAGGATTCTTTCCCTAAGAGAAAACTGCTGCAGGATTTAGCTTGAGAGCTGTAGGGGAAGAGTCTGGTTAGAGAATGAGAAAAGACTGACAGTGACATTCTCAGAGGAGAGGACCCAGGGGACGGCGACGTGGAGGGATGCTGTCCTGCTCCTTGCAGCCAACTCTCACGGCCTGCAGCGGCAAGACCCAGAGTGCGTTGTCCACGCCAACCCCGTGGGTCCTCGGGCTGGGTCAGCGACGGGCGTTCCCAGTGCCATCCAAAGGCAGTCAGCGACCTGGAGCGCAGGAGGAGGAGCGAGAGACGGTTGGGAACGGTCATTATCTGACTTCCCACAGAGGAAGCGTTTTGTCTAAAGCCCTGAGGAGTCCGCTGTGCGAAATAGTGCGGCGGCAAGAGGAGGCAGGGGACGAGGCTGGGGTGGGAAACAAGGGAGCAGGCTCTGTAGGAAGGTTGGGTGCAAAAGGCCCCCAAGGAACTACCAGAGCAGCCTGCCCAGAGGGCAGTGTGCTTGGAGCACGATCTGCCCCTAGGTGGCACTGCGTGGTCAGCAAATTGAGAAAACAAGCCTAATGCCCAGACTTTCCTCTGGGGCACAACCCCAAAGATTGCCCGTCTATGCAACTGGATGCTGCCCCTTGTCCTTGTCCCACTCGCCTTGTTTGTGCTATTTCTCTTGTACTGTGGACAATGCCAAGTACTTGGCCTTCTGCTAGGTCCTGGCTGTTTCCAGGAAGCCCATGGGGAGGCAACATACTCTGCTCATGGAGGAGCCCTGTGACACTCACACACGATGGGTTCACGGAAGAACCAAGGGTTGAATCCTCTTCCATGGGCCCCTTCAGTCCACGAGCCTCGCCCTGGGAAGCCCTGGGCTTTGTTCTGAGGCCATCTTGGCGCTATCTCTGAGTCAGGCAGCTGTCACCTGCTGATCCTCTGGCTCTCAAGAGTTTGTGGAGTGGGGACCAGGCTGTGTGCAGAGCCCTGCCCTGGGCCCTGGAGGAATGACAGTCTCAGGTGGTTTCCATGCGAGCCAAATGGACCCCGTGTGGGTCTCACTTACTGGTCCCTGGGAGGACACAGTGGAGTAGCCAGAGAAGGGGAGGAGGGGCACAGAGGTAAAGGAAGAACTGGAACGACCCTGACCGTCACTTGCTTCTGTGCTGAGCAGGGAGATGTTTTGTTTTTCACTGAGAGGTAACTCTCTTCAGGTTCTGAGAAGCAGCAGGTTAAGGATCGAAGAAAGCTGTTGTCAAATCATTACTAACGTAACCACGTGCAAGGCCAAACACAAGTTACAGGGCAATGTTTTCCAGGTAGTAATAGCAGTACCGACAATCTTTGAGAAAGAAAGCATTGCCATTTGTGCTTCGTGTTCTGTTTTAACTTGAGAGAGAGTGAAAAAAAACAGAAGTGGAGATAAACAGGAAGCAGAAACAAAGGAGTGACAAGAGAAGGAAAAGGAAAAGAAGCCAAAACAAGCAACAAACAAAACCAAGAACAACAAGAGACTGCACAGGCTCCCCCTGCATCTCCCTTTCCTGCTGGCCTGCACGGGTGCCTGTTTCTCCTGTGTTTCCAGGTCTTTTTCTCTACACACATTTGAAAACCCAACGCGAAAGAAGCTGGAACCCAAAGGAGTTTTCCCCCATCTGGTGTATTGTCTGTGGATCAACTACCTGCTAATTTTCACTGCTCTGAAGAAAGTGATGGGTAACCCTAGGATTAGGCCACACGACGAAGCGAGGAGATCTGTAGCCTTGACTGAGCTTTTTAAAAAAGCTGACAAAGCACGGATGTTATTTTTGTGTAGCCAAGTACGTGTCAAAAGTCAGAAAGAGTATTATGATGTTGATTGCAGTGATGACAAAAGGTGCATTCGGAAAGAAATGGCTTCTGTGTTCCTGGTGCTGTATGAAGCAACTGACCAGTCACAGAAGAGAATAGAGAAGAAATAGTTACAAGCACAGATAACGTATGATTAGTTTGCTTTCTTACTTACTTTTAAGTGGTTCGGGATTCATCAAGACAGAGGGCAAGCTCATCTTCGGTAAGATGAAGAAGCTGTGCTCCTGTTACATCTGGTACATCCATCTGCGGTTGGAGAAGATACAAAAAGTGTCCGGAGAAATGACCTGCTCTAGACCCTTCTGTAAACTGTCTGCATTGTATCAGCGGTCTTGATTTCATAAAATAGAGCCGCATAAGGGGCAGGCATCCAAGTGGGTGAGCTTCCAACTGTCAGAGCACAGAGCCGCATAGCTCCGAGACTCAATCAGCTGTGACCCATGCATAGGAGGCCCTCGGATTCCGCTTGGTTAGCATCTGAGATCAAGGCGGAAGGCAGTTAACTTTAAGTGTCAACGCTGTTGCATCCTCAATGAGTTTGTATCTGTGGAGTGAAAGATTAGGGGAGACCAAATTTATTGTCATCCAGAGGAAGTATTTATAAACTTGGCAGAGCCTCATGTGAGCGTAGAACAAAGGCTGCCAAAGAGCTTCATAAATCCAATTGGATGACCTGAAAGTATTTCCCGCTGCACACAGATGGTTATATATACACTGCATGGCCAGAGCATGCATTGACTGTCATAGATGCTGATGTTATCTGCAGGGCGGGAGTTGGTGTCAGAGCTGGACTGAAGAGAATGGATGCTCTGAGAAAGGAAAGGTGCGTAGCTGGGGAAGGAAGAAAGAGCCACAGGGAGGGGAAGATGCTGGTAAAGCCACAGGAGGATTGGGTTGGACGGATACGACGTGGGGATTGACTCAAAAGAAAGAATGAGAGCATAAGGGGATGGGGTTAGGTAGGGTGAGGAATGCTTTTAAGCACATGGGACAAATCTGCCCTGCTGTGATTTTGCTAATCAAGTTTTATTGGGACAAACATGCTCATTTGTTTAATAATTATTTATGATTCTTTACATGCTGCAATGGTAGAGTTGTATCAACTGTACAAGAGATTGTATGTCTGAAAAAGCCCCAAATGTTTACTTTTTAGCCCTTTATAGGAAAAATAGATGGATCCCCTGGCTTGCCTGTGGAGTCTGCACCGCTCTGCACAACTGTGACACGACTGCACTCTGCCAGGGTTTATTTGGATCACTGGTAAGGCCTGATTCTATTCTACATGATCTCAAGTTGTGTTTACTTTGTATATAGGCTTTTAAGTTTGGCCGGGTTACTCTTGGGAAAGCAATGGCAAATGATATGTTACGAAAACAAATTGCAGGTGCTGTGGTACACAGGGAGAATGCCACGTGAAGATGCAGGCAGGCTGGTGCTGCTTGCCCAAGCCAAGGAACATCGAATATCCAAACCGTCAGAAGCTAAGGGGGAGGCAGGAGCAGCTGGTTTCCCTCCGAGCCCTGGGCAGCAAGCCGCCCCATCCCCACCTCGACCTTGTGTTGCCAGCCTCCGGACTGTGAGCTCGTCTGTGTCTGTGGCTTGAAGCTCATGGTTTCTGATACTCAGCTGCTGCTGCAGGGCACTAACACACAAGTGTCGTTTCCTGAACTAACTTGTGTCACCGACCCAGGCCATCCTCCGAAGGGCCACATTCTCTTTCGTGAAGTGTATTCTGGCCCAAATGTCACACAGGTTGGGAGTGGTAATGGTGGACCTCTAAAACTGCCCAAGCATTCAGTGTGTAAAGTGGCCCAGGGCATTTTTTGTGTGCTATCTTTATGTAAATCAGGTCAGGACAAAATGCTTGCCCTCAAATATTAAAAATCCTATTAACAGTTCAAATATGGATTTGTGAAGCAGTTTGATATTAAGAAAGGGCATCAGGCCTGGTGCAATAGCCTAATGGCTAAAGTCCTTGCCTAGCACTCACCAGGATCCCACATGGGCACCAGTTCTATTCCTGGCAGCCCGGTTCCCATTCAGTTCTCTGCTTGTGGCCTGGGAAAGCCATGAGGACTGTCCAAAGCCTTGGGATCCTGGACCTGAGTGGGAGACCTGGAAGAAGTTCCTGGCTGCTGGCTTTGAATTGGCTGAGTTCTGGCTGTTGCGGCCATTTGGGGAATGAATCAGTGGACGGATCTTCCTCTCTGTCTCTCCTCTCTGTATATCTGACTGTCCAATAAAAATAAATCTTTAAAAAAAGTTTAGTGTTATTTATGTCGTAAGAGATACTGATTCAGATTTCGTTTAGAAAAAAAGAAAGGACATCGTTTGAAAAATAATTTATTTTTATTGAAAGGTTGATATACAGAGAGGAGGAGAGACAGAGAAGATTTTCAGTCTGTTTGATTCACTCCTTGAGCAGCTGCAACTGCTGGTACTGAGCTGATCTAAAGCCAGGAGCCTGGAGCCTCTTCCGGGTCTCCCTCATGGGTTCAGGAACTCAAGACTTTGGACCATCCTTGAGTGCGTTCCAGACCATAAGCAGGGAGCTGGATGGGAAGCAGGGCTGCTGGGATTAGAACTGGCACCCACATGGGATCTCGGTGTGTGCAAGGTGGGGACTTTAGCCACTAGGCTATCATGCCAGGCTTGAAAGGACATCTTTTTTTTGGGGGGGTGGGTGGGAAAGGTTTACTTATATTTATTTGAAAAGCATAGTTACAGAGAAAGGGAGAGATCTTCCATCTGCTGCTTTACTTCCCAAATGTCCCTGGTCTAGGCCAGGTTGAAACCAGCAGCCTGGCAGGGATCTATCCCTTAGGCATTCTTCCTCCGCTTCCCCGGTGCATTAGCTGGGAGCCGAATTAGAAGTGAAGTAGCAATCATAGAGCATATTGGCATCAATCACTGGTCGCGGCTTAGCTCACTGCATCATGACATCAGGAAGAAGGACGTCCTTATACTCAAGCAAAACCTCTATTTTAAAGCAAAGCTTTCCATGTAAAATTATTGAGTCTTTGTGGCTCGTTGATAAATGCAGAAAGCATCCTCCTAGATACTGGAACGAGAAAGAAGAGGGAACACGCTTTGTCCTAAAGGGCGCCCTCTAGTGGGAAAATACAAGGATGAGCTACAGAACAGCCATTCCCTGTGTGTGACTGCCAGAGTGAAGGAAGACACTCCAGATGAAGTGCTAACGTCAGGAAAAGGAGCTGTGCCGACTGTCATGAATGCTTGAATTCTGAGTTGAGATTTTGCTGATAGTAGCAGCACAGAGCTTTCTTGGGCTCACATTTTGTGAGCACCTGCTATGTAAATGCCTCCATCATGCCAGATGCATTCTATAAATCTGTAGATTTATAGAACTGCAGCTTTCTTATTCATTTTTTAGTATTTCATTTTTACAAATTCACTAGTGTTTTTTGTTTGTTTATTTCATTTCACTTAGAAACAAAGAAACAGCCAGAGTGACAGATGTGATCTTCCATCCACTGATCTACACTCTAAGTGACTGGGAAAGCCACAGTTGGGTCAAGGGATAGCCAGGGATCTGGAACTCAGCCTGGGCTTCCCCAGTGGATGGCAGGGACCCCAGTACTTGAGTGACCACCCGCTGCCTCCCAGGGTGTGCATCAGCGGGAAGCTGGATCAGAAAAAGAGGAGCTGGATTTTGCATTGGGCATTTAGATACGATGTGTGGACAACACAAGCTGCGTCTTAACTGCTGTGCCAGAGGCCCACCCCTCAACAAATGTTAACATTGTTGTATACACTTGACGATGAGAATGCTTTTATTTTATTTTATTTGCTGATGAGAATGTTAACCATTTTAAAGATGCATTTCTAAAGCATTACATATATTCACATTGTCACATAACCCATCCCTATCATAATTTCCAGAACTTTGTCATTGTCTCACTGAAACTCCATGCCTGCTACACAAAACACACCTTCATTCTGCTCAGCATTTGGCAACCCTTTCACCACTATTAATCTCCTTGAATTTGACCACTCTAGGAAGCTCGTATTTGTGAAACTACATGATATTTATCTTCTCTAATTGTCTTATTCTACTTGACTTAATGCCTATCTTTGTTTATACCATGGTCAGAATTTCATTTCTTTTAAGGTAAATAATATTCCATCATGTGTCTATGCCACATTTTTAAAATCCACTCATCCATCCCTTGCTGGTCATTAGTTGGTTCATACCACTGAGTATTGTAAATAATGCCACTCTGAACATGAATGCATAGAAATCCATTCATATATCTCTTTTTTAAAAAAATGAATTTTCCAGATAATATGATAGTTCTGGAATTACTTGTGAAAAATTTGGACATAGGAATGCTGCAACAATTGCATGGGATCACAGGAGGTGGAGTGCTGATTTAGGAGCCTGGGCTATGCAGACCAATGAGGAAATATAACCTAAGAGCCCATATCTGAAACTCTGGAGGGAGTGGCACAAGTGGCTGCAAACAAAGAACCGTGTACCAACTACAACAAGCAAAATCAAATCACAGATCCATGGGTGACAGAGCTTAGATATCTGCCCTAAGGAGAAGAATCTGCTAACCGGAAGTACAATGACCAAGAACAAAAGAAGAGACAGAGGCACAATGAATATTATTCAAGACCCTCATGCAAAGGAGCAAAAGCCTTTGCCAACCACCCTCAGAGTTAACTGAGGAATACATTGAGAGAATGGGGTATACAGAATTCAAAATACTAGCTATAAAGCTTCTTATCAACAACGAAAAGCACGTAATACAGGGGTTCAAGGAATTTAAGGAATATGTCATACTGGAAACAAATCAAATGAAAGGTGATCTATCAGAAATTAAGCATACAGTGGAGCAAATGAAAAGTACAGTAGAGAGTCTCCAAAGCAGAATGAATGAAGCAGAAGAAAGAATCTCAGAACTGGAAGATATTTCCTGGTGAAATAAACAAAAAGTTGGAAGCAGAGCTGGATCAAGTAAAAAAAAAAAAGTATTCAAGAATTGAAAGACACTATTAAAAGGTCAAATATAAGAATTATGGGAGTTCCAGAAGGTGCAGAAAGAGAAACTGGGTTTAAAATGTCTTTAATGGAATAATAGAAGGAAACTTCCCTAATCTGGAGAAAGAGTTGGAATATAGCATCCAGGAGGGACACAGAACGCCCATCAGGGTTGACCAAAAGTGATCTTCACCATGACACATGACAATCAAGCTCTCTTCGATTGAACATAAAGAAAAGATCCTTAAATGTGCAAATGAAAAAAGCATCAATTGAAATATAGAGGAATGCCAGTTAAATTCACGGTTGATCTGCACTGGAAACTCTACAGATCAGAAGAGAATGGAATGACATATTCCAGATTTTAAAAGCAAAAAATTGTCTGCCCAGAATAATGTACCCAGCAAAGCTTTCCTTTGTGTTTGAAAATGAAATAAAATTTTTCCACAATAAAGAAAAGTTAAAAGAATATGCCTCTTTCAAATATGCCTTACAAATGATACTTAGGGGTGTTCTCTTGCCAGAGAAAAGGAATAGATCCCAGCGAAACCAAAGGCAAATGTGAAATAACAACAGTAGACTAAAATAACAACAGAAGACAAAATAAATGAGCAAACCATTACTAAATGATAGGAACAAGTTACCACCCATTCATATTAACCCTCAATGAAAATGGTTGAAACTCATCACTCAAATGTCATCGATTAGTAGACTGGATTAAAAACACAAAATCCGTCTATCTGCTGCTGCTTACAGGAGTCCCATTTCACCAACAAAGATCAGTGGAACCTATATCTCATGGATTTTGATGTTTTTAGTTTCGTTTCTTCAAAACATTTTTTTCTCATTAAACTCTTTAATGACTCATAGATCATACAGTAGCATCATTTTCTTGAAGAAGATTCTTGATTTCCTTTTTCACTTCTTCAGCAACACATTCGTCATTCAGTTTCATGTTATTTAACTTCATGGTGTCTTTAATTTCTTTTTTTTTTTCCTTCCTGTTGTTGGTTTTGTTTTGTGGCTTTTCACTTAGGGGGATTTATAGTGACTGTGTTTTGGAGCCCATCATATCCAATGGCATGTTGTTTAACTTCATGGCATTGTAAATTTCTGTTTTTCTTCCTGTTGTTGGTTTTGTTTTGTGGCTTTTCACTTAGAGGGATTTATAGTGACTGTGTAGTGGAGACTGACATGTCCAGATGTGAGGATATGGTGTAGTGTGCATCTCTGCTTCCGGATCAGGGATGGACTCCAAGTGAAACTTTTGGATGTATCTTGACAATGGGATGCTGAGCTCTCTGCCATTGTCCATGCCTGCAATGATGGACTTATGACTATCTATGAGGAACTGTGCTGTTGTAATGATATGAGAGAACTCAGTGTGGGGGCAGGATATCAGGGGAAGAGGTAGGGGAAACCCCAAGACCTATGGAACTATATCATAAATTGGTAATGCTGATAATAATAGTAATAATAATAAATTAATTAAAAATCTGGACCTAGAATTCAAATGTTTTAAGGAAGCATCATGCTGCTTTCTACAATAACCACACCAATTTATAAGCCCACTGGCAGCAGGAGGGTTTCAATGTGCTCCACATCCTTACAACCCCTGTTGCCTTCTGCTGTGATTGTGGCCATCCTAATGTGAGAGAATGGGTATCTCATCATGGCTAAGTCCATGCTGTTATCAACGTAGTTTTTGAGATGAGGCACTGAAAGTTCAGAAACTTGCCTAAGGCCCTCAAGCCAACCAACAGCAGAATCATAGGGCAAAACTGACTCCATGTTGCCCTGGCTCTAAGTTCTTAGGTGTTCCACCAGACTGCTAGAGTGCTTGAGGGAGATAAACAGAGATTGCATAGGTAGGGAGTGTGAATGGAGATGTGGTTGCAAAACCTTGCAAGGACCCAACCATAAAGGCAATAACATTCTTTTCCTGGAGAAATTTCAGTTCTTAAACAACTTGAAAATATGAAATGTATGTGGTAATCATATTAATCCCAGAATAAATAAAAGGAAGTAAGAATTACATCTATTAAAACACACACACACACACACACACACAAAACTACATTTCCTAGAAATGTAATCAGAATAGTTGTAGGTTAAGGCTTAATGTAAGGAATAACTTATTTTTCCATTAAAATACAACTGGAAATAACCAAGAATAATAAGATGTTGGCCTCACATTTTTCCGTTTGTACTGACCAAGGATATTTTGGGGCATCTTATGGAAAATCCAACCTCAAGGGTGAAGGGAGCATTCACCAGGCATCTCCACAAATGGTGAGCCAACATAGGAGGAATCTGTATGTGTGAGACAGAGACCCCAGTGCACAGTTCTGGACAAGGGAACGAAAGGAAGGAAGGTTTGTAGTGTATATGCTTGGGGTTCAGGATGTCCTCAGAACAGTGAGCACTGAGGAGTGGGGAGTAGCGGGAGAGGTCATTGCCCGGGCAGGGCTGAATCACAGTCTTAGAGGAAGGAACCTAAGGAAAGAAGACACTGAGCAGCTGCAATTCCAGGACCAGGAGCCTCCCATAGAATGACGCTGAAGAAGGCACAGGTGCACACATTTCATCAGTCTTCCAGCTTGCTGGCACCTCCTGTCTGCCCATTTCTGCAGGGATGTGACCACAGCCTGTGCCAGTGACCATGAAAAAGTCTTCAGCTGTAGTCTAGAAACAGTGGGCAACCTGATTGGACAGAGGCGTATTCTTAGGTCAGTTCAGCAGTGGTGGTCAGGGACAGGCCAGCCGTGCTACAGGAGGTTGTGACGGGCGGGCTGCATGAATGGTGCAGAGATTAACAGAGCAGCCCTAGGCCCTGACGGTGACTGGTCAGGCAAAAACAGGGGACACTGTTACCTCATGAGAGACACTAAGAAGGGGCAGTGTGGGACACAGGCTCCTGCTGTTGGACCAGCTACTAAGTTTTGGTTGCTCTTTTAGCGAATTCTCAAACCTGAGGGGGCTGTTGGGAAGCCCTGAGTGTGCTCCTGGCTGGCCAGAGGTGAGCGCCTGGGATCCTGTATCTGGGACTGGAGCTTGACCAAGCCATGACATCAGCAGCCCAGCACAAAACTGAGACTCATGAGAATGTCCTGGGTATAAACTGACAGGAGTGGCTAATGGCAAGGGAGTGAGGGTTGGGCTGGTTCATGAGGGAAATCCACTACAAAATGAACAGCCTAGAAAAATCTAGAGTGGGAGACATTGTCTCCTAGCTCACCTCTGACTCTTACTGAGAGCGATGCTCTGTACTACAGAGTCTAACCTGAGCCTGTAGCCCTGGTAGCTTTGCCTGGGAGATGTGTTAGTCATGAAATGTGATGACTGAATGAGACTACAGAAGTGTGGGTGTAGCTTTTAATTCTTCTTTTTTAAGTAACATGTACACAGCTGCAATACGGCAAAATACTGGCTTTGTTGGTAAACCTTTAATATTTTATTTTATTAATTTGAAAGTCAAAGTGATAGAGACAGAAACAGAGAGAGTTATTTTCCATCTAAAAAGAGAAAGCTTATTCTCCAAATGTTGGCAAAGGCCAGGGCTGAGCCACGCTAAAGTCAGGAGTGTTCATCACATGCATAGAAGCGTCTCAAGCACCTGGATCGTCATCTTCTTCTGCTTTCCCTGGCATGTTAGCAAGAAGCTGGATTGCAAGTGGAGCAGCTGGGGTACAAACTGGCACTCAGATGGTATGCCAGCATTGCAAGCAGCTGCTTCACCTGCCACAATGCGGATCCCACCAATTTACTAGTAAGACTCTAACGGCTAACTTAGGGGTCAAAAATCCCTTGGAGATTGAATCATCCTTATTTTACCATGGTTCCTCCGCAGCTTAGGTAGAAGTGAAGTACCATGGCCAAAGAAGGTGGGAGGAAGGCCTGGCCTTCTTTTACTGCTTCCTGGAAGATAGACTCTACACCCTCGGAATTTCTATGTCTTGCCATGTCTGTCCATCCCCTAGGGCCTGAGTTCTTTGTTGAGCTGCAACAACTGGAATTTATCTCTGTCTTCACCAGCATGTGTGGGTGGGGTGCTCGGAGTGAACAATATTTTGGTTCCAAACCAGCAGGACTACTGACTGATCAGAAAAGGAAAGGACTGGTGATTTGTCTTGAGTAACAAGGGCCCCGTGCTGTGGTTTGAAGGCTGGCAGAAGGCTGAAAAATTCCAGAAAGATGGACAAAGGTCTGGCACTGTAAGCTTTGTTGCATCAGAGCAGTGCTTTGAGGTGCCAGTCCTCTCTGTGTGCCACATTCTAGGTGCTCAATTCAGGGAATCCCAGGCCATTTGAGGCCTCCATCCAGGGACTCAGGATCCAAGGGATGTAACCAGACTTCAAGGGAAACAAGACCAGAGCCCTTCACCTTGGGGGCCTTGCCCTCTTCCAAGTGAGACAGGGCCTGGAAGAAAGAAGGGGAGAGATCCTGGGAAGTGGCTTCTGAGCAGGGAAGGTGAGGGTAGACCTGAAAGTTGCTCTGCTCCTGCAAGTGTGTGATGGTATCCACATTGGTGGCATGTGGTCCTTGCTTGCCACCAGTAATTGGAGACACTGTGCACCTGCACAGACCCTAAGGCAGGGACCTTAGCAGCCCACAAACGACACAAAGAGGAAAGTGGATCCTGCTGAGTGGACAGAAGATTCCACATTCCTTAGGAAGGATCTCAGGCTGGGTTTGGGGGCTCCAGTGGGAGGGCGTGGCAGGGAGATGAGTAGTTGGTGGGAAACTACCCTGGGAGTGTGAGCCACTGAGGGTTTTCTATTGCCAGGCAGTGTGTGAGGTGGGGTGGAGGGACTGGATGAGCCGTGGGGAGCCCCAGGAAGGAGGATCCCCACTGTAAAGATAGTCCATTGCCCAGCTGCAGACACTGTTGGAGGTGAGCATTTGCACAACTGACCACAGAGGCTCCAGGGCAGGAAATGTCTTATTGCAACATGGCCCAACAGAAGCATCAGGTGAACCACATTCGGAATTAGAGATGTTCCAGCAGTTAAAAAATAGAAAGAAGTATGATTATTATCAACGACCTATTTTATGGAAACCAATATGTGCAAAGTATCACAGCGATAACATGTCATCCATAACAGAATCACAGATGTTGTATTCCGATTTCTGTAGGAAAGTCTAAGAAATCTAAATGTGTTTCACAAGTGCCTCTTACCTCTCCCTGCCACATGCAAGTGCTCAGTAGCCCCAGTGTGGTAAGGACTGAAGTTTGTTGGACAGATCATCACCTCCTCTGCTTCCAGCATCAGCTCTGGGGTGATGGACAGAGCCCAGGGCCGGGGGGACTTGGTAGTCCTGTTGATGTGGCTGTTGATGTGGCTGCTGCAGGGGCATCTGTCTGGGCTGCAAGCACAGGGAGGAAATTGTTGAGGCAGAGGCTGGTAGGCCACCAAGTTGGAGCAGGATAGAGGGTCCAGAAGTGATTCAGTGGCCTGCACAAAGCCATGGTTGACAGAGTGGTGAGGGAGGAGGTGGCCTAGATCAGGCTGTTGGGCCTCAGCAGCCGAGCTGCACTGAGCCCTTGTCATTCCTTCTGATCTCAATGCCTTTGTCCATCAGCCTATTGTCTGCCATCCTCTTGTATTCTAGCTAGCCTGGTTGTTTGCATTTTCTTCTTTTGTTGTCTGAAGTTCCTGAGAAGGATTCCATTTTGAAAGGTTGATGAATTCACAGTGTGAGCCCAGAATTTGTTATGAAACTGTTGCTTCCAGCTTTGGGATGCCTATCTCACTGTTCCTCATCCCTGTCTTTCGGGCCCTGAGGTTCTGTCCCTTGGCATCCCCAAGAATAGGATGAGCCTGGTAGCTTTCCAGGCACTTAGAAAGAGGGGAGGAAGTCCTAGAGTATGGACCCAAGCTCCAGGACTGGCTGAGCTGTGCTCCCCACTTTCACTGACAGTAAGAGGAGGCTGATCTCTTACGGTTCGGGTAGTGTCCCTGTCCTCTCCTTGTCGTGGGTCCAGAATTTTTTCTTCAAACTATGTGTCATTTAAGATAGGTTCTTTACCATCCAAGTATTGTTGGAGGAAATTTTCTAACTACCTTTTTGTTTTTCTTCTCTAGTTTAATTCTACGGTGATGTGACAGACGCCTCTGTATGATTTCTTTTCTTTTAAGTTGGTTGCTGTGCATGAGAAGCCCTGTAATTTGGTCTTTCTTGGTGCTTGATTCATGGGAACCCTAGAAGAATGTGCATTTTAGTGTTGGTGGATAAAGTGTTCCAAAAGGGTTGATTCTGTCTGCTCGTTCTGTCGATTGCTGATAGAAGGGTACTGGAGCCTCTAACTGTAGCGGTGAAATAATTTGGTTCTCCTTGAGGGTAACAGTTATAGCTGCTTGTATTTTGATGCTATTTTTAAATGCATGCATGCTAAGGATGGCTTCAAATTCTTGCCAAATTGACCCTTGCTATGGACCGAATGGTGTCCTCACCTCCAAATTTATGTGTTGAAATCCTAACCCCAAGTTGGACTGTACTTGGAAATACGTTCTTTAGGAGGCAGTTATGATTAAATGGGATCACAAAGTTGGAACACTGTTCCCAGATCATTAGTATCCTTGTCAGGACAGATACCAGGGGCACTCACTTCCCTCCAGCCTCCCACTTCCCCGTTTGGCCTGAAGAGCTCTCCCCCAGGTTAGAGCTTTCATCACGACCTACTCAGCCCTGGAGCTGTCCAGTGGTTTACACTAGAGGACTAAGGCAGTTTCATGTTTCGCTTTTTTCTTCATATATATATTTGAGATATATATATTTCCTTCATATATATGAATATATATATACTCTAAAGTCTATTCAGTCTGAAATCAGCATCATACTCCTAGCTTTCTGCTGGATCCTGTAAATGTATTGCGTTTTTCTCCACCTGTCTGTCTGTCTCTCTCTTTGAAAACAAAGTTATGGGCCCAACACTGTAGTCTAGTGGCTAAAGTTCTCACCTTGCATGTCCCAGCTCCCATATGGACACCAGTTCGTTTCCCAGCAACTCCCTATTTGTGGCCTGGGAAAGCAGTTGAAAACAGCCCAAAGCCTTGGGACCCTGCATCTGCGTGGTAGAGTCAGAAGAAGCTCCTGGCTCCTGGCTTCAGATTGGCTCAGCTCTGGCCACTGCAGCCACTTGGGGAGTGAATCATCGGATGGAAGATCTTCCTCTCTGTCTCTCCTCCTCTCTGTACATCTCATTTTCTGATTAAAAAAAATGAAGAAATCTTTAAAAATAGAAAACAGTTACAGAGAAACAGAGAGAGGAAGAATACGAGAGAGAGAGAGAATCTTCATCTGCTGGGTCATTCCCAGGTAGATGCTATGGTCAGAACTGGAACAGGCTAAATGCTACAGTCAGGAGCTTAGGACTTCATCCATATCTCTCACATGAGTGCAGAGGCCCAATCATTTGGATCATCTTCTGCTGCTTTCTCAGGCCATGAGCAGGGATTGGGAGCAGCCAGGACAGAAAACATTACCCTCAGGAGATGCCAGCATCACAGGCAGTGGCTTTACCTGCTATACCATCCCCTATCTCTATCCCTTGATTTGTGTCTTCATAGGCTAAGTGGCCTGTGGACAAGTAGGTGACTTCCCCAGCACAGACAATTATCTCTGGGGCACAGATGGCTCTCTGAGATGTGAGGGCCCAAAGATATCCGGGGTCAGCTCCTCTCCCTGCCAAGGCTTTGCAGGGCAGGAATGTGCAGTGTCAGAGAGTGTTCCAGCCTACAGTCATATTGATACTCAAGGATGTCCTCAGGTCACACTGTTTTTGGAGTCATCAGTGGCAAGGAGGTTGCTTCGTGTGTCCACATCCCAAGTGGACTTCAGCCTGAAGAGTGCATCTGAGGGTCAGAAAGAACAGTTCCTGATGGTCCAAGGCTGACTCCTCTTCTATTGTGCTTGCTGTCATGTATGAACCTCAGCCTACCCGAGACCTCATTATGCTCTGAGCATCCTCTGGCTTGGGGTGTACTTCCAGGAGGCAGAAGACAACAACTGGATGCCTTGTCCTGGCATGGCCAGAGGAATGTCCAGGGCCTTTTTTTTTCTCCTCCTTTCAAGCTCCAATAGGGTATTCATGGGGCTTGAAGAGGAAGCTCCAGTTCCAACTTCCTGGGATGAACACATCAGGGCATTTAGTAGGCAAATTTTCCAGGGGGGCTGTGGGTTTCTGTGAACTTTTGAGAGGATCTGTCTGCAGCTCCTCAATCCTAGGCTTGCACCCTGCCTAGGAGCCTTGGGATGCCCAATGTGGGAGCAGGAATGACATCTCTCTTGGCTGGTGAAACCCCACCCACCTAGCCGGACCCCATTTTCTTTGCAAAGGTGAGCTCTTGGCAGAAGGCAGGGAGGAGTGGGGAGCCTTGACTGCCCTGAACATTGGGCTCAGGTTTTATTTTCAGGATCCAGGCTGAAGATCTGAGGTGGACAGAAGGTAGAGACCGGAGCCAGGAAATGTATCTGGGACCTGATACTGATCCACAGAGAACTCAGTCCTTTGGTTCCAAGTTCACCAAAACTCTTTTCTCTCCCAGATCACATGCTTTTAGGAAGCTATGCTATGCTGAAAGCTATGCGTCAAAGCTATGGTCTCTGTCTCTGCCGGGCAGTGCCTGTAACACAGACATGTTTTTTAGGCAATTCCGAAGAGATCATGGATGCTAGGACCGATATCTATAGATGCCAGTAGACATCAAGGAAGCTGGCCGAAAATTTCAAAGCCTGCAGCCTGATGTTGAGTTCCATACCAGAACACACCGGGATGATCAGGCTGGGAATACAGCTCTCTGGGCAAGCACTTAGAAAGAGCAAGGAATCACGGACTTCACCAGGTAATCGATCTGGAGGGGACCTAAGAGCCCCTCTGAAGCCCAGCCAGAACAAGAGAGGCCAGGGACCCTACCAACTACATCCAGTGCTGGAACTACCTTCAGGCCTGCTTAGGCTCACACCAAACTGTGTCTTTTCCTTTTGTCTTGGAAATAAAAGTGCTGCTTCTCCTGGAGGTGGGCTGGGGGAGCAGGGTGGGGAGGGGCTGTCAACCTGCACACTTGGTCTGGAGGTTTTTGGAGAGCCTTGCCCACAAGTTCCCCTGCCCACTCAGGATATAGGCCCATATTCCTACTCCCTGACCACTGGCAGAGGAGAAGGGAGAAGTAGAAGGTGAAGGTAAGAGTCAGCTGGGGGTTGGGAGGTCAGCCTGGCACTCCTCAGTGTCAGGTGTTGCCTGCAGGTGAATCCTGGGCAATTTCCACCTGGGATGGAATAGGCGCTGGTTTGAGGGAAGAGCCCCAGCCCTCAGCGATGGCCCATGGGTCTGTGCCAGCTGGAGCAGAGGGGCTCCCTGAAGGTACTGCTCCCATCTTGAAACAAGTGGAAGTGGTATATGTGGCTGGAAGGGGCTTCCCTTAAAGTTCCTGCCTCCTCTATTTCAGGCAACGACCATGGGATGAGGGCTCATCTCTTGGTGGGCCGAGGCCTCTGGAGTGCACTAGAGCTCCAGAAGCAGGGGTGTATGTGTGGGGAGCGTCGAGGGAGATGAGTCTACACATGCTTAGGTCACACCTGCCCATGGACATGCAGGGATATAGGACCATGCATCTGCTGGACTGCAGGTGGCTGGTAGATAGTTTTGTCAGCCTTCACTGTGGAGGGGAGAATGGTCCTGAGCTGACCCTTGGGAAGAGACTTCCAGGCCTGGTGCAAATACAAGGCCACAGTCACACATGTGATGACAGTGGAGGGGGAAGCAATGCCCAGGTGTTCAGGGCCAGACTTGCTGTGGGTAGGAGGAATGCTGGAGGGAAGCAGGGCCTGCTTGAGGGGATGCTATTGTGCTTTGCCTCTCTCCTCGGTTGGCTGCCAGCTCTCTTGGCCACAAGAGAAGCCTTGTTCACCTGAGGCCTGTTCTGCCTCTCTTTAACTTGGATTGGGTTGCTGTTGGTTAAGCAGGTGTGTGAAGAGGGACTCTGAGGACTGTGCTACATGAGGGATGGGGAGGGGGCATGAAAGGAGCAGCAAAAATGGGCAGAAGGCTTGGTCATGCAATGGAGCTGGGCTGGCTGAGGTGAGTTTTGAGTAAGTGGCTGGTGTGACTCTGGGTCACATGCTTAGGGAGTTGTAGGGGGACAGAGGTTTTTGACTCCTTAGCTGGGATTTCTGCAGAGAGAGCCAAGAAGTAGCCTGTGTTTTGGGTGAGCTTTCCCAGTCCCGATCCTAGGCAAGGTGGGTATCATGCACCCTATTTACCTTCCAAGCAATGCAGTCAGCAAAAGCTAAAGTCACTTGCTGAACTCGTCCCTGTCATTAACGGACGGATCAGTAGGGGCCAGAGTCAGGGGCTTGGTGTCTGGTCCAAATCTGAGGTTCCTTGGCTCCCTGTCCTCCATGCTGCATGATGCGCTTATGAATCAAGGACTCTCTATTTGCTATTTCCACATTGTGCATGTTTGTGTGTGTGATGTGGTTTTTACAATTCACAGTAGAGGCATGTGTACATGCACATGTGTGTCCATACACGCATTATTTGCATTGGCATGTGACTCTATAGCACAAGCTCCCTCCAACCCTTCTCCCAACACATCAGGCTTTCTTTGGATAATGCTGCTTCCCATCCAAGGGAAGAGAAGAAGCAGGTCCTGACAGCTTCAGCAGCCTTCCATGGTCCCAGTTATCTGCTTCCTTGTTCCCCTGCACAATCTCTTGCTTTGTTTCACTGTCTTTTGCTCTGCCTGTAAGCACAGCTCGTCTTCACTAGCATTGGGAACACTCGCTCTTTCTTCCCCTGTTTCTCTCCAGATCTCACTCCACACACCCAGTCAA
Organism: Ochotona princeps; assembly: GCF_030435755.1. NCBI lineage: Eukaryota > Metazoa > Chordata > Mammalia > Lagomorpha > Ochotonidae > Ochotona > Ochotona princeps. Next base: position 98,388,240 of record NC_080833.1, on the reverse strand, counting down.
TGGTTTTTTTTTCAGCATGGCCCATCTTCTACAACATCCACTTCTTCCATTTTTTTTCTTTAATATTCATTTATTCATTAATTACATTGCATTACATGACACAATTTCATAGGTACTGGGATTCCCCCCCCTTCACCCCAAACCCTTCCCCCATCATGAATTCCTTCACCTTGATGCATAACCACAGCTCAAGTTCCGTTGAGATTCCCTAATTAAAAGTTTACACCATACAGAGTCCAGCATCCCACTTGTCCAGTTCAAGTTCAACGGCCTCTTAGGGAGGCCCTCTCAGGTTTGTAGGCAAAGCCAGCAGAGCGTCACCTCGATCAATTAGAAGCTCCAACATATCATCAGCAACAGTCCAGGTATGATGAGGCTGGTGCAGAGTCCACTGATGGACATAGTCCGTCTTAGGGTTTCCCCTTGTCCAGTTTTCCGCTGCAAGCATAAAGCTGAGGTGGTTGATTCATCTACTCCATTTTCCATCTTTTTTTGATTAATGCTTTGATTCCTCCATTTTGTTCAGGGGAATCCCCCTAAAAAAAACTTTGAGGCATTCCCAGTCCAGGCTCCTACACGGGCTCGGCTAGGCCTCAACCCCATCTGAGCCATATATGAGATATGCGTGGGTATGGACGAGCCGTGGCTGGGCTGAAACTCTCAACAGCAGGAACCAGAATGGATTGAAGAGCGGAGCTGGCCGAAGGACCTGCTGGAATGCGTGAAGCCCGACACCATGAAGGAGTCGGAGGGAGGAACCTGAACAGATCCTCTGACAGGACACTGACTCTACAAATAAACGCAAGAAGCATGGAGGTAAATAACCCAGAAGAGGCTTTGGAATGTGACCCACTGGAATACACTTGGCTCGGGTTGGGGCAGACCAGGCTGAGTCGGTTCACGTCATCCACTGGCAAGCCCAAGTGCTGAAACTGTGTGGGGGCCTGGCCGGGTTTGGTTGCGATTAAAAAAAAAAAAAAAAAAAAAACAGTACAAAACACAAAATGCCAAGGTGAAATGGCCTGTGCTAGCAGGGAATGCAACACCTGACCAGCACTCCTCCCACTGGTTTAGGTGAGGGACGAGAGTGTGATGGGCAGAGCCGGGGAGAGATGCGATACTCATTGGTTCCAATAGAGGCCGGGGCTCAGAAGAGAACCAAGCCAGGGGTTAAAACCATCAGCTGATCGGAGTGATGGACGGTGGCGGGCACTGTGCTTACTAGTAGTACACTTCTTCCATTTTTAAAACAGATTTATTTATTTTTATCTGGAAAGGCAGAGAGAGAAGGAAATACAGAGAGAAATATTTGTCCACTGGTTCACTCTCCAAGTGGCCACAATGACTGTAGCTGCGCCAATCCAAAGCCAGGAGCCAGAAGCTTCCTCCAGGTCTCCCCAGTGGGTGCAGGTTCCCAAGGCTTTGGGCCATCCCATACTGCTTTCCCAGGCCACAAGAAGGGAGGTGGATGGGAAGTGGAGCAACTGGGATAAGAACCAGTGCCCATATGGGAACCTGGTGCATGCAAGGCAAAGATTTAGCCACTAGGCTATCATACTGTGCCTGTTCTCCATTTCTTGACACCCACATCTGTTTCCTCACCGCTTCACAGCTGGACTTGCCCGTTTTCTGCAGAATTCTTTCCAAGACTGTGCTTGGCCTTGATCTACGGTGGCCTTCAGGCACTGAATCAGAGACTCCTCTTGCCTTCTGAGCTTTCTCTGAACTCTAGCCTGTTCTTCCTGCTCACTTGGCCCTGCCCATGCGTGTTTGCCTTTCTCCCATCTCCAGCATCTTTCTAAACTCTGCAGCTTACAGCAACCCGTGGACCTGCTCAGGGATGAAGCAGTTTCTCTGGGGCTGGCTGAGCTCTCCACAGGCCCAGCCTTGCATGGCAAGACACCCTACTTCCTGCTTAGCTGGAACCATCACCATGCTGTCCTCTGTCTTGTCTTTTATGCTAGACTGAAAGCTCTGTGAAGGAAGCAGCTTGGGGACGCTGTGTGCTCGACGTGTTCACTGCTGTGTCCCCCAGAGCCAACCTCACCACTTGGCACAGAGCATGAATTGAAAAAAATGAGTGAACATAGACAGCTGAGCTGGCTAATACACAGCCATGGCCCTTACAAGGTGGGCCTCCAGGTCACGAGAATGCCTTAGTTCCCATGCAAGGAAGCAAAAGCAAAGGATTTATCACCATCAAACTGGCTTTGCTGGAAGCACTTATGAAAAACTTCTTACTGGCCTTATGAGAAAGACATTTAGAAGTGAAAGAATGATAACTACTCTTAGGAAAGCTATGAAAGTACAAGACCCACTAATACAGCAGATACACAAAAGAGAAAGAGAAAACAATCCTGTCAATACCAAAAGCCACCAAATCAGGGATAAATAATGAGACAAAGGAGCGAAGGACATACAAGACAACTAGAAAGCAATGAACAAAATTAAAGGACTAAGTTGCTACTTATCAATAAAGAAAACTTACAAGTAAATAGTTTAAAATTTCTAAGCAAAAGATACAGACTGGCTGAATAGATGACAAAGAAAAGAGACCCAAAAAGATGTTCCCTGCAAGAAACTCACTTCAGTCGTGAGGATACATTGAAACCAAGTGAGAGGAGGGAAAAAGATATTCCATGGAAACAGAAACCAAAGAGAGTGCAAGAATAGCTGTAATTGCATCAGATAAAATAGACTTTAAGGGGTGAGCATTTAGGTTAGCAGTGAAGATGCCCATGAAGGTACCCACATTCCACATGGGAGTACCTGGATTCCCTTCCTGGCTCTGGCACCTGACTCCAGCTTCCTGTTAATACAGTCTCAGGCAGGCAGTGATAGTGGTTTAAGTTAATGGGTTCCTGCCCACCATTATGGAGACCTAGAACTGGTCTCCAGGGTTCAAGTTTAGAGCAGTCCCCGTAACCATGAGCATTGGAGGAGTGAGCTGGGGGTTAGGGGAATATGAGTTTATCGGTTTGTCTCTCTATCTACTGTGTCCCTACTGCTCAAATAAATGAAAAAAATAGACTCTGTCAAATATGGTGATTAAAGGGGTTGGCAGCGTGGTACAGCATGTTAAGCTGCTACTTGCAATGGGAACATTCCCTCCCTGACTGCCATGTTGAGTCCCGGATGCTCTGCTTCCAATTCATCTTGCAGTTAATGAGCCTGGGAGAACAGAGGAAATGGACCACGGACTAGGACCCTTGCCACTCATGTAGAGGGACCAGGTGATGTTCTGGCCCAGCCCTGGCTATTGCAACTGTTTGGGAAGTGAACCAGAAAAGGCAAGATACCTATAATCACTGAATCAGTCAGTCAGTCTAATCTAATTCTCCGTTGCTCTTGCAAATAAATAAATAAATAAATAAATAAATAAATAATAACTCTTTAAAAACTACAAAAAGGGAAAATGAGGACATTACATGCAAAGATGTTTCAACAAGTTAATAAAAAACACGCATTTTGAAAAATGCGTTATTTTTACATTTTTGCAACAAAATAAACTGTAGTGATACTAAATAATCCTCAGCTGACTTCTTCCTGCTGCCTAATTTGGTTAGACAAGACCATTTATGATTCATTCATTCCACAATCATGCGTTGAACATCTACTTAATATCACCGTGATGGATACTGGGTCTATAGAAACGGAGATCATCATTGCCTTTCAGGACCACCAACGACATCCCCAGAAATGAAACCTGGGGAAACAGTGCCATGTGGGGCCTGTAGGTGGCAGCAGATGCCTGCAGCAGCCTCTAGGGGTTCCAGGACACCTGGGGTCAAGGCACCTAGCCAATGCTGTGGTGGGGTTGCTGGAGTGAATTGGGTTGCCCGGGAAAAGAGGTCAGCATCTTCTGAGTTCTATGTGCCCTACCCTTTAACGATATCTTCAGCCTAAATTCCAGTCCATGCTCTCCTCCTTCCCACCATCTTTGAGAGGCAGAATTAAACAGGGACTGAGCCAGCTACAAGATGTGGACTATGCATTGTACACACACACATGCACACACACACATACACGCGCACGCAAAACTGCAGGCACTCTGAAAACTAGCTGTTGCCATTGCATTTTAGAGACAAGGAAATGAAGGACGGCAAGGAAGAGATGATTCAGAAATGATGGAGCAGGGATTCACAGGTCTGCCTCTGTTTCCTGTTTGGAGCCCCCTGGCTGTACGATGAAGGCTGTTTGCTGGAACTAGGGGTCAGTTTGTCATAGCTGCCGGCAAGGCTGTCTCAGGATGGAGGCCCAACCTAAGTTTGGAATAGATTTCTGCATACACATGGAGTCTTTGTTCTCAAATGTTAGCTCTCTTGTGCTCACACCAACCTTTTCTTTCTACTTCATGTATTCTGCTTGCCATTGCCCCATGTTGCCCCTCAACATGAATGCAACTTTCATTCCTATTAGGTGCAATATTGAAATGAAAATGACTTAGCCTCTTCCTAACACAGTTTACTAGTCATAAAAGATGTTCACAATTACTTTATTTGATTTTCAGTTATTTTTTGGTCCCCGTTTTACAGACAGGGAAATGAAGCACATCTCTCACTGTTTGTTCCAGTCTCTACTTTGTGTTACCTTGCTGCCATCTGCTATTCTGAAAATTATTTCCTTACCTCTTCCTTTCTGCCTAGTTTGAAAAATTATTCAAGGCTCAGCATTGCATTTCCACCTCTAGCAGCTTCCTTAGTCTTTCCCTTGGGCTTCTGCGCCACGTTCCCCTGGCTGTTCCTAACTTTCCTACACAGCCGATGGAGGTGGTGTCATGTGGTGGACAGGACAGATTGACTGTGAAGGATATTCTTGAACCCCTTTCCAGTTACATAAAACTTCTTCTCTGAGTCTCCATCAGCTTCCGGCTGACTAGAGATGCCTGGCACACTTCTCTCCACCATGATGGAGTACAAACAAGGGAAATGCCATAGTTACTTCCCGGGAGTGCTGGAAGCAGAATGTCAGAGTACAGCTGGGAGGTGAGCAGGGCACAGGGACCCACAGTGACTGCATAAAGAAGGGGATCAGGGCAAGGCATCTACTGTGTCATCTCCGGACCAACCTTGAAGCAAGAGGGACCATACTTGGCAGGAAAAGCTCAGGCAGGAGGCTGCTACTGGCATGCCTCATTCACTACTAAAAGAGAATCCTAGGGCCCTTGAAGTTCCCTGGCCCAGACTGGGAACCTGTTGGGTTACTGTATCACTTCGTTGTCCTGCAGAAGGAACCTGGCCCACATTACACCCTCACCTACCCAGCCTCCCACTTTATGGAGCCATTTTGAGACCCCAACCACTTGGGGATCTTGTGAAGCAGCTTCTCCCAGAAGTTCCACAGGTCTAATCCTGTGATCCAGGAAGTCCCAGTTGCCCTCTTGTTGCCCTAGAAGCAGCCAGGCATGCTTGCGTATACACTATTAACCCCAGGAAAGAACTGTGCACTTAGTCTTGAGTGGCTTAGTCCACTGAGACCTCTGGGATGAAGGGAGATGGCCTCACCCACTCTTCCCTTGCCCATCCACCCTTAGATACAGAAATATAGCTGACCTGTCAACCCTGAGCATCTTGGCCCATGGAAGCCAGGGAAGCATGAGTAAGCCCCACCTATTCATTGCTGAACCCAGGAAACATCTGACCATCTTTCCAGAGTACCATGGCTGCTGAGGCCATGAGGAAGCAATCAGGAAGCCCTTCCCACCTTCCTTTGGCCCCAAGGAATCTCAGCTCATCAAGATCCAGGGAAACAGATGCTTGGCTCTATACCCTTCCTTTGGCCCTGGAAAGCAGATGGGCACTTTCCTGAACAGAGTGCCTTCTGGAGACCCTACAACGTTGTCCATGCAACCTTGGACTATGAAAGGTGCCTGTTTGGTTCAGCAATCTGTGACCTTCATACATGCTACACAGCATGCACCTGAGACCAAGAGAGTAGTTAGTCTCATATCACCTGTGGAACTGTACAGGTACCCCACACCCACAACCAATGCACCATGTCTACACCTGCAGGCAAACTCACTTCACCCAAGGGTGCTGTATACCACTAGCAGGACAACTTCAAAACCCCTGAGGCCTAGGTCACTAAGACACCTTAGGATATCATCAACAGTGGTCATAGCTAAAGTAGCTACACTGAAGTGCCCACTTAGAACCAAGGACAGCAGCACCTACCCAACTTTCACCCCCAGGCATATTACCAGCAGAAAGTTTCTTACTACAAAGCCACCCTATAAAAGTGGTAAAGGCGAGTGACCAACTAAATGCCCAAATATCAACAGATGGACCCAAGAAGCATAAAAAAAACCTGTAGCAATAAGCTCCAAGAAAAAGGGAACTGACAATCTCTGTTACCCGGGTCTCCTGGCCCGCAGAAGAAATCACCCGACACTCCAGGCTCTGTTTCAAGAGGCACTTTATTCTTCCATCTAGTCGATTTCCCAGCCCGTGGACTCGACTTCCTTTTCTTCCTCCTTCCTCCCCTCTCCTAGCCCGAACCCCCACAGCTTATATACCATCCTAATCCAATCAGCTTAAAGATCACCGATGCACGCTGCGGGCACACCAATCATAACTCACACGTGCCAGGCATGCGGCTACGGGCCAGTCAGAAGGCACTTCCTGAAACCTGTTTACCACCAAGCTCCGAGAGGAGGAACGGTCTTGGCGCCATCTTAGGGCAGGGCACTCGTGCAGTGCTCCCAACACTCTATGACAAGGAATTCAGTAGAATGGCTTTAAGAAAACTTGATGGAGCCTGGCACAATAACCTAGCAGCTAAGTTGTCGCCTTGCACATGCCATGATCCCTTATGGGTGCTGGTTCTAATCCCAGCAACCCCACTTCCCATCCAGCTCCCTGCCTGTAGCCTGGGAAAGCAGTCGAGGACGGCCCAAAGCCTTGGGACCCTGCACCCATATATGAGACCCAGACGAGCCTCCAGGCTCCTGGCTTTGGATCAGTTCAGCTCCAGCTGTTGCAGCCACTTAGGGAGTGAATTAACAGACAGATGATCTTTCTCTCTGTCTTTCCTCCTCTGTATATATCTGACTGTCCAATAAAAAAATAAATCTTTAAAAAAAAAGTTAGAGCACAAACAGCTCAAGAAAATTATAAAGAAAATTCATCATGTGAATGAAAAAATTGAATCAAGAGATGGAGTTCATAAAAAGAAACAATCTGGGGCCCCAGCACGATGGCTCAATGGCTAAATCTTCCCCTTGCGAGTGCTGGCATCATATACGGGCACTGATTCGTGGCTTGGCTGCTCTGGTTCCCATCCAGCTCCCTGCTTGTGGCCTGGGAAAGCAGTAGAGGATGGCCCAAAGCCTTAGGAATCTGCACTCACTTGGGAGACCTGGAGGAGACTTCTGGTTCCTGGTTTCGAATCAGCTCAGCTCCGACTGTTGAGGTCATTTGAGGAGTGAACCAGAGAACAGAAGATCCCTCTTTGCTTCTCCCCCTCTCTCTCTGTAATTCTGACTTTGAAGTAAAAATAAATAAATTTTAGAAATAATTATGGAAGACTCTCCAAATCTGGGAAAGGTCTGGATATTGAGGCCCATGAGCTGAAAGGCCCTCTGATAGAGTCTACCAAGAAGGATCGTAGAAGGCGTATGATAGTCAAGCTGTCAAATGTAAAGAGAAAGAATTCTAAAGATGATCAAAAGAAACCATTAAGTTATAGTAAGTGAATCACTGGATTTCTTGGCTAAAAGAGAATAGGAGACAATATTTGAAGTCCTTAAAAAAAATGCTGCCAGCCAAGACTACCATATCCAGCAAACATATCCTTGAGAAATGAAGACTTTCAATGAAAAGAAAAAATGATACAATTTATTATTGTTAGACTGACCACACAAGAAATACTTCAGGCATACCTATTCTAGAAATAAAATCATGATAATCACTCATCATGAAAAAATATACGCCAACAAAACTCAGCAATACAATGGAGCACACAAAGCAGCAGGAACAAAATCCTAACACAGAAAGCCACCAAACTATAGAGATGGATGTTAGGACAAGGAGAAGTAAATAAAGGATATAGAAAACATCCCCCAAACAATAACCTTAAATGTAAGCACATTCCAATTTTAAATTAAAAGATTTGAGAGCTGATGGTATGGCACAGCAGGTTAATCCACTTCCGACGCCAGGGTGGCTTATCAGAGTGCTTCTGATCTAGCTTTCTGCTGATGCATCTGGGAAAGTGGCAGATGAAGGCCCAGGTACTTGGGTACTTGCCACTCATGTAGGAAACTGGGGTGGAGTTCCAGGCTTCCGGCTTCTTGTCTGGGCTATCTTTGGCCATTAGGGCATCTGGGAAATGAATCAGTGAATAGAAACCTTTCCTGCTGTCTTCTCATGCCCAGGTGCACATTCTGTTGGAGGTAGAGTAGGCTTCTGTGTCTGGGCCTCCCCCGAAGCCTGGATCCAAGAGAGGATGATATTCAAGCCTTGGTGGACAAGATTGCTCTTGGGAGAGCAGCCATCATCTTCCAGAAAGGGCTGTGCAGCCAATGGTATGTTCCCTTCTTACACTCCATTTCAGGGGTAAGCCAGGCCCTGCGCTTCCCCAGGAAATACTTATTAGGTGAAGACCTCAAATAAATACAGGAGTTTCAAAACATTCTTTGGAAAATTTTCTTGAAATTTACAATTATTCAAGTGTTCAAGTGCCATTCAATTTTGGTTTCTGCTGGATTATGCCTTAGAAGTTCAGGGACTAGCATCCCATTGGGTGCCTGTTTGAATCCTGGCTGTTCCACAACTGATCTACCTTTCTGTTAATGGTGTGGGAAAAGCAGTAGAAGATAGACCAAGTACTTGGATCCCTGCACCCAAGTCGGGGATCCAGAAGAAGCTCTTGGTTCCTGGCTTTGAAATGGCCCATCTCTGATTATTATGGCCACTTGGGGAATAAACCAGAGGAGGGAAGATACTTTTTTTCTCTCACTTTTTCTTTCATTAACTCTGCCTTTCAAGTAAATTAATATATAAAAAAATTCAGTTAAAAGGCCAGTGTTACAATGCAGCAGGCTGTACTACAACTTACATCTCTAGCATCCCGTATCAGTCTGTCTGTTCGAGCCCCAGCTGCTCTGATTTGGGTCCAGCTCCTTGCTAAAGCTCCTGGGATGGTAGCAGAAAATGGTCCAAGTGCTTGGACCCTTGCCACCCATGTGGGAGACTCACGTGGAGTTACTGGTCTATGGCTTTGGTTTGGTCCGGTCCCAAACATTGTGGCCATTTGGGGATTGAACCAGATCACCAAAGATCTCTCTCAGACTGAGAACAGACACTTCCTTTCTCTGTCTCTTCCCTCTGTGACCCTTTGCCTTTCAAATAAATAAAATAATTCTTTTTTTTAAAAAAGAGTTATTCATTTTATTACAGCCAGATATACACAGAGGAGGAGAGACAGAGAGGAAGATCTTCCGTCCGATGTTTCACTCCCCAAGTGAGCCGCAACAGCTGATGTGCGCTGATCTGAAGCCGGGAACCTGGAACCTCTTCCGGGTCTCCCACGCGGGTGCAGTGTCCCAATGCTTTGGGCCGTCCTCGACTGTTTTCCCAGGCCACAAGCAGGGAGCTGGATGGGAAGAGGAGCTGCCGGGATTAGAACCGGCGCCCATATGGGATCCCGGGGCTTTCAAGGCGAGGACTTTAGCCGCTAGGCCACGCCGCTGGGCCCAATAAAATAATTCTTTAAAAAATGCAAAAGAATTTCATTTTTACTGTGCTTTTCATCGATCTGGAATGTTCTTTCACCACATATTGTTTGAGAAGCATTGACCTTGATGAAGCCAACTCCAGATCCAGTTAGGCAGGAAGGGAAACACCTCAACAGGCTGGGTGTGAACACTAACCACAGACAGCATGCTGCTGAGCTGACAGCCCTCCCTTCACTACCTTAGGGCAGAAACTGCAAGCTACCTTCCACTTGCTGTGCCTTCCCCAGCCCCAAGCCCACCTGAGCTCTGAACTCAGAATCCCGGCCTTCACCCTCTCCTAGCTTCTTGGATGCATTTGCTCAGCTCAAGTGCAGAGGGATAGCTGGGCTTGGCGGATTGATGAAGGAGACACAGTGGCCCTCTAACCCAGAACTTTACTATGATGGAATGTATTTTCTTTCCTTTGACCAAGAGGCCCATGGGGGAGAACCTTGGAGCTTGGAACGTTCAACCACAAGGAAAGGCTGAAGTTGCATGGGAGCACAGAGGGATTAGGAGGCAGGAGAGATGGCTGTAGAGTCCGTTCTCTGTGTTGCCTTTGTTCCGGGACCTCTAGGATGCTCAGAAGTCTCTGCCCACTTGCCATGTGGGCAGGACTCATCTGATTTTGTTACTGCTGCCTCTCCTGCAACAGGACTTCAATTTACAATGTTTATTAGAGTCAGCTTAAATGTACTATAGATTAAATTATATTCTTTCAGGGAGTTGTCAGGACAGAGCTAACAGAAGAAATTGAAAGCAGCTATTTGCTGGGCACCCACCCTTGCTCTTCCTCTGGGCTCATGGCCTGCCTTCTCCATTGAGTCTCAGTGTCAAGTGCCTTCACTGAACGGTGAGCTCCTTGGGATGAGTGTGGACCACTCTCCTGTCTCTCATCTCAGAATCTTTGCAGCGGCACTCTGCACACAGTAGAGCCTCGGTAAAGGCTTGTTCATTTCATGAAAGCTAATAAAAAGTGTATCACATCAGAAATCCACGAAGTGCAGCTATGAGCTTCTGCCTTTACCTGCCAGTGACTCAGCTGTGTTCTCAGATAGCAACAGCTGTGAATGCTGAAGACTCAGTGAAGGATGGAGATTATTCAGGTCCCCTGTGCCAGCTCACCTTCCCAAGCCTAGTAAAGTTCCATCCTTTTGTACTGAAGACTAACAGAGTTGACTTGGAAGTCACTATACCTGCATGGCTATACATTAACTATACATTTAGGCAGTAAATTAGTGCATGCATTGCCCTGGGTGAACATGAACCCCAGCCAGTCTTGGCAAGAGATGAGTGTACACGAGATCTGGTGAGAATGTGTGGCTGTGTGTTTGTGTGTGTGTGTCGGCTCTGTGTGTGGTTCTGTGTGTGTGTGAGGGTTGAGAGGAGGAGAGCTTGGCTTTGAGCCTTGCCGCTCCATGTACACTTTGGGGAAGAAGTACAAGGCTTAGGCTCATGACAATCCGTCCCAGGGTCCCCTCCCATCCTCTTCCAGCCTGGGGCTTTGATTATGTTTTGTAGCTGGATCTCAAGCGGAACAAATGCCTAGCCCAAAAAAGCCTTTCACCCATGTCTAAGCCGCTTTCCCTCTCCCATGTGATCTTCTCATCTGTGCCTGGTATCTCATTAATGTCTACGGGATGAGTTGTTGCAGGCACTCACTCCTCCTAAGCAGACAACTTGGAGAGATTTGAACAACAGCTATGGGATAATAAGTGCTGATGCTGGGCCAGGCCAAGATGAGTAAGTCTACTCCCTGCCCTGCGTGCCTCACTGTCCAACTCACATACTGTAACCCAGTGACAAATGATGACGTGGGGGGAGAGGCTTCACTGAGGAGGCAGAATGCTGCATACCTGGACCAGGAAGGAAAGACCCCATGGCCCTGGGAGGGGGCATGTGTGAGGCATTGGTGAGGTTTTTCCAGGGACCCTAAGGATAGCCTGCTTGATTTTAGTTAGACGCAGGTGATGATCTGTCCACAGATAGGATTGCCCTGTGTGATCTGAGGACCAGTGATACAAGACTCCCTTGGATTGCTTATTAGAAAAACAGATTCTAGATCATTCTAGGGGCTGAGACCTACTCTTACAGGCTTGCTCCTTTTCTCAACTTCACCTTTGAGTGGCTGAGTCCAAGCCGGCTGATTAGGGCCATTGGCTTGAGAAAAGCCAATGACTTTGCAGAGCGGGACTCTCATCATCATGTGCTCCCCAGAGGGCTAATAAAATTTACATGGCATGTTAAGTCCAGATCACAAGCTTGCAGGATCCTATTCCTGGGCCTCCTGCCTTAAACTGCTGGGCTTGGCACCATGAGAAAGCCAAACCTTCATCTGAAGCCCGATTGTCTGGAAGGCACTGGTTAGCTATCTCCTGACTTTTTCCAGAGATGTTGACAGGGCCATTGTGACTACCTACCTGTTAGCCCTGCAGTGGCAGGGCAGGAGCTAGTGAGTCGTGACCATCAATGGAACATTCCTGTCACCACACAGAGTACCACTGCATAGTGCTCAGCAGCACACTCTGTTCTGATCTGTGTTGCTCAGAAATTTGACACTGGGTCTCCATGTATGCTGGGAAGGATAGGACAGGTACCAGGCCCAAGTGACAAAGTCCTGGGTTAGTGTCACTTACTTGGATAGCAGTCTGTCTGGTTAGCCAGGGAGAGTGGGGGCCCGGGTAAAGAAATAAAACCAGCTAGTAAACCTTGCCTGTCCTGGTGGTGACACTGCTGGTTTACTGAAAGCCTCTCTCTTCAGCAACTCAGTCATTTTGCAAACATTTGTGGGGCGCCTTCTATGTCTCAACACCATGTCTAGACACTGGGGATACACATGGGTGATGAGACAGATGTGGGATTCATCCTTGTGGAAGTTCAAATCCTGTGGTCCGGCATTCATATCACAGCTGACATACGGAACAATTCCAGAAAGGTCTGAGATTTCTCCTCCCAGCTCTTATGCACATCAGTTCCTTATGGTTTTCAATGCAAAGAGACAGTGAATGGATTTCTGAAGATCCCAAATTGTGTTTCATAGTGGACAATGCATAACTGTACCCACTAATGTCCCAGGCTTTTTCCATGGAGCTCAGAACTGAAGCTGTGCCATCTGGACCCATTTAGAACAGTGGAGGTGAGAGAGGTGCCCTAAAGGCAGCTGGTGAGGCCCCCGGGGGGCACGACTGAGCCCACAGGAGTAAACACAGGCAGAGTGGCTGGGGAAATGGTCCGGCTGGAAAGACTGATGCACTGAGGTTCAAAGCTTTGAAGAGAGTCTGCAGGGCAGGAATAACAAACGATTTTGATTTAATTATGTACCACAGACTTTCTAACTGACTTTGGAGGGAGACAGCACTTCTGAGATCCAAGTCTGGGAAGAATTTGCCATAGGTGATTTTTTCAGGTTATTTCACAGAATGACATCTTTGTGAGAGTCAGGAAGTAAACAAGCATTTGAAATAAAGAAGGCATGTGTGTGTGTGTGTGTCTGTGTGTGTGTAAGGGCAACTCAATTTTCTCATTTCAGAACAGCAGAGTTAGGGGTCTGGTCATGATGTGTGTCTCAAGCCATATGTAAAAATCCTTTTGAGTGTCACTCAACTGATCTCAGAAAAAAATATATAGAAATGCCTGCTACAGAATGGGCTTCTGGGCAGGGGGCATGCTCTTACAATTCACACTGTAAGCAACTATTCAAAGGTTAGTGTAAAGGAATGCAATTATTTGGGTTAGGATTGGGGCCTATCATTATCAAAATCTTCCATGCAGATTCTTCTTAATGAGTATTTCTTGGGGATTTGCCACATGCTTAGTGGGGCCCGGTTGCAGGAGAGCTACAAAAGGATAGAAGGGTAACTTAGCTTGATCTGTATGGCTCACAGATTCCCAGGGGAGACAGACACAGACTAGATGGATGGAAGAGATCTACATTCCTAGAGAGGATATGGGATGCTTCTAGGAGGATGGGTCTTTAGACATGGGCCTAGTATATGCCATGTCTACTGGATATCACACTGGGAAAAGGAGTTTTCCATACTTCCTTAATTTGTCAGACTTGTGGGCTCCACTTTGTCCATGGGAGTTTGCTCTTAACCATGAATACCAGTGATGACAATCTACTGAACTTTGCATTTTTGTTTTCGACATGAATAAGTAGGATGCAGAGATGGATTTATAGCAGATGTCTACACTTGCAGTCATGTCTATAATGGACTTGGAGGGCGAAAGTCTTCAACAATGCAACATACACTTCAGGCCTACTCTTGGAACTGGGGCTTTGTCTTGTTCCTTCAGAAACTAGGCCTGCACTAAGGACAAAGTTGGTGGACAATAATATTCTATAATTGGATGGAAGGATCAGTGGGATTCAAATCTGATCCAGAGCTATGATTGAACAGCATTGCCTGGATTGTCCTGTAGTTTACTTAAGTGTCAGATAAGAGGCAATCTACGAATATCTATTCACTAGTTTGTAAATTGCTATCCTAGAACTAGCACTATTTCTTCAAGTGCTCAAATTTGTAAAACCAATAGAACTGAAGGATTATGGGTGAGCTTCACTGTATCCAACCTATTGCCTTGCCTCAAGATTTTGTATTAAGGTAACCAAGAGAAATGATGAGGTCATCTAAGCATGTAGAGGGCAATTCAGGCTCCCCTCAGGGACCAGGCCCAAAAGTGAGAGGAAAGTAGCCTGCATGGGAGTGCTTAGCTCAGGCCCAGTGTTCACTCAGGAAACAGAAGGAAGAACATCCAGGGTCAGACAAAGTCATGAAATGAGGATTTTCCAGAGGAATAAATGCCCTAACCATGTGGTTACATCAGTCCATGCCAACACTTCCCACTTTCACTCCTTTAGTGCGAACCTTCATTGACGAGCTCATGCTAAAGTGCTGGCCATTCACTGATTCACATAGTAGAGTAACCAACTACCATCATTCATTCATTCATTGAACACAGTCATTGCTATTCCTGTACTTAGCATAGAGGTACAAATTAGGGACACGAAAGTGCTTCTTTGAACTTTTCCATGGAAGAAAACTTAAAATATCTAGTTGAGTATGCCTAAATATTTGTGGATTTTTTTAGAATTTCTCTAATTGCTTATGATGCATTAATGTCTATAATGAATCTAACTAACAAAAGGGAGACAATCAGCAGTTAAAAGGAGTCAAAGGGCCTTAGGAAACTAAGAGCATGGGGCATCACTCCTGGCAGAGGGCACTTTGTCAGTGGGGTTGAAAAGCTTTGAAAGGAAATGGATTTCAAACCCCAGAATTACCACTCACTAGCCTCCCTTTCTTTCCTCGTGGGATTTCAGTGAGGGTGAAATGAGAAGAACATGTGTAACTCAAAAGGGGCCTGATATACTGATGACCAGAGGTTTTTGGCTCAACAGCACAGGTGAGTGCGCACCTGCAGAGTCTTGAAAAATCAGTTGTGTTGAGGCGTGACAGTCTGGGTTCTTTGGTTGTGAACACAAAACTCATCTTGGCCAACATTAGGCAAACAAGATATTTACTGGGAAAACACAGTGCTCATAGAACAGAAGAAAACTTTGAAATGGGTTCTCTGGGGTCTCAGTGTGGGCACAAGTGACAATTACTTCAGGAGTCCTTGCCAGAAAGATCAACTCCAGCAAAATGTTCATTGTTGATTTTCTCTACCCAGGATTCTCCTTCTGGGAGGGTCTGAGTGGTCTGCAGCTTGAGGGTTTGTATTCCCCCTGCATTCCAGTGTTGAAATCTGATCCCCAATGCAATTATCTTCAGAGGTGGGGCCTTTGGGAGGAATTAGGTAGTGAGGTTGGAGTTCCCCTGTCCAGCTTGCTCTCTTTCTTCATTGTGGGGCCATGATGAAAAGTCAGCAGTTTGCAACCTGGCACCAGGGCCTCACCAGATCCCAGCCAGGCTGCACCCTGGTATTGGACTTGGAGCCTCTGGAACTGTAAGAAATGCATTTCTGGTATTTATAATTAACCCAGTCCTTGGCTTTCTACTACAGCAGCCCACACAAATGCAAGAATCTTGCTTGGTCTCATGGCCACTGCTTAGATAAAGAAGGAACAGAAACATCTTTCTTAAACCCTCCTCTCATACAATGTAGGGTGGGTTATTATTTCCTGTGGGGAAATGAAGTGACTGGCAATGAGTGTTGGGCAGGTTAAAGATCACAGTTTTTCATAGCACAGAGTCCATCCTGTATAATACTGTGGAAAGACATCACACAGGATATGTGTGGAGCATGGGAAGTGGTGGCTTTTCAGTTGCATTGCATATTTAGGCCAAGAATGTATTCAAATGGGAGGAGTCCGAGAGGGGAGCTGGGTGTACACACACCCCTTGCGGAAGTTGAAGTCCACGCTCTGATAACGGTGTGGCAGCATCACATGGGGGTGACTTGCATTTGCTTCTTAGGGAGGGATGTAAGCCACACTCACAGCTTCAGGGCCTGCTGCCAGCTCCTGAGGGAGCCCGGGCCTGGCCTCTAGGTGGCTATTTTTGTCTCCAGGTCACTCACAGCATGGAGAAAAGTTCAAAGCCCACAGACAATGAAGAGAAGAGTCATTTATCCCAGGAATCTAAGGGAGATGCCTGCTCTGCATGGGCTCACAATTTGTGGGTGGCTATTGGGCTGCCAAAAGGCCACAAAGCCAGAGGGAATACTCCACTCTCTGGTTTCACCCAGGGTCCTCATCTTCCACAAGGGGCTTGGGCATCTGCCAGGTGCCCCGTGGGAGGGGCCTGCACTTTCTGAACTTCCACATGGCTCGGGAGAGGGAAGAGGGAGCAGTAGACCTGGCTACCTGCCAAGCCGTATGGAATCATGGGATGTGACTGACCAGCTCTGGGAGGGTGCCCAGCCCTGTCAGATCTGGACGTCAGGGTCTTTGAAGGACTAAGCATTGCTCCAGACATTTTTTTTTTTCCTGCAGTCCCATTAATCCTGACGACAAGCTCCAAAATTGCAGAAAGATTGCCCTTTGCCAGATCACAAGTATCTGTAGTCTGACATCAACAGACTGAGTTTGGCTTTTCTGTATATAATTGGCACCCAAATATAGCAAAAGAGAGGAGAAAAAGGAAACAGAATTTTTGGCTTCCTCTCCATTTAAAAAATTATACCATGACATCTATTCCATCCTTTCCCCACGCTGTCCCTGGGAGGGATCCTACCTCTGCTTCTGCCCTCCTCCCATTCCTTCCACACAGCCTCTCCTGCTGACCATTCATATTAACCCTGAATGTAAATGGCTTAAACTCATCAATCAAATGTCCTAGATTAGTAGACTGGATTAAAAACACAAAATCCATCTATTTGTTGTTTACAGGAGACACATCTTACCAACAAAGATCAGTGGAAACTATATATCATGGACTTTGATGGTTTTGTTTTTAGTTTCATTTCTTAAAAGCATTTATTCATATTAAATTCTTTTTTTAAAGTTTACCTCTTTTTATTATTATCCTTTTATGATATAGTTTCATAGGGCCTGGGATTTCCCTTATCCCCTCTCCAATTCCCAACCCCCTCACTGAGTTCCCCTGTATCATTACTATACTATAGTTCTTCATATACAGTCATATGTCCATCATTGCAGGCATGGACAATGGCAGAGTCCAGCATCCTATTGTCAAGATACAGTAGACAGTTTCATTGTAAGTCCATCTTTGTCTGGAAGTAGAGATGCATACTACATTGTATCCTGACATTTGGATATGATAGTCTCCATGACACGTACTATACATCCTCTTAAATGAAAAGCCACAAAACAAAATAAACAACAGGAAGAAAAAGGGAAATTGACAACACCATGAAGTTAAATAACATGTGACGGAATGACTTGTATGTTATTGAAGAAATGAAAAAGGAAATCAAGAACCTTCCTGAAGAAAATGATGCTACTGTATGAGCTATGAGTCACTAAAGAATTTAATCAGACGAAAGTGTTTTGAAGAGATGAAACTAACACAAAAAAATCAAAACCCAGAAGATACAGTTTCTCCCGATCTTTGTTGGTGAAATGTGTCTCCTATAAACAACAAATAGATGGATTTTGTGTTTTTAATCCAGTCTACTAATCTAGGACATTTGATTGATGAGTTTAAGCCATTTACATTCAGGGTTAATATGAATGGGTGGTATTTGGTTCTGTCAGTTTAGCAATGGGCTTTTCTTTATTGGTTTAGTCTTCTGTTGTTATTTTACTGGGATGTTCTTCACATTTGCCTTTGGTTTTATTGGGTGCTATTCTCTCTGTCAGGAGAACATCTTTAAGTATCATTTGTAGGACAGGTTTAGAAGAGGCATATTCTTTCAAGTTTTCTTTACTGTGGAATAACTTTATTTCATTTTCAAAGACAAAGAAAAGTTTTGCTGGGTATATTATCAATTTTTTTTCTTTTAGAATCTAGAATATGTCATTCTATTCTCTTCTGGCCTGTAGAGTTTCCTATGAGAGTCTCCTGTGAGTTTAATTGGCTTTGCTCTATATGTCAGTTGATTTTTTTCACATGCACAATTAAGGATCTTTTTGTTATGTTCAGTTGAAGAGAGCTTGGTTATCATGTGTTGTGTTGAAGATGTCCACCATGGTCTCCAAAGCCCAAGCTCCTGGCTCACCACTCTCCACCTCCTGTGATACTGTGCTGAGGCTGCACTGTTGTCTGTACAACATTTCTCCCACTTCTGCAGAATCAAGATGGCAGAATATGGTAAGGACATGTTTAAACAGACGGAGAAACATTATCCAATATGTAGCTGATAGTACACATTCCAGGAAATGGGAGAGGACAGAACAACAGCCGAGGGGTACCTGGAGACTGAGAGACACAAGAAAGCAGTGGACACAATGCTGTGGTGTTGCAGTGACTGATACCCCAGCAGCATTCAGTGAGTGACAATCCAAACTGCACCAGCAGTCGGAACTCCACTAGCAACCAGGTGGGAAGGGACTATCACTGGGAGCTTGGGAGATGAACACAGACCAAGAACTGCTCATCCTGCTGATCTGTTTGATTTGACCACAAGCAGAGACAGAGCAGCAGATTGCACACAGGCGGGTGTCGCTGTCCCGCAGCGATGGACTTGGTGCACGGAGCCGATAATAACACGCGTGGACCCCTGACTGATGGTCAAAAGCCGAGGTTTATTAGTAGCATCAGACTTTATACTCTGAGGGTCATATAGGATAAGGGAGGAAGTGCTGAGCTTATCAACAAAACCATTAATGCTTGTTTGGAACTCCTTTTGTCTTGTATATTCCACCAGGTGTTCTCATATACATATGCAGATGATATCCAATAAGGTATACAAAAGGTAGCCATTTGGTTATTCTCCTCCAAATATTATCCAACCAACTGTAGTCCTGTGCTCACTGACCTTTTCGGGTCACAATGTCCTCCTACAAATCCCCCTTCTGTGTTTTGTAAAATTAGGCCTGAATGATGTATGTAGGGGAAACATGCTCTTGGGAGAGCAGAAAAATGGGGAGAAACAATATTATTTAACCGAAAGCAGAGTGGCACAGGAACAGTGTAAAGACCAACATTGACATACATAGCAGCTGAGTTCAAACATAACATCAAAGTTCTTTACAGTTACATCTTGTTTAGCATTAACAGTTTTAAATTGATAAAAGCTTTTCAGGGAGATTCTTAACCCAATTTAAATTTTGCAGTTTATAGAGGTTAAGCACAGTTTTGCATT
Organism: Ochotona princeps; assembly: GCF_030435755.1. Classification (NCBI taxonomy): domain Eukaryota; kingdom Metazoa; phylum Chordata; class Mammalia; order Lagomorpha; family Ochotonidae; genus Ochotona; species Ochotona princeps. The sequence continues at coordinate 98,368,814 of NC_080833.1, read as the reverse complement.
TAACAATTGAAGAATAGAAAAGTTTTAGGTAGGTGAGCAGGGAAATCCCCAACAACTTAGTGAGTGAGGAAGAATTTAACTCTACATGGGACTCACAAGCAACCCTGATGGTTGGTGTAAGAGAGGGCTGGGAGCCAAGGCTGGAACTAGTTAAGAACTAGAGGAAGCTCCTCCTACAATCTTTTTGTCTCTGAGTGCCTCCCGGGGCTCCTGGCTTAAGTTCCCAGGTCACCAGACCCTATGAGCAGGGTACTGGGCTGCTTCAATCCCTTGTGAGAAATCCAATAGGAAAGGACTGACCTCAGAGTTCTCGGCCTCCAAGGGCACTCATCTTCCTTGTGATCTCCTTGGCAGTCGGGATACGGTTCTCGATGTCCTTGATGAGGCAGATATCCACTGCTTCTGCAGCGAAAGCACATGGGAGGCCTCCGGGGGTCTCCGGGACTAGGATAGAGGGCTCCTCTTATCCTCCTGCTCCACCCTGAGATTCCCCTTGCTCTATACACACAACCTCCTTTAAGAGGGTGTCAGAGTCGTCCTTGGATGCCACCACAAATTTCTATGGCTTTTCTAATGTCTAAGGTCATTAAAATCTATAAATAACAAGTTACACTTAAAGTCTTCCTCAAACATTCTAAGAAGGTGGAGAATTTCTCTGCACTCCTGACCTGTAGTAGAACCAGAGGAATATTAAACAAATTTAGCTTTTCAGTTCTTAGAGGCAGCTCCACTGGGGGTTCCATCTTCTCCAGGGGCAGTGTTGAGTTCAAGGGAGTTGCAGCACTTTCGAGGTCAGATGAACCAGTTTTGAGGATCCATCAGGAAATTCTAGGGACAAGAGCATAACCTTTCCCATGTATTATTAGTGTTTATCAAATGCATCATAATGTCAAGGACAGTTGCGCTTGATGCACCAATCTCTTAGGATCCCTCACGTCACCCGGTGTTGGGAGGGGTCTGGCCTCCTCCTCCTCCTCCAATGTCTCCTTGATGGCGATGGATCTTTCAGAATGAAGTCGCGAATTTGTCTTACTGCAGGCGCTTCCTCCAGTGAATGGAGTCCAGGGCTTTACATTACCAGCTGGCACCCACACAGGCTGCAGCTCAGTTTCTGGAAAAACACAAACAAACCCTCTTCCCACAGTTAGCAAGGGGTCAGGACCTCTCTACTTGTGAGTGGCTGGGTCCCTCCATCAAACCAAAGGCATCTGTGTTGGGCCTGCAAGCAGCCTCTAGTGACGCAGAGCTGGTGCTCACCAGGAGACAAAATCTGAACAAAATTTAAGGTGAGTAAGACCAAATTAATGCATTTACAGGGGTAGCATATTCCCCCCTCTGTTTTTAAAGCATAACTTTAACATCTTTGTGATTTAACAATCCTATCAGAAAGCTCTGGGCGTGGCTGCAGGTTGCCACAGCCCCAAGGCAACCTGCTCTTGATAAACAAACAGCAACACATGATAACAATTTGAAACAACTTTTTACAAAGGACAAAATGTTAAGACACACATGTATGCGCGCACACACACAGACACACACACACATTTTTGGAGACTTGAAAATATTATTCTCAACCAAGCTTAGTAGTAGTGTTCACCAGAAACCAGTAAGTAAAACGCCATTAAATCAATAGTTTTGAACCAAGAAACTCAGACAAAAACATTGATCATGCTATGAAATCCCTCCATCAATCTAAAATTGCAAATTTCAGTCTTCCCAGCAATACAGCCATGCTAAGAATACATAATTAGCAACGCAAACTAAAATTAAACCTTCACAACTCCATGGATGTATACAACGTTTTGACACAATAAAATTTTACTCCATTTGTTATTTGGCAATAATCTTAGTATAATCCAATAGCCTGGTCAACTGTCTCCACAAAATGGGAGATAGATCCGTTGGCATTCTTGAGGCCTCGTAAGAATACCAAGGGAATCCCTAGGATTTGAAACCTTTGAATTCTTAAATGCTTTTTTAAGGATAGCTAAAAATATCTGAAACAAGATTTGTTGTTGACATTAGCATAACATATGATAGATTACAATTGGTTATTGATGCGAGATCATCACTCAAATATCTTTAAAACAAATACAAAACCTTGACACATTAAAGGCAGTGAGAGATTTGATAACCAGCCAAAAACACAAGAATTACATTAATACATGCAATTAATACATGCAAACACTTTGTAGACAATGAATATCACATTAACTTATACCTTGAAATAATCAAATAGTGTTCGAGTTCAATTTTATACCAAATTATTTATGATAAAATTTCACATTTTTATTAAATGTCCCCCCCAAAAACCCTCAGGATTTACAAAAGCCTAGTATCTTCTTTGAATTCCAAGCTCCCAAAAGTTGCAATGGATATACAGATGAAGTCAGTTTGCTAAACATCTACCACAACAAAAGACCTTGAAATTGGTGATTATTGTGAAAGCTAGCCACTAAACTGAAGGCCAGCTTCCTCAGCATTATAAAATATTCCAAAAGACATGCGGTTACAACTTGGGTACATTAACAAACAAAACAGCAAACATTCACTTTATAATGATATAATGACATCACCCAAACACTCCTTAAAGCAAGAACATCACTTTTGTTAATTTTAAACAATGAGAACGTAATGAGGCAGTGAACATAAAAATTAACTTAATATAAAGACTTGTACTTAAAAATTAGTATACATGATTAAGCAATGCTGTATATGAATAACATGCATACACCACAACTGATTGGAATTTCAGCCTCCAGGATTTATACTTGCAGGGTGAGGAGCACAGGTGGGGCAATGAGACAGTGGCAGTTTTAAGTTTGTAGCTTCTCTGCAGATTCCCATTTTGTAAACCTGTGAATGTTTGGGACCTGGGGCTGACCCCTCCCAGAGTCTTCTGGCCACAGGCATCTGCCATCACGGTCAAATTTGGATTTACATTCTTTTTTCCAGTGTTGGCCTCTTCGGCACTTAGGACATATTCCAGGGGAGTGACTGTTAAAAGTATCCGCAGGGTATTTTTGAGTTGAAGGAAGCATTCGGCAATCTTTTCTAAGGTGTCCTGGCTTGCCACAATTAAAACATTTAGCCTTCATTTGTTTTTGAATAGCAAAAGTTTCAAGTGCTGCTAGGCGGGCACGGTGCTTAAATGTCCCTATGTTGCGACAGGCTTTCAGGTAACCCAGAAGATCCTCTCTTTCTTTTATAGGACGAATAACAGCCTGGCAGTCCTCATTCGCATTATCAAAGGCCAGTTGCTTTAACAACAATTTCCTAGTGCCTTCTCCCCTAACTTGTTTTTCTATAGAGTCTGTCAAACGTCTTACAAAATCAGCATAAGATTCTCTGGCTCCTTGAATGACTTTTGTATAACTGCCTGCAAATTCAGACCCAGTTTCGGTTTTCTCCCATGCCCACAATGCTACGTCTCGTATATGCATGAGCGCAGCTTGAGGTAGCTGTATCTGTTGCTCTGTAGTAACCCACTGTCCATCTCCAACCAACATATCATAAGTCAATTGTCCTCCACCAGGGAGTTGCCGACCTGATGCTCCTAAGGACAGCAGTTTTTCCTTAGCCATATCGCTTCTCCACATTTTCCATTGTAAATATTGAGAAGGAGAAAACCCTACTTTTGCTATTACTTCAAAATCATAAGGAATCCAGTTTGCTCCCTGGCTCCAGCCATTTAAATATTCCCACACATAAGAAGAAGTAGGTCCGTAGGACACACAAGCCTTTTTAAAAGCTATGATGGCATTAACATCTAGGCTTTCATAGGTAGGTTGGTTATTTTCTTGACTAAGTATGATTGGAAAAAGCAATTGGAATTCATGAGGTCTCCGGGGAACATCAGACATTTGGAAACATTTTTGATCAGATTTAAGAGCAAGACGACATGGGCTGATATTTAACTGTTGCTTTATCCCAGCCTCATTTACCTCACTAGAGAAATCCTGTGGTTTAACACTGAAAATTTTCTTTTTCTTAGTTCTGATTTCATTTTCAGTCACATTATGGTAACATCTTCCAAGTTTTCTTTTCCTAATTTCCACATCTGAAGTATAAGGCCTTTCTCTTTTAGCTGCATTACAGTGGCATCTCCTCGTGGGAGGGTCTCTCACACATTCTTTCTCATCTTCATCTGTAGTATGAGCCATTTCTTTCCTAGCCACATTACGGTGGCGTCTCCCGTTAGGGAAATCTCTCACAGGCTCCTCTTGGCCATCCTCCTCATCTGTACTATGAGGCGTTTCCTTTTTAGCCATATTACAGCGTCCTTTCCTGTTAGGTGGGCCTCTTAAGGATTCCCTTTCTCTTTCTTCCTTGTCCATACTATGAAACACTTCTTTTTTAGCTACATTTTGGGGGTATCTCCCCTTAGAGGAATTTCTTGCAGATTCCCCTTCTAAAATTATAATAATAGCTCTAATTAAAGCCGATATAATCCAAAAACTAACTTGAATATCTTCTATCCTTCCGACCTTTTCACCATTTTTCTGAGTAAAATTCTTAAGTCCAGTTTCTAGTGTCCATTCATCTGGAGACCAAGGATTATATTCACTAACAAGCTGTAAATAAGAACGCAATTGCTGCCTAGTTATCTTCGTTCCACTTTTCACTAAAAAATTCTGCATAAGAGAGATAAAAGACTGTGCCCTACACTGGTTCTGGCCCATTGTCCCACTCACCACTTTCTGTGGGGGTCTCCGCTGCACTTTCTCTTCTTATTTCAAGTCCCTGTTCGGGCACCAGTTGTCGCTGTCCCGCAGCGATGGACTTGGTGCACGGAGCCGATAATAACACGCGTGGACCCCTGACTGATGGTCAAAAGCCGAGGTTTATTAGTAGCATCAGACTTTATACTCTGAGGGTCATATAGGATAAGGGAGGAAGTGCTGAGCTTATCAACAAAACCATTAATGCTTGTTTGGAACTCCTTTTGTCTTGTATATTCCACCAGGTGTTCTCATATACATATGCAGATGATATCCAATAAGGTATACAAAAGGTAGCCATTTGGTTATTCTCCTCCAAATATTATCCAACCAACTGTAGTCCTGTGCTCACTGACCTTTTCGGGTCACAATGTCCTCCTACAGGCGGGAAAGGAGTAGGGTGGATTTCACAATCCAGTCTGCCTCCCTAGAGCCAAATCGGACGCCATTTTGTTTAAGGAGGCAAAGGCAAGGGAAAGGACTGAGCATACACTGAGCTGTCCTTTCCTATTTCCTGGAATGTGCCCTCTCTGCTTCATACTGGTTAAATGTCTGAAGTAGTTCTTCACAGATAAGGATGACAGTGACCAGTTCTTAATTTTCTGTTTCATTTCTTCTGTGACAAATTAGTCATTCAGTAGCATGTTATTTAACTTCATGGAGTTCTATGTTTCTATTTTTTCTTCCTGCTGTTGATTTTCCTTTGTGGCTTTTCATTTAATGGGATGTATAGTAACTGTGTAATGGAGATTATCATATCCAGTGGCATGTTGTTTAACTTCATGTCATTGTAAATTTCTATTTTTCTTTCTATTGTTGGTTTTGTTTTATGGCTTTTCATTTGGGGGGATTTATAGTGACTGTGTAGTGGAGACTGACATGTCCAGACTGACATGTTTGAGGATACAGTGCAGTGTATGTCTCTAGTTCCGGATCGAGGATGGAGTACCAGTGAATCTGTTGGATGTGTCTTGACAATGGGATGCTGGACTCTGCCATTGTCCATGCCCACAATGATGGACTTAGAACTTTATGAGGAATTTTTCTGCTGTAATGATATGGGAGAACTTAGTGGTGGTGGTGGCAGATATTAATGAGCTGGTAGGGGAAATCCCAGGGTCTATGGAACTGTATCATAAAATGATAATAATATAATAATAATAAAAATATGCACAAAATATATTTCTTTTACGTTTATTTTTAATATTATTACATAGTTGAGATGGATGCATGACCATGTGAACCTCTAATTAGCGTGGGGAGGGTCAAGTTTGGAGGAAGATGGGTAGGATATGTTTGTCTTTTGTTTTCTCCTGTGTCCACAGGGGAGAAAGGTGAGTGGGCTGCTCCTTGCTGCCATGCTACTTCATTACCCAGGGATGGGGGACGGTCCTTGATGACAATTTAGAGACACTGATGTGGGGAAGAATGCTCCAAAGGTGTTACTTGAGTGCTTTTGATAGTTCTGAGACATAATTGGTTTTATTTCTTTAGGGTTGACAAAAATCTTCAAGGTCTATCAGTTGACAAAATTCACCTTAGTGTATCCACAGACCTGAGAACATGCTGCAAAGCTTGGCCAGGAGAATTGTCTGACCTTTTTTGTTTTCCATTCTCTGATGATGCAGTCCATGTCCCCTGCTGGCCTATAGGCTCTATCTGTCGTGTTCCCCTTGTGCATCTGGACATGCTGGCAACTGCACAAGTCTACTAGCAACTGAGGAGGCCCAATCCTAGGACATGCACTCCAAGGTCAAACCACATGGCCTATAATTTTCCCTGTGGCCTGGATCTGAGTCCAGAAATCTAGCTGGGTAGTGGCCTAAGAAGCCTCAGCTCAGATGACCTCAGACTTGATTCTCATGTGTGCCAACCAGCACAGGATCAGATGTGGTATGTCACCTGCACCTGCCAAAGCACTTACCAGTGGATATAGCTGCCTGGTCAGTTCCACCTTTGCCCCATATCTTATATGAACTAATGAGTGTTGCATCCCAGCCCAGCCTGCCGGCCACAGACCTGGTCTGTGAACACCATGACCTAGTAAAGTTGACTCCCAATAACCCCCACCAGGCATGCCCCTAGCCCTGGTTTTTGCACGTGTCAGTCTCTGCTGCATGCTAGCCTGGCCTAGTCTGAATCCCATCTGGCTTTTGCTCACACTCATGGGTGCTGTGGCTTAGCTCAGCTGACCCACCCCATACTCAGCCCTCATATGTGCAACAGATGCTATTCCTTGTCCAGCCTGGCTGGCCCCAAGTTCTGGTTCCTGTGCCCACCAGTGATAGGTACAACCCAGCATGGGAGAGCTCAAAGTTCCCCTGCCAGGCATGTTCCCAGCCCCAGCTCCAGATCTTGTATCTGCTAGGGGGCACTGCAGTCCAGCCCAATATGACTTGCACTCAGTCCTGGCATTTGCCTGCTGTTACTGTGACCTAACCCAACTGAACTGTACCCATTCTGGCACTCGTGTACACCAGTAGGTGCAGCATCCCAGCCAAGCCTGACCCACCCCTAGACCAGCCCACTGCCAGTCCCAGCTCTCATGAGCACTAGTGGAAGCAGCAGACCAGGATGGGAGTCCCCAAAGTTCCCCTATCAGGCCTGATCCTAGCCCCAGGTCTTATGTCCCAAGTCTCCATATTTGCTTGTAGGTGCCACAGCCTGATTCAGCCCAGCCTGTCCCCAATCCCAGTCTCGTCAGTGAGTACAGCAGCCTAGCCAAGCCTGGCCTGCACTCTGTTTTGGATTTCACTTATACCAGTGTATGCTGTGGACTGATTTTGCCTGATCCACTCCCAGACCCTACTGACCCAACAGGTGGTGGGAGATGCTATTTAGCCCATCCCAGGTCTTCCATGTAGTGACTGTCTTGGCTTGACCCAGACATGACCTACAATATCCCCCATCTAAACCACTCCATCCTTGCCTATCTGTGAGCATAGTGGCCTTGTCATAAAAGATCCCAGAAGTCATTCCTTCCCTATCAATTATGCCTTTATCTACTGCCTACTCCAATATGTCCCGAAACTCTCTTCCCTAGGAAATCTGTAGCCTAATAACCTAGAAACCAGCATGGCATGTCCTGGCCTCAGTTCCCCACTTTTCCCACTTATGTTTAAAAGACAACAAAAAGAAAGGAAAGGAAAGAAAGGGAAAGGAGAGAAAAGGAAAGAAAAGGAAAGGAAAGAAAAGAATAAGCAATTATGCTAGTATACTAATATAGTTAACGAAAACTTCTCATAAACCAGATCCAGAATGCCTGCCAGCTATTGGCTGCTTTTCTCCCAGCAGTGTAGCACTTGCCTAGGTATAAGGCAAGCTAGGCAGTTGCTTACAGCTGGGGATAATTAGAATTTTCTACCTCCTGGATTGTTTCCTGGAGACCCCATTAAGCATATTTTTCCAATGCTCACATTTAAATTAAACCTTAGATTTTAGTCACATGTTTTGACAAAATATTTTATTTTACAGAATATTTTGTAGAAGATAATAACGTTAAAAAAGATATATTTTTATTGGAAAGTCAGATATACAGAGAAGAGGAAAGACAGAGAGGAAGATCTTCTGTCCATTGACTCACTCCCCAACTGGCTGCAACACCCAAAGCTCAGCTGATCTGAAGCCAGGAGCCAGGAAGTTCTTCCAGGTCTCCCACGCAGGTGCAGGGTCCCAAGGCTTTGGGCAGTCCTTACTGCTTTACTGGGACACAGCAAGGAGCTGAATGGGAACCAGGGCCTCCTGGATTAGGACTGGTGACCTTATGGGATCCCAGCGCATGAAGGTGAGAACTTTAGCTGCTAGGCTATTGTACTAGGCCCAGAAGATCATATTTTATATTGTATTAGAATGTACACAATGGGAATGTATGCCAACAAACGTTATTGGATTTAAGCTGTAATAGCATGAAATCAGCATTTTGAGCTGATTTTTCTCTTTTGGCCAGTAAGTTATCAATGGAGTGCTATTTTAACATCCTGCGAATCTCAAGGCACCTTTTAAGATTTTTCTCAATGATTTGAGCACGCATTGCTGAATGTTGTCTGAATCTAATAATTCTTTAGGGGGTGCACAATATCAGTTTCTGTCATGTCTTTTATATTTGTTGCCTGAAATCATGTTGATGTTTTTCTTCTTTGTGTATTTCTGATGAGACTTATGTAAAGAATAGCTTCTCCTGAGGATGTAGGGCTGTTTGTGACCTTACACTCCAGGTAATGTTGCCCTATGGCAATCCACTGCAGACTTAGGGTGAAACAAGAATTGTATTGTGTTTGGACTTTGTGGATGAGGAATTCAGACAGGGCACACTGGGGATGACATGTTTCTATACTGGAATGTCTGGGCTTGACTGGGAAGACCTAAAAGTTGCAGTGACTCAACAGTTAGGTGCTTACGTGGTCTGGAGGCTCCTTCACTTGCAAACCTCTCTTGGGCCAAAATGGTCTGAACCTTGAACTCAGCTGGGACTGTTAGGTAGAGCTCCTAGTGTGAACTGTGCCATGTGGCTTGGGCTTCCTCACAGCATGGGAGCCTCAGGGGAACCGACTCTGTTATCCAGAAGCTTAGGGATCCACAATGAACATCCCAGTAAACGTAGCAGAAACTGACTTGTCTTTTAACTTAATTGTTTATTTATTTAAAAGGTAGGGATGGCGTGGTGGAAGAGATGGTAGAAAGATAAGGAGATTTTGCATCTGCTGGATTACTTTCCAAATGCTCTTCAATAGCCAAAGCAGGGCTAGATTGAAGGCAAGAGCCAGCAATGCAGTTTAGGTGTCCCACATGAGGAGTGGGGACTCATGTACTTCACATGTTGCCTCCCAGGGTGCACTTTAGCAGGAAACTGAAACCAGAAGCATAGCTGGGACTCCAACCCAGGCACTCTTGGTATCCCAAGACATGACTTAGCCTGTACAAAATGCCCACCCCTGAATTGGCTTTTGTTATTGATCTGCAGAAATCACAGAGCACTACTTTTGCCAAACTAGAGGTCACCGCTCGAGGGGGCAAATGGAACAAACACCACAGAAGAACACCTGACATGGAAATTATTGTGACCGTCTCTGGAAAACATAGTCTGTGACAACCCTATATACAATTGTTATTGAAAAAGGAAATAAGCATCTAATTGTTTCTACTTCACATCACCATTATTTAGTCTGAGAATTAGGTGCAGGTAGACATCTTGCATTGTGGCAAATTAAGATATTGTTCTGCAAGTGAGTTTGAGGCATTCTCATTTTTTGAATAACGTCGTTAACACATTTACTTCTGACAATCTTCAATCTATTCTGTCTGATATATGGATTGTTATAGCTTAGACTCATGGGTGCCAATGCAAGTTGACTTCCACAGGCGCACTTCACTGAAAACGCATCATAGGAGAAAACCGTACTTACAGTTCACCTTTTCATTTCCCCTAAAATAAGCTTATCTTTTAATTGCATTTTCATGGACTTTTTGAAATACCCTGGTCCTTCTTTTTGATAGTACTTCATTAACATGTTATAGCTCCATTACTTTCTGGCATAATATTTGTAAATAATTCCCTGCTGTATTCCTGCAATTAGCCATTTCTCCTAGGAACCCCTACTCCTGTCATGAAGAATAGTATTTAAAAATCAAATTAGGACAATCTGGGTGTTCATTAATACAGGGTTGGCATTGTTTTCAGAGCCTTTTGGTGGATGCAACAAGGACAGAGCTTTAAATTCTTGTGAAAATGTATGACTGGGCCCACTCAATGCAGTAGCCTAGTGGCTAAAGTCCTTGCCTTGCACACGCCAGGATCCCATATGGTCACTGGTTCTAATCCCGAGGCCATGGTTCCCATTCAACTCGCTGCTGTGTCCTGGGAAAGCAGTAAGGACTGCCCAAAGCCTTGGGATCCTGTACCTGCGTGGGAGACCTGGAAGAACTTCCTGGCTTCAGATCGGCTGAGCTCTGGGTGTTGCAGCCAGTTGGGGAGTGAGTCAGTGGACAGAAGATCTTCCTCTCTGTCTTTCCTCTTCTCTGTATATCTGACTTTCCAATAAAAATAAATAAATCTTTTTTTTTGAAGTATGACTGTGTGTGCTTATCTTTAAAATTCTAATTTTATGCTAATATTTATAATTCAAGTTTAAATATTACAGGATTTTTACCTAATGTGTTTAGTTCTACATTTTATCAGTTTTCTCTGTTACACTATGCATCTTCTATTATAAAACTTAGACAAAAAAAATGTTTTCAGTAACCATGCAAACATTACTTCTTGTCATAAGCCAGGACCGGAAAAGTCAGGCTTAATATTCCTTTGAAGCTTTTGTGGCGTTATGCTTATTTTACTTTAAAAATTTTCTGTTTCTAGAGCATATCTACATGTAACTTGGATTGCAGAATAATCAGATTCAAAGGTTACTCAGAAGAATCTATTCTATGGGTGCCAAAATGTTATGCTCTCATCAGCTGCAGATGAGTCCTGAATTTCCAGAGGCCATTGTATGCAAGAGGGATCACAGTCCTGAAGTGTTTCTCTCAAGAACTGCAACAGGAGAGAAGCACGGCTTTAGCAGCACCATTCTGGAGAGGGAGCCCAAGCCAAGACACAAGTCCTCGCAAGATGGAAACAGTCCAGCCAAAGTGAAAGAAGACCAGTTGAGAGCCCAGGGTGTGACAACACTTGCAGAGTCTGGTCAAGAAATTTTGTCTGTTCACTTTCTGAGGGACCAAAGAACCATAAGATCTGCATATTAGGAAAGCATTTGGACAAAGTTCACTAAATCTGTAGCAGAGAAATGCCCAGCGAATCTTCTCTGGAGTCCTTCAACACGATAATGCTCCTGCTCAGATTTATTTATTTATTTATTTATTTATTTATTTATTTATTTATTTTAAAAATTAATTACATTGTATTATGTGACACAGTTACATAGGTACTGGGATTCTCCCCACCCCTCCCCACACCCTCCCACCATGGTGGATTCCTCCACCTTGTTGCATAACCACAGTTCAAGTTCAGTTGAGATTCCCTCATTGTAAGCATATACCAAACATAGAGTCCAGCATCTTATTGTCCAGTCAAGTTCAACGGCTTCTTAGGTATACCCTCTCTGGTTTGAAGACAGAGCCAGCAGAGTATCATCCCAGTCAATTGAAAGCTCCAACATATCATCAGTAAAAATTTACATCATTATGGAATTAATTGACATAGTAATGAGTAGCCAATATGTTAAAAATAAATGCTAGTTCTTAACCACCTTCTGTGACCACCTCATTGACATTTCAATTTTAGTTTCTACACAACATATAACATACATAACATAACATGTTATACATAACATCATATCATCTTAAATTAAGGCAAACATGTGGTATTTAACCTTTTGGGATTGGCTCATTTCCCTTAGCATTATGGTTTCCAGTTTGGCCCATTTGGCCACAAAGAACTGCATTTTGTTTTTTTTAATAGCTGAGTAGTATTCCATGGAGTAGATGAACCATAGCTTTCTTATCCAATCCTCTGCTGATGGGCATTTTGGCTGCTTCCATGTTTTTGCAATTACTGATTGTGCTGCTATGAACATAGGAGTGCATGTTGGTTTCTCATAAAACAAGTGTTCTGGATATATTCCTAGGAGTGCTATTGCTGGATCATACGGTATGTTGAATTTGAGTTGTTTGAATATTCTCCATACTGATTTCCATAGAGGCTGAACCAGCCTGCAGCCCCACCAGCAGTGGAGTAGGGTTCCCTTTTCCCCACAACCTCACCAACAAGTGTTGTTGGTGCTTTTATTCATGTGGGCCAGTCTTACTGGCGTTAGGTGGTACCTCATTGATGTTTTAATTTGGATTTCCCTTATTGCCAGGGAACTTGAGCATTTTTTCATATATTTATTTGCCATTTGGGTTTGTTCCTTTGTGACGCCCATTTCCTGTGCCCATTTCTTGAGTGGCTTAATTGTTTTGACATTTTGGTTGTTTTGTAGCTCTTTGTATATTCTGAAGATTAGCCCTCTATCACCTACATAGTGCGCAAAGATCTTCTCCCATTCTGTGGGTTGCTTTTTTACTTTGACGCAATCCCAATCAAATTGCCCAAAACATTCTTCATGGAACTGGAAACAATGATTCAAAGGTTCATCTGGTAACACAAAAAAATCACGAATAGCTAGAACCATCCTGAAGAACAGGAAGTTAGCAGGGGGAATCACAGTTCTGGACCTCTGGACATACTATAGGGCAGTGGTTATCAAAACAGCCTGGGACTGGCACAAAGATAGAGAAGATCAATGGAGCAGAATAGAAACACCAGAAGGGAATCCACACAGACACAGCCAAGTAATGTTTGACAAAAAGACAAACGACAATCCAGGCAAATGGGAAGGTCTGTTCAATAAATTCTGTTGGGACAACTGGTTGGTAGCCTGCAGAAACCAAAAGATAGACCCACATCTCTCACAATACACTAATATGAAATCTAAATGGATAACAGATCTAAACCTACATCCAGAAACCTTCAAACTTTTGAAAGAAAATGTTGGAAATACTCTGCAAGATCTAGGGGTAGGTCCCAACTTCCTAAAAAGGACACCAAAGGCAATAGCAATCAAGACCAGAATAAACAAATGGGACCTCATCAAACTAAGAAGCTTCTGTATTTTTATTACAAAGTCAGATATATAGAGAGGAGAGACAGAGAGGAAGATCTTCCGTCTGATGATTCACTCCCAAGTGACCGCAACGGCCAGTGCTGCGCCGATCAGAAGCCAGGAACCAGGAACCTCTTCCAGGTCTCCCACGCAGGTGCAGGGTCCCAAATCTTTGGTACGTCCTCGATTGCTTTCCCAGGCCACAAGCAGGGAGCTGAATGGGAAGAAGAGCTGCCGGGATTAGAACTGGCGCCCGTATCAGATCCCAGCGCGTTCAAGGCGAGGACTTTAGCCACTAGGCCACACTGCCGGCCCCAAATGAAGGCAGTTTTATAAGAAATCATTAGGCACCGATTTAATAGTCTTCATTTCACTGTTTCTGACTTCTCCCCACTATTCTTTGAAATATTTATTTATTTATTTATTTAAAAGTCAGAGTTATAAAGACAGCAGGAGAGGGAGACATCCATTGGTTCACACCCAAGATCGCCACGACAGCTCGGGCTGGACCAGGCCAAAGGCAGGAACCAGGAGCTTCATCAGGTTCTCCCACCCGGGCATCAGTCCAAGCACTCGGGTCATCTTCTGTTGCTTTTCCCATGTGCATCAGCAGGAAGCTGAGTAGAAGCAGTTGTGCTGGTACCCATATGGGATGCCAAAGTCACAGGCAGCAGCTTAACCCGCTCTGCAACAATGCCAGCCCCTCTTTCCAAGCCTTAAAAAAAATCTTCAAAGGACATTCGTTTTCTTTAGCTAATAAAATGAGACTGCATTGATGTGATTTAATCTGCAGAACCTTAGATTTTTAGATTTGCATTAACTGGCTGGTATTATCACAAAATCATCTTGAGTTTGGTATAATTTTAAATAATCTTTAAAAAGGCTTATTTATTTTTGAAGGACAGAGAGACAGGGAGGGAAAAGAAAAGGGAAAAGGAGGGGGTGCTGAGTCCCTACGGCTTTGTTCTCAAAACATGTTTTCAAACATTTAGGCCCTTGTCAATCTGTCAGGAGAGGAGTCGGCTCTCTGTGTGTTGTCTGTCCGTGTGCATTTTGCTAATTATGAACAACATTCATAAGTCTGAAAGCCACTTTTATTCCTTTCATGAGTCCTACCTATTCATGTCTTTGGCTTATTCTTCTCGTGGGCTGTTGGGCCTTTTCTTTTTCCAGTGTCTAGGAGTGCCATTTTGCCCTCCCATGGGTTTTCCTTTTGATGCTGTTGAATTTTTAAATGTTTGATTTTATTGAGTCTGGATTTAAGCCACAGTTAGATTTTCCTCATTCTCAAACTATTCTCATGACTAGTTTTCCACTATCTGTACTTACAAGAATTTGACTATCCCCTTATAGTTAGAAAATATTCCCCGTTAGGAATGATACAGTTGTATGTGTCTTTTGTGTGAGGCTTTTCTTTACCTCTATTTTTCAGACCATTTCCTTAGATTAGAGGGCTGTGGTGGAACTTGTGGGTCAAAGATGGAACACAGTTGAAAGTAACTTTCATTGACAATGAATTTTGGGCCTCAGGTATGGACAAAATGTTAAATTGCTCAGCTTTCATAATTCAGAGTGGATGCTATACGTAGGTCAGAATTCCCCAGGGAGTATGTGTATTTAGAATGCTCCTGTACCTTACCAGCCACCATTTCACCCTGACTTACTGACTCATTTCTTCCACATTCTTGCTGTTTTGTTCCTGTACCAAAGCCTTCTTTGTTATTTGGGGGCTACCAAGTATCTTCTGAGGAGGAGGGCTTCCTCCTCCCTCCTCCCTGGCAACCTCATGCCTGTCCCCTGCTCAGAGGCCTCTAGAGAGGTGCTCATCTTTGCCCTGGGTGAGTGTCTTCTGTAATCTGTTCTCTGCCTGCCCCTCTTCCCTGAAAATTCTCTTCCCTTCATCCTCAGGGCATTGAAATTGCACTGAGTTCTCTGCAGAGAGGAGAAGAATTTATGCTTTAGTGTCCCTACTTATGTAGTGGATTATGGGAGAGGACAAGCATATTCATTCCTATCTATATCATAGTGTCTTCTATGTGGCCCAGTCTGTTGGTGTGTGGGGATATAAATCCCTTACACAGCTTCCCCATTTGCATTATCTTGGCTGCTTTGCATATATACTCAGGCAGTAAATGGGAGGAGTTGGGCTGTGATCAAGAGCATGGTCACTTCCTTGTCTGATTCACCCAATAGACCTCAAAATTTCTCTGCTCTACCAGCTATATGATATGATGGAAATAGATGCCTTATGGAATAGAACACTCTTTTATTCAATCAGCAAGCATTTCCTTAGGGTCTAGGCATTACTCTAGGTACTAGAATTAGACAGTAAAAAACTAAAGTTCTTAACTGAAGAAGCTTGCATGCTAAGACATAATTCATGAGCAAGTGTATAAACAATATTGCAGCCGATGGGTATAAGTCATATAAAGAAAAGTAAGTCAGGGTAAAGGGAAGGGAGGTGGTAGGGAGGGTATGGCTATTTTAGAGGGCAAGTCTCCAGAGGGAGCCAGGAGAGCAGACCGCAAGCAAACATGCAGGGGAAGAGCAACTGCAGGGAGAAAAGAGCACTTGGGAGGGCAACATCCATCAGCAGGATCCACTGCAGGCCTCTGGAGATGATGAGGGTGGAATGGAGAAAGCACTTAGACACAGGCTGAGAGAGGGAACTGGGAGCCAAATCACATCTAGGAACGCAGATTTTATTGCAAGAGGGATAAGGAGCTTCTGGAGTGTTGGTGCAACAGGGTGATTTTTCAGATTTGCTTTGAATTCGGACTACCATGGTTCCAGCATAGTGGACTGGCCAAAGAGGGACAACGATGGAACCGGGATGGCCAGCTAAGAAACCATGGCCATGAACTGTACCAAATGCTCCAGGACAGCTCAAATTTCAATCTAACTTTTGACGAACATTCAAAGGAGCTATTCATTCATTCAAGGGCTGTTTATCCAGGCACCTACTATGTGTCAGTCATGGTTCTAGGAGCTAGCAAAATATGTCAGTAAACAACAAAGATTGAAACAGCCATCTTTGCTTTAATACAGTTTTCAGTCTTGAGGGCAGAGGTAGATAAACAACATATATAAGTGAAATTGCATGTTATATGGGGCTAAGTGCCAAGCGAGAAAACTCAGCACTGAGAAGGGTAGGGAATGGATGGATGCATGAGTGGGTTGGTGGGGAGGGTGTTAGAGAGGTTGCAGACTTTTGATAAGGTTTCTCTAAGAGTGTGATCCAAGGGAAGGCCTGAAGGAACTGAGAGACGATACACAGCAAATGCAGAAAACATGGCCATTCATGTATTCACTGAATACATAGGCATTCAACCCTACCATGTTGGGTCCTAGAGAAACAAATATGAGTTGTCATCTGTTGAAAAAAAAACGACCAAACAATCACAAAAATAAGTGTAAGGTTATGCGTTAAGTTGTAAGTACCTTACTTTATAACAGAAGATAATATGAAGATTTTGACCCAAAGACAAGAATGACGTTTTTGAGCTCAGATCTGAAGGAAGGACAGGGATTAACTGAACAGTATAGGAATGGAAATCGTGTCTTGTTTCTAGATGCAATACACTCCAGATCACTGGCTGGGAGGGAGCAAGGCAGACAAGGACTGAGAGGCACTAGTTCGAAGATGAGAGGGTGACGTCATGGAGAATGCCTGGGTTTAGGATACACAAAGAGGGAGTTGTTGGTGTGTAAGACATGTTGTTGCTTTATAAATTCATCTCTGTTCTACCAATGAGTAGGGAGCAGGGTGTGTGTGTGTGTGGGGGGGGGTACTTCGTACTAAGAAGTCATACCTGGGAGGTCACAAGAACAGCAAGTAAATTTCCATTATCTGAAAAATTAGAACTTACTCTGACACTATTCTAGAGATGAATACCCCTACTCTCCCCAACCCACCCCAAGACATCAGAGCTTATTTTTCCAGTCTGAGTATGGTTAGAAGGAACAGAAGCCAGCGAACAGATGGAGTATTGTTCATTTGTAAGGTAAGGAGAGGGTGGTTCCTTTGCTTGTCAGCCTTGTGAAAAACTGCTTTTTGTGTGTCTGAGTTTAGTGAAGAGATAGAAGAGCTTTCCTCCCTGGATGGCAACATCCTAGCCCTGAGTTTATTGTCCCTGTGCTATCCTAGGGGAGAGGGAGGATTCAGCAACCTGTTCCCACTTGTTACATGTTATCTAATAGGTAGCACACACTCCTGTGAAATTTTTAAAAAACTTATATTTTACAGAGCAGCCATTATTTGCTTATTGATCGAGTTATGTTCATAGATATTTTCTTATTTTCAACTTAACTTTAAATCCTCTATTCAAATAAGATGTTGAGTAGTCTTCAGGGATGTAAAGTGGAACTGCTGTGTCAGAAGGCACTAGGGGACGGGACTGTCATTCCCATCTCCCTGCCTGCCTCCTTGCTCCCTAACTTCTGAGGTTCCAACATGCAGAATTCAGTCTCTGTCAACACTGCTTGACAAAGACTCCAATCTAATTAATTCCTTTTACTGTCTAACAAAGTCACAAAATGATTTACAGTGTGAAATTCCTTTACTGGATTCCTTTTCTAAGTGATTTCTAGAGAGTTCTGGTATTTCCCAAGAAACCTCTCAGTGCATTCAATCTAGAAAGTATAGAGATTCTTTTCCAGATCCCACCAATTGGTCAGTCTTGTACAGTTGTCTCTTCTGCAGAAGCTCTCTTCTAGACCCCTAACTTATGCTGGTGGCTTCCTTCCCTCCCCTTTGCTGGAGCTCCCCAATCCATGGGCATAGCAGGAAGATTCGTGAAAATCTTTGAAATGTTCAAGAATGTTGACTGCTTGCCTTGTCCAAAGGCCTCTTTCAGGTCATCCCCCATGGCAGTTAATCACATGTGTCAACTTGGCAAAGCGATGCCCTGAGATCAGGATGACATGATTTCTTGATTTATCCATGAGGATATGCTGGAGGAGATTAGCATTCCAACCAGTAGGTGAAGTAAAGAAGCCCAGGCTCACCAACGTGGGTTGGCATCATCCAGACCACTGAGTGCCAACTGGAAACCACAAGAAGTTCCATGCAGATATACAGAAAGAAACATTGAGAAGTAGGACCAACCAGATACAGATGTAGCTGTGGATACAGATAAATACAAAGAGATCTCTTATGAGACATGGGCTCACATAGTTACAGAGCCTGAGAAATATCACAATCTAGCTCCTGGACCAGGAGCATGGATACACGGGACAGGAGAAAGATGTCTGCTCCAGCTCTGGAAGACACTGAATCTGCCCCTCCTGTAAGCTTTTGTGATATTTTCTCAGCCTCGGCTCTGTAATTAGGTGTGCTTTATCTTTGTGTGTATGTTTGCATCTGTAGCTAAATCTGTACCGATATCCTGTTGGTTCTATTTCTCTGGAGCACCCTGACTTCCATCCATTTCATTGTCTTCTTTTGAAACTCTGAGTGTTGTAGAGTACTAACCATAAATGAAAGTAAAGTTTGTCTTTTCTGTAGAAATGCAAGTTAAGGAACTTGAACTGTGGCAATGCAGCAAGGTGGAGGAATCCACCATGGGGGGAGGGTTTAGGGAGGGGTGGGGAGAATCCCTGTACCTATAAAACTGTGTCACATAATGCAATGTAATAAAAAAAATTAGGATCAATAAAAAGAAAGAAATGCAAGTTATGTCTCCCAGAGATTCACAGATTGTTGCCTGCGAATATGATCCAATTTTGAATTTATTTGTAAGCTCTTTTCAATATTCTTCACAATCTATAGATCTTACTTTCTTTTTAATTTATTTTTAAAATTTTATTTTTGATGTTTACATAGTTGATTAGGGTGAGGAGGGTCCAGGATCAGGGTAAAATAGGTAAGACCTTTGCTTCCACATTTTATTTTCCTTCCTCCTGTATCTGGAGAGACAGGGAAGAGGCAAGGGGAGACGCCACACCCAACCTCCTAACTGCCTCAGCACCAGGAATGGGGAATGGCCTCCTGATGTCATCCTAAAGTCCCTGATGTGCCTCAAGTGTTCTGCTCAAGTGGTTTCAATAGTTCTGAAATGCTGTCGATCTTGCAGATGCAAAGATGAGGACATCCTTGCAAGGTCCATTGGTTGATACAGTCCACCTCTGAGTCTCTGTTTGCTCAGATATTTGCTGTTACACCTCACTGGGGTAGTTGATCAATTTGTTCTGCCCTCCTTCCTTTGCTAAGGTACCAGGTTTCCTCTGCAGGCTCCAATGGTCTGACATACTCTCCATGTGCCTCTGGGTATGCTGTCCACTGCTCTGTCAAAGCCACTGAGGAGATCCAGTTTTGTCAGACCACAGGTCCTACCATTCTTCCCATAGTTGAAGTTATGAGTCCAGCGGTTTAGTTGGGGGTACCCTCAAAGCAATCTCATCTGAGGTGATCTTAGACTTATCTCTTGTGTGTTTGTCCACCTGTACGGGGTCCAGTTCATTCTGTCCCCTTTTTCAGTCTGTTTCCACATTGGTAATTGCTTTTGCTAGGTCAGATCTATCTCCAGCCCCATCACTCACGCAAACCAATGAATGCTGCAGCCCAGCCTAACCCTGCCCTCCGCACAATCAGTCCTCACATATACGATCAGGAGCTGCAGCCCAGTCAGAGCGACCCCAAAAACTCCCCACTGGGCTGGGCCACAGCCTTGGTTTTGGTGTCTGCCAGCATGTGCAGTAGACTGATCAGACTGTCCTGCCTCCCATTCAACTCTCGTATATATATAATTGGACCTTGAAGCCTAATTCATCCCAGCTTACTCCACCCTCCAACCCACACTCATGCCAGCAGGTGTCACTGCCTGTCTAGCCAGGCCCGTACCCAGTCCTGGTTCTCATGCTTGTCAGTGGGAATTGCAACCATCAGAGGGGTGCCCACAGTTTCTCTACTGGGCTCACTCCTAAACCTGGATCTTGCATTCTTCAGGTAGTTCTAACGTCAAGCTCAACAGCAATTGCCAGCTGATGCTGTGGCAAAGTTCAACCAACCTGCCCTATTCTGGCTCATGCCTGCATCAGTGGATAATCAGTTAGCCCAGCCTAGCTCTCCCCCAATCCAGTTCACATGCAGACCAACAGGTTTGTAGCCCTGCCCAGCTTGGTCTGCCCCCAGTTCCAACTCTCATGCTCACCAGCAGGAACAGTGGTCCAGCAGGAGAGCCCTCCTCCACACCCACACCCCAAAATGTCTTGTGTGTGCTGGTGAACACTACAGCCTAGTCTGGCATGGCCCATCTCACCTTGACATTTGCCAGCATGTGCAATGCCCTGGCTTGGCTGGGTCTGCCCCCAGTTCCAGTTCGTGCTGGTGGGTGCTGCTGTTCAACCTGGCCCAGCCAGCCTCCTGTCCTGGCTGTAATGTTTACTGGGTGGTGCTGTGGCCCAACCTAGCCTGTCCTGTACCCTGTCCTGGTTCTCAGATTTGCCAGTGGGTGCTATGAACTGACCCAACATAGCCCACTTCCAGACCTGAACCACATGTATGCCTCTGGGTACCGTAACCTGGCCTGGTCTGAGCTGCTATTCTTGGTTCTTCAGCTCACCTGCAGGGACTGTGTCCTGACAAAGCTTATCCTCTATCACATCTCCTCCTAGTGGAAGCACTCACACACACCGGTGGGTCCTTGGCCCAGGCTGACTTGGTCTAACTCTTGTTAGAACAGTGGCCTTGTCCAACTGGCTCACACTCATTCCATTCTTGCTTTTTGGTGCTACAGCTCAACCACACCTGGTCCACACCTAGACATAGATCTCATTTGGCTCAGTGGAAGCCAAGACCTGGATCAGCCCATCCTACACCTATCCTGGCTCTCATGAATACCAGTGTGTGTGTGTGTTGGAGTCTAATCCAGTCTGCCGCACCCTACATCCAGTCCACACCTATGCTGAGGGATATTGCAGCCATGTCCAGTCCAGATCTGCCATGCCCATTCCAG
This sequence comes from Ochotona princeps, assembly GCF_030435755.1. NCBI lineage: Eukaryota > Metazoa > Chordata > Mammalia > Lagomorpha > Ochotonidae > Ochotona > Ochotona princeps. The sequence continues at coordinate 98,347,502 of NC_080833.1, read as the reverse complement.
CACTTGCACTCACTAGTGGGAGCTACAACCCAAGCAAAGTGTCCTCTTAGCTCCCCAACTGGACCTGTTCCCAGTCACAACTTTATACTTGCCAGTGGTTGCTCTGACCCAGCTCAGAATAGCCTATACTCCATCTTGGCCTTTGCCACTGGATGCTGCAGTCTGGCCTGACCTGACCTGCCCTCAGTCCCAATTCTCGCTGGTGGTTGCTGCAGCCAAGCCCTGCTCAGTTGATTCCCATCCCTGACTCATGTAAACTGGTAGGTATGATAACCCAGCATGACATGACCCATGTTTCAGCCTGGCTCTTGCATTTGCCAATGGGTTAAGGGTGCTTTGACCCTGCCCAGTCCAGCCCCCTCCAGAACTATCTCACACACTTGCCAACAGGTGGTTACCCTGCTCAATCTGATCAACATCCAGGCCTGGATCATATGTTTATCAGTGGGAGCTATGGCCCACCAGGGGAGTTTCCCAAGTTCCCCTCACCAGGATCACCCCCAGAGATTCCACATGCACCAGCAGGTGCTAGGCCCTTAGCTAGCAAAACATACCCTCTGTACTTCTGGCCTATGTATGAGATGGTGGATGTTGCAACCTGGCCTGCCCACACTCTATTCTTGGGTGTGCCTGCAGATGCTGCAGCCTGGACCAGCCTAGTCTATTCCCACACCAATACCCTTGAGTGTCAGAGGGTTCCATGGCCATGCCTAGCTCAGTCTATCACCATTCTCAACTCTTAAGCAAACCAGCAGATATTGCAGTTCCACAGGGGTGGGCCTGCATACACAACCACAGATTCTGCCTTCACACCCGATTCCCTTTTGTGTTAGTTAGTGTTATGGCCTGTGGGAAACCATGCAGTTGGGACAGATGGAGTGAGGGTGTGGTAAACAGCTCTTGGGTTAGCAAAGCTATAAGGAGTTTCTGGCTGCATGGCAAGGCCTGGCAGAATGTCTCTAATCACTTCATTGCAGCCTCACCCCATTGTATGGACACCCGATCACCTCTCTAATATTTTCATAGAATTCCCCAGAGGGTGGTGTTGTTTCTCTGCAAATGTGAAATGATTGCTGTAACTGGTATAACACCTTAAACTGATCAATCATGTTATGGTACAAGTGTCTTAAGTAATTAGGGCAATGACACACAGTTAGAAAAAAGCGTACAATAGTACAATTGAGTCCACATTGTCCCCAAACATCCTGTTATGTGCCCACCTTTGTCTTGGAGCTTGCTCTAATATAAGTAATGTTTCCTTAAGAAATGGCTTGATAATATCTTGAAACAGATGGCAATCATGGAGGTACAAAGAGTTTGTTTACCGTGCAGCCTTGAATTGTTACAATACATGAAATGATGCATTTTGGTTTCTCACCATGCAAAGCAGAAAGTATATGGGGCATCCTATAAACGGAGACAAATGTGAACCCCCAAAGAAAAATGGTTTAAAACTTCTACTTTATATTGGCACTTACATTTAGGGAAAGAAAAACAGTTTACAAAGATGAAAAGAAGTTTCTTGTAAAGGCCCTCTGTTCATAGAAAGGCAGAGTTGCCCTGATCATTTTCACTGCCCTTTAACAAAAGAACAACAAAAAAAATTGAATCAGTACTAGGTGAAGGTGATGGTAATTAGTATATGACTGATTGTATGATTTAATAAAGACCCTATGATATATGCCTTTATAAATTCCTTTGATTTATGAGCTTTCTTTTTAATTCTGTACTCTTGATATTTTAAGTAATATTAGTCTAGGTTTACTAAAATTGATTTTGTGTATAAGCAAACCACTTGTCACTAACCACATGTGCTGCCAACCATGGAGCTCCTAGCTTCAGCCAGGTGACTGCAAGTATGAATGAGTAATGGTTTGCTGAAAACTTTTTCTTTGAAGTAAAATAATAATAATGTTTTTTAGGATTGTTTTTGTAACCATTTCTTTTAACCATGAAGTAAAAATGAAACAATTGGATATTGTGCAAAAGTGTGTGCTGATTTCTGTATAAACAAAGAAGGCAGCTTTTTTGAGTTGTGCATTATGAGTATCATGCCATAACGGTCCACATCACCTCCTTCTTATCTTCTTGCAGATCAACGCATCCTTTGTAAGCTCTCAAGTCAGCGGAGCTGGTCTCTACCAATGGTCCAGCCCCACATTGCCAGTCTCTGATTCCAACTCAAGCCCTGTCAGGCAGTCCCCCAGCCCCAGCTTTAGTGTCACCAGTGAGTAGTATTCGGAGGTGGTTGATACTAGCTACCCCAGCTGTGGTCCCCCATGTGGGCTGGTGCTGCTGCTGTCTGATCCTGAAATGTCTCCAGTTTCCCCCTCCAAACCGTTCAATCTTCACCCGATCGCTTATCTGCAAGTATAGTTGCCTTGTTGATGGAAGTGCCTCAATATTCATTCCTCACCTGAAACACACTCCTTCATCAGTCCTCCCTCCCACACATCTACCCATTCCCTACCCTGGGCAATCTGCTCTCCCTGCTCTGCTACAGTAGTGGACGTTCTCTGCAGGCCCCAATGGACTGCTCTATCTTCTTTCTGTATCTGGGTATGCCACTGAAGAGGCTCTGAACTGCAGGCACAGGAACTTGTCCATGTAAGTCTCTCATTCCTCACCTGAAGGTGAGCCCTCAAGTTCCTGCATGGCCCCACCTGTGCCATAACCCAGACCACCTGTGAGCCCAGAACCTCAAGCGGTCAGAGGGCACCACTGGGTGACCCATGGGCTTTGCCCAGCACCATTAGTGCCCAGGCTGCTGGGCCTGGGCAAGTGACCTCAACTCTGCCAGACCACCCCTCCCTTAGGGCCCGGCCCTACAGTGACGCTATTTTCAAATTCTCCTTTAATTAAATGTCAGCGGTTTACTGATTTCCTTTTTAATGAGTTAAACATATTTGGCATGTGTGAAGCAAACCTAGTGCAACTGAGCGGTTGAAGTATCATCTGCAAGATGCAGATTCCATATAGAGTGCTTGGGTTTGAGACCTGGCTTCACTCCCAATTCCAGCTTCATGCTATGGTACACCCTGGGAAGCAGCAGGTGATGGCTAAAGTTGCCATCCACATGGGAGACCCAGTTGGAATTTCTAATTCCTGGCTTTGGACTGGCCCGGCCTCACCAGTTGCATTAGCAGAGTTAATCAGTGGCTGGGAATTTTGTCTGTCTCTGCTGATCTCTCTCTGCCTCTCAAACAAATGTAAAAATCTTTAGAAAATTTGTAAAGATTTATTTATTTTTATTAAACAGGCAGATATGCAGAGAGAAGGATCTTCTATCTGTTGGTTCACTCCCAAGTGGCCACAATGACTGGAGCTGAGCTGATCCAAAACCAGAAGCCAGGAACCTCCTCTGGATCTCCCATGCAGGTTCAGGGTCCCAAGGCTTTGGGCTGTTTTTGACTACTTTCCCAGGCTGCAAGCAAGGAACTGGATGGAAAGTGGAGCAGCTGGGACACAAATCGGTGCTTATCTGAGAACCCGGGCATGCAAGGTGAGGATTTAGCCACTAGACTCTCATGCTGGGCCATAGAAAATTGTTTGACATGTGTTAACTTTATAGTTATGTGAGGACTTTGATTTTCAGTTTATATATATGTATGTATATACATATATATACAGTTCTCAGGCTTGGCACTTAAGCCACCCCTTGAAGTGCCCACACCATATGCCAAGAACCTGTTTAAATTCCAACTACTCCACTTCTGATTCAGCTTCCCATTAATGCAGTCCTGTGAGGCAGCAGGTGATGGATCCAGTGATTGAGTTCCTGTCACCCATGTGACAGACCCAGCATGAGCTCCAGGCTCCTGGCTTCAGCCTGGCCCAACATTTGGGGAATGAAGTAGTGCAAAACTAAACCAAAACAAAACGAAAAAACAAACAAACAAACAAAAAAACTGGCATTTTCTTTTTCTGCCTTTGGAATACACTGACATTTAAAAAAATGTAAAAAATATAGGTAGTCACATAACCTATACCAGGCAGTAACCGATGCCTGCCAAGCCCACTACTCAAGGACAAGAGGACCGCTGAATCTTGCAGAGACAATGAGAGGACAGAATTGGACTCTTTTTGCTAGAAGGCATTTTGGTCTCTCCCTTACTCTAGATCATTTTTCCTGGTAGAAAGTCACTTTTAATCCCTTTGAGAGCCTCTAGGGAGACCCTCTATGGCACATCCCTGTCTCTTAACCTTATTGTGCTGAATTAATACACAAACGCAAGTGAAGTCAGACAAGTCTGGGCATGTTCAGTGTCTGTGAAATGACCACCAGAAGTCTGTTTGCAAAGGTCCTAGGAGTCTCCTGGGATAGTCCAGATCGAGAGTAGAAAGCAAGAGGAACAGTGAACATGACCCAGCAGAAAACTCTATAACCTTGGCACTAAGGAACAATTAAAAGCAAGTTTGGTGTCTGTCACAGTGATCTGCCAGTCCAGCTTCTGTTAGGTTAATGCCTGAACTCTAGGAAGAGCAGAAGTGCTGAAAGTGACATCTAAACAAACAATGGCAATGAAAGTTCTGTGAGATCTAGTGACAGGAACAGCACAGCAGGCAGAGGAGTACTCTTAATGGAGAAGCCACCTGTCCTTTCCTCACCCCAGCCATGTCCTGGCGGATTCAGAGGACAGTGGTGCCCAAATCGAGAAGGGCATTGTGCATGGCCACAAGAGGCACTGGGAATAATTAGGGAGGACTACAGAGTCTGAATGCTGTATTGGATGCAATAGGCAATGAAATATGAGTTACTACGATGACTGTGACATTATTCATACCCACTACCCACAGACTGGGCGGACCTGGAAGCACTCCAGTTCAGTCTATTATTTAACAAGCGTATGTTTTGCATTCATTTGTGAGCACTTCTATCACGTCTGTCACGGCATACATCCTTACAGGGAACTAAATCTGCTTCCATGCAAGTTGTTCATGGTGGTCTCAGCTCTGACCAGCCCACTCATGTCTCCCTGCAAAAGTCTTGGCAAATGCTTTTGTTTCAGTCAGATTCTTTTATTGCAAGTGGCTGAGACCCGCGCCAACAAGACTGCAGCAACAGTGGGTATGGACTAGCTCAGGGGAGCGGAAAGTGAGACAGCAGGGGTGGGAGGGGACTGGATTTCAGGCTAGCTGATCAAATAATGTCATCTGCCCTTTTCCTCCTGCCCATGTCTCAGGATAGTTTTATTATTATTTTTTTTCTGTGTTGATTTTATCCTCAGGGAAGGGTTCTCTCAGTGGGGATTAAACACAATGGCTCCTGGCAGCCCCAGGACAGATCTTTGCAACATAAGCCCACACAATTTTCTGAACGCTGATTGGTCCTTCTGGGTCACGTGCCCACTCTGCGATAGGGCTATGTGATTGCAGCCTCTTTGGAGCTTTGGGAATTCTTTTCTTCTATCTGTGCCTTGAATGTTGACCCATATGCCCAAACCAGCAGTGTATGCACAATAGATACTGTTTGACCTCCTGGGTCATGTGCCAATGCTGGGATACTGCATCTTCTTTCCTCTGTCTGTGCCTTAAAGGTATCAGTCATCCAGGAACCTGTCATGGGTGAGCCATGGATTCTATGACTAAACTGCTTTCTCTGAAATGTCAGTCCACCACTTTCGAGTTGTATGACCTGAACAAATGACTCCTGGCCTCAGTTTTCCCTCCTGCATAATTAAGATAACAATGCCCCCCATCTCACAGTGTTACTGGAAAGATGAAGGGATGATGTCTAAGATATTTAATGTCTGGCACACACAGTAAGTACTACATAAGTGTAAGCCATCATTATCATTCTTAACATTACCATGCCTCCAAGGACAGCAGAACTGGGCCAATAACAGAAGTCCCATGTGTTTGAAAGAAGACTCAACAGACGAAAATCAGCATAGCTCGGGCTCATGAATGCATCTTTCTCAGAGAGAACTTTCTGGAGCCTCTCTGACCAATAGATATACAAAGAATTTATTAGTACGGCAGTTAAGGACCATTTGCTAAACTATGTTCTGTTCCAAAAGTTGGAGTTTCTGACTTCAAAAAAAAAAAATACTCCCTTCTTATTAAGCAAAGATGAATGGCATTTTCTGCATGCGTGGAAGGAGAGATCAGCCTTCCCAAGGACCTTGCATGCATCTAGCCCTCATCCTGATTAGTCATGGCAGTTAAAGACGCTAGAGAGACAAGCATCCTTTGTGGACGTCTACATGGCAGCCAGTTCTCGCAGGGTGCCTCACTGCATCAGCTTTGACATATAAAAATCGAATTAAAGTGTCTGGCCTTTCAGAAGGCAGAGGGAGAGATTAGACCTCTGGGGGCAGCTTCCTCATTTTGTGCTTTTTTACCAAGCCACTTGACTTTTTACCACCTCATTTCACAGGTTGAGTGGCCTATCCTAAGGTTTAAAAAAAAAAAAACCCAATTTGGGTTAAAAACAAGAAAATTCGCAAACAAACCCCCACATGCACCCATTGAAGTCCCCTTGCTTCAAAGATGTGTGATAGGAATGATAATTCCTCAAAAGACTTATTGAGACAACCAGCTCTGTGTTTTTTTTTCAAATAATGCCATGAGCAGCACTCATATGCAAATTAGAAAATGAATAAGCTACTTTGGTAACAACCAAACATCACCCAGACTTTCACATACCTCACCATACCACACATCTGCCTCTTGAATTTCCACCCAGGTGTATCAATAACAATAACCTGACCAAGTTTTTCCAGGGAGGTACACTCAAAAACAAGCGTCTGTCATTTCCTGAGTGTCTATTTGTGTAGCTGTCTAAACTTAGATGCTCCGGTCTTGGACGATGATCAGTAGCTGACCACAGAGAGATAGAGACAGAGAGCTCTGGCTGTAGGAACCTTCCTGGGCCTGGCAGCAGACATGTGGGTGAGTGAGCAAGCCCAGTCCCCCACCTGTGAGCCACAACAGCCCATGCTGACCAGAGCAGAGGTGAGTACAGTCTGTGCTGAGGTCACGTGGAAGATTCATAAATAAAAAGACTTTCGTTGTTTCTGGGATGGTTTGTTACACAGCAATAAGTAAAAGGACAGAGGATGGAAATATTTACTGTATATGGTTATTGTGACATAGTGGGAGAGTGTGTATGGAGATGCTTGGTCAAGTTTGAAATAGTATACAAATACCAACAGTTATTCTAAGAGCACTTGGGAAAGACACACCGCTTCCGTGTATATGTGAGAGCTCCCAACTATGTGTCACTTAGGAACTGGATTACTGGATTCCTTCCACACTATACTCCAAACCCGTCCAAAGGATCTGGCCCTTGCTGCTCACTGTCTAGGCTGCTTAAAAAAGCTTTCATCAGGGGCAAGGGTGTGTGGCTTCACTGTTAAGCTGCCAATGGGGACAGCTGCATCGCAAATTAGTGTGTGTGCTTTTGAATCTCAGCTCCACTCTCAAATCCAGCTTCAGAATAATGCATACCTTGGGAGGTAGCAGGTGATAGTTCTGGACTGTGGGTCCCTGTCACCCATGTGGATTGCACTCCTAGCTTTCTGCTTTGGTCTGGCTCAGCCATTGCCTCTACAGGCACTTGGGAAATGAACCAGCAGGTAGGAATACTGTCTGTCTATCTGTGTGTTAGTCTTGGTATGTCTTTTTTAACAATACTATACATATATAGTATATACATATATACTATATATGTATATATATAATTATATATATAGTATTATTATATATAGTATATATACATATATATATATATATATAATTTTTTTAACTGTCCCTTCTCAGCCTTTCTCCAATCAGATCTCAAGAGGCCCTGTGGGGGTGGGACTGTTGGCTGTGTCCCTGGCCATTTAGTCTCTCCTATTGTAAACAACAGCAGCAGCCAAAACAACTAACATTTGTACCAAGGGCCTGTAGTTAGCAGAAAACTTTCACAGACACTTTTTATCTGAGCCTCTCATCAAATAAGTCATTATTATTTTAACCTAGCTATTCCTAAGATTTCAACTTTCCAAGGGAGAACTACGACTCTTAGAGGGGAAGCAACTTGTTTGGGATCAGGTACCCTGGGTGAGGGAGTCTGAATGCAAACGCAGGTACGCTGAGGCTGAAGCTCATCTTTCCATCCTGTGAAGCCCTGTTCCTGTGGGTAGACAGAGCGGCACCTCCTCTTTATACACAAGCAATTATCGTGATGATTGTTCCCATTGTTCACCAGCTTGGGTTCACTCAACATGCTTTCATTTTCTTTTCCCTGAAAATAATTTTGTATTTACAGAATTAGATTACGTAATGGGAATCTAGGAATCACTATATATTTAAACCTCAGTTTACCCATTAGTTTCTATTTTTTTTTCTGTTTGAACTATAATAATAACTATAATAACAGGGGTAGAAAAATGACAGAAATGTATGGTGTTTGGTGTTTTACAATCTACAATACTCTAACATATGTTCAAGTATTTGCTTTTCATAGCTGCTCGGTAAAGTAGAGCATTTGTAGAAGAAGTAACTGAACCTGACACTGGCTAAAACCCTGCTTTACCTTCTCCCATCAAATTAACGTTGTCCTGTGGTCTGGGCGCAGGGGTCAACTGGTTCTATCCTCTTCCCAGCCCTCTAACATGATTTAACTTGGGGTGGGAGAGGGGAGGCTAAATCTGAACTCAGCACCCTGTTGCTCATCCTATGTTCTAAGGCAGCATTTCTGAAACTTCGGCAAGCACAGAAACCACCTGGAGAAGTTAAGGCTCAGATCCCCGGGCCCAACCTCCCAGATTTTATTGACCTGGTGTGGTGCTGAGATGTTTGCTTCTGTGACAAGCTCTAGGTTAATTTTGCCATTTCCAGTCTGTGCTCACACTGATGCAGGAGGCATGGCACATTCTTACTGCCTTCCTTCATCATCTGTAAAGGGCTAAACAGCGTTACCTCTCACAGAGAATATTTATGCAATCATGGGTATAAAAGTCTTTCCTAAGCTAATACAGGCTGCTAATATTGCTATGATCCATAGTTTATAATGTAGCACACACCTGGCAAGCGAAAGATCGTGTCAAAAACTATTACAGATCTATTCACGTGAATACACTTGTGGTGCTCACCAATGTGGGCCTCACTCAGTTTAGTCTACTGCCGGGGTTTCCAGTAGAGGGCTGCAACCTGCCTCCCCAGTGGTGATGGGTGTTTCAGAGCATCTGGAGGTGGGCACAGCATCCAGGGATAGGCAGGCCAAGGGGAAACAAAGGCAGACTGAGTCCTCCACCCTCATCCACCGCCATCATGGGCTTCTTTTTCTCCATAAACCTTAGGCTGGCAGTCAGGCTGGCACATAGATGGTTTTTCCTCTTTCTATTCTAGCACAGGGTTTACTGGGAGACTTCAGCGTGCCAGCGCGCAATGAGGGAGAGAAAAAGAAGGAGCCACGGCAAAGGACTCCAACCACATGCTGGTCAGTTAGTCTCTGCACAAGGGTAACTCCAGCCCACAGGGATTCGTTTATTTCTCAGCTTTGGACTCATATTGTGTTGGATTAAATCCAGGCTCTGCCATTTTATAATAGCATGGATTTATGTGAGCTGCTAAGCCTCCTTGAATTGCAGTTCCTTTATTATAAAAGATTAATAAGATTCCTATCGCCACTGAACTCAATAAATGATAGCTGCTATTAATATTGTAGTTGCTGTTGTTCTTAATATTTGTTGAACAGGATTTCTGTAGGTATTCTACCAACCCAAGTAGGCACTGTCGCAAGTCCACCAGCACGCCTGTCCTGAAGCCTGCAGTCTAGCTTGGGAGATGGTAATTAAGCACAAGCCAGGTGGCAGGTTCTCTTCTCAACCAACATCCAAGGCATAGTACCAGAAAGGGAAATTGACAAAAAGCTGTAGAAGCATGCTCTTTTGGAGCCAGCAGCCTTACGATTCCTCATTCCTGCCCTCCCCTGCACTCTCCAATCCATTAGGAGGCAAATTCACAAGTCCACGCTGGGAAGGACAGTCCTGAACAATGCAGTATTCCCTCAGCATTCTTGAGCTGCTGCCTGACGGAGCTTTGCCAGCCCACAGCAGCATCCCTGGGTGGTGAATTCTCACTCTCCATTCAGCAAGCCTTGTCCACGCAAGACATTTCATTCAGGTTTGGAAAGTTACAGGCTGAGGCAGCTCTCAAGGATTGCTTGGCTTTTTTTTTTTTTTTTTCAAATGTTTCATTGCTTTCCTTTTAGGATCTGTGCCCTGGTTGTTCTGGGAAACTTGTGACCTCTCTGTGTTTTTAATTAGAAGATGTCATTTTTCCATGGCAACCTATCTTGATGTCCTAAATACAGAAACTGTAAAATCAGTTCCTCTATGAAGGGCCAAGCAGTTGGGATGAGAGGCTGCCCAGGCAGCGCCGGTACCCAGGCTGGTGTCTCCAGCTCTGGAGCAGGTCCTGTTGCAGAGAAGTACTACCACGAGCTTCTGCTAAAGCAGACCTTCATAGTCCCAGCCCAAGTCCTCATGGTTTTGAGTTTTCAAAATCCAGTTCTTTGATGGTTGTGTGGGAGAATTTCTGACTGGCATGGGGACAAAACCATGGCAGCCATGAACGAGGGAGTCTCCAGGGCCAATGTCCCACAGATAATACGTTACAGAAGCTAGACAAACATTGATGGGAAACTGTTGAAGCCAGCCCAGACTCCATGGAGACCGAATGGGACCTGACCCTCTCACCCCAGCACCTCACCTCGAGGAGGGAATGAGTGTCTCCAGGAAATGATGAAGGAAATAGAAACGCTGCCCCACACGGTGCAGCTCGGGGCTGAGGAAGTGGTATTTAAGTCATTTGGCAGAAAGTGATTGGTTTCCAGAATGCCCTGGATTTTGTAATTCGGGTATTTCTTTCTTTTTCATTTTTGCCTTAAAAACCGGTTCCATTTGGTAAAGCATCCGTGCTGATAAACAACATTCATCCTGACCACAGGGACTCTATGGAGGTCTTTTTACGATTAAATGGTACAAGGGTATGCAAATTCCTTCCCCATACTTGATCAAGATAGAGGCACCATGAGAAACCCGAAAGTTATCCACTCACTCAGTGTGCATATTATGGAAAACTATTGAGTCTAGGCACTCACAGAACAGTTAACACTTACTAGCTGCTGGCTGTTTCCAGGAACTGTCATTGTGCTTCATCTGTATTAATTAGGCAGTCATAGTAATGAGAGCAGGCATTTCTCCTGCTTTTACTATGCCAAGCACTGTTCTTACTACTTTCATGTCTAACTAATTTTATGCTCCCCATTGTCTCCCCCAATCTTTAGATCAGGAAACTGACATGGAGAGTTGGGTAACTTTCCCAAGGTCACAATCTGGAGAAGAGATCAGGCAGCACTGGCTCCAGTCTGCCTGTACTTGTGACCTCGGTCCATTACTTCTCCTTCCTTCTGCATGTAAGGAAGTTTCTGGAACCAGGAAAGCATATTTGACATGCCAAGCTTATTCCCATCTTGGGACCTTTCGCCAGCCATTTCCTCTGCCCTGAGAGTTCTTCCCGAGGTCATTGCTGGCTCCTTCTCATCTCTTGGGTCTTTGCTCAAGTGCTCCTCTTGGCAGTGCTCTCTCTCCCTTGCCCCTCCAAGCCAAAGCCCCCTGCCACCTCAGTCCCCAATCACTGCCTCCCACTGACATTCTAGTTACTTCAGGATGCCCCACGCTGCAGAAATTGTTGGTTTTTGGTGCGTGTCCTTCTCTGACTAGAGTAGAAGTCTCACCCGTCACACCTGTGTCTTGTGCATATAGGCCCAGGCTTGGCCCAGAGCCAGGCACTCAGTAAATATTGATGAACACAAACAGCCTTGCTAGTTCTGAATTGTTTCTTCAGCAGCAGGTGTAATGATGAGGACACTGTAGCAGCAACAAAGGCACCATGAGGTAGTCACTGCTTTGTTTACTATGACCCATGTGAACAATGGATGGGGTGTGCTTTGATTCTTAGTATCAAGGTATTGGGAGGAGGTTTAGATGCTTAAAGGGTAGGGCCTAAAACAACGTCATGGAAAGCAGTGTTCTTCAAAGGCATTGAGGTCATCTTCATCGGACCCTTTGGTATCAAGCCCATTCTTCACTCTATGATTCTCTGAAAGGTGAGGTGACCACCTGCTCCTATGCAGGTCCCTGCCATGATGTCATCTGCTGTTTGACTCTCAACAGAGGTCAGGTAAATAAGGACGCCCAATCTTGGACTTTCAGCCTCTGAATCTGTATGAAATAAGCCCTCTTTCTAAAGCTAGCCTGCCTCAGGTAGTTTGCTATAACAACAGAAAAGTAACATTATGTTTCTCACTGAACTCCTATGAGTAGTTACTATTATTGCCTCCAAGCCACAAAAGAGAAAACATACTTAAGGCAGGTGCATGATGCTGGTACCACCACAAGACTGAGAAATCCAACACTTTATACACCTAAATTGAGAAGTAAAACTATTGGATGGAAGCAAAGGCTGCAGCCAATCAGAGCACCTAATGGCAAGTACCTAAGGCTCCTGAAGGCTCCCTTCCTTTATCAGTTAGAAAGAACAAGTGGAGGCCTCGCAATACCCATGCATTAGGGTGGAGCACTGCAGCATGGGGCAGTGGACAGCACCCAGACATTTCTTTGGAAATAACTGAGTTTAAATTCTGACCTTGTCCCTTACCAACTGTGGGAATCTAGGCAGTCTGTTGATGTTATTGGGCCTCAGTTTCCACATCTGTGAAACAGGATAATAATATCTAAGCGATCCGCTCTGCGGAGACAGTTTGGGGAGTGGATGAGGTAGGTCACAGGTGAGACAGGGCATGTGCCAGCACTGGCAGCTGTGCCTTGTGTGTGAGCAGAACCAAAATGAGTCTTTGTTACAACACATCTGCCCCCAAAGTCCTGTGGCTTCTGTATCTTTGAACCCGTGTCCTCAAATTAAATAAAAAAACTCTGCAGATCTCCCATGGCCAGCCATATGGCTCAGTCTTCAACCCTGTTGAAGAAGTGATGGCTAGTTAGTAAAAGAAAAATAAAGCCAAACAGACTCGAAAAGAGATTCCAGGGAGAAAAGAGACGCTTTGTGTTTGTTTTAAGACAAGGTGGGAAAAGGTATGTGGGAGGAGAGGATACTGAAGGAGCTGCATGTCCCACCATTTGGGTCTGGGAGAAGTGTGATGCCCGGTGGGAGGACACTGTTTCCTCAGATTCGTTTAGAATACAGTGTGCTAGGAAGAGAGTTTGTTAGCTACAAGACTCCTGCTGGGTTCATGTCCTCAGATGGCTATTCCAGAGTAGACCCAGAGTCAGGGGGCAGTGGAACAGTGTTTTAGCCTCACTTGGTAGGACAGCTTTGTCTTGAGATACAAATCCAGGCAGCGGCAAGGATGCTTCTGAGGCACTCAGATTAGAGGTAGGGGCATGCCCTGTGCCACCCCAAGCTGTGCAGGTCCTGTAATACCTCTGCCTTCTCAGTGTCAGAAGACTTCCTAGGGTCACGGAATCAAGAAGTGAGAAGTTAGCATCAAGGGCAGATGAAGTCATCAGTTATGAGAGCTTTCTCATTTTGCAGAATGAAATTCTGCAGCATGTTGATGGATCTACAAATTTACCATGAAGCTGCTCTTTGTTTCCTACAGGAAGAGGGACCAAGAGCAAAGTGTGAAGCCTTGGTCCATTCTCTGGGCTTCCAGACAACCTCACCGCAGGAGGAGCCTGCACCAGTGCCTCACCGAAGCCTTCGCCGCAGCCATCCTCAGCTGCCTTCCAGACAGATCCTCACTGGACAAGCCCTTGCACAGTGTCGTGTGAGAATACCTGAGCCCAGGCAGAGCAGGCCTCAGTGGGAGCAGCTCCTTCACAGAGTGGCCTTCTGTCCTACCCAGATCTCTTTGTATATAAGGAAAATAAGTCTAAGTTTGCTTAGACTCCAAGAAATCTCTCTTCTTTCTCTCTCTTCTCTCTCTCTTTCCCTCTCTCTCCTCTTTCTCTCTCTCTCTTCTCTCTATCTCCTTTCATATGGTGGAGACCCTCTTGGTCCAGTTTTTTTCAACCTCAATCAAGTTAAAAGGCACAGGTGGCCTTCTGCAGCCTCAGACGCAGTGGTGATAAATCCAGCCAACTGGGGATTTGAAATATTCAAAAAACCTATTACACCTGTAAGAACACAGATGGACTGTCTGCCTTGGCATCAGTCCCTAAGCAATAGACTGCAATGATTATTAACATAACATTTAAACTGCATCAGGTATTACACGTAATCTAGATGTGACTTGAATTGTAAGTGGGGAGGGGATGGGCATAGTTTGCATGAAAATATGACACCAGTTTAAAGAGCAGACTAGCATTTGTGGATTCTAATTGTCCACAGGAATCCTAGAACAAATGTCCTGTGAATATGGAAATGTGGAGAGACAATTGTAGTCAAATAACTGGCTTTGGCATCAGAAAAACGGGGTGTCAATCTTTTCCTCTTAAAAGGTTTGCTTACCTGAAAGGCAGAGCTAAGCAGAAAGTCAGAGAGACAGACATCTTCTACCTGCTGGTTCCCTCCCCAAATGGCTGCAATGGCCTGAATTAATCCAAGTTGAAGTTATGATCCAGGAACTCCCTCCTGGATACTCATGTGAGTGACAGGGAACTGATTACTTAGGCTATCTTCTGTGAATCTTATTTTCCATGTAAACTAGCAGGGAGCTGGATCAGAAGCAGCATAGCCAGGACTTGAACCTGAATTCATTTGGGACCCTGGTATGACAGGTACTGAGTCTTAATCACTGTGTCACAATGTGGGCCCCTGACCAAGTGTCTGTCTTGGTGCTGTTCCTTCATGGCTGTGTGAGTGGGAAAAGCTCACACTCTCCAGCCTCTGCTTTCTCATTTATTAAATGAGATGAATAAGCACCTACATTATAAGGTTCCTGTAAAAGCTAAATTATAAAGATCCAGGAAGCATTATCACTGTGTAAGGACCCAAAAAACTGGCTGCTATTATTGCTGCTAGTCATCTTGAGGCTGCTGTTCCATTCATCCATTCTAGAAACAAATTTTCACTTTAGTAGGCTACTTGTGACTCACCATGCATATCTGAAAACTCTGCTTAAAATGAGTCAATCCCCTGACAATGGACTGCACTAAGACAGACATTTATTGGCTAATCTGGACGAAACAATCTAGTGAAATAGTATGGCAATGCCAAATGTAAAGGGCTTTAGGAAGACTCGTGGCATTAATTTAGGATTTGATTCCATATCTATTGACAAAAGTATTTGCTTTGTGCCAGCCTCTGGGTGAGGCACTAGGCTTGCAAGAATGACTAAGACACAGGCCGTGTCCTCTGGCAGGGCATAGGGGCTGGGGGAGACAGATATCTAGACAAGGAGCTAGAATAGCTTGGAGCATGTGTGCACCCAGAAGGCCGATGAGACTACAGGGCACAGGAACAGAAGCAAAGAGAAGGCCAAAGTTGAAGCTAAAAAGGTGGCATAGGATGAGGGAGTTTTGAAAACCAGGTGAAGTTTTAAGTTTGGGCATGCTGCATCCAGCATGGCAGGGTACCAGGCTCTGCCCATCCAGGAGAGGGGCCCTGAAGTCTGGTTTTCCCAAATTGTTTTCATCAGCACTGTTATTAGCAATCAATTATCAATAATGTGCAGTTTCATGAAAAACGGAAGTTGAGATTAAGAAGTTTGATCATACTGAAACAGGGAATAATAGGGAGTTTGGGGTTTACCACACATATTTTGAACACTGGTATAATCAGTTTCTAGTGATTAGTAACTGCTTGCTAGTATCTAAGGTATAATCACAACACTGGGAAAGCTTGAGGGGGACACATTACAGTCAACTAGCAATCACCCAGAGCCCACTAGGTGTTTACTGGAGCCCACAGCATTTCCTTAGCTGCTTCAGCACATGCACTAACCTGACCTTTTCTGCTGTTTACATGACACTCTTGGCGGGCTGGCTACCTTTGCAGCTCAGCCAATATGCTTCAGCAGAATAGAGGGGGTGCAGTGGTCTCCAGCAGAGAAAGAGTGGTAGGCCTGCATTTAGGCCAGGAAGATAGAAAAGAATAATGGATCTGGGTGGGTAGAATGGAAGAATAAAGGATATGTGTGTGCATAAGTTAAAATAATGTAGCGTTGCTGGTTAGTGGATGAAATACAGAGATCCCACCAGGAAGGGCCTTAGATGGCATACAAAGGAATTTATTGTGTGACCAATCAGACAACAGGAGTAGTGTGTTGTTGGGAGCAGAGTTGAGTTTCTTTGGGAGCTCTCGAGTGATTTCACAGGGAAGAGGCAGCCAGAGGATAGCCATGGCAGAGAACAAAGCATGCGAGTGAAGATGAGAAAACAGACAAAAGCCAAACAAGGAAGAACAAAAAGCACTTAGGGTGATTCATGGTTTGTCACACACTGTTCTTTGCTTATGTAGAGATGGCTATGGTCTGATTATTTGTATTCTCCTTATAATTCCCATGTTGCATTCTTACCGCCCAAGGTGATGGTGTGAGGAGTTAAGATGGAGCCTTTGGTTTGGTTCATGGCTTTTCATTTAAGGGGAAATATAGTAACTGTGTAATAGAAACTATGATAACCAGTTGTGAAGATGCAATGCAGTGTGCATCTCTACTTCCAAACCAAAGATGAACTCCCAAAGAAACTGTCAAATATGTCTTGAAAATAGGGCCCTGGACTCTCTGCCATTGTCCATACCTACAATGTCAGGATGCACTTAAATAGCAGAATGATGGACTTCCCACTATTTATGAAGGAATATAATATTATAATAAAATAGGGGAAAACAGTGAGGGAAAGGGATTTGCAAAGAGGGTAGGGGAAACCCTAGAGCCTATGAAATAGCATTGTAAAATAATAATAATAATAATAATAATAATAATAATAATGATAATAATAATAAATATGGAGCCTTTAGCAGGTGAGAACATCATGAGGATGGTGACTTCATGAATGGGATTTGTGTACTTATAAAGAGATTCCAGAAAGCCAGTTAGCTCCTGTTGCTCTGTGACGCTATGGTGAGACAACATCATCTATGAAGGAATTGGGTCTTCATCAGTTACCTGATCTGCTGCACCTTGATCTTTAACTTCCAAGCCCGAGAACTGTGAGAAAGAAATATCTGTTGTTTGCAAGTCACACATGCCCCAACCGACTGAGACAAGTCGCTTTGGTCTGCCTCTTTCCTCCTAGAACTTTCCTGCCAGAACCTCCATCTGTTTGGTTACTTGCACATGGTCCTTGACATTCAGAGATGTAGACCCAGCCCTAGTGGGTGAACTATGATTAACCTAAACAAATTGTGCTAATCCCATTCCTCTTGGCTACTTAGTCAAATTGTGGGCAAGTGACTCAATTGTTTCGCCTAATGAAGCATGGAGAGGAACACCCCTTAATGCATGAAAAGATACGTTACCATAGGAAATAAAGTTTTGCCCATTTTCACTTTTTCCTGCCTGGAAAGTGGGCATAACCCTCATATCTGACATTTCCCCTTGCAGCAGCCTCCTTGTGACCACAAGACAAGAATATGAAAACAAAGTTTCAGCACTAAAGACAATGGAGTAAAAAGTGACAGCCTGCCTCCAAAGGGCATTTCTGAACAACTGAATAAATGCTATCACCCATCCTGTCTGAAATTCTCGTTTAAAAAGGTAAAAACATTGTATCAGGGGCAAGTGTGGGTATAGTGGTTAAGATGTTGTTTGGGATGCCCACAACCATTATCAGAGTATCTGGGTTCAAATCCTGGCTCTGCTTCCAATTCCAGCTTCCTGTTAAAATGCACCTTGAGAGGTGCAGGAGATGATGCCTTGTTGAGGAGATGATGACTCAAGTACTTGGGTCCCTGCTGCACAAATGGGAACCAAGATTGAGTTTCAGGATCTTAACTTCAGTGGGACTCAGGTCTGGGTATCGCGTTCAGTGGGACTCAGGTCTGGGTATCGCGTTCAGTGGGACTCAGGTCTGGGTATCGCGTTCAGTGGGACTCAGGTCTGGGTATCGCGTTCAGTGGGACTCAGGTCTGGGTATCGCGTTCAGTGGGACTCAGGTCTGGGTATCGCGTTCAGTGGGACTCAGGTCTGGGTATCGCGTTCAGTGGGACTCAGGTCTGGGTATCGCGTTCAGTGGGACTCAGGTCTGGGTATCGCGTTCAGTGGGACTCAGGTCTGGGTATCGCGTTCAGTGGGACTCAGGTCTGGGTATCGCGTTCAGTGGGACTCAGGTCTGGGTATCGCGTTCAGTGGGACTCAGGTCTGGGTATCGCGTTCAGTGGGACTCAGGTCTGGGTATCGCGTTCAGTGGGACTCAGGTCTGGGTATCGCGTTCAGTGGGACTCAGGTCTGGGTATCGCGTTCAGTGGGACTCAGGTCTGGGTATCGCGTTCACATGAAGAGCGAGACAGTGAATGAAAGTGCTCTCATGCCATCACTTATCACTTTCTCTCTCTGACTTTTAAAAGATCTATTTATTTTTATTGGAAAATAAGATTTACAGAGGAAAGGGGATACAGAGAAGAAGATCTTTTGTGTCTGCTGGTTCACTCCTCCAGTAACTGCAACAACTGAAGTTAAGCCAATCCGAAGCCGGGAGCCAGGAGCCAGGAGCCAGGAGCTCCTGGGTCTTCTGGGTTTTCCATATGGATGCAGGGACCCAAGCACTTCAGTCATCTTTTTCTGCTTTCCCAGGCACATTAGCGGGGAGCTGGATTGGAAGTGGAGCATCTGGGATTTGATCCAGCATTCATTTGGGAGACTGTATGCAGAGGCTTAACCTACTATGCCATGACTCCAGCCCCAGATTTTTTTTATTATTATTATTATTATTATTATTATTCAAAATTGCATTTCTTTAGTTATCAACATGACAGAAAATGTTGTTATTTTTAAAATGCATTTTAAAATACATTGTTTGGGAGTTTGGGATATTTTAGAGAATAAACAGATCACAAAGGTTGAAACTCAGACTCCAAAGCCATTACCTTTCACCCTTGAGTGACTGAGGCTGGGTGCTGCATGTCAGAGTAGTGGAAATGTCAGCCACAGATGCCAAAGGAAGCTCTGCTTGTTAAATATTTAACTTCCAAAGTCGCTCTGAGCCTGGATTCATACCCAGAGTTGGAAGAAACAAGCGATAACCTTTGGGGATGTTTTAAGGGCCAGGCATATCACTTTCACTCACATTCCAATGGGAAGAACTGACCACATCTAATTGCAAAACAAGCTGGGAAATTCCAGTTTGGAATTCGGCTAGCCATCCTCTACCCAAGTATAAATTGCATTTTCTTGCTATTTGTAACTGAAAGAATTCGCCACTGCTCCAATAGGTCTAGAGGTGAGGAAAGGCATTTTTGGTAGATTATACTCTTTCCCTTTGACTGACAGTTGCAGGGTTTTTCGAAACTTAGCACATGTGATAGTTAAAGCGCAGGGACACAGGACAGTAGAACATGAGAAGAGACAGAGATTGAGGCCTTTCAATTGTCCAGGGATTCCTTCTAATCCAGAAACTCCTTCTCACTGTTTGTGAAAAGGATGTTTTAGATGCTTCTGTGACCTAGGGAGGGTTTCCTTAGGTTGCTTGGCCTCATGATTCAAAGGGAAGAGCAAGTCCGGGTGTGGAATCCAAGCAGGACTGTCTTTGCCTCTTAGTTATCTTTCTATAAGGTACTATCTTCTACAAACAGCTCAAAAAAGCCTTAAACAAAATGTACTCAACTTCCTTCCTTTCCTGGTGAAGATATTTTATGTGGACACCTAGCAACCCAGATCCTGAAATAACTTCATGTGGGAAATGCTCCAAGCGCAGTTCTGTGGTTCCCCTTCTTCCTATTCCTCATCTCTCTGGGAACTAATTCCTCTGCTTGTCGCTGTACTGAGCCACAGCAAGGCTGCAGGAAGGCTCTCACTGGGAGTTCTCTCCACCAAGAGCTCTCCTGAAAGACTGGCTCCATTGGGCTGCATTCATCCCTGACAACTGCAGTCACCCTAGAGAGGACAGATTGATGGTCCTTAGGATGTGGTTGACCTGGCCTCCAGGATGCATGGCTGTGCAGCATTCACAGTTCTGGATAGATTGCCGAATGTCTGATCAGGTTATTGTGTCCTTTCTGTCCTCTCCTCAAAGCTCCTAACTGCAATACCTAGTAAGCAAACCAGAACACTCAACACGATGGAAACTTGGGATAAAGGCACTAGTTAGCTACAGCTTTATTAATTTATAATTCAAGTACATCCCAAAGGGCAGAAATCATAATATATACTTTATATCCTTATTCTGGCTATATTCCAGAACATGAAGATTTTAATAGCTGATGTAAGTGGAACATTTTAAGCCAAGGCATCATGTTGTTTTATCAGAGGAATCTGATTTTATCCTCATAAAAACTTTTACTAGGCTAGCTGACATTGGGCACAGAAGTTACGCCACAAGTTGACATGCCTACAGGCCAGGTTCAAGTGCTGGCTTTGCTTCTGATTCTAGCTTCCTGATAACGGACACCCTGGTAGGCAGTGGTACTCATGTACTTGAGTCCCTGCCACCTCCACGGGAGATTTCAGTTTGATCCCTGCTTCTTGGCTTTGGCTTGGTCCAGATTGGGCCATTATTGTCATTTGGAGAGTGAACTAGCAGAAAGGACTGCTCTCTCTCTTTCTCTCTCTCATTGTCTGACTCTAAATAAAATAGCTAGGTAATATTATGGTCACTATTTTATAGATAATGAGTTGATGCTGAAGAGGTTAAGTAACTGTCCAAGTAGTGACAGAATTTAAAGAAATGATAATGCCAAGATCCCAGCCTGCCTGTGACCCCTGAGCCCATGTGAGTATCCCTTAACCCAAACTACCTCCCTTTGAACCCTGTAAGAATTACAGATTTATATAGAACAACCAGAGCCAAGCATCTCACTGGCACACAGTAACTACTCAATAAAAGATATTATTATTATGTCATTGTTCTTTCTTAACAAGTAGACACCATGGAATTTTCTATAAAATTGTGAAAGGTATAGGATTTGTGACATGATGACATTTAAAATTATGATGAACAGGTAATACATGGAAGATTGACCCAGAAAAATAAAAGGTTTCAACAGGCAGCCACCTAAGGAGAAAAGCTGTAAGGCTATCCTAGGAATGTTTATAGGAATCTTGAGTATAAGAGCATTACATTGCACCAATTATCTATTTTGCTGATAATTTTCCCCCTAACAAAGCTTATTTTTAAAATGCAAATGTATTATAACACTTGGAAAATACAGTGAAGTAAAAAGAAGAAAAACAGACCCAATTTTGTTACCCAGATACTCCATTGACATTTTGGAATTCTAATTGAGATATTCTTCTTCTCTATTTGTATTTGTTTGCTTTGTTGATAGCATGAGAGACCTTCAAATTCCCATGTACCTAAGTCACCAACATTTCTAAATCTGGGCTCATTGGCTTGGGACACAAAGACGGCTGCTATTGGTGGAACTGTAGCCCTAGAGTCTCATGGGGGCAGTAAGACAGATCCTGGCAGGGGAGTGGTCACAGGGGCTGCTCTGGATGGGGTGACAGAGGCCCCGATATCTCAGGGAAAAGCACTCCAGACCAGTATTATACACAGGGGTTGACCTAGTCCAGAGGAAAGTTTTCCTGGGCCCTGTTCCCACTCTCCTGGTCACAACAGGAAGTGGGGCCTCCCCAGGGCTCAAGTCTCACAGGAAAGTGTTGTCAGGGCCAGTCATCCATGGACAATGGGTTAGCAGCAGTTTTCTAAGCCACAGCATTGGTTCCCTAGTTGAAATGTCAGCCTTGGGCCTGAGTTATAGCACCTCCTGCATTTGGTCCTGATGGCTGTGGTGATGCCTGTGTCTGGGCCACAGTGTTGAGCTATCTTTTACCAAATTCTACTTGGATGGCCTATTCATTTCTTTAGAAAGTGGAGTTGTCACTTTGGAGTGCTCAGGCACAATTGTGAGAAAATGGTTAGGAGCTGGCACTGTGGCATAGTAGGTAAAGTCACCGCCTCCAGTGCCACAATCCCATTTGGCCACTGACTTGAGACCCAACTGCAAAGCCTCAATTTTCCATTCCTTATGGACTGTAATGAGGTGCCTCACCAGTTGTTGTTTGGAGTGCTTAAGAAGGCTAAGGAGGGAGCTGGAACTTGCATGTTTATCTGCCATCAAAAGGGAAAAAAGTTCTCAAACAAATAATACAAATTCCCCACTTCACAATCAAGTCTAAAAAGAAAAAAAGCAAAATAGTCCAAAGAAAGTAAAGGAAGGACATAATAAAGATAAGAGAAAAAGTCAGTGAAATTAAAAAA
Organism: Ochotona princeps; assembly: GCF_030435755.1. Taxonomy (NCBI): domain Eukaryota; kingdom Metazoa; phylum Chordata; class Mammalia; order Lagomorpha; family Ochotonidae; genus Ochotona; species Ochotona princeps. The sequence goes on along the minus strand of NC_080833.1, from coordinate 98,325,186 downwards.
AAAATAGAGAAAATCAATAAAACAAAGAGCTAGTTCTTTGAAATATCAACATATTGGTCAAATCTTTAGCAGAATGATGAAGAAGAGAAAGAAGACATTCTTACTATCAACAGTAAAGCAAGGGCCATCACTGTAGGCCACACATGCACTAAAAGAATAATTTAAGATTATGGCAGACAGTCCAACAGCTGTAAATGCAGTCACCTGAGTGGAATGGAAGAATTCATCAAAGGGCACAAACTCCCCAAACTCCTCTAATGTGAAATAGAAACCTACTAAAGAAAAACAAACACAATTTAAGATCTTCTGCCAAAGCATTTCTCTCTAGAATCAGGGGATTTTACTAGAGAATTCTACCAGCTATACTTTTGTAAACTAACATCAGTTCCAGAAAACAGAAGATAAGGGATTATTTCCCAATTTACCTGTGATAGTATGATCATAATCCCAAAGTCAGACACTGATAGTGCAGAAAAAGAGTCCTTATGAATTGACCTTATGAATTTAGAGACCAAGATAGCCATTAAAACATTAGCAAATGGAATGCAGCGATATGTAGGAAAATATACTCCATGACCAAGTGGGATTTTTTTTCCCAAGGATATAAGGGTGATTCATTATTTGAAATCAGTCAACATAATCTAGCTCTACCTTCAGACCAGAGATGGTCTCCCCAAGAAACCGTTGAACTTATCTGGACAATAAGATGCTGGACTTTATGCTTGGTAGATGCTTGCAATGAAAGAATCTCAACTGAATTTGAACTGTGGTAATGCAACAAGATGGAGGAATCCACCATCGGGGTGGGGTGGGGGAGGGGTTGGGGGAATCCCAGTGCCTATAAAACTGTGTCACATAATGCAATGTAATCAATAAAAAAAACAAACAAAAAAGAGAAAAGAAGTAGCAATTCAAAGAAGAGAAATGCCAAAGACTGCATTATGTGAGTATTCTGTCATTAATTATTCGACAAATGAAAACTAGAACAAGGGACATTGGATAAGTAGATTGCACTAAGCCTGTGGTGGGGGTGATATAGACTCTTGTGGCTGTACTTACTAATGAATAAACTATCAGCTTTTAATAAAAAAAAATGAAATCAGTCAACATAATCCACATTATTAATAGAGTAAAAACTATGAAACTAATAAAGTATTATATATTTTATATAATAATTAGATTATTAAATTAATAGAGTAAAAACTCTTAAAATCTTGAACCAAAAAGGAGTTTTCTCATTTTTCTTTAACATGAAGGATTTTACTTATTATCAAAGGCAGTTACAGAAACACACACAAAGAGAGGGGGAGAGAGAGAGAATGTCCCATCCACTGGTTCATTTCCCAACTGGCTGAAGCAGCCAGGGCTAGGCTAGGCCAAAGCCAGCAGCCAGGAACTCCATGCTGATGGCAGGGCCTGAGCATTTGAGCCATCATTAGCTACTTTCTCAATAACATTAGCACAGAACTAGATTGAAAGTAGAGCAGCTGGAACTTGGATCAGTGCTCATATGGATACTAGCATCTCAGGCAGCAGCTTAACACTGTATGTTACATCAACTCCAAATTTCTTAGCTTGAAAATTAACATTTACAAAAAGACCTATAGATATCATTTTTCTTTGATGATGAAGATTAATGCTTTTGCTCTAAGGTCAAGAATGAGGCAAGATTTTCCTTACTCACCATCCTTAAAGCAGGACTACAGGATATTGCTAGAAGTTGTAAACATTACAAAAGGAAACAAATAAGACACAGACCAGAAAGAATGATAACTGTCCTTCTTTGATTGGCATGATTATCTTTGTGGAAAATCCTAATGAATTTGCAAATTAAACCCCTAATATGAATTTTGTGTTTAGCAAGTCCCAGGTTATAAGAAAAACTAACAAGATCCTGTATTTCTGTATGCCAGCAAGACTAATACTGAATGTATGACGTAATTTGCTGCCACTCAGAAAACAAAATACAAAAATATGATTCTAAAACACATATATATATGCAAGATTATATGCTGAAAATTGTCAAACATGAGAAACCAAGAAAGATCTAAATAAACAGTGAGACACACTGTATTCATGAGTTAGGTGACTCAAAATTTTAGTGAGGATGTCAATTCTACCCACATCAAAAGACAGGAATAGGATAGTTCTCTTCACATTCTCCTTTGAAATTTTTTCATAGAATCCTACAAGACAAATTTAGTATTTATACTGAGTTTCAAAGGAATTATAATAGCTAAAATTCATTTGAAGAAGAGTGAAATGCAAAGAATCCATTTCATTATGGATAAATCCCATGATTTATTATGTAGATGAATAATCAGGATTGTGTGGTTCTGGTGGAAGGTTAGACATATAAAACGATGGGAAAGAAACAAAACTGTGGAAAAGGACTCACGCAAATACACCTACCTGACTTTTGACAACGTCTAAAAGCAATTCAATAAAGGAAAGAGGGCCTTTATAACAAACAATGGTGGAGCAGTGGGTTATCCCTGTGCAAAACAGTGAACCTTGACCTAAATCTCACACTTACACAAAAATAAACTCAAAATGGATCAAGGGCTTGAGAATAAATATAGAAATATGAAATTTTTAGGAAAAAAGAGAAAATATTTGGCATTTGGGGCTAGGTCAAGTTTTTATATCTGGCATTAGAAGTGCTATCCATAGAAGGAAAACTCATAAAAGAAATTTGATCAAAATCAAAAGCTTTTGTTCTGCAAAGTACCCTAATATAAGAATTAGAGATAAGCTATAGCTTTCAAGAAAATGTTTTCAAATCATGTATCCAACAAAAGACTAGTATCTAAAATACATGAAAATCTTGCAACAGTAAAAATAATAAATAATCCAGTCAGAAAATGGGAAGATATGAATGACACTCCACTGAAGAGGATGCACTGATGGGAAACAAGCCACATGAAAAATTGTTCAGCATCGTCAGTTATTGGGAAAATGCAAATTAAAATCAAGCAAACTACGATGAAAGTGATGACATCAAATGACAACAATAAGGTGGGGAATCAAAATTGCTTAAACATTGCTAAAGACTGCTGTGAATATAGGACTCTGCAGTCACTCAAGAAAACAGTTTGGCACGTTCTTAGAAACGAAATATGCTGCTATCATTTAGCATAGCATAGTAGTTGAATCCTGGACATTTAGTTCAAAGAAAGATAACATTTATTTGCACAAAAAAACCTGTATCCAAATCATTCAAATCTTCACAGAAGCTTTATTTGTAATAGTCAAATCTGGATGATAAAACAAACTGGTTCAGCCATGCCACATGGACTCCTGCTGAGCAACAAAAAGATAAAAAGTCCATGAATTTGTGTGGACATTTGAGTTAGTGATTAGCTGCTGTTTGGGTAGAGCTATACCCCATATTAGAGTGCCTGGGTTCAACTTCTTGCTTTGCTTCTGATTCAGCTTCCTGCTAATGTGCACCTGGTGAGGCAGCAGACCATGTACTTGGTTCCTTGACACCAATGTGGGCTACTCACATGATTCAGAATTCTTGATTTGGCCTGATCCAGCTCCAGCTGATGCAAGTATTTAGAGGGGAGTGAGCCAGTGGATGGAAGATCTCTTTCCCTGTTTATGTTTCTTTCAGTTTCTAGTACTCTTTCAAATACATAAAAACAAACAAATAAATGCTGGTGAGAATGTGGGGGGAAATGTACCCTACACTGCTAGTGTGAATGTAAACTAGTACAGTCATTACGGAAGACAGTATAGAGATTCCTCAGAAGTCTGAAAACAGATCTGTGAAATGGCCCAGGCATCCCACTTCTGGGAATCAGCATAGATTTGTTACACAGACTGTTAGTGAAAGCCTATGTGACAGCCTCATATGGTAGAATTTTTTTCTGGAACTGACTTAGAGGCTGGTTTGCATAGAAAATGTAAGAACAAGTAGAGCTGGAGCTGAAAGAAATGGGAACAGTGGGCACTGTTACACTTCCCAGTATTGGAAAAGCAATGATCAGACAATCAAGAATTTGAATATGTGCAGTGGAGTTAAGCAAACAGAAAGCGAAACAGACAAAGATGCTCTCTGAGCTCTCTAGAATCCTCAAATTTCCTGCCTTTGGTTCATGGGTATTTCCATATTCATCCCCTTCTGGTTCCCTATATATGCAAAAGTTTTCCAGTGTTGGTGTTTTTTTTTTTTTTTGGCTACTCAAAATGCCTTAATATGTATGATGCCACAAATGGGCAACACCTCAAATTACAGCCTTCTGATGTCCATCATTTGAACCTAATCTTTCTGGTGTTTATTTCCTCAGGATTCAAGTCTTCGATAGGACAAGTTTGAATTGTGCCAAGTAGGCATTATACTGACATCGCTACATTTTTGTAAAGAAAACATTTTCCATTGAGAACTCTATTAAAATAATTTCCTATAAGTATTGCTAAGCTAGTCCAAAGTTTTCCATCATTTTTATGGCTTCTTTCTTATGTCAAGTTTGCAGACATCAATTTTGTCTGACGGACAGGAGTTTCCATTAGGTTTTCGCCAGAAACAAATTTACTCTACAGAATGTCAACCAATATGAGTTTCAGTCTCTGACATAGTAAAGGCTTAATACATAATAGCTGTTATTATTCATTCTTGGGACAGTACTTTTTATAATTTTGTTTTGAGATATAGTTTTATATTATAACATTTAACGTGTGAAATTCAGTGATGGATTTTTCTTTTTTGTATATTCATGAGAAGTTGAAACCATTACCATCCCTCTAATTCCAATTTATTAACCCCAAAGAAGCTCAAACCCTGTTAACAGTCACTCTCCAGCTCCCGAGCACCAATGTAGCTTCTGTCTGGATGGATTTTTTGCTGGATGGTTTCTGTTAATGAGATCATATAATATGACGCCTTTTGTATTTGCATTATTTATTTACTGTATTTAATAGCATTTATTTATGTTGTAGCATGAATCAGCCCTTCATTCCCTTTTATGGTTTAGTAATACTGCCATCAATCCTATTTCTTTTATCTGTATGCATCCTATGCCAGTATCACACTGCATTGAATAGTATATCTTGGCATTAAGTTTTAGGATTTGGAAGTTTAAATCCTAAAACTGATCTTTCCAAGATTTTTTTTTTGTCTATCTTAGGTCCCTTGATTTCCATATACATTTTAACATTAATTTCCAGATTTCTGCAAAAACAATGATAGCTAGGATTTGATAATTTTATAGTGAATCTGGACATCAATTTGGGGAGTATTGCTGTGCTAACAATATCAAATCTTTTGTCCAACCTGTGACCACAAGATGGGTCACCATTTATTCAGATCTTCTTTAAAGTTTCCAGAGCATGATGAGTTATACACTTCTTTTGTTTTTTACAAAATAGATAAAATGCTAAATGAGAGTATTTTAATAATTCTTGAGAATTTATATATATGTGTGTGTGTGTGTGTGTGTGTGTGTGTGTGTGTACAGAGAGAGAGAGAGAGAGAGAGAGAGAGAAAGAGAGAGCGCTATTGTGGTAAATTAGCTGTTCTCTAGTCTCTTGAGTATGTCAAAGCAAACTGGAAAACAGTCAGGGGAGCCATCAGGGCAGAATTGTAATGTTAGGTTAAAATTGTCCATCTCTACCAGAGAGATATGGAATAAGGCAGGGGAGGCCTTCGACACACCTTGAATTATACCTATGGCTTCCTAGGCAACGGCTGGCCCTTTCTACAGAAACTTCACAGAGAAAGGTCAACATTTCTATGACATTTTCTGTTCCATAATCATTTGAATCTATAGTCATTAATAAAATACAATGGGAATATTTCCCCCAATTTGTCTAGACCTGCTAGTGTGCAAAAGACCACTGATGTTAGATGTCTTCATTTAATCAACACATACTACTCAAGAAATGACTGTCCCATCACTCCCAGGCTGTTGTGCAAGGGCAAAGAACCCAGCAGCAACAGGAATAGAAGCAACCTCCCTCTTGAGAATGAAACTGAGTTGTGGAGAAAATCTTGCACAATTCCCTTGAAAAGAATGGGGGAAAAAACATATAGAAGATTTTATTGCTTATGACAAAATCCTGTTTTTTGCACATTTTAAGAGACTAAAACAATATAATTAATATGAAAAATACGTATATATACATTAATGTTTATAGTATGTTCTTTCAAAAGAAAAACTTCATTTTAATTTGAACATCTTTAAATGCAAATGTAAAAGTCATTTGAGAAATCAAATTTTCCAATATGTTTCTATTTAAGAGGGACTTTCAGTTCCTCTCCTACATAACTCTTCTACCATTCTAACCTAGAGCAGATGTTCATTTTTAATTTTGTTTATAGGAAGTTGGAATGGTAGTATAGTGGATAACACCTCCGTCTGCAACACTGGCACCCATTGTGGGCACTGGTTCATGTCCCAATTGCTCCACTTCTGATCAAACTGCCTGTTAATGATGTGGAAAAACAGTAAGAGATGGCCCAAGTAACAGCCCCTGCCAACCATTGTTCCATCTGGGGAGTGAACCAGCAGAAAGACTCCTCTCTTTCGCTTTCTGTCACTCTTCCAAATAAATAATAATAATAAAACTTTTAAAAATAAGTAACATTATTTACAAATATACTATTCTTTATTTTTTCAAAATGTCATTGCTTATTAGTCTTTTAAAGAGTGGTTCTTCTTAGGGCTTGGTGAGGTAGCCTAGTGTCTAAAGTCCTCACTTTGCACCTGGCAGGATCCCATATAGGTGCTGATTCTAATTCCGGCAGCCCTGCTTCCTATCCAGCTCCCTGCTTGTGATCTGGGAAAACAGGAGAAGATGTCCCAAAACCTTGGGATCCTGCATCCTTGTTGGAGATCCGGGAGAAGCTCCTGGCTCCTGACTTTGGATTGGCACAGCTCTGGCCATTGCAGCCGCTTGGGGAGTGAATCAGCAGATGGAAGATCTTTCTCTCTATCTCTCATTCTCTCTGTGTATCTGACTTTGCAATAAAAATAAATAAATCTTTTTTTAAAAGAGTGGTGCTTCTTAAATGTCTAAACTATTTCATACTTAATATGTTATTTGCCTTCCCAATATTTTTTGGAGATATATATAAAGAAGGTAGACAAGAAAATAAACAGGTATATTCTGCCTCATATACAGATGAGGTAATTGAGCCATAGGAAATGTAATGAAGATTCATTCATCAATTTATTCATTCAACAATTATTTCTGGAAATCCATGTGATTTAGGTCCTGTGTCTGGATGCAGAGATTGCAGTAACTGTCTTATTCCTTTTTACGGAGTTTCAAGTCTCATGGGGGAGACAGATTGTTATTTTCAAATTGCAATCCTAATTATATCACATATCTGCCTAAATTATTTCTGGAGTTTTCCACGAATCTCAAGATAAAGACTTAAATTGCTATTAAGGCTTACAAAGTTCACACAGGCTTACCTCTGTTTCTACTTCTGGCCTCACAAAATTTTTGCCTAGTACATACCCTGCCAATGCTGGAAGTTTCTTACCTAATGGTTTTATATTTTTGACTTTCTGACGGGATGTAATAGCTTAATTTTGCTTTGTTTGTTTTTAAATCGGTTGTAAGGGCATCTTGTCTAAAGAGCTGACAATGGTAATGGGCTCTTTCTGAGAAATGGTAGCCCTCTTTCCCCACACTCAATCACTTCTAAATCTTCAAGCCATTCTTCTGAGGTGAACATGCTCTTCGTGTTTTTGCTGCCACTCTTGAGTTTTCAAGTTAAACCATTACCTGTTGACTTCACAATCAAAAGTGTGAGACTTCAACTTTGTTTCCCTTCCCCTCCCCGACTCTGCTTCTGCTGTAGCAGACTGTCAAAACTTGCATTCTAACTCCAGATTGCAGACTAAACTATTATTAAAATCAGACTTTGTGTGCTACAACTAACAGCATGAACTTACACTGGTTGGTTCCTGGTTCAGAAACATCTGAATAGAGTGCCCAGAACTGGGGGAAGAGTAGATAAGAAACAGTCTCTGGATGAATAGAATTTTTTAACTATAAGGGAGCTTGGGAATCATTGCTCCATCTCTCTTGACTTTAGACACCTAGGTTCAAGGTCATGTGGCAAATGAGCAACAGATAGGAGACTAAAAGGAAACTTTCCTCCCTCTTGTTCCAAGGCTCTTTATAATGTAAGCAAATTTTAATTAACCCGAATATAGAACCAAACACTATTATTTCTTGATGATATCAGAAATCCTACCAAAAACCATTGTTATCACTATTATGACATCTGTAATATTAACAACAATAATAGTGACTACTACTTATTTAACACCTCCACACGTGAGTCACCACACCAAGCTTTGTGCATGTTCTGCCTTACTTTGGTTTACACAGAGACCTGTGAAGCAGGCAATCCCATTCTCACAGATGGAAATTGAGTCTCAGGACATGCAAGCTGTTGTCCTAAATGAACTCTGTTGGAAAGATCTAGACAGAGATGAACCAGCTCTGTCTAGAATGAACCCAGTTCTGTTTAGCTCTAACCTTTTAAATTTGATTTTATGTTTAACCTTTGCCATGTCCGTTACCAATTTCTGGATCCTGTGGCTATTTGGTCTTCTGGTAATCTTATTGGTGGACTGAGAATCAAATGAATAAGTTAGAGATGTGAAAACTGGCCTTAGGAAAGTGCCTGACACATGGAAAATGCCTTATAAGTGTTTAGTTGGCATCACAGTCTTCCTCTTCCTCTAATTTCCCTACTTTCTGTGTTGCTGACAAATCTAGTTCTTTTCTTGGTCTTGATGATACTTGTTTTCTTTGATTTCCCACATGAAAGATTTTCTCTAACTCCTTCTTTGTCATTGTCCACTCATGGAATTTAAACCTTATCCTCTCATCTTGTTTTCTTCTTTTTTGTCCCCCCCACCTCTGTCTTAAGGTTTTAATCAGCCACAAATGCTTGTAAAATGGTTGCATTTGAATTCTGCCGTAGGGTGTTCTTTGCTTAGCTCTTGACATTAGTTTTTCAGTACTATTCAGACCAGTGTCTTCCAAGGAGTCCTGAATGAGGTAACCCATTTATACATCCCTAGAAAGAAAAGCATCTGGGTGCCTGTTCCCAGGGGGACATTCCTCCATTTTCCAACTGCCTCTTCAACTGGAAATACCTGACAGGTCCAAATTTCTTATCTGTAAAAGAAGGGTTCCTAATGGCCTAGCCCTGAACTTCTTGGACTTAATAAATGTTTGTGTTTTACTTTAGATGTTACTCCTTACTTTCAGTTGGAAACCTGGGGCTGGTTCGTATCTCACAGGACTTGCCCAGGGCTGCTGAGCCCCCTGGCTGCCCTTTGCTTGGAGTCATTCTTCCTTGAGAAAAGAAGGGAAATCTCTAGCTTCAGAAACTATTGGTAGATAGAAAATGCTGTGTATATTAGACTATAGGAAAATATCTTATAATTCAGACCATCATTTGTTCATCACTTTGGGAGTATCCTTTTTTTCAGGGGGAAAGGTAACTGAATGCATACACATCTTTACATCCACTTCCTGCAATGAAATCAGAAAAATAACAGAATTGGCAAGAAATGGGTCTTCAGGGTTGACTTCTCTTCTTTTGTTTCATGTCTTTGTTCTTGCCTCACCTCTAGACCAAATGAAAACTTCTACTTGAAAATCTTTTACAATTATTTTTGAGTACCATTGGTCCTCAGAATCTTCCATGCTCACTGTTGTATCAAACATTACCCACAAAAGGTACAAGAACAGTAAGAAGTGATTAGCAAGGGCGTTGAAAGAAAAGGACTAGAAATGAATTATTAAATTTGACCCAATGCATCTCACTAGTCATCTTTGACTAGTCACTCAATATACATCATCCAATTTCATAGTGATGAAACTTTTGCAAAGTAATTGCAGTTATTACCATTTTACAGTTGAAGAAATGCAGAATTGAGGTTGAATAACTTGTCCATAGTTGCAGCGTTGCTATCAGTCACATCAGGCTTTAGCCAGGGGCTGTCGGTTGCCAAACCCTGTGCTTTTTGCTGCTTTGCTGTATTAATGATCCATGACTGCTGCACAAATAACCACCAAAGCACAGTTGCTTCAAACATTTTCTATCTCCCAGTTGTCGGGTGAGGGGAGGTCAATCACAAGGATTAAAATGAGATGTTGGCAGAGGTCACTATTATTTTTCTCAAGGCCCAGCTTAGAGAGGACTGGCTTCCAAGCTTGTGCACATGCTGTGAGCAGGCCTCTGGCTCTCATCAGCTATTGGTTGGAGAAAAGGATTTCTTGCCCTGTAGGCTTCTCCAAGGGCGATGGTCAGTGTGGCAGCTAAGTTCTCCAGCACAAACTCCCCCAGCACAAGTTATTAGGAGACTGGGAAAAGATGGTCAAGATGAAACTGCAGTCTTTTTTTTTTTTCAAAGATTTATTTATTTTTATTGGAAAGGCAGATATACAGAGAGGAGGAGAGACCGAGAAGAAGATCTTCTGTCCACTGATTCATTCCCCAAGTGGCCACAACAGCTGGAGCTGAGCCGATCCGAAACCAGGAGGCAGAAGCTTCCTCCAGGTCTCCCACACGGGCACAGGGTCCCAAGGCTTTGGGCCGTCCTCAACTGCTTTCCCAGGCCACAAGCAGGGAGCTAGATGGGAAGTGGGGCTGCTGGCATTAGAACTGGTACCCATATGGGAACCTGGTGGGTGCAAAGTGAGGACTTTAGCCACTAGACTACCGTGCTGGGCCTTAGGGAACTGCATGCAGTCATTTCACAACCTAGCCCATGAGTGCCCATTCACATGATGAACTCTGTTGCTTAAAAATGAGCCAGAAAATCCAATCTGAATTCAAAGGGAGGTGACACACAAGATCAGGGATACCCTGATGAGAGGATCATGGGGGCTTAGTAGAAATCATTTTTCTGAGCTTATTTGTAGACCCTGAAATACCCTTTGTTTTACCACAATATTTGTTCGAACCATCCCTGAGGCAAAACTACACGTTCTGCCTGTGTTCAGTTTGTCTCACAAACATTTCTTCAATGTAAACATTGAGGAAAATATTTCAGAGCTCATTTGCAACTTAGACTTGAAAGATCCGATTTTGCAAATATATGTATGTATACTTTACTATATATAATGTCATATGCTATTATTGCTAGATATATAATATTTAAAATTTATGTAGGCTATATATAAAATAATAAAATGATATAAAGTGGTGTATAAAACATAATAATAAATTGATAGGGATGTGTATATTATACTATTTATAAAATATTAACATTATTTTGCATATTGCATATACAGTATTTTTAGATATTTTATGCAGGCTTTAAAACATAAAGCATAGCAGTGAAATAATAGGAAGAATGATTTATTACATCTGTATGTCTGATTTTCCAAATATCTCTGTAATGCTTCAGTTTTAATAACCAAAAGGGATAATCTTAGTGGCTATATGACCAAAAGTATATGCACATCTCACCTCTTATTAATAACATTGCATTAATGTTCAGAATATTTTCTGTGTACCAAGAACACAGTCCTTTTTGGTGAACACATAGCAACTAAAACTACTGGGGTCTGTTTTGTAGTGCAACAGGTTCAACAACAAGTATGACATGGAGTCCTATGTCAGAGCACTGGTTTGAATCCCAGCTGCCCCACTTCTGATCCAACCCCAGCTAATATGCCTGGCAAAGCAGCAAGAAATGGCCTCTGCTGGTTATTGTAGGTAAGACCTTGATTTTTCTGCTTCAGCTTTTTCATGTGAGAAACGAAAGACAGCGATGACACCTGACTCTCAGGTCTAATGGGAGTAGTCCTTGGACTAATATGTGCAAAGCCCTTGGAAGAGTACTTGGCATTTGGTAAGTGTTGAATCAATAAGGAAAAATAGTCATTTTTTTAGTATAGTGTCTGGCATAAAGTGAGGAAATTAATAAATTGTTCTTAATTTTTTCACTTACAGTTAAGTAAATAAATTGATATATACTGTATATGATATTGTACTGCTCTATAATTATTATTTATTATTCATACACAAAATACACAAATACCCATACAGAGTACCTAATACTTTGGTTTCCAGACAGGACCCAGTAATGGTAGCTATTTTTTTTATTATTACGAATTATATTTCATTTTGTGACACAGTTTCATAGGCTCTGGGATACCCCCAACCCCTCCCCGTACCCACCCCCATGGTGGATTCCTCCACCTTGTTGTAGTATTACAATTCAAATTAAGTCAAGATTCTTTCATTGCAAGCATATACAATGGTAACTATTTTTATTATTAATATTCACGAGTATTTCTAAAGCCAGCAGTAAGTGGGAGTTGAGAATGCAAAACAACCTATTGCAGGAAAGCTTTTCCAAACCAACAGGTAAAAACCTTTTCTCCCCTTAAGTGGCTATCTCAGAAATCATCCCAAGATGCTCCTTCGCTCTCTTACCCCGGAAGTATTTTCCAACGTATCTTTGGGGATGGACATATCCAGGGAATTATGAGTCTGAAAGGGCTTTTTTTCCCCTTGGTTTCTGCCTAGTATTTTAATTGACATATTAAGTTTCTTATCTGCTTTCCTTTTGTGTTTTTAATAATATCTTTTGTGGCAGCAAGCAGCAGAAGCTATGAACCTGCACTGTGTCCCCCAGGGTGATGGGGGCAGAGAGGGGTAGGGGAGTGCTAGGAACACCCAAAGGACATCCCTTGGAACTGCTGGTTTTGTTCTCTCTAGGCCTGCCATGGTACCTTCTCTTCCCTCCTGAGAGCTCCACTTAAGGCCATTAATGTCCTGGACCTCTCCTTCAAGGCCAAGAGTGATATTTCATAGGTGACATCAGCTTGGGCAGAAAAGAATGCATTTCTCAAAACTGTAACCCCGTCTTTGGCCCTGCTAATGATAACCACAAACCAAGGGGGGAGGAAAGCATTTTTAAAGCCAGTTCTGGGAAGGAGATTGACCCCTGACCTTCTCCCCAGGGCCACAGCTCCAGCTCTCAGACTGAAGGCAAACATCCCACAAACCAAGACAGAGGGGGAGACACCACTTCATGACTAATTGCCTTTAGGAACACAGAAGGAAGGAAAAAATAGATAAACAAGCTAGTTGAGCTCTGAAAATAAATACTGCTGAGGACCGTGGATTGCTCATAGAAAGTTGTTTTCATTAGAAATACTGACCCTGGTGACTATCATGGGCCCACCCTTCCATTGTGCTCCTTTGGGATGTGTCATTTGTAATGTTAACCTCCAATTGTACTTGACATTTTACTTGCCTTGGAGCCATCTTTGATTCTTTTTACCTGGTGGCTTTAGAAAAGTCTCTGCAGGGTTCACTTGGCAAAGAGTTTGTATATCTTAAATCAACTTAATTTAATACAAGTTCTAACTTTCATCACCTTTTTAAGCGTGTTAGCTGGCTTTACAGTCCCTAGCTAGAGCATCTCAGTAATGAAGGGTAAGTTCCTGGTATCTGTTATCTGCTCCCTGTTTAGGGATTAGGACTGTGTTTTCATGTGGGATACCAACATATCCGGATAATTCTCCTGAGCTTCACTTGTTGAAATGTGACAGTTGTCCTATCACTTAATTATGGCTGAACTCCCAGAAAGCTTTGCTGGCACCTCTTTGACAGCTGCTTGCTCTCCCCACCCCCTTCACATACAACTCAGTCCCATCCCAAATCCATCCCTTAGCCAAAGAAGCAAAGTTAATAGCAAGTAAAATGCTCTGTCTTAAAAAAGGAAATGGTCTTTGAATGGCCTGGTTAAAATCAGAGACATCAAGAGGTCAGATAGTTAACTTTTCCTGTCTTGGCCATGTGAGGTTGCAACAGCTAACCCCATCCTATCTCCTGGCCACTCTTCCCAACTTGACATTTTAGTTTTCCTCTTGGTTGCTTTGTCCTACTTAGTCTCAAGAACACTTTTTTGAAAGCATTTTCTCTCTCTAATGTTGCTGAAACAAAATCTGCTAAGAGCATACAATAGAGAGCTGGATTGAGAAGGAAAAACAAAAGGCAGAGAGGCTAGGAGGGAGACAATGAGCCTGGGTGAAATATTTACCATTTAAAAAATGAGCATACACTGTTTCTAGCCAGTAGTTTTGTTGCCACAGGGTAATAGCACATAGGATGCTTCTCGTAAAGTAGAAAACTGGACTGTACCTAGTAGAATGCTAATAAATGGGTAGCAGTTTGCACTTCAAGGAAAGAAAAAGTGTTGATTTGTGGCATTTGTGATTTCCCAGGTGTAAGTACTGCCATCACGGTCAATTCCAAGATACGCAGGTGAAATCAGTGCATAGATGCGAGAGATCACATCATATGCTTTCCCAGACTGCTACACGTTGGCTATGGCCTAGTACAGCAAAGGGTTCACAGGAGAGCAAGGATTTCTTGACTTTGAATATAGGAGGAGAATATGTATTTTCTGAGTGGCTAGAGAAACAGGAAAAGAGGACAAGGGTAAGATTTCTGCCGAGGATGAACGATTTGGCAGCATTCTAAGTGTGCATGTATAGAGTATGTATACACATAATTTGGGTATGTGGCAGGTGTAATGGACTGTAGAAAAGATCCCCTCCCATCAGGCTAGCTGTGATTTTAACCATGAGTCTTAATCCAAACCTGTACAATTTGTAGATGTCAATCCAACATCCAGAGGCTTTTTGGAGACTATAGGTTTCAAATCAACTGGATTCCTTTGGAAAAAAGAATTGTTTCAAATGATCCTTTGGTTACAATAGTCAATGTAATGGTCAGTGAAACAGTCATTATTCTAGGAGCCAATATCAATACACTATTATTATGGAGAGTGGCCACACAGCAGAGCATAGCCAGGCCAAGCAAGAGGGAATTCAGACTGAGGCTGTTAAAGGTCATGCTGTGATTTGGCCTGTATAGGAAAGAGTTTAAAGGGTAAGAGTGATGCACTTGATTTGCGTCAAGATAAAAGCTCTGTGTAACAAGGACTGTTTCAGAGCAGTCTAATTACCCACTCTCTCCATTTCCTTTGTTGCATCAAGGGCAATTCAAGAAGTTTATTCTTATGAAGCTCTGGGAGTCCCAGCTCCCTAACAAAATGACAGATATTAACTGATTGTTGTCCTTGTACAGGACATCAGACTGGTCTTGACTCCCAGCACGGCATCTCAAGGCTGTTAGTGTGCACCTGTCTCCTGCTCCGGCTGCCTTGTTGTTTTTGGGGGAAATCACAGGGTTGTCTTTAGAGGATTCTCGTCAGCTCATTCCTCTCCTGCTTCTTGAACTACAGAACAGACTCTGGGGCCTGAGGGTTTTCAGTCTTTGGCTTCTTTCTTTTCCATGAGTATTCTGTATTTTAGTTTCAAAAATCAAATTTTTAAATGCCATTTTACTACATTTGTAAATAAATGGACTATAACTAGTTATAAAATACTATAACATAACTACAGAACTATTTAACATCATGGGCATACACTTAACACCTTTGAGATTGTAAAAATGAGCAGGAAAAAAAAATCAATGATATGTCAGAAGAACAGGTTAAGTATATTCCTTACAGTCTCTATCTCTCTCTTTTAAATAGAGTTTGTCCTTTTTCTTAACTATGGGAAAAATGCCTATTTCTTGCACAGGAAACTTTAACAGTCCTTTTACAGTAAATAGTAAAAATAGTTTCCTAGTGGGAATATGTTAAGGATATTGAAGTAAGAACTCATTGGTAACATTAAATATCCACTAACATTCATGGATAATGAGGACAGAAAAGTTCTAATGAAAGACAGAAATAAGGGTTTGGAAGTAGTCTACTACCTAAATGATCATTTTATTGTCTGGTCCTAGGACCATCACAGTTTTTTCCATGTTGCTTAAATAATGTCATACCAGGATAAACATGAGGTTAAAATCATATCATCCTATTGCTGCTGACAACAGAGTGATTTTTAATGGTGCTTCCATTTCAGTCACTAAACAGTTCCTTAGAAAATACCTGCCAGACAAGGGTGCCACTATGAGACCTCCTCCAACAAAGTGAAGGATCTGCTATTGCAAAGAAGATTATGTAATAATAATAAAAGGTGAATACTTAAATTCCTTAAATTTACAAGAATGGTTCCAAGAAAGTTCCGAGTGAGTAAAGGTGGTCCCCCCAAGATCTCCAGGTTCTGAGGACTGGTCTGTTGTGAGATCAACTTTATCACCTGTTCGTATCACCTTATACCCAGCCTCAGCACACACTCAGAAGAAGGCAATTGGGAAGGTAACCATTCCCTGGGTGAATTGACATTCTTCCAACGCCAGTGGTGACTCAGGACTCATCTCACTCATTCTGAATTTCCCTGGAGGAATGGAAAGGCCAAGTCTAGGGGAATTTTTCTTTGGGACTCATCATTTATTAGTGGAGTTACAGGAGGTTGAATTCCTAACACTGGGTGGGCTGTTGAAGCTCTTGGTACCTGTTTCCTCATCATAAAATGAAACGAGTAATACTTCCTTCCCGAGTTCGTTTCAAGTACCAAGTGGAATAGGGATGTAAAGTGACTGGCTGAGAACTCCATCAATGGTCATTCCCATCAGAGTTTACAGTTGGTGTCAATTTCTCTCTCTCTCCCCTTCAAGTTCTCCTGCTCTATTGCTCAAGGGAAGAAGGCAGTGGCCACTACAGCCTTCCCTCACATGACCACAGGCAGCCCAATTACAAAGATGAATTTGAGGCTGATGAAGAGGAATCTCTCAGGGATGAGGATCAGCCAGAACAACTTTTGCATGACTCTGGAGGAGCCAGATAGTTCAAAGCCAAAGATCACTCAGTGGGCTGGAATTACTTTCCATGAACATGAGCTCAGCTCAGTAAAGAAGGGCCAGGTCCCATGCCCACAGAAGACAGGCAGCTCCACCTCTTCCAATAAGAGGCCAAAGCATCCTGTAACATTCCACCACTTGGCTGAGACACAGGGGACTTGAGTTGTCCAAAACGATCTGCAGTACACACAGCGTCCATTGCTGTCTGTCCATCTGTCTGCCCACAAGTGTTTGTTTTTAGTATCACAGCAGATTGGCTCTGAGTTCAGGCTGAGTGTTGTGTTTGGCTGGAGGAGGTGTTTTAATATCCTTGTTTGATTGGAACTCTCCTAATGCTGGTGAGTTCTTTTATTTTGAATAGGATAAAGTATTGCCCCAGGTTGCTGCATAATCACAGCTGAGAACAGTTCGAGGTTAAACTTGTGTTATCTACCTGAGGAAACACTGACTAAAACAACCACATCTGGTGTGGGGCTCTGACCAATGCTTGGACAAACCAGGCAAGTTAAAACATACTTGATCACTTATCTGATCTACAATCTTGGAAGCTGAAAGTGACAGAGCATCATTGTAGCCTTCACCTTCCTTTCTATGTGCCAGGAATCCAGCATGCCAAATGAGTGAAACTAGTGAAGATATAAAAGTTGTTTTCATGAAAGTTTCTGTGATTTATGATCATCCACAAAAGATATGTTCACCCACCCAAATGAAGTGAGGCTGAGTGCATTCATTCATTCATAGACATTTTATTGTATCTCATTTGTGCCAGATACTTTGTAAGCACTAGGGATAAAAAAATGTGCATGAGCTAATCCCTGCCTGAAGGACTCAGTCTGTTAGAAGACACAATGTATAGGACCCAAATGGGAGGAGTGTTCAACTGGAAATTAGAATGTTTAAGGTCAAGATTTCAAGGTCTTCTCCAAATTCTCACTGATATTGCTTGGAGGTGGTTTGTCCTGCAAGAGTTCATGTGTTAGAAGCTTGTCTCCAGGGTGATGATACTGGAAGATGGTGTGGAGCCTTCACAAACTGGGGACTAGCTGGAGGTCCTTAGGTCATTGAGGGAACTTCCCTTTGGAGGATTGAGACTAGTTCTGCAGGGACTCTGGAGCTTTCTTAAGAGTGAGTTGTTATGAGCAAGCCTGGCCTCTGTATCTCCTTGCCTTCTTGTTCAGCTATGTAATCTCTTCTTGTCTTGTGTACTTGTATCATTCACTACAGGGCCTTCTTCAGAGTGCAGCTGATCCTGGCACTATGGCCTTCGATCTCCAGAACTGTGAGTGGAGTAATATATTTTTTTTCTTTATAAAGTCGCCCTTCTTTAGGTACATTTCACTACACTAATAAAACACAGGCTAATACACCAATCCTCACAGAATCAACTATTCCCTTCATGAACTCAAAATAAGTCTAGTGGCCAATAAGAATAAATCATACTGTGATCACTTTCTGGCTTGAATTATCCGTGTAGACTTCACAAATGACCCCAAATTCATGAGATAATTGGACAGGCACTGCTTTTATGGCATGTCTTCATCTCTTAAGTCAGCAAAAGAAACTCTGCTTTGAAATTTGACAAGCTCAGCAGATCTAGTCAATTCTATTAAAGGCCAATGTTTTCAACTCCATAAACGAGGAAATTTTCTAAAATGTGCCTTTTACATACAACTCATGTCTTTTCAGTAATGAAAGTCAAGAAATTGACTTGTAAAAAGGTTTGATTTTAAAACGAACTATTTGATATCAAGGACAAAGAAGGATGAAGCTAGAGAATGAGTATCAGAGCCATGGACAATTTATGTGGTTTCAGTGATATATTGAATCTTTCCTTGGATATTTTTTCTTGCACATCCGCTTTCAAGTGATAGTGTATGACCTTCCATTGCACATACTCATAAGATTAATTCTAACACATAGCTATCTGCAAAGATATCCTTTATGCCTCACAATGAATGCATCTATTAGATTTATTCTACGGATTGTTGGTACTAGGGATAAAGAAGTGGTGATATGAAATAAAGGCTAGAGGACTCCTGGTTTTGTTACTTTCAAGTGGCTAAAAGGAGCCCTCATTAAAGCTTAGTGAATACAAGACTTCACGTTGAAGAACGATGGCTAAGATCTGGGATTATAAAGTGCCCCAGGTTTGATAGTTTTAACAACCCAGACTAAAACACCATACCCTTATTGCTCCAACTTATCATAATATGGGTTTGTGGTCCAAAATAATACAGAACCAACTATCTTGCAATATGCACCCAACTACATGTCCAGATGTTATCTACCTCTTTGACATTCTGGAAAAACAGCTACAGTCAAAAATCATGAAGAACTTTCGGAGTCCACATTTCTTCCTTTTCTCTCTTTTCTCTCTTTTCTTTCTTTCTTTCTTTCTTTCTTTCTTTCTTTCTTTCTTTCTTTCTTTCTTTCTTTCTTAACAGATTTATTTATTTTTATTGGAAAGGTAGACCTATAGAGGAGTTACAGAGGGAAAGATTTTCTATCTGCTGGTTCACTCCCCAAGTGGCCACAATGGCCAGAGCTGAGCTGATCCAAAGCGAGGAGCCAGGAGCCTCTTCTGGGTCTCCCACATGGGTGCAGAGTCCCAAGTCTTTGGGCCATCCTCTACTACTCTCCCAGGCCACAAGTAAGGAGCTGGGAGGGAAATGGAGCAACTGGGATATGAACCAGTGCCCATATGAAATTCCAGCTTATGTAAGGAAAGGATTTAGTCACTAGGCTATTGTGCCGGACTCTCATCCTTTCCTTTTTTAAGGCTTTTATTGAAACTCTGCATTCCTTGCTCTCAGATCTTATTGTACAAAGCTCTTCACTTGTCCCCACCCACAGACCAGTGCAGACCTGCCGAGAAGAGAGTGAGTCAGTGTCTCAAGGCCCCAGTACAGTCACCAAAGGAACCTACCACTCCCACCTGGGTAAAATACTTATGCCTTCACACATTCATTCACAAGTATGGATTGAACACTCAGTGTAGCATAGTAGACCTACGTATCTATCTCCTGACAAGCAAAGGAAAAGTAGTAAGACACACTTGTAGTATTGTCATGTTTAGTATTGTCCTGGAAAGGCAGGTTATAAATGCAAGACAGATTAGATCACAGTGGGTTGTGGTGAGAGACGAAAAAGAAATATAGCAGATCATGGAAAGAATGGTTATGTGCCATAAGAGCAATGGTCATAACAGATTGGTCATTGTTGCTTCTAAAGCTTGTTAAATGGCAGATACTCAATACATATTTGTAGATAGAATGGATAAATGTATGGAAAAATGAAAGACCAAGGATATTATAAAAGGTGAAAGATTCTTTAAAAAGTTGTCCAGACTAGGGGGCAAAGGATGTCTTAAGTTATACGGGTTTCCATTACAAAATGGCCAGGTCATGTAGCTTATGAACAAAAGAAACATTTTGTTCACATTTTTGAAGGCTGAGAAATCCAAGATCAAGGCTCCTGCATATTGGTGTTTGGTAGGGGAACATTGGGAGCTAGCTAGCTCTCTGGGATGTGTTCATGACCTAGTTATCTCCCAAATGTCCCACTTGCTAATGCTGTCACTTGGCAGCTAATATTTCAAAGCATGGTTTAGGAGGGGAAGTGGACAAAAACATTCAAACCATAGCTTAGGAGAAGAGGAAGGGAAATTTTAAAAATGTTTCTCTCCTCATGGTTCTCTGAATCTACAACACAATTGGGATCTGCCAAGCATTCAAATACCTGTGGCCAATCCTGAGCCAGGAACAATGCAACAACTTCAGCTTTGGTGGTAGAATTTATTACTAATGTGTAATAAAACAGAATGTCAGAATACAGAAAGAAGTGAGAAAACAGTAGAAAAGAAGTTTCTTGTTCTAAATACAACCTCAACACTGTTGGGCCCAGAACTCTTCCATTCTTGAATTATCCAGCTGTGAACATGTTCATAGATGTTCTGGACCACCATGATCACCGGTATCCATGATGACACTAAAGGAACCAAGGCTAACTTTTTTATAAAGATTTATTTTTATTGGAAAGGCAGATATACAGAGAGGAGGAGAGACAGATCTTCTGTCCAATTGTTCACTCTCCAAGTGAGTGCGATGGCTGGTACTGAATTGATCTGAAGCTGGGAGCCAGGAGCTCTTCTGGGTCTCCCACGCGGGTGCAGGGTCCCAAGGCTTTGGGCCATCCTCAACTGCTTTCCCAGGCCACAAGCAGGGAGCTGGTTGGGAAGTGGGGCTACCGGGATTAGAACTGGTGACCATATAGGATCCCAGGCAAGCAAGGTGGGGACTTTAACCACTACATTATCATGCTGGGCCCAGGGATAAATTTTATCAAAGCCAAGTTGGGCACCAAGGGCTATGTGAAGATAGGACTATAACAGATTCTAATTTTTCCCATCCCTTTTGCTGGTTCCTATCATATTGCGGCTTCAGTTTAAATTCTGACTCCTAAGATGATCTGTTTGATCTATATTCACCACCTCTTGATAATAAATATTTTATGCATCTACCAACTGATGACAGAATCATGTCTATAGTAGTATCTTCTAGCTGTTTTTCTGACTTACAGCCAGCGGGAAGATGTATCCAAGCCAAAAGCAGTGGCTGGGTTCTCTGTTGTATTGCCAGTCTCTAGGACAGAAGATGACATAGCAGGTACATGGCACATATTTGTGGAATGGAGGATGAAAGCAGCATTTGTTCTATGGTGCAGGTCAACCTTCTGCCAGTCATTTCTTACCTCACATCCTAGTTTTGATAACTAGATTTCTGCCATTTCTCTGTTCTGAAAACTTACTGTAAGACTAGGGATGCTACTTTTCTCTTGAATGTCCAGGACTGACACATTTTCCCCAGGACACAAGTTTCTGCTTTACTTCCTATTCAGAAAGTTTTTTTGAATTTCTCAAATACTGCTCTCCATGGATTATCTGTAGCCTGTATTGTGCACAGATTTTAAATACTGTTTCATGTCCCAGAACTCTCATACTTGTTATTCCTCTGATTTTCAAGGTCTGATTTCCTTTTTAATTTCTAATACATAGTACATAGTGTTCATTTAACAAAATAAGTGAATAGACAAATGAATGCCTGAGATATGATTTTCCCCGATGCCCTAAATGTTGACTGTTGCCTCTCACAGTGAGCATTTCTTTACCTCTGTCTTTTACATAAACCATTTCCCCTCCCTTCAACATACCACACACCTACCATGAGTGCCTTTCCCTGTTGCCTTGTTACTATGAACTGATGTGGCCCATGGTAGCATGTCTTGCTTGGCATTGACTATCGTGGAATCCCATCTGATAATAATTTCTCAAAACTTTTATTTATATCATTGAAAGGCATAATTTATTTGATAGGGTGTAGAGAAAAATCTGTTATTCACTGATTCACTCCAGAGATGGCTTCTTCAGTTGGAGCTGTCAGGAGCCAAATTCTCCATCTAGGTCTTCCACATGAATAGTAACAAGACAATATTGCAGCCTAGCTGGTGCATTAGCAGCAAACTGGATGGGAAATAGAGCTGGGATTCAATCCCTGGATTCCATTATGTGATGTAGGCATCCCAAGCAATGGCTTAATCTGCTGTCCCATAATGCATATTGTGCCATCCTGTAAAAATTTGACCTTTATAATCCCAACTGTATGTTCTGAATGCTTGAGAATTTAGCATTTAATAACACATTTCATAGCACTTTCATTCTTAAATATCTCCCATATATTTTATTTGGCACAACAAAATTACTCGTTTCTTCTAACAGCAAAGAGAGAACTTTCAGAGTCATTTACAGGTGGTAGATTCTGTTCTGCACAGGTGAACACTTTAATAACTTCTGCAAGGATAAATTTCATGTACAATGGTTTTACCTTCATTCTGGCTTTTTGTACTTCCTAACATTTTCATCAGAAATTTCGGAATGCATGTTTAAAAGACAAGGATTCCTTTTAAACATTGTCAAGATACCATAATTCACAAACCCAGTAATTTGTTAATATTCTCAAATATCTTAAAATGTTTAAAATGTTTCATACATTTTTTTTGCAGTTCCTGCAATCATGATTTATTGAGGAGGATGGTGTGAATAATACAGATGGTGTGAATAATACTGACCTTTAATTCCTCTCATTTAGACAGGCCTCTCTTCATCATAAAATACTCAGTCTGCAAATTAACGTGTTTGCTTCCTGAAGTGACATGTGATACCAGCTGTGCTTAAGGGGACATAACTCTGTCATGATTCTTCGTCAGTTTTCAAGGGCTCCAGCAAACTCTCTACTTCAGTTATCATACATGTTTTAAATGAGTTTGAGGTTTGTATTTGGATCCAAATGAAATCTCTACCTTTTAATTGGTTAATTTATATCTAAAATGATCTTAATCTAAAGCTTATATTTTCATAGCTTGCTAAAAGATTGCATTTTCTTGTCAAAGCCCCAGTATTCAATGTGTAGTTTCATACAGTCTTGATTTTTCTGATGTGTATCTTCATGGCACTCCTGACATATCGTTTTTGTTCCATGTTAAATTAGTATCCTTTAATGTAGCAATTAGATACAGAAGATTAGATAGATTAATTTTTTTCCTCAAAACTACTTTATGAGAGGTATGTATATGTCCATCAGGTGGCACAAAATTTCTGTTTTTTTTCCCTCTGATGATGTCAGGGACCATTGATGATTGCTATCTTGATTCATTATTTCGTTAGGTTTTGCAGGTTGATTAAATGATAACTGCATTATTCCTTCTCATCTTTTAACCTAGATACTTCTAAAAGTGACCTTTCTCTCACTCATTAGTTTTTTTACCGTAAGCAACAGCTTGGTAATAATGGTAGAACAAGTTTTTGATTGCTTCCTTATAAAACTAACAAATTCTTGAGAAGACACCAATGAAAAAAATTCAGAATATCCTTATGCAGTCAAGGATTTAAACATACTTAATGTATTTCATTGCACTGTGGTTGTTATTCTTATAGATGCTCAAATTATTCTGTCTTTACTCAAACACTGAATTATCCTTGGGTTTATTATATGGCAGAACTGCTGACCTCAAGAAACGAAATGAAGATATAGAAAGAAGCACATCTTTTTAGCTATATCAATTTTTGTAAGGTCAAATTCCCATGATAAATCATATATTCTATATCACTCAAATTGTATTACATCTTTGATCTAACAGTAAGTGATAGATGTATACATGTGCTGGAAATAGAAGCTGTTGTAATAAAACCTAATTTGTTAGTCCAGGTTTTCCAGAGCACAGAATTAAAAGGATATACAGGTATCAGTGTAGATGTAAATGGGGGGCATTTATGATGGGAATTGGTTCCCATGATTCTGGAGATCATGGGAGGATTCAGGACATGCCAATCTGCAAGAGGGGATGCCAGGAAAGCTGGTGCAGTCTGAATCTAAAGGCAAGGTGTCATTCTCAGGCTGAGGACATAAGAACATGAAAGAGGTGGAAGGGACAGAATGTGAAGTCCTCTGAAGCTGTAATTTATGTCTAAAGTAATGTACTCCCAAGCTGCAGAAGAGAGAGTAAATTTTCTTTTTTTCTCCTAGCTGTTCTATCCAGAGCCACAACAGATTGTATGATGCCCATTCACATTGGTGAGTTGGAATCTTCTTCATTTAACCCACAGATTTTAATCTCTTTTGAAAATATACTAATACACTCAAGCAAATTCACATGTCTACCTCTTATTAGTTTCATGCCTGTATACATCTTACATCATACTCAATTTCCAGAGAAGACAACAATAAGGCTGTAATTCTACTTGATAGATACAATCGTACTTCATGCAAACCAAAGCACACTAATCATTCTTCCCCAGTAGAGGAAATAAAGTCTTTGAGTGATGTTTAAACTCCTCTTCTGCTATCCCATAACTTATTGCTGTGATATAAAACTAGCAATCCTTAAAAGCTAGTATAAAATCAATAACCTATGTTACATAATCAGGGAAAAAAGGAATTAGAACAAAATAGTTGCTTATATATAAATGTAAGCTAAAAGGAAATATTTTCAAAAATTGTCATTCTCGTTTCTATAACTGATCATGGAGTGTAGCTGATATTTATAGCTTTGTTCTTCTACTGTTTATCCCACATTCCCTTTTTCTTCTGAAGGCCCCTCAAGTGAATGTGCATCTTTATTTAGTGAGGAGAACCAACCTTTCTAAAGGGCTTGGAGAATTCACAGTTGAACCTGGATCAGCTTGTAGTTTTCTATTAGTCTTAATTGAAGGTCATGATAATGCTGACAGTTGACAAACGAGTTTGCTGCACTTCAGGCAGACTGCTGCTTGCCTCCATGGTGAGCACTAGTCCAGTACTTCTCAGTAGTCCAGATCAGTCACTTAGGCTGATCTGCTGACTCAGAGGCACACTAAGTCCAACATGGCCAGGTACCACTTCTCACTTCCAGTTCAATGGAATCATTGTTGTGTTTCCTGGCGGAAGCAATTTTCTGTCTGAAATTAAGTTCTCTAGGCCAAACAAGGACAATGTTACAGGAACAGGAAGCAAAAGTTTTACTAGATGGTCAGTAGGGTAATAGTCAATGATGCTACTGACATTTCTATCCTTTGATTCATGGACCTGTTGATCCTGAATATCAGAAAAACAGTGACATTCACTGAGTGTTGATTCAGAGCATAGATATCCACAGTCATGCAAAGTATGATCACATGATTGGCTTTGTAACTGAGTCTTCAAAAGCCATTCTAGCCCACGTGGGTGTGCATCCCTCTCAGGTATATAACCAATATTAAAAATTAAGACTACTCTATTGCTCTGTTAAGCCAATTGTTTCAGATTGGTGCACCTGGTTAGATCAATGAATTGTATTAGCATGTGGCACTAGAGCACTTATTTCATTGTGGAGTCCTTTGGTCAGAACCAATGATGTATGGAATAGCATCGTAGTGGAAAGGCATTCTGTAAATCCACAGGCAGTCATTTGAGCACAAGCATTGCATGAATGGTAGGCAAGTTCATATCCAGAGTGTGTATTCATGCAGTCAAAACACTGCTCCTAGCCTTTACCTAGTGGGGTATTGACAGGGAGTAGTGCCATACTGGGGCCCCGTGTTGATCTCTACTGCTGTTATAATGGGACTGACCAGTGACTGTAAATAGGCCTTGGTGCATGGAAACCTATATTGTCTTTAAGCCTACTTTGTTCATGAGCCAACTGACAAGGGTAGTTGGGGCAGAATATTGACAGTGTCTACAGAATGAGTCATTGTAGCTATTGATTATTAAAATTTTCTCTGATGTGGTCATCTTTGGTAAAAATCTCCATACGACACAAACAACTTCGATTTTTATGCCCATCTAGAGAAGTTGTCAAATTTCTTTGCTATCAGTTTTCCAATAATACTTTTCCATGTCCCTGAACATCCAGCTAAAACATAGGCTACAGTCCAAAAGCTGGCATATATTTACACCTGGTCATGTACCTTTTTAAGAAAAGTACACAAGCACACGCACTGCCCAAATTCTATTACACATGAGGAGATTTCCTTTCATTGCTGTCTGTTAGAACTGCTCAGAAAGAGGTTCTGGTACTAGAGCTGTCTACTTTCATGCAATGCCTGCATATCATGTAAAATCTTCTATAAACCAGGCTTAAATCTTCTCTTCATCAAATGATATATAGTCCCACGAGGCCAAAGGCATAGTCTGGGAGAAGGAAGGCGGTAGGGAGGAGCAATGGGGGAGCCATGGACATTTAGGTTACTTCTTCATGCAATTTCCTTATCCTTGGGTCTGATATAACATATGCCACTTAAATCTGATGACCAAATGTCATTGTGCATGCCTAATCACTGTGCTATCTGACCCAGTCTATGATGCAGGTCTTAGAGTATCTTGGTGACTCATGACCAAGCATTTTGTTTTCCTAAGGTACAGTAGCAGGACAAGAGTTATCTTAAAAAAAAATTAGCTATCTGCATATTATGGTAGGTCCTCATTCCAAAATGCTGAAGATCTGTACTGTAATTCACCCACAGAATCCTGCCAAAGACTCAAGAGTATCTGCCTGCCACTAACCCCTCAAACACCATTGCTTCACAAATTACGTGACTCAAATGATACAGAAATTTGCACAGCAGTCAGGTCCCTTGACAGTCTTTTCTTGTTCTGGGTATCACTCAAAGTGACCACTTTTTGGTCACTTGATACATGAGTGAGAATAACAGACACATGGGGATATGTCATTTATCAAATTCAAAGTGTCCCTCTAGGTTTCCTATTTCTTATCTTTGAAGGGGTAAACTGTAAAAACTCATCTTTAGAAGCGTTATCTTGGCTGCAGCCAGCACAATCGCATAGTATTCTACACTTCCACCTGTGGCACTGCCAGTTCATGTCCTGCCTGCTTCACTTCCCAACCAGCTCCCTGCTTGTGGTCTGGGAAAGCAGTGGAGGATGACCCAATGCCTTGGGACCCTGCACCCATGTGGGAGACCCGGAGGAAGTTCCTGACCCCTGACTCCTGTTTTTTGATCAGTTCAGCTCCAGCTGTTGCATCCATTTTGGGAGTGAACCAGCACATAGAAGATTGTTCTCTATGTCTCTTTTCTCTGTAAAACCAATCTGCCTTTCCAATAAAAACAATAAATCTTTTTTTTTTTTAAAGAAGGTGTATCTTGGCAAACAATGCACTGTTGGAACTCCCTTAAGCTTCACTCAAGTAAAAAAAATACTCCTAAGTTTCTGTCTTATTTTGTTCAGGCTGCCACAACAGAACACCTTAAAGGGAGTGCCCCATAAAAAACAAAACCTGAATCAATTCACAGTCGTAGGAACAAGAGATTCCAAGATGAGGCAGCAATATGTTTTTCATCTTGTTAGGACTCATTCCTCATGGGCAGTGCCATCTTGCTATGATTACTTTATGCAAGAGGGGAATGAGCCCCTTGGATCTATTTCATGTGGGCACTTAACCCAATCATGAGAACAATTCATGCATGACCTAATCATCTCCCACAAAGACCTCACCTCTTGAAACCATCACCTTGAGGATGATAACTTCAACCCATACATTTTGAGGGTACATAAATTTTCATACCATAGAACTAAACCGTATGACATTAGTTTAAAGACAAGATGGCAGACAGAAGTCCAATAACCCAAAAAGACCGTGGTGACAGCCTAATGAAAAATGACAGAAATGTTGAAATCTGAGCAAAAAGAGGTGTTTGGTAATGGAGGAGATTTTGGTATCATGTTTTCTGATGAAATGTGAGATTGGAAATGGGTATAATCAGTGTGATGATTTAGCTTACCATTATTTGACAGAATAATAACAAATCTACTTAGATTCTGCTAGCTGTGTCACAGGGAAAAGAGAGCAAAAAGTGATCAAAAGAATAAACCATTAAATTTTCAAGTAGAATCTGAATAAACAAAAAAGGTCTCAGTACTTTTTCTCCTAGACAGCAAAATTGTCTTAGAGGAAATACGGCATCAGGACAGAGATCAGACACAAAGATCAAATCTAAATGGATAAAATATTTAAACCTATATCCAAAAACCATCAAAGTTTTGGAAGAAAAAGTTGGAAATATTCTGCAAGATTTTTCCTAGAAAAATCATCAAAAGCGAACGCAATCAAGACCAAAATAAACAAATAGGACTACGTCAAACTAAGAAGCTTCTGCACAGCAAAGGAAACAATCGACAAAGCAAAAAAGCAACCAACAGAATGTGAAAAAATCTTTTCACACTACACAAGAGGCAAGGGGTTAATCTCCAGAATATATAAAGAACTCCAGAACAACCAAAACAACAAAATAAACAAACCAGTCAATAAATGGGCACAGGAAAGGGACAGACACTTTACAAAGAAACAAATCCAAATGACTAGCAGGCGTAAGAAAAAAATGCTGGCTGAAGTTCCCTGGTAATAAGGGAAATTGAAATAAAAACATCACTAGATACCATCTAATGCCAGTAAGAATGACTCACATACAGAAAACCACCAGCAACTCTTGCTGGCAAGGATGTGCGGAAAAGGGGACCCTACTCTACTGCTGGTGGGATTGCAGGCTGGTGCAGCCTCTATGGAAATCAACATGAAGAATACTCAGACAACTGAAAATCTGCATACCATATGACCCAGCAAATCCACTTCTAGGAATATATCCAAAAGACCTGTTACACGAGAAAGTAACATGCACCCTTATGCTCATAGCAGCACAATCAATATTTGCAACCGAAATGCCCATTAAGAGAAGACTGGATAAGGAAACTGTAGTTCATCTACTCTATGGAATACTACTCAGCTATTAAGAAAAAAATGAAATACATTTCTTCATGGCCAAATGAGCCCAACTGGGAACTATTATGCTAAGGGAAATGAGCCAATCCCAAAATGTCAGATATCATATATTTGCTTTAATAAAGGATATACCTGTATTTTTAATACAGGTACTAAAAATAGTACCTGTAAATTGCATATTATCATGCCTCCAAGCTGTCTGTACTACACGCAATAAGTTATTGTCATGTAACCTGTGAATCAATAATTAATGAGAGATGGATTATATATGATCACCTAAGATCGTTAATATCCCTCTTATCACTGTTATTACTACTGCCCTTGAGCAGCAATGATCTAGTCCATACTATAGTATACTCCCATTTGAACTACTCAGGTCATATGCTAGCACTGATTTCTACAGGAAGATACTGGGCACTCTTTGGCATCACCCTTCTGTCACATAGATATCCCTGCTGTAAGTTCAACAACACCATGGATATGGAAGCTCACTGTTTCATTTTACTTAAATTTTTTCCTTCTTTTTTCACCTCTCAACCCAAGGAGGATTATGCCTAAGGGGAGGTATAATGGAAGCAGAAATAAATATGTCCATAGGCAGAAACAGAGAGAAGTATATGCCCATACTTGCAATACAAGGATGGTCTCACGGTGAAATAACAGTTAAGCCCCTACATTGCTGGAAGACACCTCAATGGCAGTATGATGGACTTCTGAGGGTACTTGGAAGGCACCTATTGATAGACTGGAGGGGAGAACAATCGCGGGGGGAGGAGTGGAAGGGAAAACCCCAATACCTATTAAGCTGTGTCATAAAAGAAATAATTTTTAAAAACACAAGAAAACACCAAAAATAAAAGAGGATTCTTATTCAAAAGTTTGATTTCCCTTTGACTTTGACTTACTTGAATCCCCCCTCCCCAGTTTTTTTGGTCTTAATTTACCAGCAGAATTTTAAATGCAAAACAAGAGAGAAAGCAGAATTTATCTTATGGGCACCCCTGCCTTCAGCCAGGAAGAAATAAGATAATCTAGAATTATGCTGCATGGCACAGTTTAAAATTATGACAGTGAATTTTATTCCAGGAATGTAGTTTGATTTGGCTTTCAGAAATCCCCACTTTAACACATCGTATTATTAGCCCAAAATAGAAAAGCCCTATGATCACTTAATTAGGTGTTTGATCAAAGTCCACCTATTCATAATAAAAATTTCTGGTAGGATAGGAATACAGGAGGAATGTCTTTAATGTCATGGAAGACATAGAGGAAAATCCTACAGCCTATAACACATGTACCAGTAAAATGGTAAATTCTGAATGCTTTCCTCCTAATATCACCAAAAGCAAGCAATGTGTTGTCACCACTTCTTTCAGCTGTAGACCTGATCGCTTAGCCACTGAAACAGGGAAGGAAAAAAAAGGCACATAGACTAAAATGCAGTCTAGAAACAATACTATAAATTAGTATAGAAAGTATTCTAGAAGATAGAGGAAAATATGCTTAAATAAAAAGTGAATTTAGCAAAATTGCAGGATACAATGTCACTATAAATCAACTGTGCAAAACAATTAGAAATAGCATAAAAACATTAAATACTCAAGGATCAATTTAACAATATAGATGCCAGACTTGTGCACTAAAATCCATAAAAATAGTTGGGCAAGATTAGGAAACTTGACTAGATGGCATAGGTTATGGCATTTACAGATTAGAAGACTCAATACTGTTAAGAAATCTAATTCTCAGGGTATTACTTTGCCAGAGCTGTTAAATCAAAATACCAAAGATGGGTTGCCTGGCTGAAGCAACAGGTATTTATTTTCTCAATTCAAGACCATGGTTTCGGCAGCTTTGAATTCTCTGCCTTGGACTTGCAGAAAGCTGCCCTCTCTGTGTCCCCACATATTTTTTTCTCTGCATGCATATTCCATTCTCATGTCTTTCCTCCTTATTTCTAGGATACAAGTCATCCTGGATTAAGGTACCATGTTAACTTAATGGCTTCTTTAAAGGGTCTATCTAATTGTATTGCATTCTGAGGAGTTGGGGATTCGGTCCCAGCATCTGAGTTTGGAAAGTATACAATGCCGTGTATAACACTCCTCAAATTGAGCTAGAGCTTCAAGGCAATTTCAGCCAAAGTCCCAGTAGGTTGTATAATTTGCTGTAGTTCTTTTAAACATTCATATGTAAAATAAGGTCCTAGGATAATCAGAACAGTGGTAAACAGAAAAAGACAAATTGGAAGATTTGATTTTACCTTATTCTAGGATAGACTATAAGTAAGTAACCACAAAATATGATATTGGTGTAAGGATAAATGTATTTATTACAGATAAACCATGGTCCACAGAGTAGCTACTTGTTGCAAATACAGCTACTTCCATTTGCTTATGTGCGTGCGGTCATAACAACAGAGCTCAAAGTCCATGTTCAAGACTGTGCAACTCACAGTCCCAAAATGCTCAATCTCTGCTTCATTAAGTAAAAGGTTACTTGGGGTGGGCAGGTAGCCCAGTGGTTGAGATGTTTGCATCCTGTGTCTCATCACTTGGGTCTGGTAAGACTCTAGCTCCTGACTCCAGTGCAGAGAGGTGGTGATGATAACCCATGCCAGTGGGTTTAATGTCACCCATGTAGGTGATCTGGATTGAGTTTCTGCTTACTGCTTTGGTTTTTTCTCAGACCCTGCTGTTGTAGACATTTGGGAAGCAAACCAGCAGAAGGGATCTCTTCTATCTGTTTGTCTCACTTTGCCTGTGTATCTCTCTCTCTAAAATAAATGGATTTTTTAAAAAAATTCTGATTTCTGATTCAGATGAATAAAACAGAACAGAACTCAAAAACAGTTCTCCTGATGGCCGCACTGTTGACATCTTGACCTGTATAATTCTTTGTTGGAGGCAGTATTGTGCAGTGCTAAGTATTGAGCAGCGTCCTTGGTTTCTATTCCCTTGATGACAGAAACACTCCCTAGTTGTGACAAACATTCTCTGCATGTTTCCATATGTTCCCTGGTCAGTAAAATGTCCCAAAAACCACTGACATAGAGCACATGTGATCAACTGATTGGCAATGTCAAGGACCAAGGCAATTCAATGGGAAGAATGTATGGTGCTAGAACTATCAGACCCACTCTATAAAAACAAAATGAACCTCTAGCTACACATAAAAAAGAATTAACTTTAAATGGATTACCTACAAATATAAAAGTTAAAATGTTTTTGAGAGATGAAAATTGTAATGCAACAGATTAATCCACTGCTTGGGACATCCACATCCTGTATTAGAACATTGGCTTAAGACCTGGCTATTGGCTTTCAATCCAGCATCCTGCTAATGTGCCTCGGAAGAAGAGGTTGATGGCTCAAGCATTTGAGTTCCTGTCACCCACATGGGAGGTCCGGATGAAATTCGTGGCTCTTGGTTTTAACTTGACCAAGCCCTGGCAGGTATTGTTACCATATTGGGAATGAGTCAGTGGACAGAGGGAGAGTTCTATTATTCTGTTCTTTCAAAAAATAAATCTTCAAAAACTAAAATTACTTTTTAAATATATAAAACAATCTAGGAAAAAATCCTTGCAGTTGTGTCTTTTAGATAGACATAGGAAGTATAGACCATATCAGAAAAATAACAAATTGAGCGTCATAAAATAAAACCTTTGCTTATTAAAGGTATTGCTAAAGAAATGAAAAACCATGGTCCAAGAAAAATACTTGCAAAAATATGTATCTAATAAATGACCTAAATCTAAAATATTTAAAGAACTCTTAAAACTCAATAAGGGCCAAAGAACCCAATAAAATGTGGGCAAAAGATTTTAGCAGTCACCTCAACAAGGAAATATATACAAATGGTAAAAGAAAGCTCATAAAAAGTCTTCAACATAGTTAGCCATCAAAGAAATTAAAAGCAAAGCCAAAATTAGGTATTGCAATATACCTACTGTGTATTGTGAATGGTTGATTTTTTTTTCAACAAAATATCTGATAGTATCAAGTGTTTACAAGGATGTAGCACAACCCAAACTTGCATAAATTGCTGACTGGCATACAAAATGATGGAACCTCTTTAGAAAGTAACCTAAGACTTCCTATAACATTAAAAATCACTGACCACACAACCCAGCATTTCTGCTATTAGATATTTTAAAGAGAAATGGAAACATTTTCAAAGACTTACAGAAAATATCCATGGAAGCTTGGTTCATAATTGCCAAAAAATTAGGAAACTTTAATGCAGTCCAGGCTAAATTGAGATTGTTTGAATTAACTCACCCAAAGCTAATTTAGAAAATACCTTAGGTGTTACTGTGTGCTAGCTATAGGCTACATTCTCTGGAAGAAGTCCCTGAGATGGAATTGAAATTGCCCCTTCTGTAATATCTGTGAAAAGGAAGGGAGCAAAGCGGGATTGGAATGTGGAAGAAAACAAACCATAGTGTGGATCCAACCGTGTCTTGGGCAAGCTGATGTGGGATTCTGGAGCCAGCATTGCCTGAAACAGCTGCCTATATTGAGCTGAGTTGGTAAAACTTTTATATTCCCACCTCTCTCAGCCACTGGCCAGGTGTCCCTGCAGAAGGCGTCATGATATTGAGAATGGGATTTTCTTCAGCTGAGGCAACTGTGAATTGCTGATAGAAATAGGCAGTTTGTGGCTGGGTAGCAAGTCTTCCCTTAAGGAAGGGCACACCCTTGAGTCCAGAGCATAGATCTACCCTCTTAGAATGTCTCCATGGCACAACAGGGTTTATCAATTCTTTCAGTCACCCCAGAAGCTTCACTTAAAAAAAAATGTATATGGCCCCGGTGCAATAGCCTAGTGGCTAACACCTTGCCTTGCATCCGCTGGGATCCCAAATGGGTGCTGGATCATGTCCCAGCTGCTCCACGTCCCCTCCAGCTCCCTGACTGTGACCTGGGAAAGCAGTGGAGGATGGCCCAAAGGCTTGGGATCCTGTCCCATGTGAGGGACCTGGAAGAGGTTCCTGGCTTCTGGCTTTAACTGTTGTGGCCACTTGGGGAGTGAACCAGCAGATGGAAGACCTTTTTCTCTGTCTTTCCTTATGCTTTGTTCGAGTTATAAGCCAGTTTAGACTATCCTAAAATCTGCCAAGTTCAGCAAAATTATGCTTCAACACTACAAACTGCTAAATACTAAAATGAAAATAGACACAAGACAGCTGAATAGTATCCTTTAGCCATTTTAAGGTGTATAGAAACTGGTTATATATGAACTAAAATTTAAATGTCAATGAAGTAGTCACAGGATGTGATTAAGAACTTGCATTTTTAACATATTGGTTACTCAATACCATGTGAATTAATTCCATAAGGTTGTAAATTGTCGTTGATGTTATGTTGGAGCTTTTAATTGATCGGGATGATATTCTGTCAATTTTACCCTCAGACCAGAGATGGTCTCCCCAAGAAACCGTTGAATTTACCTGGATTATAGGATGTTGGACTCTATGCTTGGTATACGCTTGCAATGAAAGAATCTTGACTGAATTTGAACTGTAATACTGCAACAAGGTGGAGGAATCCACCATGGAGGGAGGGTACGGGGAGGGGTTGGGGGATCCCCAGAGACTATGAAACTGTGTCACGTAATGCAATGTAATTAATAAAAAAAGAGAGAGAGATTACCAGTAAGTGCTGCATAGAGAGCATTTCTCTAAGTTACAGTCTACTGAAAAACAGCAGAAGAATGTGAGTACCATTGTAAGCCAGGCACACACACAGACTCTTGATCTATTAAAATGGGACTGCTTGGCATTTTGTGTTTTGTACTGTTTTTGTTTTTTTTTTTAATCGCAACCAAACCCGGCCAGGCCCCCACACAGTTTCAGCACTTGGGCTTGCCAGTGGATGACGTGAACCGACTCAGCCTGGTCTGCCCCAACCCAAGCCAAGTGTATTCCAGTGGGTCACATTCCAAAGCCTCTTCTGGGTTATTTACCTCCATGTTTCTTGCGTTTATTTGTAGAGTCAGTGTCCTGTCAGAGGAACTGTTCAGGTTCCTCCCTCCGACTCCTTCATGGTGTCGGGCTTCACGCATTCCAGCAGGTCCTTCGGCCAGCTCCGCTCTTCAATCCATTCTGGTTCCTGCTGTTGAGAGTTTCAGCCCAGCCACGGCTCGTCCATACCCACGCGTATCTCATATATGGCTCAGATGGGGTTGAGGCCTAGCCGAGCCCGTCCTCCGGAGCACCAAACTGTGCTGTGGTCTAATCCGGCATGGTGCGTCAAAGCCGAATTGATATTTGTGCCAAGGGATTACAACTGTGACCCGACCAGAACTCAGTGGCCTGTGCTAGTAGGGAATGCAACACCCGACCAGCACTCCTCACACTGGTTTACGTGAGGGACGAGAGTGTGATGGGCAGAGCCGGGGAGAGATGCGATACTCATTGGTTCCAATAGAGGTCGGGGCTCAGAAGAGAACCAATCCAGGGGTTAAAACCAGCAGCTGATCGGAGTGATGGACTGTGGCGGGCACTGTGCTTACTAGTAGTACATGTAGGAGCCTGGACTGGGAATGCCTCAAAGTTTTTTTTAGGGGGATTCCCCTGAACAAAATGGAGGAATCAAAGCATTAATCAAAAAAAGATGGAAAATGGAGTAGATGAATCAACCACCTCAGCTTTATGCTTGCAGCGAAAAACTGGACAAGGGGAAACCCTAAGACGGACTATGTCAATCAGTGGACTCTGCACCAGCCTCATCATACTTGGACTGTTGCTGATGATATGTTGGAGCTTCTAATTGATCGAGGTGACGCTCTGCTGGCTCTGCCTACAAACCTGAAAGGGCCTCCCTAAGAGGCCGTTGAACTTGAACTGGACAAGTGGGATGCTGGACTCTGTATGGTGTAAACTTTTAATTAGGGAAGCTCAACGGAACTTGAGCTGTGGTTATGCATCAAGGTGAAGGAATTCATGATGGGGGAAGGGTTTGGGGTGAAGGGGGGGGGGAATCCCAGTACCTATGAAATTGTGTCATGTAATGCAATGTAATTAATGAATAAATGAATATTAAAGAAAAAAAAATTAAAAAATGGGACTGCTTGGTTGGTTAAAAAAAAAAAAGTATATTATTTCAGTAGACATACTGATATACCAATATGCCTCAAAAGTGTTATCCTAAGGAACTTGGCATTAATGATTCAAAGCAGAACCATTTAACACAATGTAATTATTTTACTTGTGACTCAATAGTAACAAAAGACAATCAACTCTATCCTTTACCATTATTGTTTATTCATCTGAAGTGAATAATGCTTCAAGCCCTCTACTCACCATTGAAGAAAAAGTACAATATGGTAAGAATATTTGAATAACTCTAAAGGCAACTCCGTATCCTCTAGGCACCTGTAATGTACTATGTGAGGATAATATGGAGTCAAGTAACAGGACCACAATACGCTGCCTGGCTGCCATGCAGGCAGAAGGCCATGACATTTGATCGGTGTTATGAGAGTGAATTGCTGGATGGAAAAGTCTAGAGAGACATTCCAGGTAGAATGGACAACACAAGTGACATCAGAGTAGCCCTTGGTGACTACTCTGTAGAATGAGATTGGAAGAATGGAGCAGCATCAAAGGTCAGTTGGGATGGTTTGTGAATGATCTCAGACATCATAGTAAGGAGACCTCAGGGATCAAAGTAAGGGAAGGTAAATCCATTCCCATAGTCGGACTATGGGACTAAGTATGGGAAGGACAACATACTGCATGTGTCCTTATAGGTAATAACATTCTTTCCCTCTAACTTTTAACGATAATTTCAAAACAAACATTTTCTGGTCCTTGTTTCTGACTTAGTGTCCATAGGTGTTGTGTGGCTCTTGATTTGCACTGTCTTCAAATCCATCATATTCTTTTCCTTCCATGTCATCTTTGTCTACAGCTTCTAAAAGAGCTCCTCCTGTCCCTTTGGATAGCAAGAGATTTCAGGCCACAAAGGCAAAGCAGAACCTTTGGCTAAAGTAGCTGCTGCTGACCCTCCAAAGCTCTCACACAGCAGACAAATATGCCCACAGCGTGCTCATGTTCTCTTTGATCAGTGCTGCTTTCCGTGTCTTTGCTGTCACTTGCAGTTTTCTGTTCCATAGATCTGACTACACTCATCAGAACTAGTCACAAATACTTTAACATGGTCCCTTGGAAATGAAAAAGAAATCTAACAGATTCACTTAACTCAATTTCTAGCAAATTTGCTGCTGAATAACACAGCTGATTTACATATGGTAAGTAAAGCAGGAATTAGCAAATATTTTCTGAACTTGTAAAATGTTTTTAAGACACTCCGATGAGTCAGTGTTTAATCCCTTCTCCCATAAATAGGATGAAAGATCTTTGCTATGTTTTTTCTTAAGTAAATATATTTAAAACTGTGCCTACACAGTGCTCCAGTTTTCTTTTCAGCTGTCAGTGTGAATGGACACAGCAGCTGGAATGAAGGATAACATATCACACCTCATCTTTGAATTTCCTGCCTTTTGTTTTCTTGAATCATAGCCTTGATGTTGTTTAAATAGTGCTCTGTATATTTAATTTCCTTCTACTGTTCACGAAGGCCAAACAATTTTTAAAAATCAGCCCATCTTTCACAGTATCCTATAAAAGAGTTTTTGAGCTGAAATTGAACTGGCCTCTTACTTAAACATACAAATATATATTTAGGCATTTTAGTACGCTGTCATTTATTTTATTGATTTGACTACCTGGACAGAAATGTATTTGTTCACATTTTATCCATGTCATGTGGTTTGCATTTTAAGATAACACCACTGATAATGAATGCTAATTGTGTGTGCAGATGGTTGAATAGAAAGCATGAATCTTCCAAGTTCTGTGGCACAAGTCTCTCTTTCACTGTTTGCAGGTCTATTGTCTGTAACTTTCTGTCTTCATCACAGGTCCTCACACAAAAGTCAAAGACCCATGGAGTTAGCAGGACATGGGTACACCATCCTGAACCCAGAACTGAAACAGCTCCCCAACATTTTACAGGCTCTACTGGAAATTTCCATTGATGACATTCAACTCTTTGTTGTCTCTCATTTTTTGTTGTTGGAAAATTCTCCTTTTCATTGTACCAACTATTTCCTTTAATTTTCACTAAGTTCAAGTGTCCTTCAGACTTACACAAGGAATGTTTATGAAGAAAATTCTTGTAGCTTCTCTTTTGGCTTCTCCTAAGAAAATTCTTTATGTGCTCACAGCTCTGACTGCTTCACTGAACCCACTTATGTTGATCAACTTCCTCCTTTTATTTGCTTCTGAGGACTGCTCGGGTGTCCTGATCAGAGCCCTGGTGTCTGCTTTGCTTTCTTCTTCCTCTCTCTAGTATGGTCTCACTTACAACTTGCTAATTTTCACAACCAACTCTCACTCTTGTATAACTAGCTTATACTTCAAAGCCTTACACTTTTTCACAAACAGTGAAGTTATATATATTTATTTTCCTCTATTGTTTATGCATTTGGATTTGGGAGCTAAAATGTAAGGTTTTCATATTTGATTTTGTTGTTTCTTTTCTCCTATTAATCGGCTCAGGATTATTTTCCGTCAACAAATATCTTAGTTCTTTCTTCAAGCTTAGTTTTATCTGAAAAATTGGCAAATATATCTTTTGTGTCTCAATTTAAGCCATGAATGAAAATTATATAGAATGTGGCTCAGCAGGGGACTCTTTGAAACGCCATTGAAGACTTTATTCTCCCTAGGTTCCTATCAACTCTTAATAAGCAACAGTCATTATCGAGGTTTGAATGTGTCTGCCTGAAGTCCATGTGTTAATTTCCAAGTTTGTGTGTTGATGATATTTGGAGAGGGAACTTGGGGGTGGTATTTAGGGGTAGAGGAGATAATGAGGGTAGGGCCCCACGACGGGACTGGCAGGTTACAGAAGAGGAGGAGAAATCTGAGAATGCACAGTCTGCTCTCTCACTGTGTGTTGGTGTTACCATGGTATTTTACAGCAAGAAGACCCTTGCAAGATATCAGTGTACACTCCTCGACTTCCCAAGCTCCACTACCATGAGCCGAAAAAGCTTTCCTTGTTTACATTTTATCCAGTCTCAAGTATTCTTTTATCACAGCAGAAAGCAGACTAAGCCCATAACTATTAGTCCTTTAACCAGTCATCTCTGGCCAAATTTCTCTCATATCCAAAAAGATATACTGAAAAACTTTGTCAAATGTCTATTCAAAGCATGCCAAGTCAAGACAGAACTTTCTTTTACATGTGAGGGAAAACATGTAGTATTTTTCTGCATCTGGCTTCTTTCACTGGATTTAATTATCTTAAGTTGCAAATGTCAGAATGTCATTCTTTTTTTATGGTAGAATAATACTCCTTTGCATATATATGTCACACTTTCTTTACCCATTCATTCATTGGTAGAAACCTAGGTTTGTTCCATTTCTTGGCCACTATGCCTAGTGCTGCATTGAACTTGGAGTCCAGGTATTGTTCTCATGTGCTGATTTTGTTTCCCTAACATATATGCCCAGAAGAGAAATAATTCTACTGTGTGTAGATCTAGTTCTACGTTTCTAAGGAAACTTCATGTTGTTCTAGTGGCCGGTTGCTGCTGTCTGCAGCGTATGTGTTCTCTTTTCTCCACATCCTCTCTTGAATGTGTTACTTTATGATTAGAGTAAGATGATAGCTCATTGTAGTTTTGATTTGCCCTTCCCTGGTGGCTAGTGACTGTAAAATTTTTCATGTCTTTATTGACTATTTGTATATCCTGATAAGTGTCTATTTAAAAATTTTTAAATTGGACTGTCATTTTGTTCTTGAGTATTCTGAGTTCATTATATCCACTGGATCTTAATATTTTGTTTGACAAAAAATTTATGAATATTTTCTTTCATTCTGCTGATTTATTCTTCATTTTGCTAATTTTTTTTCTTTTGATGTGCAGAAGCCTGTTAGTTTCTTGTAATCCCATTTGTCTAGTTTTGATTTTTGGTTATGCTTTTTGTGTTAGTATATGCATGTTTAAATCCAAATAGAAAATTGTAATTATTAAAGGCTGGAAAAGATGGAAAGAGAGTGAGTACTAAAATAAAATAGGGTGAACATAACATGTTCTGGTATTTTGCAATGCAGTGAATTGACTGCAGCTCATGATGTCATACAATATTCTGTAAAATAAGAAC
The DNA here is from genome assembly GCF_030435755.1 of Ochotona princeps. Taxonomy (NCBI): domain Eukaryota; kingdom Metazoa; phylum Chordata; class Mammalia; order Lagomorpha; family Ochotonidae; genus Ochotona; species Ochotona princeps. The sequence continues at coordinate 98,284,933 of NC_080833.1, read as the reverse complement.
TAATAGAGGGAAGTTTCTAGACTCCAAATGCAAGAGAAGATAAGGACATGCAAAGGCTCATTGCCCAGGATAGATGTTTGCAGCTATGTGTATCGCTTAAACAATTACATTCGGTCCCCTAAAAATGTTCAAGTATTACTTATTACTCTAGCAATGCAAATAAATAAGTAAAATGTTTAAAAGTCCTAGAAGATTCATGACCTTCAACTTAGTAAGAACAGCATCTTTTTGTTCAACATCCTGTCTTTATTTATTTTTTTCAGTTGGGACATGGCAATCAATAGGTCTCCATAGATATTGGTGAAGTTAATGAACAAATTAAGAGTGAGATGATGCAATACAACAGAAGTGGCAGACAGGCAGGATATATTGAGCCTGAGGTCTCTGTAGGTGAGGAAAGTAGATTTCTGCATTAACATGTTGTACACACAGGCTGAATATTGAGGGTAATGACTTGGCCTGAAACATAGACTGTAGGCTACTTAGGGTGGTAAGTGAAATCAAACTAAGGCTGTGAACTGCTTAGAACAAAGGGATTGGGTGAAAAGAAGAGGGAAGCAGTAAGACATATGGAATAAAAACATGGAATTCTGGAATAAAAATGCTTGGCTACATGTCCTGCCACTGGCACAGGTTTCATATTTGAAGACATTTCTACCCAGATATAGCTGAAAAAAATCCAGATTTCACTGTCTAACAAGAAAAATCTCAGAGGTGAACTTGTAGCAACATGCTTTGGAGAATGGGCTGTGCATCATACAGTTAAAGATTATGGAGAAAAAAAAGCCATTAGAAAACCAAAGAATCCAGAATTATAGAAAATAAATGAAATAAGAAGGTGAGGACAAGACCCAAGAATAGTCAGGAGTGCAAAAGAGCACCTTTCTCTATGCCAGTTTGTCATATCCTGCATGAGAAGGGAAATATTATACAACTTGTCATTAGTAAATGTTGAGATCAATTTCCAGATTAGAAGGAAGTGTGTTGTGCATAGAAGCTGGTAGATAATGGTTTCAGGTGACAAGTTGAACTCTGTCTTCTGTAGCATAATCAGTGATGCTATCTTGGGAGAAGGAAAACCAGCTTGAGTAGGGAGCTTGTAGTTATGGTTAAGGTTGAATCTAGAGTGTCCACACAGGTAGGAGTATGATGGACTATTGGTGGAAGCAAAATAAGAGCTGATTACTCCAAGTTCAACAGGCACTTATTGAGCATTTACTATGCCAGACACTGTTCTAAGAGCTCAAGATAAGTCAGCAAGCATTCTTTCTGTCTTCAGGAAGCTCACATTTTAGAGGGAGAGATAGTCAATAAACAACTGTGAATGGATTCAATGGTATGTTAGGAAGTTGGCTAAGCCATTATGACACTGACTAGAGTTGGGAGATGTACTAAAAAGAATCATTTGAGCTACATCCTGGTTGTAGGAGCAGGGCAATGATATTCTGATTAATTGAAGAAAAGTGAGAGAAAAAGAGAAAGGGCACACATAATGGGTTTTGCTGATTTTCGTGGTCTCAATGTGAAACAGACCATGTCCACGTAATATCTTGCATCACTAGTTGTAGAGCTCATAAGAAAGGCACACAGTAGGTCTGGGAACCTATAGACACAGTTTCCAGCACTCCTCTGGAAGAGTTGTTCTGATGAACCAAAGCACTGCAATGGGAAGGAGCTCAGGATGGTTGAAGATGGCTGCCAGGGAGGGAGAAACACGCACAGCCAGAGAGTGGCAGATTCCAGATTCTGCAAGGAGTGAGATCTCATTTCACATGAATTGGGACAAGATTTGATTTCTGTCTTGAAGGTGATTCTCATAGAACCAAGTAGGCAGCTAAGTATTGTTGATGTTCTCCAAGCAGTAACTAAGATGAGAGCTGTGGAAAACAGAGGAAATGTATGAATTTGGAACACACTATGGAGACAGAAATAAGAACTCACTGGTGGATTCGCCGAGACTGTTTAGGGAAGAAAGCATTGAACCATCACTCCTAGGTTACGATCCTGACCAACTGAGAGGTTTCCGGTGGCATTTACTGAGATATGGAAGAAATGGAAACATGGATTTGAGCTTTAAAATCTGATTTGAGATGCACATTATTCATTCAAGTGAAACTGTCAAGTAATTGCTTGGATAGATGAGTGTGGAACTGAGCGGAAAAGATATGAATTTGCATATTATTTATGTGAAAGATGACAATTGAATGATGGAACTTGTTGGGATTTCAGAGGTATCAATAGAGAAGAGATCAATCCCTCAAGTACTTTGTGGTCAGCTAGAAATGAAGCCAGCAAAGGAGAGCATACAGAGTGATCCACAAAACTGTAGCAAACCAGACAGAAGGAAGCCAGTCACTGCGGTGTCACAGAAGCCTAGAAAAAGGATGTTGCAAGAAAGAGGAAATAGCTGATCATTTTTGATGAAAAAAAAAATAAAAAAGCAACATGTAGGTCAGGTGTGACCTTGAGAGGAAACACTTATAGGCCCTGGTGATGCAGAATGAATCGGAGTGACATCACCAAGTCTGACAAGATGAAAAAGAGCCAGCCACATTCTGGGCAGACTTGAAGCTCTCCTTTTGAGAAGCTGGTGAAATACACTGGGGAAGAGAGCAGGAAGCTTGTGGGCTGCCTCAGTTCACCCACTGGAGAGCTGTGCAATTGTGCCAAGATGCCTCTGGGCTCTCATGTACTCATCAGAAATACAGTTTTCTCATTCACCAAACACATCCCAAGCGGCTCTTACATGCCGGGTTTTGAGTTCCTCCTCTGGACCATTCTCCAATCTGGAATTGCCTCTTGAACTTGTGTGTGTGTGTGTGTGTGTGTGCGCGTGTGTGTGTGTGACTGCCCTACCAACCAGATGGTTAGGTCCTTGGAGTTTTCTCTTCCCCATCATGTTGCCTTTCACATGGCCTTGAATAATGTCTTGCATATATTACTCACTTTATTGAGGTCATGGATATATGGATACGATGTTGTATCATTGATAATAGTGATTATTTTTTTATTTGTATACAGATCCTCATTCTACTATCCACTTTTTTGGGGTGATTCATTTAACCTTTCTATGTTCCAGTTTCCACAACTATGAAATGAGAATAGTAATCATATCCACATTATAATGTATCATGAGAAGTAAACTTGGTATCTTGGCATGTAATATGTGGTTATTTTTAATAATATGTGCTTATGACAGAAAATTCAGACAAAAGCAAAATTATGAAGTAAAGCAGCTTACTCATGACTTCACAGTGAGAAGTAACTCTTATTATCTGGGTGCAAATTCTTTTCACTTTTCTGTCTGTACCAATGTAAGAATTTTATCTTAGACTCCAATGGCTTAAATGCTAATTGTAGAGGATGATGTTTTTATTAAAAATATTTTGTAGTGCTTTTGATTATTATGCCTTCATGCCAAATAGAAATATATACATGCTTAAATATATGTATGTATAATAAAACTCACTAGTTATTTAAGATTTCTGGTTTTAATTCTAAGAACTTTATTTACACTGTTTTATTGATTCATTAAAACAACTCCTTTGATTAGTATCAGCCCTGCTTTACTGTGTGGAAATGAGCAATGGAGAATGTGTCACTATTGTTGTTTAACAGTAGCTAGATATGCTCCCCTTTTGAACATATGGGAATAGTTGTTTTCTTCCATGTTGTTAGCTGAAGCCATTTAAACTTCAGCAAATAAAATGTGAGCAGAAGTGATGTGAGCAGCTTCTTGCTAAGATTTAGATATGGTTTGTATGTGTTCCCCAAGCATTAATTATCGAGAATTTGGTCTTCACTAGAGTTATGTTCAGAGGTGGTGGAACCTTTAAAAGGCAGGAGCTGCTGGAAGATCAGTACTAACACTTTTCTGGTAGCCCCCTGACATCCTGTTTCACCATGAGACCTTGCCCTCTCCCCTGCACTCTTGTCGTTTTGGTGCCATCCACCATGAGGCCATTCCCAGTGTTGAGCTGACACAAATGCCAGGCACTTGAACAACCAAACCTACGAGCTAAATAAGTGCCATATTTTCTAAGAGTTCTACAACCCCAGCTATTTTTTTTTCTTTTTTTTTTTTTAATTGTTTATTATTTAACTTCAGAAATTACATTGTATTATGTGACACAGTTACATAGATACTTGGGTTCTCCCCACCCCTCCCCAAACCCTCCCACCATGGTGGATTCCTCCACCTTATTGCATAACCACAGCTCAAGTTCAGTTGAGATTTCCCCATTGCAAGCGTATACCAAACATAGAGTCCAGCATCTTATTGTCCCGTCAAGTTCAACGGTTTCTTAGGTATACCCTCTCTGGTCTGATGACAGAGCCAGCAGAGTATCATCCCAGTCAAATGAAAGCTCCAACATACCATCAGCAAAAATTTACATCATTATGGAATTAATTGACATAGTAATGAGTAGCCAATATGTTAAAAGTAAATGCGGGTTCCCAGCCACCTTCTGTGACCACCTCACCTATACTTCAATTTTAGTTTATACACAACATATAACATTCAAAACATAACATGTTATACATAACATCATATCATCTTAAATTAAGGCAAACATGTGGTATTTAACCTTTTGGGATTGGCTCATTTCCCTTAGCATTATGGTTTCCAGTTTGGCCCATTTGGCCACAAAGAACTGCATTTTGTTTTTTTTAATAGCTGAGTAGTATTCCATGGAGTAGATGAACCATAGCTTTCTTATCCAATCCTCTGTTGATGGGCATTTTGGTTGTTTCCATGTTTTTGCAATTACTGATTGTGCTGCTATGAACATAGGAGTACATGTTGGTTTCTCATAGAACAAGTGTTCTGGATATATTCCTAGGAGTGCTATTGCTGGATCATACGGTATGTTGAATTTGAGTTGTTTGAATATTCTCCATACTGATTTCCATAGAGGCTGTACCAGCCTGCAGCCCCACCAGCAGTGGAGTAGGGTTCCCTTTTCCCCGCAACCTCGCCAACAAGTGTCGTTGGTGCTTTTATTCATGTGGGCCAGTCTTACTGGCGTTAGGTGGTACCTCATTGATGTTTTAATTTGGATTTCCCTTATTGCCAGGGAACTTGAGCATTTTTTCATATGTTTACTATTTTGCTATAGTAACAGAAGACAGACTAATACGCTTCTGGATAGGAGCACTAAATTTTTGAAGCTTAACTCTCCACTTAATATTTCTTTTACCATGGTTATCCTAAAGGTTACAGTAAATGTGAAATGTTATTGCCAAACCATCATGAGACCAGCTAAGGCTCTAGAGTTGCTTCAACTTGTTTCAGAGTCAACTCAAACAAGAAATGAACCCTTGCTATTTTAATGCTAATGTAAGTTAAGATCATTGCTACAGCATAACTTGACTTATCTGGACTAACACAAAACATTTAAAGGACTCCACAAGGTCAGAGAGCTGGTAACTAGAGAAGACCAGGATGTGGATGCATACCTCTATAGTCCAAAGCCTTTAACCAATGGCTTTTCCAAGAAGGGTCAGATGAAGATTTTGTGAGAAGTGGAGAGTAGATGGGCTTTAACAGTAACTGTCATCAGCTCTCTTCTTCCACCTTGTCGGTGGTAATAGTAGCAGCATCTTTGAAGGCATATGGCATTTCTCCAGAGCTGCACATGTTGGAGTGAAAACAGGCAACACAGAGTAATCTTACCATTTATGGTGCAATATACGTTTTAGATATTGTCTGAGAATGAGGAAAGAAATTACGATGTGATCTTGGAAGCCAGAAAAGGGTGGGTGGCAAAACTTGCAAAGGGGAAGCAATAAATACTATTAACAACAAAAACTTTGATCCAGAAAGAAGTTTCAATAATTAATCCTCAAAGAGTACTCTCTGGCAAGCAACTCCAAGGGCCAAAGGGAAGTAGGAATGATACAATTGGTAAATCAGGTAACTGGATGAAAGGTTTTAAACATAGCAATTGCTGAATTCAGCCAGGCTGAGTAGCTGAAAGAGGACAGAGCAGACAGAACGAAAAAACAGACATGATTCTAGGGTCACAACTGTTAGGACAGCATAAGACCCTACTTTGTGTTAAGAGCCATGATAGGAACTCTGTAAGTGCTGCACCATCGGCATCTGATAGCAGGCATGTATTTCTAAAATTTGGGTTAGATACCATGTGGTTAGCTTTGTTAATTGCATTCCTCATGGTAGAAGATAATATATTGAATATGGCTCTCCAATTACTCAAAGAAATTTAAGATACAATAGCTTCAGTGTCTCTAATCCATCAACCCAATCTGGTAAATGTAGGCTTTTTTTTTTTTAAGGCTAGAACATTAATAACAGGGAAAAAGGATCCCTTCCTTAGGTCAGTTGATGAAGAAGGAAATGACTCCAAATGTCCATTTCCCTGATCCCAAGGCAGGATATTTTCATAGTCCAGGCACTCTTTCCTTAGGGAAAGATGTGATGGATGATAAATGAGGTGTTAATAGCTCCCCCTAGACCAAAGTTCAAATTCATGTGGGTCTCTGCCAAGGCTCTAGTCCAGAGAGAACTAAAAGAACAAGATTGGGTATTGGTGCATCATCAGAACAGAATGGATGTAACAACTGCTATAACCCAGGAGCCATAACCAGGGCTCCAGACTCCTCTACTGCTCCTAGAAAGCCCCATTCATGAGATTTAGGCCAACTCCTCCCAGAGTCAGGTCCACCGTAGTTTCATCAGCACTAGTTTAGTTGCTTTATCTAACATAAGGCAATTGTAATGAATTTTAGACAGTCCTTTTAAGGTCAAGTTATGCTGAATAATATGGCTACAAGCTAATTTCTTAACATTATTACAAACAAATTCTCAAATGTTAAACCCAAATACACTCAAAATGCTCATTTCACCACATCCTAAACGAGAGAGAATCATTATAAACGGGATCCCTTTACATAAACACATGTTTTTCCCATATTGTGCATTCTCTCTGTCAGTAGAACATGTAAGAATACTTTGCTTTGGGCCCAGTGCGATAGCGTAATGCTAAAGGTCCTTGCCTTGAATGTGCTACATCCCATATGGGTGCCAGTTTGAATCCCGGCAGCTCCACTTCCCATCCAGCTTCCTGCTTGTGGCCTGGGAAAGCAGTCAAGGACAGCCCAAAGCCTTGGGACCCTGCACCCACATGGGAGACCCAGAAAGAAGTTCCTGGCTTCTGGCTTCGGATCGCCGCAGCACCGACCGTTGCGGCCACTTCGGGAGTGAATCATCAGACGGAAGATCTTCCTTTCTCTCTCTCCTCCTCTCTGTACATCTGCCTTTCCAATAAAATAAATAAAGTTTTTTAAAAAGAATACTTGACTCCCTTATCTGCCTTTATATGTGTGTAAAGAGAGCCCTACGCACCTGGAGAGCTAGTTGTCATAGCCTATCTTGATGACCAAAAACACAGCTTTTGTTTCCAGGGACATGGGGCTGACTATTAGCCAGATCTTAGGAACAGCAAGTCTTGCTAAGTAAAAGTCAAAACTTGGGCTTCCCAATCAGCTCTTAATATTCCTCGGATTATCAAAAGAAAAATCTCCCCCCCGTTTTTTTTTTTTTGGTGCTGAAACAAAGTGTATAAAGAACTCACATCTATTTCACAAATATCTATTAGACTACCGTGTGGCTGCCTTGTGCTAAGGCTCCAACTCAAATTCTGTTTTGCTCTAAATAAATAATGTGAACTTGGAATTGGAGAGGATCTGGTTCAAATTTTGGCTCTAGTTTTTACTAGTTTTGTGATTTTGTGCTAAAAATTTAACATCCTTTAGCTTTTTTGTCTTATAAACTGTGGACATTAAGAGTCTCCATCTAATAGGGGTCATGTAACTATTAAATGAGTGGACACAGCTGGTTAGAAAAGTGTCTGACATGATAAAATCCCAGTATATGTTCATTCTTTTTATTTCAAACTTATAGAGAAACCGAGGGCAACAAAAATGAAGCGATTTGCCAGTAAGAACCAAAGTTAGAGTATAAAGCAGGTTTCCTGATTTCCTAAAAGGTACTGACATCTTGGAAGGTTGAAAGGTCGGGATCTTGCCGTTGCGGCACCCATCATGGCTATTGCCTCCTGAACCTGGTTCATGCCATGGTCTTGGGGTGGCTGCTGTACAGGCTGTGTACTGCCTGGTTCTCATCCACTTCCAGTAAACAATTGACTTCCATTCATGTGTCCTTCATTTTACAGCAAAATGACACTTTCCAGTAAGCCTCCCCTGCTGTCATTTTGGTTAAGACTGGACCACAAATCACTGAGCCAGTCACTTGAAATGAGGTGTCCTGAGGGCCTGGAGGCCTTTGGTACTTATAGCAGTTTCTTCCTTCCTCAACTTACCCATTTGATTTACAGTTGCTATATCCTTTATGATTGAAAAGGCTATGCCTGGTGTGACAGCCTGGTGGATAAAATCCTCACCTTGTATGCGGCGGGATCCCATATGGGTGCCAGTTCGTGTACCAGCTGCTCCACTTCCCATCTAGCTCCCTGCTTGTGGCCTGAGAAAGCAGTAGAGGATGGCGTAAAGCATTGGGACCCTATACCCGTGTGTGAGACCCAGAAGAAGTTTCTGGCTTTGGATCAGCTTAGCTCCAGCCATTGTGGCCACTTGGAGAGCGAACAAGCGGAAAGGTCTTTCTCCCTATCTCTCCTTCCTTCTGTAAATCTGACTTTCCAATAAAAATAAATAAAAATCTTAAAAAAAATTAAAAAGGCTTAGGCACTACAAGGTATCTTGAAAAGTTCACATAAAGCAGAAACAAAAGATGTGCTTATTTTAGTGCAGAATATTTTTAAATCTTTGCCTATTAGTATGTTTAAGTATAATTGAAGCTGTGATGGACAACTGACTATAATGAAGAAATGTGGTAAAACTGATAGTGTAAGATTCCATGAATAAAGAAAAGGATGGAGCAAAACACAGGTGGATGAGGGGGTCTGGTTTCTGGAAGGGAGGAACCTCTGCTGCATTCCAAGAGGGAGGCGAGATGGTTCATGTCCAGGCAGGTGACTTTCACCATTGTACCTGTGGGAAGTCTGAGTCAGTGCCGCGGCTCTGTTTACAGACTCTAAGCCACACTGACTTCCAAAGGGACATGTTTACCACCTTCCAGAATGCTGTGCATCCTTGCCAGAAGATACTGTTGAGAAATGAGCCCTCACCCACACTTGGGCTGGTTTTCCTTCTTTTTCTTTCTTTCTTTTTTAATTGAAGTTGACATTGTAGAACACATACTTTGAAGTAACATAGTTTCCTCTGTTTTTTTATCATTATTATTTTAGATGATGTCTACATGGTCAACCAGGATGGGAAAGATCTAGGATTAGGGAAGAGTGGGTGTGATCATTGTTTACAAGCTTTCTATTTCTTATTTCCATTTCTTGGGGGGGGGGGGCGGAGGGAGGGGGAAATAGGAGGATAGGCCATACCTAGCCTCCCAACCATCCCAGAACCAGAGGATGGGGAAAGACCACCTGATATCAACCCAGGATCACAATGGTGCATGTTCTGAGGGTTTGCTCAGGTGGATGTGACAGTTCTGAAATACTATTGATCTTGCTGATCTACAGATGAGGAATCCCTTCCAATCAGTCAACCTTATAGTCTCCATTCACAAAGATATTTGCTGTCATAATTTGGCTTGGGTAGATGTCCATGTGTTCAGTTCTCCATTCTCTGCTATGGTGCCAGATATCCTCTGCAGGCCCCAATGAGCTACCATGTCTTCCATGTGCACCATGGTCTGCTGTCCAGCACTCCATCCTTTACACTGAGGAAGACCAGTTCTCCTAGATGAGCTCATGCACTTGAGCCAGGTGATCTGGGCCAAGCCAGATGCCCCACCAGTGGGGCTCATGAATCCAGCAGACATCGTGCAGGCAGGCCCATGACCCTGGGCTATGCTACCCGGTACCCACCTGACATCCTACATCTGAGGCTCATGGATGTGGCCCCACCACACAGGTGGGCTCAGTGACCTGGGCCAGGAGACGCAGGTCCCTATGTGCCCCTCTTCCCTGGGGCTCACAAACCCAGCACCCACTACACAGGTGGGCCCAAGGACCTGGGCCAGGAGACCCAGGTCCCACTGGAGGCCCTACTGGAGTCCCCACCCCCAAGGCTCAAGGACCCGACACCTACTGCATAGGTGGGCCCTAGGATCTAGGCCTGAAGACTCTGGCCCCACCAGACTCCTCTTCCCTGGGGCCCATGGAACTGACACCCACAATGTATCACGCCCTAAAACCTGGACCAGGAGACCCAGGACCCTCCTCATCCCCCACTCTTGGGGTTCACAGACCCAATACCCACCATCTCCAGACTAACACGGCTCATCTTTCCTCACAATCCACCAATGAGTGCATCAACCTAGTTCTATCCAACCTGCTCCCAGTTCCAACTTGTTCTTATTGATGCTGCAGCCCAACCTTTTCCAATCATTCCCCAGCCCCAGCTCGAGTGTGAACTAGTTGGTAATGCAGCCTAACTCGACCCCTCCTGCACCCCACACTGGTTCTCGGATATGCCAGTGGATGATATGAACTGACTTAGCCTGGCCCACCCTCTGACCTGACCCACATGTATGCCAGCAGGTACTGTAATCTGGTCCAGTTTGGGCTGCTCCTTGCCCTGGTTCTTGTGCTTATATGCAGGAACTGCAAGCTGACAAAAGAGTTCATGAAGTTCCTCTGTCTGGTCTCCTCCCAGTGGCAGATCTTGTGCACATACCAGTGGATCCCTGGCCCAGATTGACTTTGTCCACCTGTTGTCCTGGCAGAAATGGTGTCCTTGCCCAGTCAACCCATACCCTTTCCAGTTCTTACTGTTGGGTGTTGCAGCCCATCAACACCTGGTTCATGCCCAGACACAGCTCTCACATGGTTCAGAGGGAGCCAAGACCTAACCCAGTGCATTCTACATCCACCTTGACTCTCATGAGTACCGTGGGTGCTGGAGTCTAGCCCGCCAAGCCCTGCCCAGACCCAGGCCACACCCATGCCAAGGGAGATTGCAGCCATGTTCAGCCCAGGACAATGCACCGATTGTGGCTCTTGCATTCATTAATAAGAACTCCAGCCCAGCCAGGGTGTCCCCTTAGCTCTCATACCAAGCCTATTCCCTGCCACAGTTCCTGTTCATGCCAATGGAGATTGCTATTCCTCATAGGTAAGCCCACATACCTCCCTGCAGATTCTATCCCCTAGACCTGATTCACTCATGTATTTACCAACTTCTTGGCAGAGCCTCACAGAAACTGTTCCCCTTTCTGACATTCTCTGGTGGGTTCCATGTTGTAGCCCTTAAAGTAGAGTGGCCTTGTCCATGGAAGTTCCAGAGAAGTCATTCCTCCCCTGGGCATGAATTCTAAGGTCCCTGCTAATCCCCACCTGTTCCATCTCCCAGACTCCCTGTAAGCTCACAACCCCCAGTTCCCTAAGCATATTGCTGGACAGTCCCCACCTGTCACCTGGCACAGCTGGTTCCCAGGCCTCCAGGCATGGATTTCCAAGTGGCAGCCACACAGCTGGATGGGTTAAGCACATCCAGCTCAGACTCAAGTGAGCTCCCCCTACCAAGATGGCAATGGTGGGCAGAGCCAGGGTCCTGCACATGCCTAGAGCTGCCCGAAATCCACCCATAGTGTGATTTCTGTGGAAGGAGAAATTTCTCCGTCCTTGGGCCTAGACAAGCTCAGGATTTGCCCACCACCTGGCAGTGGTGGCTGGAGCTAGGATCCCAAACATTGAGCCTGACCTGGCATGAATTCCCCCAGCAGCAGCCATATGGTTAGGAGGGTTGAGCACCTGCACCTCCAGATCAGACTCACCTGAGCTCCCTCTACCAAGATAGTGGTGGTGGGCTTGTTTTCTCTTTGGATAATGCATTTTTCTGTAACCACCAGGACCTCATGGCCAGGTCTGGCTCTGCTTTTCACCAAGTAGACCAGAGACATAGCTACAGTTTTGTGGGACAAGCTAGGATTGTGTCTTTCATATTTATCCAAGTTCTCTTAAGAAAAGAAATGCCCTCCTGGTATTTATTGACCAATTACAATAGTTTTACAGCCAAGGGAAAATCTGATAGACATCAACCAATAAATTGATTAAAGTTAACATCACCAGTGATAAGAAATATGATTTCATGAACTCCCTGATGGAATGAAATCATAGGATACTGTGCCTTTGTATTTGTGCCCGTAATGATCTGACTGCTGCAACCTAATCATGATAAAACATCAGATCAGCTCTAATCAAGAGATACAACAAAACTGATTAGTAGTCTTCAAAAGGTTTGAGATTGTCCAAGAAAGTTCTTCAATGGCTGGATGTGTAAACAAATCAGGGAATACTACTCAGCCAGAAACCGAAGAGAATTATTGATAACCAAAATAATCTAGATCTTTGTAGTAGAAGTTTTCGTTGATTGTAATCACCCAGATCTACAGATGAGATAAAATCATACACAGCTAAACTCACATGTGTATATACACATTTGCAGACAAGTACACACGGTTCCCTGTGAAAATGCTGAAATGTAAGTGAGACTGACTTCCTGCATCAATATCAGTTTCTTAGTTGTGATATTGATTTCCAGTTATGTACATGTTACCACTGGGGGAAACTGGGTAAAGCATCTAGGAATCTCTGTATTGTTTCTCACAGCTGATTGTGAGTATCTGATGCCAAAATAAAAAGTTTTCAAAAATATGCTGAGATTGCAAAAGTCAAGTAAAGATTTAGGAAAAATTCCGTTCTGGAATAGAAAGAGGAGTCATTATATAATTAAATGCAATTTGGAATTCTGGACTGGATCCTAAACCATAAAAAAGAGCATCCATGACTGGCATGGGCATACATACAAGGGTTAAGACACTGCTTGGAATGCCAGGATTTCCTAATGGAGTGCCTGGGTTCCAGTCCTGGCTCCATTCCTAATTCTAGCTCCTTCTTATCACATGTCCCAGGAGCTCAACCTGTTCGTTGATTTGGCCTTGCCTAGTTCTGATAACTGGGCAGTAAACAAGTGCATGGAAAACTTCTTTGTTTCTACACCTTTGAAATTCCTATGTATAACATGCAATATATTATATACATTCATATATGTATATATATAAGTGTGCCAGCTTTCAAAGAACATCTGTGAACTACATTCTATACTGTGGTTCATAGCAATGTTTTGATGTTCACTTCTTAGTTTTGATCCCTGTGTAACAGTTACATATGAGAGCGTTGGAAGAAACAGATGGAGGATATACAGGAGCTCTTCCTACTGTTTTTGTAACTGTTCTCTGTAAGTTTAAATAACTTTAAAACAAAAAGCTAAAACAAATTCTTCAAAGAAAGCATCTTTTAATCTAATCAGAAATCTGCTACCTGCTTTTTAAACAAATTGAAAAGCTAGCCAATCAAAGTAAGAAAAACTTAAAGAGGAGAATAGGTGTGTATAGCTTCTTGATATTCTTACATATAATTTTCTTCAGTTTAGGGCACTTTATAGCAGCTGTAATATAAGACCCTGGATTTTAAATATCACATCAGTACTACTTTTTCTTGGGTTTGGTGTAGTGGTGCAGAGGGTTAAGTCACTATCTATGGTACATCCCATATGGGTACTGTTTCACATCTTGGCTGCTCCACTTCATATCCAGCTCTCTGCTAATGTACCTGAGAAAGCAACTGGAGAACAATCCAAGTGTTTGGGCCCCCCATATCCATGTGGGAGTCCTGGATGAAGCACCTGGATTCAACCTGGCCCAACCCCTCCCATTGCAGCCATTTGAGGAGTAAACTATCTTTTTGAATATTTTCCTTTCCTCCCCTTCTCTCTCTCTCTTTCTTTCTCTCCTTTTCTCTCTCTTTCTCTCTCTCTCTCTTTCTCTCCTTCTTCCGCTCCCTCTTAACTTTGCCTTTCAAAATGAACAACTCTTTAAAAAATACTGCTTTTCTCTTTGGGAGCCTCTGGACTCCAGTTTGTTTAAATGCCCCTGATCTGATGCTTCGTTCTTGAGCAGTTTTCTCTGCTGCCGATTGTCCTGGAATTTGCTACTCCTCACCTCCTGCTCCTCTGAGTGGGCTACCCCTCTGGGTGATGGAGAGATCCAAGCAAGCCTTGTGGCCACTCTGGTCGGTCTCAATGAACCTATCTAGGCTAATCTATACTAATGGCTCAACGTACCTAAATGATCAAACATATTTTCCTTTCTTGTTTAAAAGTTATTTTTGTTTGTTTATTTTTTTAATTGGTTGTGGGGTTGGGGAAAGAGAGAAAATACCTTTCTGTAGGTTCACTCTTTCAATTGCACACAACAGCTGGGGCTGTACCAGAACAAAGCCAGAGGCCAGCAACTCAGTTTGGGTAACTCAGAGGAGTGGCAGGGATCTAACTACTTGTTGCTGGCACCTGTGTCTCATAGATTCTGCATCAATAGGAAGTTTAAGTCAGGAACTAAAGCCAGCAACAGGGACAAAACTTAGGCACTCAGATAGGGGACCCAGGCCACCCCAACTGGCCTCTTAACAGGCAGACCAAATGCTCACTCTGAACACGTTTTTCAACAGTAATGATTAAAATGATGAAGGGCATGATCCCCACACATATCAGAAACATGAGTTATTTCTTCATGATTGTAGTCCCACTGCTGTCATACTTGTGGGTGAAGGGCACTCAGAAGAAACACCTGATTCCCACCTAACAGTGCACTGCCCAGGCATGTTCCCCAGTTCTGCTTCTGCCACATTCCTAGGCAGAGTCATCTAAACAAGCAAGGTTTTGCTGCTGTGTGGACTTTTTTTTTTCATTCCTCTAAATAAGTATTTTTCCAAGCATGGAATTCAGAGGAGAGGTCACTTTGTCTACATGGGAATCTGTCTGTTTTCTTTTTATGGTCATTTCTATATTGAGAAGGTCCCAGGTCTAATGAGCCACGAGGGATGCTGGTGAAGCTTCCTGAGCAAGGATCCATGTGTTCACCTGCTTTGTCCTCACCTTATGTCTCTTATAGAGACCACACCCTTTCAGGTCCCTCTGCCATGGATCTTTATGTTCAAGAGGAAAAACGTCTAATGATGCACAATTTGTTCCTGGTTTGAGTTCTTATCTGTGTAGCTCTGGTCCCAAGCTGGAGTGATCTGGTTTCCATCCATCTGGTTGTGGCGGTTACATCAGGCTGGACAGAAGTTTGGACATAGCAGTCTGGGAAAACGTCATCCATAAACCTGACTTGATACATCTGTCCTGCTGGCAGCCAGAGGTCCCCCAGGCTTCCAGCTGGCTCCTCGCCCCTTCCCCAAGGCTCAGCCAGAGTGGAGCTCCCTCCTGTCCTCCACTTTGCAGAAGCAGACATCCTGCCCAAGGGAACCCAGAGGGCTAAGCAGAGCGTGGGCCTAGGTATGACACAAGCAGTCTTTCACCCTAGCAGACACAGAGGAACACACATAGGAAGATCCAGACACTTCAAATGAGAAGAATAGGGGCTCAGTCTGGCCGAGCCTTTGCTTCTTCAACCTTCTGAAACCCCAATAAACATGACCCTACTTCCATCTTCATGTGGTTTGTTCACATGAACCAATAGACTTTAAGTTCCCAATGTCCACACTACTGACCACATGTTCATTTCTAAAAGATTCAGTCTAGCACTTTGGTTTCCTCATTTTCAGGTCAAAGTTCTCTAGCACCAAAGACATCAAAAAGACTCTCCCATCTATCCAAGTTCCACTGCTTTGAAAACTCCCACCCATCTTTTCCCCATCGGAATGTCAAGGAAATCTATTGCACTTGTGTCTCAGGATGTCTGGTTGACCAGGGCTGTGACCATCAGGGAGATGAAGATATATCCCAGGACAGGAAAGGGAATGGCGATGTTTCAGGAGAGTTCTTCAGTGGCTGAATGTGTAAACAAATCATGAAATACTAAGCCATTACTACACTTGCCACGCCATGAGGGCTCACAACCTGAGCTCATCCCACTAGCAATGGGACTCCACTGAGAATTTACTTAGTGACATGGCTGGAGCTTAGTCTCATGGCTGGACCTTAGATTCCCTGTTTGGAGCTTATACCCACTGCAGCAATGGCTGCAGCCATGTGGTGCAAGGTGATACTGGAGGGGCTGGCCATTGCCATTCCTCCCAGCCTCTCTCAAAACCTTCTGGGACATGTGGAGCTCCTTGAAGGAGGGTCTCCAGGGCTCTGGGTGCCGTTAGCACTGTAAGTGGAGGAAATAATCCTTGGAACTCAGTGACATTTTCTTTCTGTTTATTCTTTATGTTTTAATGGAATTCTGTGGTTCAGACTTGGTTTAAGACTCGCTGCTCCCAGAGTCAGCTAAAGTACAAAGAGGAAAAAAAAGAGAAAGTAGTGGGAAAAATTAGATTCTTGATTTGTGTCCAGATGGTATTGGATAAAAATAGACTCAGAGATTCTCACTGCAAATTTGCCTCTGCTAGGAAGCTCCCCCATCCCCTGCATTTAAGGTTCTCTTGGTAGAACAGAGAATGAGAAAATGGGAATGGGAAAAATACTGGGAACATTCGCTTTGACTTTTCCCAGCCATATATTAAAAGGCTTGCACAGGTTCCAGTTGAGGAGTTCTATGGAACACCAGGAGTCACACCACACACAGGGGACTGGGAGAATGGACTTTTAACTAGCTTGGAAGAGGCCCTTGGTTGGCTGGCCACAGGGCAGGACAGAGCCAGTGTGCTCTGTGGGTGGCAGCAATGTGTTACATGCTGGGGAGGATCACAACCACTAGACCTGCTGTAAAAGGCTCAACCTGAAAAAGTGGCAGCCCACTCTCCCCCTGGGTGCCATGTTCAACGAATTTGATCGAAGGGGATAGGCAGGGTGCAGTTCAGCACCTGAGGCCCCAGGTCTAATGCCTGCAGGGAGCAGCAGCACTGCACACTCGTGCCCTCCCCACCCGGAGTCACTCCAGATTTTCTCAGTTCCTGCTGGGAGGCCAACTGGAAAATGAAGGGCACACTCTTTTTAAAGAATTGTGTATGTATTTGCTCTTTTAAATAACTCGTTTATTTGCTTATTTATTTGAAAGCAGAAAATCAGAGTTTAAGGGACCAAGAGGGAAAAAAAAAGAGATATATTCTATCCACTGGTCCAATTCCTAAACAGCTTCAACTGCTGAATATGGGCCAAGCTGAAGCCAGGAGTTAAGAACTCTATCTGTGTCTCCCACATGCACAGCAAGGAACCAAGTAAATTAGCAGATGGTTAGATTGAAGTAGAGAAGCTGAGACTTGATCTAACATTCTAATAGGAGACCTCAATATTGCAAGTGGCAGGTTAGCTTGCTGTTCCCCAACACCAGCTCCCAGAAGGGCATATGCTTCAAGGCATCTCTGAGGATAGTGTAGGGAGTCTTGAGGACATCCACCTGTCAGAAACAGAAGACCTGACAGACACATTGAACCACCTTAAACTCCACAGGGCCTAGACTTGCTTGATAACAGCAAAGCAGCCCATAGCCTCAAGGGGGCCAGCTAGACTGTGCTCTATAGTTACTGCATCCCAATGTTAGTCCAGAATCCCTGTCATTCCTTTGTCTTCATTCTTTGGAGTCATGGAATCCATTCATTAGACACTATAGAGGAGAGGTGCCCTAAGCTCCACTGTCAGGCATCCCAGTTGAAGTCAGTCAGATGCTGCTGAAATGAATGTTGACTAGACAGAGGGTATTTTTTTTAATGCAACTCCTTACAACTGGTTATTCTCCCTAATGCATAAATAGCCGTGGGTGAGAAGAGCCAGAAATCTGGGAATCAGAGATAAGGTCGCTGTCATAACCAAGAACCGGCAGGTAGGCAAACCAAGGAGAGCATGAGGCACTGAGGGCCAGGCTGACTGATGACAGCCAAGTTCAAGGCTACAGGGGCACCACCTACCCCCAAGACAGATGTGACGGGAGATGCATGGCCTATGTGTCCACTCAGGCCCTAGGATAGAGATGCAAGGCTTCTGTTCAGTTTGCTTGCCATGGGTTGGGCTCTTATGTCGTCTATCTGAACACAAGGGTTTGAATGTTCCCAACCTCATTCAGCCTTGGGATAAGGCAATCTCAGGTCAGGACAAGAAGTCTCATTGTATGTATGAACATAGAATAAGAATAATACTTAATACTTGATATTCCTCTCCCATTTGGCTCTCAGAACTATCTTGTGAGGTAGAAGCAAAATGACAGGGCTCTGTAGGCCATTATGTTTCAAGAGGGTAGGAACCATTGCCATCTAAGTACTGAATGTGCTACCCAGAGCCACACAGGTACTGAAGTAGATATCTGTGGGATACAGAGATAGATAAGTAAGTGAGTTTGTGGATCTGTGGACAGTGGAATATAAGGAAAGAAGGAAGGAAGGAAGGAAGGAAGGAAGGAAGGAAGGAAGGAAGGAAGGAAGGAAGGAAGGAAGGAAGGAAGGAAAGAATTTATCTCGATTTTCAATGGGGTTTGTCCATATCACCCGGATAAATTTCTAAAGTTGACTTTTCTTATTGACAAGCCCGTGATGCTATTGCTCCTGTGATCAGATGGAGAAAAAAACACACTCCTGATTAGTGGCACAGAGATTAATTACTAGAGCCAAAGACTGTGGCAGGATCTCATTCCTAGGCTGTCGCTTGCCCCTTACCTTATTTTGTGGTTAGTTTTGAGTAAGGTAGAGGGAGGAAGAAACTACATAAGGAACGTTCCTCTGACAACCACACTTTTAAAAGCTTCATAATGGCTCTTTAGAGTAAATATTAGTAATACCCCAAGTAAAAATATGAAATAAGTGAATTGACTAGTCTAAGACTCCGTAGCCAAGTTGAAATTGAAACTCAGGTTTCTCTGATCTCAAAACTCTTTTTTTTTTTTTTTTTTACACCATCAACCATACTTTTGTGTTAGTTAGCACCGTGTATGAGCTTGAAAGCCTTCCAGGTTCCTCATTCACATTAGCAAGGTGATTGAAGATACCTGCTGGGGTTAGCAGTGCTGAAGGGAAGCTGCCACCTGAATAACTGCCAGAGTTGCAAGTAATGATCAACACATAGAAAAAATTCCTATAGCTCTTGAAGATTTTGGCCAAAAGTATGACTGCCCTTTGCCACATCTTTGATCATCAAATTGCTCTCTGGTTATCCAGTTTTTTTCCTTCCAGCCTAAAAATGAGCAGGTGTTGGTAATCTTCACAAGACTGATTCTGTGTAACCATTTATGGCCCCAACTAAACACAAAGTATCAGAAGATTTATTGTGGAAGTCACAGAGTAGGAAAACCAGGAGGAAAATAAAAACAAGGCTTAGTCTAAATCTTTTCATTGCCTCACTATTATAGTAATTTGTTGAGTTACCGTCCAGCCAGGAAACAGGTGTACAAAGCAATAGAAGATACAGCACTCTATTTGGAACATTTGCATACAGGCACTCTGTTCATGAGGAAAGGATGAAAAATGGGATAGAGAAGGATGTCATAGTTTGATCCTGAACGAATGGAAACTCTTAATGCATGGATATTAAATGTGCTCATGTCTAAGACAAATTTCTCTATTACTTAAGATTCAACTACAAATGAGAAAGAATTCAGCCTAAATTTGTCTAAAACAAAATGTTAATTTCTTTGTAACTTCTAGGTCTAGAGACAGGCTGCTATGAGCAGAACACACTATGCTCAAATACAAATGTTGAAGTTCTGCACCTCCCAAAGTAAAATACTTAGAGCTGGGACCTTTGAGAAATTATTGAATTTAGAGGAATTTATGAGGGTGGAATACTCTGGGTAGAATTGAAATCTTTCATCCATCCTAATCTCTTTTCTCTCTTCCTACACCAAAACTCAATAATGCTGGCTATCTGAGGTTGGACTCCCCTGTCTTTAGAACCAAAGGAAACAAATGGCTGTGTTTTAATCTGTGGCTTTTTGTTTATTGATCTGTTTTAGTGGTAGATGAGATACCAATGGTAGACCAGGTAAGTGTCTAATGTAAGAACTGAGTGCCAGTCTATAGTGAAACTGGAGTTTTCATGAATTTGGAAATCCATTCCTCTATCCCCACTCCACCTAATTTTTCCTCCGCTTTCCTTCTTGTTGGATTGAGAACTGTCTGGGTGTGGAATTCCCAAAATTCCTCCCAGAACTTGATCAGCATAGTATCGTGACACTTAGTGACCTCTTAAGTGTAAGGTTGGGAAGATTCCCTTAAGCTGCCCCTTTGGAGAGACCTGGGACTCACCTAGCTAGGTCATGGACAAAGACAAGACTTTGGATGTGCAAATGCTGATTTACTTCTAAGGTTTGATTCTATTTTTTTTTCTCATTCAACTTACCAGAAATTCCTATTTTTGTTCTTTGGTTCCTCTCACATGCATAGGCTAATGCTTACCTTTCTGCCTAATATTTCCTCCCACACCCATAATCTTTTGTGGGTAGAATGAGTGACAGTCTATCTTTTGTCTTTTTTTTTCAAGATAGCACATAGAGGTAGAGCTGGTTATTGATATCCTTCTCTTGTTGTCCATCCTATAGTATTCAGAAGGGGCCTGGGAAAAGATTATCCTGTGTGGTAATATCATCCTGGCTGGAAGACCTGTCCCTGACTAGCTGGAGTTGGATGGTATGTAATCTGTTAAACACAAAGCAAAGAAGTGCATTAAAGACATGTGGTCTAAAGAGATGTAGTAAAAATAAGAGAACTATAGAACCAAAGAGATGTAATAACCAAGGCTTCTCTAATCTAATGCTCAGTCAGAAATTCCAACCTATTTAGCCTGATGCTGAAGTTATTGGGCCTCATTCAAGACATGGCAAATATTGTTTTGTACCTGTCTATTGTCTCAAAACAGCATTTCTTGCGGAGCATGGCACAGATACTCCCCACCCCACCCTGGTGGAAGCAGGTAACATGTCTAAGATCCATCTATTTTGAAGGAATTGGTTTAGCAACCCAATCATGAAGGTCCTAGTCACAGCAACCTTTAGCTGAGAGAAGGCGTGATTTTTTCTCTTTCTTGGCTTGCTCTTGAGAATCTGATATAGGAAATATACCACCTGTATTTAAGGATCTAAAACCCATTAATTCAAGAAATACTGTTGCTGTCTTAAGATTACAGTGGTAGGAATTTTCCCTACGACTGTGCCCTCTCTGGGGACAACCTCTGTTGTCCATTGGAGATAAATCCTAAATAGTTAACTTCTTGTTAGACCAGTTATACTTTTTGCTTGAACGCCTGGTGGCCACATTGTATTAGGAAGTTAGGGAGGCTATCAAGTGCCCAAGACCAGAGTATTGAGTGGAACAGCTGAGAAAGTCTTCTACAGATTGGATTTTTCCCACCCCCTTCAGAGATCAGTTCTTTATGTTCACCACAGAGGTATATCCAAATAGGTAGGGGCTACCTAAACTCTTTGTGGCAACACTCTCCTGGGGTAGCTGCCTATTTTACTCTGTATGCTCACTCAGTGAAAGTCAAATACAAATGGATAGGAGAAATTTGTATGTTTTATAATAATCACTCCCAATTTAAGGGCTGGCCAGGCATGTGTGAGTCCCAAACTGTGGTTAACACATAGATCTGTCTCTCCACATGGGTACTAGAAGAAATATTACAAAAGAGGTATGACATGAGTCTCACTTCAGGCATGGCTGAATACAGGTGCTCAGGATTCAATGCTGTCATTATTACCTTGTTTTTCTCTCCCAACATCTCAAGGCTTTATGTTGTTTCTGATTCAGGTTGGAAGGGCAACTTAGATAAAAGTATTTCCTTGGTGTTTCCATCCTGCTGGCTCTGGTAGACTCACATACTGATTCCTAAACAAATGTCCATGGCCGGTAAACAGGATGTGCTGAGTTCTTGAGGCATAGCTCATATACTTTACTCCAGATCCTTCAGATGGAACCCTACTCAAAATATGCAGATTGGGGTTGGGGAATCAAAGGGACCTCAGAGGAGTTGATACTGAAGACACAATGAACACATGCCTGCCAAACAAATAAGCAGAGGTTGGATAGGGATCAGGCTAAATGTCAAAAACTTACCTTAAAGATCAAGAAAAGTGTGATATAGAAAAAACAAAAACAAAAAAACAAGAGAAGTGCCAGCAAATATGCTTTGATATGTTTCCAAATCATATTTTAAAAGGAGGAGCTTGCTAAGATGGTAACTCATTACTTACGTATCCTAAGCTCCCAGACTCAATGCATTGGACTCTATAAAATGATCAGTTTACCCCAATTGTGGGCAATGGCCTAGGCTGCACTTCACCTAGATGTCACACTACTGGGACAAAAGCAGCTAATGGCTGATGGGTATACTGGGCCTTGTTAATGCCAAATTTGTGTTAACAATACCAGTGCACCAGCATAGTTGCATAGCCGATTCTATTTTTTTTCCCTAAAGATACTTGTGTGTGGTGTGCCAATTCTGTGAGCCCCGGGGGTGGAGGTCCAGCAGGGCCTAGGTGACCTGGCCTGAGTCCTCAGGTCTGCCCCTTGGTGGATGCTGGGTCCACGAGTCCCAGAAGTAGGGGTTCAGTGGGGCCCACACTGGGCAGCCCTTAGGAGCCCTCCTCATGGAAAAACAGCAGTGGATGGCAGGCTCAGATACGCATGGTGGATATAGTAGCCCACTGGGGCCAGCAAAGGACACCTGGTATCATAGTAGAGGAAGGAGGTCAGAACAAATCAGACAACTACCCCAACCAAGTGATGACAGCAAGTATCTGGGTGAATGGAGATTCTAAGGTTGACTATGTTGGCTAGTGGACATTTGAAGGATTTTCCCATTCTTGGATTGGCGAGATTGACAGCATGTCAGAACTACTGAAGCCACTTAAGCATAACCTTGAAACATGCTCCACATTGGGTACTCTGGGTTGCTATTGGGTGACTGTTTCCTACCCCTGGGTACTGGGGCGGTTGGGAGGCTGGATGTGACTTCTTCACTTATTTCTTCCCTTCCCCTAGATGCAGGAAAAAGTACAAGAGAATTTGAAAACAAACACTTTCCCAAACACTCAATCCTTCCACCCTGATCAACTATGTAAACATCATCAAAAGTTAAAATATATATATATTTTTTAAATGATCAGTTTTTTTCTGTAAGCTAATTTAAAAACTTGTCAGTGTGCCTCACTTTTCACTGTGTCATTCCTGAAATGTTATGTATAAACCGAATTTGGGATTCTATTTTCAGATTTGAGGCCCTGAAAGGGACATTGAAAAATGTAGCTGATATTTAAAAAGATCTCTTTCTCTGCAGGTTTGAGTTATGGCCTATCAGCCTTTTTTAAGTGGGGCCTAGTGGAATACTTACACACACACACACACACACACACACACACACACACCCTACAAGCTGGGTAGCAGAACCTGCAGAACAAGCTTACATTTTTTCTTCTCAATATTCTTTTGCCATACGAGTCCAGCCTTGTGAAAATTAATCTCTTTAAACTCACTTCCCTAGGCTGTATTTATTCCTAGACAACAAATTTCACAAATGGCCCTTCCGGCAACTTGACAGAAGAAAGAGTCCAGGAGCCAGTGGTCTCCGAGCCAACAAACAACATTCTCTTTCAACAATATCTATTTCCATCAGATCAAAGCTCAACCTCTTGAACATCTTGACAGTACCCACTGGCAGGGCTGCCTGGCTTAGTTAAACAGATTTCACCAGCAGAACTCTGGATGTTCTGGTCATGGCATAACACATCACAGCTGTTCTTGTGTGTTGAGCTGGACATTTTATTTGAACTGTTGACAAAAGCTGATACTCAATTGGTTCTAGAGCTAAAATTGTGCTTATTAGGAATTTTCTTTTGAATATGTTTGGAACTCAGAAGTTTCCTTCATTGGAACACATGGCAATTTTTTCAGAACAGTTTCTCTCAGCTGAAAAATTCTAGGATTTATGAATATGTCAATGACATAAACTTCTGCCAAGTAGGACGGCAAGGGCGAAGAGGACATGTTTTCAGCCTCTGTATAGCAAGTTCCTATTTCAAGCCCCCAAAGAGGGCAAACCGAGAGCAAAGGACTTGCCAAGTACTGGTGAGCCTCAGTTCCTGCCCTCAGCAAGGAAACAGAAAAAGTCTTTCCTGGAAGGAGCATTTTGCTCAACTTAAAGAGGGGTTTAAACCTTGAACCCAAGGCATATCTCCTTGGCCGAGAATGTTCTCCTGATCAACTACTTTCTGCCAGGAGAAAAGCAATTATGCCAAAGAAAGGTTGGTTTCTATTCAGTGATGTTAGAACCTTTGCCCAACAACATCAGAGCCTCCATATAAGGACTGTCTCATTTCATTGTCTAAGTCACTCTGTAGATAGGCAAGCTATCATTAATATTGTAATATGGGGAGACTGGCACTTAAAGAAAGAAGAAACTTTCACATAAGGTTTTCAGAAACAAAAGGATTGGGGAATGGACAGCAAAAGATGAGAACAGATAACCCTTATGTGTTTCAATACTGTCCCTAGGGCTAATCCCAGAATAAGCCATAAGCAGAGCTCTCTCTGTTTTCTCAGTAAGAGAATGGGGGCTGGGATTGGCTCGGGTGGGCTGCGATGTGGGCAGAGGGTTCCCAGCAAGTGATAGACAAGTTGTCCACTGACAGGAGGGGAGGTCAGCCAGCATGCTCCAACCAGGTCCCAGGAGAAGCAGCTATATTAACCCCTTTGTTCCTACGTCTTGTCAGCTGTGGGTATAGTTACGTTCCAGTGACTTTATTCAACTGATGCTTGCAAGCTCAGCATCAGTAAATACAAAAGGAATTCCCTATCGACATAGCACAGAATCAGATATTGGCAAACAGAGTAAGCCAAAAGCTAATACTTATGGTAGACAATCCTCCTCCTAGGCCTCCCCTTCGGCTGCACACTTTACAGATTGCCATACAAGATATGTTTGAGAACATCAAACACCCTCTCAAAGTCTCACAGCCAGGAATTTCATCTCCATTTACACACTTGGCTTTGTAACCCTAAGCTACTTCTACCATAGGAAGCACCCTGGATGGGACAGATCAGGGAATTGCTGATCTTACTCTGGGTTCCTACAGACAACAGACCTACCTGTGGAGGTCTGATGAGCTGAGCCAGGAGGTCTCACAACATCCCAGGAATACAGATACTCTGTATTAATTCATTTCAATTTTGTGCTGTTAATTTGTCCAATTACAAGCAAACAGATTCATTTCTAATAGCGGTCTTAGCAATTTCCCATACTTCAGGGCATCAAGAGTCCCTCCCATATAGTAGACAGGGTCTCACATTTTGGCTCCCACTCTATGGGTGTCAAAATCCATTAATTCATTCATTTAATATACTTCTTTTATAAAAAAGATTTATTTATTTTTATTGAAAGGTGGATATACAGAGAGAAGGAGAGACAGAGAGGAAGATCTTTCGTCCAATGGTTCACTCCCCAAGCAGCCACAACGGCTGGAGCTGAGCCAATCCGAAGCCAGGAGCCAGGAGCTTCCTCCAGGTCTCCCACATGGGTCCCAAGGCTTTGGGCCATCCTCAACTGCTTTACTGGGCCACAAGCAGGGAGCTGGATAGAAATCAGGGCCGCCAGGATTAGAACCAGCGACCAAAAGGGATCCCGGGCATGCAAGGCAAGGATTTTAGCCACTATGCTATTGCACCAGGCCCCATTTAATGTATTTCTATTGAGCACCTATTATGCAACTAAAGACAACTTCTGGGTCCTTATACAGGCCATAGGAGACAGATCCTAGATGGATTGTGACAATGGCCGATGATCGATTTGCTGTAGAAATCCTACAGAGCACAGGGCCCTGTAGCAGCAGAATTCATGGCTCAAGCCTACAACTGGGGTTAACTGGCCAGTGAACTCTCAACCACTGCTGATCAGTCAAGTTTCATATGCACACTGAGATCCATTCTCAATTTAAAGTGCAGTAGGATGCTTTAGGTGAAGTAAGCACACAGTATCTATTACACATCATCACATCCATGGAAGTTCTCAGGTGCTTCAGGTACCCTAAGACTCTGCAGGATGGCCTAAGACTAAGAAAGGGAACACAGAAGAATGAGAACTACTCAGTCATTTGCACAATAAATATTTACACTTTGCCTGTTGTGTGTTGGACACTACTGTGGAATTGGGGCTGAGACAGGACAAAACTACCAACCCGTGGACCTTACCTCATAGTGTGGCAAAGCAGGCCACATATTTGAATAGCAGCTATCTCAATTGTATGCCAGTTCCTGTTGTATATGATTTTTTAAAAGAAGATTCATTTTATTTTTGTTGGAAAGTCAGATATATAGGGAGGAGGAGAGACAGAGAGAAAGATCTTCTGTCATTTGAGTCACACCCCATGTGGCTGCAACTGCCAGAGCTGCGCTGATCCGAAGCTAGTGGTCCAGAGCCTCCTCCAGGTCTCCCATGCAGGTGCAGGGTCCCAAGGCTTTGGGCCGTCCTCGACTGCCTTCCCAGGCCACAAGCAGGGAGCTGCATGGGAAGTGGGGCCGCCATGATTAGAACCGGCGCCCATATGGGATCCTGATGCATGCAAGGCAAGGACTTTGGCTGCTAGGCTACCTAGCCAGGCCCTGTATATGCTTTACTCGTTGCATCTTCAGCACCAGCTTAGGAGGTGGGCATTATTACTAACTCCATTTGATAGAAAAGAAAACTGTGGTACAGAGAAGCTAAGTAACTTCTCCAAGAGTTGTGCATTTGGAGCTAAGGAATACAGACTGCAGGCTTTAAACAATGACTTGATATCACAAAACAAATTGGTTGCATGCTATATTAGAGGATAAGTTCCCTAGAGAAACAAGTAAAGCAGAGAGCCAGAAGAGGGAGGGAGGGCTAGGGCAACACAGGAGAGGAGAGAGTAGTGTTTCTAATTAGAGGGATCAGTCAAACCTTGAATATGCAGAATCAGTTGGTAAGGAAGGGAAGGGAGGAAGGGCATTTAATGGAATGAGTAGCAGGTTCAAAACACTTGCAGGGAGCCTTCCCAGAGGGTTTGAGGAGCTGAAATGGAGGGAGAAAGAAGGCATCACAGGATCAGATCATAGAGGAAACCGTTTGGGGGCCATATCACACAGGAATTTGAGGATCCCATGAAGACATGGAAACTCTTATAAGAGAACTAGAAAGCAGCGGTAGCCCCCCATGTTTTTGCCCCGTATTGCACTTCTTTCCTCTTCTGGTCACAGGATAGGATTGCCTTATCCTTGTCATGTTGTGTGGCTTGCTTCATCAACACAGTAGGAACATAGCCATGTGGCCACTTCCAGATGGTCAAAGCTTGATTTGCACTGTCCTTTCTCCTCTTCCCCATAACTGTGGCATCCCCGCCAGGTTAGCCCCCTGAATACCCAGGATGAACGGAACCTTCTTGCCACCTGTAGCTAGACATGGAGTTTGAATGAAAAGGAAACCTCATTGGTTCCGTGAATAGGATGTCTTTTTTTTCCACCCTGGTCCAGGTGGATCTTTATAACATCATTCACAGGCCATACAAAATAATAAACTTGAAATTGGCCTACCACAGATCATTTGAATTGTTGTCACTGATTTTCCGGGTCGGTGTTGCTTTCCCTTTGTGTGCTGCAGACCCATTGGATTCATCCAAGGTCTGAAGAAGAGTTAAGGGAGAGGAGTTCTGGTGGGGTCCTCTGGCAGGAACAGGAGACAGCAGCTTAGAAGATCACAGTGCTCTAGTGAGGGTAAAGATGGCATTCTGCTAGGATACTGACAATACTGGAGGGGATAAAAAGTGATCCTGTTGGAGATACATTCAGTGAAACTGCTAGGATTTGCTAAGGAATTGTACACTGGGTGAAAAAGAGTCAAAGATGATCCCAAGGGTTTTGGCGTGGGCAATTAGATTGACAAGAACTGCAACACCATTGGTTCCAGTGGAAGTCGGGGCTGAAAACAGAACCAGCCCAGCGATCGCAACCACCAGCTGATCAGGCAATGGACTGTGCTGGGCCCTGTACTTGCTAGTACATGCAAGAATCTGGTCTGAGAACACCTCAGACAAAGTTTCTTGGAGATCACCCCAAACGAAATGCTGGACTCAGAACCCTAACCAAGAAAAGACAGAAGACAGAACAGGTCAATCAACCATCTCAGCTATATGTTGGCAGCGAAATACGGGGCAAACAGAGACTCTATGATGGACTATGTCAATCAGTGGATTCGTCAAAGACCTCATCGTGCTTGGAGTGGCAAGATCGACACTGATTCATAACTGGTAAACTATCAAAACCACTTGAGCAAGAACCTCGGGGCATGCCCTACATCCGGGACCTGGGGAGGGTGGGAAATTGGGTGGGCCTTCTCCCTTAATACCTCCCTTTAAACATGAAGGAAACAATATGGAAATAATAGTCTTACCCACTTCCCTATAGCCCTTGAACATTTTTTACCCCAATTAACTATGTAAAGATTTTCAAAAATACAATAAAAAAAGATTTAAAAAAAAAAAAGAATGACAAGAGCTTCTCAGGACCACCCCTCCCATGCCTCCATACACATTTATTTGGGGGAATAAACAGGAGCTGTTTCTTTTGGCAGGGGGCAGTTCTGATTTGTCACCCTGATAAGTCACTCCTGGAAGAGGAAGCATTGCCCATTTCAAGCAGCCTGTTTTAGAACGAAAAGGCCCATTTGAGAGGTCGTCTTCCTATAATTCTGTTTATCTTAGCAACTTAAGAAATTTAAAGGAATGCTCCAATCAGCCATACCAAGTCTTCTGTTTCATTTGAAGCCCTTGATGACCAGAGAGGGAAACTTGTTGTCCAAGATCATGAAGAACATTAGAGTAGAGCTGAGATCCAAAAAGAATTCCTCACTCCTAGGGAAGCACCTCCCCTCGCGCACAGGGGGCATTCCTGGGTGTGTGTAGACTTCCCAGGTGAGGCAGGAAGGAAGGGAAGAGACCTTGAAGAGGAGCAGTATCTCCTACACCATTTTGTGTACACTGTCCTGAGCAGACATCATACAGCAGCTTCCTTTAAAGTTGCAAATACTCCCATTATGTTAACCTTGACTTCACTGGTCCTGATTCACAGGCCAAACTTGAGCAGCAAAAATTACTAAGAGGAACTGAAAAAAAAAAAGATGCTTCTGCTTTCTGTGTGAGTGTGTTTGTGGGACAACTATCAAATCTAGTGCATATTTGAGAGCCTTCGTCCCTCTGGATGCCATTCTTCCTGCAAAGCTTTCTTTGAGCTGTTCCCCATGGGTTGGGCACAGCTAAAAACAGACAGTGCCAACACGTCTCTTTGTATCCTAGCACACTGTATCCTAGCACATCAACCAGAGTTATTTGTATTATGCATTTCTGTGTCATACTTTACATTTGCAAAGTGCCCGACTATAATTTTTTATTGGATTTTTATTATTAGTTGTACCTTTTAAAAATCCGCTATTTGAAATTGCTAACATTGAAACTCTTGTCTGATGTTTTGCAAACCTTAGACAATGCCCATTTTTAGTGGCTTTGTCACAGACTTGCTCTGGGTCTAACGAAGCCAAACCACCTTTTTAGGTAGTTAAGTGATTAGAGATCTCTCAGGGGTGGATGGAAGAGGGGTGAGAG
Source organism: Ochotona princeps (assembly GCF_030435755.1). NCBI lineage: Eukaryota > Metazoa > Chordata > Mammalia > Lagomorpha > Ochotonidae > Ochotona > Ochotona princeps. The sequence goes on along the minus strand of NC_080833.1, from coordinate 98,255,343 downwards.
GCAGCAAGTTGCTTTAGACCAGAACTTATTCTTTTGAAAAGGAGGCAAAGAATAACTTGAAGAGGAAAACACTGTAAAAGAAAACGGACTGGCAGCCATAGAGGCCAAAGGACAATGCCCTAAGCCATGGACAGCCCAGGGAACAGCTTGGAATGGCCATCAGGGTCTCGGTATGTGAGCAATGTGGAAAATCAACCAGAGTGGTGTTAACTTTTCTCTCTGCATATGTGCATTATGTACAAGTGCTGTGGAGTACATTGTAGTCTATGAAAATGTTAACGAAGACAGGGGTTTTCCAATGTATTTGCTTTCATTGGAAAAGAAATGTCCCCATAAAAAGGCATGGTGTGTACCTCATTCCTTTGCTGGGAGATCTACAAATACTGCACTTGCTTGATGTGCTGGATAAACCTCTCTTTCTTCCAAAGCAAACCAATTTTGTCTTTGCCTATACATGTGCAAGGAATACGGAAAGATCACTAAAGCTACACTTGGAACAATGTGACATTGTATGCTGTTTCTGTTTCATATATTAACTGCATTCAGATTCCCATTAATGGCAATGCCATATGTGCTGTCTTCAGATCTTACCCTCAGTTATACCTTTATTCTACCCCAGCAGATCCCAGCTGTTATTAAATACTGTGGCTGAAGTCCCCTTACAGCAAAGATTCCTCTCTAACAAATGTTCCAAACAATAGCCCAGTTTCTTGGCATAATTTTACTCAATTCCATGTAAGGACTATTTTTGAAGACAAAGTCTCTCAACTACTCTAGTCAGTTCTGCTGATGCAGAGATGAAAAAGCTGAATGCCCAATCTGAGAGGGCTCTGTGTTTAAAACGATAGAATTCCAGCACAACAAAAGAAATGCGCTTATCCCTGGAACTTGATTCTCCTGGGGTCCATACTGTAAGATTCCAAGCAGGGAGGGCAATTTCAGCCTATCAGAATTTTAAGCTACTATTTTTTTTCCTTATTCTATTTCTAGAGCATTCTGTCAGTGACTGCATGGCTCCCCAGTCCTGCCAAAAGGGTGAGAGTCCTTCAGGTCCAACGAACAGACTTCTGTAGTCCCACAAACTTCTTGCCAAAGAGGCCTCCCTGTCAGTGGCAGACCTGACAGAGATATCCCACAACAGCAAGCACACCATCAGATGGAGAAACAAAACCAAGCCCTTGCCCCCTCCGGTGGCCTCAGTAGCAAAGTCGCTCTTTCTTTGATCTCTGTCCGTAGGAATAACGTCATACACAGAAGCTTTTCTCCTTGGGCCTCTTGAACAGCATTCTTTCCCTCACCACAAAATGTTTTTCTGCTTTAAAAAATGAACTTGTTGCTCCAACCAGCTTGATATCTGGCGCTGGGTCTAGAACTTGAGCGTCAACAGTGAAGCTGAAATGTGTTTCTGGATTCTGTGGTCTCAGAGCGGTTAGCCTTCTCAGGCCAGATCAACCTTGGCAAATCCTCCATCAGGTTGCCCACATCCACCTCTCCACTTGGGTGCCCATCTCTTATCATCCTGAGCTTGACCTGAACAGAAGGAAATGTATCTGTGAAACAAATAGTGACCCTTGTTAGAGTGCCCATTATGTGCATGCCAAGAAACATGCCATGTTGGGGGTTAGCATTGTAGCATAGCAAGTTAAGTTACCACCTGCAGCACCAGAATCACCTATGGGTGATTCCTGGATGCTCCGGATGCTCCACTTCCCAACCAGTCCTTGCTAATATGCCTGGAAAAACAGCAGAGAATGGCCCAAGTTACTTGAGCCCCTGCCATCTATGTGGGGGACCTGGAAGTAACTCCTGGGTTCTGGCTTTGGCCAGGCCCAGCCACAGGCCATTGTGGTCTTTTGGGAAATGAACAGTCGATGAAAGACCTCTCTCTTTCATTCGGCCTTCTAGCATTCTCATGGGCGCCACAGGGAGAGCTGCCCCCTATGAGAGATTTACTCTTTTCATAAAGGAAGTAAGTGCCCCAAGAAGGCTGGATTCAACCCTGGGGCAAAGGAAGTTTGAAGGCCACTGGGTTAATTTCTACCCCTATACAGCATTCTCTCCCACTCTAGACTTACCCTCTATGCTACCTGCTGCAAGGAATGCTACGGTTTACTATTATTATTTTTAAAGACCAAGAATAAAAATTCTTGGAAAATTATGTAACTCAGCTTCAGCAAAATTATTCAAAACACTGCTATCACACCATCAAACCCCAGGATACACTCCCTTCTGGCTGTTGGGATTCGGGCTCCTAGCTGGAGACACTGTTGTTGAAGGCAGCACGGGCATACACCTGCTCTCTGGTTCCAGAAAAGCCTGTCTGTCAGGAATATGCTTTCCCCTCATGCATTTCCTTCTTAATTAAAATAACATTTTGAAAGTAAAATTATACAGGGTGTAGAATAAATAGTACAACAATAGCTGTGATTAATCTGTCAGAGATTGTATAATGTGATGCTAATAGGAAGGAATAAACTCCTGCTGCAGATCAAAGTCATCTCCCCACATGGAGAACTTTTAAAATTAGAATGATGATAAACAAGTTGCCAATCTGGGGGAAAGAAGCCACGTAGGCCTGCAGAATTAGCGAAAAAACACAGCCTGAGGACACCTCACAGCCCAGAGGGCTGGCAGTGGAGCAACAGGACTGGCTGGCATGCTTGTGGCTGTCTGTTGCGGCCAAGCACCTGGCACTCCTCCGTCCTTAACCTTGCGATGATCACACAAGCTTTCCTCCATCCACCCAGATATTAGTATGAGCCCATCCGGCTTGGCCCAGATCAGACCCAGGGTGTGTGTTAGGAGAGGGGCCGGTGAGGTGATAAGTGGCATAAATTCACTGGCATGTGTGCCAGGAGCGCAGTGCAGTGCAGTGAAAGAAGGTACATGCCATGTCTGCGTTGAGCACTCCAGTAAGCAATCCTCTCAGGCACCTTGCAGGTGGGAAATCATTTTAATTTGTAAGGAATGGGTTTAAGAGCTAAAGAAGCTGGAATTAGGTGACTGATCTTCCTGATTCTGAAATCTGGGCCTACTTCTTGGAACGAGGTGTAAACTAAGAGCAGAGTGTGACCTTGCACGTTCTACTTACATCCACAGAAAGGTAAATGAAGAAATAAAGAGCATGCACACAAGCACATAGCTATGCTGCAACTAAAGATGGAAGACCTACGTGCACAGGCCTGACTATAGGTGCTGGGAGGTCCATGGCCCCTGTCATTTGGAAGGCAGCTTTCAGTATGGGGTAGGGTGAGAGCGAAGGGAGACATCAAGTGAAGAGGCTTTTTCACTGAATGCGGGGAGTTGCAAAGGCCCCGTCTGAAGGGTAATGGTGCTGGAGAGCGGGATACTAGACCCATACTGTCCTTAGCAGTCACATCTGTACTGGGACCTCACAGATGAGCTGAGCCCACTGAGTGTCTTGGGGATAGAAAGGAGCCTGTGCAAAGGCCCACGGATGAGAGAGAGAGCCGAATCCATGGACATAAAAACGGTCTGTTTATGAAAAGCCCTGAAGCCAAGAAAATTATTTCTAGGGCTTGCCACTGACCCATGGTCTCCCAGATGTTGCCTTTGCTAAGCTTATGTGTAAATGCTTCCATGTTAGATGCATCTCTGCCATCTACTGACAGGCAACTATCTAATGAGCCAAGGGATTTCAGTCAGTAGTGTCTCAAACTTGCATGTATCGTCCCAACCTATTTCCTGTGGATGAAAAGCTGAGGGTGACCTGAGGTCCTCTGGAGCAAGGCAGCTTTTGGCCAGAGTCAACATGTGGGAGGAAGAGTGGTGCTGCTTAAAGCAAGCCACTTATCCTATATGCATTACCTGCAAGGAGATGCATGTTTCCCCATCCTAATCAGCAGGTGGCAGCTCAACCTGCACTTCAGCGCACCTCCAGAGACTCAGTGTGGTCCCAGGTATTCCCTGCTGGTCCCAATTGTTACCTATCTAACCTTGGACTAAGTAAGCAGAAACTAAATCAAGGCCATGGAGCAAATTAAATCAGCCTGCACGGCTGAGTAAAAATCATAGAGTGCCCTTAGTCTCCACAAGAGACCATTGCAGAGTCCCAGGACTTGGTTCCTTGGGAAGTTTCACAAATATTCATCAGAAAGCTGTAGTCCTGAGGGCCTGGGCTTTATAAATTAGCATGTCAGACTAGTTGCTTGTAGTTCTTGTTAGTTAGTTGCTCACAACTGTTGTGTTTAATTTATTCATTTATTCAAAAGCACCATGCAATAGTTGAGGGCCTGTTATACTACAATTGTTCTGAGGGTGTCAGGAGTCTAAAATTGAAGGATTTTATGTTTAGCAAAGATAGCAGACCGTAGCCTGCTGTACCAATGCCATAAGGGGATGTGTGCACATATATTCTCTATTGCATTTCCTAGGGCATGTGGTTTTCACAGGGTTCCTTGGGGGCTTTTGTAGCTGGAATGCAGAGTCCATACTCACATTCCCACAGCCAGGATGGGATTTCTGACTCCCTAGCAAGACAGTGGTTTTGATATCCAGGCATCCTCAATTGTGTGTGGGGGGTGTGTGTGGAGGTTTTGTAAATCCCTTAAATTCCTATTGGAGCCTAGAGCCAGTTTTGGAGGACTTGATCACAGTTTCCTTCTAAGTCTAGGGTGTGGGAGGCTCAGAGTGTGACTGAGAATGCGTTTGGGGTGTGAAGAGGAGAACAGCCCTGGGTATGTCCAGGAGAGACTACGACGTAGAAACTTGGGCCAGGTGAGGGGATAGGCCATTGGTCAGGGTCCTTGATCCACTCTTCAGCCTGCACTTCAGGGTGGGCGTGAATACCAATGAGTCAAGAAGTAGCAGGGAGCCAGAGAACACTGCTACATCTTGGTGATTTGGCAGAATGGTGAAGAACGGATTGGATAGATAGGGAAGTGAGCATGCCCACTGTGAAGACTCTGAGTTAATGCCATTCACTTGCTTCAGCCTGTGAGCAGGTGCAAATACCGTAGGCCTTGATATCATTTCTGACCTCATTACACATACCCTGGAATGCCCCAAAAGCCTCATGCCACCCTAAGCTGAAGACATCTGCTCCCCAGCCCACCACACAGGCTCCACCTGTACCAGCCCCACTTATAAAATGAACTGAGAAATATTCATCAAGACCAGTGCTAGAGCTAAGACAATGGTTCAGAGAGACAAGAATGTGTGCAAGACAGGATGGCACAGAGCTTCATTTTCTCCTTTTAAAAATATGAAATTTATACTAAGTGCAATGGGGCACCACAAATTGTCCAAGGAGCTCTCAGGTGATCAAATCCTCTGTCCTCTGAGCTTTCTTACCATCCTCTAAAGGTTGCTACACCAGCTTATGTGTCTGTCTCCCCATGGGATAGTTAGTTCTTCTATTTATGTATTTATTTATTTTACATGATTACACACACACACACACACACACACACACACAGCACTTCCATCTGCTGGTTCAATCCACAAGTGGTCACATTAGCCAAATCTGGACTGTTTCAAAGCCAGGAGCCAGAAGTTTCAATGGGTCTTCCACATGGGTTCAGAGTGCAAGTCTACTTGATTTCTCAAGTACGTTAGCAGGGAGTTGGATGGGAAGTGGAGCAGCTGGGTCTTCAACCAGGATGCTAGTACTTCAGGCAGCAGCTCTACCTGTTATGCCACAGCGCTAGTCCCTGGTAAGTTCCAATATGGCAGGAGACATCTCTTCCTGATCTTGCAGGATCCTAATAAATATGTTGAACTGAACCACTGACAATTATCCAGGGTGCCGCCAAGCCTACCCATCCTAGGACCACAGTGGCAATGTGAGGCTCCTGCTTGCCTCTGCACCACAGACTCACAGCTGTCAATGCAGGACCACGGGACAGGAAAGAGCAGCTGTGAGGCTCTGCAGGAGGAGTTTGGGCATCTAGGGATATTGTCCCAGAGGCATCGTTGGGGTAACTCCAACAGGACTGCCCTAACTCCATGGCTGGCGGGGACTATGCAGAAATGACCTGGTTAAAGATATACTTGCATTGTCTGTGGACTGGCAAGTGTTCCTGAGCACTTGCGCATGCAGAAGCAGAGTGAGAGAATCTCAGAGGCCCCTGAAGACAGCCCTGCAGAGGCCTGATGTTTGCACAGTGGCCCTGAGATCTCAGGGTCCCCTTTGGGGACAGAGCCAGAGCACTATGAGAAGGTAGAGATTCGCAGCATCTGGGATCAGCACAATAATGTCAGGCCTTAGTCCCATGTCTCACTCTCTAGCCACGTCCAGCTCATCACAATCACAATGTTCTTACCATGGGCCTGGCTTAGAATGCACAGTAACTAATACACATTCGTTCAAGAGTTGAGACGAGTTCCTAAGATCTAAGCGCCCTAGGTCTTGCTGATACCCAGCACCTAGAATGTGAGTGGAATATAATAGGTGTTCAGAAATTATTTACTTAATACATTTAATCAACACAATTATAAGAAATCATCATAATCACAGCTTAGAGAAAAAGGAGAAATCCTTCTTCCAAGGTCACACTAGCTTCAACTAACAAGGAAGCTACATGGGCTAAGCCTTGCCAGTTCCCAGTTGTGGTTGGGCTGGGCTGGGCTTGCCTGTGGTGCCCCTGCAGGAGAAGAGCAGAACGATCCTGGGCTTGGTGATAAAACCTGGTGCATTGCTGGGTTAGAGCAAGGACAAGGACTGAGGAGCACATATGAGATAGCACACTGGTACCTGGGCAGGTGGCCAAACCAAGAACTTGCGTAGGATTTTGTGCACAATGGACACTCAAAATCTTGGTTGCAGAGGTCAGAGATGAGGCTGTGTTAGAATCCTAACATTAGGAGATCTTGAAGAAGGAGGTGCTTGCAAAGCCCAGGACTGCCCTCCAGCTCCTCTTTAGAGACGTGCACCTTCATAGGCCAGCCAGGGAAATGAGAATGGGGTAGAAAGAGAGACAAGAGGTTGTCAGGCAAGGAGCTAGGGACAGGTGAAAGGGGAAGGGTAGCGCATTTAACAGCAGGGTTTTCAAGGTTCAGGTTCAAATCTACTCTGCCCTTTGACCATATCCTCATTTCCCCCAGCTGCAAGACCTAAAAAGTGCCTTCCTTCTTTTTTAGACCTTCAATTTCCTTCTCTCCAGTTGGACAGCACCTAATGGCTAGGGCTCATCAAAGAGCCCTGCCCTAGGTCTGCAACTTGCAGGCACTTTAGTGTACTGCTGGTGGTGATGTTATTGCAGCTGGTAACCTTTATGAAGATCCTAGTTCAGAAGGGGGTTGGGGAGGGGAGGGGAGGAAGATAGAAACCAGATTGTTGGAGCTACAAAGAGGCAAGGCGGCAGTGCAGATCACCTTGTTGAGGAATGTAGTAGGAAAGGAAAGGAAATTGAGAAATCCAGGGCTTGGCTCCTGGTGCCTTTAAGAGAAAAATCAATTGAATGTTCACAAGCAAAAGGGAGGGAACTATGGAGATGTGGAAACTGAGGAGACCAGAAACAGAGAGAGAGAGAGGAGAAATTCCAACACAGGCCAGGGGGCTGGCGGGGGGGTGGGGCTAGAGGAGAAGGGGGTCCCCCCCCCAACTCTCTCTGTTCCCTTAATCCGCTTTTGCTAGAGGCCTGGGCTTGGCAGATCTCACTCTCAGCCTCTTCTAGGGAATGTATTATTTGCATAGCAGTCAGGAAATCTGAACTCCAGGCGTCACACCAGTCACTGGTCCCAGCTCTCGCCTTCTTATCCACAGAGAAGCTGACTGGAGCCATCATGATTCGAAACGACTTCATGAACATGATTCTAAACTACTTCATCTTCCTGAAACATTTCCTGCCCTGAAACTTTCCCTTTCATCTGATTAAGCAGTAAGACAGAAAGGAGTGCTGGAGGCAAAGCTGTCACTTTCTCCAGCCACTGGGACCATCTTTGGTATGTCACAAGCAGAGCAAACTGATCCAGACGTTCCGCCCTGGCTGGCCAATTGCTACAGAGCCTGTTGCTGTTTTAAATAGCCATGCACTCTGTCCTGGCCTTCTGGAGTGAAGCAAGGAATGGGCAGGACATTTGTGCTCAACTGAGTGTGGCTGTTGATGAGGCACTCGATGGCTGTTGGCTCTTGAATCCTCAGAAATAACAATGACAGTACACTCCGCAGTCTGTCCTCCAAGTCAGCAAATGCATAGCTGTTGGTTATTTTGATACCCTGGATAAAAGGCTCTTTCGAGAAAATTAGAAAAAATGTTCTTATCCTCAGCTTGTCTTCACCATTCTTTCTGGCCATCATGTGCTCAGCTGTTTCTCATTGCTATAAATGCAGCTGGGCAAGCAGTGAGGTCCTTCTCTCAGTGACCCAAGAGGAAGACACTTCCATTCCAGCCTTTCATGACAGTGAAAGAGGCAAGAGGAAAGCCACCTTTCTCTGGTGCCTGCGCTGAGGTCCACCTGATCTGGGAATCAATCCACTGTGGCTGGGTTGCCTGCCAGCCACAAATGACTCTCTTCATTGCGGGCTTCAGCAAACACCTTCTATGCACAGTGCCCAACAACCAGGACCACACTAGAACACAGGCTGACTGGGTACAGGGCCCATGGCCATCTCATAGAGACTGGCACCAAGTCAGCTCATGCTAAACCTTGGAAGCTCCTACACATTGACTGTTTACAGGTTCTAACTGAGTCAAGATTCTGAAAGTTCAGGCATAGGAGCAGATCTTATGAGGGAGGAGAGAGCTCTGATTAAACCAGTATGTGCCATAAGAATATGATCAGCCATTGGTGGTGGGGGGCAGCGAGGCTAGGATTCTGCTCGCATCAATTTTAAATTTCCCTCTTAACATACCACATGAAAAAGAACCACAAGTGCCCCAAATCCTTTTGTCCTTCTGGATGACGCCACAAGGACACATGTAAAGCTCTGCATTCACCAACCAAACTACCCGTTATTCCAGAATTTCTAATTTCATCCTAAATTCTCAGGCAGCTATAATGGAAAGCTAGGGGCTAGTACTTCCAAAGCAAGTTTATACACGGGTGTGATGGATGGATTAAATGATCCTATTGTTTGGGAATCCCTTTGTTTAATCAATGATGATAAATTGCCTAATGGACCACCCTGGCTGTGAGGTTACTTGGTCAGAAAGGGCTGTTTATGGAGGTCCCTGGCCTCTGACCCTCACCTCTGAACTGTGCTCAGACCCACCCCCCACCCCGCCTGAATCTGAACAGCTCAGCAATAAGGAAGCCTTTAACTCAACCAAAGTCCGTGCCCACTTCCAGTTCTTACACTTTCTTCCTTCCTTCCTCATCATCCTCCCCACAGAAATAAACTGCATAGACTTGGGAAAGGGGTCAATGGTGGACAGAGAAAAGAGTGGAGAACTCTGTCCAAGCTAAGCCAAAGGATGTGGAAATGGCCAGGCAAGGCTGAGCATAATGGGCCACTTTGCACATCTAGCAGGTGTCCTGGGCCTGCCTAAGGTCATCAAGGGCAGTTGTGTTGCCTGATGTGATGTCACCCATGACTCAGGACTCAGGGAGACTCAGTACCTCTCTCTCTCTCTCCATTACGCTATTTCCATTCATTCCTCCCTTGCAGAATGCACATAGTAGGTAGAGACTCAACATGTTTTTGCTGAAGCCAGAAGCAAAGACATCAGCCAAGCCCCTTACAGGAAGCAGAAGGGGTACAGATTTTTAAAGCCCTGTAATTCTCTAGCACATTATCCCAGTTAATGATGCGCACTGTTGAGAACTCTGGCTCAAGTGGTACTTCTCCCTGGGAACGGCCTGAGCTCAAGGGCAAGCCGGCTTGAGCCAGGCAAACTTCCCTGACAGACCGTGGACTCAGGGAACCCAAGAAATCTTGCAAAGGCCACCTCACCACCGGTTTGCATAAAGTGGGATTGGGACAGGACCTGGAAAAGGGAAGAAGGCTCATTGTCTGTCTGAGGTCAAAGACTCCTTGCAACACCAGTGAAAGCTACGGATCCTCGACCCAGTAAGATGCAGGCATCACAGTAAGATGCAGGCATCAGACACACACTATAAGCCCAGCAGTGATTTACAGGAGGGCTGAGGACCCCAGGCTGGCTTCATGTAGGGACTGAGGTCTATCATCTGAAATCTGAAGTCCACTGCCCCTGAACCTTGCTGAAGTCGCTCCTGCCCCACAATCTGGCCCTGGCTGGGCTCTGGCAGCCACTGCCCTTCCTGGTGCCAGAAGGCCAAGGGCACGTGCACCTTGCGCGGCTTCCCTGGGTGCTTAGCCCCTTCCTAGGGTGCTGGAGCAGGTGACACTTGGGGCACCAAAGACACAGCTGGGCAGTCCAGGAAGGCGCTGGAGGGCGGGCAGGCAGGCGATCAGCAGCGTGCGGAGGCAGGGCCCAGCGGCCAGGGCAGCGCCGCGCAACTCCGCCCCGCGCGGGCTCAGGAGCGTCGGGGCCCCGCACCCCTGCCCAGAGCTCCAGAAAAGCCCCAGCCCGGCTTCGGCCACGCATCCCCTCCTACCCCAGTGCGTTTCCCTTGGACTTCTGGAGGTGGGTTGACCTCCGGAGGGTGGAATCCTTCCCTGGCTGGGACCGGCCAGCCCGCCCAGGAAAGAGAGGGTCCCGAAGACCCTCTACAGCCGTGGACCTCGGCACAGCCACGGCAGGTGCGGAGCTGGAGGTGGGGAGGGGTGGGGTGGGGGGCAGGATTTGGAGCGGGTGTGACTCAGGAGTCCGGGAGGAGGGGCTAAGAATTCAAGAAGCCTGTGCTGGAGCAGCTCGGAGCTCCGGCTCAGCAGAGAGCGCTGGCAGCCCGAGGGGAGCGCCGCGGTGAGTCAGGCTGCCCCGAGCCGAGCCCTTGAGGGGCGCAGCGCGGGCGCCGGCGGGTCAGGGCGGCGGGGCTCCGTGGGAGACTGTGCATAGAGCCCGGGCTGGGGAAATCCCCAGACACCCCGAGGCTCCCGCGGACTGAAGGGCAGCCCGGGAGAGCTTTGTCCCGAGTGGGTGTTGGGGCGCGTGAGACCCTCGGCTGGCGAGCGGTTGAGTCTTAGGGAGCGGGGGCTCCATCTGTGGTCCCGGGTCTCGGTCCCGGGATGGCCAGAAGTGCCTGCAGAAAGTCGCATGGCTGTTCTGGGGACCAGCTCGAAGGCTAGAAGAGGACAGCGCACAAGTGCGGGAGAGCGAGTGCGCGTGGCGAGAGGGATGCGCGGGCTGCAGGCACGCTGGGTTGGCGGGTGGTGGCTTGCAAGGCGGAGGGCTCCTGGGTGCCGCAGGGGCGAAAGCGCTCTGTTGCCCTCCAGGTCTCAGGAGGAACCAGCCAGAGGGCGCTGGAACTGGTACAGGGAACTGAGGGAGGGTCTAGGGGGTCCGACGGCGTGTCGCAGGGGATCTTGGGGTCCCGATTGGGGTCGCCTCAGGTTACCCAGGCAGGCCTGTGTAACAAGAATGTTAGGGGTCAGCATGTTAGGATCCTTCATCAATTCGCGCTACACATCCTTAGGGAGACTGTCAAGGCAAAGCCCTGCTACTTTGGGTCACAAGCTACACCTCCAGCTGTCTGTTGCCAGGTGTGGGAGAAGCAGGCAGGGAAGGCTGGGGTGGGCAGCGCCTTGGGTTCCAGCAGTGTGGCTGGAGGGGCAGAAGATCATTCAGGGGTCAGGAAGCTGCGACTTACAGCCAACATAAACAAGCGACTTTGCTCCGCTTGCTTGCCAGGCTCCTACTTCGGAGAAAAGAAAAAAAAATCTCTGTGATTCTCTCGTGGAAGATATTTTCTGCTTGAATTTTCTCTTCTCTTGTGACTTGTGAGGTGAAAAAGAGCCTGCTTGCTAAGCTGGTTCTTCCCAGTTGTTCCAGGTTGGAAGTTGTAACAGTTTGAAGGATAATTTATGGGTGTCTTGTGCATTAAAGTATATTACAGCAAAGCCTTTTGGGTGCTGTGGGTATTAAGGAAAACTTAGTGCACATTCCCAGCTGGGAACCAAAATAGTGCTCTCCTGGGTGTCTCTGTCATCTGAGGCCAGCAGAAAAGGCATTTGATGAATTGTCCTGGCTCTGGTTATCCGCTGGGCACACCCCCTGCCCCGCTGGGCCCTCCCCTCCTCCAGGCCGGCGTGGCCAGCTGCGTTCTGCGAATTCAGAAACAGTGATGGAGGGCCCTCCAGCGATTTGTCCCTATGATCCTCAGACTCCTGAAGCTGTCAGTGAAGTCTGGGGGAACTGTTTGTCCCTGTGCAGCGGTGCTGACAAGGGCTGGCTTCGACCTTTGGGGACTCTCCTGATGAGGAAGTTGTCGCCCCCAGCACCACCTGCAGTGCTAGCTGGGGATGGCAGTACTCCCAGGGGCCCAGGGAACACTAGCAGCCCCCAGGTGAGAGTGGTCTGCAGGTGGAGACCACTACAGCAGATGCCTCTCACTAGGAAGTTGAAGGGGTACGGGTTTGTGTCACGTGCTGTCAACTCCTCCTCTGTTTCCTAACATTTGTAGACGGGTGAGAAAAGGGACACCTTGTCAAGCAAACTGTTAGAAGGCTCTGCAAATAGGACTGTGGGTCTGGAAGAGATGGTTCAACAGAACTGTAAGAGCATCTCAGAAGGCTTCTTACGCAGCTACAGTTACTCCTGCCTTTCCTGGGCAGCCTTCTTACTGCTAAAGCCATCCAGCCTCTCTCTTCTCCCCTTCCCCCACCAGAGAATTGGGCTGTCTGCAGGTGGACACCGTAACGCCAAGGGCTCTTTCCCTGCATTCATTCCTTAGTAAGAAATGTGGTTCTCACTTTCTATTATTCACCTCACTACTCCCCCCTGCCCATGGGACAGTGAGAGCCCAGGATAAGGCCTTTCCCTCCCGTTCCCTTTCAGGCAGAGAGCTATGCCTTGGCCAGGAAGGGGGCCCCAGCTGCCGACATCAGCAGGGAGGGCAGGGCATGGCAGGGCAGGGCTGGAGCCCGAGGGCAGTTTCTCATCCTTGCTGAGATTAAAATGATGAGAAAACCACACAGCTTTACTTTCATGTTAGTGCTGAGAGCCACTGCTGTTCACGGAGGGGTGCCCTGTTGGGGCATACTGGCTGTAGCCCCCAGAGAAACCGTGGATGGACTCGGTCCCTGCTCTTCTATTCTGGGTGCAGAGTGGAGCCAAGGCACAGACCCCCAAGTAGGCACTCATACCAGACAGGAGACCAAAAGTCATGCCTTTTAACTTCTCTCAAGAAGAACTTGGAGGAACTTCAGGGTCTGGGGCTAACCTTGGAAGCCTTTGCTGCCAGCAAATACTCACTCTGCTCCCAAGAGGCTATGGAAGGTTTGTGAAGGTTTTGCATGGCTCTCTGGGTATCTGTGGGCAAACAGCCTATGCTCCCAGAAGGTGTCTCTTTCTTTGCTTAGCATCTCTAAGCTTGTAAACCATCAGTTCTTGGGCTCAGGTGGGCCTGAGAAGCCTACTGCATGGTGGACCAGCTTCACAAAACAGCACATGACGGCATCTGGAAGATAAATGAGGACCAAGGAATTTTGCCCAGCCCATTCCTAGGTATCTTACTTCCTGATGGTGAGAGAAAAGTTAAGACATCAGATCCTAGTAGCAGCAAGACCAGGATGACTTTGAGGCTGATAGGCAGCGGGAGAAACTGAGGCATTGGGGCTAGCCTTTCGGTTGAGTGTGCACAAGTGTGGAAGTGTTGCTATTTGAGCCAAGAATAGAACGTTAGCCGCAAAGTTTAGTCAAGACCAGAAAAATGAAAACATACGATGGCAATGAGTTTCTTGTGGTTTGGGATGTTTGCCTTGCTCTTCTGCGGGCTGCTTTACAGGCTTTGGAGGAGCTGCTGTAGACTGCTGGCCTCTGCCGACCATACAGTCGAGATTGGATGAAAAAATCAGCATGGTCTCTTCTTGCTTTGCTCCTGTATTTTGGGAAAACTCCCTGCAGTGGTTTTCTCAGTTGTGGCAAAGGAGGAAAAGTTGCTTCGTGACATAGAGCAAGTCATTCAGTTGCTGAATCCTCACTTTCTTAAAGTATAAGACAAATGCAAGTCTTGGCTAAGGATGACCAATATGTACAGTGCAGGAAGTAAAGTGTTTTTGCCTCTTCTACTAAAAGTTGGAAGCCATGTGAGTTGTCACCCCAAGAACTTTAGATGGGGCCAAAGGCTTGTCTTGAAGATTAATCCTGCTCCCAACTGAGAGCTCCCTTGAAGGGAGTTCAGAAGCTGCTGTTGGGGCATTTCTTAGTCACTGAATTGGGGTCCAGAAGTGCAGTCCAGGGCTTCATCCTTCAAGAGCCAGCATATCAGGTCTTTGGGAATTATTCTCACCTTGTGTCAACTTTTGCCTTTTGTGAGTAGAGGGGGACTGCAAATGACCCCCAGAAAGAGAGGGAAAAGGGCCAGGTGGTAGCAGAGGCCACCATATGCTTAAAAAAAAACATAAGCAGACTGGCTGCCTGCAGGTACGCAGTGCTGGGAGGAAACCCTCCCTCTCAGACCCCAGGAGTCCCCTTCCCCAAAGCAGAAGCCCCTTCCCACCCTAGCACTGATAGCACTTTACACAACTCGAATCCATGTGGATGATAAATTAATACAACTGTGCCCAAGCTGTGAGGGTAAATGAGAATCAGTAATGTGCTATGTCCTAGAAAAAAATAGACTGGCAGTGCTGCTGGAGGGACAGTGCTTGTGGCACTGGGTTTATTCACAAGTAGAGCAGACTACGTTATCCTCACCTCTGTCCCAAGGTCTCACTCTGGGGCAAAAAATAGAACCAATTGTTTATTTATAGTGCAAAGGGATAAAATGAGTAATATCTTTGGAGCGTATTATAGGAACATGTACTTACTACTCATTCACTCCCAAGTTGTTACAAGTCGAGAAGAAAACTGGTCAGAGGTGGGAGAATTCGGAGCTGATTTCAAATCAGGACCTCCTCTAAAAGCTGGATATAAGAAACTAAAAGAGATTCCTTAACTGGAGCTGGTCTGATGATGACGTTTTGAGGTGGGACTGGCAACAATGCTTTGTGAATTGCTCAAGAGGCTGGCCAACCTCTTTCACGTGCGGGAAGTCATTTGATTAGTAGTAGTATTAGTCAGAGGCAGGCAGTCTGGATTTCCCTGAGAATTTACCACTGTATTGAGCACAGTGCAAGGTTTGGCACTGCCTTGGGTGACTGCTGCAGGTGGGAGCCCTGCCTGGGGAGGAATCTGTCTTTGGTGTCAGTGGGGGCAAAGAGCCTCAGTATGTTGCACAGAAGCCAATTCCACAGCAGGTAGTGACCATCCTGACAGCCACAGACTTTACTGTCTCTACCAGGGGCTGGATTTTCTGTTCTCTTCCACTGTTCCTTCAGTGGCAAGCCTTAGGGGCATATGTCCACTCTGCTCTGCCTGCTACTCCTACGCGAACGCAAGGAGTACTGTTCCAACTAGGGTAAGCCTCGACAGCACAGGTGTTGGCCAGCCTGGGAGGTGAGAGGGAGTACCCCGTCTGTAGTCCTTCACCAGTGTGGATGACAACACACATTACTCATAAGGTGACTTTGCATTTCTCATCAGCTCAGTCTGGTGCAAAGGCAGCCTATTTTTGGATCTGAGTAGACCTGGTTTGGAGGTCAGCAGCCTGAGATTACACTTCATCTCTGTGAATAACCATGAACTGGACCCTCCATGGACTGTGGGAGATGCCAAGAGAGGTGGCTCCCTGTGGATTGTGGCTTGCAGTTTCTGATGCAGAATCCTGTTGGATGCCAACTGCCTGAAAGATGCTAGGCTGGATAGAAAGTTTAAAGTTGACAGAGACACAGGAGGGCTTCTTCCATGTCTGTTTCCTCCTCTATAACTCAGCAGGAGTTCCCACCTGTTGGTGCCTGTTGGGAACTAAGCAGGATGCTGAACACAGTCCAGCGACAAGGACCTGGTGCCACTCAACCAACATGAGCTTCCCTGCCTCATGACCCTCTATGGGAGAGTCTTACACTTCTGCTTTTGCACTTCTGGTTGGACAGGCTCAGCTTTGTCTTCTTTCACGTCTCTGTGCATAAAGCCTTGCTGCATGGCAACAAGAATCTTCTTTGGGGACCTTGAAGTCTTCTCCAGGAATCTCCTCACCTATATTTTGACTTTCTGTAATGAGCATTCTCACTGTGATAGACTTTCAATCGCACGTTGCATTTTAAAATCATCTTTGCCTCATGACCCTCGGATAAAAGAGGACTCATGGGTATTCTGTAATTCTCTTTTGGAGGGAGGCAAACTTCTCTTCAGACTTCATCCCAGGAATATTATGCAATGCTCTTGAACTCGGGGGCTGCTCCAGAATGGCAGTTTTTACTGGCAGCTTTGAGTGTTTTTGGTTCTTTACCCCACATAACAACCCCTCTGCAGCTTCAGGATTGTTAATATCGCACCGTGTTTACAAGGCAAGGGGGAGGAGCCAGGGAGTTTCTGTGGCAGGCAGTGGGGGTTTGCACTCCCCGAGACCAGGACGGGCAGGGAGGGGTTGGGAAGGACCATCCTGGAAATTGCATGTACCTTCGAGTGAAGGGCGACCCAGGGGATGAGGGTCCTCTGTGTGTCAGTGTTGGGATCTCATTTTCCTTTCTTCTTGAGTGTTTGTGTGACTGTGCTATCTGGGGCCCTGGGAGGTAGTCAGACAGTTGAAGGCTGCTGTAAGAGTCAAAACTAAATTTACTCCAGAGGTCCAGGCAAGCCACAGGATGGTGGCATGGGGGAAAATTAGAAATGGTCACCCCTGTGGAAAGGGGGCGGGGTCAGGACGCCTGCCTGATTCTTGGCAAGGATGTACATCCCAGAGAGAGCTCCACTTCTAGATAAGTGCAAGCTTTGCATGCGTAACTTCTTTCCTTCCAGAACATCCCAAACACACCACACAATCCTCTCTCTGAACTTCTTATCTTCTTACCTAAATGAACACACATGGAGCAGTCAGGAGCAGCTTGAGAAGTACTGTGTAGCTCCCAGGGCTCAAAACAAAACAAAACAAAACAAAACAAAAACTCCAGAGATTTGATTGACAAGGAGACCTCCCCAGAGGCGTTCTGAAGGAGGTGTTCTCCAGGCTGGGGAGAGGGGTTGTGGCAACTCAAAAGCTCTGGACGTAAATAAGACAGAGTTTGCTTTGGATCTGGGTGCTGCCTCTGATGACCCCTGTGACTGCCACACTTGAGCCCTGCGAGCCTCAGTTTCTTTGTCTGTGAAAAGGAACCATCAGGATGATGTCAGAGGATACAGTTGGGAGGGGGAGGGGAGAAAACACTGGAAAGCCCTGATTACAGGCAGCAAATGGTCAGAAAGCCTCAACTCCAACCCCGCCGCCTGAGTAGGTGGGTGTTAGCCAGTGCAGAAGGGACTGTGAATGAGTTAGAAGGGGCCCTCCGGGAGCCTGGGGACAGTCACTGTGCAAGGACTGGGCCTGCCTTGGTTTATCTGCCACGGAAAAGCACAGAGGGCACAGGCTCACTTTCTCCTCTCCTGCCTTCTTCCTTCTTTTGCCTGGGGGCTTGTGACTGCTTGCCTAGTTGCCGCATCTGAAACCCACCCTTTAAAAGCTCAGCCCAGGCTGCTACAGAAAGAAAAAAAAAAGAAAAAACAGCCTTGCACAGGAGAAGTGCTCCGGGAGGCTGCACTAGGAGGCTGTAGAGACACGCACAGCAAATATTCCAGGAATTCTGAGGAATCGAAAAAAAATTCGTAAATCTGGATTTCTGCACAAGGCCATCCCAGGAACATGTTTTCTCAATTAGCGCACACATTGCTTCGAGTGAAGTCACTGAGCCCACAGCTCGCCCGGGCTGACTTGCGCTGAGCCACCTGATCTGATGGTGCCAATGCGGCCCTCATGCTTAGCTCTCTGGAATGAGCCCTTGAACCTGTACTGGGCTGCTGTTGCCCATGCTCTGCTGAGAAGCCATCTGACTTGGTTTGCTGGAACCACAGCACTGCCCTGGATGTGGACACCATTGTTCTTTTCCTCCTGCCTTGACTGTAAGGTGACTGCACCCTGCCCGGTGGGGCAGATGAGACGTTCAGGAGGTGAAGGCAGAGAGCAGGTGATTTTGCACAAGAGTGCATCAACCGCTGCCAGTCTTAACTCTCAGAGCCCGAGATGTTTTCTAGATGGCTTTTGGGATGGACTGTTTTCCAAGCAAAAAGCTTCATCAGGTATTTGCCATGTCTACAGGGAGGATGGTCCTGTGTGCATCCAGGACAAGATGCCACCCAGCCTGGCATCCACTAGGACCCACAGCTGGTGGCAGGTGTTGCAAATCAACCTCCCTGGAGTACAGGCAAGACAGTGTTTTCAAAGTACAGTTGGAGAGCCATTTGTGAGTTCTGAGGCAATGCAGCAGTATACTTTTTTTTTAATAGGCTCGAGTAAAACATCATCATGAAGCTTCTGATTGTGTAGATGTGTACATGTGTGCAAGCTGGCTTGTGATGGAAAGTGAATTTTCCCTAACAGAGTCATAGTAAAAAATGGCAAAGAGGTACTAATATGGATGACAGCATGACCTAGAAAAGGGTATGTCTCTGTATCCACACAAACATGAGGTTCACTCCTAGCTCTGTGGTGCATCCTTGTGTGCTTTTGGTCAGTTTAAGTCTTTGTGTACCAATGTCCCCATTTGTAGTGTGGAACTAAAATCTCTCTTGGTGAGCTGCTGTGTAGGTTAAGCCACAATGGTGTGCAAAGTATATGGCACAGGGCTGCCATCAAAGCAGGTCCTGCAAGTGAGAGCCATTGCATGCTTCTCTTCTTTTCCTCCTCTCCCCTGCCAGCTATTCCTCTTTGTCTTTTCTTCCTCATCTCCTTCCTCCTTCTCTCCTCTTCCTTTTCCCCCCCGTGACGTATTTCCTTTCCTGTGACCTCTCAGCCTTATCAGTCATGACTCCCTCACATGTCTGCCCTGAGGTTTGCCTTTTCCGCAGCAAACCTGTCACACAGGCAATGATGTGTTTGGTCTCTGTTTCCACCTTCTCCACCGTCTTTCTCCCCGCCCCTGCCTGCACACTCACAGAGCCATCTTTCTTGGATGACCTAGACATGACCATGACAGTAACAGCCCAAGGGCCACGATCCATACTGCTATATCACTTGGAGCCATTGAGGGGGTATCAGGGGCTTCCTGAGACAAACACTTTGATTCTAGTGGGATGCAATGACTTTGGCAGAGGTTCAGTGCCCACCAAATCACTTAATTCCTCCCTCACTTAGTTTTACGAAGACTATGGAGCCAAGAGACTACTGATATGTTGATCTTGTCAAAATTCTAAGTTCTTTCCTGGAACAGAGAGTTTGGTACTTTTATCATGAGCAAGGCACTTGGCCTCACCAGAGTGGAGACTGAAAATTCTCTCCAGGCAAAAGCAGTTCTAGGGATTTTTATGTGGTCACTGGAGCTCTCCTTCAGGGAAACTCCAACCCTACTGCTACCTCCATCCCTAAACCCAGCCATCCCTTAACACTCCAGTTCCCAGTGGAAGGCACAGGAAAGTGTGACCGCACTCCGGGTTGGCTTTAAGGCCACAAAGGTGAGCTATCCCAATCTTCTTGAGAGCTTGGCTAAAGCAGGCTGTGAGGATGGATCACCGAAGAGAAAGTGGTGGCCTGTTTGTTCTCAGGGAAGCCCTGCCTCCCCCCTGTTCAACTCCCCTGTTCCCTTGGGGCCCATTCTCCTTCCCATTAGATTCCATTTTCCCCACTGAGACTCCAAGAGGATTATTTGTGACATTGTCTTGAAAGCTGAATTCCTGTCCAGACTGAAGGTTGAATGTCCCTTTCCCGACAGCGAAGACATTCCCCGTGGGGGCTGCAGGGTAATGGGATTCTAGGGGAAAGCGGGGGAAAGATGTTCGAGAGCATCCCCATGCTTGTTAGGTGCCCTCCTCTCCTCTCCACCATTCACTTCCGTGTTCCCTGCAAATGTAATTTTCAGGTAAATTGCAGGTTAGCTGAGCATTTACAGCACAAGAGAGACCTTGGTCACATCCTACTGAGCCCCACGTCCCAAGCAGGTGGATGACATTGACCTAAACACCAGGGAGCTGAGCAAACAGCAAGGAAGTCAGCAAAGACACATTTCATTTCATTGCTAGGGCACCTGTGTTTGAAGGAAAAGCACATGCTGACTTACTTTTTCTGTGTTCCAAAGAGGGGAGACTGTGGGTTCCCCCATCCTGTCTGAAACCCATAACCGCAAATGGAATCAATTGTCCTAGAAGTGACACACCACCAGGAATGCTTCTTATGCTAGAGAAGGAGTCCCTTTTGTTTCATCTGGGTCTGAGAGTGATGTGACTGAGCTTTCACAGGAAAATTGTGACTGCTTCAACATGTTTTCATTTTCCTTTTTTTTTTTTTTAAGAGGTCAGACACTGAAGCTTGACTCAAGACTTCTATCCCACTGTCAGCACTTCAGTATCTTGGAAGTGAAAGAAAATATTTTGGGGGTGAATCTGAAGTGCTGTTGTTTTTGAATTTTTTTAAAAAAAGAGCAAGATGCATCAGACATGAGAGAGCTAAATAAAACAGCAAGTATGTTTTAAATGTATGTTTGAAAGTGTCCTTATGATTAAGCAAAGAGAGAGAGTTATATATTAGCACAGTACGCAGAATGCAGCTTCTAGTCATTTCTACATCCTTAGTGAAAGCATACCTCTTACAGAACTTTGAGTGGTATTCCTTGGTTCCAGGGGAAATACCACAAACTCCATAGCTCTCTTTCTCTCTCAATCACTCTTAGATTGTGAAAGTTCTCTCTCTCTCTCTCATTCTCTCTCTCTTTCTCTCGCAGATGAGGAAAAAAAAGTGGCCAATTAGGTATAAATCATTTATTCAGTTCAATACTAGTTAGATTTAGGAGATGGGGAATTTGTTCCTGGGTCAGCTTCTTACCATCCAGGATCTTTCTGAATCTTGTTCTTACTCTGTGAACTGAGAAAAGTTGAATTTTCCCTGCCTACATGACAGGACTCTGCACTGAACACTGTTGATAGATGGGGAATGCCAAAGCTGTCGACAGAATAGGTCAGATGTGAATCTCTGGACAAGAAGTATGGGATTCCAGGGCAAGGCTTAGTTGGGTGAGGGAATGTGACAGTTGCCTGCCTTGAGAAGCAGCACTGTCCAGATGCAGTGGATGTGAAGTACCCACATCCCACCTGGGCAGAAAGGAGGCCTGTGCCAGGCACTGAGTAAGAACAGCAGGGACCAAGGGCACTGTGGGGAAAAGCCTGAGTCCAGAGTACCAGCTTTGGGCATAGGAAGCAAGCTGCTGCAATCCT
Organism: Ochotona princeps; assembly: GCF_030435755.1. Lineage (NCBI taxonomy): Eukaryota > Metazoa > Chordata > Mammalia > Lagomorpha > Ochotonidae > Ochotona > Ochotona princeps. The sequence goes on along the minus strand of NC_080833.1, from coordinate 98,234,086 downwards.
CTGATTCAGTTTCTGCAACTATTAAGTGGGACTCATGCCACTAGCTTCAAGTGTGGGGGTTAAAGGAGGAGACTGGAGTGAAATCATCCTGTTGTATAGTGCATGACAGCAGCTCAGTGTCATGGTGAATATAGACACCAATGAGTGCCTGGGAAGCCTCCCCTCTCCACCGCATGGCCTGGTTGAGGATGGTCAAGAGCACAGGCACTGACAGTTCTGGGTTCCGTGGGAGACATCCAGGTCTCCTGCTGTCCCTTCCTCAGCGATGGCCCTACTCCTCCTGGCCTCTAAATAGAAAGTGTTCTGGAATCCAGGCCAGGATCCTCTTTCATTTTCTGAATCACTCTCTTCCCTAGCATTAAATGCAATCTAGTCCCAACCTAGAGTGTGCCCTGGGGTTCCAGCCATTGCATTTTTCTGACCTGTCAAGTGGCCTCTCAAAATTTGAAGTTTTGACTTCAAACTACTCTTCTCCTGGATGTTTCTGCCTTCCTCATTTTAGAGATCGGCATAAGGATTCCCACAGAATAACATGAAAATCATCCTTGATTCTACCTTACCTCCTCACCTTTCATATCCAACCACCAGCAAATCTCACTGACTTCACCTTTAAACTACACATTGACTCCACTGCCCTATTAGTCCAAGCCACCACTCTGCTTCACTTTTGTTCGTTTCATCCAACAGCAGCCAGGGCGCCTTTGGAAACCAGAAGCTCCGCCATGTTACTACGCTGTGCTCTAGTCTCTGAGAACTGGCCCCTGGTTGTATGTAGATACAAGTCACACATGGTCTTATTCCTGTGGTTTTTCTGGAAACAGTTTTGGCTTTCACAAGGTGGGGCTTGCTACAGACAGAGGCAATGGGCACTATTAAACACCCAATGGTACACAGGATAGTTCCCCACCATGCAAGGGTCAAATATCCAGAGGCATGGGAAGGTGGAAGACCCTGGCCTTTCCCAGCATCTTGTGTGGTTCCTATCTTTGTGTGTGATGTGGCAGGCATGTGGGCCATCCGCCTACATCTGCAGGTCATCAGTGTTCCTGTCCTAGGGCCTTTGCACCGCCATTATCTGCACTTGCCCACCCTCCTGCCCCTCACATGGTCAGTCTATGTTCATCTCAAGATCCGCTCAGAAACCACTTTGAAAAAACCTCTTCCCCACCACAGGCAGAGAGCCTGCCAAAGCCTGCTTTCATTATTTCATCACACAGTTTTGCCTTTTTTTTTCTTGTTTTATGATTGTCTGCTTCACAGACATGGGAGAATGAGGCCAGGAACTCGGTTTGGTTTATCACAAAGTCTGTCATACAGTAGCAGCCCAATAAGTATATGCTGGTTGCGGGATACAACAACAAGGTGTAAGAATGGCATGACCATGGCTTACTACAGAAGGTAGGAAAGGAAAAGCTCAAGGACCACCAGAATTTAGGGCAAAGGCTTCTGGAGGAGGCGTGAGACACACTGCCAGTTTCTCCAGATGAAACGGCCCCAGAATACAGCAGGTCCCTGAGAATTCACCTCTGAAGCATCCATGGGCCTGGCTGAGCCACCTATAGGTTGGAGATACCTATAGGCTGGATGGAGAAGTGGGCTCAGATGCTCTGGGGGCCAGAGTGCATCTGAAGAGAGGAGTCATGAAAGAGAGCAAATGGAAGAAAAGTAAGACATGACCAGGCACCGGTCTTGGGCTTCCATTTTTTCCAAAGTCATCCCAGCATTGGCCTGGTGACTGTGTTTAGCACATGCCCAGTAACCATGTTCATGCCCAGTTCTTAACGGAGGGTCTGCTCAGGATCACGTTTCCAGGATTCCAGGGGATATAGATTCTGGGGTGCACAGGTCATAGAGTCAGACATGGAGAGGAATGCTTGGTGGCAGGTGCACAGCTCTGGCTGTCCCCATAGTTCTTTATGGTTCTTGGGGCCACCTCAGGTCACCCAGTCATAGACTCATTCTGCTGCCAGGATACTTCCAAGGAGATACCTGGAGGAAATGATCTGACCAACACCTCGTTTTATTAGTCTGTTAATGTGAGTCTAAATAGCACACCTGAGAAGTAGATGACCTACTCCAGCCTTCCAAAAGCTTCATTACGAAAATTTACAAGGCCTAGAGAGTGATACAGTGGTGATGAAATCAGATGTGTCAAATTACCCTCTTGTTTAATTTTGACCTGACTCAGTGTGTAGACACAGGGAATTTTCCCACAGACGCAGTCTCATGACTGCCCATGTGCTGTGTGCCTCATAAAACTAGGGCAAGGAGGTTGTGTGCCTCAAGGACTTGAGGTCACAGATCACCCAGAACTGACCATCCCTTTCCTGCCCCCACAGAGAGCTGCTGGCATGGCCCTCTGGCTGCTCACACACAGCCTCATCTGCCACATTGTCACCGGTCCCACTTTAGCCCTTAGGTTTCCTTCCTGGTGTCTCCAAGTGTGACACTGTCAAATGTCTCCCTGAAGCGTACTCTCAGAACTTTCATTCAAAATGAAAAATGCACAGCCTAGAAGGACTCAGACCTACACTGACAAGAAGGCAGCGCCTTTACCAGGTGCCGGAGGCTCTCTGTTAGGAGGCAATGAAGCACTTGCAGACAATGGAACAAGCAGAAGACTGGCCATAGGCCTCCTGTCTTGCTAACAGTGTGACATTAGGTAAATTGTGTGAGCTCCATCTGATTCTGTTTCCCAAATGTAGAACAGGAGTAATAAGAATATGCTCCCCCAACCCCATAAAGCAGTGATAAAAGGGGAGAAAGGAGATAATTCTCAGCACAGTATGACATATAAAAGCTGTCCAACAAGACAGCTACCTTCATTATTCGATTAAAACCTTGGAAAGTAAAGTTTCAGGTATCAGCCCATGATTCATGGAAGCACTTTGGAGCTTTAGATCTTTGTAACCTGAGAGTGTGAGAAAGTGGCGTTTGAAACAGAGAGGAAATGCCTTCTCAAGAAATGTACAAGATTGACGCCAGGGTCTCCCTGGGTGACTTGCCTCATTTGTAGGGTAAGCCTCAGTTATGCTACCTATAAAATGGGAATGATAACGTTGCTGAGATGACTAAATGGAAAAATGTTTATAAAAGGGGCAATAAGCATCAAAAACTCTGGGCTGTCTTGCTGTTTTTGCTGTTGTTCTCACAGCTGGTCTTCCATCTATGAACATCTCTGTGGTGTCTTCACTCTGGCAAAGCCCAGGCATCATTATAGAACTTGGGCTGGCACAGTGTGGCCCTCAGCCAAGAGTCCCTTCCTTTCTCAGACTTGTGCAGCCACTAGAGTGGGGAACCTTTTACTGTTTCCAGGTGACTTAGTCATGTGTTAAGGCAGTGTTGTGCACACACAAGGAACAGCATCTTCCCTCTCCTTTTCCTCGATCTGGAGTGGGGCTCCCCCTACCCCTACTCTCACCTGTGTTTTCTGGGATGGTAACAATTTATCTCAGGGACCCAGCACTTAGTTCTGGTCACTAGCCCTGCCAAAAAGTGCTGCACCAGGACAGAAATTCCAGACCCAGGGTCCTCTAATTCCCTTGGATTAGGGATAAATCAGTTGCAGGATTGTTTCATGCAAGATCAAAGCTATGAATTGTAGAAAACGTGGCACAGATATCTCTGTTCTTAAGTAAACAGAAGAAACTTCGGTCCACTAAAATTGACAGTTGAAATTAATTCTTACAGCAAGGATCATGTGTCTCCCCAAGCTAATTATTCAGCAGGAATTGCAATGTCCTCCCTGTTGCTCTGGCTTGCAACGCTTACACCTGTCCGTAAGAATCTGAGAGGTCTGCCATCTGATGGATGTTTCTTGTTTGAAGTTTTAGCTTTTCAGGAAAAATATCTGTGACGAATCTGAAACCACCAGGCTGTCTGTGAGACAGATCCTCAATGACCCTCTGGCCTTGGACATGAAAAGGAAGTGAAAACATTTCATGAAAGTCTTCTTGTTCCCTCTCCAGTCCTCCCATCTGCCCCTGCTTGTGGCTCTGCGCACACGCGCACACACGCACACACACACACACACACACATACACACCGTGCAAAGTCGAGACATTGCTGAGACCACTGCAAACAGTAAAGAACCGCCACACCTTTCTGACCTTAGGCTCCAGATTCGTGTTGTTGGGATCTGTGACTATCTTGCAATTCACTGTGTATGTGTGAAAACAACGTATTATCACTTGATTGATGTTTGTGGCCCTTGCCAGTATTCCTGATGAATTCTGGTCTTTTGCTTTTTGTCTCTTGAACTCTTTATTTAAACACTCAGCCTTTGACAATAATGTGTGAATTAAGAATATGTTATTTACACAAAATTTTTAAAACAATTTTAAAGTGCATAGACTTGTCACATTTGAAAGAATCATAAGAAACTACCCAGAAATACATGGAGAAAAAAAGTAAGAAAACCAATATGCCAGTGGATGAAGGGGTTTTGTCTAAAATGATGTTGTGAACATCAGAGCCCACTCTGGTCTCAAATATTTTCTTCCTTTCATTCTTTCATCAGTTATCTCTCAAGCACCAGCTGTGTGCCAAGTACTTGTGATGCAATAGAGGACAGACACTGTACATAGTTCCCTCCCTCCTGATGCTTTCAGCGGATACAGGGAGACAGTGAGTGACCCAAGGATGAGTGTACTGCAGGAAAGGTGTTGGAGGTATGTTCTGGGGACAGAACACTTTCCCAAGGCAGATAGGATTTGCTTGTCAACTGAGGCAGGCAGCAGGAGCAGAGATATGCCAAAGAAAGTGCAGTCCTCCTTGCCCTTCCAGAAAAATGCCATGCTCTTCAGGGCTGCCACCTGCTCCTCCAGGAGCCACTCTGTCATCTCCACACTCAATGAGGGCACACTGGGAATTCGACATCAGCCAATGTGGGAGAATTTGTATCACAGAAGGAAGCAGTTGCAATCCTACCTGTGAGGGCGGCCTCTGCCCCACTGTCTCGATCTCTACTCTGAAGAGTGGTTTTTACCAACACTCCACAGGCCTCCTACAAGGGCGCTTCTAAAATTCTATGGAAAGATGGAATTAAAAGATAAGTTTACTTTGGTGCAAGAAAACTTTTGGTGTTTATACGCAATGTCTCTATAATCTGTGTTTTCCAGGAATCTTTGGAAGATCCCTCAATGTAAGGGTTTTATAACCTTTTTGAACTCAAATAAGAGTATCTTTTAATTTCACTTTCCACAAACTGGAAGAACTCTCATATATGTCACCCACTTCCTAAGTGGGGGCAATGCATGCACTGCTCTTTAAGCCAAATGCCGGGTCTCCTGTCTGCAGAAAGCCTACCAGAAGGCTGTTTCAAGTGAAGCTCCCTCAACAAGTGACTTGGGCCCCTGGGCTGTTTGTTGCAGTCCTGGGGTCATCTGGTTTCTCTTCCTGGGACCCAGGACATCCCAAAAAGTTCAAACCCTTTGGCTAATAGCAAGCCTGTTCTCGTGGTGCCCATAACCCCCTTGCCATGTAGCGATATTTACCAGCCACACACGCCTACCCAGCGCCGTAAGAGCCGTAAGAGCCACCCCAGCCAGGCAAATCTCAAGCCAGGCTTTGACCCCTCAGGAATTCAGGGCCTGGCTGAGGCTCTAGGCTGGCATTGTTCTTCCTTAATATAACTCAAGCTGCTCAGGGCATGAGAACCAGGGCTCAGAGCCCAGTTGAGGGCATGGAGTTAGGAGATGGCACCACCACTGTTTGTCACGGTTTGTTTCTAGGCACGAGAAATACCAGTTGAACAGAGGTTAGAGATCACAGCATGTTTGCTGTTGTCAAGTTTTCAAAACAGCTGATTCTCTCTCTCTTGCATTCCCACTCACCCTCCTCAACCCCATTTATCTGAAGAGATTTGCCAAAAGGAAAAAAAAAGAGTTTTGAGTACTTACCATGGTTGCCAGAAAGCAAGAAGGGGTGACTGTCCCAGAGGTGGAGGTATTGCAGTGTCAACAATTTTGCTTTCAGAATGTGGATGTGAATGTTTGTGTACACGTGGCAACATGTGTATGTGTGTACATGCTTGTAGAACATACATGTATGTGTAGATAGCTATATGTGCTATATATGTGCATGTGTATGTCTTCAGTTGTGTATACACATGCATCTACATGTGAAACAGCTATGCATCTGTGTGTATTAGTGCACATGTTACATTGTATGTGTCTATGCCTAAAGCTTTGTGTAGATATGTGGATCACAGATGCACGTAAGTGTAAGTACATATATTGCGTGTGTGGAATGTGGGTCTAAAATTGTGCATTTGCATGCATATATACATAGAACATGTGTGCCATATGTACATGAGTGCATCTGTTATGTGCGTATATGTGTGTGTGTGCAGGTCATGTAGAATACACAGGTAAACAGTGCATGTGTGGGAGAGCCCATCAGACAGGGCTGTGAGATGGAGCGTCTTGAAGGAAAGGCCAGCGCTGCAGTCTCATTGGGAAAAGCAGATCAGTACTTCAGACAGATGGAACCTCCAGCCCTCCATTGTCTCTGTACTCCTGTAAGGGAGTGAGTGCCTGTCACCTTTGGCACAAGTTGGAAAAGGCACCCTTTGTATTTGCAAGCCTAGCCATGTGGGTCTTGGCCTTAGACACAAAAACTAGAAAAGAGCTAAATGTCTCCAAGCCAGGATTCTCTGGAGAACCTGCCAGGGGTTACTGGGGAAGTCTTGTGAGGCTGTTTTCTGCCCATAGCCCACCATCAGTATGATCATTTGGGTAGGCAGTGAGTCCCCAGGAGGCTTCTACTCAAATTTCCCCAAAATGGAGCCATGTGACCATCTCCTGTCATCTGGTGATGAATTCATTCATCTGGTGATGAGTTGCAAGCTGCTCGCTTGTGGTGGGGAGAGAGCTGAGGGATGACAGACTCTCAGAAGGATGTGTTGTTGGGAAAGTGAGAAACAGCAGAAAGGCTGCCAAGAAGATGGGGCAGTGGTGATGTTATGAAGGTTTCTGTTGGAAGGTCCCACGTATGTGGAGTGCAAATCCACCAAGGAGACGGGGCAGCTAGACATTACAGAACCATAAGGGAGGAAATTGGCACAGTGTGAGCAGACAGAGAAGCGTGGATAGACATGACCGTGACCTTCGGCTATCCTCATGTGGAACCTGGTCCTTTCCATCCTTTGTGCCATAGAGGTGATCTATTGGCATAGCCCACTTATTTTGCCAACACCACCTCAGGCATGAGGGTGTCAATAGCAAAAGGCAGTAGCTTGAAGATTCTGGCCAGGACACTGGGAGTGAATGAGAAAGAGCAGCGCACTGTGGGCAGAGGTGCCATTGCCATTCACGCAGGCCACAGCCTATGTAGGGCACCCAGGCCCGGGGAGCTGTGCTCACCAAACCATATCTCTGGGATGGAGCTGCTTCTGCCCGAGGATGGGACACCTTCTAATGCCCGTGAGACCTTTGCACAGCTATGCTGAAGTCCGATGCTGAAAGTCCCCACAGGCTGTGCAAGGGAGGCCCTGAGAGAAATGGAAAGCTCAAGGAAGAGGAGATGAGACGATGGCAGGAGGGAGGGGGCTCCTAAAGGAAGGAGGCCTTTAGGCCAGGGAAAGTTGCAGGTCAAGGTTACTCACTCACATCACCTGGAGCCAGCACAGAAGGCTGGGTTTGTTCCACTGAAAGACTGTGCAGATGCAAAGCTGCTTTCCTTCTTAACCGGAAGTGATTAACTTGTTTATGTCATTAGCCTCGTTGTCTAAATATTGTTCAATAAAATGCCTCCTAGCTGGTAATTGTTCATTCTAATGTTACGGAGGATGTGGGCCTCCTACCAGATGTGTTTCTGACCTCACAGTGAGCCTTGAGTGTTTGTCGTGCCAGGTTCAGTCACCTACCTTGGATCTCCTTATCAGAGACAGGTGGAGAGCCCTTGATAAAGCAGATTATTCTCTATGGTCAGATCCCAACCTGTGTGGGTGACAAACACAGTGGCATTGTCTCCCCTGCAGAGTCACATTTTCCATGTGTAGGAGGCATTCCAGGCTTAGAATTCTTCATATTCAGACTTCAGAGTTTTGTTTTGTTTTGCTTTTTTTTTTCCCTAATTGAGACAACAACACAACTAATGATAAAGAACAATAGGCACCCTGACCTCTGAGCCCTCTGGGTCAAAACCTGATCTCTGCAGGAATTGAAGCAAATCCAACATCAGTGACCTCTCTGCTTGGCAAGCTGCACTGTGGGTTCCACCCGACCGAATTTCTGTCGGCTTTGGCACGGGCACGTTAATACTGACTAGATCTGTTTTCCTGTTAATGCACTATCATGTTCAACTGCTGTCCCATCTTGTTGGAATCAGATGCACAGAGCCCAGAGCTGCCTTGTAGACAGATGGTGGCTGCATGAAAGCGCCATCATATGGGAAAATCCTAAGAATCATGCCCCATCTCCTCACCCTGGCCAGCATTATTAGTGAAAGGGGTTGGGTAAAGTACTTCTGCATTCACACACTCTGAGGGCCAGGCCCAAGTCAAAGTATCACTATCCTTTAACTACAATAAAATGTCTGAAAATATTAAATGAAAAGTTCCAGAAATAACCAAAAAAATCACTTTGTTTAAATGGGACACCATTCTGCCTAGCCTAACATCTCATGCAATCCCACTCTGTGATGCCCAAGATGTGAATCATTCCTTCAGTGGTATATCCATGATGTGTGTGTTATCTGCTCCTTAGTCACTTCACAGCCATCTGCATTTCCCATCAACTGTCAAGGTATCAGGTGGTAGCCTAGTGCTCCGTTACAAAGCCCCTCACCATATCCAGTCATGTAAGTGCTGCGTTTGGTCAATAAGGTGATAGATGGCACTTATGAGAGGCCAAATTCATACATCTTTCTGAAAAAAAAAAGACTTATTTTTATTTGAAAGGCAGAGTTATAGAAAGAGGATCTTTCATCTGCTGGCTCACTCCCCAAATAGCCACAAAGGCCAGAGCTGAGCACATCTGAAACAAGGAGCCAAAAACCTTCTCAGATCTCCCACCTGGGTGCAGGAGCCCAAGGACTTGAGACACCCTCTGCTGCTTTCCCAGGCCACAGGAAGTGTGTTGGATAGGATGTGGAGCAGTCAGGACTTGAACTTGTGCCCATTTGGGGTGTGGTAATGCAGGCAGAGGCTTAGCCTACTACTATGTCATGGCACTGACCCAAGACATACATACAACTTTTTTAAAAGATTTATTTTATTATTTTCTTGGAAAGTCAGATATATAGAGAGGAGGAAAAACAGAGAAAAAGATCTTCCATCTGCTGATTCACTCCCCAAGCAGCCGCAACAGCCAGAGCTGTGCTGATCCGAAGCCAGGAGCCAGGAGTCTCTTCCAGGTCTCCCACACAAGTGCAGGGTCCCAAGGCTTTGGGCCATCCTTGACTGCTTTCCCAGGCCACAGCAAACAGGGAGCTGGATGGGAAGCATGGCCGCTGGGATTAGAACCAGCACCCATATGGGATCCTGGTACATGCTAGGTGAGGACTTTAGCTGCTAGGCTATCACACCAGGCCCCTATAATTTTTTTAATTCTTTATTTAATTCATTTTATTTGAAAGTCAAAGAGACAGAGAAAGACCTTGCACCTGCTGTTTCACTCTTCCAAATGGCCATGACAGCTATGGCTGGGTCAAACCAAAGCTAGCGGATGGAAACTCCATCCAGATTTCTCAAGTGTATGGCAGGGACCCACGGATCTGAACCATCACTTGCTGCTTCCCAAGATGCATTCACAGGAAGCTGAGTCAGAAGCAGAGCAATTGGGACGAAAATCAGACACTCCAATTTGGGCTGTGGGCATACTAGGTAGTGACTTAATGTTTTATCAACTAGCATATGTTCTCTATGAACTTGTTGAAGACCCTTTGTGTATCTGTGCGCGTGTTTCATTTTCAGTTCTTTTAACAGTGACACTGATACCTGTGAGCAAACAATTGGGCCAATGAGCAGACATCTGTGCTCTGTTTTCTGAGTTTACCCAAGACAGATGAAGGAAGTGTCCGAGGCCCAACTCAAGTGTGCCAGTTTCTCCCAGTCCTTAGCTTTCCGTCCTGCTGTTTCTGCAAGTAATACTTAATTAGATGTGGCAGAAACCTTTGACTGGAAGCACCTCATGTGTAAGATATAGGCCATGTTTCCGGTGATGAGACTGAGCCGGAATGGATGTGCTATAATGTCACACAGCAGCAAAGACAATACTAGATCTTTGAGCCCTGGCCGCTCATCTCCTTTCCCTGTTAACAGATGGGTCTCTCAGTTTCTCTACTGGGTTGACAGGTTGACATGTAATGATATTGACCACCCCCAGTGCCTTTGGCTGAGTTGCAATGTAACATAGCTCTGGGTGTATGGCAGGCTGGTGATAAATGGTTTCCTCATTTCTCTAATGTGCCAGGTGCCTGCTTAGCAGTGTGCTAGAGAGGAAGCTAAATGACAGAGTCACTGCATCCAGAAAGCTTCCAGAGACTTCCAGGGAAGACTGGGTGGGTGGTGAGGTAGTCTCAGAAAGGGAAGATTTGCTTAATTTCATCCACAGAAGACTGAGAAAAATAAACGTCAATTTACTCAGCTCCTTACCCCAGACAAGTCCCAAAGCTGAATGCTTATCTCCAAAATTTATGTTTCCTGGCTGTGACTTCTTTAATGCTAGGTTTCAATATCAGCTACTGTTTATTCAGACTTTCCACTTATATGTCCTCTGTAAGGCATCTCAAGTACAGGTAATTTAATATATGGGTATCAAAACACTAACATGTTCAAACCCAAACTCTTGACTCTTTCAAACCTGCTCCTTCCCAATGTTCTCAGTAAATATTCCCTCCCCTTGGTTATTAGGTGACAGAAACCTTGGAGTTATCCTTGATTCCGGTATTCCCTCACTTCTCCACATCAGAGTGATCCTACATGGAAATATGATTGTCCTTATTCTTTCAACAGACCCTCTCTCCCAGTGTTCTTCCATGTCCCCCATGCTGCCAATCCAGGCCAATCCAGGCCACCATCACCCTACACCTGGAGCATTGCAGAAGCAGCTGAGACTTCAGCATTTTGCTGTTGGCCCCCACTGTGCTTGCTCAACCAGAGTACCCCTTTTTAAATGTATCACATCCTACCACTTGCATGCTCAGAACCATCAATGGCTTTCTGTCTCCTTCAAAATGAAATCCAGACTCACCATATTCCATACAGCTCTGCAAACACTGGCCCTAGTTTCCTCTTCAATCTCACCTCTTACCACTCTGTGCTAGTTTTCAAACAAGCAGGTTCCTGCCCCAGGACCTGTGCACAAGCCATCTTCTCTGCTTGGAATTCTCTTCTATATTTCATCATAGCTTTTTCTTATACTTCATTCAGGTCTCTTTGATAACATCACCTCATCAGAAAGACCCTTCCTGACCGAATCAGCATTCCCTCAACTGAAAATTTCAAAGCACATGCTGTATTTTATTTCTCTCCAATACTTTCATCATCAGTCACATCCTCAGCATTTCTAACAGTGCTTTGGCACATGGCAGATGCTGAATATGAAGTTGCTAAATGAGTCAGCAACGTACTTGCATTCCTATTTCAGCTCAGGCTGTTTGTGTGCTTATCTATCACCCCTACTAACCCAGTCTCATTCACCTCTGCAATTCCTACAGTTCCAGGCATGGTACACCTGCATGGAACAGGTGCTCATTTTGTGTTTGCTGAATCAAGTTGAACAATTGCCAAGCCCTAGCCACAAACTTAGTGACTTCAATCCAGCTCAGATCGTTTGGAAGAAGCCTTGTGCTCCCAGGGTTTGTTCAACTTTTCTGACAGGCCCAGCTGCATTAGAACTTAGACAGTGACCCTAGGGAAGAGGAGCAGCCCAAATGGAGTTCTGTAGGTTGGAGAGAACACGGGGGTGAGGCCACAGGCAAGGGCAACTGAAACAACCTTTCGCCAGGTTTAGAAGATGCTGGCAAGCACCCAGGGAAAGCATCACAAGCAAATGTGTGACCACATGGTTGACCGGATCTGAGCTGCTAAGGTCACAAAGTCTGCTTTGGAGGGGAAGTATGTCCATACACCTGCCACACACTCATGTAGGTAAACTGTGTTGAGTCAGATATACAGCAAGATGTTTGCTTCTGTCTGATTCTGACACACTAATACAGAGCTGATCAACTTTGTTCTTTGACTGTGGAATCTCATCCATTTGTTTGAGTACTGAACTAAGTTCTTCCCACAATGCCAACTTCAGGGTTCAGGACTGGTTGAGGAGAAGCTGTGCTATCTGAGATGTTTCCAGTAAAGGCTCCTTTGGAAGGAGTCCAAATATAGCCTGAGTTGTGCAGAATTAAAGGTTATAGGTGGGACCATGACACAGTACACTAGGAATCATTTTACAAACTTATCTTAAAATCAAAGCTACTTGCATAAAAATGGATTTAGTTGCATTTCCAACTGTTTTCTGAGTTTCTGAGGCTCAAATGTTTAAATAGAAATGATTTGCAAAATGTGTCATTGCTTATTTTTTTTTCTGATGTTAAAAGTACGTTGTGCAATTCCTCAGGTCACAATCAGCTTGTTTGAAACTGTTTTGTCTTTTAATGAAAACCCATTGGCATTTGGAAGATTTGTTACAAAAGTTTTTTTTAGAAAAAAGCAAAACAGCTATACAGTTGAAAGATTTATTTTTAGTAGACAGATTTTGTTTGTATCTTTTTTATGGATTTTCTTAGTTGTTACCTTGGCTAATATGTCTTTACATACCTAAACTAATTGTTTTCTTCCTGTCCATTTTTAATTAATTAGCTAATTTTAAGATTTTTGTCTTTAAATCACTTTTAGCAGAGTAAATATACTTCATAGTTATAATCTCAAGAATATAATGGTATTCCCTAAAGTAAAGAAACCCAATATGGCAGGTACTTTTGCTTGTACCTTTCTCAGTGGATTCGTGCCCCTAAGTGATGTTTCTCATTAGAAACTATGCCAGGGAACCCACCAAAAACCAAAGCAGATGCAGATTTACAGAAAAGCCAACAGCAGCTGTCCTGGATCATCCAGGCCTTTGGGACCAGCAGTCTGCTGATAATTCATCAAGCCCAGTTGAGCTGTTCAGGGCAGAAAACCTTGAAAAAGTCCTTGTAAAAGTACAACCCCATTGGGAATATTAGGAAAAGACTCCTCCACATTTTTTTTTTTAATGCGCATCTAAAGCTAAAACCATTCCAAGAGGCCCAAGCAGTACTCGCTGAGCCAGAGCTGCAGAATCCCTGGAGTCTCCAAAAGCTGCCGTAGTCCGACATTCAAAGGATTTGGATCTTCACACATGGGTTTAGAGAGACAGAACTTTTTTCTCTCCCTAGAAACACTTCTAAGTCCATAATTCTATGGGCTTCTTTATGCTGGTTTTCTTTGTTAAAAATTTTTTTTAAATTATTTATTATTTAACTTCATTAATTACATTGTATTATGTGACACAGTTACATAGATACTTGGGTTCTCCCCACCCCTCCCCAAACCCTCCCACCATGGTGGATTCCTCCACCTTGTTGCATAACCACAGCTCAAGTTCAGTTGAGATTCCCCCATTGCAAGCGTATACCAAACATAGAGTCCAGCATCTTATTGTCCAGTCAAGTTCAACGGCTTCTTAGGTATACCCTCTCTGGTCTGAAGACAGAGCCAGCAGAGTATCATCCCAGTCAATTGAAAGCTCCAACATACCATCAGCAAAAATTTACATCATTATGGAATTAATTGACATGGTAATGAGTAACCAATATGTTAAAAGTAAGTGCGAGTTCCCAGCCACCTTCTGTGACCACCTCACCTATACTTCAATTTAGTTTATACACAACATATAACATTCAAAACATAACATGTTATACATAACATCATATCATCTTAAATTAAGGCAAACATGTGGTATTTAACCTTTTGGGATTGGCTCATTTCCCTTAGCATTATGGTTTCCAGTTTGGCCCATTTGGCCACAAAGAACTGCATTTTCTTTGTTAAAATTTTAAAAAGAGATTTATCATTCAGTTGAAAGGAAAACTTATGGAGAAAGTGGGAAAGAAAGATCCTCTATTACCTGATTCACCCCAAATAGCTGCAATAGACAAGCTCAAACCAGGAACCTGGGACTCGATCCACATGGGTGGCAGGGGCCTGAGTACTTGGGCCCTACTCAGATGTTTCTCTGGAAGCCTTAACAGGGAGCTGGACTAGAAGTAAAGCAGCCAGGACTTGAGCCAGCATTTGTAAGGGATGCTATGGATTGTGGGCAGTGGCTTAATTCAATGCACCACAACACCTTCAGGCTACTACACCGATTTTTAAGGCATTGATTAATTCAAGAAACCGTTTTCCTTGAATGCTTTGGACTATTGTCAAAGTAGGGCTTTTGGTATTTTATTCAAATATATGTTAGCAAGTCTTCAGCAAAAACTTTTCCATTGTGAAACTAGCTTGACTTCCAATAATTGAAATTTTCCTAGAGATTCCAACTGCATCTTGGCATGTGCAAAGTTCTAAGTTGTTTCTAACCTAACAGCTCCCAAATGCAATTGACTACAGAAGCTTTGGTTTATCAATTTTTTTTGATAACCCAAGGGAAGGAAGCACTGTAACTTCAAGGTTAATATCAAAGTTAACTTCCAATTGAAACCATCATTTCGCTTGTTGAGTAGACATTTAATTTTTAAGGGCCAGACTCTACCTAGACACCCAGGCAAAGATAAAGAAATGTCTGGATTCTGTACTTGGGTAGCTGCTAATGCAACAGGAGAGATAAACATGTGCATAGGTAATCAGCATTTTCACATGATATATACTTTTCCTAACTCCATCATCACTAACCATTTGTGCAACACAACTTAGAACTCATGCTGCTTACTAAATATTTTCCCTATTTTTTTTGTCTCCTTTCCTATGTTGTTTGTTACTTCAAGGCAATTTCATGCTGTAGCTTGTCAAGTATTCCCCTTGGCATCCAGCATGTGATTGAACAGTGTTAGCCAGTGAAAATTAGTCGACTGACTAAAATACATGATTGTTTGAGTCCCTATTAGCTTGCAGTCCTGAACCTTTTTCAAGTATTAGTGAATTCTGTACCTAAAACATTAAAGTGAACCACAAAAGCATTGAACAATTCATTAGCTCTAATCCTCCAGCAATTGTCTTAGTGCCACAGAAACAACAAAACGAATGCAAGCTTTCCATCCAAACAGACAGGCCACAGCTAACTGAAGCAATTCACTATTTGCCTATGGACACAGCTCAAGTGTCAGAACTTATAACTTAATGATTTGACCTTGTAAATGGAGAACAGCCGAGTTTCTAATTTTGCATATGGGCATCCTGGAAATGTTTAGCTGTTCATTGTTGAATTTAATACAGATTAGGGTTAGCCACAATTGGTAACACTTGGGGAGTTGTTAATTTCTTCCTGGCAATTGCACTATAAACTCGCTTTATAAATTTCAGATTTAAACTTGGCATTGTCATACAGATGTTATGCACGTTTGTTTCATTTATATATGCTGAGTGGTTTCTAATTGTGTGATCAGTCAACAAATAGCACCTCTGTTGCTTTATATATTGAAATCAGAGTCATAGAAATTTAATTTCATAATGGAAAGAGGAAGTTAATTTAGTGAGAGGATTAACTATCCACTGGGTTCCATTAAAATATGGCAGGGATTTTCCTTCTGTGTACTGTTGACATGTTCAGCCAAATGACCCTTTGCTATAGGAGGTGGTTGTCAGCCCCTGGATGTCAGTCGTACCTGTCCAGGCCCTCATGGCACCAGCATTGCCTTCAGACATAACTAACTGTCCCCTGAGTAGGGATGAGGTGGGGCAAATCTCCAATCATAAAAGAAACCCTGGTGACTAAGGTGTATTCTAGACAAATGGCAGGTGAATTTTGTTTGTTTGTTTGTTTTCAGGATAATCATTTATTTGGTTTCCAGAGGCTGAAAATCAATATTCACTGTGCTTTGAAACAGGACAAATCTGTCCTCTATCTAGCCTCTGAGGGTGTCAATTTCCTGAACTGCACAAAAAGAGAAATACGTACCCCACTTGTGGTCAAAAGAATATATTAGTCATGCATTAAAAAGCTCCTAGTGTAACCTGCAAGCAGTAGATATATATTAAATGTTCATGGTTCCCTTGTTACTCTTCCTCCCACTCCTCTCATTTTTCTCCATCCCTTACCTCTTTCCCCAATGTCTGCGCTGAATACATCTGAAGTATATGTACTACAAACAACTTGCTGATTTCTTCACTAGCATGGATCATCAGGAGTTTACAGTGTATCCAAATCTCATTGTGAGTTTTGGAGAGCAGAACAGCAGAAATCAACAGTAGATAACATTGGCAGCTCTTTGCATTTATGCTGCACAAGTTCCAGCTGCAGGGAATACGTTCACACACATCAGAACCATTCATCCATGTCTAGCTCTGTGTTCAGTGTGATGAGATTAACGACTAAATGAAGGGACTCTCTCAGGGTGACCAGATCCTCCACCTGCACCCCCCCCAAACAAACTCATCAAACAGACCTGGTCACTTCCCAGGAATGAGCAAGGAACACTAACCTCAACATATATTTAGTACAATCCCAACCCTAAAGGATTTACAGAGAGGACAGACGGAAAGGTTTATGGATCCTGTTTTCATTAAAAAGGCATTATAATAACATTATGAGCCATTTGGAGAATGGTAGAAGATGGGGAGGGAAGAGAAAGAGATCACCCACTGTTCCAACATGCAGTACAACTGTTTTCATTTTGTACATTTACTTCTAGGGCTGGTTCGTACACACATGTGATTTCCCTTGGTTGCAGGGATTTTACATGTATTTTTCCCTAACGTGTTTTCCCTCCATTTTTCACAAATCATAATCATGTTCTCTTATCCTTGCTGTCTTCACAGTTCTCGTATTTAATGACTGCATAGAAGTTCTTAAAAAAAAAATTCTGCCAAGTAACTCTCTTGATTGAAGAAAAATTGGCTTCTGATTTTACAATTACAAATCACTTAGTAGGAGAAAAAGTCATGAGTATAACTTTCGCCCTCTTTCAGAATAATTTTCTTAGGATAAAGTTTCTTTTTTTAAGATTTACTTATTTTTATTGCAAAGTCAGATATATACAGAGAGGAGGAGAGACAGAGAAATATCTTTTGTCGATGATTCACTCCCCAAGTGAATGCAA
Source organism: Ochotona princeps (assembly GCF_030435755.1). Lineage (NCBI taxonomy): Eukaryota > Metazoa > Chordata > Mammalia > Lagomorpha > Ochotonidae > Ochotona > Ochotona princeps. The sequence continues at coordinate 98,216,866 of NC_080833.1, read as the reverse complement.
TGGCCAGTGCTACGCCAGTCCTAAGCCAGGAGCCCAGATCCTCTTCTGGGTTTCCCATGAGGGTGCAGGGTCCCAAAGCCTTGGGCCATCCTCAACTGCTTTGCCAGACCACAAGCAGGGAGCTGGATGGGAAGCAGGGCTTCCGGGATTAGAACCAGTGCCCATATGGGATCCTGGGCATGTTCAAGGCAAGGACTTCAGCCACTAGGCCATAGTGCTGGGCCCAGAATAAAGTTTTATAAGTGGAGTTAATATATATATATATTAATATTAATATATATGATATATACATATATATGTATGTATATATAGTGAAATTACTTTAAAATACACTATTCCAATTTTTAAAACTAGTCACGGCTCATTATCAGTGCTTTGAAAATATGGACAAACATAAAGAATAAAATAGCTCCCCCATAATCTCATTCAACTACTGATAAAACTTACTGTATTTTCTCTCAGTATTTCTCCCTGCCCATCTTTATTTATTTTATTGGAAATATATACAGAGAGGATATATAGATATATATACACAGAGAGGAGATACACAGAGAGGAGGAGAGAGAGAGAAAGATCTTTCATCCATTGATTCACTGCCTAAGCAGCCACAACAACTGGAACTGAGTCGATCTGAAGCCAGGAGATTCTTCCGGGTCTCCCATGCGGGTGCAGTGTTCCAAGGCCTTGGGCCATCCTCACCTGCGTTCCCAGGGCTTAAATAGGGAGCTGGATGGGAAGTGGGGCTGCTGAGATTAGAACCAGCACCCACATGGGATTCTGGCATGTGCAAGTCGAGGACTTTAGCACCTAGGCTACGGCACTGCGTCCTCCCTGTCCATCTTAAATACATCTCTCTTACATGCATCTCTTTAAGGTTAGGTGTTTTTTGTTGTTGTTTTTAATAAGAGGATCTTTGAAAACTTCACAGAATAAACATCTCATGAAAAAAAAAACTATGAATTTCAATTGCTTGGTACCCAAATGCACTTATCTTCTAAATTTTTTTTTTCCACAAAGTTTTTGAAGTTCCCTAGTAGAATCCAAATTTACCTTCCTAAATGAACAGTTCCATAGGGCTCTCTGACTATGGCAGCTAGAGGATTTTCAGAGTGGCAAGGATGGATGGTTTCAGGACTCCCAGGGGTCCTTCCCCTCCTCACTGACAGGATTAACTTTTTTGGCACTATTGTCAGGTGGAGGCTGGCCCAGACGCGAATCAATGCATGTCAAGTCTGAGAAGTGCAGTCAGACTGACCCCTTCAGAGCCCATGTTGAGGCCCAATGTCGTGCTTCTCGTAAGTCCAGCCAGATCCTTTCTCCTCCACAGTGGGAACAGGAGTTGCCCTCTCTGGTTCAGCACTCAATGAAGTAGCTGGCTTTCTATGGGGCTGACTGGTTTAAAAATTATATTTACCACCAGTGTCACCCAGAATGAGCATTGAGTGGGGACCAACTGTACCAGAAGAACTGACCTCATTATCTCATATAGTATTCATTCTCTTTCTCCCTCTCCCTTCATTCCTGTCTCCTTCCCTTCTATTATTCGTTCCCTCTTGCCTTTCTACCTTTCTGCCTTTCTGCTTTCTTACCCACCTTCCTTGTTCCCTCCCCCAACCTTTGCTACCTTACTCCTTTCTTTTTTAAAATTAGTTTATTTTAGGATACAGTTGCATAGGTTCTGAGATTTCCCCCTCCGCATTCCTCATTCCCCCTCTCCCCACTGATTTCTCCTATATTATTACAATAGTATAGTTCTTCCAAAAACAGTTGTTAAGTCCATCATTCTGCTATTTAAGTGTGTCCTGATATTGTAGGTATAGTCAATGGCAAAAGTCCAACATCCTGTTGTCAAGATATGTTTAATAGTTCCATTGGGAGTCCATCTTTGATTTCCATTGGGAAATAGAGGTGCATACTGCATTGTTTCTTCACATCTTGATATAATAGTGTCTATTATACAGTTCCTCTAGGTGGCTATATGCACATGCTTGTTTACCTATATACCTATTGATCTTGTATTTTGCATGAAGATTGCCTTATATCAGAGAGAACATGATATTTGTCCTTTGGGGACTGGCTTATCACTGAACGTAACAGTGTCTAATTGAGTACTACTTCTTTTCTTCTTTCCTTCATCCAACATTTTTTAAACAATTGCATATAACTGAATCTCCACAAGCTTGATGATCTTACAACAAATGGCCATTGCAGTTGTTCACCTTGATGGGCAAATCAAGAGCACAACTGGCAGCCTATCCTTTTTGCTGAATACCTTCATTCAGTTGAGTAGCACCTGCCTCTCGTCTAGTTCTGTCACTCATTCCAGTTTGTCTCCTGGCAGGATAGAGAGCAGCTTTTCTCCCTCTCACTGTGAGAGCATTCCTGAATAGGAACATCCCTACTTCATCCAACCACTTTGTTATTGTGTGGTGTCCAGATGCCCCACCTTCCTGGTTTGCCTTTAATATTCCGCTGTGGGAAGAGGGCCTGAGCCCATTCACTGTCCAACTCAGCTGCAGTGACAAGAAAAGGGCAGCAGCATGGGGAAATGGTGGAAATATATCCCCGAGACAGGCTCACTGCAGCAGAGGCTCCAGAAGCTTGTAGTCCGGATTTACAAAGGCACCTGGTGAAGAATGATGCAAGCCCAGTGTGGAATCCAAGAACATCATCATCTGTCTCTGTTTAGATTTTGTTTGGTGTTTTATTAATGATAGTGGATTTGATTAAACAAAGTTTACACCAAAACTGAATCCAGCTGGATCTGAGCATCAATGGGAAACCCCAATTCCTCTGCAGTTGTCCTTTTACTTTTCCACTCCAGGTTTCTTTTCAAGGTATTTTTCTGAACCCAAGAATGGTAATATTGTATCACCTCATTTTCAGAGCCAGGTTGGCATGTTCAGTGATGTAGGACTTTTGTGTTAGAGAAGCTAAGTTCTTGCTCTAACCTATGGAATGAAAGCACTACCAGGGTGCTTTACTACTGTGTTTGGGTCCAGCTTTGGAAATTTTTCAACAGAAACCATATTCTAATAGACTGTTCACTGGAAAAATCACTGGGATTATTTTGCAGGTTACCTACCAGAAGCTGGTTCAATGGAGTCTGGGTCCTATTAGTGGAGTTGTTTACTATGGTGATTATCCACTCCTTGGATTTTTTTTCTCAAGGGAAGTTCAGGAGTTGTACTTCACCAGCAAGGGCTGGGAACTGGGTCTGCTTATGATTTGTGCAGTGGTTTTTTTCCTCCTCATCAGAGTTGAGGTTGAAGTCATGTTCAAAGTCTTCTCCCAATCTGTTTCTTTCTTGCACTCTGTCCTTTCTCTGCTGCTATCCCACATGACTCTTCCTCTTGCTGTTCTTGCTCCCTGTCCTTTGGGTTCCCTCTTTATTGGCTTTGTCCATTTGGTTCTGTTGTTTTCTCTTTCCCATTCTTCATATCATTTGCTATCTTGGTTCACTCCTGTCTCCTCTCAGTTGCTTCTTGCTTTAGCTTCATCTTACCCTTTCTAGTTAGTTTCCCTGTATGATGACATCAACTTTTGAAAGGGCAGGGCACATCCCAAGCTCACCTAGCTACTCCCAGTGCCTCCAGCTGTTGGCTTGATCTACTCTACCATTAGGACTCACCAATTCATGCTGTAATACTCACCAAACTCCAAGCTGATGGGAAATGAGATAGACATTCTCCCTCTGGCCCTGTCGTGGACTCAGCCCCAGGTAGGCCCCTGATTAGAATCAGCAGATCTTCCAGGGCCCAGGCCATTAACACATTCAACATTAGTCAGATATCCTATGGCGCTTGGAGGGGATGGGGCCAAGCCACATACTTAATGCCCAAACTGAGTCTTTCTGATGGGTCACCCTGCAGATGATAGCCCACTGCTCATGAGTGAAACCTTCCTGTGGCTTCATCTTCATACTCACTGTTCTTCAGATGCAAAGACAGTGGTTGCCTTTCACAGAGGATATCATAATTGGGTTAACTAGATGAACTTTCAGACTTTCACCTGAGTACTTGAAAGGAACACCATCTACCTGTTTTGTACATAGCAAAGTGATTCCTAACAGCAAGCTAACCAATCAGTCCAATATGGCCAGTTAGAATAACTTCTAGCTGAGTGACCTGTATTTTTCCATAGTGTGAAATTCTCATACTACTATGAAAAGGCCATTTCACCTGCTGGCAATGAAAGCAACTGTGTCCATTTCTCTCTCTCTCTCTCTCCACAGACACAAACACACATTGGTATAAGTAAATCAACTGCCTTCTATTCGCCCTGTGATTTACTTCTGTTATACCAAGTACTAATTGCAGAGAGCAGGAAGCCTGGGCAATTGAATCCTGATTGAGTAATTCACATGAATTCTGGGAAGTAAAATCAACAGTCCACAAATTGAATCCACTTCTGACTGTTCATCCACTGAGGGCCTTTGACATTCAATCTCTTTGCATTTCTGTTCAATGTTTATTGCTTTCCACTTGTCCCTCAAACCAAAGTCATTGCTTGATAATTTCTTGTTTTAGAAAGTGACAAACAAAGCAAGCAAAGAAAACAGTGTATGTTTTGGACTAAAAATGAAATCATTAGGGTAAGTTTCTATTCTTGTCCCTGGAATTTTACTCTGGTTCTGATTAAGCTCAACAAAGATATTATATTTGATGTTTTCCTGTAAATGTATGAGATGGTTTGCTGTTGCATGTCCATGAATGGAAATAGTAACAGACTCCACTTGGCTTCTTCAGCCTCTGGCTTGGTCTTCACACCCAAAAAGTCAACCAACAAAGAATCACATCTTTAGCCCAAAGTGTATAGTTCCTGTCTTGTCTGTTCTTTATAGCCTCAGAAATAAGAGTAAATATTATGCAGAAAATATATTAGAGCAAATGGAACGGCCACATGCTAAGTTCTATACATTGTGCAGTAAGAGCAGCTGAACCCTTTTCCACACCTATCTTGTATGACTATGCTTCCATTAGAATAGTGGGTCCTTCCAAAATCTGAGCTTGATGGCTGGACTATTCAGTGAGAGGGAGCTGTGGGCTATAGGCTCCTTTGAAGTTGTAAACAGGGAGAATCTTATGGAGAAGTCAAGAATTCTAGAAACCAGACAACCAGCACTGGTGTTTTATAAGCTGTTAGGTACAGAGTATATGCAGAATCTACCTACATGTTATCCATATCACGCATTCAGAAATTAATCTGAATTTTAAACCAATGGACAAAAGCATTGCTTCTCTGAATGCTCAGATCTATCAGCAGTATAGAATAGGGTAAAGTGAATAGGACCACAGAGCAAGAAACCTGGGCTCTTGTCCATCATGCCATTCATTAACAATATAACCTTGTTCTTGCTGCTTCAGTACTGAGGTGCAGTATCAATAGCTGTAAAATGGAGATAACATTGCCCTCAGAAGGTGATGGTTGGGTATTTAAAAAGGCAGTATATAGAAAGTCTCCTTTTGTAGTGCCTGTTATAAAACACAATAAATGTACTTATCAGCAGAACCAGTGTACTCACTTCTCATCCACAGTTTCTGCTATTGAAGTGCTTAACATCTTTTGCACATCACATTACACATTAATTCTATACCTGAAGCAAGATAGCTTTGTCCTGATTGATGATTCTGATGCAGCCTAGGCTACAGGCTACAGGGGGGCATCTTGAGCAGATTCTATCCCATTCTTTCCCTTTGTCCCCAAAACTAGGACCTAGTGATCCAAAGGAAAAAGCTCTCCAAGCAATCCAGACAGCAAACAGAAGAGGCAAGTTAACCCAGTCTCCTCCTGGGACTGGCAACGGCCACTTCTTCCACCTGGGTGAAGTTCCAAGGCAGAGCTGCACTGAGGGTCTCTACTGTAACTCTCAAAGAATTCCCCTTTTGCAAGTGAAATAAATCACTTCCATGGAAGTAGCCAAATCAGAGAAACACCTGCTTCTGGAGGCCCAGGGGACCGATCGGGGAAAGCATGCCCGCTCCACAAAACCTAAGCACAAAATCCACTTATCTTTAGATGTGAAAAAATGGAAGCACTCAAGATGGGCTGCAGAAACAGTGCATGGATCTTTAATAGAGCACATCAAGCCAATGGGAAAACCTACCTGATTTTGGAGGATGCAGGAACAGAATTCCTTCTCTGCATTTAGAATGTGTGTGTGTGTGTGTGTGTGTGTGTGTGTATCTATATGTCCTTGTAACATTGCTGTGTTCAGATAGTACTAAGATTTATCAAGGTCTAAGCTAAAAAAGTGCTGTCAACATTACTGGAAATACAAAAACAGAAGAAAAAAGAAAACAACTTCCAGAATGAGTACTGGAAAATAGTACAATTGAATATATGGGAAATCAGGAATACTTATTTCTAGTCCCAACTCTCATTAACATTCAGAAGTTGTGTGGGCCTAATCCAGTCATTTAACTACTTTGGAAGAGCTTAAAGCACCTCCAGGCTTGGCTCTTGCTTGCCTCTCTGCTGATAGTCTACCAGGGATGGAGAACTTTTTATCTGCCAAAGTCCATTTGAATGTTTATAACATAAACTATGAACCACACAAAATTATCGTCTTAAAAAGTAGTCTGAAGTAAATTTATTAAATTCGAATTCTACTTGCAGTTGCCTTGGCAAGGACAGACAAAATGATTCCACAGGCCTCATAGAGCTCTAGGCTGGACACTCCCCAACCCTGGGCCTAAGAGAAACCCTGGAGTAACATTGGCCAGATTCCCACGGTGATGGTTATAATGGTGGTGGTAATGATGGTGGACATGGCAACTGTGATGACAAAATGGTGGTAGTAGTAATACTAATGGTAATAATGGGATGGATAAGGGTGATGGTAGGATGGCAGTTGTCACTGATGGTGATGGAGGTGGAAGGGTTTGGAAGAGGTGATAGCAACAGTGGTGATCCATTGGGGAGATAATGGTGCAATGCTACACTGATCTGAATAAGCAACTGGACCTGTAAAACTGCTGTGATAGACTGGAGAAGTGGAAAGAAAAATCATTTAAATCCCAAGTCTTTTTTTAAAAAAGATTTATTTATTTTATTACAAAGTCAGATATACAGAGAGGAAGAGAGACAGAGAGGAAGATCTTCCGTCCGGTGATTCACTCCCCAAGTGAGCCGCAACAGCCGGTGTTGCACCAATCCAAAGGCGGGAACCAGGAACCTCTTCCAGGTCTCCCACGCGGGTGCAGACTCCCAAAGCCTTGGGCCATTTTTGCCTGCTTTCCCAGGCCATAAGCAGGGAGCTGGATGGGAAGTGGAACTGCCAGGATGAGAACCAGCGCCCATATGGAATCCTGGCGTGTTCAAGGCGAGGACTTTAGCTGCTAGGCCATGCCGCCAGGCACTAAATCTCAAGTCTTAATGAACACAAGAGTGCAGAGAGTACTTGATACCGGCTCTGCTCATGAATCTATCTTTTGAGATGTTTCCCCTTTTGGAAACAATGCAGGACAAAATAAATATATTTAAACAGATATACATTGTCTACTGGTCATAAAATGTGGAGTTTTGTTTGTTGAGATTTTTGCTGTATTTCTATATCAGTATTTGTTTTTAATTCTTTTAATTCTCACAAAGATTAAGTCTATATAAAGGCACATCCATAGTTCGTGGAAAATGGAATTAGAAGGTAACTTATTCTGGAGCAAAACATTTTTTGAAATACATGCACAAAAGGAATCGTCACAAAGTTAATACAGATCAACAACAACAACAAAAAACTATGCATAGATTTCAAAAACATTTTCCACCAAAATAAAATTGGTTTTTAGTTCTAATTTTGAAGGACTTTAAACAAAAAAACTATTTGTTAGTTTGAAAGACAGAATAACAGAAAAGGAAAGACAGGGGTGGGGTAAGTGAGACAGAGATCTTTCATGCACTGATTCACTTTCCAAATGACCACCATGGCTGGGGCAGGGCCAGGTTGAAGCCAGAAACGTCATCCTGATTTCTCACGTGGGTGGCAGCGTCCCAAGTGCTTGGAGGATCTTCTGCTGCCTTCTCAGGTGCATCAGCAGGAAGCTGGATCAGCAGCAAAGTATTGGGAACTCAAACCAACACTGATACGAGATGCTAGCTTTGCAAGCAACAGCCTAACCCCTTACCAGATTCAGGCCTTCAGTGAGTTTTTGAAGTGACTCATGATGGGAATATGGAAATCTGGCCTATAGGAAGAAGGGAAAGTAGAAACAGCTAAAAAGAAAGTAGAGGCTGGAGTCCTGGATATAGATGAGTGAAAATATCATGCAAGGAGCCCTTCTTCTACAAACTGCCAAACCCTTGTTTAGATAGAGCTTCAAAGCAGGTGAATCCCACAGCATGTGAAGTGGCCCCGGGACAAGAAGTGAGAGCTGGAGCCAGGCCTAGTGACTTAGGTCTAGAAGGAACAGGAAGAGTTAGTCAGGTACCCACCTTCCTGGGGACAAAGGGTGACACTCTTCAGACCAGACCTGGCAGAATGAGTCCTTGGAAGGCCTTTGAGGTGCAGCTTCCCTTCACGGACAGAGTCCTGGTGCCAGCAATTCGACTGATTCACAAAGAAAGGAGTCCAATGCTCACAAATGGTTTTCATTATCTTCATGCAGTCTCCACCCTCATTGTGCATGTGTGTGCTGTGCTTTCTTCTTTCTTTTTTCATCTTCTTGGGATTGTAACTAAACAATGAGGTGATTGCCATTCCAGTGGATTACACATCATCAGTGGCTAGGTCAGAGTAGAGCCTTCTCCAAGAAAATTCTGGACAAAAATAAGCAGGCTGGACATAAGCAGGAATTTGTTTTGTGTAGTACCTGTGTATACTCTAAGTATTGGTAACAAAGGCAGAATCAGGGGTTCTGCATTACAGTTCCTTTCAGTGCACCTGTCAGCCCACCAATAAGGCACTCTCCTTGAGTAAAACCTCTCAGCACCAAAGTGAAAAGGAGACTTACCCAGAGAGTCAAGAACACACACTGGGACCACTTGCTAACTCCCAAGATAATAGGTTGAACAAACTGGTACAGCTGTTGGAACAGTTTTCAGTTCTGCTCAAGAGATATTAAGTGCCTCTTCCATGACAGCTCCATGAATTAAAAATATACCTAGAATCTTAGGAAGCCAGTCATCCAGGGGCCAGCACTGTGGTGTAGTTAAACCACCACCTGTAGCACCAGCATCCCATAGAGCTCCAGTTCATCTCCCGGTTGCTCCACTTCCCGTCCAGCTCCTTGCTTGTGGCCTGGGAAAGCAGTACAGAATGGCCCAAATCCTCTGGACCCTGAACCCACGAGGGATACCCAGAAGAAGCCACCAGTTTCTGGCTTTGGATCAGCTCAGAAATGCCTATTGTGGCCATTTGTGGAGTGAACCAGCAGATGGATGTTCTTCCTTTCTGTAAATTCACCTTTCAAATAAAAGTAAATATTTTTTAAAAAAAGAAATCAATATTCCTGCAGTCGCCTAAATTTGTCCCACCTCCCTAGATAAGTGAGCATTCATGTGACATGTGTCCCTCCACATTGTGTTCTCCTTGTGATGCACTTTCACCACAGTGCTATTACCCTAAGCAAAGATGCTCTTCCCTTTACAGTGCCCGCTGAGTTCCAGTGACCACTGAAATCGCTGCATCACTCTGGCTGCAGCTATAGCTAGCTCAGCTTCCTGCTCTGGCTGCAGCAGAACTGAAGAAAATGGGCCATTTCAGAAAAGAGCATTTCCGTTGGTTACTCAGCATCTTTGCTGGCAAATGATTATAGATAATCTGCCCGCAGCTGCAGACTGAGTGTAATACAGTTGTTCAGTTCCGCTGAGCATGTGCATGGCCAGCCTTGCCAGTTCCTAATGGGACTCAAGGCCATATTTTTTCCTGCCCAGGGTGGGCAGGTAGGAGCAGAACATGGACCTCTGTACCCAAATTTGCCAGTAACCAACTGCCTGATTTTGACTGTCTTGAATGATATTGATAAGAATAGATGTTGTTTATTTAGCAACAGCCAGGTGCTGGTCAGTAGGTTCTATGCATGTTCTACTTCCTTCTCTCAGTATCATTGTGTGGCAGGTGCAATTACTGCAACTTTCGAGAGGTGACACTGAGGTACAGAGAGATTACATCATGTGCTTAGGTCACGTAGTCCAGCAGTGGAGGGACCAAGACTCTTCCAGCTCCAGGCTTCAGGGCCTCAGTTGGCCCATCTGTCAAGAAAAGCAGCTGGGCTACACAGACACAAGTGCTCCTCTGCAGCTCTAATAGTGTGTAATTATGTGAACTAGTTTCATGACACAGACTCCAAAATAGTGTCTATTATGCTCAATCTTTATCATGCAAACTGCACTTCTCTATCTTATCCTCTCTCTGCCTCCCCTTTCCTTTCTCCTTCCCTGTCTCTCCTTCTCTCTCTCCTTCTCTCTCTCTCTCTCTCTCCACACACATGTGCTGTTTGAGTGGGGGAAAAAATGTTCTTGTCTCTGGAATTTCTAATTACCCCACAACATGCTGTGGGTCTCTGAAGCCAGGCATACTCTGTGGGTCTCCTGTTACCTCTACAGTAAATTCTCCCAGAACAGATCTTTTCTTCTGTTGACATGGCCCTGTCAAAAGAAACCCTGAAAGGTGAAACACTAGCAGGTTGGGGCTCTTGTGAAATACAACTGCTTGTGACTCCAGAAACCTTAGAAGAGACCACACTTTTCTCCTCCTGAGCTAATGAAACACGAGACAAAACTCCTAACCTAAGCTCAGAAGTGTCTTCATTGGCTCCCTTATTAGCCTTAACTGCCTGCTGGCATTCCCAACGCTTGTTTTGGGTTTAAATGCTACAGCAGGGTGGAGCCGAGTGGATCTGGATCCATCAAGGCCAAGGAGAGGAAGTAGATAAAGCAACACAGAGCCCCACAACACACACACACACACACACACACACACACACACTACAATAAATCCACACTTCCAGCTCTTATCTTAGCCTCAGGTTACCCAGGATTTGCATGTGCAGGCAGAGCCGGCTGAGTTATCTCTTTCATGCCTTGAGTCAGATTTTCTGGGTGTGAAGTCTGCAGAAAAGCCAGGGACTGTCAGCCCAGATGAGTGAGGGAGTCCCAGATGTGGTGGCAGCTGTCAGTCTGGGGTGGCATGCAGAGGCAAGGCATCTGGTGGGTCTCTAGGACTCTGTTCCCCCTCCCCCATGCAGAATTCCATGCTGGCTGGCTACTTGGGATCCATGTTTTCTTGGATGTATGGTGGTTGAGGTGCAGTGATTTTTTTTTTTTTATGGTGAACTGAAGTCCAGCTGCTCACATCGAAATAGCCTCATCTCATGAACGTGAACGAGTTAAGGTGGCATATTACTAGAATCTTAAAATTCAAGTTCTGTGACTCAGCCTTCAGTCCTCCATAACTGAAAGAAGGCTGCTGCTCTTTAAAAAGCCCTAGAACCTTGTGTTGTCTGAGAAGCTCAGATTTTTCTGGTTCTTTCAGAGGTTTTGGATCTGAAGCTCCATCTGACTTGCATTAGAGACTTCTGCATTATAATGTTTCTTGACCTATGGCTTTGGAAAACATACCACACACTGAGGGGGAAAAGGCTATAGCTCCAGAAGAGTAGAGGATATTTAATCCTGTGAAGCACATGGAATTGAGCACTGGGAACCAAGTTAACATCCCCTGGCACTGTCTCGTTTTCATTCATGTGTTCTAATCCAGGTATCCATCCAAAATCTGCCGAGTTACAGGCCTCGGTGGGCACCATGATTACTGAATATAAACTGTGTCTCCGACAGCTTAAGAGTCCTTTTTCCTCAATAGTGCTCCATGTTCTTAGTCCCAAGTATGGGAACAGCAGAACAGGGAAAGACTGAAAGCATAGCTGAAATACATTTTTTTGTGTGTGAATGTGGTTTCAAGATCAGCCAGTTGGAACCAAGGAGATGTTTTCTTAGGGTCAAAGAAAAAGTTTGAAACGATGTTGGATTGTTTTTGGCACTCAGCTGCAGATGGTAGATAGAGCACTAGTATTACTAAGCTGATGGGCTCTACTCCTGGGACTGTTACTAGCACACTTTTGCAAAAGCATTCTTTCTGCCTTCCACTCTGTAACGGAATGCTGCTGTGTCTTCTGCTACTTTGTCCTTGCCGTTCCCCAACTTCTGTTGGCCATTACACAGCTTTTGAATTGCTCCTATTAGGAGCGTCATGCAGCCACCTACTGTGGAAGGCCACTCATCTTTGGTTCTGAAGCTCAAGGGCAGCCAACAACAATGCCCACTTCCTGGAGCTGCCTCACTCTGCTGCAGGCAATGCTCTGAAGAGTTTTCTGATTCTCCCCCATATCTCTCCCTGACACAGACATGGGACCATTTCTCTTGCTCAGGGAAATGTGATGAGGCACTTTAGAATGATCAGTGCTGAAATGCTCAGTCACAAAGAACAGCAGTTCCGCTGAACCTCGTTGTCTTCCTCAGCTCTTGGTGCCAGATGCACTATTTTCCTATTGGATGTGCCAAAACCACTAAATAGTTAAAGCACATCAAATCATCTCAAAATGGCCAAAATTGAAATTGTTTTCCAAAAAAAGAGCTCTTAGTCAGCTATCCTTGCGGTCATATTCCATACTAGAAAACTTCTGATTGGGCTAAAAATTAGGAAAACAGACTTGAACGTGAAAGACTTCAAAGTCCTTTTCCCTTTGTGTGCAGGCCCAGAGTAAGAAAGCATAGAGGGAGGAGAGAATGAAGGGGAACTGTTGCAGCCATGAAAATCACAGCAGGCTACCGCAATTTGTATTATCCCCTCAGCTACATGGTCTCTTAACCCTGACATTCCCAGTGACTTCTCAGTGCACAGAATCCTATCAGGTGGAAACTGTGAGGAAGGAGGCTACAGCTACCCTGGCATCTTTGATACCATGTGAGCTGCTCCAGGGGCTAGCCATTTCTCCGGAGTAGATGTTGAGTGGTGCATGGATTTGGGTCAAGCATCCCCAAGTCGTTGGTATTCAAAATGTCAACATAGTCCTTGGGCTTATTTGTAATAAGCCAATTATAGCTCCAACACCAAGGAACGCTTTAAGTGGCATGCAAAGAGTAAAAAGAAAACAAGGTACAAATGTCAATTACATGGTGATATTAGGGACAGTGTTTCTGGGAGTCTGCAAGCTGGCTCTTCAGAGCTTCTTATCATTTGTCATGTGACCACACTTGTGCTTTCTATGGGCTGAGATATTAATTTCCTGATTGTTGTTCTCAACCACCAGCTCACTGCAGCCAATCCTAAGTCTGTTCTTTCTGCACCCCAGTGGCTCTTCACCCTTTCCTTATATTGGAATCACCTTGGGAGAATTACAAGTTCTGCTGTCCAAGCACATTCTAGATCACTTAAGTCTATACCACTAAGCGGAGAGACATAAGTAGTGGAGAATGTGGAACCCCTAGGAAACTACAGTGTGTGACTCAGGTTGAGAATCACTAATGGAGTGACTGGGACAGGGGTGTGGGAGAAAGCAGAAAGCAGGATCCAGAGAGATGGACAAAAATTTTTCTCCAAACTCCAGCTTGGAGACCAGGGCAGGGTGAAGGTGACGGTGGAGGGAGAGGGTGCTGCTCAGTGGCATTAGTAGATTTAAATAGTTCCAGCTAATGCCTTTCACTCTCCCAACAAACTGCTAGCAGAGGCACAAAAAGCTCCAGGAATTACACAATGCTAGGGTTTTTGGACAGTTTGCCAGTAACATAGGTTTCTTTGCTGGAACAGCAATGAGAACGTAAGTGATGGGAAGGTTGAGGCAATCATCAAGAGGGAGCTATGCAGACAGTCTTAACCTCAAGTTGCTCCAAAGATGTCTCTGTCTCCCTCCAGCTCTACCAGGCTTAGAGCTGCTTGGGCCAGGATTCTGGAATGCTGGGTCCTGGGAACATGGTCCAGAAAGGAAAAGAGCCTTAGCATACCAGAGGCTGTCCTGTGGAAAGGTACAGTAAAGTTAGCAGTCCACAGGTCAGGTCTTTCTGCGCCTTGGAACCCTCACCTTGTATTCTGAAGATCAGAATAGAACCTCCTTCTAAAGCCATGGTTCTTAAACTTCAGCATACATCAGAATCACCTGCTGGACTTGTTAAGCCAGAATGTCTCACTCTGATGCAGTAGTTCTGTGGAGGAGAATTTGCTCTTCTAGCAAGTTCCACAATACTCAGTACCTCTATGGACGATGCTTTGAGAAACACCATATTAAGCATGAAACATAGGCCAGGCCAAGATCAAAAAAGGTGCACCAGATGATATTAGTATCCTCTTGGGACCTGTAAGAAGGAACAGAGGTTGCACTTCAGATAAGCTGGGATCTTCTTTTATCCAAAGTGTGGGAGTCATCTGACTTCTGCTTAAGGGAGTACCCACAGGAGAACACATGCGGTTTCCATACAGACATTTGCATTTGAGTTATTTGATTCTGCATTCACATTAGAAATTGGCAACATTTAAATTGGATTTGCTATTAGAGCCCCAACTTTCACTAACATGAGATTGAACATGATGACAATATCAATGAAAACTATTTAGTGTTTCAATACTCTGTAAATGCATTTTCTAGCCCAGTAGCAAACTGCCCATAACAAAACAAGAGAAGGTCAACGGCATAGGGAGTGCTGGACAACATCTCATGCTAGTGAAAGTTGGGACTCTGAAATCAAATTCAATTTAAATGCTACTGGTTTCTAATGTAGATATATCAGGGACAAAAATGTGTAGGTGCCTAGATAAGATTGCCAAGGGGCCCTGACATGCACCTAGATGGTGCTGAACACAGCCAAAGAACTGACTGAGGTTTATTTACAGTCAATCCTCCAAGAAGGAAGGTATGCCTAGAAGCTGTGGAATTTATCATTTAGACTGACCTTCTCATTCAAGATATTTAGCTGAGGACATCTTTGTTTATGGTAGAATAATCAAAATATTCCCATAGGGAGTTACTCTCACTTCCATGGTTTTGCAAAGATTAAAGGAAGGAGTTTTATGTGTCCTGAAGGAGGCAGTAAAGCAGGCTGGCCACAGTAGTGAAATCTGCAAATTCACTGGCACCTGCTGATGCCAGCGTATAAGGCCAATAAGGTGCTCCTTCCATCCTTCTCATAGCCACTGCTAAGCCCTGAATTCTGGAACTGAGTGATAGCTTTCCTTCCTTCCCACCCTAATGAACTCCTACCAATTCTTAAAATTCTGCTCAGATATTACCTCCTCTATGGACATATGTCTCTAAGTAGTCTGGGCAGATAAAACTAATTTAATTTCTTCCTCTACTACATTACCCTATCATATCAGGTCTATATAACATGGTTCAGTTTAAATGCTTCTTCTTATTCACTGCCTTCTGTGTCTCAATATTAAATATGTGCCTGGCACCTGGCAAAGTGAATGGCATAGGACCTGCCAAATGTCTAATTAGTGAAATAAATAAATTCCAATGCTTGGATGAGGAAAGCACTACGTGAGCCTCCAGTAATGTGCAGAGTGGACATAACTCTCATGGGATCACGGACACTCAGAGCCAGAGGAGACCTTCACTATCTTCTGTGACAGCTCCCTGCCCTGTGAATGGGCCAGATCACAGGCACTTAAACAATGCTGAGTGTCCTAGGAAATCAGAGTGAACAAGGTCAGTAGTCAGATCTATGGGCCCCAGCCTCATGACCTGACAGCTTTAGTCAAACACCCTTGGAAAAGTATGTGAAAGTAGATGAGCTCCTCTCCTTGACGGTGGGTCAGATGATACCCACCTCCTGCCTGAGACATGCTGTGCTTTCAGTTGTGTTATATCTAATATAGGAGAGCAAAACAAAGTTCTTTAGTCTTGCTTAAGAGTGTCTGAGTAAGTTTTCCTTGGAGACCTTAACTCTAGTAGAGTATTGGAAGGTTTTTCTGGTGAATTACCAGAAAAAGAGGCAAAGAGGAATTTTTCCAGAGGGTGGGAAGAAAAATGGACACACCCAGGAGTTCGTTTTCATGACCTTTGGTGGAGGAGAGCAACTCCAGGCTATATTCCTGGCTTGCAGCTGCTCTGAATGAACAGACTTGGGGATCCCTGGGGCCTGTGCTGACGTGTGCTTCCATAGCACAAGACGAGAGGAGGCTGAAGGAAGACACATGGTGGCGATCCACACTGGAAACAAATCTGAGCTGGAGATTCAGGGAATTGGAAAGAATAGACAGGAAAGACAATTATGTCATTCTAGAACTTTTGTGGGTGATGGACTACCCCATTCTACAACAAATTCCATGATGGCCATAGTTCATTCATTCGTAAAATATGCCAAACTGCTGTCCTGCTCACAGCCTTCACTTCCTGCTGCCCTGAGGATAACACCATAGCTCCCTGCTGTGTCCCTGTTAGTCTGGGTCTTTCTATTCCTCCAGTGCATCCCAAGGTCCCTTCCACTCACGTTCAGTTACATTGGCCTGTTTCTATTTCAGCATCTTTGCACTGGCTTTTCCTTCTTCCCAAAATGCTGTCTGCCCTAGTCCTTCTCATCCTTCAGATCTCAGCTTGCAGGATTTGTGCTCAGGGAACTTACATTGAGCATCATACCTGCAGTGCACCTGTCAGCTCTGTCAGTGTACCTGCTTCCCGCCTGGGGGGCACATGGAGAATATGAAAATATCATGTTCATTTCTACAAGTCAGTAAACTCCACGAGAATAGAGACTTGTCTGTCCCATTCACTGTGTTCCTAGCACCAAGGACAGGGCTTGGCACATAGTAGGTGCTCAGGAAACATTGTTGAATGAATGAACTGATAAGCAGCTGTGAATATTAAGTGTGTCGACGTGAGAGACTAGAAGCCTTCCATTGTTTCCAGAAACTATAACTTATAATTGAATAGGATATTTTTTCGCATTTCATCATCTCCAAGGCTTTGAATTCCTTCTATTTGGTTCCTATGATGTAGGTCCTAGATTTGTGCAGTTTCTTGTTGTCTGCCAAGTGCTCAGGTGTCTTGTTTGCCTCTGTAATTCATCTACATTTTCATCAAAGCATCAAGTTCTGAATTGCCAGTTATCGGTTATAACTAGGCTTTTTCCAGAGTTGGGTCTGCTATATCTATGAATGTATAATGCGTACAATGAATTCCTCCATGGTGATAGATTTGGGTCTGCTGAAACAGGACTTTGGTGCAGGTCTGGAGGCACCTGTACCAGGTATGAAATCAGCCTTGGGCTATGTCCAGGCCAAAAAAGTGCATCAGCACAGGAAAGAGTGAGAGCCAGGTGCCACTGCAAGTTCCTGCAAGGTCAGACCCTTCACAATATCAGTAACTTGGTCTTTGCTCCTTCCTGGACCCTAAGTCTAGCAAAATCCCAGAATTCAGAGGAAAAGGACTTGTCCTGTTGGCATATCTCTCCCAGTTGTTAAGAATGTGGTAGAAGAACCCATCTAATGCCACCTCTCCCCTCCACAGAGTTCTGGCCTGTGGTCGTGCAGTCCAGGGGGCTGGATGGCATGCTGGACCCAAGCTCAGTACAGTGTCTGGGCCCAATAACGGCTTTTCCAAGGGAGCAGCTTTCTGTCCTGGCCACATTGAGGTAAGCACCTATGGGGCACCTGCTGACCAGTGGGGCTCTGCCATGGCTCTGAGTGACCAGCCGACATGGGCCTCCTGGAAGGATGTCCCTGCACAGTTTCCAAAATCTTATCAAGAGTGTGAGCTGCCCCACCTTTAATGTAACAGAATCTAGGGACTCCAAATGATAGACAGTAACAGTCAGGCGATCCACATGACTCACCTGACTGAACAGTCAGCCTTGTTAGATGGAGGGTCCACGGTTGCTCTTCAAGCCTCTGACCAATGCATGGGGGAAGAGTTGTAGATCAGATACGGACAGTCCAGGCTCAGAGTTCCACTTTGTCCAGGTATGCACCTATGTCCCACTTACTTTATTTCACTACCTGTCAGTTTCCTCATGTGTGAAATAGGAATAACGTGGCCCAGTTCTCAGGTTTGTTGTGATGAGTAATTAAATATGTCCAATAAATGATGATGGTTTTAGTCTGTCTATCACCACTAAAACTAAGTCCTTCACGCAATGTACTTATGAAGGAAGAAGGTGTCCTTTGGTTCACAGCTGTGGAGATTCACAGTTCAAGACCCACTGGGCTCTGTTGATTCAACTAACGGGTGAGTCTGGAGGGGGACAGTGGAAGTGGTAGAGGAATGGTTGCACCACCAGCCCGGAAGCAGAGAGTGAGTGCAAAAGCCAGAAAGAGGAACTCCAACTTAGTTTTATAACCAACTCTCCTATGAGAACTGCCCTCCAAGGACACGCCTCCAACACACCCAAATCTTTAGGCTCACCTCCTAGCTTTTGCAGTTGGATCAATTTCCTAACCTTTCAGTATCTTTAACCTTTGAATTTGGGGATTAGCTATCTACTTGAGTTTGGGAACCAAACCCTGTTGAAACCATCACAGTGATAATCACTTTTATTTCACCTCATTCTTTTTAAGATACCAGAACCAAGAACCATAGATTCTGTGCAGCCATGCAAACCTGTTCTGAAGGAGGCCAGTAAGCCCAGATTCCTTCATCTGCTGCTGGTGCTGTCCGGCCAAATATTTCTATCATGGACATTTTCACTGCTTTTGGATTAAATCTATGTGATGCCTTGCAACCTTATAAACCAGTAAAAAACCAGCAATGAACAATAAAATGTTCCTTAGGATCTGGATTTGTGGCCTCAGGAAGGTAAAACTCACACTGTGTTAAAGAGAAATTTCATTTTGGCATTGGGAGTGGAATCAACATATATCATATCCTGTCAGCTATGAAACGTGGCCTCTGGCTTAAGTGGCAATGCCAGCCAGGCCTGGCATACTCTAGCGGCATGACCCCTAGTCACTTAGCATCTCAAATGCTCATCTCTCTCCTTTGTCAAATTATAGAATTGGCTCAATTGGCAGTTCTAAAAATGAGACCACAGAGTGGCAGCAGCACTTGAAAACTCACTAGAAATGTGGATGCGCATTCCCCTCACCCAAGACCTATGGAATCACAGGTTCTGGGGTATAATCCAACAGTCTTGGCCGGGCAGACTCTTCAGGCAATTCTGATGCACCAATGATGGGAATCTCTGAACTTCAATCTCTGGTGTCCCTTCCAAGCATCACATCCTCCAAGGAATCCTGACTGGGAAATGCTGGCAGAAGCACTGGTTTTAGCTCTTTTGTTTGTTTGTTTCTCTATTCAACCCAGGACATCTCAGGGGTATGGGACACCTCCCAAGGAAATTAGAAAGCCCCTATCACATGCAGTGCAGCCTCCAACAGTCAATGGTGTCTGATTCTTTACAACTGAAGACATCAGCCACTTTGTACTGAGAGCAGAAGTCAAGTGTAATGCAAGGAAGACCCTTGACCTTCTCTCAGAAGATGGCAAGGACCGCGAGAGTTTCTTCCATCAGCAATTAATGACCTCGAGTCATGGATCCCATCTTTGGTTTCAGAATCAATAACAGCTCTTGACTTGTCCCTCTCTAAGGCAGAAATTACTTTACACTCTTGTACAAGTACCTCCACAGACACGGTCATTAAATCTTTCAGTAACATCTGCCATCCTAGGCACAAGGATTCCATCCAGTGGCTGAGCTCTGTCTGATAGTTCCATCACCTATTCACACAAGGCCAACATTGCAGGAAGCTCATTCCCCCAATGCAGGAATGGTCCCATGCTTTCCAAGTGTGTGCACTGTGGGAAATCCACACAGAGTGCACCACCATATCTGAGAGAGGGCACTAGTGCTAGGCAGGCTGCCACCATGGCTGGATTGAAGTCATCTTGCTGGTCTTCTGTTTCTCACCTTTTCAGTCATTTTTCTTCCCTTCCATGGAGGAGCAGGATTTTTAAAAAAGGGCATTTGCACTTTAGGTAGAATGTGTTCCTTCACGTGAGCCCCCATCACCCCTTCCTTGGCTAAGGAAATCCCTGGGCTGCAGAGCTCTGCTCAGTGAAGCCACATAGAGCTCTATCACCACTTCAGGAGGAGGCGTCAAAGGTTGTTTTGTGAAAATAAATAAATAACCCCGGCCCCTGTCCCATCCCCAGCTCATTTCCAGCAAGGAGGGGTTGTTCCTTTCCAAACTGGGGTTGTATCACTAAGATAGAAAACATACTTGCCCTGTTCTTTCCTAAACATACTTGCTTATTCTTTGCTTTGCAATCACCTGATGACTTTTAAAATGAGACTCTTTAAATTTTGAAGGAATCCAGGAGTACACAATTAAGAACAAATCAAATATTTGTTTAAATTTTCCTTTCATATAAAATCCAAATGAGAGATACATATCTGAGACATTTTCAGATATCCATGAAGGATTCTGCCCCAGAATGCTAACCTCAATTGTGACTGAATGCCTTCCAGAGCCCTTTGGTAGCTTGATAGTGAATTTAGAAGCTGTGCTACCCATGAGGAACCTTGTAAACTCAGGGAAGTAAAACAATCAAAAGCTAGGTAGCATAGCAAATCTTTTAACTGCTTGAAATTTAAAAAAAAAAAACCCGTGTTGGAAAACACTTCAACCTCACAGCTTAGATGGATAAACTCAGGAATGTGGCAGGAAGGGAAGTTGTCTTTCATGCTTACTGGTTCTTGGAACTGGTTCTGCTTGACATTGCTAGCCATGGAGGCAACACAGATGAGTAGGATGTTTGCCTGTCTGCAGTCTGAAATCTGCCCTTTAGCAGTGAGGATAAGAAGAGGGTGCTACCACCACAGGAAATGTAAAGCAAGCGCTTGAAGAGACTGAGAAGGGAGAGTTAGGTCCTTGAAATGAGAGAAAAGTCTGCAGCGGAGGTGATGTTGAAGACAGCAGGAGGGATTCCAACCTGCAGAGACAAAGAACAGAAAAAGTCCCTGGCAGGCAGGGCAGAGGGAAAGTCTGGTGACAAGTGTCTGAAGCAAGGAAAACCATGGGGAGGCACAGAACAGGCACTACCCTGGAGGAATTCCCTATGCCTGCAATAAAAACTCTGTTGAGGTGGGTCCAACTGCCAGACTGAACAGCCCCTGCTGGCTTCCTAGGCACAGAGCAGGCCTTTGAGAAGCCATGTAGTGGGGCAGTCAGGGCAGGAAGCGGTGGAAGGCACCAGAGTCCAAGATATCAGGTGTGAGACTGTTCCCATGGCTCCAGGTAGAGGCACAGGGGCTGAGGAGAGGAGTGAATGCACAACATCAAGAGCTGCTACTGCAGCTCAACCAAAGGCAGAGAAGAGGCTGGTTCTGGGAGGAGCTGAGGCTCAGAACTGGCAGACGAGGGTTAATGATTCTAGTCATGGGAAAAGGAAGATGCAGAAAAACACATGGCTCCTTACTGCAACAGAGTACAACTCATCAAGTGGTCGCAAATGGGGCCACTGCTGCTTAACATGTATTAAAGGGGGGGGGCAGGAAGAGAGCCAGCAAGGATGCTGAGCATGTAGATACTGGTTTGGGATGCCTTGGAGAGCTGTCCCCCAGGACACAGGAAGCTTAGAACTGGCTTTAAGAGAGCAGACCATAAAGAGTTCCAGGTGTGGGCATCACGGTGCAGGGATTTCAATGGACTCCTTAGAAGAGGATGAACTCACCCAAGGAGAGTCTGAAGAGGGAGGTCACAGAGAACAGAAAGCAATATGTCCCCTATTTCCATTGAAATCCTAAACTTTAGTCAGTGTTGATCATTTTGCTATTTAAATTCTAATGATTGTTAATATAAAGGATTAATTTCAGGTCCCTGATCCCCATTCGCCTGGTGAGACACATAGAAGAAATAAATGAAATTAGCACAAGGAAGACCGATTATCAGTTGTATGTCTGTGTGTGGGATGCTGGCTGAATAGACACATGGGTTGAATGAGCCTAGGGCCACATGGCTTTGCAACAAGGGTGCTGAGCCATCAGATCTTCAGTCTTGAAGGGGAGTATTCAGTGGCAAGGATTCCACACATGCCCAGCAGCTCCTCCCCACAACATCCACCACCCCTGTTACACCCCTCCTTCCCACCAGGCCTTACCAGAGGGGAGGCAATGCTGTTGTGCAACCCAGCACTGTCATGTCCAAGACGCAAGTGCTGGGAGAAGTGCCATCCTCATTCCCCTGCCTTCCCTGCATGCATACCTCACACTGGCAGCCAGAGAGCTCACAGGATTCTATGTGATGCTACATGCACAGCTACTGGGGAGAATTCCAGGACATCTGTCCCAAGCCCTGGTCGTTCATCAGAGGCCATCAGAGGTGGCTCTAGTCTGTGCTTGGGCTCCCAGTGTAGCTGCATGCGCTTGTACTACCAGATGTCTCTGTTTGCATGACACAAATCAGGGCTTCTTCACCCAGAGTCCCATCAAGTGGAGCCACCCAGGATCTTCTTGGGAAGTCAGGATGCCTTCTGGCAACCTTCACTCATGAGCCAGGGAATAATCCCTCTGGTTTCTTTTTCCCTCCAGGTGCATAGCGTAATGTCCATGTTGTTCTACACTCTGATCACAGCTTTACTGATCGGCATCCAGGCAGAACCCCATACAGACAGCAATGTCCCAGCAGCACACGGCACGCCCCAGGCCCACTGGACTAAACTGCAGCATTCCCTGGACACAGCCCTCCGCAGAGCCCGCGCAGCCCCTGCCGTGGCAATAGCTGCCCGCGTGGCA
The DNA here is from genome assembly GCF_030435755.1 of Ochotona princeps. Taxonomy (NCBI): domain Eukaryota; kingdom Metazoa; phylum Chordata; class Mammalia; order Lagomorpha; family Ochotonidae; genus Ochotona; species Ochotona princeps. The sequence continues at coordinate 98,194,210 of NC_080833.1, read as the reverse complement.
GGGCAGACCCGCAACATCACTGTGGATCCCAGACTCTTTAAGAAACGGCGCCTACGTTCCCCTCGCGTGCTGTTCAGCACCCAGCCCCCACTGGTGGCCGTGGACATTGAGGAGGTGGACCTGGAGGCTGACACGGACTCCCTCTCCAACAGGACTCAAAGGAGGAAGCGCTCGCCCAGCCACCCGGTCTTCCACATGGGCGAGTTCTCGGTGTGTGACAGTGTCAGCGTGTGGGTGGGAGATAAGACCACGGCCACGGACATCAAGGGCAAGGAGGTGAAGGTGCTAGGTGAGGTGAACATCAACAACAGTGTGTTCAAACAGTACTTTTTTGAGACCAAGTGCCGAGACCCCAACCCCGTGGATAGCGGTTGCCGCGGCATCGACTCGAAGCACTGGAACTCATACTGCACCACAACTCACACGTTCGTCAAAGCGCTGACCACGGACGATAAGCAGGCGGCCTGGCGTTTCATCCGCATAGACACGGCTTGCGTGTGCGTGCTCAGCAGGAAAGCTTCGCGAAGGGGCTGAGCCGCCCGTGGCCCCTCCCACCCACCTCCCACACTCTCCTGGGCTCCCCTCCCTACCTCAACCTGTAAATTATTTTAAATTATAAGGACTGCATGGTAATTTATAGTTTATACAGTTTTAAAGAAAATCATTATTTATTAAATTTTGGAAGCATCCGTGGTGCCTACCCCTCGGGTCGTTTTTCTCCTTAGTGGGAGTGATAGGAAAGCTTCAAAAGGAGGACATCCTGCGGTACATCCGTGGGCTCCCTGGGCGGCCCCACCTGCAGCCAGAGCCCGCTGTCCGTGGGGCACGGTGATTTGGGGGAATGGGAAGTGGTCTCACCAATTAGCTTAAACCAGGCCTGATTACCTAGGGAAGTCTGTAGGTCCAAACTTTGCTCTGCATTCCAGAGCCAAAGCTGCCTAATCCTTGCATTACCTGCCCTGCAGCCCAGGACCCTGTGCGTCTTGATTGCGGTGCTTAAGGGAAGTTAGCGGAACCTCATCAGAAGGCAAATCACTGCTGGCGCTGGCTCTGGATGGGCTGCCCCCAACTTGGAGGAAGGCCTGGGCTCGGGCCCCAATGGAGACTCAAAAAAGGAGACAGGAAGAGGCTTGCAACAAAGGTCAGTGAGGCTGCTAGTTTTGGAGGAGAGGTATTTGGTGTCTGCACGAGTTGTAACAAAATAGTCCCTCGAGGCCTGTCATGGTGCATCTGGTTTCATGTTAGGATTGCCGGAGCTTTTATGGCTGTTCCTCCACTTATCCCCCAGTGGCTTCCTGCAGAAAGACTCACTTACCCAGTAAGCTCCAACCCTCTTGCCACCCACGAGCAGCCCCAGCAGTCGCTTTTAGTGGTTCCCAAGCCCAGCCGACAAGCTTGGAAGCATTTCTGGTTATATCTCTAGAAGACAGGTTTTTTTTTTTTTTAATTAAATTGCTTGCTTTGATTTTTACATTTATTTTTATTTATTTAAAAGGCATGGAGACAGAGATCTTTCATCATGACGTATTGCTAAGTGCTGGGCCAGGCCAAAGCCAAGGGCTTTGTTGTGGTCTCCCACGTTGGCCTCAGAGACGAAAGTGCTTGAGCCATCACGGCTGCCTCCCAGAGTGTGTGTTAGCAGGAAGCTAGAATCTGGAGTGGAGCTAGGGCTTGAGCCAGGCATCCTAAGCCATGTCTTAACTGCTGAGCCAAACACCTGCCTTTTTTTTTTAATTGAAGTGACCCAGGGTGGTAGGGGTCATGGGACCTGCAGAGAAAGAGTAGGGAGAGACACACGTCAATGGAGCCAGAACCACCACGGATAAAGCAGAGCAGAAGCTGCAGGGAGGGGGCGCTGCCAAGGGGGAAACGAGAGGGGAGGGGTAAAGAAGAACACCAACTGGAAGTGGGGAAAGGGAAGGAGAGGACAGAGCAGCAGGAGGAAAGCATCACAAAGAGATCCCAGGATCCCACTCAGCCACATGCTGATGCCTTCCCCTGCATTTTATATCGCCCACCCACACCTCAGCCTCATCCCTGGCCAAGCCACCATGTTCCCTGCAGACTAAGAGCTTCCCCTTAACAGAATGACTTTTCTCTCATTGGAACTGCTTCTCTTACCCTGCAACCCCCAGGCTGAAGTGAGTCTACAGGGAATGAGTCCAAATTGTCCATCTAGTAAAAAAAAACCAAGGGTCATATTGACTCCTCCTCTAGCTCTTACGTTCCTGGCCCACCCCTATTTCATTCCAAGTAGGGTCAGTTGGGCAGGCAGGGAACTCAGCAGAACAGTTTCACAGCATAAAGCATGTTAGAATGGACCCTGTGTTTTTCTACCAGAGCTACTGCAGTTGGAATGAAGATTTACGCTCTCGAAGCTCCAACCAGAACATTCTGTGCTGAGATCCTTGGTCTGATAAAAAGGCCTTGGGCAGCCAGCCCTGCCATCCCACTGACCTGTGCCTGTAGTTGTTCACTGAGCTCCAGTTCCTGGTACCCTTCCATTTATATAGGGCATGGCAGGCTGACTGGATCCTGGATGTCAGGAGAGAGGGATAGGTTTGGTATATTTGCAGCTGGAAAGGTCTGCTTGTGGGCAGCTTCACCAGTGACGAGAGCCACGGAGAGTGCCCCTGGCAAGACACTGGGGATATCTACCAGCTTCTCTGGGCCCCTAGCCTGCCTTGGGGGAAGGCTGAGCCTGCATAGCTCTGAGGGAGGACAGAAGTAGCAGAGGCTCTTAATATCTAGGTGGGTTACTCTCTTGTTCCTGCTGGTAAGAGCAGGTCCTCATACTGTGGAGAACACCACTGACTTTCCCCAAAGGAAAAGTCTACAGTCACAGAGTAAGAGCCCATGTTTTTATGCAAGACGAGAGCTTGTTGTTTTGGCCGAACAGAGCTAGTGTGCTCCAAAACCAGCCCTGTGCCTGGTGATTCCTGCAGTGTGGTAGCCTCTGCTCCCACACATGCCATGGGAGACAGTTGGGAGGATGCTGGGTTTTGAACCTCTCCAGGATGCCTTCAGAGGCCACCAGAGGCTGCTAGGGCTCCAGCCACCTAAATGAATTGAATAATAGCTCCAAATGGGCCCTGTACCCTATTGAGACATGGCAGCTGCACATCCTGCCAACTTGTCCTTCTTGGGGCTCCACCCAAGGGGTAAGTGCAGGTCCCTCCTCTCCTGAGCAATCCCTCACTGGCTCAGCCTCAGCTCCCCACGACCCATCCCTCCAAGCAGGGTTCCTGCTGGCCTCAGTTGGATGCAAAGCTCAGATCCTGGGAGATGACAGGCTCACACCTAACTCAGTTTATGTCCTCAGTCTTTCCCTGGGACCTGTGCAGCTGCAGCTGGAGCGCCCATCTCCCCTAAAGCCACTATCAGGAAACCTATCCTGGGAATAGAGTTTTGACAATAAGCAAACTGCCATTTTCATTCTAGGAGTGTTCTAGATGTCTCCCCTACTTTCTCCTCAGCATAGCCTGCATTGTAGGAGGAGGACAGAAGGGCAAAAGTCTGTCCAGTCTGGGCTGTATTTCTTTGCACCTTAGACAAAGTGACAGGCTGGGGAAACAGAACCAAGCAGATATGTGGGCTTGCAAGAACCCCTGGGCCTAGATTCAGCATCAACCTCAGAGTCTTAGTCCAGATGGACCAATGAAGGTTCATGGCCCCCTTAGGGTCATTGGTTAAGGCAGATCCTAAGGAAGCAGTCTGTGTGATGATGCCAATTCTTTGGACCCTGTTAGAGAAATTTGGGCAGATCATAGTTCTGTAGCTATGGGATGAAAATGATCATTCCACTATCATAGAGCTGTGAGCATACAGTAAAGCCATGTCTTTGAAAGTAGTTAAGTCTTCTGTAAGAGTAAGGCAAAATGAGCTATTCCCCTTGTGACAATGTCCCTGTTGACTGCAGGAGACAAACAACCATGGTGGTACTCATATCTGTTGCAGATGTGTAGATTGGGTGGAGGAAACCCTGTGAATGGCAGACAGCATGGAATATGAATGTGGCTCAAGAGAATAAGAGAATGAAGAACAGTTCTGCAGCTTCAGATTCTGCCAGAATCCGGGTCCAGAGAAGCTGTGTAGATTCTGGAAGTTCCAGCATGGTGGTGAAGAGCATCGGTTCTGGAGTCAGAAGGGCAAGATACTTGTACTTGGGCTGTGTGGCTTTAAGCATGTTTCCTAACTTCCCTGATTTTCAACAGCTTAATCTATGAAATAGAGATAGTTATGGTGCCTTCCTCAAAGATCCAAGGGAGAATTCAGTGAGAAAATATATAAATATATACATAAGTGTCTGACACTTAGGAAGTGTGTGATGAACTTTCGTTTTGGTGGGAGAACTCTAAAAGGCTGCTGAAGCATGGGACAGCTTTGTCCAGGACAAACAGCTTCCTGAACAGTTTCACTGATGGGTCATGCATGGGTCGTTCTGTGGGGAGCAACAGGACCATCATTCAGACCATTAGCATTTTCTAATAGTTTGCCGTGAGTCTGGCGGAGCACCAAGCATGTCATGTGCGTTAGCCCCGAGTCTCTGGGCCCTCAAATTCAACACTAGCTAAAGTGGGCAGAAAGACCACTTGCCAAGAGCTGCTACACAGTTCTCCACCACACGTTTTGTTCCCCACACCATGGCAAGTTGGTAAACAGTCGATGCTAAAAGTTTCCACGTGTTGAGCATGCAGGATCTGTTTTGCTATAATTCACTTGGATATACAACTCAGAAGCTCTGACCTTCCCAAAGTTCACTTGAATTTGTGGAGGGGACTCAGGGGCCCAGAGCTGGGGCAGGATGGGAAGACTGTCTCACAACAGCCTGAGGAATATCCCTCAAACCCACGCTGCTCATCAAGATCGAGGATCCATTAACATCCATATTCTTTCAGGTACTGTATTCAGTCTTGCATGCAGCAGGCACTCAGCGTTGTAGGGCAGATAAGGTAAAAAGTAACCCCCGCTGCTTTGTCCACCACTGTCATTTCCACCTTGAACCCTGTCTGCCTGCACCTGTAATCGGCAATAAGTGGATTCATGTTCTGAGTTATTGACAAGGGGCACCTCAGGACATGGAATGGGGATCCACTGAGTAGCTTTCAGAGTTACTGTGGTGGTGAGGAGTGTGATCACACCACAAGGGTCAAAGCCTAGCCACACCACCAATGTGAATGACAGTAGACAAGTCACATATCCCCTTGCACTTCAATTACATGGAAATGTGGGCAATAAGACTATACTTTGCTATTAAAAGATGTTCAGTCCAGTGCACTAAACCATTGCATTTAAGACAGGTAAATAGACGCACAGCTACATACACACATACATGCGCAGAAATAGACACAAATACACACACATGAAAATACAAAGGATGTGTATATGAGAGTGTATGTGCATGTGTATGTGGGTATACGGGTGTGTGTGCATGTGCACACATGTGTGCATGAAAAACCTGTGAGAGCTGAGAAGCACCCAGGAAACTTGCACTCCACCCTCACAGGAATCCACACATTGACTTAACACAGTGAAGCACACCCAACAGTCAAACAAGCATTCAAAAGACAACTCTGTAATAAGAAATAATCAGATGGGAAGAACAAACCGGGGAAGACTTCCGGAAGGAAATAACTTTTGATTTGTGCTTGTTTGCAAAAATAAAGTGGAGTGCAATTATTGTCTTGTGCTGGATATTTTTCTGGAGTTAGAGACAAGGGGAAATCGCACCAAGAGGCTGCACAGGCATGGACGGAAAAGAGAAAAGAGCTACTTTTCTCTCACCTCATTTGGAGTTACAACTAGCAGAGAAGGTAGCCTCTCTTGCATGTACTACCTTTGGGAAAATTCAAAGAACAGACCACATGAAATCCTATAGATGGACACAGAGTTCTCATTTGGTTTCCACAAAACCTTGTCTCTGTCTGACAAAAAAATCCCAAACCTGAACAAATATCTTCCTGAAGATGAGCCCTCCTCCATGCATATCAACTGGTTTCCTGGATTCCCAAAATATAAACCAAAAACTAAACTAAGCAGGTGCCATGCACCCCTAGCTCCGGGAGTGCACTTGGATCAGAGGCCAGCTAATATTTGGTGCCACAGCAAAGTGTGGTCTCCAGCTTGGCGGCCTCTCTGCCTTTATCTCACCCTGATCATTCCTTTCACTTTGACATAATGAAAGTGCAACTTGCACACTGTCTCGAGATTGCATATGATAATTAGAAACATGTGTCTCAGCTGGCATCCCTTCAAAGGGCTCTGGAGCTCTGACTTAGGCAGTCTTCTGATTGCAAGCGCCATTCCCCGAACTGGCTTCCCAGCCTTTGCATTCCTTCAGCTGCACCTTAGCATTCACTCCCATTGGGAGAAAAACTCTGCAGGCAGAGCTCATGGCTGGCCTTCGCAGGGGCTGGCAACATAGTGGCCCGCAGCAAGGCTCTGGCCTTGGCATCAGATTTTCAGGCAATCCCAGAGAGAACCACGAGATCCATTCCCAGAAACAGCACTCCAATAGGTCAGCACAAAGGCAGGACCCTCTATTTTTTTTTTTTTTTTTTTTTTGACCACTGCCTGGAATCTCAAGGGATGTGATGCTGATTCCTAGCTAATCCAGCAGGGTGGTTTTCTTTCTTGTTATTGTACAAAATAATAAAATGTCATTACTTCCCCAGGAGACTCCTGAGGAACACTCAGAATTGATGGCCATGCTTCTCTCCAATCCCCCAAGCTGTAGGAGTATCAGAGAGAGTGAGGGAGCCCTATTCAGTTCTGCAGAGGTCACCTGCACATCTGTGATGGGTGAGGTGTCATGATCAACCTAACGCACATAAGGAGTGAGATGCATCCCCGCTCTCCAGGTTTTCCCATCTTGATGGAGGGCTGAGTAGAGCATTTTTGAGCTATTATTCAGCTATACCTACCACACAATCACAGAATGAGAGGTGGCCTCTAATATGCCCAGGCATGATAGTAACCATATGTCCACCGTGTGTGTGTGTGTGTGTGTGTGTGTGTGTACACACAGGCACACTCATCAAGGTCTCTGTCTGCTTGCTCCTGGGGTCATGACTCTGTCCATGACCTTGCCCTGGGTTCTCTGATTCTGTAGTTGAGGGTTGGGGCCTGATACCCTGCATGTCTGGGCACTACACTTTCAGCAGCCAGATTACAGACACCACATGTCCTCCCCATGATCTAATCCTCAGTTCTCACTTAGGAACTTAGGTGAGGCTCATCTCTGAGCCTTGCAATGCAAATTGACCTGGAGAGAGCAGCCCTAGCTGAAGCTCCAGCCAGTGGGAATCCAGCCTTCACCTGCAACTCCTGGGCCTGTGTCCCACAAGGTTGACCTTGTCCTCTCTTGATGGAGAGAAGCCCAAAAAAAGGCTCTGACTGAGAATGCAATGGGAGTTATAACCAAGTCACAAAGAGAGCCAGAGGCAGCAGTGGATGGGGAGATGTGACTGAGGCCTCAAAGGAGTACCAGGCGGCAAAGCAGAAGTCAAGCAGGGTGCTTTTCACCTAGCACTAGGCTTTATCCTACTGCCAGGAAGAAAAGACACGATAACAAGCATAGCACCACGTGGAGGCCTGCCATGCAGCCTTTCCCTCTGGAGTTAAATCAGGGCAAGCCCCAGGCTTTCTTTGGCCCTCAGTTTCTCCTTCTTGATGACAAGGACATCACACAATCACACAGCTTGGAATGTCCTAAAACTCCCTAGAGGGTCTGCTTTAACGGCACCCAGGATGGTTTACATAACACTCAACACAAGCATCAGCAACGGTTGTAAAAATGAAAAAGTCACAGAACAATGTGTAAAACAAGTAGTTCCCATCAGTCTCAAAGAGTTTGTCTTCCTTCAGCTTTAAGGAGATGAATTCCACAGCCAGACCATGTCAGGAGTCACTCGGAGCATTTGAAAACCCTGTACCAGACTTCTTGGTGGCCATATGTGGAATTTCCACTGCAGACTCTTACCCTCAAAGGGCAATATACAGTTTATTTACAATTTGTCATATTTGAAGAATGCCATTTAAAAATAACCAGCTCTATTCCTCTCTTGCGCGCGTTGGCTCCTTTCTCACTCCATAACAGTTGCTATAATCAAAATCTCTCCTATCCATTACTTAAAAATATCACTATTTTGGGTAAAAGATCATAAACATAGTAAAAATGAGGCTTAGGATTTTCCTAAGAGGAGCTTTGTTACAGAAGTACACTGCAAAGAATTCAAACCACTGAAAGTTCATCAGGGGCCCAGCAGCATGGCCTAACAGCTAAAAGTCCTCACCTAGCACGTACCAGGATCCCATATGGGCGCTGGTTCTAATCCCGGCAGCCCCACTTCCCATCCAGCTCCCTGCTTGTGGCCTGGGAAAGCAGTTGAGGATGGCCCAAAGCTTTGGGACCCTGCACCTGCATGGGAGACCTGGAAGAGGTTCCTGGTTCCCGCCTTTGGATCGGCGCAGCACCGGCCGTTGTGGCTCACTTGGGGAGTGAATCATCGAACAGAAGATCTTCCTCTCTGTCTCTCCTCTCTGTATATCTGACTTTGTAATAAAAACAAATAAATCTTTAAAAAAAAAAAAGGAAGTTCATCAGAACAGATGGCCAGTAAATTCTCTGAATTAACAGTTGCCTGATGCAATAAAAAATCACAGTAAATGTTGTTGCTCTCTAGCAGAAATCATGCGTTAGATGGTTCAGTGACACTTGGCTTCACATGTAGGTATCTGGTACCACAGATATGCAGCCTTGGGTGATACATATATATTTATATTTATATATTTATCTAGTTGGAAAAGCTATCAATTGTTTTGCTGATTTTCTTCTTCTGGGCTTATCTCTCACTAAGTCATTTTACTAATTTTTCTTTACATGCTCCAGAAAGCCTTCCCTCTGCTATCTCTCAGACAAGATTTCTCTATTGAGCAATCACGTGGGTCTAAGATTCATGACTAGGGAAAGTGATGATAAAACAGAGGTCTATGAGCAAGAGGGCCCAACATACATCAAAGGCCTTGCATGACTTGTGGCAACAGAAAACAAAACTAGACTCATTGAGAGATTTATTCTGCGTAGACTTTAATCATAGTTTTATTGGGTTGTGGTTTGTATTTGGTGAGTCACAGACATTTTTAAGAGGAAAAGCTCTTCAGTTGGTTTAAGTATTATAAAAAGCTCTCCCCTACGTAAAGTAATAAAGCCACAATTAAAATGGAATATCCAGAACCCACTGGAATGAGGGGAGAGTGTCAGAAAACAAAGGTGATGTTTAAATCAGAATCCTGGTCGTGTCACTGGATGAAAGCAGCCTGGCAACATATGTAGACCATCTGGGCCAGAGGGCTGCTCTAAGCACTGTTTCCTTTTAACCGAGACATTGTACACATTCAGATGGCAGGTAGTGGCAAGTTCAGGAAAGCCATAGATTACCCACCCTGTCCCCAGCACACCCACCAATTTCTTTTTGGCTTTGCTCCTGCCTATTATTCCCAGAAGGTGGGGGACCTTATTTCACTGACTTTTATTGATCCCAAGAACTGATACATGTGGCTCTTATTTTTCTACTTCTGTAATACGTTTTGTTTCTTCCTCTGTAACATGGGGAGGACTCTTGGCAGAAAGATTCAATATCTCCTCAGGAAAGTTCTCTACATAGTGTTGGTTGTCACCAGTCCTGTTCATTCTCCTAGAAGGGAACTCAATGACTTTTCTCTATTATGATGATAAAGACGGATTAGTGAGTAGAGATTGTTATGAAACTGCAAATCAGTTCTTACCCTGCGAAGGAGGAAGAAAAGGAGACAAGAAGTGAAGTGCTAAGAAAAAGTGATGACTTATCCCGCTGCTGGACCAACTGACGCTAGAACCTTGTATTGGTCCTCAACATTTCCACACATCTACTCAAGCACTGCCCCTAGTGCTCTTTTGGAGCAACACATGAAGCTGACCCATGTTCTTTTCTATATGACAACATGTTGAAAATAGCTATTATCTTTCCCCAAACCCAAGACTGTTATTTCCCACGCTAAACATTTTGCAGCCCTTCAATCATCCCATATAGGGGGATTTCCAGATCTGTTACTATCCTGGTCAGAGTTCTTAGGGCACACTCTAATTTGCTCATGTTCCTCTTATAATGTGGTATTGGGAAGGAAACACAATATTCTAGATGTGTGATAACCAGTCCTAATTATAGCTATTAGCTCCTTTGATCCACAAAGTATATTTCTATTAATGGAGCCTAACATTATACACAAATTTGTCAGTTTCCACGTCACACTATTGTATCACTTTGAGTGTCTCATAAATCATAACCCTTTGGTTTCTTTGTTTTGTTTTCATGACTCCTCTGTCTCCCATTTTGCCACTGATCATTTCCCTTAAGCACAGAAGATTGGATGGATAAACAGTGAGCCTAGACATCTTTATGGGCAGGAATTGTATTTAACTCACCAACTTATTCCAGAGTCTAGTACTGTGCCTCTTTATTGATTTTGTTAGCTTTACCTTTTACCAGATGCCCCTAGCTATATGAAAGATCAAGAAATTAATTTACCAAGATTTTCCATGTAAAAGCTAAATTTATAGTATTTATATATTAACTATGGCTTCTAGCTATAGGATTAACTCCCATACCCCTATCTCTCCCGTCTTTGCAAAACAAAACAAAATTTGTAGAACTTTCATCAAACGAACCATAGACGCCCGCTTGATAGCAAATTTACCAGGGAGGAAAAGGAAAGAAAAAAATCCAAAACTTTGAAACAGGAAGTGAATAAGAGTGATTGCTTAATCCAGTTCCATTTTTAATTAGGTAATTCTTCCCAGTAAGAGTTTATCATTCTATTTTGGTCATTTTAGGAGGGGGAATCCTTGGGCTCCCCCTAGAGGTTAGAATATGGATTGAGACAAGATGGTCAATAACTGGAATGATCACAGAACTTGTGCTCTTTCTGAATCTTGCCTGTACAGCCCAACAGATTGACTGATTCTCTTGGCTTCCAAAGAACTATGATTTGAGAAAAGATCAAGCCTACCTGAAACTTTTAGAAGAAACACTGTTGTATGTGATTTTGTCTCAAACAGTGTGTGAGGCAAGAGATGTGTGTGACCAACTATCAGGTATGGATGGAAATGAAGGAGTATCCCAGCAGAAGCAATGGCCTTCTGCAAAAGGCCTGGTGGAAAAGGGAGCCCAGCAATATTGGAACTTAAAAATAGATCAGCATGGCCAGAAAAGATTACAGAGAGGAAGCTTGGAAAAAAATGAAGCAATGGAAGAGAGCTGCTTGGCCTGCTTCCAAAGGCCTGCCTCCAGATTAATTATGATCCACAACAAATGCTCTTTGAGCCTGACTATCAAATAACTCTTAATCCACCTTTTCCACCCTGTCTTCAAGGATTTCATGAACCTCGTTTTCAAATGCTTTGAGGAAACTAAAATGCATTAAGCGTATGCATGTTATGACACCAAGAGGGCCATAAGTCCATCACAGACTGGAAGCAAAGCCCTTGAAGGTGAGGGAAGGGCATTTTGTTTGCCTTTCCTTGTTTAAGAGGGAATGTTTGTATGCACTTAAAAGCATAGAATAGCAGTCAAAGTGGAGAAGCTGTGGATGCTAGAGAAAAAGAGAAGAGAGGTGAAAAAGTAAATCTCCTACAAGCAGACCCTAGGTATTCTGCTGTTGACCTTGTGACTCAAAGCTTATTTTTCTTCCACTCCAGGCTTATTGAATATCAGCCACAAACCTGTAGACAAGCAGTAGCACCCTCTATTTTTATTATCCATTCATTTATTACACATACACATTAACTCTCTGATATGTACTGGATACTGAGAATAAGATATTAATAAAGCAGAGTATTTGCCCTCCAAGCGGGAGGACCACACTTGACATGATTAATAAGTGATGAATAGATATAAATCTGATAAATGGTAACATGAGGTGCACAAAAGCTCTTAGCTTTTATGTGGAGGCAAGAAAATCCTTTTACCAAAGGGAGTGTTGGTGCTGAGGTTCAGAGCACAAGTAGGACACAACAAGCAAGACAAAGCTCCATGAAAGGTTCTAAAGGTGTGGGATTGAAGGAAGGCACAGGGAAGTGGACTATTTAGGCCAGGTCTAAAGTAGCCTTTGGAGTTAGCAAAGAGAAGGTGTTATAAGAACAGATAGAAATCACCCATGAAAGCTTTGGCCACAGTCCTGTAAAATTTAAACTTTTGTACTCTCAACAATGAGGCTGTAAAGCTCCAACCTGCATTTTAGAAAGATCACTCAAGCAGCCATGTGGAAGGATAATTTATAATTACAAAGAGCCAAAGAGATCTTAACTCGTCTTGACATCAATAACTGGTTATTCTATATGTATTTGGCACTATATACCTGGTGTTACCTTGATTTGTTTGACAGAAAATCCAAACCTAATGACAATCACAGAATCCTTGGAAAGATGGCTTGAGTTGGCTCAGTTTTTTGATACATATATTCCACCAAATTCTAGTTCTATGGAGTGTTAACAGGTGCTAACTGACAGAAGATATGTCTGCCAAACATATTCTAGGAAATCATACTTTAACTTACTACCTTTGGGAAGTGGAGTAGCCTTGCACATAGCCCAAAGGAGATAAAACAATGCAAGTGCTTCTATGTTTGTTCAAAAAGAATCAAATTCACAGATAGAAGGTAGCTAAGGCTCTGACATAACCACTTGCTTCTCTCTCTATGATTGCTTTTCCTGGACTAATGCTAACATGGTCTGGTATTGGTACTCTCTTAGCATACATTACTCATAACAGCTTTAACTTCAACTAGATAGCAGGCTGCAGATGATTTATAATTGGACAAAAGGCTGTGCTACCTAGGTTTCTTTAAAAAAGAAGCAATGCAGGGTAGCTAGTACCAGTCAGACTGATCAAGTTAAGAAGGAAAACTCCAGGGCCTAAGATAAGTCAAAAAGAGAAGGATCCATGGGCAAAGAAGGGTGAAAAAAATCATAACTGGGGAATAAATGATTGTGGGAGCATGCTTGAACATCAAAAGAAGGATGCTGAATATGATAACAGGCCTGGACCACCTGACCATTAAATTTGGAGAAGAGGCCCCAGTTAATGCAGAGACAGAGTGGAAAGTTGGGAGCAAAATGGCAAGATGTGTATGAAACAGGAAGGTCTAGCCTTTCTTCCTTGAGAAGGAAGGATGGCTCAAAGGGTCTTAGGCAACAATGGCCATGTGGTATCAGGTGCATTAAAGCGGAGCCTCCGTGTAGGCAAAGTCATTCCCTTGGACTATGAGTTACTTGGCTGGAATCCATTGATTCCTCAAAGTAATTGGAGCATATAACAGCACTTGGTATAATATTGGGTAATCAGTTAAGATTTGCTGAACAAAAGGCTGAATAAATACTCTAAATGCAGCTCCCCTCCATGTCAGCAATTAATTCTCATCCTTCTATTTTAAAAAATTAATTTTATTTTTGATAATGTTTACCTAATTGATTAGGATGGAATGGGTCAAGGACTAGGGGGAAGGTCGGTGAGACCACTATTTCCATACCTTCCTTATCTTTTTGCTATATCTAGGGGAGCGGGGGAAAGCCATACACAGCCTCCCCACTACCTCAGTACCCGGGGATGGAGAACGGCCACCCAGTGTCATCCCAGGTTACCTGAAGTGAAGCATGTTCGGAGGATTCTGTTTACTTGGTTTCGATAGTTCTGACATGCTGTCAATCTCGACTATCCAAGGATGAGGAAATCCTTCCAAGGTCTGTTGCCTGTCGTACTCTACCCCAGAGTCTCTATTCTCCCAGAACTTTGCTGTCAAGCTTCCCTGGGGTAATTGATCAATTTGCTCTGCCGTCCTTCATCTGCTTTGGTACCAGATGTCCTCCACAGGTTCCAACGGACTGCATAATCCTCCAGGTGCATCTGAGCATGCTCTCCACTGAACCATCTTCAGTAACTAAGGAGGCCCAATTCGGACACATGCACTCCATAGGTCCTGTCACTCTCCCAATGGTTGGAGTTCTGAAGCCAGCAGTTCAGCTGGGGGACCCTCAAAGAAATCTCATCTGAGATGATCCCAGATCTGACTCTTATGTGCATCAGCCAGTACAGAGTCTTGCTCATTCTGTCACTCATCTCAACCTACACACATGTTGATAGTTGCAATTGCTAGGTCACATCTATCTCCAGCCCCATCCTTTATGCAAACCAATGGGTGCTACAGCCCAGCCCAACCCTGTCCACCACACACTTGGCTCTCCCATACACCAGTAGGAGCTGCAGCCAAGTAGAAATGACTCCCAATAAGCAACCCCCCCGGACAGCCCACAGCCCTAGTTCCTGTACCTAGCAACATGTGCAGTGGACTGGTCTGTCCCACATCCCATTCAGTTCTCGCACACATCATTGGGCATTGACGCCTCACTCAACCTAACCAACTCCACCCTCCAGCCCTCTTTCATGCCAGTAGGTGCCACTGCCTGTCAAGCCAGGCCTGCCCCCTCCCCAGTCCTGGTTCTTGTGCTCACCTGGTTCTCATGCTGCAGCTCATCAGAGAAGTACCCACAGTCCCCTATTGGACGCACTCTCTACCTTGGATCTTGCACTCTCCAGGTGGTTCTGCAGTCCAGCTGGACAGGACTTGTCCCCAGTTCTAGCATTTGCCAGCTGATGCTGCAGTAAAGCCCAACCAGCCTGTTGTTACTCTGGCTATACCTGCACCAGTGGATACGGTCAGTTAGCCCGTCCTGGCTAACCCCTTAACCCAGATTACATGCAGGCCAACAAGCGTTGCAGTCCTGCCTGGCCTGGACTGCCCCGAGTCCCAGCTGTCACATTCACCAGCAGGAGCAGTAGCCCAGCAGAGGAGTCCCACATCCCCCCTACTGGACTTGCCACCTCACCCCCCGCCCCCAGAGTCTCATGTGTGCTGATGGGTGCTGCAGCCCAGTCTGGCATGGTCCATCTCACCTTAACATTTGCTAGCAGGTGCTATAGCTTGGCCCAGCTTGGTCTGCCCCCAGTTCCAGCTCATGCTGGCAGGTGCTACCACCCAATCCAGCCCTTCTAGCCAGCAGGTACTGTAACTTGGCCTGGTCTGGGTTGCTCCTTGGCTTGGTTCTTGCACTCACCTGCATGGATTGCATCCTGACAGAGGATTTTCCTAAATGCCTCTATCAGGCTTCCTCCCAGTGGTAGATCTCATGCACGCTGGAAAGTTTTTGGCCCAGGCTGACTTAGTCCACCTCCTATCCTGGCAGGAACAGTAGCCTTGTCCAACCAACCCATACCCATTCCAGTTCCTACTGTTGGGTGTTATAGCCCAGCCACATCTGGTCCATGCCCTGACATACCTTTTGCATGGTTCAGTGGGAGCTGAGACCTAGCCTAGCCCATTATACTCCCGCCTTAGCTCTCATGAGCACCAGTGGGTGCCAGAATCAAGCCCAGTCTGGCACATCCCAGATCCAGTCTACACCCTTGCTGAGGGAAACTGCAACCATGTCGAGCCCAGATCGTTACATCTATTCCAGCCTTTGCACTTACCAGTGGGAGCCACAACCCAGCCCGGGCATCCCCTTAGGTCCCCAAGTATGCCTGTTCCCAGCCCCAGCCCCAGATCTTATGCATGCCAGTGGTTGCTCTGACCCAGTTCAACATAGGCCTTCCCCTGTCTTAGCCTTTGCCATTGGTCTGTCCCAACCTGCCTCCAGTCTGAACTTTTCACTGGTAGGTGCTGCAGCCTAGCCTTGTGCAGTCTGCTCCCAGCCCTGACTCTCGCAAACCAGTTGGTGTGATAGCCTACTCTGGCATGACCTGCATGCCAGCCTGGTTCCTGCACTTACCAGTGAGCTAAGGTTGGCATGGCCCTGCCCAGTAAGCCCCCTCCAGAACCAACCCAAATGCTTGCCAATAGATGAAGATACCATGCCAAGCCTGACCAACACCCAGGCCTGAATCACATGCACACCAACAGTTTTCCAAGTTCCCCAATTAGGTCCTCTCCTAGACCCAGACCTCAAACAGCCTGGTTTGTGCCAGTACATGTTAGGCCCTTGCCTGGCACGGTCTAACCCTTCTGTCCTGGTGTATGAACTGGTGGGTATTGAGGCCTGGCCCATCCCACACCCTATTCTTGGGTGCAGCCGTGGATTCCATGGTCATGCTTAGCTCAGCCCATCATCACCCCCTGCTATTAAGTAAACCAGTGGAATTTGCAGTTTCACCAGGGTGGGCCCACATACCCCTGCATAGAATCTGCATCCAGACATGATTCTGTCACGTGCTGGTTATTGTCATGGCCCAGCCTAACATTACCCATCCCCTATTTCGACTCTCACTGGCAGATACTGTGATCTAGCTATACCAGGTAGGTCCCCAGCCTTAACTTGATGTGTGCTAGTAAGTGGTATTCAGCAGTGGCTGATGTTAAGTAGCCCAACTCAGGTCTCCCACATGTTCTAGTGCTTCAGTCTGACTCTTAAAGGTTCTCCCGTTCCCCCCTCCAAACTGCTCAGCCTCAGCCCACTCACTTACCTGAAAGTATAGTGGTCTTGTTGATGTGAGTCCCTAAGAAGTCATTCCTCACCTGGACATGAGCCCCTCAGGTTCCTTCATGCCCCCTACTGTGCCATCCCCCATTCCCACAGCAAACCCATACCCCCAATCCCCCAGAGCACAATGCCAGGCAGCTCAAGAGTTTCACCCAATGTCATTGACACTTGGGCCACCCTGCCCAGTGGCCCAAATACATACCGATCCAAAAAGGCCCAAATTGGGGTGGCCCGGGGCTTTGAAAGGCTCCCCCACCTCCCAGGATTAAGCCACCTGGCTACCTGCTTGCATGCTTATCCAAAAAGGCCCAGGCTGGGTGGCTCAGGGCCTCAAAAGATGTTTGACTTGGGCACAGAATGTCTTCATAGAGCAACTCTCTGAGGTTTTTGTACACCAACATAAAAATGTAAATAACCTTATGCTCCTGAGACAACATTCAAGCTTAATAGAGAAATGGCCATGGTTGACAAAGCCAGTTCCCAGTGGAACAGCAAAAGTGATCTGTATTGATGTGGCCTGAATATCTTTGTCCTCCCACAATTCATATATTAAAATCGTAACCCAAAAATGATTGATGGCATTAAGATCAGGAGCCTCTAGGAACTGCTTAGGTTACAAGGATAAGTTTCCCCATGAATGTGGGCAACTCAACCAGGATACCATCGAAGAATACATCATTTATACTCACCAGTATCATTGGGTCCTGTGCTCCCTTTCTGTGTTATGGAGATTTGCACACCTTGCTTCTTGAAGTCAATTGAAATTCAGTGGAAGCTTGAGAGTCATGCTGTGATGTGAGCACCTTTTGCAGTTCACCACACTCTCCTCTCCTGCTGCAGTAAGCCCTAACATTTTTTTTATCAAGATGCTGAAATCACAATGGTGGTGTCTTTGCCATCCTGGGGCATCAGGACCAGACTCAACTGAATCCTTCACCCAGAGTTAAAACATGGGCAAGAACTAAGCCTTTGTTTTTAGGACATTTCAGCCACTTCAGATTTTTTTAGAGAGAGAGAGAGAGAGAGAAAATACATTTGGCATTTTTGAATGACTGCAGATATACTGTCTCACCTGGTTACAGCACCAGGCCCTTGTACTTGTGCAAATGGCAAATGTACTCCAGTTTTCTGTTAGTTGCCTTTACTAGCAACGCACATGTAAGAAAGACACTGACTTCTCTAGGTCTTAGCTTCTACAGTTATGAAGAAGTAAAAGCTTACATTTTAGGCAACACCAACCAGAGTGCATGATAGGTGCTAGGCATCACACTGGCTGGCAGCTTATCTCAAGTTCTTTCTCTGCCTGATAGCATGGGTTTGCCCCAACCAAGCTTCCTGGCATTGTTGTGTCTGGCCCTGCTGCTAAGTGGATAGGAGATCTTGAGCCAGTTATTTCTCCATCTGTAGTTTCTTCTTTAGTGAAACAGCTACATTTATTTTTACCGCCCAGGTAATTGATTAAGTCTATTGGTGACAGAAACAGACAGATTTGGTTAGAGTCACGGTCATCACCTCTTACAAACCGTGTGACTTTACACCTCAGTTTCTCTCCATATAATGAGTAATAATGGGAGAAGGTGCCATGTTCAAACTGGCCAATCCTCTGCCTGCAAGCAGCCACATCCCAAATGGACTTTGATTTGTGTTCAGGGTGCTCCATTTCCCATCCAGCTATGACCTGGGAAAGCAGTGGAGGATGGCTCATAAGCTTTGGGACCTTGCACCCACATGGGAGATCTAGAAGAAGTTCCTGGTTCCCAGTTTTGAATTGGCTTAGCTCTGGCCATTGTGGTCATTTTGAGGGTGAACCAACCAAGAGCTTTCTCTGCCTCTCCAACTCTGTAAATCTGCCTTTCCAATAAAAATATCTAAAGCTTTTTTTAATCAGTAATAATGGGAATCTCCATCTCAAATGGGTTTTAGTGGGAAACAACTTAGTTCTAGACAAATTTGATTCCACAAATGTTAATCACTCCCAAGAAGGTTGTCTTATACATATACACACATATCAGGAGCTGTGAAGCCAATGGCTAACTCTCTGGGAAATCAGCCCAACCTGTCCATCAAAATTTCCAGTCTCTGCTCTCTGTTATCCACAAAGGAAAGGAAATCAGTCTCTCAGCCTTAGAAAGTCACAAGCTATTTTTTGGGCTTAAGTCTCAGTTGTCCAAGAAATCATTCCTCACAGATTTTAACCCCCTTATTGCTTCCCAACAACTGTCCAAAAGAAGAACAGGGTGCGAGCAGGCTCCCCAAACTACGTCAGTCTCTGGATCACATTTTTCCCCCTATACTTGGAGAGGTTTTCTTCTTGGTTTAAAGAAACAAAACAGATTCCAAAGAAAACTCATTTAGTTACGGTTCAAAGCATTTAATTTGAGATAGTATTTCCTCTGAGGAGTGTTCACTCTCTGGGACTCCTCTGAGACTGGCATGGCTCTGAGCTGCGCATGCTCCTAAGGGATCTTCAATGTTCCTCTGCAGAACTGCAGCCAGCAAACCCCATTCACAGAAACAAACCACCGGCCCCAGGGGCCCGATCCAGATTGACGTCAGAAAGTGGGCCCTCCTGATTTTTAATCCTGGGTCTTTCCCTGGGAACATGTGGAGTCTGGCTGGTTACACCAGAGCCAGGCTCCAGGCTAGGGAGCTAAGTGTGCGCATGGCTTTATGTCTAAGGTTGGGAGCTACTTTACCACATTGTGGGATCCAATGCAGTAGCTGTTTGTCTTCACATTCAGTCCCAGAGTCCCTGCCTTTCTTCAACCCCCTCCCAAACTTGGGGCGGCCAAAGAAAAGGTCCGAATTTAACCCCTGGCTATGCCCATATTTTTTTTTTTTTTTTTTTTATGATTTGACCAGCTTTTACTTTCAATCAGTGCTAACACAGAGCCTCAGTGTTCTGCAGCTGTCACTCAGGTCACAAAAATCTAACATTCTTGCATAATTTAATCATGTATATGAGCACCTGCATACATTTGCATAAAAAAGCCAAATATTTTACACTCATACAGTATTGGTAACATTACAGTTGAATTTTAATTGGTATAACTTTGAAAAATAATTTGGCAATATGTAGCAAGAACAACACATGCATTATATCCTTTGATGCATCTGATGTTAGAAGCATCCTTTTTTTTTTTTTTACTTTTGTTTATATATTTTTTTTGAATTATTTATTATTTAACTTCATTAATTACATTGTATTATGTGACACAGTTACATAGATACTTGGGTTCTCCCACCCCTCCCCAAACCCTCCCACCATGGTGGATTCCTCCACCTTGTTGCATAACCACAGCTCAAGTTCAGTTGAGATTCCCGCATATTTTTTTTTTTTTTTTTCATTTCTTTTTTTTTTTTTTTTTTTTGTTGCTTTCTATTCTTTTTATTTTATTGTATTGTTGTTGACAATCTTTACATAGTTAACTATAGTTGAAGGAAAATCAAGAAAGAGAAGGAAAAAAAAAAAAAAAAAAAAAAAAGGTTCAGGGGGATAGGGAGGTGGGCAATGCTATTATGTCCATATTGTTTCCATCATGTATCTGAGGTAAAAGGGGATATTGAGGGAGAAGCCCCACCCGGTTTCCCGCCCACCCCAAGTCCCGAATGTGGGGCATGCTCTGAGATATGTGCTCAAGTGGAGTTAATAGTTCTCCAGTTATGAGTCACTGCCAGTTTCGCTCGATGAGGTGGTCCACTGATTGATATGGTCCATCATGAAGTCTCCATTTGTCCCATATTTCGCTGCCAACATGTAGCTGAGATGAATGATTGTCCTATTCCGTCTTCTGTCTTTTCTTGGTTAGAATTCTGAGTCCAGCAGTTCAAGTGGGGAGATCTCCAAAGATACTTTGAGGTATTCCCAGACCAGATTCTTGTATGTTCTAGCAAGCACAGGGCCCGGCACAGTCCATCACCCTGATCAGCTGGTGGTTGCAATTGCTGTGTTGGTTCTGTTTTCAGTCCCGAGTTGCACTGGAACCAATGGGTGTTGCAGTCCAGTCTGGTTCGGCCCTTACATCAACCAGTGGGAGCTGCAGCCTAGTCGGGGCGACCCACAATAACCCCCACCAAGCCTGCCCCCTACCCTGGTTTGCCAATTTGTGTAGCAGAAGACCAGTCTGTCCCCCATCCCATTTGGCTCTGGTACTTGTCAATGGGTATTAAAGCTTAGTTCTATCTAATCGACTCAACCATCCAGCCCTCACAGATGTTGTTGAGTGCCTCTGTCTAGCCATCCCAGCCCCCGTCCTAGTTTTCATGCCCTCCCACGGGAATAGTGACCCAAGAAGGGGGAACCCACTTTTTCCCTCCCAGGTCTCTCTGTCCCGGTTTATGCACTCTTTAGGTGGTCCTGTGATTTGACTCGACAGAATTAGTCCCCAGTGCCAGCTTCTGCCAGCTGATGCTGTGGCCCTGATCTTGTCCACATGCAGCGCACAGGTGTTGTAGCCTTGCTTAGTCGTGTCTGTCTCTATCCCAGCCAACACTCTCCAGTGGGAGTGGTTGTCCAGCGAGGGGACCAGCCCCTTAACCCCCCCGCCAGCTCTGCCCCTCCCTTCCTGGATCTCACGTGTGCTGGATGGGTGTTGCATTCATATCCAGTACAGGCAACCACGCCCTGGCGTTCCAGAATGTGTACTGGTTTTGTCGCAACCAAACCCGGCCCATTCCACACTCTGTTCTGGTGATCGGATTTGCCAGAGGATGACATGAACTGATTCAGCCTGGCCTGCTCCTGACCCATGCCGAATGCATGCCAGTGGGAAACTTTCCATGGCCTATTCTGGGCTGTTTCCAATCATGCTTCTCGCGCTTACCTGCAGGGACTGTGTCCTGCCAGAGGAGTTGCCCAGGCTCCTCCATCAGAACCCCTCCCAATGCCAGATTTTGCGCTTGCCAGGGGGTTCTTGAGCCAACCCTACTCAGTTCACCTCCTGTCCTAGCAGGAACAGTGGCTTTTCCTGGCTGGCTTTCATCCCATTCTGACTCTTGTTGTTGGATGTTTCAGCCCAGCCATGGCTCGTCCATACCCACATACAGCTCACACATGGCTCAGAAGGGGATTGAGACCCAGCCTAGTCAGTCTCACATCTACCCTGTTTCTCCATAACACCAGATGGTGCTGGGATCTGAACCGGCCTGGTGCATCCAATCCCAGCCCACACTAGTGCCTCGGGTGACTGCAACTGTTTCCTAGATAGAACGCAGCCCCCATTCCAGCACATACACCCCTTGGTGGGAACCTCATTCCAGCTGTGGCATCCCAGATTGGGACCGTTCCTAGCTGTAAATCACGCACCTGCACGTGGTTGCTCCGAGGACCATTAGGTGCCAGCCTGCTACACAAGCCGGAGCTTATCTTTTACTTGATAGGTGTTCAAAGCTCAGCATTATTAAGGGATTGGAAGTTCTTCAAAGGAAGAGTTACTGGCATTGGGAATCTTTAGGATTGACTCAGATCCCAGAAACAGTGGGGTCACTCTAGAGCTATCTCAGCAGCGATTCAGATGTCCAATACCCCAGAGCTCCCCGGCCGGGCGGCCAGTAGGCACAGCCTGGCGCCAAATGGCGCACTGGCCGCCCTGGCCCAGCCCGCAAGATTCCCGCATATTTTTAAACAGATCTAGCTGTTGGTAGGGGCCCTGTGAGGCTTTTCTTCTCAGAGAGGTGGGGGAGGGAGCTCCAGCAGGCTCACGGAGTCCTCCAACAGCAATCTCCCAGGAGAAAAGGAGCCACCCCTCTCCTCTGCAGGGATGCAAGTAATGCCAGGGCACAGGGGCCAAGTAATGCCAGGGCACAGGGGCCACCTCGTTCCCGACAGCCTGAGAGGCATAGAAAAACAATGGCAGGAAGACATAGGGAAACCAATTTTTGATCTAGGTAAAGCTGAACTTTATGGCCTAATTCCTCTTTTTTAGCAGTTTTTAGTTTCAAGTTTTTGCCCAGTTTACAACCCTGCACCCACATGGAAGACCCGGAAGAGACTCCTGGCCCCTGGCTTCAGATCGGCTCAGCTTCAGCCGTTTTGGCCACTTGGGGAGTGAACCAGCAGATGGAATATCTTTCTCTCTGAACCGCCTTCTCTGTAAATCTGATTTTCCAATAAAAAAAAATCTTTAGAAAAAGGATGATTTGAAGTTAGGTATTGTGATGTGTGGCACAATTTCATAAAAATAGACATACTGGCTTAGAATAGAGTGAGTTCCCTGTCCCTAGACCTGTTTAAGCAGAATAAAAATCAAGCACAAAAGTTACAGCAGACATGAATAAAAATGAGTAGTATTAGATACATTTTGTTGTCCACTTCAATCCCAAAGTTCTATGATTGGATTAAAGTGTGTTCACCTGACAAACGTGTACTATATTCCTTGCAGTATCATGAAACAGAAGCATAAACAAAAGTGCATTCCTGTAATTAACTTTACTTAGGAAATCAGAACTCCAAATCAGGATCATCTAGGTAAATTGCTTGCATAAACTTGAAACTATAAATGTTTCAATTCCTATGTCTGCTAACTGTTTGTTCCCCATATTCCTCATTCAGGGCCTCGGGCTAACAGAGGCACAACTTTGTGGAGTGTCACAGGTTACTGCAACTGTTACGTAAGAAAAGATTAATAGTCAAACTTCTGCCTGGAGATAATACTTGCCCATTCTGCTCATGCTCTATTGGCTAAAACATAGTATGAGTAAGGAAAGTATCCTTTAATCTTACTCAGAAGAAACAGACCAGAAATATTTAAGATGGCTATCACATCACAAGTCCATGCAACCTCTGAATGGCAATATAGGCTAGCATGTGACCAAAGACTCAATGATGAAAGTGCTAAGTAAAAATCTGATGAATAAATAAGAACTCCATTTCAAACAAGAAATAATAGAAGGTTTTGGATATGAATACACTGTTAAAAGAGACACATGAGTAGTTGGGAGGAACAGAGTTTAAAGGACATCTCTGAAAGAGATACGAGGAGAGTGAAGAGGGAACTGAAATTTACACATAGCCTGTCATACTTCAAATATTTTGTAGGGACTGCATTCTAGGATGCCTACTTTACAGATGAGAGTATGTCTCGGGCACATCTTTGTGAGGATTTATTTTGCTTATTTGAAAGGCAGAGTAACAGAGATGTGAGACAGAGAAATAGAGAGATCTTCGGTCTGTTGGCTCATCTCCCACCCCTGCCAATGGCTGTGATGGTTGAGCATGGGTCAGGCCAAAGCCAGAAGCCAGGAACTACATCTGGGTCTCCCATGTGGCTGCAGGGGTCCAAGTTCTTAGGCCATGCTCTGCATCTTTCCTTAAGAACATTAGCAAGAATCTCCCTCAGAAGCAGAACAACCTGGACTCAAAACTGGAATTCAGACATGGGGATCCAGCACTATATATGGCTGCTACAGTGCTGGCCCTCATAGAAATCTTGATGCTTATGCACCTACATGCACGCTTCTCATAAATATAGATAAAGCACTTAAATACAAGAATTTTGACTCTAAAGCATGTGAAGTTTTTTTTACATCACCTGAGGAAAGCAATAAGAACCATGAAGAAATTATACTCTTTAAACTGCACAGAGGTTTGGGGATGTGGACTGAATTTGGAATTGCTAAGATAATCATTAGGAAAGCACTGACATTTAATATAAGTATATGATAGGGGTCTTCAAATAGTTCGTGGAAATGGAATTAAAAGATAAATGTATTTTTTTGCAAAAAAAATGTGAATGCCAAATCCCTGTAAACAAGATGTCTACAAAAAGTTCATGGTTGATACGTATTATCAAAAAATATGCATGAATTTTAACGTTTTCACACCAAAAATATTTAATTCTGCTTTCCATAAATTTATTTTTTTAAAAAAAATATTTATTTGGAAGTCAGAGTTACAGAGGGAAACACAGAAAGCAGGAGAGAAAAGAGAGAGCGGGAGCAAGAGAGAGAGTAATCTTCCATCTGCTGGTTCACTCCGTAGATGGCTAAAATAGCCAAGGCTGGACCAGACTGAAATTAGGAGGGAAGAGCTTTTACTAGGTCCCAAGCACTTCAGACATCTTATGCTGCTTTCCCAGGCACATTATCAAGGAGCTGGAATGGAAGATAGAGCCAGAACTCAAACCAGCACACATTTGGGATGCTGGCCATGTAAACAGCAACTTTACCCACCATATCATGAAGCCAAGTCCCTCTATGAATTCCCTAAAGAGCTCTCAGGTAACATACATTTGCCTATATCAATTGACAGTATTGCTTGTTCTAGCTTGTTACTACTGGTAATAATTATAATATCTAACATTTAGATAATTATAATATCTAACATGACATGGGTCAGGTGCATTATTTCATACATCCCTTACAAAAACCAGAAAAGGACCTTGAGGCTCAAAAGGGTTATGCATCTGACCCAAGGTCACTCAACTTCTTACTCTACAATACCACATTGAGACTAAAGACTATGTCATATAGAGCTTTGATTCATCAGTACAGAATGCAGTACTTAGCACAGAAAAAGAAAAGGAAAACAAACTTTTCAATGTTTATTGAAAGGTTAATGGAATGACAAAAGCAGAGCTATAATCACATTCCTGTAGTGGCAAGTAAAAAGGGATTCAAAGACTTCATTGAAAATGCAAATTGTGAAGAAGTAGGCACAGGTTTAATTTTTTTTTTTTACAAACTACCAATGTGTTATAATACATCAGAACATGATCCAGTTTAGGGTACTAGGAAGGATAAGACATCAGTTTCATGAAATTTGCTGATGTTAGATGATGACCACCAATGGCCCTCTGGTGGAATAAGATTGGCAAGCTGTCCAAAGTTGTAATGGAAGCTTTATTGGAAAATCCGCTCCTGTGCCCCCTTCCCACAGAGCAGAGGAAGGAAAGAGGAAGTGAAAAGGGTGGCTGAGATACGTATTGGGGAGTTTTATACTGGTCTGGACATGGGGGCTGGCAAAGGAGCTGTCTATGCCCTAATTAGGTAAGGAATGTCTGTTCAGGTGTGTCATTGGTCAGCGGGAATCCTGCCAGGCCCCTCCTGTGGCCCCAGCTGTTTCAGGCTGAAGCCTGGGCAACATGCTGGGTCTGAAGTGATCCCAGCCCCTTGCTCCAATGCCTTGGCTAGCCACCAGCTAAAACTACAGCAAGAACAAACATAAAATCTGTGGTTGAAGTTTTGGTAAAAGAATGGTTGAAATCATTAATGCTTCCCAAATGTTTATTGAGATAATGTCTCAAAGAATCAGCAATTTGCAAACAGATAACTCATTTTAAGAAGGGACAAGATCAAAGGTTAAGCCCACAGAGGCACACCATTCACATCAATATGCAAGGAAGACATTAATCTTGTTTATGTCCTCATTGGAGAAGATAGGCAATTAACAACAGAAACAATGACTAACATCATGAACAACTCAATTGGTTCAGTTTACATAATTCCAACTACAAAATTAAAATCAAATAAACTTTATATTTGTTGAGTGCCAAAATTGTTACACTCAGATCAGTCAACCGCAGACTTTTCAATGAAAATTTTGAACAAGTGGGATCTGGATCCTAAAGCATTTCTTTGAAGATTTGTAACAAGATGAAATGGGGCTTTTCGAGTAGGATTCTGGAGACAAGTCGCAGTTGAATCAATAACTACCAAGAGGTGGAAGTGAATCAGTCAAGGTAAAAATGAACTGATCCAAAGCATACGGTATAGCAACAGTTGTTTGAGGTGCTCAGGCATTTTACTTCCCGGAGGGCTGAATTCAGAACTGCAACATCTGTTCATTAGGAAAGTGTTTTAAGAGTCTTAGCCAGAGCTTGAGCAGAAACATTCCTGGGAAATCTTCATCAAGGTCTTTCTCTATCACAGCAATGTTCCTACTCATTCCTCTTGTTAAGCAAAGGCAATTTTTTTTTGAGAGTTTCAATGGGAATTCTTTAGGTACTTACCTTATTGTCCTGATTTGCTTGTTTTTGCATTCTTCTTATTTCCTACATCTAAACAAAACAAAACTTTCAGAATCATTTTCCTTTAGATAATAGTAAACAATGAAACAGATTGCAGTGACAGTTAAACTCACAGAATCCTCAGTTCTTGGGAGATGAACTTAATGGCTGATGTCATCACTTACAAAGTTGCCATGAACTTGATGGAACTTATATTGAGACTTAAAGTTTATTTTTATTTCTTCTTGTCTTTTAATTCTATTTTCCATGAACTTTTTGAAGAGTGAAGAATGCAAGTGAATTAGGAGAACTGAGAGATGTGAAGGATGTCTAAGAAATTGGCTGACATCAACAGCGGGCAGCAAAGTGGTCCTCTGAGCCCTGGGGCAGCAGCTGCACTCCAGTGATGTGTAAGAGAGCAAGAAGAGAATGGGGTGGGAGGGATGGTTGGGAAATGAGAACCTGGACCAGGGCAGTAAACGTCAAAAGAAAAGCCGTAGATGCCACAATGGGAATCTGCAGAGTTTGGCAAAGTGAGATGGATTGTGATGAAATAAGAAGTTGTAAATAATAAGGCAAGAAATGTCTTGCCTTTGTCACATTTCAAGGTATGCTTCATAACATTCCTTCGTCTTTTAAGAGCTCCATACCATTTCCGAAGAACTTCTGCATCAATCAATTTCACGAAAACAAGTGAGACTCCATCAGTCTCCAGGATGGATCATTACCCACCCTTCATTTTTCACTCTGCTAACCTCATTATACAGTCAATCAGTGGGGAGCAAAGGAATTGAGATACAGGTGTGACTCTTTAATGTAACAGAGTGAACATTCTGAAGACAAGAACAAAATAATGTGTGTTCTCCATGGAGGATTCTGTGAGAAGCGAATGCACACTCAACCTTCAGATAGACAGCTACAAGTACCGTAAGGACAGGGCAGCCAAATGAGAAGGAATACCTCCAGCCTAAAATCAAAACTGTGGTCTCAGTATCCTCTGAAGAAATAAAAATGATGAGGGGTAAAAGAGTCTTGACAGAAAAGTTTTTAGTTTTTAGTAAAATGTAGCCCACACTCTTGGTCATCCAACTCAACATCCTTTGTGCATCCCCAGGCCTTCAGGCGAAGGACACAGCAGGAAGCCTTCAGGATTAAGAGAGTGAGTCTTAAATCCAATTTCCATGTGGACAGCCCTGTCCTTAGCAAGGTTCATGAGGATTGGACAAATAATGACACAATCCCTTCGGTTGGATAATGACTAGCAGAAAAAAAAGAGACATTCTTCATTCTCAAAGCTCTAAGTGAAATACACTGTTTATCAGTTCCTTCAGTGTTTGTGTCTTCTATTTTTCCTTTTTTTTTTAAATCAGTAACCTACTAGAAGACCAAAAAAATGAACATGCTTTTAAGTTTCGGTTGAAAGAATTTGGTGAGCAAAACAATCATTGAACGATCCTTGTTGTCTAGCTCTGGAAAACAGGGGGTCTTGATTGGTTCTTTGTGCCTAGCAAGGCTATCTGTTTGGAATAAGCTCTATTAAAATCAGTTACCAGAGGCACCTAGCAAATATTAGCCTATTAGAGAAATCCAAAAGACAGATGTTGAATAACAGTATCAATCAATTCATCTACTAAGCAGGAGTTAATCAGGGCTACTGTATGTAGTTGCTGAACCATTCTCCTTCCATTCCTGCTCAAAGCCAACTGGGAAATATACACACTCTGCTGCCAGCAAGTCTATACCAAGTTCTTTTTTGATACTGCCTTCTAATTTGCCTCCCGAAGAACAGAAACCAGCCAGAGCAATCACGTTAACTAAGCTGCTTTCTGATTTATGGAACAAACTTTTCAACCTCCCTGCTCTGTAATCGTGTTTACTAAGAAACTGTCATAATAAGAGTAGTTCTAACAAAAAAAGAAGAAAAGAAAGAAAGAAAGAAAGAAAGAAAGAAAGAAAGGAAGGAAGGAAGGAAGGAAGGAAGGAAGGAAGGAAGAAAGAAAAGAGAAAAGAAGAAGAAACTGTTTTGGGCGTGTAAGGTGGTATATAGGCCTGGTATCCCTCCTTGCCATGGAGAGAATGTGTTGAACCTACAGTTATCCCAAGTCATTTCATGGGTTACAAAACAAAACAAGAATTTACAATTGACTTAACATCTCCTGGAATACCTAAACTGTTTTTTCTGTTTAACTGCATTAACACTCAGCACCCCATATACAGAAGCCTTAGTAAGTTCACTGAGAGATGACATAGGGAGAGAGAAAAGACCCCTGTGGGTAGATAGGACACAAAAGAGTTTGAGGAGGCACTCCCCTCTTGTTATAGATTATGTTGTCTATGATTCTGAATTTTCAATTATGCAGGACTTGAGATCAGCTCCCTGAAGAAGTTACAGTCAAACCACAGAGTGAAAACTGTTCTTTACACAAATATAAAATATTTGAAAAAAATATTTAATTGAACTGAATTGCCACATTAGTTGAAAACAATTCATCAGTTGAAAAAGTCACTCCAGACAGCCTGTTTAGATTTTTAAAACATCTGTGCCTTCGTGTTTGGAAACTCACACTGCAGAGTAGAGAAGCCAACAGTTCTGCTGCCAAACTACTCAGAAAGGCCCAAGGAAGAGAGACTCAAACAAACTCTCCAAGCAGTGCTCCCTTTCCAAAGGGTGCATGCTTGCTTCCTTTATCTCCTGTTTTCTCAAAAAATGGCTTTGTTTCCATGGTGTTCTCTATGATATGAAGAGAGGGGTAGAGATGCGTGAGCTAGGGTGTGAAGATGGACTGTGGTCTCTCTAACACACACCTTTCCTGCCATCCCTGGGTCAGCTCCCAAATGCCCTCACACATGCCCTCCACTCAGAAACTCATTTTTTTTTCCTCAAAGAAAACTGTCCCAAACCTTCCTGACTCATTGAACTCTTGTTCTTCCATTCCATCCCCAGGCAGAAAGTTTCCTGTCATCAAGCTTAGGGAGTCTGGGCTACCTCTTCTGTGAAGGAGGTCCAGGCCTCTGACTTATTAACACTTTTCCATATTCATCTCTAAAATGGATTCCTTCTAACTCAAATCAGTTTTACCCTGGGAAGCTTTGCAGGATCAAGCAAATCCCTTTGCCCATGGCAAACATTGGCAGGCGTCCATGGAGTCTGCCCTTCTCTGAGCTAAATAGATCCTATTTTCTGAAATGTCTGTGTACTGTCAGCTTCTTGCCCACTGAAGCAGCACATATGGCCATGGTTTCCTCTTGAAGACCCTTATTGGTAGGTAAGGATCTCCCTCCAGGAATAGGATCCTTCAGTTGTGATCTACTGAGTACAGAGGATAAAGGAACTACTGGGGATACTCACAGGACCCCATGATTGGGTGAGTTCCCTCAGCCTCCCACATTAACTGCTTTTAAATCAGCTTTCACCTATGTTTTATCTTGCACTTTTGATTTTTATGAAACACAGAGCCGATCTTGGTCTTCACCTCCAGAAATTCTATCTTCACAATTTAAAGGCTTCATTTAACCTATTGAAATAGACTTGTGGGGTTGGTGTTATGGCTCAACTGGCTAATCCTCTACCTGTGAGTACCAGCATTCTATATGGGAAGCAGTTCACATCCTGGATACTCCACTTCCCATCCAGCTCCCTGAGAATGCAGTGAAGGGTGGCCCAAAGCCTTGGGACCCTGCACCCATGTGGGAGACCTGGAAGAAGTTCCTGACTTCAGATAGGCCCAGCTCTGGCCATTGTAACCATTATGGGAGTGAACCAGTGGATAAAAGATGTTTTTCTTTCCATCTCTCCTTCTCTGTGTAAATCTGCTCTTCCAATCAAAATAAACAAATTTTAAAAAAACAGAGTATTTTTGAATCTTTGACAGTTAGCAAATCATCCACTCCTTCCAGTGTAGGAAAGACTATTTTATATATATGTGTGTGTATGTGTGTATGTATATATACATATATACATATATATACACACATATATGTATACGTATATATATACTCATATATACATGTATATATATTCATTCAAATCCAATATTTCTTTTAAAGATGTGTGTGTAAAAATGAAACTAAGGGCAGAATAAATAGTAATGTAAGACGGTGCTGACCATATACCAGGCTTCACTAATTTATGCATTTAACCTTTATGTCAATGATAACACACAGAGAGAATTAGTATTTATGTTTTACTGATGAGGCAATTGAAGCAAATAGGCTTAATAACTTGTCCAAGAGCATTCAGTTAGTAGATGGCAGGAATAGGATTTAACAGCTATCTCTAAAACCTGTGTTTTGCACTAATCCTGCTAGCAAATTATCAAGAGACTTTCTTCCATTTCCACACCACTGGTCCCACAATGCTCTTCAGGAATAACCAAGTTGAAACCAGATAAAAGATCAACATGTGTTCCATCATTTAAAAGTGTTTGCATCCAACCTTGCCATGAGAATATTAAAAGGAACTCTGCCAAATCCTTTCTCAAGTCAAAATGCATTGTGTCTAAAGCATCGCTCAAATCTCAGGTTCAATAAGGCCATCAAAAAGAAAATGAATTCAAGTTGGAACAGTTCGTTCTTAGAGAACATGTATAGGTCCTAGTACTTACCTATTATCCTTCAGGCCCTTTAAGTCAGCCCCTTAGCCCCAACTGCTCCTGGTGATCAGAGGGCTATTCTTGTTTGTTTTAGTCTCGTCCAATCTTGCTCCAAAACCTTCTGCTGGTAGTCTCAGTGCTCAACATTCTAATCCAGACTTTGATCCTTTTTTCTCATTTGTGCCTACAAGGATATTCAATTGAACATACCTTCTGCCAGATAAGGTATATTTGTGGGTTTTGTGTGTTTGTGCATTTTTTTCTTTTAGGAGTGGTTCTTGGGTCAAACAAAAACCTTTCATTTACTGCAGAGTCTTCAGTGTGTGTAATTTGAATCACTGATTAGAGTCGACATTCTGTGTAGACTCTCTCTCTCTCACACACACCAGTTAGTACTGGAATCTGTCTTTTCCTGTTTTTCTTCACTAGTTTGCGGGTGAGTAAACTCAGTGTAAAGGACACCAGACAGCAAGAAGAAAATTGCATGTGAGTACAAGCACCAAGGCAAGGGAACACAGTATCAAGGTTTTGAGCAGTATCCAATAGGATGGAGCTGAAACTTGCTGGTTTGCCTCATCCCATAAGGCCAGAGTGGTGGTTGTAGGAGTGGAGATGGGTCAGATAGAGAGAGGGAGACTTTCAGTGCTTAGAGCCACTTACTGTAGAAATGTTGAGCAGAGAAAAAGGCAAGATCTAATATTTTCATCAAACTGCAATAAAGACCAAAAGTGAGTCACTATTGAGTGAGGGCAGGATTACTAAGATAGTTAGGATAGAGAGGCAGGCTACACCAGTTTGATAGTCCATTTTTCCAGAGTTTGAACACAGGCATTGTAATAGGTATCTTAATTGAAAGGCCACACACTCACCCAAACGTTCCAAGGTTTGGAATATGGATTACAGGTTTACAAAAATCAACATCTCAGTTAAGAGACAGTGTTCAGTCAAGAGGTTAAGATGCCAACATGTTAAAATGCCCACATTCCATATGGGAGTAACTGGCTCCTGATTCCAACAGCAGTGATGACTCATGTATTTGGGTTTCTGCAATCCACATGGAAGCTCTGGATGAGTTCCTGTTTCCTACTTTTATTCTGGCTCAGTCTCAAAGAGGATTTGGGGATTGAACTAACAGATGGGGGTGGGAGAGCGATAGGAGAGAGAAGAAGAAGAAGAAGAAGAAGAAGAAGAAGAAGAAGAAGAAGAAGAAGAAGAAGAAGAAGAGAAAGAAGAAAAGAGAAAGAAGAAGAAAGCAAGAAAGTGGAAGGATGGAAGAAAGAGAGAGAGAATGAAAAAGAAAGAAAGAATGGAGACAAAAAAAAAAAAAAAGAATCCTGCCAACACCTTGAGATTAGACTGCTAACCTTCAGGACCAGATTAATTAATGTTGTTTAAGCCACTTAGTTTCTGGTGCTTATTATGGCAACCCTAGCAAACCAGTACAGATTTTCTTTGCCTAGAAGACTGTTCAACATTAGCTTCATAGTCTAATTACTTAGAGAGCTTTCAAAAATAATCATGTCTGGATCCCACTCAGAAAGAAGCCAAAAGCTGTGGAGGTTGGGCCAAGCACTGACATTTTTAAGGAGTCCCCCAGGTGATTCTACACAGAGCCGGAGTTGAGGACACTGCCCCAGGTTAGATAACTCTAGGTTATAGAACCACACCTTATGGCGCACTGTTTCCCTGTTGGGGTGGGACGAGGAAGGCAGGGCATAGCTCCTCAGTCCCTGCAGGTACTCTGAACTACTCCTTGATGGAGTGCTGCTCCCTGTCACTCAAGGATGAAGTCAGCCTAGTTGAGAATAGAAAAGATTGCCTGTACTTGGGATTAATTGGTGTTGTAAGCCGGGAAAACACGGATCCAAGCAACCTGGAAAATGTGCCTCAAAGTTTTACAAAATAGTGGCCATCTTTAAAGCTTTAAAAATGCAAAGGAAGTAGATTACATTTTTGGCTTGTTGAGAATTGTAATTCTTGATGCCTTAATGTAACTATTTTGTAAGAAAGGTTTTCATTGTTGGTTCAATCTCTAAGTATTTTAAAGGAAACAGAGATTTTGCAAATGATTAACCAAAACTAATGAATTGCAATTTGGCCCAGTCCAAAAGTCAACAGGCTCAGGGTATATATCCATCCAGGATACTTCAAAGGTTCGACTGTGGTTATGTCTGAAACCTGACCTCACATGACTTCCAAACTACATTTTCAGTGCTCAAACCAATGTTACTCCATCCTGGTTTTCTTCCTTGACATAACAATAATATCTGACAAGCACAAAATGATTGAGATTCTCTGGTAGCTTCAAAATTCCCTAGCACTATTTTTTTTCATCTTAATATCAGTAAGAGGACATATCTATCAGTTGTTTTTCAAAAAAGTACAGGTAGATAGATATATTTTCTAGGTCCTTGTGTAAGTGTCAGAAGAGAGTTTTCCTTTACTTTCACAGTTGGAAGACAATTTGGCAGAAAAAAAATCCTTGAGTCACATTTTCTTGGTATTTACATATTTAGACATTCTTCTGTCTTCTGAAAATTAATGTAGAAGAATGTAAATCCAGCTTCATCTTGCTTCATTTGCAGTATTTTGGTTTTCCATATTGTTACTTGCAAGATTGTTTTTGTAAGTCTGTATTTCAAAGTTGGGTCAGAAGAATCAAGCCAAGACTCCCTTTTCATTTGTTATTCTTTTCTCCTGGAACACAAGAAACCATTGTAATCTGCACACACCAGTTCTTGTTCAGAACAAGAAAAGTTCTTCTATTCTGTATTGTATCTTTAATTATCTCTACAGCTCATTTTTTCTCTTGTCTCCCCAGAAGCATGAATTATTCAAATGGTAGCTCTTTCATGTTACCAATTTATTCAACAAATATCTAGTGAATGTTACAGCACTTATTGCTGATTGCCTACCCAAAAACCATTTCCCTCTTCCTAAATGTTCACAGATCCTGATCTTCTTTCCATGATTTATTCTTAACCCCCAAATGCCTTGTGTGGATACTCCTTGGCCAACTTTGTACCTCAGTAAGTTTAAGCTACCACCTGTAATCCCATATGGGCACTGGTTTTTGTCCTGGCTGCAACACTTCCTATCCAGCTCCATATTAAGATCTCAGAAAAGCAGCAGAGGATGGCCTAAGTGGATGGTGTCATCAGTTACTGGTTAATGAAGTGGTTTAAGAGCTTTATAGGGCCCGGCATGATGGTTCAGTGGCTAAATCCTGACCTTGTAAGCATCAAGATTCCATGTGGGTGCCAGTTCGTGTCCCAACTGATCCACTTCACATATCCAGCTCCCTGCTTGTGACCTGGGAAAACAATAGAGGATGGCCCATAAGCCTTGGGACCCTGTACCTGCATAGAAGGTCCAGAAGAAGCTCTAGGGTCCTGGTTTCAAATTGGCTCATCTCCAGCTATTGCAACCATTTGGGGAGTAAATCACTAGATGAAAGATCTTTGTCTCTCCTTCTCTCTATAAATCTGATACACTTTTCCTGAAAAAAAAATTTCTTTTTTTAAAAACAGAAGAAGCTTTACAATCTTAAATTTGGACAAACAAAAGGATGTCTTCTGCAGGAGGCTTTTAGAATGCATGTATTAATTTCTTAAAAGAAATATATAAAGATCCCTTCTTTTTCATTTCTGGAAACTTAGGCCTGGTTGACATAGCAGCCATCTTGTGAGTAAAGGGTGCAGGCAATATGCCAACAGCCACAAAGAGCAAGATGGGAGGAACTGGATTCTTGGTGATGCCATTGGACTAAACCAATCCTGGACCTCTCCTACCTCTGGAATGAATAACTGATAAACAAAACAGTAAATACTGTCATACTCTAAGCCAGGACTTGGAAACACTTCTCTGTGAAGGGACGGGAACTTAATTTTGTGTGTAGCAGTCACCCAGCCTTGTCACTGCAGCATGGAGGCAGACAGAGCCAACCCATGGTGGGGTGGCTGTGCATCAGTAACATGCTGTATTCATCTGTCCAGGTTGCTGTAACAAAATGCCATAGATATGGTGGATTAGATACAATCCATATTTACTTCTTGTCGTTCTGCAATCTGGGAAGTCTGAGATCCAGGCACTTGTAAAGGCCCACTCCACAACTCACAGACAACTCTACTGATCTGTGCCCCACATGGTTGACAGGATGTGGGACCTCTCTGGGTTTGTTTTTTTTTTTTAAGGGTATGACTCCTACTGATGATGATAGGTCATGAGCTGTGGGTTCAGTTTCAGCATGGTAACACTAGAGGAACACCATTGTTCAAACTGTAAGAATCGGTGTCTGAAGTTCCATTGCAGCCTTAATTCCACCCCGATCCTGAAGTAACCTGAGTTTGCCATTACTCATGCCCATGATTTCTCTTATGTGTTTCTCATTCATCCATGTATCCTCAACAATACCTTCAACCTTGTCTTTTTATATTTATGTAAATTGAATCCTGTCATATATATTTCATGGATATTTTTTTGTCATAGTGACTGGCATACCTGTGAAAGTTCTCTAGCAAATATATGAGGACTTTAAAGATTTATTTTTAAATGGAACTGGAAGGTAATGCACATATTTCATGAATGTTTTTAATATCTTTTGCATCCCTTGGTCTGAAATCCCTAGGTCATAGGACAATCATATCTTCAGCCTCACCAAGAAATGCCAAACAATTCCCAGTGAGACTGTGACCAGCCGTGTGGGGATAGTGCCAGTGCCCCACAGTCCTGACAGTACTCAGCAAGACTTGTTGATGTTTACAAGCATGGCAAACATCAACAGGTTGGTTCCTAATGATTGTCTTCCTCAGGGGGCTGAGCATCTTGTCCCTTTTAGATGAGATCGGGCGTGTTCAGGGTGGCATGGCCGTAGTCTTGTCCCTTTTAGCTATCATGTCATCCGTTTCTCCGTAAAATGTCTGTTCCTGCTTTTGCCTGACTTTTTTTCTGATTTACTGTATTTTTCTAAGTCGCTGGAGTTTGCTACATTCACTAATTACTAATCTCTTAAATGTTGATACCCTGCAACTGCTTTTTAACAGTTTGCAGCCAGAATTTTTACTCGCAATGGATTTTTAAATCAGTTTTTAATTATAATGTGACCAAAATGATCAACCCATGTTTTATGATCTCTCTCCTTTAACTCTTAAAATAGTCTTCCTGATTCCTAAATTGGAACACTTTTTCTATATTTTTCTTGAAACGTTTTATACTTTTCCCTTTTAATCTTGCCTCAATAAAAATCCGTGTGTACTTTGAAGGAACCAGTTTTGCTCCCATGTGAGTGGCCAGGTATCTCATTGTTATGTATTAAGTCATTTTTTCCCCTAACTGGTCTTCAATACCAACTCTTAGCATGCTTGTGTTTTATCAGATAACTATGAGTATCTCTCTGGGCTCTCTATTCTTTTCTGGTGGGCTTTTTTCCTATTTCTAAGCCTAAACCACACCGCATTAATTATGATAGCTTAACTTGGCACAGCTAGTCTCTCTAGCTTGGCTTTTTTTTTAAGAAGTTTATTGGCTATTTATGACCTTTTATTCATTAATATAGGTTTTAGAAACAGCTAATCAAATTCCTCCAAGCTCTGCTTCAGAGTTTTATTAGAAATATGCTGAGTTTGTGACTTGACTTTGAGAAAATTCACAACTTTACAGTATTCAGTCTTCCTGTTTGTGACCACAAAGTCTTTTTATTTACTTAGACCTTCTTTAGTGGCTTTCAATAAATGTTTATGCTTTTCTCCATAAAGAGGTTGCATTGATTTAATCAAATCTATTTCTAGGGGCTGGCCTGGCCTTGGGGTAGGGGAGTGGGGAGAGCCTAGTCACATACTTTGTAATGAAGGTTGGAGGTGTATTTCCTCCCTGCAGCATTTGGTTCACTGTGGAAGGAGTTTCACCTGTATGTAGTTCTGGCTGACTTCCATGGCTTTCTCCAGTCAAGGGGAAGAAGCGATATAATCTGATTAATGGCTTGTAAGGGTAAACTTGGCCCTCATGCCCAGCTCCTTCCTCTTCCCTTTCTCTTGGGAACTGCTCTGTGAGAACATGTGGTCTTAATTACTCCAAGCCGCCCAACGGAATGGGCCCTTCTTTTGCAGGAGCGGTCTTTGGTGGTGTTGTGTTGCAAGTGATTTTGGGGTCAGTCTATCTGTGGAATTAGGATTATGCATTTCTCTCACGCATAAATATAAGCCACAGTCTCTAAAATCAATGCTACCAATAACAAAAGTGTTTCACTCTTATTCTGCCTGTTCTTTCCCCAACTTTGTTTGGGTAGGATTGACAAAATTTTATATATATATTTACAGTATACCACATGATGCTTTGATGTATATGTATATACGTTGTGAAATGGTTCCTGAAATTAAACTAATTCACATATCTGTCACCTCACAGGGTTGCCTTTGTGTCAATGGTGAGATTTATTCAGGAAATCTCAAGTACACCAAGTATTTTCAACAATTATAGTTGACACACTGTATGTTAGGATTCCAGAATGAGTCATGTTGCAACTGGATATTGGCAAGCTTTAACTAATATTGTCCCTTCCCCCCTGCCCTTGGCACTTGGTAACCACCATTGTACTCTCCATTTCTAGGAATTCAATCTTTTTTTTCTTCTGAAATTGTATAGATAGGTAAGATTGCACAGTATTTTTGCTTTCACTGTCTGGCCTATCTCACTTAGCATAATGTCCTCAAGTTTCCTTTTCTTAAAGATCTATTTTTTTAATTGGGAAGTCAGACTTACAAAAAGAAGGTGAGACAGAGAGAAAGATCTGTCTATTGGTTCACCCTCTAAGTGGCCACAACAGCCACAATGAACTGATCTGAAGCCAGGAGCAGAAGTTTCTTCTGGGTCTCCCATGCGGGTGCAGGGTTCCCAAAGCTTTAAGCCATCCTCTACCACCTTTCCTGGCCACAGCAGGGAGCTGGAAGGAAAGTGGAGCAGCCAGGATTAGAACCAGTGCCCATATGGGATCTTGGCACATGCAAGGCTAGGACTTAAGCCACTAGGCTACCTCAACGGGCCCAAGTTTCCTTTTTTAAAGGCTGAATAATTACTGTGTGTGAGTGTGTGTGTGTGTGTGTGTGTGTGTGTGTGTGTGTTTCCTTATCCGTTCATCTGTCAATGGATATTTAGGTTAGTTCTAAATTTCTTCTATTGTAAATAATGTTGTAAAGAACACAGGAGTGAAGATAGCTCTTCAAGATCATGATCTTGTTTCCTTTGGACATACACCCAGCACTGAGAGTCCTTGAATGAGCAGCCTGCACACTGTTCTCCATAGTATACAGGGATTCCGTTTTCTTCACATCCACACAGCTTCTTTGGAATGTCTAGTCAGTTCCTTTTCCTACTTCTATTTTTTTTTTTAAGCTGACTGTTCTTTTGTGTGGTTCAGATCTCACACTGGGAGAATGGATACTACTAATCAGGCTTCTTCAAACTTCCATATAAATGCATTTTCTAACTAGATGCTGCTATTGTGTAGGCTCACTATAGCTTTTATTTATTTACATATTGCCCTGGGCACAGTCGAGTTCCATGACTCAATTTTAATAGCTGTAATGAGATTATATATTTTATGTTACTTTCTTCGACCATGTTATCTACAATTGTATTTTCATGTATCGCATTTTTCTTTTCAAACTTTGTAGTTTTATTTATAAACCATGAGTTCACTAGGTAGATAGGCCTTCTCTTTAATTATAGATGACATGCCTATAAAACAGTCTGTATAGGTGCTTTCCTTTGAAGATTTTTAAGTATTTAGTTTCTTGTTTATATCCTACACAAGATATAGAAACTTCATGTTTTTCTTGAGTCAATGTAAAAAGTTATCATAGTGTTGAATCTAGAAATTCTTCTGTCTTGCTTGTGCTTTCAAATTTTATTGGTACAAAGATTTTTTTTTTTTTATAATTTCCTACCTTGAAAAGATTTCCTGTGTTTGGGGCTATGTTATTATTTATGTGTGCCTTACTTCTTGAGTAATATTTCAGATTTTTTTTATTTTTGCCAGTGATTCCTCTTAGACTATTGGTCTTCTGCCTTTTTTATTACATTACTTCAATTTCTATTTCATAATTTTCCCCTCCATTCTACTTTCTTTAATTTGGTTTTACTTTTTTTCTAACTTTATAAAATAATTATCATCTAATGATAAATTAGAACTTTCTCTTCTAATGAAAACTGTTTTTTCTTCAGATAACATAAATTATTCATTTCTTATCAATCACGATTTTAAAATGTATTTACATGTACGTTCCCTGTTCTAGCCCACTTTATTATTGTAACACTACAAATCTCTGGTCAAATCTACATGCATGTTCGTGTTGCTTACAGAGATAGACTGCTAAGATCTCTTTTCTCTTTCTTTTTTAAAAGATTTTTTTTTATTTTGGGCCCGGCACAATAGCGTAATGGTTAAGGCCTTCACCTTGAACACACCAGGATCCCATATGGTTGCCGGTTCTAATCCTGGATGACCTGCTTCCCATCCAGCTCCCTGCCTGTGGCCTGGAAAAGCAGTCGAGGACGTCCCAAAGCTTTAGGACCCTGCACCGCATGGGAGACCTAAAGAGCTCCTGGCTCCTGGCTTCGTAGGGGCTCAGCTCCAGCCATTGTGACTGTTTGGGGAGTGAATCATCGGACAGAGTGAGCCCAAACATTTGGTTCATCTTCTGGTGGCATTCCAGACCTCCCAAAGGGAGCTGCATTAGAAGCAGAGCAAGAAGGGATTGTAGCCTGCATCCATACGGAATGCCAACACTGCAGGAAGCTGGTTAACTAACTGAGCCACCCTGCTTGGCCTGCTGAGGTGGCCCTTCAAGGAAGGTCTTGCTGCCTAGCTTCAGTGAACTTGAATCAGTAGCGAGCCCATAGCTGGAACCTGCTTCACAATCTACCCAAACTGCACAAAGCTACTCTCTTAGGATAATGGCCTTTCTAGTACAGGTTTCCTCTAGACATTAATTGACATGAAAACATAGAGTTGTGGCCTTTCAGCTTAATTGGCAGACACTCTGATCAGTGCTTGCTCAGAGGTTCCTATCGCATCAGTCAAGCCTTTGTTGGGTTTGTAAATGCAAATGGCAATCACACTTCTTTCGCCCAATGTTTTTTCCTCCTTTCCCTTCAAAGTGTTGATTCCTTAGGAGCCATCTTCTGCTTCAAGCTCCATTTCACTGTCTACTGCTGAAGAACACAACCTGCAACGATCAGTACCAGAAGTGAGCTAAGAAAACAAGCCACAAGATAGTGTTTTGGAACTGATCACTTAACGCCAAATTAGCAACAGATACCCCATCACTGCAGGTAGTTCTTATACCAACAGTCACTGGCTTAACATGGTGCTGCAGAAAATGTTAATTTTCAACAATGACGAATTGGAAAAAATGTCCTGGGTAAAAGGTGTCAGTTGTTTGACATGTTTGATATGGTATGGTAGGATCTACAAGTTCACAACATTGAGTGGTTTTTGGACACACCGTTACTGTTGCCAGAAAGACAAGGAATAGCTATCAGTGACATGCAATTGTATGACTGCCATGAAAGCCAAAGAACCTCTTTGGATGCTTACAAAGAAGCTTTTACCTTTTCTTCTCGCTTAGTAGTTGAGTGACTAGATATACATGACACTTAAATGCACTAAGCAGTAGGTCTGTTACGACAAGGTCAGGGCTTTGTAGGGAAAATAGGACCTAGGATCACGTGGTAGGGACGTATGCTGAAGATTCTGATTACCCAGATCCCTCTTAAAGCTTCTGGGTTTTCATATGTGCCCATCCCACCATACCAAAAGCCAGCATGCTCTCATTTATCACCCTGCCACTCCCTCACAGAGTCCTCTTTTCTGGACAGACACAGGCCAGTCTTTGTCACTACCCCACCTCCTCTCTTAGGCACCTGCCAACCCTGTAAGGAGGGCTGAGTTGCAGCACAACCCAGCAGAACATGTGCTGTGTCTACTAAGGAACTTCCAGACCTGGTCAGGATATTCCAAGAAGAGCCAGCCAACCATGCTGGGGCTGGATTCTGAGACTGAATAATCTAGAAGCCACAAGATAAAGTTGTATAGAGAAGGGTTTGTTGTTTGTGACACAATATGTAACACACTGGCCAGGATCCCAGGAGGTGGTTGAGACTCTCTGTTCGTAGCACTAGAGAGACACTACAATAGCAGTGGCTCACTCTAAAGGGAGCCAAAATGCGAGAATGATGCTAGATAAAGAGAACCTAACTCTCTGATAGCTTTGGAAATATCAGGACTCTAACATACTGACGCCCGGAAGCAGTATTTCAGTTAACATCTCGAATCATTTAGGTTTTATTCCAGTGGATGCCTTAGGACGGAGTCATCGCAATACTATTTCCTGAATTATTATGTGCTTATAACAGTTTTTGCTGTTTTTACTTGAAAGTTGTTTTTCCTGGATATAAAACATTGTTTATATTTTCCCTCCTAGAGATATATTAAACGTTATTCTTGTTTTCTTCTAATATAAAGCTTCGCTGTCAAAATGTCTAACAGTACTCTAATTCTGTTTTCTTTATAAATAACAAGTTATTTTTGCTGAGATGCCTAAAGATTATTTTTACTTTTTCCTTAAAATCTAATAATTGTATTTGTATAAGTCTTAGTGTTAGTTATTTTAGGTCAGTATTATAAATTGCATGGTACGCTTTTTCTTATATACACTTTCATATTTTTAGAGAAGTCTTATTAATTTAGAGGCTTTAGTATTTTTTCTGCTTCTTCGCTTTGGGTATCTTCGTGTGTGGGGGAACTTCTGTTATTCATTTGTTGTATCTTTTTCCAGCTTCATCATAAGGGTTCTTGCAAAAAAGGTCATGCAAAATGTGTATTATAAATAAACTATACACAAATTTTACTTTTTTGCACAAAATTAAAGTTAAGTCTATTTCACAAACTTTTTGAGGTATTATCACATTTCTCATTTTAACACAAATTCTTTTTCCTCCTTAAACAATGTCAAACTTATGGAAAAGTTCCATCTGCTACACAAAAAAATATTTCTGTTTCTGAACCATTTGGAAATAAGTTCCAGCCTGACGCTCCCAGGGTACTTAACCACATTCATTTGTATTCCCTTACTCTCTTTCAAAACCATAGCACAGCTATCAAAATCTGGGAATGTCATTTGTTACATTAGATCATTCTGAAATAATAGGTTAAATTTTAACTTGTTTCCATGAGAAATGTCATGCATGCATGAAATATCAGTAGGTTTGTTATTTCTTAATATATGTTACTTTGTAATAACATTCATTGAATTTTAATCTGATAAATTTCATCTTGCACATTCTTGTGATATACAAAGGATCTTCAAAAGGCTCACAGAAAAATGGAATTATAAGATCAGTTTATTTTGATCAAAAGACTTCAAATTATGAAGTTTTTCAGAATACACATTGTCCATAAACTTCTTCAAAACCCTACATAAAATTGGATCTCAAAATATTTCTGTTGCTCATTTTCAGGAGTTGTTATTCAGAGTAGATTTTTCTAACTTCATAGAACTTTCTCTTGTTTGATTTTTGTGTTGATCTCAGAGAATACCTGGATTAGTTTGTCTCCCCCCATTATTGTCCAGGTTTTCTCTTTCCTGTGTCTTCACTTTTGTTTACATTTCCAGGAATTTCTTCTCACAATGAGAGGAGAAATTGTCTTGAAAGAGTGTCCTCTCTAGTTAGTGTTGAAAGTTTTGCTACCATCCCTTTCAGAACTCACTCATCTTTCTCAGCCGCTGATACCATGCTTACCTTAGGATTACAGGTGCATGTACTTGTAATTGTACTTCAGGATTCAAGCAGATAGCTTATGACCTCATCTAGTTGAGGCTGGTGTCCGTTAGTGTTCAGTGTTACCCTCTGGTCCCTCTGTCTTACCTATTAAGTGGATGTTGAAGAAGACATCAAAACTGCTGCCACCACCACCACCACCTACTTCACATAAATTTCCCCGATCACACAAGCTTATTTCCTGTAAGTGTATGATTCCAATGTTATTCAGGCCCAAATAACTATAAACTTCTTCTGATGTCCTTTTCTCTGTCCCATGGGTCATTCTTAAAATTTCAGTTTGAGGGAGCCTGGTGCAGTAGCCTGGTACCTAAATCCTTGCCTTGCATGCTCCGGGATCCCATATGGGTGCTGGTTCTAATTCCAACTGCTCCACTTCCCATCCAGCTCCCTGCCTGTTGTGGCTTGGGAAAACAGTCAAGGATGGCCTAAAGCCTTGGGACCCTGCACTCACATGAGAGACCCAGAAGAGTTTCCTGGCTCCTGGCATTGAATTGGCACACCTTTGGCCGTGTGGCCACTTGGGTGTGAACCAGTGCATGGAAGATCTTTCTCTCTGTCTCTCCTTCTCTCTGCTTATCTACCTTTCCCATAAAAAAATAAACCTTAAAAGAATTTCAATTTGTGTGGGTCTCAGGACATTTGTGCACATGGTGAGCTGTCCCTGGGCCTGCCTGGGCTCTGGGGGCTGCTCCCTTCGGGGTGAGTACACCGAGGGAGGAGGTCTCCGTGACTGGGTAGGTCTGGGACCCACCCACCACCCTCATTGGATGGTGAATGGGAATTGGGAAGGGGCGCAACCTTGGCCCCGGAAGTTTAAACTTCCTGCAGCCTCCTGGCTGCTGGTGAGTCTCAGGATGGGGAGTCTCATGCCTGGATCTCAGACAATGGCCAACATGTGCACATGGTGAGCTGTCCCCGGGCAGCCAGTGCACCATGTGGCGCCAGGCTCTGTCTGCTGCCTGGCCTGGACCTCTGGGGTTTTGGTCCTTTGAATCGCTGCTTGGGTAGCTCCAGGTTAAACCCACTATGCTTCTAGGAGGTGAATTAATCCTA
Source organism: Ochotona princeps (assembly GCF_030435755.1). Classification (NCBI taxonomy): domain Eukaryota; kingdom Metazoa; phylum Chordata; class Mammalia; order Lagomorpha; family Ochotonidae; genus Ochotona; species Ochotona princeps. The sequence continues at coordinate 98,150,216 of NC_080833.1, read as the reverse complement.
AAGACAGTAATTCTTCCTTTGTAGAACCTGTAATCACTGAACAATGCTGACCTCCGAATACCAGTCCTGCAAAAGCTATGGCTCGGGGCTTGTCCATCAGAATCATATCCTGTTACCTGACATGATGATGGATCAGGAGAAGGGTCACATTAAGCAGGGCCATTACATTAACTAGAACTCGAGAACCTTATCTGGGGGTAGACTCTGTGGGGGCTGTGTGGGCCAAACCCTGTGGAAATTCTAGCCCCACTGGTTGGCTCAAAAGTTGGGGTGGTGATGGACTAAGCTAGGTATGACCAAGGAGCCTGCCATCAATCACAGGTAAAGGAACCCACAACAGTCTGGACTGGTCAAGACAGCAGCACCCAAGTGTGCATCCTGAATAGGGTGTGGGGTGGGCCGGGCTGCAACGTTCACCAGCTCATGCAAGGCCAAATGGAAGGCCAGACCTCACCGGAACTTGGCCTAAACCCAATGGCATGTATGAGAACTGGGTCTGGGAGTGGATTAAGTGGAGGAATTTGGAAAACTCCCTTGGCGAGTCATAGCTTCCTCTGGTGAACATGTGGTCCAGACCTGGGGGTCGGATGAGCTGGGCAAAGTAGCTCCAACAGCTGGCTAATGTGTCAATTGGTAATGGATCAGGGTGGACCAGACAGGACTGAGCAAACCTTAGCTCACAAGCGAAACTAGAGACCAGGATGGAGCACAGGTCATGCCGAGCTAGGCTCATGTACCTACTAGTCTGCGTGAGCTAGGAACGCTAAGCCACAGTGTCTAAGGCAGAGGTAGGGACAGGTGAGGGGCTCTGCCAAGCTGAGTCAGAGCAACCACTGGCATGTGTGTGATCTATGGCTGGGAACAGGCCCAGTTGGGGAGCCAAGGGGACAACCCTAGCTGGGTTGAGGTTCCCACCAAGGGGCACGTGGGTTGGAATGGGGGCTGTGTTCTGATCAGGAAACAGTTGTAGTCTCCATTGGCACAATTGTGGACTGGGATTGGATGCACCGAGCCGGGTCAGACTCCAACACCCTCTGGTGTCCCGGAGGACCAGGGTAGATGTGGGATGGACTAGGCAAGGTCTCAACCCCTACTGAGTCATGTGTGAACCATATGTGGATATGGATGAGCCGTGACTGGGCTGAAACATCCAACAGCAAGGACCAGTTTTGGTTGAAGGCTAGTCAGGAAAAGCCATTGTTCTTGCTAGGACAGGAGGTGAACTGAGTAGGGCTGGCCCATTGACCCACTGGGATGCGCAAAATCTGGCATTGGGAGAGGTTCTGATGGAGGAGCCTGGGCAACTCCTCTGGCAGGACACAGACCCAGCAGGTAAGCGCAAGAAACATGATAGGAAACATGATAGCCCATAACAGGCCATGGAAAGTTACCCACTGGCATACGCTTGGCATGGGTTGGGGGCAGACCAGGCTGAATCAGTTCACGTCGTCCACTGGCAAATCCAAGCACCAGAACAGTGTGGGCGAGCCGGGTTCGGTTGCAACAAAAACTGGTGCACAACATGGAATGTCAAGGTGAAGTCAGCTGTACCAGATGTGACTGCAGCGCCCAACCAGCACGCGTGAGAACCAGGAAGGGAGGGGACAGAGCCAGCAGGGGGAATATGGGGGGGGTTCCCTTGCTGGATAGCTACTCCCACTGGAGAGTGTGAGCTGGGATGGAGGCAGACCAGACTAAGCAGGGCTACAACACCTGTGTGCCTCATGTGGACTAGATAAGGGAAAAACCAGGCTGGGCAGATTATTCCTACTGGTGCAAACAAAATTAGAGTGGGTGAGGGTTGTTTGGGCTTAGCCACAGCATCAGCTGGCAGAAGCTGGCACTGGGGTCTATTTCTGTCAAGTCAAACCACAGAACTACCTGAAGAGTGCATAATCCTGGAGTGGGAGAGGCCTAGAAGGGAAATAGTGGGCTCCTCCCTCTTCCCACTTTCACGGGAGGGCATGAAAACTAGGACAGGGGCTGGGGTGGCTAGACAGACACCCAAAAGCATCTGTGTGGGCTGCATAGTGGAGCTGGTTAGATGGAACAAAGTTTTGATACCCATTGACATGTACGAGAGCCGAATGGGGCGTGGGACAGACTGGACTACTGCTACACATACTGGCAAACCAGGGTAGGGGGCGGGCCAGGTGGGGGTTATTGTGGGTCGCTCCAACTAGGCTGTAGCTCCTACTGGTTTATGCGAGGGCCGAGTATGTGCTGGGCAGAACCATTGGTTCCAGTGGAAGTCGGGGCTGAAAACAGAGTCAACCCAGCGATTGCAACCACTAGCTGATGGGGTGATGGACTGTGCTGGGCCCTGTACTTGCTAGTACAAGCAAGAATCTGGTTTCTTTGGAGATCTCCCCAATCGAAATGCTGGATTCAGAACCCTAACCAACAAAATACAGAAGACAAAACGGGTCAATCAACCACCTCAGCTATATGTTGGCAGCGAAATATGTGCAAACAGAGACTCTATGATGGAGTATGTCAACCAGTGGATTCTTCAAAGACCTCATAGTGCTTGGAGTGGCAAGACTGGCAGCGATTCATAATTGGTGAACTATCAAAACCACTTGAGCAAGAACCTCGGAGCATGCCCTACATCCGGGACCTGGGGAGGGTGGGAAGTTGGGTGGGCCTTCTCCCTTAATACCCCCCTTTAAATACGAAGGAAACAATATGGAAATAATACTCTTACCCACTTCTCTACAGCCCTTGAACCTTTTCACCCTAATTAACTATGTAAAAATTGTCAAAAATATAATAAAATATTTTTTAAAAATTCAATTTGAGGGAAAAATGTATTTCTATTACTGATTTTTGATTACTATGTGTGCAGAGATTATGTTTTGTAGGATTTAATCATTTTAATTTTCTTAAGTCTTGATTTAGGAAGTAATGTATATAATCATACTTTTAAATAGTCTGTGCACATTTAAAATGAATATACTAGGGTACTTCAAAAAGTTCTTGGAAAGTTTAAAGACAAGTTATATTTGGATCAAAAGCTTTAAAAGCCATGGGTTTGGTTTTGTCTTTTTGATTTCACAACACGTTTTTCATAAACTTTTGGAATACCTCCTCACATATTATCTATTTCTTGGATGCCAATTTTGTCGTTCAAATACTCCATATTCTTGATTATTTTTTTGGCTTTGCTAACAATTACAGATAGGATATGTACTACAATATTCTACTATCACCAAGAGTGTTTGATTTGGTGGTTAAGACTTGAATTAAGGGATCCATGTCTCACATCTGAATATCTTGATTCAGTTCTCAGCTTTGGCTCTTGATTCCAACTTACTGGTGATGTAGACTCTGCTAGGAAGCAGATGATGGTTCAGGAGGTTGGCTTCCTGGCACCTACATGGAAGACCTAGACTGGTCTTCCAGTTCCCAGCTTCAGTGGACCCCAGCTGTCGTATGCGCTTGAAAGACAGGCATTCTCTCCCTCTCCCTCTTTCTCTCCCCATCTGACTCTTAAAAAAACAGTTTAAAAAAATAAATATGGAAATATGGTAAAAATATGAAGAAAGTAAAATAAAGTTTATGTAGTTACTAGATGAATATTAATCTAAAATAAAACCCAGCATGTCCTATCCTATTTGCCTTAAACAATGTTTTTCCTTTAAAGCTGTGACATCATTACTGTTACCTTTGATTTTCATTGTCAGTTAATAGTTCTTCATTCTTTTCTAAGTTTTCTATGTCGTTAGATTTGTTTGCTTGCTTGTTTTATTCATTTAATGGAGATAAAGAGCAAAAAAAGAGGTAGAGAGTTCTTTACTTTCTATATGGCTGCAATGGTCACAGCTGGACGAGGCTGTAGTGATAGTCGGGAATGCGGTTCGCGTCTCCCATGTGGATAGCAGAAATTCAACTACTTGAGTCATTATGACTGCCTTCCATGCTCTGTACCAACAGGAATCTAGTCAGGAGCTGGAACCTGGTACCAAAAGCAGCTACTCCAATGTAGAGTACAAACAACTTAAGCAACATCTTAACTTCTGGGTTGAACATCCACTCCCTTGAATTGTAACATATCTTTTGTTAACCATATATAAAAATATTTGGGGGGCCCAGTATGATGACTCAGTGATTAAATCCTCACCTTGTAAGCACTGGAATCCCATATGGGTGCCAGTTCAGGTCCTAGACGCTTCACTTCCCATCTAGCTCTCTACTGTGGCCTGGGAAAGCAGTCAAGGACGGCCCAAAGCCTTGGGACCCTGCACTCCTAACTTCAGATCAGCTCAACTCCAGCTGTATGACCATGTGGGAGTGAACCAACAGATAGAAAATCTATCTGTCTCTCCTTCTTTCTGTAAATCTGCCTTTCCAATAAAAACAAAACAAAACAAAAAAAGATTTTGCTTTTGGTATCTCCTGAAATGTAACTTTTTACTTCTCACTAGAATTTACTCCACTAACATTTGTTATGAGTTAGAATATATGCTTAATCATTTAAAATTTTGTATTTCATACTTTCAGTTGTTTCCCTTTCCCTGTGTTCTTTTTTAAAAAGTGATTTTATTTTTACTTGTTTGGAAGTTAAAGGAACGAAGATGGAGAGAGAGAGAGATATCTTTCATCTGTTGATTGACGGAGACTGGGCCAGAATAGCTAGGAACTCTATGCTAGTCTCCCATATGGGTGGCAATGGGGTCCAAGAACTTTTCCACTGCTTTTCAAAGCACATCAACAGGGAGTTATATTGGAAGTGGAGTATCTAGGACTTGAATCTGTCCCATGGGGGATCAGGTGTCACAGGTAATAGCTCAACCCATTATACTGTCATGCCTGTTCTATGCTCATTTAATTTTTACCTCCTTTTAAATTAATTTAATTTTGCATTTTTTATTATTCTTTTATGTATTATTTTTAAATTATTACAATTTCTAGTATTTTGCGGGTTACCTTTAGAATCACCAATTTTGAGACATCTTTAAATTAATTGACTTTAAAGCTGTTTTCTGAGCTAGTGCTGGTGTGATTTTGGTCCTAATATCTGTGAGGGTAAGCTTGGACTTGGAAATTCTTGCTGGAGAGCTAGCCAACTGGTGACAAGCAAGGATTTCCACCGTCTGTGCCTGCAATATGGGTTTTCCCCTCGTTTGTCCTGGAGGATGTTGCCTTTCAGGTAGATTTGCTTTCTGTAGGTTTTCCGAGCTGACTAACCTCTCACCTTGTGTGGACTTTGTCTTGTGTCCAATGTCAGCCTAAGCTCTAGGCCATCAGGCATCCACTTTGCCCTTTGATGAATGAGTCCTAACTCTTTTTTTTTTTTTTTTTTTTTTTTTTTTTGGTCACTTTCAGGCTTTGAAGACTTGTTTTACTTTCCAACCTGCTCTGTAAAGTGTTTCAATACGAGCTACTTAAATTCAGTTTTCAACATCATTAAGTAGTCTAAAGTCAGAGAATTTCTTCACTCTGCATGGTCACTGAAAAATGCAAATTATTTTGTCTGAATTTTCACAATAACATTAACTTTTCTATGTGGCATTTCATGAAAATGTTTCCTCCTTATCCATCCTATATTGCAGGATCAACATACTCTGAATATTTACATGCAATAAGGTATGCATGTCATTGCTGGCTCCACTCTGGCTCCTAGGCTGATGGGTACTCCTCTCCCTACTTCTACAGATAATGGGGAGGTTCATAGACATGAAAGAAGTTGTTACTATTCCTGAGCAACTTTTATCTAATTTAGCTCAATGGCATTTTCCCATAAATTCTTTGTTGGGATCTCTAATACTCTGAACAAAATTCAAGAAAACTCGCTGTATTTCCTTCATGTATGGTCATCAATATTATTTTTCTCTCTGACTCTACCTCCTATACTCAGGAGAACTACACTGGTTATAATACAATTTTCTAGCACTGGTTTCATCCGTTCTTCCCTTATTTCCCTCTCTAGTTCCTGTCATTTTGTCATTGAGACTATTTTCTAGGGGTCTAGCAGTTTCACTCAATGCATTGGCTTTATTTTCAAAACTACTGAGGTTACATTGTTCTTCCTAGGAATAAAGATGACAGATTGTACAAAGAGCAGTTTTCAGGAAACCTCAAAATGCTCTACCTCATGCCCTAAAGGAATGTTCCCCTGTTTTCTCACTTCTGTAAATCCTCAGCCTCTGATCCATGAAGCCGACATCAAGGGATTATGAAGTGATGTTTTTCCCTTAAGGTGTTCTGTTCTGTGAGTTAAGTGAAACCTGACTGAGGCTGTGAAGGAACATTTCTACAGCATTTATTTCTCAATTTTGTTCAGTCTCCCTCGAGGTTGGAGATTCTTCTTGGATTCAGGTATTGGGTTATCCATCATTTGTACCTTTTTAGTGATATGGGTTTCTATTTCTATTTCATAAAGAGAAGGAGAGACAGACAGAGGGTCCTCTATTTACTGGCTCACCTTCCCAAATGGCTGCAAAAGCCAGAGCTGAGCTGAGCTGAAGCTAGGAGCCAAGAGCTTCCTCTGGGTCTCCCACACTAGTGAAGAGTCCCAAGCATTTAGACAATCCTCTACTGTTTTTCCAGACCATAAGCAGAAAGCTGGGTCAGAAACAGAGCAGCTGGGATATGAATTGGTACCTCTATGGAATGCCCAAGGATTAGTGTGCTGCACCACCACAACGGTCCCAAATATACAGTTTTGGTATTTTTTTGATAAGCTGAATTATTGAATTTAAAACAGGCCATGTAATTTAAAACAGGCCATGCACTGTTTTAAACAAGAAGGTTCCACTTTGGTCTTTCCAAATTATGTGAAAATATATATTTATTCAAATCTATTACCTTCTACATCCTTTATAATTTGAAAAACAAGCCTAAAGGTGGTTCAGAACATTCTGATTGACCTTTCCAGTGTATTGGAGAACCCCAAACATTTGAATCCAAACTGGAGAGTGGTCACAATTCCAGATAATCACCTATAAAAATGCTTGCCAGTTAAAGGAGAAAAATCACTCACTGTCTATGGCCCGTGGTTTGAGGAACACAGTCTCACACATAAGTTCCTCCTACCTCTGGCCTGGTCCTGATTCCAGGTCACACTCCCTGGTTTGCTTTTCTCAACAAGTTTAGATTTCCTCCCAATCAGAAGACTTTCTAATTTCTCAGTCACCAAGTTCTTGATTTTCTTTTTTTTTTTAATTTATTATTTTTTTTATTCAAAAGGCAGATTTACAGAGAGGAGAGACAGGGCAAGATCTTCCGTCTGCTGGTTCACTCCCCATGTGGTCACAACAACTGGAACTGAACCAATCCGAAGCCAGAAACCAGGAGCCAGGGGGGAGATTCTTCTGGATTTCTCACGTGGGTACTGGGTCCCAAGCCCTTGGGCCATCCTCAACTGCTTTCCCAGGCCACAAGCTCTTGGAAGCTGGATGGAAGTGGAGCAGGCAGGACAACAACTGATGCCTAGATGGGATCCTAGTGCTAGGAAAGGCAAGTCCCCAGCTGTTGATTTCCACAGCAGTTTTTTGCAATAGCAGAAACCACTCATGCAATTGCTGATGTTCTTTCTAGGTTTTGAGCCAAAGTAAAAGCAAAGAAAAAAACTGAAAGATTGAATAGCCTGGTCATTGGGTGGGCCAGGAATTCTGCCACCATACTTTTTTAAGTAGAAGGATGTCAACCACCTTCTCAAAACTTTTCTTTGAATTTCAGTCTAGTGAGCCTGACTGAGACATCAAGGCAAGTCAGAAACTTCACGTGTGTGTTTCCCAATGTTCTGAATACCCAGTAAATGAGTGGCTTGCTTCTGAGCCAGAGCAGTAACTTGGGTATCACTCTACCTAAGTAGGTGGCATTGTACACATCCAGAAACCTCACCCAGTTAACCAACGTAGTCTGCCAAGCATATGCAAATTAAGAACCCCACCCAGATAATTAAAAATGAACTTTCACTTCTTAAATGGATGACTATAGACATAGTCAGGTTTGGCCATTCTCAAGATTGCCGTCTCAGTGAGAGAACAATTGAATGATTTTGCAGTTCAGCAACCTTACTCAGGTGTGATAGAAATGTGTCAGTTAGAGAAAAGCCTTTGGTTTGGGGCCTAAGGGCTCTATCATTATAATTGCTTATTCAGATGACAGAAATATGGGAAAAACTACTTATAGCAGGTTAGATTGACAAAGAACAATGAAACAAGAGATATTTCTAAGGACAAAGTTACCTACGTTTACATTAGAATGTTAACTAACATAATAGTTGCATCCTAGACTTGCCCAACTTAGTAGCAGCTCCTATAGAAATGTTGAGATTTTTATTTGTTAAATGCTGAATATTAAGCATTAAACTGATTGAAAGAAGGAGTTAGAGAAAGAAGAAGAAGAGGAAAAGGAAGAAGGAGAAGGAACGGAAGAAGAAGGAGGAGGAGAAGAAAGAAGGAGAAGAAGAAGCTGAAGCTACAAAACTACCACCTCTAAATCAAGGCCAAGGCAGATTACAACCTTCTATCTTGTAAACTCTCAGATTATTTCAGGGGCCACATTTGGAGAACACTGGAAAATGGGGCACCCTAAGAGAGGAGCAACCTGGATTATAACGGATCTGAACAAGCTGGAGGCTCTATCATGTGAAAAACATCAACTCAACCTTGTTATTCAGACTGAAAAAGAGTAGTAGCTTCCTACCTCCAAGTATTTAAAATGCCATCAAATCAGGGAGCTGATTTAGCTCTTTGTTCTATTTCCTAAAACTGAATTCAACAAAGAAAAGTTTTGAGAAGGTGGTTGACATCCTTCTACTTAAAAAAGAAAGTATGGGGAGCAGATATTCAGACTGACAGTTAAGACACCCACATCCCACTTTGAATTGGTCTGCCAGTGCAGACCCTGGAAGGCAGCAGTGGTGGCCCAAGTGACCTGGTTCCTGCCATCATATGGGGGACCACGCTTACTATGTTCCTAGATGGGCTTTGGCCCGTCCTGACCATAACAGTTTTAAGCATTTAGGGAGTGACCTAAAAGATGAAAGAACTTCTTCCCTCATTTCTCCATCTCAAATAAATTTTGAAACTTAGAAAACTATGGCCTAATCAACCTCAGCTGTTTCACAGTGGCATAGGCTGCTTTATGAAGTGGTATTTGCATAATTCAGAAGAATTCTGGATGACTCCAAGAGGAGTTATCAGGATAACTTTGTTAAGGGGTAGGAATTAGACAAAATAATTTTCAACATTGAGGGGCTCTGATTTGAAAGTTGATTCATACTAAGATTTTCATGACTGACATGCATAGAACAAGAATATATGATGGTAGCAATGACAAGGGCACCCCAGCAGACATTATCGCAAGCACGGTCATGGGGTTGGGAGGTAACATTTTTGTCTGGGGTAGGGCAAGACGGTCTTAATTCTTTCTGCACGGGCAGTTTCACTGTTGGGTAAAACCAGCTTCAGGGTGCAGATTCATCTACACCAATACTTCTGCAAAGTGTTGGAGACATGAAAGTAGGGGAGAAATTCTGTTTCACAAATACAGTTTTGTTTAGTCTTTAAGGCAGATTGGAGTGGTAGAAAATATTATACCCACTTCCCAACTGAAGCTACGACACTTTGAGAAGGTAAGAGTAAGGCTCACACAGCTAGTCCATGAGGATGACAACTTAATGACAAAGAACACGTGATAAATGTACTTTCCCAGAACACATGGAATTCGACATCTCTGAGATGAAAAGAGCTGCAGAGATTTCAAATCCCAGCCACCTATCAGCTACGAAGTCCATTAGCCTTTGATAATTGGATTTGTGCACTTGGACTTAGGTTACCATAATAAAAGAAGAATGAAGTTAACTTTTAAAACTTAGCATGTGTGATGGCGCTATCATTTCCACTCCCCTGCACCTGCTTTTGACCATGCACCTGATGCAGCTGCTTCCCAGAATGGCTGGCACTGGGGACAAAGAATACAGTGGACTGCCCCTGTGTCCTGGTGATCACCACTGGACCCTGGAGCATTATATATCCCCAGGCTGAATCTCAGCCCTTGCCAGTCCAGACACCCAGGCAGCTGTCTCAGTTCCAAACTGCCCCACAGGCCTGCACCCCAGGGAGCAAGGATCAGTGGGAAAGAATGTGTTCCTAACATCCATGTCCTGGATTCTATTTCTTGACGGGACTGCGGATGCTTCCGCGGTGCCTCAGAGAGAGGGCCCCAGGAGGCTGGGCTTGCACCCAGTAACTTCCTTCTCCTCCTCTTCCCGCAGGCAACCCTGAGTGACGGCCAATCCCAAAGTCAATGCAAGCAGTAGAAACTCATGGCTTCCTGGTGTGATTCACTGGCTTCTGATTTCCCAATGAGTGACGCATCCTGACTCAAAAGTGAATTTCTAATCTTATTAAATCTTTGAAGAGAAGCCCTGGAGAACTGAGTGGCTTGAGAAAGAAAAGAGAAAGGAAGGAAAGAGAATGAAATGTCCCAGTCTCTGGGATCCTTCAGAGCAGGGATCAAGAGCAAGTTGGGCTCCTACTCTATAATTTCGAAATAAGATCTCCTGAGGTTGTGGATCATTGTGGATGATTGTGCTGTTTTGCTGGTTTCAAGTCCATGGCACCAAACTCTGGGAAGAACACAAAGTTGTGCACCATGTTCTCCCTGCGTTTGGAAAGCACATGCCACCTGGGAGAGGACCTGGGGTTCCTCCAGGTCACAGTGCCCCCCTGCCACCAGGCTCCCACGACACTCTGCCTCTTCTCATCAAGTCTCCCACTGTGAACAGGTCATGGCTGTGTCCCTCATGACCTTAGAAGCTCGTTCAACCCAAGAACCAGATTTTAATCATCTTCATTCCACAAAGCACCTACTGTGGTGCCTGGAACACATTAAATGTACAGTCAACGTGAAGTGAATGCACACGTATTAGGGGAGATAAAAGATATGTTGACTCAAATTAACAGTACAAGTGAGACAGGACAGGCAGAGAGTCAGCAGAACTCAGGGAGGTGAGTCAGCACACTGGCTTTCACCCCAGTGGAGCCATTACCAGCTGTGTCCTCTTGCACAGGTTGCCTCCTCTCTCTGGACCTTGCCAATCCAGGCAACCGAGCTCTCCTACCTAAAATCTGAAGGGACTGGTAAAAGATTTCTGAAGAATGTTCCAGAAAGGAGTGCAAAGGTAGGAATGATTCCCCACAGATGGACAGAAATAAAACATGTAAACAAATCTTATACAAAGGTGTGCAAGAGCCCAGCACTATAGCCTACTGGCTAAGTCCTTGCCTTGCAACTGCTGGGGTCCCATATGGACAACAGTTCAGGTCCTGGATGCTCTACCTCCCATCCAGCTCCCTAGTTGTGGTCTGGGAAAGCAGAGGAAGATGGCCCAAAGCCTTAGGACCCTGCACCCACATGGGAGATCCAGAGGAAGCTCCTGGCTCCTGGCTGTGGATCAGTTCAGCCTTGGTCGTTGCAGCCACTTTGGGAGTGAACCAGTGGATGGTAAATCTTTCTGTCTCTCCTACTCTCTGTAAATCTGCCTTCTCAATAAAAGTAAAATAATTTTCAAAAATAAAATAAAATAGTTTGTTTTGGTGAAAAAGTATTTTGAAACCCATGTGTACTAAAGGTCTTCAACATGTTCACAAAAAAATGTGTATCATGAAAAACTATGAATGGATTTCAAGTTATCATATTGAGCTTTTTCATGAGCCCTCTGAAAGCTCTCCTTTTGCAATTATTTTTTTTTAATGTCTACTCAAAGATAAGTGTATTTTAATTCTACCTTTCTACAAAAGTTTTGAGGTGCCCACATATCCCCACTAACCAAGAAAATGAGTACCAAAATAGAAATTGAGAAGATCTGGTTTTTCTCTGTTGCCCATTAACATTTCACCAGCTGTCCCAAGAAGAGGGCCCTGGATCTTCTTTGATCTTCCTCTCGCTCTGATCACAGCTTTAAGCACATCTTTCTGTTGTTGTTCTATCTGCTTCTGCAGTTATGAGTTCTGACTCGCTGCCTGCACAGCTCTGTTAACCTTGGAAGGTCACTTCTCTCCATGTCTTACGTAAGTGCCAAGGGTGCTCCTGAGGCAACCACATTATTTCTGGTTTCCTGTTTCCTTCCTTATGCCCCTGTCCCTGCTTCCAGGGCCCGTTAGTGATTAAATAGTTGCCATTTAACTAGTGAGACCTCCAAGGCATTTAAATCTGCTTCCACTTTGAGAGTCCTGGATCTACACCCATAATCCATGACACTTGCTTCACTAAGCACAAGGCAGGAGTCAGGATTTCCATCACTGGCTACCTCTGTCTAACTCAATGTCTCTGAAAAAAATTGGTCACTTTCTCATCTTCAATATCAGGCCTAATAAGTGTGAAATCTAAGAATTGGAAGGACTCACTTCCAAATTCAAAACAGGAACAGACTCTGAGAAAGAGAGATGAGCCCAGAACAAAGGGACTTTAAACTTTCTCTGCACTGCCTTACTTCATCAGTAAAAATCTCCAGCAAATGTCTCAAAGCAGTAACACTTGCTAATTCCTGGGACTAGTAATACTTTTTCTTTGTTAGATTATGCCAATTATTTTTCCATTCTTATTTTCAATATAAAATAACACATTAAAAAATTAAGACCAGATCCACTTCACTGCTTCCTCAGTCTTCCTTTTTTTTTTCAGTCCCCCTCAGCTCTGTATTTTAAAGATTTGTTTATTTCTTTGAAAGGCAAAATTACAGGAAATAGTGCATATGATTGTGGAAGGTCTTCCGTTTGTTGGTTCACTTCCCCAAATGGCCACAGTGGCTAAGGTTGGACCAGGCTAATCTGAGAAGCCTGGAATTCCATCTGGGTCTTCCACGTGGGTGGCAGGCATGCCAGCACTTGGACCATCTTTCACTGCTTTCCCTGGCACAATAAGATGGGGCTAGATCAGAAGAGGAACAGTCTGAACCCAAGTCTTGAACCAGAACTCTGATTCAGGATACTGAAGTTTCAGGTAGTAGCTTAACACACTGAGCCAGACTTATCCAAGAGAGATTTGTGAAGTACTACCAGAACTTGCCAAATATTCTACTTCAGATATTTTGGCTTTACCGTTTAGGTGAACCCCTTATGCTAACTACATCAGTAACCTGGTATTTTTGTATTCAGCATCCCTGGATTCAAAAAAACCTCAGATAGCAAATAGTCCCCCGACCCCGCAAAAAATGGAATGTTTGGCAAACATATAGAGGCTTTTTTTCTTGTCATTATTCCCTACACAATAGTGTTACCAACTATTTACATAAAGCTTACATTCTGTGAACTTCATGAGTAACTTGGAGATCACGTGAAGTCTACAGGAGGATTGCACAAGCTGAAGCACATGCCACTGCAGCAGTACGTAAAGGGGCTTGAGCATCTGCAGAGCCTGGCATGGTTGGGTAACCTGCAACCAAATCTCCACAGACATTGTATATCAGAAGGTGCTTCAAAGGTTCGTGGGAAAAGGGGACAAGATGATCATTTGGGTCCAAAAACAAAAACATAAAACTCCTTAAATTGATGCCTCAGGTTTTTTTTTTTTTTTTTTTGGATAACATGAGTTTTGAAGATCCCTCGTGTGTCAAAGCCCCTGCCCCTGCTCTGCACTTTCCCCGTGTTGCAGTCTTTCTCTCACAATGTAACTTGCCTTTTCCTCCCAAGAGGGCTTGGTTTCCTGGGAACCCATGTCAGTGGTCACCACTTGCTTCTGTGATGGTTAATTGAGCACAGATTTTGCAAGCAAAACCCTCTCTTGGGGAGAGCGCAGGAAACCTGTATTTTTTCCTCATCCCAGCAAGACAAGAACACAGAAAGGAAAAGCTAGAGGAGCAAAAAGACAAGTCTATATTCCTTCTTTGTTTTCCCAGTATTACTCCTGTGTAGGACAGGCAATAAACCAGAATTCCTTAAATCAATATAGGAGCCACATAGGCTAAATTTACAAAGGTTTACATACAAGATAGGCAGCAGAGGTGAAATTGTTCAACAACAAAAGTTCAATCTACTAAGCAAGTGAGGAGGGGAGGTTAACAATACCCAGGAAATCACTCCAAGGTAGGTGGCAGGAGCAGGAAGAAGAGGATCCCACCACTTGGTCTTGAGTTTATTTTCCTTTGCTGGAAACTTGTGAATCCTCCTCTACTGCCATGGGCCATAAAAAGCAGAGGTTCAGTAACAAATTCACCAAAGCACGATCATTTGCTGAAAAGGCAGTGAGAAAAAGTCCTTCTTTCTCTAGGCCCAGCAATGAGCAAATGTCACAATAGATAGCAAGCTCCGATCAAAATGCCATTAATGATGATGATGGAAAATCTACTCCTTAAACCAAATACAGCCAATGAATGAGCATGGCCCTCAGACAAACCCCTGAAATTAGCTAATGGGAGTATTTGTACCATTGTGGTTCAACTTGACACTCAAAGGAAGATGATAAAGATTGAGGTGTATAACTAGAATTCATCAAAAACTACTCCTTGATTATTCATGGCACAGAATATTACCAGAGCTCCAGAGAATTTTTTCTTCCATAATAAACACCAAAGTTAAAACTGCTATTCTGTTCATTTTATTGAGCGTGTGTCACTTAGAGACATATACACACCACACACTCACCACGTTCTTGAATGAAATACATGATAAATCCTACATAGTTCTGTCTATAGTGGAGGTTTAGCTCCTACCAACCTCCTTTCTTGTGTCCTTTGTCGCAGTTCAGCATAAATGTGTGACATGGATGCTACTGATTAACATTTGCTCTAAGCCACGAAAAAATCTTGGAACATCTGCCACCTTGAAGGAATTTTTAACGTAGACACAGTGCTTGTGATACTATACACAATGAAAAAATTTAAAAGTTCAGCTTCACATGGATGACATTAGGCTTAGAAATCACTGTTGGGTAAAATGATAAATGATCATCAGACTTCCAGATAGCAGCAGAGATAGCATGAAGTAACACATGATCCGTTACTAGGGAAATGCTAATGGTCACAGTTGTCATAGGATGTCAGAAAAAAAGGTAGATTTCAGGGATGTACAGTGAAGTCTTTTCAAGCACTTAGGTAAAATTTATCATAATTTACTGTATTTTTCATGGGTTTAGGACCTGGTTCTTTCAATACCTGTGTACATGCATTTCATTTGATAGACACAATAGCCACATTCTACAGGGAAATTCAAGGTTATCCCCTCTTACAGATAAGAAGACTAATGTCTGTAATCAAATTCTGACTCCAAGCCCAGTGCTCCTCCAAGGGCACAAGGACCAAAATAATTTGATGACTTTCTGGATAAAACCCCTCACCATTATTGAAAGCTTCAACGTTTGGTTTCAAGTAGACTCATAAACTTTGGCTCAGGAAATTTGAGAAATAATCAGGAGATCCAGCACAAAATATAAAGCACAAATGTTCTGCAAATGACAAGCTGTACCAAATGCTGATGTTGGTTTCTGAACCCAAAGATGGAAATGCCATTTCAGTTCCAGGTACAGAACACCCAGTGACACATCCCAGCCCTGCTGTGCAAGGCATTGGAATATGCACAAGTGACCCCTTCCTCCACCCATCCTGTGTATTGCTGCAGCCGCTAGAGTGGAGAGGAAATTGCAGCCTTTCCATTTTGTGACCTTGATGGTATAGCTGGAGGACTGAAAGCAGCCAGCCTGACCAGGAGGCTGGACACCTTGGGAAGCCTTCTCTTCATGTTTTATGTGCTCTTAATATGCCGTAGTCCCCATGGAAGTGATGAATACAAGTCCTTTTGGCAACTGACCCTGCTTCAGAGCTGAGTTCAGAAAGGCTGAGGCATTAGGCTGTGTGGGTCCAACCTCAGGGTGTCAGGCTCGCCGTGGACTTTCCTTGGAACCTTATCTATCAAATGTGTCACACAAATCTTGATGATGGAGAGAGGGGGCTCAGGAGCCAGCCAAATCTAAATTCAAATGTAACTCCACTGTTAGTGAGCTGTGAAATTGTGCACAAATCACTTAACCTCAGTTTTCTCTTCTGTTAACAGGAGGACAGCGGCAATCCCTACATGCTGCTGCTGGCTCCTAAAAGTATTTAATGGGATAACGTGGGTGCTTAGCAGAAACTCTTGCACAAAACAATCATTAAATATTGATGTCGTTATTAGAACAGCTATTACCAAGTACTGTGAAGGACTCAGCATGCCAGTGAACTGATTAGAGTGGGATGGAGGGAAAGACCTAAACACTCTTGGTCCAGGATCTTTGTATCAACAGATCAGAGTGTGATGCTGTATCCCTCGGAGAATGCATGGGAGCAAAGGGAGGAAGATGGTTCAGCAGGCACCTCCAGGAGGCAGGAGAGTGACTTCTGTAACCGTGTGTCCTTCGCCACCACTTTCATTCTACTTCCTTCATTTTACAAATGATGTGAGTGAGGTCAGGCACATCCAAGGGCCACAGTACCTGTCAGTGAATAGTCAAACACAGTGGTATGACTCGAAGACTAAGTCTGGCTGAGAAGGAGCTCATGAATCTGGGGAGTTGACTCTAACTCTAGGAATCATTCTGCTCCCAGTTAGGGTAATCTTACCTCTGGAAGTCCAGGATTCCTCACCTATAAAATAAGAGGGTGGTTTCTTGGACCCCATAAGCACCCTCCATGCCTGCGTCTTAGTGTTACAGGGAAATCTACACAAAGAAGAGGGGCAACCTTGGTTCTTGTCTCACAGGAGGGAATAATTTTTATGTGCACAATTGATTCAGTCAAAAACCTTTTAATATAACCATCGGGAGAGGGCTCCAGCAGAGGAAGACCCCAGAAAACGGTGGAATTGGTGTCTTTTAAGCACAATTCTGGTTAGAACAACAGTAAACAATCATCAAGAGAGTGAGTACACAAAATTCAAAGGTCTGAAATTCTGTCTAGCTTGCTCAAAGCAAAAAGCCATCAGAAGGATGCGCTTGATAATTTCTTTCCATATTCATGATAAGCTCAAAACTCAGAATAGGATCACTGCTTTCTTGCTATTCTCATGATAAAACTAGAAACTCAGGAGTTGGATTGGTATGTCACCTTATCTATTAATTCATCTAACTTCCTACACTACAAGTGTCTAATCCAAGTGTCTAGGCCTAGTACACTAAGAGAAAATCATCCCCCTGCCTGAGGACGCACACCCATGGCCCACTGGTCATATCCCATGTCTGTTCCCTAGCTCTGTCTACACAATTGTGTCTCTTTAATTTACCTACGTTTACCAACCCTTAACACACAACCATACCAAAAAGGACAAATTCCTATGTCTTTTTACCCTGTCATGCATTCAGTGACACCCAATGGAAAGTGCTAAATTCCACAGAGTCCCAGGGTCACACTCAATCAGCTTAATTACTATCCATTTCTTTTGAGATTTAGCAGTTCAGATCTGGAAAGCATGGGGAATCTTCATATACTTCACTGTTCTGGGATTAAGAAAGGCCTGGAAATATCGATAGCCCTTTCCCTCATCTCTTCCCCCAACCAACCCCACCTGCACAGCCACATGAAGGATCAAGGGACTCTAAGCTGCCTGCTGTAGAGAATTCCTCCAGGACCACACCTATTTTGACACCCTGATAGAGGACACTAATTGTGTTCTCTGGGAAACACTGAACTAATATAGAACTTGGAATCCCAGGGTCACAGGGAGGCATAAAACATCTGGAGTGTCACAGGGCTTCATACACAGCTAGTTGTTAATAGTTTATCATCTCAGAACATTCCATCACCATCTTAGAAATCAATGTGGTAACATCCAGCGAGGGTAGCCTTTGGGAAAGGGAGAGAGAGAAAGGAGAGATTCACCCCAAGGACGTCTGTCTGGGGAGACAGATATCATGCTTTAGATCTAGAGGGACTGTTTCCTGACGTGGCCACTTAAAGGACAGCTGAAACCTCACAATTCTCGTCACCATCCTGGCTGCTTCACCCTCTGGCTGTGTGGCCTCAAGAAAGTTACCCAATCTCTTCCTAAGTTTCCTGATCTGCAAAATGGGGCTAGTCACTCATCACATGCAGTTTTGGTTAAAAAAAAAAAAAAAGAAAGAAAGAAAGAAAGAAAAAGAAAAACCTAATTTAAATTTTGCAAAGATCCTTTCACTTAAAATGTACGTATTAAAATATAGTTATTATGGGCCCGGCAGCGTGGCCTAGCAGCTAAAGTCCTCGCCTTGCACGCCCCGGGATCCCATATGGGCGCCGGTTCTAATCCCGGCAGCTCCACTTCCCATCCAGCTCCCTGCTTGTGGCCTGGGAAAGCAGTCGAGGATGGCCCAAAGATTTGGGACCCTGCACCCACGTGGGAGACCCGGAGGAGGTTCCTGGCTCCCAGCTTTGGATTGGCACAGCACTGGCTGTTGTGGCTCACTTGGGGAGTGAATCATCGGACGGAAGATCATCTTCCTCTCTGTCTCTCCTCCTCTCTGTATATCTGACTTTGTAATAAAAATAAATAAATCTTTAAAAAAAATATATATAGCTATAATAGTTCTTGAAATCTTAGGCGTGTGTCCTACCACAAAGCCAATAGACACTCATGATTGGCAAATTCAGATTTTCTCTCCATTTTCTTAAATAAATTTTGAGATGCCTTACATCAGACACAAATATGCTTCCTTTGAAATGCATTGGCAGGAACATAGGAGAGGAACTGCATACTAGTGTAAAAGAAATGAGTGAGACAGAGTCTCATGGGTTTCCAGTATTGCAGCAGGTAGTCCTCTCCAACTAACGGTAGAAGAGGAGGTCCCCAGGCAGGATCCCTGTGTTGGGGAGGGGCTGACATACGAAGAGCAGTGTTTCAGAGCAGAAAGCATCCTCCCCATGTCCAAAGTGGCTGAAGTGTGACTACTGTGACTGGAATTGAGGTGGCTTTGGGGCTTCCACTAAATGATGCACTGGCTGGATACTGCCCAGAGCCAGATTACCACTTGTAGTGAGATGAAGAGGGAGAGACCCCCTCACCTAAACCACACTGTGCTGCCCTAAACCACACTCTACTTCCCTAAACAGCTTGGAATATATTTGAGTGTAGAGAGATGATGAGCCCACAGTGGGATAGAAAGATGGACCATGGTAGAGTGTCATCACTGCCCTAGAGCTCATAAAGCAGGCTTCCTCTGAGAAGGATCTCACCCAGGTGGCAGAAGAGGACAGAAAACAGCCCAAAGACAGATCATGAGACTCTAGGGAAGTTAAGACAAAAGAAAGACCAGAAATAAGTTAACAGCTGTTTCTTTTCCCCGCAAAAAGTCAAAAAACAGGTAGAACATCTATGAATCAAAGACACAATAAATTAATGACTTACAATTCTTCTAGTAAGTTCTGTAGCAAACTGATGCCAAGGCCTGTTAGGAGAATTCAAGGAAGCCAGTGTGGTCATTTTAGAGTTCTTTGTAGATTTGTTTGAGACCCACTTTGACCCCAGAATTTGAGCCATGGTATTTGGATATTGAAAAAGTCCTACAAGGGAAAAACTCCCAAAGAGAAGATTCTACTGAACCATTTGACTCAGGGCAACACATACATGAATTACTTCCTTCACCACACTATGTCCAACAAGCAGAAAAATGAGCTTATTCTGTAAGGCTGGCACATTAAAATAACATGAGCTGATCTTACCACATCTAGAAATATCTAAAATGAATCAGAATTCATAGCTGGCCCTAGACCAAGTCTAAAGGCCTAGAATGTTTCCTCCTAGGACTTTTACCCTCCAGTGGATAGCAAGGACATTTCCCACCAGAAGCCCTCTGCTTTTCACTAAATGCACGGCCCTGCCCCTCCAGTGACTATACACCCATTATTATCTGTTCTGGTCTCCTAGTTCGAAAGATTTACAATTTGAATCTTTTGTTTCCACTATATCTAACAATCAACATCGTTCTACTTCTACTTTGGAAAAACCTTTATCTTTGCTCTTTATTTTCCATTTAAATGACTACCACTTAAGCCCAGCCTTCACTCCCTTTCAATTATTGTGCTAACCTTTTGCCAAGTATTTCTCCCCTCCATTCTCATGTGTGTTACTAGTCTTCCCCAGCCCAGGTTTCTCATGCCATACCTTCACGCCATGCCAGTAACTCCACATGACTATCAAGTCATGCCTTTCCTTAATCACCCTGAACTTGTTATGATTTGATCTGTTCATTCACCACAGGTTTGAATTCTGAAATCCTCTAAAACACATTCCTGGAGATTCTGCCCAATCGTTTTAATTCAGGGATCATGTCTACTATGACTCCTCTACAGACTTTTATAGCATTTAAAGGTCTTTGTTACTTTACTTTTTCCTTTTTCGTAATAGTCACCACATTTTATCGTTTCAATGGTAATTAACTGAATTATTGGGGTTGATGTTTTGGTATATCAGGTTAACTTGACAGAGTGTTGACTGTCTATATCACAGTGTTTCTTTGCATCTTGGCTGTTCTGCTTTCAATCCAACTCCCTCTTAATGTTCCTTGGAAAACATTAGAAGATGGCTTAAGTAGTTGGGTCTCTGCTACCCCCGTTGGAGACCTAGATCGAATTCTGAATTCCTTGCTTCAGCATGAACCAGCCCCAGCTGTTATAATTTAGAGGGGGAAGGAGAAGTAAATCAGCAGATGGAGGAGTTTCTCTCCCCTCTCTCTCCCTTTTTCTACATTGCTTTGCTTTTCAAATATGTAAACAAATACTCAAAAAATAAACCAAATCATTAGCTACTTATCCATCTCACACAATCTCCTTTCTGCCCGTTCCCTACATAGAGACACATAATAGTCTTATCTATGATTCTGACTTCTGCAGGGAATCATCCAGAAGTGAGAAATTTTGCAGTGTCAATGTTTTCTCCTGATAATTCTAGACTAGATTAGGAAATCTGATTTTGTAGTGACTGATTGCATTTCAAAGGCACTTGAAAATAACCTCATGAAAAAAATGCATAGAAGCTTGAGCTAGATATTAGTATGATTAGGATCCAAAGTACTGATGTACTTAAGTTATTAAAAAAGTATTTATGGAGTTCCATTTTATTGGCAGCTTAAAGAAGATAAGTTATGTTTGATATGTAAGTGGTGAAAAGAAATAACTGGCCAAATAAAGAGAAATGGAGTGGCAGAGCTGGCACATGGTTCATCAGCCCCTAAGGGCTTTGGTTGACACTAAACTCAATGTGATGCAACAGACAACAGAACGAAAAAGAAGGAGAAAGAAGACAGGAAGGGAGAGAAAGGTAAAATGATGTCATCAGGTGATGTAAATGGAAGTTGACAAGTGTTACCCAAAGTTTGTGGCACATGGGATTGATTAATGAGAGGTACTTTAACAAATAGGAATGTTCTCAATTAGAGAAGGACTAGGTGACATAAAGATAAACAGCACTTCTCAGATTCCTTAAAATTGATAACTTCAATGAGATCTCTAAGGTGAATGTTAGTCTGTAGGACTTCACAAATACATTTGACTGTGAAATTGATTCCCCAACCTGGACTCCCAGAGCATGTCACAGGTGTACATAGAACACTTTGGCAAGCACTGATTTAGAACATAGGTGTTCAGTTCCCTTAGCAGGTGACTAGAGTCTGTCTAGAGTGTAACATTTGACTCTGGGTCCTTCACAGGAAGAGGAATAGAAATCTGCTGGACAAGATTGAGAAGAATGATCAGGTTAGCAGAAAGCTTCAAAACAGTACCATCTGAGGAATACTGGGGAAATTGACAAGCTTTGCTTCGAGAACTGACTTGGCAGGAGCAGCAGTGGTCACAAAAGGTTAGGGGTTTGGTCATTGCAATTAAATACATAGAGATCTATCATATGAGGAAGGAATTGGCCTTGCTCCTGTGTGATCTCACAGGATAAAATGAAGACTAATGATGAGAATCCCTTGTGAGTCATATTTTAGCTGAATCTTGTAGAGTTTCTTTTGTACATATTTTTTGGGGCCAAAATGCTGGTGCAATCCCTACTGCCCAGACAGAAAAATTTAGAACATGGACTTTTCAATTCCCTTAATGTTCTTGCTTTTTTGGTATGGTAATGGGTTGAGTCACAAGGGATCATACAGGGCACTCAAATCCTCTCTAAGGGGATTTGTAAAGAAATTATCCATGAATGAGTCTCAGCCAAGATCTGAGGCAAACCTGAGAGTCAAGCCAGAAAGAGCAAATAACAATGCCAAGTTCAAAGGGTAGGAGACAGGAAAGAGCAGCCGGGGTCCAGTCAGGCTCAGAGAGAAAAGCTCTGGAATGGGGACAGGTCATGCCCCTAGTCTTGGTAGTTGTTGTAAACAGCAACACACCCATGGGGAGTAAGATGTCAGGCCAACATAAAGATGCAGACTGGATGCAGGTCCCAGGATGGCTACACCAGGAAACAGTCTTTCTTGGCCTGTCCCAGGGAGAAAAATTGCCACAAACAATAAACAGTTAAGTGTCACCCATTCAAAAACGTCAATATTTGAATAAATTCCATGGATTTTCTTCAACCATTCTCTTAAGACTATTACTTTACAAATCTTTTCTTTACCTTGAATTTCTCCACCACTTGTTCTCAGTGATCTGGGCTTCTAGTTTTATAAGTAAGGAGGCAGAAGCCCAAAGAAAGGACATGAGCTGTTGAGTGGCAGGATTTGGTAGGTCATGGAAGGGCTCACCTTAAACCAAGACTGTCTGATTGCTCATCCCATTTTTGTTCCTTTATGTCCACTATCATAACCAATATAATGGTAAATTCTCAGGCTGTATTGCTTGGAGCAAAGTAAGTATACACCAATGTGTCAGAGATTAGTGTTAGCTTCTCTTTTAAAACATCAGAACAGAAGGTTAAATAAATACCAAGTTGTTTCTGTTCTGGATGTAACTGTTCCCATTTTTGGGGTCTGGGGACTAGAGGCCACAAACTTGGGCAACTTTTCCTCTAGAATACTTGGTGAGACGTAAGAACTGATCCCAGGAAGGTCCTACGAACCAAGACACACAACTTCAGATTCAGAATGCTGCTAAAGAACTGTTCTGGGGATCCTTGGCCCCTGGCTGCCTATAAATACAGCCCAGTTTTCAGCTGAAATATGGGCTATGGATTTTGCCTTTTTGGCATTTGGGAACTCCAAGAGGCCCCCAGAGTTGTGTCGTCAAAAAAGGTCATTAACTCCCACAGACTCAGGGGTAAGTGCTGCTTCCCAGCCAAGACTCGTAAAATTTCAAACAGAAACCCTTGCGAGCCCAGGAAGACCAGCCCAGTTGACAAGAAACACATGGGCAGGGCCAACACATGGAATGCATTTTGCTCTGAACAGCTCCTTTTGATGATGTTTCCAAGGACCGAGCCACAGCTCTCTACACCTTCATGGCAAGGGCTCAGTCCTCACTTCTCTAAGGCCTTGGCATCTTGTTAGGACTGTGGCCATCTCTAAGACTGCTGACTTTCAAAGCCTCCATTGTGCCCAGGCACAGGCCCTCTCCCTGTGGGCATGAATATATCATGCACTGTCAGTCTCTCAACTAGACCATTTCCACCTCCACCACATTCCCAGAGCCATCAACATGGGCCTCCAGGGGTAAGGCATGCAGCCTGATGTGGAATGTTTATCCTCACTTGCCCTGAGCACCATTTCCCTGCTTGTTCCACTTTATAAACCTATGATGCATGAATTCTCCTTGGACTCTCAGCTGCATGTGGTAGACCCTACTATCTTTACCCATTCTTGTAGCTCTCCCTTAGTTGTATTAGCAAGTATCCTACCTATGCATGGCCTAACGAAGAATCCAGAACATGCACACCTATCCCTCCATCCTCAGGCTTTCTATAGCATCCTTCACCCAACCTGAAAGGTGTTGGTTACTCCTGGTCACTTCTCTACTATTTCAAGTCCTCCTGAATGAGTCTCCCCTCTACTTTTCACTTTGCTTATTGCTATTTCCTTGAATGTTGAATTTTTGAGCAAGGACTGTCTATCACTGTAACACATTCATTCTATTGAAAACTCCTATAGATAGCTTAATGGGACTCTGTCAGGAATGGGAAACTTATCACTGCTGCTACCCAGGGCTGGTAGACTTGGTCATCAACTTTCTCCTTTAAGCCTCTAGTATTCCAGCTAGATCAGTTACTTTTACGTACGTAGATGAAACTTGAATGGATGTTGTTTGCAACATTTATGATCGAAAAAGTCTTATTTCACTATGGTTAATGATGGCACCTGTATGGCATATACCAGGGTGAACAAGAGGTAACACACAACTAGAAAAAGAGATATATGAAGGACAGATTTTAAAAAGGAGGGCAGAGATTTCCCGTCTACCAAAGGGAGAAGAGCCCCCAATGAGCTCATCCTAGCAATTTCTATTTTCCTAATCAGGGCATCAAATACCTCTACTGACACAATGGTGTAAAGTCACAGCCCCATACCCTCTGTTCACTAGCCCATTAGACCACTGGAAGTTGAGCCTGTGCCAGAGGAGGAGAACAGGACTCCTCCATGAGCACACAAGCTCTGTGAGCTCGGTGTTGTAGGGATAACACCTGCCTCTGACTATTGCTTTACAGGGAGAATGTCCTACCAGAGCTATTTCCTAGATCACTCAGTCTAGGCCTGCCCCCCTCCTTCTCAGACATGTGATGTCTACCCTGAATGTTCTCTAGCACGAATCATTGTGGGTGGATGGATACATGGATGGAGTATGAATGAGTGAATGGATGGATGAGTGGGTGGGGAGATGGACTAAAGAAATAATTAGCAATGTCTATCAAGGAACTAACTTCTTGTTCGGGTGTAAGAATGCTAAGTACTCAAGAAAAGTATCTTTTGCTGGCCTTAAAGTGGTCAATTTTTCTAGCACGGGGCTGATCAATGGCAAGGTCCAGCTCACTAAGTCTTCTCTGTTCCAAGTGAAGCACTTGGATACTGCTCTTGGTCTGTGGTAGCCATCACATTCAGAAAGACCAAGAAGACCCCTCCAAGGCTAACTCAGCTCTTTTCACTATAATCATCTACTCCTTGGAACCCACAGAGACTCACAAAGACTTCTCATTCACCTTCCTTTCTGCAGACATTATAACAACAGGACATTCATTTTAAAGAGTTTTCTGCTGTCATTTTTTTTTAAGACTAGGAGAACTGAGGATGGAGAAGTTAAACATTAGACACAAGCCCTTGCCCAGAGGGCTTGCAGTGTAAGTTAGACATAGAGTTTAACAAGTTAGAGCAAGTACACACAGGGAAGCAGGTGGCAGCCAGGGATAACATCTTTGTTTCCGACCAAACCAACCTGTTGCCTGCCAGATTCCAGGCAGCTCAGGTGAAGAATCAAGTCAGAGACTAAAAGGGGTATGGGGATTATGATGAACTACCTAAATGATGGCAAAGGCATGGCTGAGGAAGGCCTGAATAATTTGCTTTCCACCATATATTCTTTTCCTTGAAGATAAACTTATTTTTACTGGAAAACACATTTACAGAAAGAGAAGGAGAGACAGAGAAAGATCTTCTGTCTGCTGGTCACTCCCCAAGTGGCCACAATGGCCACAGCTGAGTCGATCTGAAGCCAGGACTCAGGAGATTCTGGGTCTCCCACTCAGAGGCCAGACCCTAGATCCCAAGATTTTGGGCCATCCTCTGCTGTTTTCCCAGACCACAAGCAGAAAGCTGGATTGGAAGTGGAGTAGCCAGGACACAAACCAGTGCCAGATGGGATGCTGCCCTTGGCAGGCAGAGGATTAGCCAGTTGAGCCATTGTGCTGGTCCCCCTCCATGTATTTTTTTCTTGTTAAGATTTATTTCATTTTTATTGCAAAGTCAGATACACAGAGAGAAGAAGAGACAAAGAGGAAGATCTTCCATCCAATGATTCACTCCTCAAGTGACCACAACAGCCGGTGCTGCGCCGACCTGAAGCCAGGAGCCAGGAACCTCCTCCAGGTCTCCCATGCAGGTGCAGGATCCCAAGACCTTGGGCAGTCCTCAACTGCTTTCCCAGGCCACAGCAGGGAGCTGGATGGGAAGTGGAGCTACCAGGATTAGAACCGGCACCTATATGGGATCCCAGGAGCTCTCAAGGCAAGGACTTTAGCTGCTAGGCCATACCACCAGGCCCAACCCTCCATGTTTTCTTATGAGAAACAAAGGGAGAAAGAAGAAGAATACCCCTAAGAGAGGTTCACAACAAACAAGACTAAGAGAAAAAAAGAGACAGGCATGAGGACCAAATAGGGGTGGCAGTGGTACCCAAGATTTAATCAGAAATCCCTAAATGTCTCACACATGTATGCACATGTATCTGCATGTGTGTGCATATATTCACTGGATCATTGTTACTCTTCTAATGTATGTCACTGTGCTGAAGCCACATGAGTTAGTAACATCCTCCAACTTTTCCCTAGCGTGTGGTATTTTTTGTAAATTCCAGGGCTACAGCCCCAAGGCATCTCAGTCCAACACATCTTGTCATATTGAAATAAAAGCAAAATTAAAGCCCAGGCCTTGTGGAATGCCTCATAAAGTTTCCTACCATACGGCCCATGCTCAAATTTCTCAATCTAAAAATCCTGCTCTGAAGACAGCCCTCTAGATATGCATGTAGAGTACGCCAGTCAAGAAGCACAGATGTTGGCTTTCTTTACACATGTTTTCATTACAAAAGAATAATTACATCAGTTGGAGGCATGATACTGAAAGAGGGCTTCAGCATTGTTTAAGAATGCCAGCAAAGGGCTCGGCAGCGTGGCCTAGCAGCCAAAGTCCTCGCCTTGAACACACCAGGATCCCACATGGGCGCCGGTTCTAATCCCAGCAGCTCCACTTCCCATCCAGCTCCCTGCTTGTGGCCTGGGAAAACAGTTGAGGATGGCCCAATGCATTGGGACACTGCACTCGCGTGGGAGACCCAGAAGAGGTTCCAGGTTCCCGGCTTCGGATTGGCGCGCACCGGCCGTTGCGGCTCACTTGGGGAGTGAATCATCGGACAGAAGATCATCTTCCTCTCTGTCTCTCCTCCTCTGTGTATATCTGGCTGTAATAAAAATGAATAAATCTTAAAAAAAAAAAAGAATGCCGGCAAAGTCTGTCCAATGCAGGACTCAAACCTGCATTCTCCAAGGGAACAGGTTAGGGTTCGCTCCTTTCTGTGACTGCCCCCCCCTCCCCCGCTGCCAACTGCTAGATGAACATTCTCCTTGTAAAACAGGGCAGACCCATGAGAAGCTGTGAATGCTGGAGTCCTGGGCCTTGCATTCTTTTTCCAAAAAGCCACCTGCACTTGCGTTTACTAAATGGCGACTTCTCCAGCTACATAGCACCAAATGGCAATATTAATTAAGACTGAGTTCTTTCTAGTTATCCCTTTGTGATTTCAAAACTTATTTGAGATGAGAGTTTCAGAGGAAGGGTGAGGAACTGCACTAAAGTTGACAGCTGTGATGATGAGGGTCTATGGAAAACCTCAGAGGCTGATTCTTCAGGAATCTCAAAACAGCTGGGGAGGCATGAGCCACTCCAGGAGTGGATTTGTAAGGAAGGAACAGCCCTCTGCCCTCCCAAGCACATCCTGTGTTGTGGAGGATCAGGAATAGCAATAGAAAGAGGAAAAAAATGTCCTCCCTGTGGATAGATGCCCTGTACTCAGCTTGTTAGCATCTTGGGCCGCAAATGGGCCAGACACTAGACCCAAATGTCAATTTTCGAACTATTTAAGGGAAAACAAGGCAAAAGTACCTTGGGCTGGTGGCTCATTCCAATGCATCTCTCCATGTGAACAGAGAAAATTCTGGGACAAGCCCTGATGTGTGCACTGAAAGCTGTTTTTCTGGAATTGCAAGTAGATTAATGAGGTTGAGTTTTACAAAAAACATGTTTCCAAACACATTAGCCACAGGCCAAACATCTCCTCAGAGAAGCTTTATTTTTAGAAGTGCTTTAAACATATTTTCTTTACAGGACCTGAAACTAAAATCAATCCCTCCAATTACTTGGAACTCGATTTACTGTTAACCTGCAGAGACCGGGCAGCCGTCAGACCAATTCTTGCCATAGTAATGTTTGTGCTCAGTGAGCACAAGGGGAAACTCAATGGAAATGAACAGGGGGAAGGGTAGGCAACTGACTTCACTTACACCTGTCCATCTCCTGCTTTCAAAGTTGACAAAAACTGCTGGATCAGAGAACCAATTCCTACTTGGCTTTGTCACACTCTTGGGCATGTCATAACTTCTCCAAGTCTCAGTTTTCTTACAAGAACAGCAAACAATCATTTCCTTCCTAACCTAGAAACTGTGTTCAGAACTATGAAGATACACCTAAGATTCCTTCAACTTCCATTTCAGGAACATTCCTATAAGCCCAGCTGGAAGTTGAGTCCTCCCTGGAGGTTTTACATTTTCACAACCGCTATTTCAATCCTTCCAACAAACCTATGAAATAGGAACATGTAGAAGGTAGTTGGAACTTAGCTTATGTGTTTTCTCAGCCCCAGAGGTATTAAGTGATAAAGTGATAAAATTTGTTTTATTTCTTTTGAGGCAAGTCCCTGAACCCTTCTCTAGTCAAATTCTTTATACTCAATTGAGAAGAAGTTTCTGTCTTGAGAGCTTAGGACCAAATATTAAGAATAATAAGTGCTACCAACTGAGATTATACTAGCATGTACATGTTTGGGCAACAATGTAGCTGTCCAGAAAGATACCTGCATTAAGTTTAATCCTTGCAGCAACGGTGTAAGTGGTTGGTATTGTCTTCATTTTATAGATCAGTAAATTTAGAATCATTTAGATATGACCCTGTGCTACATCATTTTCTTGCTCATAATTAGGGGAGAAAGAATTCCATCATGGAATCAGGGAACCCTTTGGAACGTCTTATAGCTTTTCCAAATATTCATAACCACCTTTAACTTACAGTGCTGATATCTTGCAGCAAGTCATTAGATGTATGATGTTGAGTGCAGAATAACCAGAACATGCAATAGCAGCCAAGTCTTCCATCAAGCCTTTCCATGTGAGTGGTAAAATCCAGAAATTGCTAACCTTCCACCTCAGATGACTGCACACAAGTGGTCTCTACACGTTCACGGAAAATATACACTATGAAAAATAATCCTTCTGTATATATTCTAAATATTTTTTCACTCCAAAATAAACTCATACTACCTTGTTGTGCCACATCTGAAAAGGGTCTAGTTTAAGGGACTAAGAACAGCAAGACATCGATTTGAAGTGAAACCCCTTAAAGCAATGTGAACTGTGCTAAAAATCAAAGCAAGAACAAATACTAAATTTATAGGGGAATGTACCTGAAAAAATGATGAAATCACTGATGCTTTACAAAAAAATTATGGGGACAATGCCCCCAAAGAAATCACCAGTTTGGGAATGGACCAGTGTTTAAACAAGGTGATGGTGAAGATGAAGCCCACACTGGCAAACCATTAACATCAATTTGTAAACAAGCAAACATTAACCTTGTTCATTTCCTAATTAAACAGGACTTGTGAGGAGCAGCAGAGGAAGCAATAGGCAAAACTACAAGCATCTCACTTGACTTGGATCATACAATTCTGAATAAAAAAAAAAAAATACAGTGGCGTGTGCTTGCACTCGATGGCTGTCAAAATTCTTATAGTCAGACCAAAGGCAGGCAAAAGCAAATGTTTCAATAGAAAGTTGAAGCAAGTGAGATCAAGATCCTAAAGAATTTCTTATTTTTTATTAAAAGAAGTATTTATGGAGCTGGTGCAGTCACTCAACAGGCTAATCCTGCACCTGCTCATGCCAGCATTTCATACAGACACGAAGTGGACATAGAAGTATGATACATGTGGCTTTCCCAAAGGATTGTAATTGTAAAAAGATGATGTATTTAGAGGTCAATGCAATAACTCAACAGACTAATCCTCCCTGTGGCACTGGCATCTCATATGAGCTTCGGTTAGTGTCCAGTTGTTTCACTTCTGGTTCTGGTTCATCTTTCTGCTTTTGACCTGGGAAAGCAGTGAAGGATGGCTCATGTCCTTGGACCCCTGCACCCATGTGGGAGGGCCAAAAGAAGCTCCTGGCACCTGGCTTCAGATCAACTCAGCTCCTGCCATTGCAGCCATTTGGAGGAATGAACCAGTAGATGGAAGATCTCTCTCTCTCTCTCTCTCTCTCTCTCTCTCTCTCTCTCTCCTTCTCCCTGTAAATGTTCATTTCAAACAAAAATAAATAAAATTGTAAAATATTTATTTATTCCAAAGGCAGATACACACACATATATGTAAATATATATATATATATATATATATATATATAGAGAGAGAGAGAGAGAGAGAGAGAGAGAGAGAGAACAAGCGAGAGCTAAAGACATCTTCCATCTGATGCTTTGCTCCCAAAGTGGCCACAATGGCAGGACCCAGGAGCATCATCCAGGTCTTCCTTGTGGGTGCAGAGACCAAGTACTTGGACCATCCTCTGCTGCTTTCCCAGGCCATTATAAGAAATTTGGATCAGAAATGAAACAACTGGGACTTGAATTGGCATCCATAAGGGATGCCAGTGTTGCAGGCACAGGTGGTAGCTTTACCTGCTCTACAACAATCCCAGCCCCAAGCATTTCTTAAAAAGCCTGTAATAGAACTGAAACATGACTTTATGGATATGATCCTGAAGGCAAAGTACAGTCTAAACAATGACCACCAATAGGTAGAAGCAATGTAGTCAACACAAAAATAAAAGCAGTCAAGAGTGAAGGTCATGATAACAGTTTGGGAGGATTCTCAGTACAAGTTGTCCATTGACTTTCTGCACAGTAAGATAATGATAATATCTGCTTATCTGCTTAACTCCCAGTTAAGCAAATTAGTATGGGTTTATTTTGGCACAATTTTTTAATAAAAACCATTCCTATTATTGCCATAATATACTTTCCATGAGTATTTGTAGACTTCTTGTACTTTTTCTAAAGATTTATTTGTTTATCTGAAAGGCAGTTGGTGAGAGAGAAAGAAAGAGAGAGAGGGCTCTTCTGTCCACTGGTTCACTCCCTAAATGACTGCAAACATACTGGACTAGTACAAAGCCAGGATCCTGGAACACCCCAGGTCTCCTACAAGGGTGATGAGCATGTACACACTCAAGTCATCCACCACTGCTTTCCCAGGTACATTAACAGGATGCTGGCTCAGAAGTGAAGTAGCTGGGATTCCAACCAGCACATATATGGAGTGCTGGCAATACAAGCAACTGCTTAACCCACTGCACCACAATTCCAGTCCCTAGGGTAGGCTTTGGGGAAAACCAAAGTTTTCCCAGAAATTGATCTGGCAAAGTTTACTAAAGAGTCCCCCTCAACCACAATAATGTTCCTATTCATTCCTTTTATCAAACAAGGGCAATTTTGTAAGGGTTTCAACAGAAAATCACTCGGCATCCACTTTACAATGCTGGCTTGGTTTTTACTGACTTTATTTTGTTTCCTAATCATAAAAAAGTCTTTAAAAGATATCCCTTTTTCTTCAGCCAATCATGTAAGAGCCTCTATTGACATAGTTGAAGTCTCAGAATCCTCGTTTCTTTAAAAATGGGTTGAACGGCTGCCATCATCTTGAATTTGACAGAACTTACATTGAGAAATAAACTTTGTATTTTTAATTTTTGTCTTTTAGTTCTATTTTTCACAAATACTTTGATGTCCCTCATATTACAGGCATTTTTTCAAAAATCACTGTTGCTATATATCTACTTAATACACTGTATTTTTTTTGAAGATTTATTTATTTATATTCACTTGAAAGGTAGATTTACAAAGAGAAGGTGTGTGTGTGAGAGAGAGAGACAGAGATCTTCCATCCACTGTTTCATTCCCCAAATGGCTACAATGACCACAGCTCAGGTAATCCAAAGCCAGAAGGCAGGAGCTTCTTCAGAGTCTCCCACACAGATGCACAGTTCCAAGACTTAGGGCCATTCTCTGCTGTTTTTCCAGACCACAAGCAGGAAACTGAATCAGAAGTGGAACAGCCAGAACACAAATCATCATCCATATGGAACGTCAGAGCCACAGGGAGGAGGATTAGCCACTGCACTGTCCCCTAAATACATCATCTTTTCAAGGTGATTACAGTCCTTTGGGAGAGCAGAGACCTTGGATCATAATTCTACGTCCTCTTTGCACCACAAGGAACATGATGTGATCACCCAGTCAAGTTTATGAATCAGTTGATGGATTGGGTTGCAGATAAAATGTGACACCTATCTCTCCAGAAATTTCAAAAAAAACTGTGAAGATAAGAAGGTAGATGCATGAGACTGTGTTTAACGGCAGCCCAAGAAACAAAACTGTAAGAGTGAAAACTTCCATGCCACACCCAACCCGGGAGAGCTAAGCTAACACCAAATAAAAGGTAGAAACAAGCAGGGCTCTTCCCATTCAGGAATCTGGAAGCTTCACAGCAACCCAAAATGCCACGTGTACTAGGTAGCAAGCAGCAAGCGTGCAGCTCCAGGGCGCTTTGATACACTGTCCTCAAATACATGTCACAAAGCACGTGCTGCTTGTAGGATATCAGCTGTGATTTTGAAAAGTGCCTCTGGGATTTTTCGCCTAGGAAGTTTCCTTCCCAGGAATGCATCCACAGTTAACTAGATCCCCCTCAGTGCATTTGAGTCATCAGACACCTTGGAGGACAGGGCTTGCTCTGCAGGGAGCTTTAGAACCTGCTGAGCATATGGAACAAAGCCTTTCCCACTTTGAGAGAAGAAAGAAAAGAGACAGAAGCATTACCAAGGGCTTACATCAGGTTCAATTGAAAACAAATCCTCAAGTGCAGTAAACAGTTCCTTACACATGTATGACTTCATTATTTCACAAATTTTCCACCTGATTTACCATCACAGGAGCATATTCCCCAATCTTTCCTGGCCCACAAATGTTTGAGGACAGGAACACAGCACCTACTGCAGGTCCTTAAGGATTTAGAAAATGCTCATACATTTTAATAGCTGCTAAAGCAAGCATTACGCACATAAACCTCCTCCCTTACCTACTGCCACTTCCTCTGCACACACACACAGGAGCACACACACATGCATATGTACATGCCAAAACAAATTCCCTGTGATTTGGGGATTTTTCCAAGACAGGGGATTATCCACATTCCTGTTCTTTGGTGTCTACACTGTAGACTTTTCCATCATCCTGCTTAAGGAAGCAGGCCTGCCCTGGGGTTCTGGTAAGGAAAGGAGAAACAGCCGGAATTTTACAAGATTGAACCCAACTTTGAGCAGCACAAGTCTGAGACTTGTTAGGGTCGTGAAAACACTCCGCATCTGCATGGCGCCTCTATTTCTTTGCTTTGCTTTTTCTTTCTTTCTTTTTTTTTTTTAATTTCCAAGTCTAAGATCCATGAGAACAATCTCACTGGGGACCTCACAAGCAAAGCAGAGCCCCATGCCTGTTTTCCTCTGACCACAAAAAGGCCTCTTTGGCCTTCCACAAGCAGGTTGGACCTCATCCCTTCAGCATTCCGGACCCCGTTGTTCCAGGCCAAATTCCAAGCTGATAATCCAAACTTTTCATTTTCCTTCTCCACAGTCTTAACTGAGAGATGTGTTGCTCTACATTTCCTCCAGTTGTTTGTGAAAGAAGTTTATCATTTCCCACCCTGTAGGCAAATGCCCTTCCATGCTCTCATGGTGCTGTGCCAAGTGGCGACAAGGCAGTCCGATTGGTTTTTTCAGCTGACGACACTGGCAGGAATCTTTGAGATCTGTATGACCTAGAGCCATCTACTGGCTGCTGAGCTCATTCTGACCTCTCAGGCTGGAGAGCCTCACGCTCCTGGTAAAGCTGTCTCTGTCCTCCATTCCTCCCGTGAGTTTTCTCCTCTTCTCTTGAGAATTATACCTTCCCAGCCCTGGTGTTCTGCAGCATGGAAGGGACACACACAGTTCCCGTATTCCCAAATGTGCTCATCACCAACAGCAGGGGATATAATGAGGTTATCCTCCCTATTTGTGGGAGGCAAGTGTGCAATGCATAGCTCCGTTCTCTCTCTCTCGGAAGCCAGCGTTCTTTTTGGCGAGAAGCCCCAAAGGAAGTAGCTATTTGGAAGGCAGCTGGGAGGGATATGGAGATAGCTGACCGTTCTTGTTGTCCGCCAAGAGAGTGAGACTATCCAGAAGGTGAGAGGCCGTCTGAGGCTGGTTGGAACACATATTTTAGGTTGAAGCTGATCCCTTTCCCATATGACTTCCATAAGATTACTTCTCTTTATTTATATTTTCATGAAATGCTAGTCTGCTTTACTCTACTGTTTGTGACTCTCAAGTCTTATTAAAATGTCTTGAGGGTAAAAGAACACAGAACTCACCCCCAACACATTATTAGTGCCTAATAACCTAAAATGAAGCTGAAGTAAGTACACGTTTTTAGCAACACTACTTGCCCTCTCCCCAACTCAGCCTCCTCCCTCCACTTTGACTGTTCTGTGTCCCATCTTGGTATTCTTAGCTTTCCTGCATGTCTTGGACCTGACAAACTGGCACTAACCCTCACTCCTTTCCTGAGTTGTCCTCCAAGCTCCAAATCTACCTCTTACTCTAACAATCTCTTAAGCTGTTTTGCACGGATCTATAAATGGCTGATAACAGGAAATGGCGATAGTCATGTGTATGTGTCTAGAACTGAACACTTTCCAATCCCTGAACAGTTTTCAGAACTTTTCCATTAATTGTGGAAATATTACTTAATATTGTATTATTACATAATAAAATCATTATTATACTTATATTATGTATAATCATAATTGGTTAAATAAGCTAAAGTTTCCTTCTTTATTTTTTTGGTCTTTAGAAGTTTTCAGTTATTCCTTTTCCTTTTCATTCAAAAGGCAGCAAGACTAACAGAGAAAAAGACTGGAAAAGATCTTCCAGCTTCCATCAGTTCATTCAGTCTTTAGATACCTACAACGGAGGTGAACCAGAACAAATCCTGGAACCTGGAATTCAATGGGTGGCAAAAAACTTGAATCAGTAACAACTGCCTCCCAGAGAGTGCATTAGCAGGAAGCTTTATCAGAAGCATGGTAAGCCAACACTGAAACCACTATAGTGTGTGTTGCAGGTATCCCAACAGGAAAACTGACTGCTGGACTAGGCTTCACTCATCTTGTTGAATGAGGAAACTCGGGTTCTAAAATTTAATTGTCTGAAGGAGCCAAGCCTAGACCCTCAGTTTTCTGTTTGTCACCTTTAGAAAGACAGCAGCCAGAGAAGGCAGCATCACAGATGGCTTGCCGAGCAAAGGCATGCTAGGACCACGTGGGGTTCTTCCTCATGGTGAGCGTTTCTGAGCATCTCACCCTCAGATCTATCGGATCCTCTGAACGCAGGGCCCAGAAACCTGCAAATAACAGTTTTAGAATGATCTTCATGCACAGAAGAACCTTTTTCTTTAGTTCAAATATAGATTTCTATCAGTAAAACCTCAAACTTTGAGGAAGAGCTAGTGGAGAAGGGACCCTCGTAGTTAAATGTGTTAGTGCATCATGGCATTTGGCTGCTGTGTGTCTGCTCACTCATCCTTGGAGCAGCCAGACTCTGCCTTAATACTGTGCCTGCTGTTCTCACGCAACTGCAAAAGGCTGTTTCTACCCCTCCAGGAGCACCCACCCAAAGTTTGGAGCAGAGATTAAGTCCTATGCTTTCTGTTTTCTATCCTTAGTCTCCAGATTCTGTTTTGCTTGACAGCCATAATACAAACTTCAGCAGGAAAAGAAAGTATAAAGGGATATTTTAAAACACCATCTTCAGCTTGGCATGATTTTACAAAAATAGTTCATCATCATCATTGACCAAATGCCCATGTAAAATTCAGAACCATCTGGATAATTGATTTTTCTCTTTTCATCTAAGTGTACATGCAGCATTCTGTACAGTCAACCTATGTGTTCCCTCCTGGGAAGCATTGGAGATGAAAAACCATCTCTCAGCTCTTTAATTAAAGTTGTGAAAACATAAGAGAGTATCACCCTTGTAACCACAAAGAGCCTTTTCAGGAAATGGCTCTGCCTCTTGTGTTAATAGACGCCAAAGGGGAGGTATGGAAGGGAGTGAGTGTTGTTTTTAAATTTCCACTCTGTCTTTTGAGAGTTTTTTCCTTGGATAGTTCCTGGACAGCATCACATAGTTCTGTTCTTCCAACATTCACCTTCAGTGTTTGTCATGTGGAAAAATTCCCTAAGCACAAGCCCTTAGGTCTGTGATGGCCATCATCCTGCTTTGGCTGATTTCCAAGGTTGGGACACCTGCTCATCACTTGTCTCCTGAAACTGAGAACGGGCAGCTTTGAGTGCATCTCCCTGACTTTCGACATCTGGGTGGAAAGCAGACAGCCTTTATTTTAAAAATCAAGATGCTAAGCACATGGTGACAGAACTCCAGTTACCTGAGAGTTTTTTTTCTTCATTTGTAATGTTTATTTATTTTCATGAGACAAAGAGGAAGAGAAGGAGGGAGAGAAATATGTTTATTTTCCAGACGCTTGCAGCAACCAGAGCTGGACCATGCCACATACAGGAACCCAGAACTCCATCTAGGTCCACCATGTGAGTGACAGGGATCCAAGCACTCAAGCTATCTATCACCTGCTGCCTCCCAGGGTGTGCATTAACAGGAAGCTGGATCAACACCAGGAGCTGGAACTCAAACCAGCACTTCAGTATGGAATGAAGGAATATCAAGTGATGGTTTAACACACTCTTGCATAATACTCACCCTTTTTATCATTCAAATTCTTCTTTCGACTATGGTTAAAAGCTTCTTTGTGTGTTGTTTTGCTGATATTAGGCAAACTTTCAGGGTACATTCTGTCTTTAAGAAGGGCAGCAAGCTCCTGGAAAGACAACCCCGAGTGCCTTCAACTAGGTGGGGAACCAGGTCAGCAAGGAGATCCGAAAGGGAGGGGACAGTTAACGGAAGCAGCAGAGTGATAAGACAGAAGCCACCGGAAGCTATGGCCAGAGGTTTTGGAAACTTGAAGATAAGCAAGAGGAGCTTAGTAATCAGCCCCTGGATTTGGCCAGAAAATGATGAGAGACAGTGACAAATCATTGGAACTGATCCTATCAAGAGTCTAACCAGGGAGGCAGAGATGCCAACTCTTGGGTACCAAGGTGCCTGGGTGGTCACACCATCTCAATGTGTGCTTAGAGCATTGACAGGGAGTCAACTGATGAAAATGACAAAGCAGTAGAAGGCAGTGTGAGCAGATTGGTCCCCAAAGAGGATTCTCAGAAGAAGGTGGCCAGCAGCATCCCAGGTGAACTCGTCATTTAGAACCTGCTGTGAGGAAGTGGTGCCTGCGGAACTTCCTCAACCTCCTCCCCAGGACTCCCAACCTATCCCACTCCTGCATTTCATTGTCCAAGATGTTCTGGCAAAGCTTCCCACCCCTGCCCCTGTGCTCTGGGATCAGTCTCCACCTGCTAAATGAAAAAAAAAAAATCTTCCGTAGGCCTCAACTATATTTAATCAACTCAGAGCAGGAGGCAAGACACCCTCAGAGCAAGGGAGAGATCCCCAAGGAATGTGCTCTGAGCCTGTGATATCTTACAGCAGAAGCTATAAGGCAGAGGAGAAATCCGTTCAAAGAGGGAAGCTATGCTCAGGTGAGAAGCCTATGGACTCCCACTGCTTCTGAAGGAATGTGCATCTGAGAGGCCAGGCTGCATGTAACAGGATTAGCACTTGATGAGTTGGTGAGCAGCAGCAAGACCAGCAGACTGCAGGGCCTAGAGACCAAACTCCGTCTGACCACCACCATGTGACCTGTGTGACGCTAGGAAGATCATCTAATGGCTCTGAGGGTGTAATTTTCTTATCTGTAAGGTAAGGGCTTGCTTGGAAGCTCTCCAGGGCTTCCTCTGGCTCAGACACCCAGCCCCATCTGGTTCTGGGAGGGGAGCACGGAGGACAGCCCAGAAGCCCTGGACTAGCGGGTATTGCTGCCAAAAATCCCCCTCCCGTTCCCCCAGCCTGTTCTCTGACGGACTTGCTCTTCATTATCTTGTTGTTGATGCAGCGTGTTTTCCCACGGAGCCCTGTGGGACAGGACAGCAGAGCACAGGCAGGGCAGATAGGAGAAGCAGCAGAGAGTGGGAAAGCAATGGGACCACTTCCCCTGCATTTCCCAAGTGCTGCTTTCTGGGGCTGCAGGCTGAGGAAGGCTGCCCCCCAGACTGGGAACCAGAAAGGGCAGCAATCTCCCAGTGTCCCCACTCTTCGGAACCTTTGCTTTTGGTAGTAGTTCATTTTTGTTTTATGTGCTCTAATTCTGTGGGTCGGTTGATTAGATCTGGTCTAGGATGACTTAGCTGTAGCTGGAGTTCCTAGAATAGAGTGGTTCAATAGAAACAATACAAACTGTGTGAACTATAAATCATAGCCACATTTTTAAAAATTTAAAGAAATTAAATTGAAAAATATTAATTTGTTACATGTATCTAAGATTGTTTCAACATGTAATAATATAAAATTATTTCTTTTCTTTTTTTAAAGATTTATTAATTTTTTATTACAAAGTCAGATATACAGAGAGGATGAGAGAGAGAGAGGAAGATCTTCTGTCCGATGATTCACTCCCCAAGTGAGCACAACGACCGGTGCTGTGCCGATCCAGAGCCAGGAGCCAGGAACTTTCTCCAGGACTCCCACACGGGGGTGCAGGGTCACAAGGCCCTGAGCCATCCTAGACTGCTTTCCCAGGCTACAAGCAGGGAGCTGGATGGGAAGTATACCTGCCGGGATTAGAACCAGCGCCCATGTGGGATCCCTGGTGCATTCAAGGCGAGGACTTTAGCCGCTAGGCCACCATGCCGAGCCCAATAATATAAAATTATTTCTGGTTGACTTTACTTTTTATAACAGAAGTCTTTAACACAGTGTACATTTTAGACACAGTGTACAGCTAAGTTTGGACTAACCATGTTTCATATACTCCATGGCCACCACATTACACAGTCCAGGGTTTGGAACGACTTCATTGTCATGGCTGAGGTCTCTGTTGTGGTGGATGGGATGTCTGGGTCATGTCTTCACATAGTCTCTTCCACCACTGGCTTGTAAGTTTGTTCATGCGATGTGGAAAAGTTCCCAACAAGAAAATTCTGATGCATTAGTGCTTTTAAGCCACTGGTTCATGTTTGTTAACGTATCATTGGCTTAAGCAGATCACATGGCCAAATCCGAAGCCACTGTGGGCAGGGTCCACCTGAGAGCCTTGTAACCAGGGCATAGTGTGGGGATGCCATTCCTTGCCATCCTCCAGAGTCCCAACAAAGACTCTACAACCACCAGTCTCCTCCTCCTTCGTAGAAAATTTCAAAACAAAACAAAAAAAAAAATCAAACAGGGAAAATGAGATAACCAGCAATCATCATTATTAGCCTTTTGATCTTTCCACTATATTAATTCATAAATATATAGGCAGTTTACAAATTTTCAGTCACATTATGGGTTAGTCCTGTTTTCAAGTATACTTAATGTGATACCAAGTCATTAAATACTCTTCTTTAAGAGGTTATTTCATTTGTTTGAAAGGTAGAGGGCCAGAGGCAAAGATAGACAAAGAAACATACCCATTGGTTCACTCGCCAAATAGCCTCAGCAGCCAGTCCTGGATTGAAGCCAGGAATCTGGAACCCCATTCTGATCTCCTGCATAGGTGGCAGGGGCCTAATTATTTGAGCCATCTTCCACTACTTTCCCACGAATGTTCTAGGAAGCTAAATCAAAAGTTGAGCAGTCAAGATTAAGTCCAGCACTCTTCTACAGGATGCAGGTATTACAACTCCTTGTGCCACAGTGCCAACCTCAAGTATTAAAAATTCCAGATAGATATGATTCACTCTCCAAGTGACTGCAATGGCCAGAGCTGTGCTAATCTGAAGTCCAGAGTCAGGAACCTCTTCCAGGTCTCGCACACGGATGCAGGGTCCCAAGGCTTTGGGCCATCCTCGACTGCTTTCCCAGATTGCAAGCGGAGAACTGGATGGGAAGCCAGGCCACCGGCACATGAACTGGCACCCATAAGAGATCCCGGCGCATGCAAGGCAATGACTTTAGCTGCTATGCCACTGCACCAAGCCCATATTGGTATGAATTTTAATGATTCCATGCCATAGTATTATATGAATATACAACAGTTTATTAAATAATCCCTTATTGCTAAAGACTCTTTCCAGTTTTCCCACTTATAGGTAATAAAGACATGAGTCATCTTAGTTCACACATTTTCCGTTCACTTAGGCTTTTTGATGAAGAACAGAATCCTAGAAGTAGAATTTCTAGATTAATAAAACAGTGACTATTTCATGCTGACTCATTCATTCATTCAACAAATATTTACTACTCATTTCTATGTCTGCACACTTTCGAAAGCACTAGTGAGGCAGCGCTGAGCCTAATACACAGAAAATCCCTCCCCTCATGCAGGTGTTCACATTCCTGCAGAAGGAGGGTGCAGTAAGCACAGTGCATTATTCCGTGTGTTGAGGACATTAAGGACTCTTCAATGCTGTGAACAAGAGCAGATCCAGGAAACAGTGAGGACTGCCAGAGTAGGGCTAGTCAGGATAGATCTCACATACATGACATTTGCTCAAAAACTATTGCTCAGTTCCTTTCTTCAGGGAATGTAGGAGGGAGGTAAGATAAGACCACAGGAAAAAAAGCACTAAAAAAGTAACCAAAAAAGCCAGAGTCCTATACCATCCCCATCACCTATGCACACCTAGTTGCAATTAGATGCCAAGATGTAGATTGGAGGCTTGTGGGTAGAAGTCCCAGGCTGACAGCCCCGTAGATCTAAACACAGACACTTTGGTATCAAATGCAAATAAGGAGCTCTTATGGGGCAGTGGTATCTTGGAGCATCCATCCCAGCTCCCAGTCTCACTGAAGCTGACACACCTCTTTGCTCAAATATTGTTTCCTTTCAGCTGCTACAATCAGTGCTTTGATTTTCTCAGAAAGCTCAGAGTACAAATGCAGCACCTCTCTAAAAACACTGACCCTTGAGGAAATGTTTCATGAAGGCATACATGAAGAATTGAACCAACTGACAATTTATTCTTAAAAACATCTGCTTTTGAGGAAGGTGAGGAAGGCGTCACTATTCACAGAGCAAGTCCTTGGCATTAAGGAGGCAGAATGAGATGAGAATAACAGCAGTCTCATAAAGAGAGAGCTGGGGTCTTGTTGTAACTATCAATAACTAGAATTGTGTCCTTGTGTGCAGTATAAATCTCTAGAGTTATCATTTGTTTACCTGAACATCGAAAATACAAAGCAGTGTCTGTTTCTGCCCTTGAGGACTGGGTCATAGAAGACAGCTACAAAAAGTTCCCTGGAATCACCCTCTCCCCAGCAAAGCATCTAATTAATCAACAAAAAATTATGATATGCATACTGTGTGCCAGGAATTCTTCTTGATAGTAAGAATAACTATCATAGATGTCAGAGATAAATTAAGAAAGACCAGTCCAGCCTCATATCTGCATTGGGAAATAAATACACAATTACATAACTGCAACCAATAGTATTAGATGCAATTAAGAAAAAACTGAGAAATGGTAATTACACAATAGAAAATAACGAAGTTGTTCCTTTAAGTTGAGTGGTCAGGAAGAAAATCCTAAAGAGGAACATTTAGGTTGAGATCTGAATGGCAAGTGGGATCCAGACCTGTGGAAATTAGGAGCAAACGGGGATAAACACAGTCTGAGGCAGGAACGATCTTAGCTGGCACGTTTAGGAAACAAAGAAGATGCCAGAACTGTGGGAACATGATGACTGGCATGAGATTAGTGTGAAGAGCAGCCTTGTAATTTGAATTTTAATCTAAAAACATAGGAAGGAGATATCTACCAAAAGCTTTGAGGAAGAAATATCATTATCTCATTTCTATACGGGAAATAGGAAGACAGTTGAACACAAAAGTAAAAGTAGGAATATCAGCTAACAGGCTACTGTAGCAAGTCTGGTAAGGGGCAAAAGGAGGATCCTGAGGGCAGCTTTATAGAGTTCACTGATTTTATTGCATTTACCGAGAGAATTCTTTCTGATGCATAAGATGCTGGTTTGGACTAGTGTTAGAACAACTTACAAAATGGGGAAAAAAACTCTGTTAAGAGTAGATTTGGATGTATAACTCAAAAAACTGTTTTGGTTTTGTCAAGTTGGAACAGCCTATTGCATACCTAATGGAGGATTTCAGAGAAAAATCAAGTTTGCAAGTCCCAAGTCTAAGAAAGCAGCACATGAATGCGATTCCATGGAATCTATTTTTTTAAAAGAAAACTCTCTTCATTCAGTTTTCAAAAGAAAAAAAATGGGAAAGTAGCAGTAAGGAGAGTAGAGAACACTCACCAGCTATACAAAATCAGATTCGTCTACTTCCTGAGTACACTGCTCCCCTCCCTACTCCTCCCTACCCCTCCCATCTTCCTTTCATCTGTGAAATGGAGTTAATGGTCATACGTGCAGAAATTTATGGAAAGCATAAATAAAAGATAAGTTTACTTTGGCGTGAAAGAACTTTCAAATCCATGTGTAGTTTCTTCACAGCACGTGTATTCTACAAACTTTTGAAGACTTCTTGCACCTGCCAAAATGGTGATTCTGAGGATCAAAAGAGCCAGCAATTTTAAAAGTGCCTGGAAAGGCATTTAGTACAATATGAGCTCTTTAGTCAAAGGCTTCTAGAAAGTGTTTGGAATTGTAGTGGGGGGCACAGCCACCAGGAGGGGTCTTCTCCATGCCTCTGCGCCTCCATTGATAACATTGGTAAAGGCAACTTCAGCACTGCAGGGCTGTCATTTGAAGCCAAAATGAACTGCTTTGTGGGGAAAATGGTGATGTATTTCTCCACAGCCCAGCGCACAATTTGTCAGCTGGCAACATTGTTCACAGATAATTAGACTTGGGCCAAAGAAGCAACTGTAGATATGCATTCTACAAATACTATCATTGTTCCTGGGTGGAACACTCTCTTATTTCTCCCAAGCTTTCTCTCTCTTTAAGAAAATGCCTGCCAGAAACCTATTTTGGGGGCTGGCTTCAGTTGTTTCCTGGCTGTGTTCCAAAGAGGTTCATAGCAAGGGTTGCTCAAGCTGCAGATAGTGGTTTTGTGGATTGTTTGTTGCTGCTTGTGAGTGTCCCAAAGACATCTCATTCCCACGTATTCCTGGTCCAAAGGGGAGCTGCAGGGCTCTTGACCACTAATAATGAGCACAGACCCTCCACAATCAAAGGATTGCAAAAGGCAGAAGGACGCTTACTTCACTCCACGGTCATCTGTTCGCTTTTCGTGACAGTGGCAATCACAGATTGGACCTGCTCCAGGATCCTGGTGGGAAAATCTGTAGAAAAGCTACCACAGCAAACAGCACCCTTGGGGAATGTTCTTAAGGGTTTCTGCTGTAAAGGGGCCATTTGCACTCAAGAGATTTCCAGAGGACACTGTCCCAGCATGATGTATCAC
Organism: Ochotona princeps; assembly: GCF_030435755.1. Taxonomy (NCBI): domain Eukaryota; kingdom Metazoa; phylum Chordata; class Mammalia; order Lagomorpha; family Ochotonidae; genus Ochotona; species Ochotona princeps. The sequence continues at coordinate 98,106,731 of NC_080833.1, read as the reverse complement.
AAGAAGGGCACAGACCTGCAGTGAGCGGCCCGGATCCCCACAGGGAAGTGGAGGCACGGATGCCCACAAAAGCCAGCAACCCAGCAGGGCTGGAGTCACTGTCAAGACTGTTAATTGGCCAGCTCCAGCAGGCACTTAGTTCTGGGTGAATAAATTAAGCCTCCACATCTCACAGGGCTGGCTGTGTCCGGAAGCACTGGTACAAGCCCCTACTGTGAAGCGACTGGGAATAGTATCCCCCTCCTGGAACTTATGCCTGAATTAAGAGAACTGCCCCTAAAAACTTAAGCTCAGGTCAGATTAGACTGGAAGAGAGCTTGCGGCAGCAAGAGGATGATGAGGAAGAGGCAGGAATCCAAGAACCAAAGCAAAGCCAAGAGCCATCAGGTGAAGCAGGTCCCCTCTTCTGTACCTGTCCCATCCTCCAACCTCACTTTCCACCAACATCCTAGCAGCAACACACAACCTTTCTCTCTTCACATACAGGAAGGAAGAAGAATCTCGAGCTCACCTTATAGTTCTACCCTCCCATTTATGTTGCCTGAGACCTGCCCCCTTTCTTCAGGAGTCAGCATGCACATGGGTAAAATGAAAGAGGAGTATGTGTGTTCTGGCATGGATACGTCCCTGGGGATCTTGGAGTAAACTTCCGTCATCCCGTGAAGTAGATTGAGCTTCAAGCCTGTGAGATGAGACTGCTTTCCTCTTGATGATGAGTAGCAACAATAATTTAGAATCATCATAAATAGCCAGTCTCCTAGGAGCGCACAAACACACGTGATGTATCAAAACAACAATCCGTGCAGTAGTGGAAACAGATGAACTGGAGGAGGTACACTTGATGATACAGATAAAGGAGTGAAGAAATCAAATTGGATAAGGACATATTCATGTAACTTATACATATGAAGTTTTAAAATAACTATACGAGATGATAGATGTGCATCTTTGTAGTAAAAAGACTGTATGTCCATAATAAATTATACACGGGTATATTTGCAATAAAAGAATGATATAGCAAATCTAGAAAGATGCTAATCTCTGGGGAAGAAAAGGAACCAGAAATTGTGCCAGAAGTTTTTAAGAGAATCTGGAATGTTTCATGTTATATTTATTATTTGTTTATATTATTAACATTAAGTTATCACTATAAATAATAAATGTTTAATTTCTATTAAATACACAAATATGTTTCTATTATTATTCATAATTTTGTATGTCTGATATCTACGTATCCATTTTTTAATATTCACCTTTATTAGAAAGGAAGATTTACAGAGAGAAGGAGAAGCAGAGACATAGATCTTCCATCTACTGATTAATTCCTCCAAATTGCTACCTTGGCCATAGATGAACCAATCCCAAGCCAGAAGATGCCTTCAGCTCTCCAGTTGGTTTCAGGAACCCAAACACTTGAGTCATTCCATACTGCTTTTCCAGGCACTTGGGCAGGACCTGGATCAACCAAGCCTTGAACTGGCTTCCAGCTATGCCAGTGTCACAGCTAGCTGCTTTGACCTGCTCACAACGCTGCAAGGCCAGCCCCATGAGTTTTCTTTTGACAACTTGAGAATTTATTAACTAATTTTCCAAATGGAATTTTTTTCTTTCCTTGATTTCCATTTCTTCCATTTGCATTCTTCCCATCCCTTCAACCTCCTAATATATTTGAACCCAACTTTGATGAAATCCATATTTGAGATGCATGATGGGCCCTGCTGTATAACTCACAACTAAACTGAATAGTGAGCTCTAATCAAAGTCCTTCCCCTGTCCAATTTGTTCCATTTTCATCCTTCCTCAAAAGATTGTGATTAACTTTATAAAATTGGTGTCTACTTGTTTTAGTTTTCTTTTAAAAAAACTTCAGGTAGTCTTCCAATTACACCTCTTTGGAGAACCTTCTGTTGAACTCTGCATCAGCTCCTGTTTGATTGTTCTCTCTCTCTGTTGCCTGTGCATCTCTCAACATTGCGTTTGCCTCCACCACAATCCTGAGACTTCATTTCTGTCCTGTATTTCACCTCTTATTTCCTGTATCTCCTGTCAGCCTCTTGCTTGTTTTGTCTCTCATTTTAAGGGAGCGCATTTTCGGGTAATTTCCCAAGAAAGGACATAATGAAAGGTAAACTGCTTGAGAGCTGGAATATTTGAAGATAGATTTATTTTACATTGACATTTGGTTGCTAGTTTGTCTGGGTGCAGAATTCTAGGTACAAATTGTGGACTTTAAATTTCTTAAAAGATCATCTCATTGTCTTCTAACTTAATAAATTGCAGTGAAGAACTCCAAAGCCATTTTGCTGCCTCATTTTTTGTGTTTGGCCAGTTTCCTTTTCCCTCTGAAAATGTGTGAGCTCTTTTTGTATTTTATATATGTGTTATATACGTTATATATATATATGCTATATATGTGCTTGTTTAAATTATATATATATGTTGGGGTGTGTGTGTGCGCATGCGTGTATAGTTGATGTGCAAAACTCTATCACATGTGGCCTGAGAATACCTGTCACCCTCAGACTGAGGCATTTAAAAGCTGTATATTTCTTTTATTTTATTTTAATTAATTAATTAATTTTATTATCCCATGATAGAATTCCAAAGGCTCTGGGATTTCCCTTCACCTTTCTCCAAATCCCTTCCCCCCCACACTAATTTTCCCCATGTCATTACAATAGTATAATCCTTCACAATCAGTCATACATAAGTCCATTATTCTACTATTTAAGTGTATCCTGACATTGTAGATATGGACAATGGCAGAGCCCAGCATCCTGTTGTCAAGATACATTCGACAGTTTCACTGGGAGTCCATCTTTTTTTATAAGTAGAGATGCACACTGCATTGTATTTTCACATCTGTGTGTGCTAGTCTCCACCATGCAGTTACTACACGTCCCCTTAAATAAAAAGCCATAAATCTAGATCAACAACAAAAAGAAAAATACAGAATTTACAGCAACATGAAGTTAAATAACATGCTACTGAATGGCCAATATGTTGTTGAAGAAATGAAAAAGAAAATCAAAGGTCTTCCTGGAGCAAACAATACTATGGTGTGACCTAAAAGTCAGTGAGGAAATTAATAAGAAAGATATTTTTTTGAATGAACGACAATAAAAACAAAAATATGAAACTTCTGATATGTAGCAAAAACAGTTTTGAAAGGGCTATTGGTCTCATATTTTTCATTAAAGTTGCCTTATATCAGAAAGAGGGGGGAATTGACTCATTTTACTGAGCATAATGGTCTCTAGTTGGGATCATTTGGTTGCAAACGGTAGAATTTCATCCTTTAAATGGTTGAATAGTATTCCATGGAGTAGATGTACCACAGAGATGTACCTCCAACCCTATCTTCCACTGCCATAGCCACCTGAGGAAACACATGATACAAGTGGTATATTGACAAACCCAAGAATACATTACTGTGTTTGCATAAATGACAAACTGGCTTGTTATTCACTAAGTTTTTGGAAGCTCTCAGCTGTAGTAACTGGCAGTAATAACTGAAGAATACACCAGTGTTCTAGAAAGTCACATCTATGTACCTCAAAATCAGTTTTTAACCCTAAATACTCAGTGGATCTTCAAGATTTATAGCCTTCAACATTCTGGGAAATTATTTCACTGATATTTTCCACTCTATCCTTACTAGTTTCTGTTTTAAAATTCTATGATTCAGTTACTGGACAGCCTAAATAAGTCCTTGGCTGTGGTTTGGATGTGAGTTTGAGTATTCTTTCAAAAGCCCATATGGTAAAATCTTGGTCCCCAAACCCTATGTTAATGATTTATGGATTAATTGGAAAGCAACTAAACTGAGACAGGTTATTAAAATGGAACTCCACCTTATACCACGACCAAATCATAGTAGCTTCATGAGGGAAGACCACAGGGTCAGAGTGCTGCATTGCAAATAAAGCTGTTGCCTACAATGTTGGAATCCCAAATGAGTGCCAGTTTGAGTCCCAGCTGCTCTACTACTCATCCAGCTCCCTGCTAATGCACAAGAGAAGCAAAATGACCCAAATATTTAGGCACCTGACCCCATGTGGAAGTCCTGGAAGAAACTTCTGGCTCCTTTCTTTGGCATGGCCCAATCTCAGCTATTGTAGCCAACTGGGAAGTGAATCAGTGGATGGAAGATTTCTTTCTTTCTCTTGTTCGCCACACCCGATTATATCTCTGCCTTTCAAATAAATAAATACATTGATTTATTTCCATAAATATGTACCATTATATTTTACATATATGTATTTATGAATATATATGTGTGTGTGTATGTATATATGGAGAGAGAGAAGCCACATAGACATAAACAGCAAACATGGCCTTGTACTTTGTTTTCTTGCTCGCCGCATAATTGTCCCTCTGTGCACATTCCACCATTGCCTTCTGGCATCTCCAGACACATGGCCTGCCTAGTGTAAGACTGTGAACCTCTGAGTGTATGAGCCAAAATAAACTACCTTCCTTTGTAAGTACTTTGTCTTTGGTATCTTGCTGTTATTACAAAACGCTAATACAGCCTATACATTTATATTTTCACTTAATTTTTAAACTTTGGCTTTTTTCGCTACATTTCTAAAAGATTTCTTTATCTTTCAATCATTTCACCCTCTCCTTTCTTATATACACATATATATATAGACACACTTTTTAAAATTTGTTATTTCATTGTCATGAGAAGTTCCATGTTTTTACCATAAAGATACAATTGATTTTTGCTTGATCTGGTTTAAAACTTTAAATGAATAATGCATCCTTCCTTAGTTTGTATTTTTTTTTTTCAGTTAGCTTACATAACCCTACTAGTAAGTGTCATTCCAATTCACCTATTTTCACTGCTGTGAAGAACTTTAATGATTGTACCAAAGGCTGTTGGCCATTGACCGGGGGTGTTGTGGACGCTCACATTTCGCCAGTCAGAAAGCTGAGTGTCAGAGATGCGTACTCACTTCTGGAAGGCTGGTTGCCATGGATCGTTACCCCTAGGGAATCTCTGGAACACGTACAAAGCTCAACACATTTTTATAGAATGACTGGATAAAGTTTGCTCCAAGAATCTCCAGCAGATCAAGTCCAAGAACACATATTTCCTCCTTTGCATTTTGCCCACATGCCTGACATTCCCTGAAACCTAGCAGGTTCATTCAGGGCAATACCCCACATAGGAAAGTTGTAGGGTGAGGAATTTCAGTTGAGAACTGTGAATACCTCCATGTACTAGGATGATGTGTCCGTGGTCCTTTAGTTCTACCAATTTTCACTGCAGACATTTAAAAGCCTGTGTCACCTAATACAATGTAATCAATAAAAAAAAAAAAAGATAGTGCCCTCAGTTCAGCATTAGAAAATGCCTCTTTCTCTTTGATCACATCTTTTGTCTGAATCGATTTGTATATCTTCTTTTAGGATGTACCTGGTAAAATCTTTACTGGGCTCTCTTTTTCTTTGCCATGAAATTATAAGAAATCTTTATGTTTCAAACAGGAAGCTGTTAGACACATGTCAAACAAATATTTTCTTCCAGGTTGTGATCTTATTCATTTTATTAATGGTGACAATGAGCCAAAATTTTTATTTTGCAAAAATTAAATAATTTAATTGTTTCTATGGCTCCAGTTTCTAAAAATTAGTTATTTATTTATTTGGAAGGCAGAGTTACACATAAAGAGAGGGAAAGAGGAGATAGAAAGATATTCCACCTACTGATTCACTCCCTAAATAGCTGCAATGGCTATGGCTGGGCCAGGCTAAAGACAGGAACCAGGAGCTTCATCTGGACCTTTCACGTAGATTAGGAGCCCAAGAATTTTGGCCATCTTCCACTGCATCCTCAGGCTTATTAGCAGGGAGCTGGATTGGAAGTGGAGCAGCTAAGACTTGAATCAGTGCCTGTATAGATACCAGTAATGCAGAGAGCAACCGGACCTATCACGTGATAACACTGGCCCTCAAATTTGTTTTATTCTGGTAAAAGAAAATTAGAAACAGTTTGTATAATTTCTAACAACAAGAGGGAGTGGGGGAAGAACTTGGGCTTTTTGTGAGGGTTTCATTGTATCCATGGTTAACTTAGAGAGAACTTCTACTTTAACAATATTGAGTCTTCTGGTTGGAGACTACAGTTTTTGTTCAACTAATTGAATTCTACTGAGCAAATGTTTTGTAGTTTTCATTGTACAGGTCTGACAGATAATTAAGTCTATACCTAAGATTTTTAAAGATTATTTATTTATTTATTTATTTAAAAGTGGATTTTACAGAGAAAGAGATCTCTCATCCACTGCAGGATGCTAAAGTCTTAGGCTATCCTCTATTGTTTTATCACATCCCTATTCCTAAGAAATTCGAACTTGGCATCATTATACATGGGAATGTTTTTATTTTTCAAATGCATTACTGTACAGTGATTCCAGTTAATTTTATGACTTTTATAAGCTGAATAATCTTAGCAGAGTTTTTGTAATCCTTAGGAATTTTCCTGTCCAAGATCATATCATTTGTGGTCTCTGGTACAATATGGAAAAGAAATAATGTAATGAGGACGAACATTTTTGTCTTGTTCATAATGAAGGAAATCCTATCTTTTCTGCATTAAGTATTGTGTCAGCTGTAGACCCTCTATAGGTACCATGCTTTCGGCTATTAGATTACATAAGAAACTACTGTGTTCTTATCCAGAGTGACTGAACTTTACATTCCCACCAGTAACACACAATTCATTTATAGTGTATTTTTCCTATTCTTTCACTTTTAAATTATTTTTATTTAAAGTGGATTCATTTTTCAGAACATATTTCAGCTCTTGCATCATTTTTTAAAAGTTTTGCTTATTTATATGCAAGAGAGAGAGAGACGAGAGACAGAGATCCTCCACTCACTGCTTAACTCCCCCAGATGGCTGCAATATTCGGGTACGGTCCAGACTGAAGCCAGATGCCAGAAGCTTCTTCCATGTGGTGGCAGGAGCCCAAGCACTGGAAACATCTTCTATTGCTTTTCCCAGGCCATAGCAGAGCGTTAGGAGCAGAGTAGAGCAGGGGGGACACAACCTGGGAACCAAATGGGATGCCAGCATTGCTGGCAGTGTCTTTACCTGTTATGCCACAACATTAGCCCCCTGTCTTGCACTGCATTATCACAACCCAACCTGCCATTTAACCAAAATGCTTATGCCATTTAGCATCAAAATAATTATTGATATGATTGACGGGTATCAGTTTGCCAGCTTACTATTTATTTTCTGCTAGACTGCATTATTGTACCCATTACAACAATACTATTGGTTTTTATTCTTTACTCTTTTTCTTTCTGTAGTTCAGATTGTGTAGTTCTTCTTTCCTGTTTTCAGGTTCACTGATGTTTCTTCCCATTATAACTTTCATCAATTCCATTCAGTGGTTTTCACTTCAAATACTACATTTTCCATTCTAGAAGTAGTTGTTGGGTTTTTTATATATATATATACTATCTCTCTTCTCATTATGCTATATTCTTTTAAAAATTTGAATATTGGGGCTTGGTGCAGTAGCTTAGCAGCTAAAGTCCTCTCTTCGCATGTGCCAAGATCCCGTATGGGTGCCAGTTAGGATCCCAGTGGCCCCACTTCCCATCCAGCTCTCTGCTTGTGGCCTGAGAAAGCAGTTGAGGCCAGCCTAAAGCCTTGGGACCCTGTACCCGCGTGGGAGACCCGGACAAGGCTCCTGGCTCTTGGCTTCGGATCAACTCAGCTCTGGCCATTGTAGTCGCTTGGGGAGTGAATCAGCAGATGGGAGATCTTCCTCTCTGTTTTTCCTCCTCTCTGTATATTTGATTTTCCAATAAAAATAAATAAATCTTTAAAAATTTGAGCATATTTGCAAGACTTGCTTTTGCATGTCCAGATACTCTTTTCACTATCATTTTAATTACGGTGATTATTCCTATTGACCAATTTTACCCCTTTTTATTCATATTTTCACTAGTACACCTGGTATTTCTAGAAATATTGAATTACTTATTGGATATTATGGATTCTACGTTATGTGTCTTGCTTTGTTGTCATTTTGAAAATGTGTTTTATTTTTGCTGAAATTCAAATTATTTTCAGATTTAAATCACTTTCAGATAACCTTGATTCCTTGAGAAACACTTTATATACATATAATTATATATAGTATATATATACTGTTTTATATATATTGTGCATATATATATATAGTATATTTGAAAGACTGACAGAGAGAGGGAAAGTAATCCTCCATTCTGTGGTTTACTTCCCAAATGGCTACAAAGGCCAGAGCCATGCCCAGCCAAAGCCAGGAGCCCGGGATAGTGCTGGGTCTCCAAGCTGGTGACAGAAACCCAAACCTCCAGAGCATCTTGTGCTGTCTTCTCAGGTGCATTAGCAGGGACCTCAGAGGCAGTAACGCAGCCAGAATTTGAACCGGTGCTCTGATACGGGATGCCAGTGCTCTAGGCAGGGGTTAACCTGAAGCACCACAATATAAGCCTGCTTTTAAGTTTTGCTAAAGTCTAAAATGTGTTGCTCCAGGGGCAGTTTCATCTTATGAGAAAGTGTAACCCTTCAGAAACCTCTGTTTCACATCCTGGCTGATTACGCAGGATTCTTTGTTCTGCATGGTTGGAATACAGTTGTCTCCTGGTTCTGGGGGAGCAGGGTTCATCGTTTCTCACAGCAGAGCTCCCCAGTTTTCCCTTCTGCATTGCTCTGAAGCTTTGCTCGACTTACACATGGCTCAGCATTCCACCAAGATGCAATCAAACACCTGTCCTTGTTCCTAGATCTCCTTTCTTGTGTCTCACTTCCTCCTCTATGGAGTTCTAGCCTGCGAGCTCCTGCCGCCTCAGCCTCCAGGAGGGCCGAAGCTCACATCCTCCCTAATCTGCTTTGCTTGTTCCTTGCTGCACCTGGTCCTTGACAGAGCTCCCCAGCTCAGAGCCAGGGCTCTACAGCGCAGGTTCCCCTCCTCCAGCTTCACAGGCTCACAGTGCCCACTATCCACTCTTGAAAACAGTGACTCATCTTCTTTTTTTTTTTTTTGTCTAGTGGGTTATAGTGAGAAAGCCATCCCTGGTACTGCATTGTGGCTGGGACTAACACCTTTTAAAGAAGTGGAAAATGAAAACTACTGTGTTTTATAACTCCTCACATATTTGCCATGTCGAGACCTCTTTGCACTCTTCTCTATGTGTACATTTCCATCAGTCTGAAGAATTTCTTTAGTATGTGTTGTAGTCATTTGTACTGAGATTAGATTTGCTCAGCTTTTTTACTTATCTGCAAATTTATTCTACCTCAACTTTAATGTTAATTTTTGCTAACCGTAGAATTCTAGCTTGATGAAGTTTGCTCAATTTCAGAACTTTAAAGATGTTGGTCTGTTGTCTTCTATTTTCCACTATTGTTTATGTTTCCTACATTTATCATTAAGCTTCTTAGATAGTATCAATTTATATTCCTTGCCACTTTGGATTACGTAAGTTTTTTCTGCCCCACTCTCTCTTTTCTCTTTCTGGCCCATAATTCTTTAGATAGATAGATATGTAGATATATAGATACATAGATAGAATAATTTATAATTAGATATATATAATTCTTTACATCTGTAATTCTTTATATATATATATATGCCCCACAGATCACTGAGACTGCTAATTTGTTAATTTGCCTTTAATCTTCTTTCTTCATTTTTCCATATTGAATAATTTATATTATTCATTTGTTTTATTTATATTAATCTATGTCCATCTAATGATTCTTTCCTCTAACATCCTCAATCTGCTGTTAATTTTATCCTTTGAATGTATCTATGAAATACAGTACTTCTTAGTTCTAGAATTTCCCTTTGGTTCCTCACCTCTTTGCTGAGTAAGATTCTTCATCTGCTTATTCTTTACAATGATACTTTCATTTATATTGTTGATTATCCTTATAATTGCTGAATTAAATTCTTGTCTAACCATTTCAGCATCTGACTCATCGCCCACTGCCCCACAGCACCTACTGGCCAGTTCTTCCTCCTGACTGTGAGTCATGCATTTCCATCTCTTTGTAGGGAGCTTGTTTTTGTTTTCTGTTATTTGTCAGCAATAAGTAATTTCAATGGATCAGTCTCCAAAATCTGTCTCCCCTTAGTGGGTAGCAGATGAAATATTTGCTTAATTCTCTCATCCTTTCAATGGGTGTTTTCCACCTGACTCCGCTGGAGTCCCTCCGAGTCAAATAAATCAGCAATTAGCCAAGAATTACGGAAAGCATGTGTGAAGAATTTGGGCTTACCCTTCTGAAGCTCTTTCCTTTTTCCAAACTTTCACTCCAGTTACAGTTATTTGAGCAGACCCACAGTAACAATAGAGTGTTCTGTTTGAGTTTGAGCCATCCTGCACCACGCAGACTGGGTAATAAATGCACACATCCCATTCAGTTGTGTTTCTCTAGCAGATTAATTGTCATGCCTCCACTTTATGCTTTCTTTGGATCAGTCTCCAAAGCTTTTAACGATTAGTTTCAGCATCTTATTCAGGATATAATGCAATATGAGCTACCCTGTCAATACTAGAAGCACAGTTTCTTATAATCCTTTTAAACCATATTAACCAAATTAAATCATATTTTTAAGATATCCTTACTATATTTGAAAGGCAAAGTGACAGAAAGATAGACAGTCAGAAACAGAGATATTCCATTCACTGATTCACCCTCCAAATAGCCCCAACAGTCGGGGAAGGGCTAGGCAGAAGGCAGGAACCGGAAACTGCATCTATGCCTCTCATGCAGGTGGCAGAAACTCCAGTACTTGGATCACCATCTGCCACTTCTCAAGCACTTTAGCAGGCAGCTAGATGGAAGCAGAGCAGTCAGGACTCCAGCCAGTACTCTGCTATGGGAAACTGGCACTTCAAGGGGCAGCTTAACTCATTGTGCCACAATATTCATCCTAAAGAATATTTTTAAAGTATACATGTAGACAATCTTTCACAAAGAAAGAATATTTGTGGTGATTTTTAGTTGATTTGATTTTCTAACAAACTGGCAGTTTTTGCTACTGTACAATTTGTCCATCCAATCCACTTTGTCTAGGTATCTTTCCAAGTATCTGATTTATGTTTATTTATTCTTTTCTGCATCTGCGTAAATACTTCAAATTTTTGATTTCTTTATCTCTCACTGTTATATGTGCCCAACATGTTTCTGGTGTTTTTAGCTATCTCGTCTTAAAAACAACTTAACCTTTGTTGATAATTGCAATGCCAATATTACACAGATGATGCAGATAATTTGGCCCTTGAAAGTTTGTACTGAAAAAGAGATTCTCATAGGATAAACGAGGTATAAATTGTTTCATAAGTCTCGGGACTGTTTTTTGTTTCTGTAAGATCATTGTCCTTATACCTAGAGAAAGATGGAAAACTCCCACAGTGTTGAACTGTTCCCTTATGGGTCAGTTCAACCAATCCTAGCAACTCCTACTTCCATGCCAATGATTGCTCCAACTGGAAAGAGTGCTCACAAACTACCATAAATCTTGGCTCTGAGCTTTAACATTCTTCTTCCTTTATTTTAATCACACCAAAATGCTCTTACTAAGGTCCTGGCTGGTGCTGCACCCAGCAAGTTAAGCACATGCAGTCTGTGTCATCAGGACAGACAATGTCTCCGTGAAGAAATGCAGACAACTCAACATAAACATTGAATGATGACTCCTTTTAGCCTGTGGTCTACTGTGCTTATAGGATGCCAAACATCTGGATGAAAGATGCAACATGCTCCGGAAGCTTACTGCTCTCCCAGATAATTGAACAGACTTTTCTATGAATTGTATAAATCAGGCAATTATACTAGATCTATTCATACATAGTGATCTGCAACTGCAGTCTACACATGCAAATATGTGTGTGTACCTGTGCAAGTGTGTGTGTCTGGAGCCTCATGGAAGTACCATATATTTACAGAATATGCCTAATTAACCCATTTTACACAAGATATACTTGAGAACTTTAACAGCCATGGATTGTCCTCACATTCCATGTCACACAATAGGTCTACAGAGGAGAAATAAAACAATCTTTGTGCTAAAAGCACTTACACACATGGGGACAATCTCAAAATTGAACAAACCCAATTTGCCTAAGATCATGCAACCTGTCACTGACAGATCTGAGTCTCTTTCCAACTTTTCTGGCACCAAGTTCAGCACCCTCTTACAGCTGCTCTAATAACAGCTACTGGTGCTTACAGAGCAGCAAGCAGAAAGGGGGAAAGGGCAGAGACCACTGGAGTTGGACATGTCTTACTCTAACATCTGCATCAGAAATGAAGTGCAAGTCATTACAGTCCCAATCATGAAGGCCAGGATCAGATTTTGGAAAATGCTTTTGATGTCATGTGGGAGTAAAAAACGGAGAGACACCCAAAAGTCCTGTCCACCACATTTATTTGCTGCCTACAACTAAGGAGACCCAGGACAAAAGATGAGCAGTTCAAAACAGCTTGATTGGTTTTCAGGTGGCAAGATTGCCGCTGAACTTAACCTTCCCTATTCTGTGACATTTTTGTTTTGTTGATGTTGCTAAAGTAAAAATTATAGGCAGGGAAAGGAGGAAAAGAGAATGATTAAGGCCTCAAGGCTACACTTAGATTTCAATCCCAGTTTTTGCAATGACTAGTTGTATTATTTGGGCAATGTTGTTTAATTTCTCTCTGCCTTCATGTCATTGCCATAGAATAAACTTGTAACACTCTACTGAGAGAGATTATATGTTTGACTCCTGGAACACACAGAACAAACCACTCATTCTGTAATTGCCTTTATGATCATTACTGTATTGTGTGAACGAAGAAATCTGTTGAAATAATGAACAAGCATTGCTGGGCCTCCTGGGAGGTCCAGGTTTGGCAAAAAATCTGCAATGGCATCTTTAAAGCAAAGAACAGTAACCTGGAACTATCCTTATCAATACCAGTAACAGGTATTGAGCCAAGTCCTAGCAATATAAACATGCAAAATATTTATTTGTCTTAAAACAGTTTACCTTCTCAATAAGCATTTGAGAATGCTGTCCTGTAAGTCATAGACTAAGAAAAAATCTTGCGGTTTAAAAATAAATAAGACCCAATCCTTAGTGTAATTCAGTGGGAAAGAAACAATCACGGAAACACAGCATACAATACGGAGACTGTGAATATGAAATTGGGTTTTCTCTGACTTTAATTAAAATACCTGTGAGGCACTTCCAGGAGAGAAGAAGGTTTATCCTCATTGATGGTTTTAGAGGTTTGCAGTCTGAAGTCGGGCAGCACCATTCATCTAGCAGTCTGACGAGGATGGTGTCACACAGTGACCCAAAGTGAGAAGTTTCCTTAACAATGTGCCAGAAAGCAGAGGGGTGCACAACAGTGCACTTTGCATACAACCAGCCCTTGGGAGAACAACCTTCCAGGACAGTCCCCCAATGACCTAAGGACCTCCCACAAGCACCTATTTCAGGATCCATAATTAAATCAAGTTTCCATCATTAATCCATCCACTGATAATTTGAGACTCTGAGATTTAAACACCTGCATGAGCCTGGAGAGCCGAATCCTACTCAAATTATAGCATGAATACAAATTGGAAAATACCTAATGGAGCCCATTGAGGGAAGAGGAGGGAAGCTTGGTGGGGACAGGACAAGAGTGTCCCCTCCATTGAGTCTTTATAAAAACAGGGGTTAGCTAAGGAAAAGGGACTGGGTGGAGTGCATTAAAATAGCCCAAACAGAGAAGAAAAAGCCTGCCACAGTGTGTTGGGGAAGAAGCAGCTTCATTTTGCCCACAGCATGAAACTTGAAGCAAGCAATGACATTGGAGAGGTGTGTGGGAAACAGCACACATGGGGTTTTGCACACCTTATCTGGAGAACAACAGAGTATCTGAAACAGGAAGATGGATTGATGCAGTCAGATTTGCATTTCAGACAATTCCTCTGGCACCCCATGTAGGCAGGGTTTGGATGGGACAAGGCTGGATGCAATTACGGGTCAATGCTAAGGGCTCAGGAGAAAGAAGAGTCTTGACTGGACCAATGATGGAAGGAAAAGAGACTGGAGGATGGCAACCAGATGCCAGGCCTGTCTCTAATGATCCCAAGAACCCTGGGGAGGGTAGGAAGGAAACACTTAAACTTTGGGAAAGAATTGGTTACAGAACATCCCAAGAATACTGTTCTGGAGCTGTTCCTGGGGGAGGTAAGTCATAGACAACTCTTCAAAGAGAGCACATGTTGGCAACGCCCACATCACCGCCACCGCGTACCCCGAGCTGAGCGGAGGGACTAGGGTTACAAAAAGACGACACACAAGACAACACAAGACAACACGCAGTGGGTCACTCTTGTAAACAGAATGCCCTTTATTTGGGGTCAGCCTGCATCTTTTATAGTCTGCCTAGTCCCTCCCAGTATTATTGCAATGCTCAAGCAACTCCTAAGCTCCCCTGGGGGCATCTTAACAAAGAGGAAGCTGGGAAGAGGAATTGCAGTCAAGCCAGGGGCTAAAATGCATTAGGCCAAGATTGCCCATCCTGTTACCCTTTAGAAACAAGCTAAGCTGTGGAGTTAACCCTTGGGAGACCAGGGCCTACATGTCTCCCTTTTTTTGTTTTTTAATGGACGCCTGTCTTAGGTTGTCCAGCAGTCAGTTGACGCCTTACCCGTCATGGGGAGCCCCACCCAGGGCACGTGGGATCCCTGTCTTAGGTTGGTCATCAGCTCTGCCAGATCTTACCCGTCTCTGGCTACCCATCACAACATGCTCAACCTGACTTGAGCACTAGGGTTTTCCATAGCTAAGGCCATCATGGTTTGTTAAATGATGACCTGCTCCCGGGCTTGTTGCCTGCACAGTCGGCAGAGAAGAGGAAACAATACTGCAATCATGGCCATGACCATCAGTCCCAAGGCTATGACTCCGTTCCATTTCTATAACATCCATGCTGCCAGTCTAATGCCATTTAGAATAACTTTCCCTGACATGAGGGGTACCCAGGTCTTAACAATGTACAAGTATTGTTGAAAACACTGACATTCAAGAATCTCATAGTGCTAAGATGTTACATATATAAAAGACAGTTTTACCAGGAACCAGAGACCCTAAATGCCTATCATCCCATCTGGCTCCTACATTTCCAAACAGAGCAATGGACCCCAAAAGTTTTTAGGGAAAAGGGGCGGCGTCATCCGTTCTTAACTACTTCCCGCTGAGAGGGGGCACCGTGGAGAAACAGCAGCAGTAGGGGGTCCATGTAGTAGTTCCTGATAGAAGGCAAAATTCGTCAGGTGTTTGTTGTACATCATGGCACTTGAAAGGCTTCTCAGTTGAAGTCCTGAGTAGTAAGTCCATTTGAATACATTCGAAACTATTCAGCTGAACAGGCTTTATAGGTCCTGAGAAAACAGAAACAGACATGCCTCTCCAAGAGCTTAATTGTATATCCATACATTATTTTCAAAAGGAGTTAGCTTAGCAATTCACATTTATAAATATTTTCATCTATAAGCCAATTAAGATAGACTACATAGCTTGCCACATAAACATGTACATCAGGTAACACATATTATAAAACAAAACCCACTTTTGTAACAGGTACTTGAGAATTCTTTTAAGTGTGTTAAAGTTACCAATTGTTTAGAATTACATTTTGCTCTTCATAATCTGAATAAACCATACCTATAGTTTACTATTAAACTTTAGCAAGCACAAAGTTGGAGAAGAGGGGCCAGAGGGAGTGGAATCCAGTAAGTCCAAGAGGCAGCACTGTTGGGGTCATGTTCACAGAAGATGAAGAAGAAGGTGGGTGACAGCCAGAACATGTGATTTTTGACATGACTTCTACATTGCCCTTCTCAATCTCACCTCAGGGAAAACATTTGTCATGGTGTAGGTTACATTTTCTCCCCAAAATACCCTCCTTTCCTAAGTACCTAAAGAAAGGCTATAAAGTAGGAAAATATTCGAAAGTTCTTCTAGATGAGAATCCAGAAAAGATTAGACAGAGCCACCGCTGGTATTGGGGAAGGCCTGGGGCTCTTGCATGACTCCAAGCTAGAACAAGAACAAGCCCCTTGCCTCGGCCCCTTTCTCATCTTCAGCTCCAGCTCCACTCCCCATTGACCAGTCACAGGTGGAAGTGATTGACTGAGAGCTGTGTCCCGAGGAAGACAGAGTGAGAAGGGGGAGAGGGGAGAAAGTGTTAAAAGTGATGCACAATGGATCAAGGGGAAGGGGGACAGACAGTGTCCCAAGGTAAGAGATTTCCTTGATGTACATGTGGCAGGGCTGCCCCAAGCCTCAGCACAGGGGTGGACAGCCATCTTCTGAAGAGGGATGGACAGGAAATGTGGAGGTATCTGCAGTCCCCATCTCAGCTACTCAGCTCTACCACTGTAGAAACAATCATAGACAACACGTAAACAAACAGGCACAACTGCGTTTCAGTCAAGCGTGTCTTTGGACACCAAATGTGAATTTCCCTAAATGCTCACATATCACCAAATATTATTCTGCGTTCATTGCTTGAATCACTTAAAACTGCAAAGTCACTTGGAGACACCAATGCTGTGACACATTGGTTAAGCCACAGCCTTCAATGCCTACATCCCATACCAAGGGACCTGGCATAGGGTCCCACCTTTGTCTCTGATCCAGCTCCTTGCTAATGCACCTGGAAGGCAAAAGAAGATGGTCCAAGTACTCAGGTTGCTGTTGTCCACTTGGGAGGTCTGAATGGATTCCTGGCTCCTAACTTCAGCCTGGCCCAGCCCTGATTATTACAGCCATTAGCCATCAGTGAAGTGAACCAACGTTGGAAGATCTCTCTCTTCTCCTCCTTTTCCTTCTGTGCCACTTCCTCTCTCCCCTACCCCATCTCTGTCACTCTGCCTTTCAAATAAACAAATCTTTAAAGCTAATTATAAAAAATCACTCTGAGCTCACACAATAGGCAGCAGACTGAATTCGGTCTATGGAATGCACTTTGCCATTCCTGGCTTAGAGGAAGGATGCTCTGAGAGGCAAGGGGCTGCACCAGGCCGACTGGAATACAGCAGCATACACCACTGCGGTTCTTATGTGGGTGTTGCCAATGATTGTAGGACGAGGCAACACCTATACTTATGAAACTATATCATGGCAATAAATGTCCTTGAAATAGTCCATAAGAAAACAAAAATGATGCATATCCTCAGCTACCAACAGCCAGGTGATACCCGCCTCTGGCCATGGGAGCAGCAGTAACTCCATATGGCCTCATTCCCCATCTGGGAAGTGAATAGAGCCTCAGAAGCAACTGTAAGATTTGCTTTTGTCCCCTTGACTGACCCAACCTGGGGAAGGGGGTAGGCACAGTGGGCTCAGATCTTCTGCACACAGCCACAGTGTTCTCTTTACTCTCACAAATCTCAGTCTCTCCCCAAACCGGTTACTCCTGATTCTGTCTGGATTGGAACATAGCTGAGATTCCTTCAGCTTTCTTTTGCCTTCTTGCAGCGTAACTGAGGGGCAGCTGTGCATCCAAGTATGATGATTAGGAAGATGGACTTGCGAGATTCTTGACTAAGAGCCCAATTGTTTCCCTTGGCCTGAGCACAAATCTCCAGAACTCCCTAAAATAAATCATCGATATCATGTCAAATTCAGGCTCACAAACCATGTGCTCTACATTCTTCTGCCTCCTCCACCACCCCCCCCCAGCTGACTATCCCCAAAGGAAAGGATGCCTGTAATGATGCTTACCCTCATTTCCACACTTTACAAATCAATACTTCCCCTTCTAAGAGAAAGGCGTTTCTGTGGCCCTATTCCTTTATCTATGCTCCAGAAGTTTTGTGGTAATTAAGACTCTTCTCTTTCACTCATCATCTCTACAAGGGAAAGACTGAAGAAAGGAGTCCAGGGGGAGAAGAGAAACCCCAGAGAAAGTGAGCATGCCCATGGTGGGCTCTGGCTCTTGACGCCCCTCCTGTTCCCAGCTGGCCTCCATGACTGGGAGGGGAGCCAGTCTCTGCAATCACCACGGACCTAATACATGTGTGATCTGCAGAACTCAGACCTGACTCTACCAAAGGGATGTCACAAAACCAAAGGTGGCCAGCCTTGCTGTGGACGTTTCCCAGGGGGCAAAGCTTCTGGGCTCTGAGCTCCAAGCAGGAGCCCAGGGCCTCATTGTTGGGTGTGGGGAAGATAGATACCCTTTCCTTCTTTTAGGCTCAGTCAAAATCCATTTCCTTCCATGAGGCACTAGGCTGGTTCGGCTGGCTTCCCACAAATCTGGTTCTGAAGGAAACACACAGTTCCGCTGAAAATGCATTCATCCTCTTCTCCCATTTGATCTTTCTTCCACATGCCTTTTGGATTAATGCTCTCATTTTGTTTCCATCTGTTTTCAACTCTTGGCTAGGAATACACAAGTCCAGTTCTAGCCTGTTTCATGCCCAGGGGCTCCTCCACAGGGTGCTTCCCTGGAGTGGGGGGTGGAAGGTTAGAGGTGGCTATCAGGAGATCCAGCAGCTGCCATGTCTTATTTCAAATCAACAAACCCAGAATGGGTCCCTCCTCGTGCCAGACATCATGCAGCTGCCAGATGCCAAGTCACGCCATGGCTCAAAACACAGCAGCAGCTCCCATTGCCCTCAGAATGACAGCTCGGGTCCTTCCCATGCCCTAGCTGCTCTGCCAGAGTCCCTGGCACAGCTCCTTGACCTCACATCCCTCAGTGCCTCCCCAGGCCTCAGTGCCCAGACACTGGCTACCCATATCCCTTCTGCCCAGAATGCCCCCTCCCCATAGAAACCACCCTCTCCTGCAAGTCTTCACCCAAGCATCACCTTCCCTATGATGCTTCACCAGCCAGCACAGTGGAGAACTGCAGGGCCTCCCAGCACTGTCAATGCCCGGGCCCCTGGGCTCCGCAGCCTGCTTTCCTTTCACAGTACCACCTACTGCGTTGGCACAGTTCCCCCTGGAAGATGTAGCTGGAAGGAATATGATTCCAGGGAAACAGAAGGCAGAGAAGGAAGAAGAACAAATGGAAGGGATTTTCTTGCCATTTACCATGACTTTGTGACAAATCAATGGGTTAATCCTAGAGGCCATGTTCAGAGAAGGCACAGGAAGATGATACAGTTCCTACAGCATTGCTAGGAGAAGAGGAAACAATGGTTCCTTAAATTTCTGTCTCTTGTTCATCTCACGGGTGCTTCTGGGTGATGAGAACAGAGGTTGACACACAGTCCCTCACTTGAATGCCAACAAGCTAGTCCCAGAACAAAAAGCCAAAGTTGAGAGCTACAGCACAAACAGCAAGGAAGGGGCTTCAGGGCCCACCCATGAGCTACAGGAAGGACAGAGTAGGTTCCTTGCCATGGGTCTCTGAGCTGCGGCCAGAGCTGCTCTAACCAAGCAAAGTCAGAATGAGGATCTGAGCTGTTTGTGAACTAGGACCTGCACAACCTTCTGACACAGCCTCCTGCTCCCATAGCTAGAGTATCAACTCTGCCTGTGTTCCCAGGAGTGTTTTGTACCCTCAGAAATCTAGTACAGGGTCTGTCAAATGGCCAGGCTTCTGTATGCTCTGGAAAGAATGAAGGAATCACAGGCCTTGCCCAAAAAGGATGCAGTGCCCAAGAGGACAGAGACAAGAGGATAGAATGCTACAGTCCAGAACAGGCAGTGCTGCATAAAGATGTAACCCAGGTAGCAATGGGAAGCAACACAGAGCCACAGCCATTGAACCAAGTCTCAGTACTTTGGCTGCAGGTGCAACAGATTGAACCCTGCCTGGCCTGTCCACTGAAACAAGAGCAATGGAATAGAAAGTGGAGGCCTGGGCCTGGAACCTAGTCCTAGCTGCTAATCAGCTCTGGGGCCTGGAAGAGATTCCTGACTATCAAGAACTCACATTTGGCTAGGCAGCAAGCTGAGTGGCTTGTGTTTCTTAGTCTGTTCCAATCACAATTCAGTAACAGAGGTGGGATGAGCTCCTCTAATAGGCAGCAAACCAAAATGAACCCATAGAAGTTCAATGGGCCAGCCCAAGATCTCTAGCTAAGAAGTAGCAGAGCTGGGAATCAAACTTGAAACTGCCTCTCCCAAAGTCTGAGCTTACAATTCTGTCCCTCTGGCACTGTACCACCAGGAAGGTCTTACTGCTGTTTTTTATAAAACAAAAAAAAAAAAAGAAGGCAAACTGTATCCTAAACACATGAGAAGCAAAGAGAAGTAATACAACTGAGAACCAGTGGGAAGCAATCAGATATTGTTTCAGACAAGTACACATAGAACGTTCTAGGGACCTCAAACCTGCTCTGAATCACAAGGCATCCTTCCAGATCCAGATTCTTGAGTGCAAGCTGCTTCATTATGTCTGCAAGGACAGATTCCGAATTCTGGCCCAGCCTGTGAGGTTTAATCCCTGCCCTCTGCAGCTTCAAGTCATAAAATTGGATTTCATGGAGTTCATCCCCTCACTCACTGCTCAGAAGTCTAAAGATTGGAGAATATACCAAAGCCAGTGTGGCCTCATCTGGAACAACACTGGCCCACAGAAGCATAATATGAGCCACAAAGGTAATGGAATATTGTCCAGTGGCCACAGCTTTGAAAATAGAGTTGAACTTAATATTGGAAATATATTTCATTTAAACCAATGCATCCAAAATATTATCATTTCAACCTGTAGTTAAATTAAAAACACACACACACATGTTCTGCATTCTGTTTTTTATCCTAAGTCTGAAATTGTGTTTAAGAGTGTGTGTGTTACAATTGCAGCACATCTGAGTCTAGAAGAGCCACATTCTAAGTGCTCAAGGGCTACATGCGTCTGTTGGTTGCCGTATTGGTCAGTGCAGGTCAAGTGTAGGTCTGGTATCTGCTGGCGTTGGTGGAGGACACACAGACATAGACCCATACACAGGGACAGGCACCCTTTACGCACATACATGCCCATGCCCATTTGTACCAGAACAGTACAAATAGCCAGTAACTTTATTTGTTTAAAGATTTATTTATTTTTATTGGAAAGACAGATACACAGAGAGGAGGAGAGACAGAGAGGAAGATCCTCTATCTGATGACTCACTCTCCAAGTAGCCACAATGGCTGGAGCTGAGCCAATCCGAAGCCAGGAGCCAGGAGCTTCCTCCAGGTCTCCCACATGGGTGCAGGGTTGCAAGACTTTGGGCCATCCTCGACTGTATTCCCAGGCCACAGGCAGGGAGCTAATAGCCAGTAACTTTGCCAAATCCCTGGCAGTATCAGGACCAGCAAATCACAGATGTTGGCGCCTTACACCCAGACATCTGGGCACAGCCTGTGGCGCAAGGGAAACAGACACCTGAATTCATACCCAGAGTGCAGGCAAGTGAGGGAAAGTCAGCCCCCCGCATGGGGAAAGAAGCCAGCCATGTGGCTCAGAACCCTTTGAAGTTCCACTCACCTTCTAGTATCACGAGTCAAAGGCCAAGGCAAGGAACTGGAAGTCTTTAAGCAATTGAGGCGAAAGGTCAGAGGTCCTCGATCAGTTCTTTGGAAAATGAGTCGCATACGAGATTTCGAGAGAGTGAAACACTGTTGAAAATTCATGAAGTTAACAATTTGTGTATTTAAGTGGTGTGAAACCACAGTAGCCTGTATCCCTAATGCATTAATGAAAGCCTCAGCTCCTACTCATTTACGCTAAAATGAATTGCTGCTTGAAGCAGACCCGCAGAAGCAAGGGCTGGCCAGGAAGCTGTGTGCTTTTCAAAATTGGAAGTCCTGGAGACTGTGGGGGATGATTTTTTTAAAGGAATGAGACGGGTTGAAATGGATTTGTTGTTGTTGTTGAAACGGAAAGCATTCTCAATCCTCCTTTGTAGCCCACCAAACTAGCAAAGCAAAGAGAGAATGACAACTTCTTTGCCACCAGGAGACCTGCCCCTCTGGCAGCATCACCTGGCCAGCCCATCCTCCACTGCTAGAGCCTGTGCTCCCTGCCCTCCCCCAAAGAGACCACGCCATATGGGCCACAGTTCAGAGCTCTACTTGGGTAGCATTTCCGGGCTGCAGCTGAGAGGTGGAGACAGCAGCCACATGGAAGGCACATGCTGCAATAATCCTATGTTTATAATTCTGACAGGACGGCAGAGCCCAGGAAGGGATTGATCAGGTTCCAAATCTATTTCCTGGAGTCGAATTTAAAAGAGAGATGTTGAGGGCGAAATCTGTAATGATGTGGGTACGTTGCAACAAGTCACAAGTTTCTTTCTTTCAGTGTTTATACAGACTTTTTAAATCTGTTGCTTTCTTATCATGTATGTTAACCTATCCCTGCCAAAGCCTATAGATCTCTAAACACTACCTCTTGTAACACAGTCGTATCAGATTCAGAAAATCTGATTCTCTAAGAGTTCATTCACAGGACAGCAGCCTGATCTTGCTAAGAGCCCCTTATAATTTTTGTTTTTTACAGCTGTTAAGATTTTAACCAGCACCATCTAAAAACCTCATCTATTTTCACTGATGTTGACCATCTACCCCATCATGGTCCAGTCACTAACTTTCTGAGGCTAACCTAAGCTTAGACTGGGTCTATTAGCCTAGTGGCTAAACTCCTCACCTTGCATGTGCCAGGATCCCGTATGGGCACCAGTTTGCATCACGGCTGCTCCACTTCCCATCCAGCTCCCTGCTTGTGGCCTGGGAAAGCAGTCAAGGATGGCCCAAAGCCTTGGGACCCTGCACCTGCATGGGAGACGTGGAAGCAGCTCCCTGGCTCCTGGCCTTGGATCAGCTCAGCTCCAGCTGTTTTGGCCACTTGGGAAATGAACTAATGAATGGAAGATCTTTCTCTCTGTCTCTCCTTTTCTCTGTAAATCTGACTTTCCAACAAAAATAAGTAAATCATTAAAAAAAAAAAAAGAATAGGTTTGTTGCTATAGCCCAGAACACCTAACTGGACAGGCAACTTGAGGCCTATGCTGTTTCTTCCAAGGCTTTGATCTGAGCTGGCCACCCCAAGAGCAGCCTCTGAGTCATGGCTTCCTATTGTCTCTCCCAGGTACTGGGAGGCAGCCTGTCTCCCTAGCACAGTATTTAAATGCTGGTCACATGACTCTGAAAGACAACCAGAAAACACAGGTGAGCACGTGAGCTGCAGAGCTGACTGCAAAGATGATGAAGAGTCCTCCCTACCACCTGCTCAGGACTTGACATTGTACCAAGTGATGCCACATACAAAAGCCCATTGAACCCCCAATTACTCCCCACCCTAAGGACTGGTATTTAACCTTCTTTGCAGAATGGAAAAACTAAGGTTCAGCCTGCTGACACATGTCCTCTGAGGTCATGGTAGAGCCAGGGTCTGGAAAAACTCTCCAGATAAGACACCCAGTCCCACTCTGTCCATGTCATCTCTCTTGAATGGCAGCAGATCATTCCAGAAGCCAGAGACATGTGCATTTAACCTGAGTGAGGCAAACCTTGAGTTTACAGGACATGTTTAATTGCAAACCAACATGCGTCTCTCACTTACATTTCTAAGCTCCTTGCTTCATGGCCTTGTGGCGGTGCTTAGGTAAAATAAGTTCAATGCTCCCTTGAAGTCAGTATGATAGGAGAAAAGTGAAAATTCAACCAAACATGTGACAGCGTGAGAAAACACACACACACACACACACACACACACACACACACTTAATGCCTGCTTGAAAGAAGTTTCTCTTATTTGAGTAGAAAAACAATAGGCTCCAAAGGGCTGGCTATTCATGCAGGGTAGCTAACCAGAGGAGTCATCACCATTGTCAAACATGTGAGATGCATGCTTGGCCAGGGGAGATTTGGAGAGAAACATGCGCAAGCTGTGGCTGGAGGCTTCCAAGCATCCCTGAAGAAAGGAGTAGCCAGGATCATTGGCTGAAAGTGTAGAGTCCTGGATTTTGACCCAGGCTTCTTGACGCAGAATTCCCAGGAGAAAGCCCTGGTGAACCAGATAGGTTAACCTGCACTTGGGTGATGGCTATTGTGGGGATGGCTGGGAAAGAGTGGGAGGCCTGAGCAAGCTCCCGCAGCTGTTAGAAGGGGGAGGGCAGGGCTGGAAAACGTGGTGATAGAGGTCAGGAGAGGTGAGACTAAATGAAGACAGATACCGTGAGAAGGTATAACTCCAAACTCGGAGCAGGGCCATCAAGGAGCTGGTAGGCTAGAGCAGATGGGGGCAATGAGGGCTCCAGGAAAACAGCTCTGGCTCACACTTGCCCTTGAGATGGAAGGAGAAGGCAGGTGGCTACAAGGTGAGGTGCTAACTTCAGGAGCATTACAAGGTGGCACAGTGCCCACCTCTGCCTCGGAGCCTGTCCTAGGAAACACAGCTGTTGCCCTCAAGCTTTTCATCCAGGACCAGGAAGTCAGCAGAGAGATCCAAGCTGCTAAAGGAACACCCATGTTTACTCAATGCCTACACTCCTTTGTCTCTTTCAACTAAGTGCATCTATGAGCCTGGGAGACTCCAGGGTGGGGATGTGCCTCAAAGGAAGCTGTCAGCAGCTATGAGGAAAGAGGGTAGAACTTTGGTGCAGGAGAAACCTGGATTGGAAACTCATTTCCATGAGACCCTTACAGCACAAAATCCTGTCTTTGCTCACTGATTTCTCCCTCAGTTAAGTGACAATTTCTAACACCCACCAGGTTCTGCTGTTGTCCCTGCTTACAGATGAGAACAGTGAGGCAGAGGTTCAATCATCTACCCAACAGGAATTGACAGAGCAAAGAGCTGCACCTGGGTTTGGGCTCAGAGTTTGCCAGTCCATGAGAGTGTGCATGTGTGGGAAGTTGGAGAGTAGAGGACCAGAATCTATTTCAGAGAGGGGACAGAAGAGGATGAAAATCAATGAGCAGAATGAAAACCGATGCCAAGATAGAAGACCATTCTGGGTTGAAGCATGTCTGGCTCAGCTCATTCACCTGAGGAGGGAAGCCAGAGGAGGACTCGATGGGAGGAGGCTGGAAGGAAGGGAACTGCAGGTGAAAAGGCTGTGCACTCACTGAGCTCACTGGCTCCATTCAGAAGAGGTTCATGGAGCAGCTTGTGTGTACCATGCCTGGGGATGGAACCACTGCAGAGAGATTACAAAGAAAACTGTCAAATAGAAGAAACAGTGAGGAGAGCAGCACTGTGAGCGAAGGAAAATTTGAGAGGGAATCACTAGTATCCACTGTGGAAAGGATTATGAGAACACCTGTCTGCAATGGGAAGATTTCAGGTGAAACTGCAAAGAGCTGGGCAGTTATCAGAAGTTGGAAGATCAAACATTTGCCACCATAGGAAGGAAAGACAGCATAGGGGGTGAGGATGAGGGTGAAAACCAAGCAGGTCTGTCAGTCAGATACCTGGAGACCATCAGGGCCTTGCTTTTCACTAGAGATGCAGTAGGAAGAGCTGCTACAGGACTCTTCAAAGGAAAAGAATAATTGTGTGTGTAAGTATATATAACTATATATATATATATATATATATATAAACATATATTCATTTTATTTGAAAGGCAAAGAAACAAACAGAAAGCTGTCATCCCTGATTCACTCTCCAAATGCTTGCAACAGCCAGGACTGGGTCAAAGTCAGGAGCTAGATATTCCATCCAGGTCTCTCACTGTCCAAGATCTACTGCCTCCCAAGATGTATTAACAGGAATCTGGATCAGATGCTAAGGACAAACCAGGAATACATACGGGACTGGAGTTTCCCAAGCAGTGGGTTAGCTGCCACACCACACACCCCCTCAGTGCATGTTTGCAGGAAGTTAGTTTTGGCCAACCGCAAGGAGAGCATCCTGCAGGCAGTGGTTAGAAATATGTAGGTGACTTCTGGGAGGAGAAGGTGGCCCAAATAGGTGAAGCCATAGAGGTGGAGAGCGGGACAGGATTTAGATGGGTTTTACAGACACATCCATTGGGATTGCTAGACAGTGGCAAAAATTTCAGGCTCCAGGGACTGACGGGTTCACCAGCATAAAACCAGAGGACGAAGGGCAGGAACAGCCAAGCATTCACACAGCCTGCACCAGCACCAAGGTCAGTCACACACAAAGAGGGGTCTGTAGTCCTGGAAGAAGAGGTTCCCATACTGCCCTCCAGGTACTCACTACAGTGAAGGGTGAACACGGAAGCCAGATTCCCTTAGGCACTTGTGTGTGAACCCGGCTTTAGGGCAGCGCTCCAAAGAAGAACAAAGCTCATTTTGTGGAGGGCTGGGCATGACCCCTAAAGGCACACTCTCACTCTCACAGATGGACAGCCACCCTGCCTAGGGATGTTGCAGGACTTGGGAGACCTCAAGAGGAAAATAGACTCCACAGAGTGAGAGAGGAAATGGCCAACAGGGACCCCACAGCCACCTGCAATGCATAAATACAAAGGCTGTGGGCTTGAAGAAGTGAGGGGAAATCACCCTAGTATTGGAGTGAAACTGCAGTCACATTGAGAATTCTGTACACTGTATTTCATTTCAATAATTTTTCAATTTAAAGAAGACAAGCAGAGTCACAGTAAATTAGTCTGCCAGCTACCTAAGCTTTTTTGCCAGTGTCTAATGCATGAATATGGACACAGCTTCCACAAAGCTTAACAAGCACATGACTCACCCGGTAGAATGCAAATTCTAATTCAGTAGTTCTGGAATCTCTGAGATTCTGCATGTTTAATTAGTTCTGTAGTGATAGTGATACTGATAGTGCTTGAGCCATACATTGACTAAGGAAGGCCTGACCCAACTAGACTTCCTGTAGCTTGCTCATTGGTCCATTTCTCCCTTCACTTTTTTAAAATTTATTTTATTTTTATTGGAAAGTCAGCTATACAAGAAGGAGAGACAGAGAGGAAGATCTTCCGTCCGATGATTCACTCCCCAAGTGACAGCAACGACTGGAGCTAAGCCGATCCGAAACCAGAAACCTGGAGCCTCTTCCAGGTCTCCCGTGCAGGTGCAGCATCCAAAGGCTTTAGGCCATCCTTGACTGCTTTCCCAAGCCACAAGCAGGGAGCTGGATGGGAACCACACCCACCAGGACATGAACTGGTACCCATATGGGATCCAGGCACATGCAAGGCAAGGACTTTAGCCGCTAGGCTACCGTGCCAGGCCCCTCCCTTCACTTTCTATGGAGATCCTTACTCTTGGATTTTTCCTGGCCTAATCCTACCCATTATAGGCATTTGGAGAGTGAATGAGCAGATGAAAGATGCCTTTCTCTATCTATGTCTATATTTATATTGATATATATCTATATATGTAGATAGATAGATACACAGATAGGAGATAGCCAGTAGGGACCCAACAGCCACCTGCAGCACATAAGTGCATGGACCTGAAGGAAAAGAGGGACATAGCCAGGGAGTCACTAGTATTGGAATAAAATTACAATATATATATATATACACATATATACATGTATATACACATTTAAACAAGACACACAGAGGGAGGCAGAGAGAGAGAGAGAGAGATCTTTAATCCATTGATTCACTCCCCACATGGCTGCAATGGCAAGAGCTGGGCTGATTCAAAGCCAGGATCCAGGAGCTTCTTCTGGGTCTCCCGTGTGGGTGTAGCAGCCCAAGGACTTCAGCCATCCTCCACTGCTTTCTCAGGCCATAAACGGAGAATGGGAGACAGAGCAGCTGGAACACGAACTGGTACCGTTTGGTATGCTGACACTCTCAGGCAGAGGATTAGTTTGTTGAGCCATTGCTTTGCCCGCCCCTACCCCCATAAATAAATATTTTTAAAACTTGGAATGACTTCATTCACCATTTGAGTGCTTGCTCTTTAGGAGGTAGTAGATTGAGTGTTTAGAGAGTTGGGAGATGCTGAAGTGAATGAGACAGAAAAGTTATCTTAAGAGGATGACAGCTTGGGCATGGAAAGAGAAGTGGATGCTAATGGGAGCCTAAAGCCAGACTTCCCCAGGACTGGCACCACCCGGGGATTCTGTGCATTGCCCCACTTCCTGAAGACCCTGAAATAGGACTGATTTGTCTTACTGAGAAGGAAAATCAGAGCAGAAAATGTTGATTCAAAGTCTCAAGCTCACACTGCCTCTGCAAACTTGGTTTTGTGTTCAAACTTGGATCTGTCTGCCTAAAGTTCTAAGTCCTTTTGTGGCTTACCAGAAAACAGTGGCAGTGAGAACTTCATAGGAAAATGCATTTTTAATGTTGTGGTAAAGAGACAAATTTCCTTATTTGTTCATAAATTCTCTTTTTACCGACTGCAGTTCCACTGGCTGGGAACCACTCGCCGTGCCAAGAGGTGCTGGCATTTTGTCTGCAAGCACCCAGAATTGTTCCATGTCCTGAGAGTGCCCTGCTACCATACATCTGCCGCTCTGAGCAGGGAGAAGAATGGAGCAGGACTTGAGCATACCACTGTCCCTGCTTGACTTGGCTGTGGGTCTGCTTATGCACACTCCTGTGTCCATGCCCTCAAGGTGCGGTTTTCTTCCCAGGATGCCCATGCTTTCCAGACTCCATCCCCGCCAAACCCTGCTCTCCCGCTCAGCCATAGATGCCTCCCTCCCTAGCTCCTGCCAGTCCTGCTGCAGCGGACCACAACTAGTGCTCTGGGCTGCACATCTGGGAAGGCAGAAATGACTCCACTTTCTCTGCTGCTTACTCACTCACTGTTCCTGGGACAGGGACAGAAAGATCAAAAACCTAGTCCTGAGTCCCAAGGGCCACTCCTTACACAGCCACATATGAGACTCCACCTGAGGACCTAGTGTGCTTAGGTGGTAACAAAATGTGCCATTTCATATTTGGAATAGAAAGAACAAAGAGTCAGGCAGGACAGTGTGTCCCTAACCACCAGTATGCCTGGCAGGAGACTTAGAAGTGGTTAATCACAGTTCCTCATCGTGGACCCAAACACATGCCTTCTCTTTCCTGCATAGCACACACTCAACTTAGGAAAGAATCCCATCCATGTTCCTTGCCTCACCTCCAGACTTATGCCTCCTCCGGAGTCCAATCCAGAAGCCACAACAGCCACAGAAAGGAACAGCCAGTGGTGGCTGGGAGTTCCTGCATTCATTACCACTAACATCACCCCCACCCAGCCCAAGGCTGGGGGCTGACACAGCTATGTCAATGCAGTCACATACACGGCTGTACATCAGTGGTGTGTTTTGTCATTACCGTGCTGCGAGAAGGATCTGAAGGTACCAGCCTTTCTTTGGCCAAACGTTATGGAGATGGTTTCTAAAAACAATGAAACTCCTCTCCTTCCCAGCAGCTGCTAACAAAGAGGCGGCAGTCAGGGTCCAGGGATGACACTTTAATATAAACTGAGTCCCTGCCATAGTGAAACAAGCAGGCTCTAGGGGTGATTTGTTTAAAAGCCATGTCATAAATCAGCTGTCAATTCTTCCCTCTTCCAGGTCTGGCAGCCTCACCTTTACCCTGAATTAATCGCATTTGAAACTTGACCTCCAAGCCCCAGAGCCTGCTGCAAACATGTGCTCAACAACTCCCATTCGAAGCAACAAGGACTTAAATCGTTCCACATTTTTAATAAATGAGCCAGACCTATGGGTCGACTTCCATTGACCTAGGTGCTCTGCATAGTGATCAAGTGAAGAGGTTAGACTCTAATTTGAATTGGCCAGATCTGGGAGGGGATTTGCTAACGCTGGCAGGTCCAAGTCTGAACAAAGCTGATCCACCTTCTTAAATACCAGAGCTAGTCCCTGTGCCTGAAGAAAAGCCCAGAAACATTGCCTTAATCGCCAATAACCACTCTGTGAGGAAGGCAGTGGAGGAGGGGCAAAGTAAAAAGGAGAGGGAAGGGAGACAGGGAGAGCAGGCGGAACCACCTGCCAGGCAGGCTGGAGGGAGCCCTTCTGGAAGGAGCTGGGTCTCTGGGACTCCTTCCAGCTTCTGCTTCTCTGGTGCTAAAAAAAGAAGTGCAGTTGCTGGGGAAGGAGTAGCTTCAGAGTTCATCGTGACAGGGTCTAGAAGTTCATGCAGCACGTTGGCCCAGAGGAGGAGCATACAGGCATTGTGCCAGTCATGAAGCTCAGCTGCCTCCTCAAGGAATAAACCACCTCTGATGGAACATGAACAGAAAAATCAACTGGATGTTGAAATCTGATGAGCAGTGACTCTAAGCCCATGCTAGCTTCAGAGACATATTAAGGAGCAAGGTACACGGTCCCTTTCCCCAAGATGCTCAAGATGGAAATGGGAGCAGAGCATGTGCTAGTCACTATGAATAGTTGCCACAGGAGGACCACTCGGAAGCAGGTGGACAGTAATATCCTCTCAGGAGCCCACAGGAGGACCACCAAGATTCAGCTAGATAGTAACATCCTCTAAGAATAGGGGCCATTCAACTCACCATGGAGAGAGCCACAGTTCACCCCGTGAGGGTTGGAGACCAAAGAAGTTGAAGACAGAGGTGGACCCATAGTGCTCTGGGCAGAGGGACTAAGACATGTACAAGTTCAGAGGCAAGAGAAAGCATAGCACACTGAAGAAATTAAGAGGTCTACAACAAGGTGAGAACATAAAATGCTGGCCAATTGGGAGTAAAGGAAAAAGCTAGAGAGCTGGCCAGATCACACAGCAGCACCTTCAGCAAAGGCAAAGATAGAGGGCTGTGGGCAGTGGAATGTGCTAAGGATGCCTGTGAAGACGGGCATTGCTGGATTAAAAAAAATATGCCTCTTAGGTTTTTACCAGAAGTGAGTGTGAGCACTCAGGGTAACAAACGGAGGAAACAGCATAGAAACGTTGGTGCTTAGGAAATCAATCCTGTCTCAAATTCATCCTGGGCGGTGACAGTGAGTGCAGGTTGCGAGCAACATCCGGTTCTGGGTGATGTAGGACTGCCTCTCCCCAGGTGAGCAACACACCTCTACCCTTTCTATTCTAGGCCCAAACAAGGCTCAAGACTGTGAAACCTCCAAGAAGAGTGGAAGGACCTAGGAGCAAATCCCACTTTTGAAGATAAAGGCTCCTTAAACACAGGGACCCTCTGTCCGGGGGAGCCCGTGTTCTTAAAAACAAATGCAGTGCAGCAAATGGACAACACTTTAGAGGGAACCAAGGAAATCGACAACACAGGGGGACATTCCTGTAAGCAACCTTATTAATCATACAGAAATACCTGTAAAACAAGGATTGTCAGAAACTGTGCCAAATTTAACAAGCAACATTATATGCCAGGCACTGTAACTCAGATGCTCCACACACAGCCCCTGCTTTAACCCCCTACTCATCTCTGTGCAGTGAATGTATCCCTGAGCTAAGAACGCTGCCCAACATCTCAGGAAGTTTGGGAAATGACAGCTGGAAGGAGTGCCTGGATTCCCCATTACACATCCCCCTACTCTCTTAAAGTCCCCAAGGCAGGGGGCCGCTTCTTTCCAGGATACCACTGAGGAAACTTGGATGCCAACAAGAAAACTGCCATGTCACAAATGTATATTTTCTGAAGCGACCACTGTGGGATTTAGCTGAGGTAAAAAGCTGTTTACCTTCCTAGGTAATGATTCCCTGCCAGATCTCTACTTCTGGAAGACAAAATTGACTTCCCACCAGCATCTGGACTTTCTCCCATGTGGAACCCTGTCATGCATCTTGGCCTGTGTAGTCAACAGCACTCTCATTGTACAGACAGGGAGGTCAAGATCCAGAGATGGTAAGTATCATTTCCAAGGGCTTGTCCCCTAAAGAATATGTCAGAGAGTTCATAGCAAAACAGGATTCAAAGGGAAACTGATTTTGGTTTAGCAATTGTAAAACCCATGACTGTATTTTTATATCAATTTCCCACTAACTTTTTGGAGATTCCCTTGTGGATATGGATTTCATAATTTTTTTGCACCAAAATAAACTCTTTAATTCCATTTTTCTTCAAATTTTTGAAGTATCTTATGTTAAAGCGGTTAAACCAGAACCTATGTGACTTTAAGATCTAATACATACCCATCATGGCACAAAGGGAATCGTGTGTGTTCCGAGGAATAGACACTTCAAGACCAGTGAAAGGATGCTTAAGACCCACTTTGCAACGCCTCTCACAAAGAGAAAATGTATCTTAAAAGGATGCTGACCACATCTGTTCTGCCAAACACAGGTTCTTCAGGGAACAAAAAAATAAAACCGCACAAACAATGAGCATTATCAATGCCAAGGAAAAAAAGAACATCTGTGGATGGATATAATGCTTGCTCTTCCAGCCAAAATAAGAGTTCAACTTTCCACTCTCAAATGCCATTGTTGGAAGTCATTCTCAGCAAGACTGAATCAGTGAAATGTAAGGAAGGAGGGGTCCCAGGAGCCTCGGATAGAATAACAAGGTGGGTGATCGGAGAGTGGAGCTCAGTGGGTGAGGAAGGAATGGCTCATCTGTGTAGACTTGTGCACATGAAAGCCTCATTGTATTTTGTGACCAAATTTACAGGCTCTAGAGCTCCCTGTGATCCTGTTTACAGAGCTGAGGAGCAATGCCAGAGAAAGCACTGGCCTCCAACTGCATTACCATCTCAGGAGAGACCCAGATACTCCTCTGGCCTCATTTTCTTTGTAATAGCACAGAACAAGATAGGGTGATCTCTGAGATGCCATCCAACTCAAAGGTGTGTGATGGAGACTCTGGGACCCTCCTCATCACATCCTGGATAGAACAGTAGAGGCAGGGGTTTTGACAGGACTTCAAGAGCCTCCCATCTAAGAGCTAGGAGCTGGGGATGAATCTGTGCACATCCTTGTTATGTCCAAAAGCCACTTGCCATCTGTCAAGAGCCCTGATCTCCAGTCCCACGCAGAACTAAGTTCCATGTTCACTGGATCTTTACCCACATGTGTCCACTGACACTTTGTCCCTTTGTTTGTTTCTAGTCTGTGCCTGTTGGGCTAATGGGAGCTCTGCCCTTAGAATGTCAGCAAGTACAGAAACCTACCTCATCCCATATAAAAATAACAATATACGCAAGATACTGAAAGTGACAGGTGCTAGAGTGAAACAGAACTGTCTTCCGGGCCTTATGATCCTGGGAGAGTGGTCTAGATCTCTCTAACCTAAGTTTATTGGCAGGTAAGATCATGACAGTGATTAATGGCCCAGCTCCCAGAGTCATTGTGGTTATCCAATTAAACACACAACACTAAAGCTCAAGTGACTATGCTTCCCAAGGTGAGTCCACGAACAATGCCCAGGAGTCCAGGGACAGGGCCAGATCCTATTATGGGTGTGAAACACAATCCATTTAGCCGGTCCTTTAGTTGTCACAGATGTCCCTGATTGCAACCTCCTGGTAGAAGGAAGTAAACCCATCCTTTTCAGACGGCAGGAAATATGCAGTAAGTACATAGGTAAGCTCTAGCTATTCAGACCCGAAAAGGTAACTTGTGAATCTCCCATTCATCCCCCACAGCACGACATGCTAAGTGAGAGAGGGGATAGTGCAAATGCATGGCTCGCTGAACCTGCTTCCTCATGTGATCACAGAAGGACAATGGTGGTGCCCCGGGCGAGGGTCACTTGTACACAGTGCTGGGCTCTCAGCCAGCACAGCAGAGCCAGCACATGGTGGATTCTGAGTAGAAGCTGCTGAGTGGGAGGATGATAATGACGGTGTGGATGAAGCAGCAACCACAGTGAGGACACCAGCTGGGAGGCCTAGAACCTTCTATGAGCTGGATGCACCGCCAGATGAGGGATGTCCCCCAGGTGGAAGAGACCTAGAGAACTAAAGATAACACTGGGCAAGGACCAGGCCTAAGCGCATGTCAGTCACCCTCCCAGTAGGTGAGTCACCTGTCCTCCAAACCCCAAGACCGTGTGAGGAGGGAATTCAGAAGCATGAGTCAGCAGGCTACTGGGGCTGCCACATGCTGAGTCATTGCTGGGGGCCCCTTTGGGGCTGCCCCCTGTGGCGCAGGGTGTGGGCTCAGGCTTGTTTGTCACTGAACCCCCGCTGAGCAGCCACCAGCTGCAGAGGAGACTTGGGGGTTCTCTCACGTTTCCTTAGTCTGTTTCGCTTTGCTGCCCTGTCAGTGACTCACCACTCACTTGGCCTCCCCCGGAGGAAATGCCTTCCAACTGACATGAAGTCAGACATGCCTCGTGGTGTGTCAGGGGCAGGGAGACCAGCGTGCCAGCCAGGTCCTGTGAGCGCCCTGAGGAGGTGGGGTCTGCTACCAAGGCCCAGCATGGTGCCCCACCCCAAGTCTGGACAAGAAAGTTCTCCCCATCCTCGCGAAGCCCTCCCCTGCCGGTCCCTCTACCCCACTTCCAGCCACAGCTTCTCTTTCAATCCTAAGGGAGTCATTAAGGAAAAGACAGATTTATTCTGAGCTATTGGTTGTCAGAAAATTCCAGAGGACCCCAAAGCCTCCTTGACTCGCCTCTCCCACCCCTCTAGAATTTCTAGGAAATCATTCGTCACCAAAGAAACCAGTGCTTACACTGTCCCATGTCATTCCAAATTCGTTCCCTAAATATAGGACATCCCAAACATGTATTGTCCCTGACATTGTACAGTTTGCAGCCAGTCATGGGGAGGGAGGGAGGGAGGGAGGGAGAGAAGGAGACAGGGAGGGATGGGAAATAGAGAGGCCCACCCAGCTGGGGGGCCAAAGGCAAACGGGACATAGCCTGGTCAGTCGGAATTATCTCCTCAGAGATTCTGAACAGAGCCTCAGAGACCCCAGAACTGTTATAACGTAGAATAGAAACACCAGACGGGAACCCACACAGATACAGCCACATAATCTTTGACAAAAGGACAAACGATAATCCTGGCAAATGGGAAGGTCTGTTCAATAAATGCTGTTGGGACAACTGGTTGATAGCCTGTAGAAACAAAAAGATAGACCCACATCTCTCACCATACACTAAGATCAAATCTAAATGGATAAAAGATCTAAACCTACATCCAGAAACCTTCAAACTTTTGGAAGAAAATGTTGGAAATACTCTGCAAGATCTAGGGGTAGGTCCCGACTTCCTAAAAAGGACTCCAAAAGCAATAGAAATCAAGACCAGAATAAACAAATGGGACCTCATAAAACTAAGAAGCTTCTGTACAGCAAAGGAAACAATCAATAAAGTAAAAAAGCAGCCCACAGAATGGGAGAAGATCTTTGCGCACTACGTAGGTGATAGAGGGCTAATCTCCAGAATATAGAAAGAACCACAAAACAGCCAAAACACCAAAACAAACAAGCCGCTCAAGAAATGGGCATGGGAAATGGGCAGACATTTCACAAAGGAACAATCCCAAATGGCAAACAAACATGAAAAAATGCTCAAGTTCCCTGGCAATAAGGGAAATCCAAATTAAAACATCAATGAGGTACCACCTGACGCCAGTAAGACTGGCCCACATGAAAAACACCAACAACACTTGTTGGTGAGGTTGCGGGGAAAATGGAACCCTACTCCACTGCTGGTGGGGCTGCAGGCTGGTACAGCCTCTATGGAAATCAGTATGGAGAATATTCAAACAACTCAAAATCGACATACCGTATGATCCAGCAATAGCACTCCTAGGAATATATCCAAAACACCTGTTTTACGAGAAACCAGCATGCACTCCTATGTTCATAGCAGCACAATCAGTAATTGCAAAAACATGGAAACAACCAAAATGCCCATCAACAGAGGACTGGACAAGAAAGCTATGGTTCATCTACTCCATGGAATACTACTCAGCTATTGAAAAAAACAAAATGCAGTTCTTTGTGGCCAAATGGGCCAAACTGGAAACCATAATGCTAAGGGAAATGAGCCAATCCCAAAAGGTTAAATACCACATGTTCGCCTTAATTTAAGAAGATATGATGTTATGCATAACATGATATGTTATGGATGTTATGTCATATGTAGTATATAAACTAAAATGGAAATGTGAATGGGGTGGTCACAGAATGTGGTTAAGAAATCGCATTTATTTTTAACATGTTGGCTGCTCAATACTACGTCAATTAATTCCATAACAATGTTAATTGTTGCTGATAATATGTTAGTGCTTTTATTTGATCGGGATGATACTCTGCTGGCTCTGCCCTCAGACCAGAGAGGGTCTCCCCAATAAGTAGTTGGACTTGACTGGACTATAAGATGTTGGACTCTATGCTTGGCATATGCTTGCTAAGAGCGAATCTCAACTGAAATTGAACTATGGTTACGCAACAGGGTGGTGGAACTCACCATGGGCGGAGGGCGTGGGGAAGTGGGGGGAGAATCCCAGTTCCTATGAAATTACAACACAATGTAATTAATGAATAAATTTAATTTAAAAAAAAGGATTCTGGATCATGCAACTCTAACCACTGTGCTACTGCAGTGGGGCCCAACAGTTGTCTATTTAATTTGTATATTTAATTGCAACTTAAAGATTAAGTGTTTTATAATTCAGTGGATGTTGAATATTATATTATTTTTGATGATGAAATTTACAGGTGATGCTAATGGATGAATTCTGTCAGTATCACCGTTGCTCACTTTTCATTCATTAAAATAACACTGTTTTTTTAAAAAAAAAGACAAGAAAAGAAAAGAAAAGAAAAGAAAAGAAAGGAAAAGAAAAGAAGAGAAAAGAAAAGAAATGAAAGCTTGGTGTGAGCCGGTTTTCCCAAGAGGAGACCAGGAAAACTCAGGCGGCAGGTCCCTGGAGAGGGAGAGGTAAGGCTGACAGACACAGTGGGGCCAAATGAAAGAGAAACACTTGCTGAGTCTCCCCCAGCCCCCAGCCCCCAGGACCCAGGACTACTCAAATAGAACTTCCCTTATGGTTAATAGACAAACACTTCTGACAACAGATAAGTTTGTTAAATGTCCACTTACATTAGAAAGTTTCATGAGACACTAATTCTATAACATTTGTTTCAAATTCCTCATTTTTTGTTGTTGTTTAATATCAGCATCGTGGCACTTCCTCGAAGCATTTTGGATTTTTTAATTAAGATTTATTTTATTTAGTTGAAAGAGTGTCAGAGAGAAAGGGAAAGACAGAGGAAGAGAAACAAACTCAAAGAGACCTTTCACTCTGGTTTGTTACCTCTTCAAATGATGGCATGACCCGGCCTGGACCAGGCGAAAGCCAACAGCCTAGAGCTCCACCTAGATTTCCCGTGTGGGTGACAGGGGCTCAAGTACTTGAGCTAATCCTCATTGGACTGTCCAGACATTATGAAGAAGCTGGGTCAGAAGCAGAGCAGCCAGGACTCCAAACAGTGTTCCAACACAGGATATCACTGTCCCAAGTGGCAATCTAACCCACCGCACCACAATGCTGGCCCCTGGAGTCACCTTCTGAATTATCGGACTTTATTTTCCAGAGAAATTAGCCTCTTATGCTAAGTATTTTTTTGAGATCATGCATAATCCTGCTTCTGAAAATTTTATCCCTTGCCAATCGAAGAAAGGATTGGGGGAAAGGAGAGAGGGAGTCAGAAAGCAACCAGCTTAGAATATCAGAAACATTTTATTTTCGTTCTTCTTCTAGGTGATTATTTGGGATCTGAAAAGTGATTCCAAAAAACTTGTTGAGATGACTATTTGGTCGAGTGGTGGGGAAGCTGTTTGGGATTTCCACATCCCACTCCACTTCTGATTCCAGCTTCCTACGAATGTACATCCTGGAAGGAAGCAGTTGATGGTTTGAGTACTTGAGTCTCTGTTGCAGGCAGGATGAGCCATCAGATGCAAGATCTCTTTTCTATCTTTCCAAATCTCTCTCTGCCTTTCCAAATTTATTTTTAAAGAGCCTAGTTATAGCTACATTTACTACTTGCCAGGGAAAACCCTTAATAATTATTGTCTTCCCAGCCCCTCACCCCCAACCAAGATTCTATCTAAAGATCTCTAAAGCCCTCAGACAAGCACTGATTCAGTTGGTTTCAATCTGTGTCTTACCCAAACCTCACCCTATTGTTCAA
The DNA here is from genome assembly GCF_030435755.1 of Ochotona princeps. Lineage (NCBI taxonomy): Eukaryota > Metazoa > Chordata > Mammalia > Lagomorpha > Ochotonidae > Ochotona > Ochotona princeps. The sequence goes on along the minus strand of NC_080833.1, from coordinate 98,068,758 downwards.
AACAAGCTTATGCAGTTCCCTATGACATGACAGCCTTTGTGTGGCCTCAGAAATAAAGCATTAGGACAAATGCTCACTCACATTCAGATATAAGCATCCCCGCATCTCATTTGACCTTTATAAGCACCACTTGACTTGAATTCTGCCGACAGGGTGATCAAGACTCTCTGTAGACAAGTTTACTCCAGACCACATAGCACACAATGGTCAGTTTTAGATGGCAGAATGCTGGCCCCAGTACTTCTGCACCTGCTCTATCTGGTGGCGGAAGGCAGAGGCCTGTGTACGCGAGGGGCCTTCATTTGTGTCACTTAGGCATGACACCTGGGTGAATACCCTAGCCTGTCCCTCCTTAGCACCCAGCTTTTGTTCTCTTCTGAGCCAGCTCAGAGATTGCCTTTATTTTTTTTATTAATTTCATTGCATTATGTGACACATTTTTTTATGCACTGGGATTCCCCCCGCCCCTCCCCAAACCCTCCCCTGCCCCACGGAGGATTGCTCCACCCCGTTGCATCTCCATAGTTCAAATTCAGTTGAGATTCTTTCATTGGAGGTTTTGACCAATCATAAAGTCCAGCATCTTATTGTCCTGGTAAGTTCAATGGCTTCTTGATGAGACCATCTCTGGTCTGAAGACAGAACCAGCAGAGCATCATCCCAATCATGTAAAAAACCCAACATAATATTTCCAACCATTTACGACATTATGGCATTAATTGACATGGTATTGATTAACCAACATGTTACTAGGGAAATGCAGGTTCTCAACCACAAGCTGTGACTTCTTCATAGACATTTGAATTTTGGTTTATATTCAACCATGTTCTATATAAATGGCTATAGATTGCTATTCAGCTGTCTCTTGTCTATTTTAATGTTAGTATTTAGCATTTTATAGCATTGAAGCATGATTTTGCTGAACCTGGTTGTTTTTCGGGTAGTCTAACTCTATAACTTTAAAAGGACATATGTCAACAGTTTAGGTGAACCTTTTTGGGAGGGGTGTGCAGAGAAATCTTTATCACCCCAGAGAGGAGTAACTGATCTTTGTGTCCCACCCAGTGAGTTATAAGTGCATCCCGGCTGGCCATTTCCTGTCTTTTTCTAAGCTATCCTAGTTGTTCTCTGTCTATCTATTCTAGTTTGTTTATTCATTTGTTTGTTTGTTTTGAGGGGTTTCTGGAGCGATCCTGATGGTCCTTACGAAAGAGGGTGGGGACCCAAAGTTGGAAGCAGGCAAGGGCCAGAGAAAGCTCCTCTCCCTAGTTCCGAAGGAAGTTTACTGTTCTTCTGTTTCTGCGGACCGCTCAGGGATCCTGGTTGTCGTTCCGATGACCCTGGATCCTGCAAGGCAGGAATTGGGCTTCTTCCATCCCACATTGTAGATCCAAATGCGGTGGGTGACCTCAGAGTTCTTGTCCTCTGAAGGCACTCGGAGATTGCCTTTAAAGTAAGCTGAGCTGCTCAACCTAATTTTCCTGAGCATCTACTATGAGCCATTGCTATCGTTATCACTGCCAAAATCAGATAAACTTGATGCACTTAGAAAATCAAGCTTGAATGTTAGAGAAACTGGAAGCCTATGACTAAGACCAAATGGCGAGTGAGAATGATGGGCACCTACATCTAAAGGTCTAGCATCATGATTTCTTGTAGGGAAAGCACAAATTAGTTGTCATATTAACTTACCAACTGCATTTAACTCTAAATATAAATCCTAATAATGACCTAGGACTCTTCTCGTACATACAAAAAGCTCCTAATCAAGCAAGAGGGCCACTTGAAGAACCCATATGTATGAATTTCAGGATCCTAGAAGAAAATATAGATGAAAGGAAGGAAAGGAAGGGAAAGAGGAAAGCATGGACCTTCTCTGAGCAGTACTTTTATAGCAGCGATGCAAATAGCTAACAGAAATTAAACATCTATCATAGGCCAGCCATATAGCTAGTGCTTCCCACAAGTACTTCATGTAGTCCTTGGCAACCCATTTTTTTAAGCGTACATTATCAACACACTTTCACAGAGGAAGGGACTTGAGACACATGGTTAACTCCTAACACTGAGTTAGGAATTTGAACTGTGAATGTCTACTTACACTGACTCACAATTGGATATTAGCATTCCTCTGAGCTCTAACCACACTGGCACAGCCTGCATCTCTTAGCTGGTCTAGCACCCACAGCAGTCACTGAGGAAATGGCATGGGTTACTGGTATGTAGACATGGCAGAAGTGCATGAGCAACCCAGACAAAAAGGTCCCAGGACTCGAGATTGGGCAGCTTTTCTGCCCTCCTGTTGTCAGTTACAGAGCTTGGCAGACTTCTCTGAGCACGAGTCTAGAATCTTGAACTTGCAGAAAGTTCCCAGAGGAGAAAGGAGCTGTCAACTATACAACTATTGACAAAGCTCTGACCCAAACAGGTCTGGGTCAAATTACTCTCAGAAGGCCAAAGGCCAAAGATAACTCATTCTGCTACTCCAAGAGGCCCCTAAATTTCCCCCAGGAAAGCCACAAGGAGCCCCTGCATGGAGCATCTTGTTTTGATTGCACTTAAAATATCCCCTGTAATCGCCCAGACCCTGTGAAGCCTGAAAGGAACCTTCCTGGTTGGCAGAGGGCAGAGTGCACCACTGGAGGGTGTGACAGCCAGGAATGCTTTTATATCGTGCTTTGCTGCTCAATTCCTTCTGGAATGCATGGTCTTTGTCCCTTTGATCTTGAGTATGGCTGCTTGGAGGGGCCAGGATTCCACATTTGCAGCTACTTTGTTGTGATATTCTGCCTCCACCCCAAGTTCTTAGATGTCATTCTGAAACCTTGCATTCAGAACTCGCCTTTCTTTTCATCTCACCAACTCTTGAAGGTGCATCCTCAAATCCAGACCACCAACAGCTCCACCTGCCTGCCAGCTGCCAGCCTCACCACCAGGGACCTTCCCCTGCCTGGAGAGAATCTTGCTCCCGCCTTTGGTTAGGACAGCCAGAGAGCCCCAGTATAACAATCAGACATTAAGATGCTTGCAAAAAAAACATCTGGTCACTTGGCTGGGGTTTTCTCTGTTTGTTTGCTTTCCATGCAGATGTGGTGTCATGTAGACCCTGCCTGGAAGTTTGGGCTCACAGCCGGAAGTTGTGTTTTTTATTACAATTAGGAGTAAGTCACAATAACTGGAAGGAATGAGATACTGTCCATCCACCATGTCCAAGAATAAGACCTGGGAGCTTAACCTTTTCAAAGAAATTTAGTTGTGGACTTGTTGCTGCCTTTTAAAGGGCGTTTTTACAGAAAAGGAGATGAGATCAAACTATAGAGATTGCTGGTAGTGAGCTGAATAGTCTCCAAAGATAGGAAGTCCTAATCCCTGGAACTCACAAATGTTACTTTATTTGGAAAAAAGTATTGTTGAGCTATGATTAAATTAAGAATCTTGAAATGGAGCTATCTTCCAAGTTCCCTAATCAGGTCTTAAGTATTATCACATGCATACATAGAAGTGTTCAGAGGAAATTCTAGACTTGAAAGAGAAGAGAAGGCTATGTGAGGGCAGAGGAAGAAGAAGGAGTGGCACAGACAGGAACCAACGAATGCGGACAGCCACTAGAAGATGAAGAAGCAGGAAAGACCTCCTCCTGAAAGTGCCTGGAGGAATTGCAGCCCTGAGAACACCTTGATAGAAGACCTTACATTGTGCAAATGCAGGAGAAATTATTTTTGTTCTTTTAAAACCATCAATTTGTTGCATGAACCTCAGAATACTGACAGAAGTCACTGCTATAGGGCCAGCTGGAGCTAGGGCTAAGGAGAAGGAACATGGGAATGAACAGGCTTCAAGACCTTCTACAAGTGCAGCTTCATTGGCTACTCAAGTCTGCGTCTACTCAGTGTCTATTCAGATTAAAGAGTTTCTGAAGAACTATGGGAAAATCATGCTATCTGCAATCGCTTGGAGACTCTGGGTCAGGTCTCTGATAAGGTTTGAGTCCTTTCAATCTTCTGACCCATTTTGATTCAGCCCTTACTCTTCTCTGTAAATTCCCAGGCGCAATGGGTAAGGGCAAGTGAGAAGCCCACATACTACCGTACGGTCATCCCATTGGGTTTGGAGCTGAAGCTCCATCACAGAGCTTCTTGTTAAGCTGGTCTGATATGTATCTGATCCAATGGCTTAAGGATCTTTCCACCTTCTGGCCATTCTTAGATCAAAAAGAGGAGTTCCCACACAGACCTGTGTGAGTTGGCAAATGCCTCAGCTTATTGTCCCTCCAATCCTGCCCACTAGTAGACATGACACTATATCCTGTATTGTGACTAAGTTAATGAACAAGCTTTCCTTCCCATCAGACACAAGGAAGAAAGTGACAGTTTAGTTAAGCCCAACACTCTCCCACAAATAGACGCAAATTGGCCACCATCCATCCCACAAGAGTGCTGATGGAAATTTCTATTTTGGGACGTGGATGATGTGAATGAATCACACCTGCTCATTTCAGCTCTCTGCTCTCACCTCCACTGAGGCAAAGAGTCACTGAGGCAACTTTCTTTGGGTACTTACATGATGCCACACAATCCCAAGCACTCAAAATAGGGCATTAGCAAGACAGAAGCAGTCCCTGCTCCTCCTGGATTCATATCTCATCACTCTGAAATGCAGTCGAGGGAGCTTCACTGTAAACGTAGTCCCTCCTATCATCCAGTACATAAGAGCCATACTTCCCACCCACTGGCACACTACTCTAAAAACTTTATTTTCTGCAAGAACTGTGTTAAAGAGTGCGGACAAAAAAAAAAGATTCTTGAAAAGCATAAATCACTATACAGAAAACATTTTAATGTAACCTATGACCAGTTAAGTCAGAGGATGAGAAAACCATGCTGCCAAGGTCAAAACTTTGTGGACGTAATAGATATATTTACCCTTATGTCAGAGCATGGACTTAAATCCTAAACATTGGTAATGGCCAATAAAAAAGAGCTGAGTGCCATATGTCATGCTGAGGATCAGTCAATGGCACTAGCTTCCTTTTCAGGGGAATGGCATGGTCTGGAGTGTGTGTGTGTGTGTGTGTGTGTGTGTGTGTGTGGCACATGAGGGAAGAAAAAGAAAGACACTAATTAGTGAGGCGCAGGAAAATCTAATCCATGAATGATCAACAGGTGAAGGAAGAGGGGATGGAAAAATAAAGGAAAAGGAAAGAGGAAGAAGAAGCAGAGGAGGAGAGTAGACTGCTTCAAAACAGACAATGAGAAGCCAGAAAATATGCCCAAACACCTAGATGTTTCTAAATATGCAAATACTTAGTATCACCTAGAAAAGGAAATTTCAGGAATGACTACTAAAAATACCTTTCCAAGTTTGACATCTATATCCATGAACACGCACTAGAATTGCAAATGATGGGAATCAAAACGATTTATCCAAAATGATGACATTTAGGGATTAAATCTAATTATTTGATGCTAGTAAAAATAAGTCCATTTTGACTAATCCCATGGGAGGTGGTTAAGAACCTTTCTGTCCAGGACTGTAGTTACCTGGGTGGCATGCATCCAGAGCCAAACTCTGTGGTTGTCCTCTCCCTGTGGCCCAAGCTCATCACTGACACTCAAGAACCTTCCACTAGACCACAACACATTAGGAAAGACAACCAATGTTTGGGTCAAAGTGGCTGAAAAGTACGCCACAGCAAAAGAAACAATAACAGAGAGAGAAAGCGGAAAGAACCAAGGGGACGTGACAGAGATAAAAACAGAGCTGGAACATGTAATTTGAAGAAGAAAGGGGAACTAGGCCACTTTGGAGGTCTGGTTGAACTGAATGAACTTCAGACAAGCACCAGGGGAATTATGTTACAGAACAGTCTGTTCAAGAGCTCAGGCTGGCATGTCACCAACACTCATTCATTCATTCATTCATGCAACAGTGACTCACAGGCCATCCTGTGCTCTGGACTATGTTCCAAAGGGTTGCAAAGGCAGGCACAAACTTGAAGGTACAATCCTATAGAGCTATGACAGAAGCGTGTAAATTCTTGTAGAGACGTGACACACATACACATAAATATCCCTAATGCCAGTGCAGCCTTTCCATGAGAAGAGCAGAACTTGAAGGAGTGAATTGCAAGAACACATTGAACATCTTGCAGTTACTTTAGATTTATAGTGAAACTGTGAACAGAGATCCTGTCTACCTCACACTCAACTGTCCCTATTCTTAACACCTCTGCCATTCGTGTAGTATGTTTGTCACGAACAAATGAAAATTCTCAATTAATGTTTATTAAGTCATGTCTACTTTCTTCACCTATCTGTAGCTTTCACCTAATGTCTTTGCCTATATTGGGATTCCCATCCAGGATATCAGGCTACATTTAGTTATGTTTCCTTGGGTGTTATAAGTGATATGATACATATTTGAAAGCAATTTTTCTTTTTCTCTTTTCTTTATTTTTTATTTTTTATTTTAAATTTAAAATTGTGTGGTACAATTCTGTAGAGTCTGGAATTAAACTTTTAGAGCCTGTCTGAAAATATTCCTTTTTCAAACACAAAATGAATATGCCCAGTCTAGTGTAATCATTGGTGAAAATCAGCGAACACGAGTCAATAGAACTAGAAAAGAACTCTTAAGAAAGAAAGAACAATTAATGCTGGAGGAAGGTCCATACAAAAGAGGGGAAGAAAAGGACTCAGCGACTGGTAGTTCTCTTGTAACCTTCCAGAAGCCAGTTTTATAAGTGGTGAGGGTAGAAGCCACGGGAGCAACAGCAACATCATAAAACAAGGCCACCAGTTTCTATTTCTCTGTTGGGAAGCTTAGTGGTAAATATAAGGAGAAGAAAGCGTGACAGGTTAAATGGATAACATTTGAAGAACAGATTTAGGGGCTGGGGTATATAGCAATTAGCCTCTAAAAGATACCCAACAATCCCCTCTTCTGATACTCACATAATTCTAAGCCTAGCGAATGACTTCTAACAAGTAGAATGGGGCAGAAATTATGGGATCTTGTGGTTTAGATTAGGTTATAAAAGACAGAGAAGATAGATTTTGCCTCTCCTTCTTTCCTTTCTTCCTTCCTTCTCCATTTACTCAATCAGCTAAAGCAAGCTGCACAATGATGAGCTGCCCCAATGGGAAGCTCGCATGGGAAGGATCTGAGAATGACCTCCAGCTTGCAGGCAGCCAGGAAGTGAGGTCTTGCAACCAACTGTAAATGAGGAACTGAGTGCTCTCAATGTTCATGTGACTGGGCTTGGTAAAGCAGTGCTGCCTGACTGAGCCTTGACATGACAAGAACCCCAGCAACTGTACCGCTTCTAGCCAAGGGCTGCGAAACAAAGGACTCACCTGGGCTGTGTGCTGATACCTGCAGCAAGCCAATAATTTGTTGTACAACAACAAATAGCTGATACTGAACGGTAATGTTTTTTGCACTTCTTATTTGTTTAGTTAAGAGAGAGAGAGAAATGGACACAAAATATTTTCACCCATTGATTCACTGCCCAAATACCTACAAGGCTTGGAATGGGCCAGGTTGAAGCCAGAAACTCAACTCAGACCTCTTTTGAGATTGGCAGGAATCCAGTCACTTGAGCCATCACCACTGCATTCCATAGTCTACTAGCAAGAAGCTGGAGTCAGGAGTTGGAACCAGGTATTAAACACAAACACTCTGATATGGGATGCAGGCATCTAAAATCAACATCTTACTCTCTAGGCTAAATAGGTGCCACAAGGATGATGAGTTAAAGAAGTTATTTGAAAGGGAGAAAGAGAGAGAGACAGACAGAGAGATTTGATCTGCTGTTTCAGTCCCCGAATGCTAACAGAAGTTGGGATTGGATCAGGTGAAAACCAGGAGCCTTGAACACAGTCTGGCTCTCCATAGTGGGTAGCAGGAGTTCAAGTTCTGGTGCCATAGTCCACTGCCTCCCAGAGCGCACATCAGCAGGAATCCAGCATTGGAAGCAACTCTAAAATTCAAACCAAGCAACTTTGAGGTGGGTTATACGCATCGCAAATGATGTCTTCACACAACACCAACTGTCCGACCTAGGGTGGTCATTTTTTTGTAGTCTGGATGGCAGTTCGGGTGTCAGAAAAACAGTGATGTGCAATTATGTTCATGAGCTTTGAAGTCCTGGTTTTATCCTTGAAAACTTCTCCATTCATCTCACACAGCAATTTGCCTTGCGTCAACTTTGACATAGAGGAACAATCCCTAGACTAAGAGTTAAGAGACCTGGATCCTGGTCCCAGCTTCTGCTCTGATAAACTATGTGACCTTAAACAGCCATTAACCTACTTGACACCATTTGCAAAACCAAGGGTTGAATACGTAACAGCATTCTCAGAAACCCAAATACACAAAGCAGAAAATCAGGTCTGAGGATCATGAGTTTCAGTTTTTAGAATCCAATCATTAGAAAAGAGAGAAAAATATATACTTCCGATTTTAATCTCCTGGACACTTCCTATCCATTGATATGATTCCTTATGGGAAATATTTTTTAAATAATGAACATTCCATGAAATAAAATCCTTGCTATTAATTTGCATATAGGGCTGAAATATTTCTATGTGGCTTTTTCCCCAAAAAAATATGAGATCTCTTTACACAGTTAGGTGGTGGGCATATTCTTCTCTAAAATAATCCTGTTCACATTCTTGAGGTGGGACTTGGTAGGAAAAAGAGCTTAGGCAGGATATCTTGCCACTTACTCATCAAGTTGTTAGGGAAGATGCGCTGACAGCAGCTAGTGAATCATGTCTGGGTCATTTCACGTCTAACTTTTCAGATCATCTCCAAGTGTTGCCACATGCACACACACAAGCACATGGACCTCACCATCAGCACTGCAGGGCAGATTGTGAAAGAATTTCCAGCGTCATTCATGAAGGGAGAGTGGGACTCTCACCTGACCTCCAGCATGCTTCGGGAATGCCATCTCTCACCACCACTTACTTATCTGATGAGAACCCCTGAGATCATTTCATCCTGTCTTACACTTTTCAAACTCAGTTTGGTCTAGCAGAAATGTCTCCATTCATATTCCCAAACCTTAAGTGATAAAAAAAAAAAGTGAATGAAAAAAGAGAGGGAAGCTTCCTTCTATTTCCACATGCAGGGATTTTGCTCACTCTGTCCAGGCACTGCGAACTCCACATTTTCATGCTTTTTCACAATAGCACTGTCAGGAAGAAAAGAGCAGCAGTTAGAGCAGCTCACTGTGTTTTAAACAACTTTCTGCAACTATATATTAAGCACTGTGCAAGCTGCTGAGAAAGAACTCAGCATCTAAGTTCTGAATGAATTGTAATTCAGTGAAACTAATCCCAAACAAGGGGTATGTGCAAAGGAGGCTGTAATTCATTCCATCTCAAGGTGGTGAAGCTGAGGAAGGTGAGTTTCAGAGGATGACTAAGAAAGAGTTTGAGGATGAGTCAGAGCAAAGCAGGTGATGAGTGAGATTTGACAGGCATTGAAGACAAAAGAAGTAGAGAGGAGCCAGAAATATGAGATTATGTGGCACACTTTGAGGTCGAAAAAAGCATGGGGTTCAAAGCTAAAGGAAAGAGGGATGCAAGGGTGGAAGTGGAAGATTGGAACCAATATACGAGGGCCTTTGATAACAGGACTATGGCTTTCACTGCTTGGATAGATAGCAGAGACACAAAGATGATTGTGATCATAGCCAAATTCATAGTTTTGAAAGGTAATTATGAGAGCAATGAAGAAGGTTGATTGAAAAAAGATATGTTTTGATACAAAAAATGAATTGCATGCTTTTTTCAAAATCTTCATATTTTTATATTTATATTCATATTGTCAATGAATCCTTTGAAGGTCACTTAAATGTAAGATATATCTCATCTTACTGCCATTCTTCGCTGTTATCTCCTTCCACACTTCACAGGAAGAGATCCTTGTGGATGGATGTCATGTCTTGTTCATCTTTTGTGTCCTAACACAGAGTAGATTGGCATAGCGTAGCCATGCCACTAATGCCACTCATGAGTGAATTATTAAGTGGAGGCTTAGAGTAGGGCAGTAACAGCAGGGATATGTAGAGAAAAGATTTTATACAAGAAATGTTATCCAAAGTAAGTTCTAAAGAATGCTGTCTGAAGAAAAAGGAATAAATCCAAAGTTTATGTATTGGGTAACCAATACAGTCTTCAACTGGAATTAAAAAAAAAATTTTTTTTTTCAGTAAGGTGCTAGAGTTGTGGCTTAGGCATTTAAGCCACCACCTTATGAGTGTCAGCTCAGTCCACTTCCGATCCAGATGCCTGTTAGTGGCCTGAACAAAGTCACTTGGACAAACGATAGCCCAAGTGTTTGGGTCCCTGCCACCTACATGGAAGACCTGGATGAAGCTCCTGAATCCTGGGTTTGGCCCGAGCCAGCCCTGGGTGCTATAGGTATCTGCAGAGTTAATCAGTACATTGAAGTGTCTCTCTCCAGCTCTCTTGCTCTCTCATTCTCCCTGTGACTCTGACTTTCAAAATAAATAAATCTTAACAACAACAAAAAATCATACCTGAAGGCTTGGACATGATTTGAAGATGGGATTCTAAATGCTGATCTGATTTTGCAATGAGATGGAATTATTGTGGGTCTTGGAATGAAATGAGTATATTTTGCATGTGTGAGTGATATAAATTATTGAGGGCTAAAAGACAGACTGCGGCAACCAGACTATAACATGTTCCAGAAGTGATTCCATTTCCTGGCATTCGCATCCTTGTGTAGCTCTCTTCTGTATTTGAGCAAATGTGTCTGTGTGAACCGTGCATGAGAGATGTGACAGTATATCACTTCTGAGATTAGGTTTCTCCACTGCGTCTATCTGAGGGACTTCCTCCTGCTCGGATCGTTCACTCAGGGGAAATCCAGTTCCCCCAGTTCCCACTTCAGGCACAATCTTTGAGAGCCTCACATGATAAGGAACTGAAGCTTCCTGTCAACAGCCATGTCAGTTACCTTGAGAAAACATTATCCAGCCCCTGGTGAACTTGGGAATCCCTGCAGCCTCTCTCAGAGGTTGACCACAATTCAATAGACTCTGAGCCAGGATTACCAAATAAGTCATTCTTGGATTCCTTACCCTCACAAACTATGATATTAGAGATGCTTGGTTTTTTAAACTGCTATTTTGTGGAGGGGGGTAATTTGTTACACAGGAATAGATAAATTACTAAGCAAGGGCCATACATAAGAATACTTCAAAAAGCTAATGAAAACAATGGAATTTAAAAACAAGTTTATTTCGGTGTAAAACATTGTGAAATCCACACATAACTTTAGCATAACACGCATTTTCTGTGAACGTATTCCAGTCCCCTTATGTTTAAAATTCTTTTGTTTTTATATTGTAGTGGTATAAATCGAAAATTAAATTATACAACATGATTAGCCATGTTATTATATACAGAACTTACTGAAGGATGGATAAATTCAAAGGCATAAATATATAAAAGAGTTCCATGAGAAAAAATATTGTACATGGCTAAAAGAAAGTAATAAATGTTGTATGGGTCAATTTTCCACTACTAGCATAAAATGCCCGAGGCAGAATACTTTAAAGAGAAAGAATTCACTTAGCTAACAACGTGAGAGACTAATAGTTCAAGACTAGGCAACCCTTTGGTTTGACACCTGGTAAGCAGAGCCGAGGGCAATGTTGGGTTTACATGATCACATCCAGAGCCAGAAAGCAGACAAGGGATTCAGGAGCCCACATTCAATCTTTTTTAAAGCAACTTCTCATAAGAACTCAAGAGGTCTCAAAGGCATGCCCACCCATGACCTAGGATTCATACACCAGTACCCGCTACTGCCTGAAGAGTCCACCATCCCCAAACAGTTTCATTCTATGCTGAAAGACTTTAACAGATGGGTATTTGGAGGTGCATTCAATATCCAAACCACAGCATGTACAAATTGTTTTTTTCACAATGTAAAATGCAATCCTTCCTTCTGAGGGTTTAGGTACTCCAATCTCTCTGACTTTTCTGGTCACAGTGCATATTGCTACTCTCTTGGGTTGATTTTGTTCACTATTTGCAGCTTTCCCCAGAAGGTGTTATCCACTGCTGATGCATTTGCCCTCTTGAAGTCTGCACCTTGGCTTTGGCCTCTCTCTCACAATTCCACGAGGCCTATCCCTACTAGGGGCCCATGCAATGGCTCCAAGTCTGCAGCACTACTCTGAAAGGCAACCCAGGCTTTCCTCTGAAATCTTGGTGGAAGTCACCCAACCCACAACCCTTGCATTCTGCATGCCTGTGAAATCATCATGGTTAGATTGACTCTAAGTTCCTCTTCTTGCATAAGCTGCATTTAAGTCTGCTTGCACCACAACTGAGATCATAGGATGCTTTGCTGATTGAACACAGGGTGGGAAAATCCTATGGTATTCTTCAGAATACTTGGTACCTTGAGACTATTTCCTGAAAGGATTTTGTTCTGGAAATTCTTTGAAATAAGTTTGCATTTCTATATCTCTGAGCCTATGATGCGAGCAGTGGGCTTACAGATTTCTGAGATGCCCTCAAGCCTTCTTTCTTATTATCCAGCCAGAATGCAATTGGTATCCTTTTATTGAAGTTAATCTCTTTAGCATTCACACCCTTCTTGACTGCACCTTTGCAAGCTTTTTCACGCCTTTTCTGATCAGGCTGTAAATTTTCTAATTCTTTCCACTCTGCTGGGTTTTGTGCCTGATTATCACTGTAAAACTGACTAAATCAGCCACTAAAGCCCATTCAACATCCTGAATGCTTTGCTGCCAGAAAATATCTACCATATTAACTTGTCCATCATCTTTAAGTTCAGACTGCCACAAAGTCTCAGATCATGGGTACAGTCCAACCAGGCTCTTTGACACAGTGTCACAGGATGGCTTTTAATCCAATTCCCAATAGCATCCTCATCTCCGTCTAAAGCCTTATCAGCATGAGCGTAACTCCCCACACTTCTACCAACATTGTGGTTCTTTGGACCTTCACCAATATCACCTGTGATGCTCCACTTACAGCTTTCTACACATTCTAGAGGCTTCTCCAAACTTACAGTCTCTTCCACTAACTAGTTCCAAAGGCTTCTCCACATCTTCAGGAATAATTGTATGAGTGTAAGTATGTTAACTACTATGTTCTGGCTCTGATAGAGATAAGAACTTGGGATCAACTGGCTAATCCTCCACCTCCAAGCCCAGCATCCCATACAGGTGCCAGTTTGTTTCCCAGCTGCTCCATTTCCCATCGACCTCCCTATAAATGGCCTGGAACCACAGTAGAGGATATCACAAGACTTTGGAACTCTGCTCCCATTTGAGAAACCAGGAAAAAAGCTCCTGGCTCCTGTCTTAAGATCTTTTCAGTTCCAGTCATCGTGGCCATTTGAGAGTGATCTCTGACTCTCCTCTCTGTAAATCTTCATTTCTAGTAATAAAAAAGAACCTTTTTGAAAAAGAGAGAGAGAGAAGTAAGAACTCAAAGCAGTGACATACATACAGTGCACAAGTGAGTAGGATTTACTTAAAAGAGAGAGGGAGTGGATAAAGAATCATGCAAGTGTGTGGTCAATCCACATGGAGAGATCACCATCATGAGTGACTCAGAGTTGCCTAAGGAAGAAGAGCCTAAGAGGAGACCAGAGAAGGACCACAAGCAAGGTTCAGAAGCCAAAGGTTAAGAGACCAAAAATCAAAACGATGTGTCCACATGTTTAGTAGGGACAGTGTCCTGATTAAATACACGCATCTGGTGAAGTTCAGCACGTGTGGGGTTTCCTGGGAGGTTCATGATGCCTTCATGTGGAGTTAAACTTCCATGTGATCATCATAGCATCTCATTCTTCATGATCCCAGATGAGACGCAGATGTATTGAGGGAAAATGAATATACTGGATAGACAGGTGAGGGGTGTCGTTACAGTGCAGGGCTGCACAGAAACTGAGTCCAGCTCAGCTAGCTACCTGCACTTCCAACTATCCTAGCTACAATCACACCTTCACTCTTGAAACTAATATTGCAGGGCTACTCCGCTTCCTCTACCATCACAAAACACCTGAAGTATCATGGATTTCAAGAGAAAAGATTTATTTAGGTCACAATTTTGGAGGTTCAGTGTTCAAGATGAGGGCAGCAGATATCAGCCGAAGGAGAGTAGGTAAGGCAGTCACATCTTGAGGCAGGGAATGGAGACTCCTCAGGCTCAAACTTGGACTTCTCTAACAATCCTTTGGTGATGGTTCAAAAAGGTCTCATGAAAACCACCTTCTGAGGACATGGCCCCAGCAACTCAAAGACAAATCCCACTCAGTCTCATGTCCTGCGGCTCCCTCCATATCCCAACCACCACACTGAGACTCAAGCCATTAACACAGAGATCTTTTGGAACCACTTACCATATGAAACACTCAATTATAAGGCTTTTGAAGGACACTGTAGAAGAAAGTCTTTGCATGTAAGCTCCTTAAAAAGGATTTAGAAAGGTATAGGCATAAAAAACAAATATTGATAAACCAGTTTTAGAAAAATTTGGAACTTCTGCTCATACAAAGAAAATGAAAAGTGAAACAGAAAAATATCCACAATATCTGATAATATATTAAGCATATATTTTAATATACTTACAATAATAAAAAGAACACTATTTTGCTGTAATTGATCAAAAAACATGAACATGCATTTGGAAAATTATGATGCATAAATAGATCAGCTTGCACATGGAAAGTTACTCAGGATCATTTCAGAAAAATTAAAATAAAACCACAATAATGGAGCAGGTATTGTGGCACAACAAGTTAAGCCTTAACCTATGATGGCTGGATCCCATATGGGCACAAGTTTGAGGACCAGCTTCTCTGTTCCATATCCAGCTCACTGCTGATGCACCTGAAAAGAAGAGAAAAGGATGCCCCAAATGCTTGGGCTCCTGTCACTCATGTGGAAGACCCAGAAGAAGCTCTGCATTCCTGGCTTTTAGCTTGGTCAAACCCCAACTATTGTGTCACTTGGGGTGTGAGTCAAAGGATAGAAGATCTCTCTCTCTCTCTCTTTCCCCATCTCTTGCTCTCTCTGATCTTTCTTCATCTCTTAAACTGTCTTCCAAATAAATACAAATAAATCTTTTTAAAATGCAAGAAGTTAATAAAATATTGCTACACTCATTGAAAGACTAAAGCTAAAAATAATGACATATCAAGCACAGTTAGAATGTATAACAAATACAGTTTCAGATATTGCTAGTGGAGTGTCATATCATTTTGGAATTTCAGTAGCCACTGATTAAGTATAAATCTATTGGGCTTGGCAGTGTGGCCTAGTGGCTAAGGTCCTCGCCTTGATCCCATATGGCCGCTGGTTCTGATCCCGGCAGCTCCACTTCCTCTCTGTCTCTCCTCCTCTCAGTATATCTGACTTTGTAATAAAAATAAAATAAATCTTTAAAATATATATATATAAATCTACTTATGATGTAGTAATTCTATTTACAGGTATTTATCCAAGAGAAATGAAAAAATAAGTCCACACAAATGATTTTCAAAAAGCTTTACTCACATTATTCTAGAACTAGAAACAACCCAAATTTTCATCAATAGAAAAACAGAAAACTGTGATCTATCCATGCAATGGAACACCACTCAGCAATAGAAAAGAAAAGGCAGATACACATAGCAAAATAGGTGAACTTCCAGGTATACACTAGTTAAAGAAGCCACACTCCACAGTCTAACTTCATGATTCCATTTATATGACCACCACTTGAATATGCAAAGCTAATTCACGGCAAAAGAAACCAGAACAATGGTCAACTTTGTTGGGACATGGGAACAGGGATTTGCTACAACATAGAAAAGGCATTATTTAAAGATAATAGGAAGGTTCTACATCTTGGCTTACATGAGTAAAAGTCTATCAAACTGCTTCATACACTACATTTTACTGTTTGTAAATTAAGCCTCAACTTAAAAGGAACATGCTATTTACAAACCCATTAAAAATAGCCAGAAATTATTCTGACAAAAAATATGCAAGACTTTCATAGAAAAATACAATCAATCATTGAGAAAAACTGGATAATATTTAAGTAAGTGTAATAATAGTCCACGTGTGTGGCTTAGACAAATTTCTGCAACTAATCTATAAATTCAACAGTTTCAGTAAGATTGGTTTTGGTAGAACTCAAATGAATTCTAAGATATTTGTAGAAAGATGGGGCTCAGCAAGTTAAGTCACCACTTGGGATGCCTGAATCCCATCTTGGAGTACGAGGGATACAGTGCTGTCTCTGCTTCTGATCCATCATCCTCCTAAAGAACTTGAGACACAGAAGATGATGACTCAAGAACTTGGATTCCTTTCATTCATATGGAAGAACAAGATGAAGTCTCCAGCCCATGGCCTCTGCCTAGCCCAGTCCTAGCTGGTGAAGGCATGGGGATTGAACAGAGTAGACAAGCTCTGTGTCTGTCATTGTCTCCTCTCCATATCCCTCTGACACTCTGCCTTTCAAGTAAATTGGTCATTTTTAAAAAATAAGATACATATAGAAATAAAAATATTTTAAAAAGAGAGAAAACACTGTATTTCTTCAAAACCCTCAGCTATGAAGAGAGAGGGATTTGTAAAAGGATAAACAAACAGACCAGTGGATAAAAGTGCACTTGCGGAAATGAAATCCAGCAACACTTGACTTAAGATAAAAGTGGCTTAGGGCCCGGCGGCGTGGCCTAGCGGCTAAAGTCCTGGCCTTGAACACGCCAGGATCCCATATGGGCGCTGGTTCTAATCCCGGCAGCTCCACTTCCCATCCAGCTCCCTGCTTGTGGCCTGGGAAAGCAGTCTAGGACGGCCCAAAGCTTTGGGACCCTGCACCCGCGTGGGAGACCTGAAAGAAGTTCCTGGTTCCCGGCACCGGATCGGCGAGCATGGGCCCATTGCGGCTCACTTGGGGAGTGAATCATCGGACGGAAGATCTTCCTCTCTGTCTCTCCTCCTTTCTGTATATCCGGCTTTCCAATAATAACAAATCTTTAAAAAAAAAAAAAAAAGATAAAAGTGGCTTATGGCAGCAACAGACTCGAATCAGTATTAGAAATAGCAAAACTACAAAGGCATATAGGGGGAATCAGGAGCAATCCTAACAACCTCTTAACAGGAGGTCATACACATAGAGCAGGGGGGACCCCAGAGTGGAACAGGGGTACAGGAGAAGGCTTGTATCCCAACCCTGAAGACTCCCAGATCCTCACAAAGGACTATCAGTACGAGCACGGAGGACTGCATCCCTACTGCCGAAAAGACCATGGGGAAATGGAGTGCCTTCGGAGGCCAAGAACTCTGAAGTCACCCACCCCCGTTTGGATCTACCACGTGGGATGGAAGAAGCCCAATTCCTGCCTTGCAGGATCCAGGGTCATCGGAATGACAACCAGGATCCCTGAGCGGTCCGCAGAAACAGAAGAACAGTAAACTTCCTTTGGGACTAGGGAGAGGAGCTTTCTCTGGTCCTTGCCTGCTTCCAACTTTGGGTCCCCACCCTCTCTCGTAATGACCATCAGGAGCGCTCCAGAAACCCCTCAAAACAAACAAACAAATGAATAAACAAACTAGAATAGACAGAGAATAACAAGGAAAGCTTAGAAACAGACAGGAAATGGTCAGCAGGGATGCACTTACAACTCACTGGGTGGGACACAAAGATTAGTCACTCCTCACTGGGGTATTGAAGATTTCTCTGCACACCCCTCCTATAACCATTCACCTAAACTGTTGACAGATGTCTTGTTATAGAGTTAGATTACCAAAAAAAAAATAACCAGGTTCAGAGAAACCATGCTTCAATGCTATAAAATGCTAAATACTAAAACTAAAATAGACATGAGACAGTTGAATAGCAATCTATAGCCATTTTAAGGTGTATAGAACACGGTTGAATATAAACCAAAATGGAAATATCTATGAAGAAGTCACAGGTTGTGGTTGAGAACCTGCATTTTCCTATTAACATATTGGTTAATCAATACCATGTCAATTAATGCCATAATGCCGTAATGGTTGTAAATATTATGTTGGGGCTTTTAATTGATTGGGATGATACTCTGCTGGCTCTACCTTCAGACCAGAGATGGTCTCACCAAGAAACTATTGAATTTACCAGGACAATAAGATGCTGGACTGTATGCTTGGTAAATACCTCCAATAAAAGAATCTCAACTGAATTTGAACTATGGAAACACAATAAGGTGGAGCAATCCACCAATGGGGGGAGGGTTTGGGGAGAGGTGGGGGGAATCCCAGTGCATATGAAAATGTACCACATAATGCAATGTAATTAATAAAAAAAAAAGTGGCTTATGGCAAAGGTGGAACAGCAGAGCAGTGGAAAAAGTATGGTATTTTAACAGCCTAAATAGAAAAAAAGTAAACTTAATTCTTATCTCACATTATATACAAAATCAATTTTCAGAATACAAAGAGAATACTCATCAATAAAGCAATATTTTCATGACTGTAAAGGAGAATGTGTTTATTTATCAGAAGACAGCAACTATAAAGAAAAATATTGGAGTTGATATTGAAGTGCAATGGGTTAAACCATTGCTTACACAGCCACGTCCCATATTGGAGTGCTAGTTCAAGTCCTAGCTGGTCTGCTCATGATCCAGTATCCTGCTAATGTGTTTAGAAAGAAAATCAAAGGTAACCCAATGGAAGAATCAAGAATGCAAAATAGGGTAAGGACATGCTTAAACAGATGGAAAATCATTAACCATGGTGAATCAGAGAGGGCATATTCCAGGAGTAATGAGGACAGGCCAAAAACAGAGGGACTTTTGGAGACTGACAGACACAGGAAAGCAGCAGAGAGAGCTGTGTGGTGTTGCAGTGAACAGATACTCCAGTGGCAGTCAGGAAGCGGCAATGTGAGCTCCATCAGGAGCCAGAGCTCCACAAGCACCAGGTGGGAAGAAAATTCACTGGAAGCTTGGAAGGTGAATCCAGGCAAAGAGCAACTCATCCTGATGATTTGTTTGATTTAACCAGGAGCAGAGAGAGAACAGCAGATTCCAAACAAGCTATGAGGGAATTTCACAGTCCAGACCCCCGACCAGAGCCACACAAGACACCATTTTGTGTACGGAGGCAAAGGTTTTGGGAGGGGACTGTGCATGCACTAAGTTAGGCACAAATTCATTTCTGACTCAAAGCATTGCACCAATGTGGCATCCTACAAGTTCCACCCAAAATAGGTCTGGATAACTCCCAGACCTAATGACCAGCAGATCCAGAACTCCAACGGTGGCACATAAGGTGCCATTTTGTTGTACAGCGTGCAAAGTTTGACATTGGAGGGACAACAGTGAGCTGCACATATGCTGAGCCAGGACCAAACTCACTTCCAGTTCAGTACACTGCACTGGTCCCACTGGGAAAATAATACCAATTTAGGCATCCTATGATTCAAAATAGGTCCAGGTTGCCATCAGATCTATTGGTCAGCAGAGTCCAGCAAGATCAGTGCCACCAACAACCTAGCTATCTAGGACACCTGGAAACTGCTTGAACTGGAAGTGAAACAATGGTGCAGCCACAGCACAGGATCACAGTAGGTGGAGAGTGGTGAGCCAGGAGCTGGGGCAATCACATCATAGTGGAAGTCTAACACTAGAGTCCAGACTAGGACCTCACTGGAAAAGTGTCATAAGTGACTGCAAACAAAGAACTGGGTACCAACTGCAATAAGTAAAATCGAAGTGCAGATATGTGGGTGACACAGCCTAGAAACCTGCCCTAAGGAGAAGAATCTGCTAACCAGAAATACAATGGCCAAGAGCAAAAGAAGGGACAGAGGCACAATGAATATTACTGAAGAGTTCCCTGCAAAGGAGCAAAGGCCTTTGCCAACCACCCTCAGAGTTGACTGAGGAATATATTAAGGAAATGGGGGATACAGAATTCAGAAAACTCATTATAAAACTTCTTATCATCAACAAGAAGCACATACAGAAATTTAAGAAATATGTCACACAGGAAATAGCAACACTGAAACAAAATCAAGCCGAATTACTGGAAATGAAGAATGCAATAGAGCAAATTAAAGATTCAGTGGAAAATGCCCATAGTAGAATGAATGAGGCAGAAGAAAGAATCTCAAAATTGGAAGGTATTTCTTGTCACAACAGGAAAACAATCAAAAAACTAGCAGCAAAGCTGAGTCAAGCTAAAAAAAAAAAAAAAGCATTCAAGAATTCAATTAATTAAAAAGCATTCAACTATTAAAAGGCCAAATAGAAGAGTTATGGGAGTTCCAGAAGGTACAGAAAGAAGCTGGGCTTAAAGTTGTATTCAATGAAATAGTAAGTGAAAACTTTCCTAATCTGGAGAAAGAATTAGAAAACAACACACAGGAGGGGCACAGAACTCCCAACAAGTTTGACCAATCTTCGACAAGACACATGATAATCAAACTCTCTTCAGCCAAACATAAGGAAAAGATCCTTAAATATGCTTGTGAAAAAAAGTCAATTGACATGCAAAGGAATGGCAATTAAATTCTCAGCTGACCTCTCGCAGGAAATTCTACAGGCCAGAAGAGAATAGAGCAACATATTCCAGCCTCTAAAAGCAAAAAATTGTTGGCCCAGAGTAATGCACCCAGCAAAGCTTTCCTTTGTCTTTGAAAATGAAATAAAATTCTTCCACAAAGAAGAGCTCAAAGAATATGCCTCTTTCACATCTGCTCTACAAATTATACTTAAAGATGTTTTCTTGAAAGAGAAAAAGAATAGCACCCACCAAAACCAAAGGCAAATGTGAGGAATATCCCAGTAAAATCACAACAGAGAACTAAATCAAACAATGAATAACTCATTGCTACAGTGACAGGACCAAGTTACCACCCATTCGTATTAACCCTGAATGTAAATAGACTGGATTTCAAAAAGCAAAACCCGTCTATCTGTGGCCTACAGGAGACACATCTTAGCAACAAAGATCAGTAGAAACTGTATCTCATGGATTTTGATGTTCTTATTTTTATTTTCATTTCTTTAAAACATTTTATTTCATTTTTTCTCATGTTAAATTCTTCACTGACTCATAGATCATACAGTGGCATCATTTTCTTCAAGAAGGTTCTTGATTTCTTTTTCATTTCTTTAGTGACTCATTAGTGATTCAGTAGCATGTTATTTAACATCAATGTTGTTGTTGATTTCTTCTTTTTCTTCCTGTTGATGATTTTGTTTTGTGGTTTTTCATTTAAGTGAATCATAGTAACTGTGTAATGCAGACTATCATATCTAGTAACATGTTATTTAACTTCTTGGCATTACAAATTTCTATTTTTCTTCCTGTCGTTCATTTTGTATTGTGGCTTTTCATTTAAGAGGATGTATAGTATCTGTGTAATGGAGACTATAATATCCAGATGTGAGGATACAATGCAGTATGTATCTCTACTTCCAGATCAAAGATGGACTCCCAAAGAAACTGCTAAATATATCTTGACAATAGAATTCTGGATTCTACCATCTTCCATGCTTGCAAAAATGGACTTATGAATTCGTGAAGAATTGTACTATTGTAATAATATAGGCAAAATCAGTGAGGGGATAGGGGACTTGGGGAGGGGATAAGGGAAATCCCAGAGCCAATGGAAATATAACATAAAATAATAATAATAGCAAATGAAAAATAAAATCAAATAAGAAAACAACAAAAAAGAAAGGTAGCCCAAATACTTGGGTCCTAGCCACTCAAATGGAAGGCCCAGATGGAGTTCCTGGTTTCAGCCTGGCCCATTATTGGCTTTTACAGGCAACTGGGGAATAAACCAATGAATCAAAGATCTCTCTTTGTGTTTATCTCTCTTTAAAATAAGTAAATAAATACCTTTTGAAAATGAAAAATACTGATAAAATGGAGTATATTAAATTAAGAATTTTCTTTACCATAATTAGGAATGTGCAAATTCAAGCCACAAAATGGGGAAAAAAAGTTTATGTAACTGAGAGTTTACATTCATAATACAAGAATCCTAGAAAAATGGAATGAAATGGTAAGCTTATTCTGGTACTAAAAATGTTAAAATCAATGCTTCTAAGATTCTTCAAAAAATTCAAAGAATTATGGAAAATACATACATGGATGTCAAAAAAGTGTCATAACAAAATAAACTCATCTTAATTTCATTTTCAAGTGATAGCACCATTATATGGGAAGAAACCCTAGAAATAACAGAAAAAATGATAGCCCCACTAGAAATGTGTGATTCCTAGAGGCACTTCAATAAAGTGTGAATGTGTGCCCCCAAAATTCATAAGTTTGAATGTAAGCCCCCATGTGATGATAATTAGGAGACGAGGCCTATGCTGTATAAGGTAGTTTAGTCAATCTAGTTGTGAAGGCTCTGCCTTCATGAATGAGATTAGAACTCTTACAGAAGGACTCGAGGGCCCTTGCTAGGCCGTTTGGCCCTGCTATCTCCTACCAAAGAGGACAACATTTATTCCTTTCAGAGGATGTAGGAAAAAAGCCCCATCTGGGAATTGAAAATGAGTGTTTTTCAGGTACCCAATCTGCCTATGCCATGATCTTGGATGTCGCCTTTCCCTTGAATTAGCAGCCTACAGAGCTGTGAGAAATAAATGTCTGTTAGTTATGAATTGTCGAGTCTAAGCAGTAGGAAGAAAGTGTAATACCCAAATGAGCAGCAGAGAAGTTTTTTAACCACATTAGTCATGAAGGATATACAAAATAATACCACAAAGAGATAGCCAGTCCTGTATTTCCAGCAGCATGACTAAAAAAAATTTTTTAAATCTAAAAATATTTAATACAGTAAACTTTTGAAGCAATGGTATTTGTCATGCCATGCTGGTACAGCCGCTTTGAAATAGTGAAGTATTACAGATTACACATTTAGCCTGGTGGTTGAGATGCCCACATCCTGTGTTGCAATACACTAGTCTGATTCCCAACTCCAGCTCCTGACTCCAGCTTCCTGGACATACAGACCCGGGATGGCAGCAGAGATTACTCAACTGAGAGTTCCTGCCACCCACACAGAAAGATCTGGATTGAGTTCTGGCTCTTGGCTTTGGCCTAGCCCAGTCATTATGAGCATTTGGAAAGTAAGCCAATGGTTGGGAGTTCTCCCTGCATATCTCTCTATCTATAGAATTCTCTTCCTTCTAAACAAATTTTACAATGTGAAGATATCCATACCCTATAACGCAGGCATATAGCAACAGGAAGGCATACATGCGAACATCAAAAAAACATTGCTAAGAAAGTTCCTAGTATCTTTATTTGTAATAAATGGAAATGAAAGCAACAAAAATGTCCATAGATATTAAAAAATAAATTATATATGAACAACAAATACTATACAATCAAAATGTATACACTACAAATACATTTTACCATATGAATGAGTGATAGAAATGAAACTTGACAGAAAAACACACTGTAAAATCTGAGTTCAATTGTTAAAAACAGGTGAAATCAAACTGCAGCATTAGACATTAAATAATGGCTGATTTTGAGGAAATGTGTAGTTTGTAGATTAAGGAGTTGGCTTCGAACTCCTGGTTGGTATTTGTTGTGTTTCTTCATTTGAGCTAGGGTTCAACAGTGTTTGCTGTAATTTACTGAGCATATTATTCTTCTTAATTAAAAAGTTATACCAAATGAAGTAGTAATGCCTGTTATGTTGTAAGCACTCAATGTAAAGTTCCTGCTGCTCTTCTCCTAGCACCTCTCCTATTACTGAGCTCGTTAAATAGACTTTCTTCTCCCAAAGCACAGTTGTTCTCCATGGAAAATTACAAGCTGTCACACACAAATGCTAATCTTGCGGTCCCATTCCCTCTGGGACCAAGGTTATCCACGAAGAACAAAAGGGTGTTTCTTTGCATCAGCACACTCAGACTAAGGAAAGATTCATGCTTGAACAGCTGGAGATTGGGTGCTATTGAAGAGTCTGGGTTCTACCAGGACATTCTGGGGGAAGCACTACAACTTCCAGGCGTAGGCTGTCTCAACGACAGAATGAAAGGAATTACGCTACCTCCCAGGATTCAGTGAGGGAACTAGTCACTACTAGTCAGTCCACTACAGCTTCTTAACAAAACTAACATCTTCCGTTCCACTCCAATGCTCTCTAAGAAAGCTCAATAACCCAAATGCACAGTTCCTGAACCAAATTCTCCTGGAAATCTGGAATTTCAAGCATTCCATCTCTTTGTTGGATCGTGTCTCTGACTTTGGATAGTCTCCTGTAATTTAAAGATTTAAAGGTAGAGATGTGTGCGTGTGCGTGTGTGTGTGTGTGTGTGTGTGTGTGTTTTATGGGAACTGACTTCTCTATATGTCAGCCATAGCCTTCACTGGGCTGAAGATTTTCACAGATACTTTCCTTTTCCCTTCCTGGGACCCACAGAAGAATTTAGAGATCCAGGTTACTTTCCCTGGGGATAATGTATTCAGCCTGAGCCCTGCATGAAGTCATGGCCTTCAAGGAGCAGCAATACCAGACTTGACATAAATGCAGTGATCCCAAGAGAAAGAGCAAGTTCCAGCCTGTGTGACAAAGTGGAGTTCTCCATGCATGGAGGAAGAAACAAAGAATTTTAGAAATCCCACATCCAGCTGACTCATGGGCTATCCCATTTTCATATGCTCAAAGAATCACCCAGCTGCCTCTCATCCAAGGTTTCTTACCCACCATTCTCACACATGCATATATGTGCGCACACACACACACGCGCACACACACACATACACAAATACCAGAGCCTTTCAGCAGCTTAACCAACACTGGCTAAAAGTCCTTGGCAGTGTGACTGGCAGTGTGATAGCAATCACCATGGTTTTCCCAAGCTCTCTGGAAACAACACTGTGTTGGGTAACGCCATCCTCTGGAGCAACCGCGAAGATGTGTTCACATTCCTCCGCCTTTTGAACCCAGTTCTGCAGCTGGTGCAACCATATGAAGGGTAGCTTAGTCCTATGAGCAAAGTGTAGTTGCCACTTTCCCTATGAGCCACCAATTCCATTTTTAGATTCACATATCAGAAGTGTTTTACACCATACTTAAGCAGAAAGGGTCTTGTGAAACATTATCGTAATAGCAAAAAGAAAAGAAACCTGGAACAAATTAAATATGCCCCAGCATGTGGACATAGACACACAAATTACGGTATAATCTTGCAATGAGTAGTTGCTAAAATGAACGAACTAAATCTGACTTGTTAGCATGGATAAGTCTCAAAGTTAAGCAGGAAAAAAAAGCAAGTTGCAAAATGTATATACAGCAGGATACCATTTATTTACATTTAGGCATATAAGACAGTTTCTACATTTTATGAATATACAGCAAAATTACAAGAAAATTATATCAGGAAAATGCTTGCTTCTAAGAAGGAAGGATGATAGTATCCAGAAAGATGGCTATAGTTGAGTCTCTAACACTTTATTTCTTTAAGTGTCTGAAGCAAATATGATAAAAGCTCCACAACTTCTTAAATCCGGTGGTGGGAACATTGAGTCTCTATTACATTATTATTGTGTACTTCTCTGTGTTGAAACTGTTTTCCAACTTGAAAAAATGTTGCAGTGAATTATATCTCTTGAAACATTCTCCAGGCTCCTGCCTCCCTCACAAAGGATAAATTGTCTAACTCTGCCAGATTTCCCTCCTTCTTCAAGATGCAAATGGAAATTTATGGTAAACAAAAGTTGGCAGTAAGGTCACCACCTCTCCTCCAGCCAGTTCCTGACACAGACACATCTCTGACCCTCAGCAGAGCCCTTCCATCCTGATCTGTCCCTGGGAAGCTAACCTGGGGGACAAAAAGTTCCTTGCCCTTTGGCTTCTGGTTGGGCTTGGCAAGTAGGAGGTAGAGGCTGCTGTGAAGGTCAGAAAAAAAGAGAAAGGACAGAGCACTTCTTAGGCTTCCTGCCCGCTGCAGGTTAGAAATGGCAGCCCTGCATTATGAAAAACCAAGTCGGCTGAGGGGAAGGCTTCTCCTGGGTTCTCTTGCGGCTATTTCTGGGTTGCATTAATCCCTCCTCTGCCTCACTTCCTCAGGTTTTGCGCCCCCACACTGTCAACAGATTCAAGTACTTTGTCATCTCTTGCTAGGCTTCCTTTGTTTTGATTATTTACAAATGGCACCCTCATTCCACACTCCATAGCTTCTTCCATGCACTTGTGCAGGCTATCGTCTAATGGTACCCTGATCTCAAAGGTAAAAGAGAGCAAGTGAAGTGACCTGGGAGCTGACAGCGTGGTGGAGTGAGTTCAGCAATGTGACGCCAGCATTCTATAGTGCCAGTTCAAGTTACAGCAACTCCACATCCAATCCAACTTCCTGTTAAGGCACCTGGGAAAGCAATAGAAAATGACAAAGTATCTGTGTTCCTGCCACCTACATAAGAGACACAAAAGGAGTTCCAGGCTCCTGGTTTCCACCTGGTACAGCTCCACCTATTGTGGCCATTTGGGGAATAACCAGCAAGTGGAAGATCTCTCTGTTTCTCTGTAACTCTAATTTTCAAATAAATTAGTTTTTTTAAGTCATACCTGAGAAAGCCTGGACAGATGAGTATAGCTCTGTTAATAGACCAAAGGGATATGGCAAAAACTAAAGGAATGGCAAGAGAGGCAAGACTGGAACCAACACTGCTTTGTAGCAGATAAAGCCGCCAATAATACTGGCAATCTCAATGGATGCCAGTTTGTGTCTTAGCTGTTCTCCTTCACACCCAGCTCCCTACTAATTACCTAAGAAAACAACAGAAAATGGAACAAAGTTGGGCCGTGTGGGAGACCCAGATGAAGCTCCTGGCTCCTGACTTCAGCCTGGTCCAGCCATGGCCATAGAGGCCCTTTGGGGAGTGAACCAACAGGTTGAAGATCTCTTTCTCTCTCTCTCTTACACTTTACCTCTCAAATAAATGCTCTTCAAAACAAGAAGAATGAAAGACTGAGGGAATAACTTCAACAAAGGCTGTTATATGAAGATGACCGTATGAAACTGCCAATAATAGACTATTTTAACCTGCAGTTATTTGTGGCTAAACCTAATAGTAGCATTCAGACCATTAAGGTATTAAATAATAGCTTACCAAAGCAGTAAGTATCAAAATGACCCCACCCCTATAGAACAGATATCAGGAAAGAAGGACAGAATTAATCAAAGATCAGGAAGGTTTGTTTTCCAGAATCGAAGTGTGTCCTCTATAGTTTATTTCATAACAAAAAAAAGATTTGTTTGTTTATTTGAAAGGCAAAGTTATATAGAGAGACAGAGATTTTCCATCCACTGGTTCACTCATCAAATGGCTGAAACTGGACCAGGCTGAGACCACTAGCCAGAGATTCCATCGTGGTCTTCCATGTGGGTGACAAGCACCCAAGCACTTGGGCCATCTTCCACTTCTTTCTCAGGCATATTACCTCGGTGAAGTTCCAGTTGGATATCTCAATAATGTAAAGGTTCCAGAGGAAATAAGCTTTGGAGGATACCAATGACATGCTTCTGTGGAAGGCAGGTGAAGTTCAAGTCCCAATAGAAGTGAATCCTGGTGGAGGTGAAGGAGAGAGAACATTGCATGAAAGAAAAGGAAGTTGAAATCAAACTAGCTTGGCTGGAAGAGAATGCACACAGAGTATCATTTCCTTTTATTAATCTTATCCTGGAACCCAAATTAATCTTTTCTTAGACTTGCTAGACTGACCAAATTTATTATTCTTTATGACAATAAGTCTTCCCAGGTTCAGAAAGGAGTTAAAGATGTGTGATTTATGTTTTCTGAGATGATTCCCAGACCCATAGTGTTGCTCCTCTGAACTAATATTTTGTCATTTAATAAGCCAGAGAAATTAGGTCATGTACTCAACATTAGCCAATTTGAAAAGGAAAAAACTCTAAGTAATATTTAAAATGCAAGTTGTTTTGATCTCATAATTTCTCTTATGACAGAGTTAACACGCACTCTGGAACCAGATCCCAGAAGCCTGTGTTCTGAGACAGAACAAGATCCCTGCATAGTGTGGCACCCTCTCCTTGGGGCTCAGGGCCTTCTGAAGCTCTGAGAGTAAGGAGCAAGATGAACTCCTCTGGGAGCATGTGCATCTGCTCCAGGCTGGAATCTGGTAGATGCACCCATCTAGGGGGCATCCAGCTTCATGAGCACCATTCCTAAGAGAGCCCTGCAGATGAAAGCCCTGCAGGAGCCCTGCCTCTCCACCTGCTGACTCAGTGCAAATTGGTCAGTCCATTGTGGCACTTACTGTCTCAAGAACCCTAACTGCCATGGAAGTTATAAAAGTGCTTATTTCAGGATTAAGTCATCAATCATCACCCCAACTTTTAAGCCCTTGAGCAGAGCTGGAAAATTACCAAAAATCAATAGAGTATTCAAACAACTTCTCCCCAGGAGGCAATGTGGTGATAATCTGACTATTAATCCTCACCTTAGTTACACATGAGAAAACAGGTGAAGAAGTGGTCAGGGACTTGTCCAAGCTCCTGTAAGTAGAGAATGCAGAATGGCACCTGACTGCGAGTCTATCACTGTTGACAGTGACTCCTGGATTCCCCTGCTGCACGTGGGTCACAATCTCCTATTGCCTAGAAAGTTCTTCTCCATCATCTTATTCAAATCATCTACTTCCCTTGTTCAGTTAACTCTGCTTTATGACTTCGTATTTGTCATCCTAAAAAATTACTATTTATATCTTCAAGCAGTTCAGTTCAGTGTCATCCAAAACACATTTGTGACGACCTGTAAGTGACAGGTCTTCTGCACATATTAAGCATTTAGTCGACATTTATTAAACTGAGCCAAATATGGGAGGCTGTTCTAGCCTCAGATAGGGACAGAAAGTGAGTGCCAGCAGGAAAAGAAGAAATACAGCCATAGTAGTACATTAGTTATGATGTAATTTAGTCCTGAAAAAAGATCGTGGTGGTGATGATAGTAATGAAAAGCATAGAAAGAATGTGAAATGCATTTTAGAGTAAAATTGTGTGTTGGGGGAAGAGAGAGAGGGAAGGATGACAGTAGTACTGTATTTTTACACCTCAAATGTGGGGTACCAATTAGGCATGCATTCAAAGAAACCCCTCAAATGGAGAAGTCCACAGCTGCTACTCAAGACTATACTTCCAGGGATCATTTCTACAGTTTGTGACTACGGAAGTTTCTCTGATTATGTAGAGCACAGCTGCTACTCAGGCAAGTCAAGGTCAGAGGTTTATAACAACTGGATGGCTTAAGCATTTGGAGTTAGAAAATGCCCCACTAGAATTAAGCATAACTCTGCTAAAACTCATCCAAGGCTCTGTAATGGCTGAACCAGAACAAGGTTTAGAAAATTCAATTGGAATAGGTGGGACAAAACAGCAATGATAGCAGCTCCCATGGGGGTAAAACCAGGTCCCTTACTCTCTTGCTTAGCCAGCATTCTTCCCACCCATCGTTCCAAAAACACCATCTCCTCCAGGGACTCCTGCTGCTTCTACAAGACGGAAAGAACTGGCATCCTGCCTCTTTGCCTAGATTTTTGTGCATCAGTCCATGTGTCTACCAATCAATTGCACAGCCACCTGATGATGATCACTTTCCAATGGTGTTGATGACTGTTTCATGTCCCCTCTACTGGTTATGCATTCTCCCTTAACTGTGACCCTCCTCAGCACCCACTCTCAACACTCTCCCCCTCCATTTTCCTCAAAACTATCAACCCATTTCTTGGCAAGCTCTGCAAACACTGAGTTTCATAAAGCAAACATTAAAAACTAATTTGTGTCACAAAAGAAAAACTTGCTTAAAATAGACTTTGGCCTGGCAAAAATTCTGGGTATGTTAGAACTGCTCCCTAAATGTGGCAAAACGTCTCTATTTGATAAACCCCTAACTCCATTTCATTTTTAAATATTTGTAAAAGTTCAACTAGAACTTGCAACAATGACTGGGTATGAGGATGATTAAAATAGAAGCAAGGAAATTGGATAAAAACAGCAGACCACTAAGGCCACCCAAGTGGGAAAGTCAAACCACAGAGGAGTAAGGAACTCCAGGGATAGAGCCCTCTGGGGGAAACCTTCAGCTTCCTCATTTCCAGAGCAAACACATAGTCATTCAGTGGTCGGTGGTTTAGCTTATCATCAAAGGGATGTGCTCAGCCCAAATGCTACAAGGGCAGGGGCTTTGTCTGCTCAACACGCAAATAGCATCACAATTTATCACAAGCAAACATCAGTTGGTGGAACTCATCAGACATCATCTCCTGGATTATCCACTCCCACAGTAACTTCTCCAAAGTCAGTATCCCATAACTGGAAACAATTGTGAGGGCATTATGGGGATGAACTTGAAATCTGAAATTCTCATGGTAAATTCGGAACAAGCCTATTCCTGAGGACTCAGCATCTCTTGTCTGATTGATTACATCTTCTCTATCACAGACTCAATTTGAGTGGTTCGAGTCATTTTCAACCCTTCCTTGGCTCAGAACATAGATGAAGATAAGAAGTTCCTGCAGAGCTTTTCCCACCACTGCAGCTAACAAGAGTGTCTCAACTTCTAAGGCAGCCCCTCTAGCAAGAGAGCAAGCCAGACCCCCAGCACACCCAGTGACAGGAACTTAGCTGACAAATGTTTCTCATCTGAACCCAATCAGTCTATAGGCCTTCTACAGAGCTATGAATGTATTCCATATGCTCTCTCCCCTCTGAAATGCTGAGGTCTCAGTCCCAAACCAAAATAATATCATTATTATTGTTGTTGTTATTTGACATTTGTTCTTTTTCACAAAATGCAGCACAATCATTCGGTTAGTGCCTCATCATCTGGAGCCCAGTGCCTTGTTCACTGCATAGACCTAAAAATAGACGTGATTTGGAGAAATACAAGGACATTGTTGCAGCTCTAGTATGGTGCAGCCACCCAAGCCATGCACTCACTCCCACCTTCCCGGGGAAGGGAGCTGCCTGACAGCCCCAAGAGATTGTGCTGGTTGAGCTGCCCTCCTGCAAGTTAGGAAGTGCAATAAAATCCAAGAGTCCCAGCCCTCCCAACACTGTGGGAGTTGGTGATGCTCACATCTTCCAAGCGCTACCGAGGATGACAGGTGGCCTCCTGCACGTGTGCTTGTGTGTGTGTGTGTGTGTGTGTGTCTGTGTGTCTGTGTGTGTGTGTTGCAAATGAGGGAAATGATGATGTGTAAGTCTGTTCTGTGGAAAACTTACTAAGAAGAAAACCATTGTCCAGGTGGTCTCTGTGAGCACATTAGTGCCTTAATGCCTTGTTTCTAACCATTTCTAAATTTGAAGGCAAATAGCACCTTCCAGCCTCTACACCTACTCTCGCACCCTCAGGCCAAGTTCAAAGGGCCAGCAGTGTACGCAATCATTTAAAATCATTTTTCTATTGGCTTGTTTATTGAGGGAGAAAGAGAGATTTTCATCCACTTGTTTACTGCACAAATGTCTGCAGCTGGCAGAGCTGGACCAGACTAAAGCCAGAAGTCCAAAACTTAGTCCAGGCCTGGGTATCAATAACCCAAGTATTTGAGCCCTTACCTGTGTGTCTCTGGATGCACATTAGTATGAAGCTGAATTGGATGTGGAGCTAGAACTCAAATTCAATTACTCCAATTAAGGATGTAGACACCCCCAAGTGACATCATAGTGGCTTGGCCAAACACATGGCTCTCAGGTTACATTTGATAGTAGCCTAGGCAAACACAGAAGGTGAATTGCCTGTCTATGAAATGGCATGCATCTTCTTTAAGAGCTCAAAAGAAACATCTCTGCTTTGGGCCGGTCCCTTTCCCCACACACCTGCTTTTATCCTGCATGCACAATATGGCTGAGTTGAAGATTCTTTAGAGGCTCGAGTTCTGGAAACATGCCTGTGGGGTGCATTATTTAAATCAAGTATTAGCAGCTTTCCTACAGCATAAAAATGTGAACATATAGACTTTTTTCAATTGTAGACTCTTGTAAATTTTTGTTCCACCCTCAATGCCTGTTACCACTTGTCTGTTATCCAGACCTCGCACAAGGCTAAATAAATGAGTGAGTAGAAGCTATTAATGAGAAAACCCAGAAGTGGAACACATCCTGCAGCAGTTTGCTTTTACGCAGCCCTTGTTGCTTGTGTTTGTGGTTTGATAATGCACACACAGAAGTCAATCATTCCTTTCCTGGGGAAGTTGTTCCATGCTCACTCGAGGAAATGAAATAGATCCTATTTCACAGCATTCTGGAAATTCCCCCATGACTTTTGAGGCCTTGGCCTCCTGCCTGGGTAGACATAGCAAAATGGCACCGCATTTTAAGTCCAGTAAGGTTTCCATGCTAGGGCAAGTTCTTTATCTCACCTGACCTATCCAAGCTCCAGTCTCCACATCTGTAAAATGAAAATAATAGAAAGTTCCAGTGGCAGGCACTGTGGCATAGCACGTTGAGCCACCATGTAGGATGTCCACATCTCATATTGGAGAGTATGTTCAAATCCCAGCTCCCCTATTTGTATCCAGAGTCTTGTTACTGCCCTCTGGAAAGCAGCAGATGATGACCCAAGTGTTTTGCCCCCTGTCGAGCACATGGGACACCCAGCTGAAGTTCCTGACTCCTGGCTTTGACCTGGTCCAGCCTGACTCTTGCCTGCACTGAGGTGCAAACCAGCAGATGGAAGTGCCTTCTCTGTCTCTCTTCCCTTCTGTGGGTATATGTGAGTGTACACACACACACACACACACTATATATATATATATTTTTTTTTTTACACGATTTATTTATTTTTGTTGCAACTCAAATATATAGAGAGAAGAAGAGACAAAAATATCTTTCGTCCGATGATTCATTCCCCAAGTGACTGCAATGGACGGTGCTGCACCGATTCAAAGCCAGGATCCAGGAATTTTTCTGGGTCTCCCATGTGGGTGCAGAGTCCCAAGGCTTTGGGTCATACTCGACTGCTTTCCCAGGCCACAAGCAGGGAGCTGGATGGGAAGTGGAGCTGCCGGGATTAGAACCGGCGCCTATATGGGATCCTGGCATGTTCAAGGCAAGGACAAAAATATGGAACGCTTCATGAATTTATATATATATATATAGTGTGTGATTCTGCCTTTCAAATTAAAAAAGTAATAAAACTTTTACAGAATCATAACTACTCTAAAGGAAGCATCATTCTGGGGAGAGTGCAGTCACATAAATGATGTGCCTGCACACCACAAGTATTAGTGACCGTTATTACACACCCGCATGAAAATGCATCTGACACAAGCCAGCCAAACTTCTTGCACTGACAAGGTGGTCTGGCAATGCTGAACATTGCCTTCCCCTGTATCACTCTCTGACGTCCAGCCTCCCCGAGTGCTGTGACTGCATAGCTCTTCTGTTCTCAGACTTCCGGGCTCCAAGAAGATGCCCTGTCCCTACTTCACATCGCTTGCCTTTGGTGCTGTGTATAAGCTCTTGCCTTACACATCAGCCAGCAAAAGCCACAATTACCTCCCAGAAATCCCCCCAAAAGGCTGAGGTACAGGAAAGAATGAAGCCAGAAAGAAAAGAAGATGTACGCACAACCAAGGAGGTCTTTCCTGCCCGGGCCAATCAATCCTTGCTGTTTCCTGCAAGAGAGCCCAGAAGCCAGACCCCGGGGTCACCCTCTCACAGCTTTGCCTGGACCAGGCCCAGAAGTTTGAAACAAATGCCAAAAAAAATTAAAAATGTAAATAGCTCACCTTAGACAAAGAACAAGTGATCATCATCCAGAAAAAGCTAACCCCTTGGAGAGACACAACTTCAGTGCTGTATCACAAGGCCTTACTGAGCTGGCAAAAGAACAGGGATGGGGCGGGGGGAACAAAGGACTGTTCTAGAAGATAGAAGAAAACCTGGCTATGCTAGCCTCCAGCCCCCAACCCCCTTCCCAAAGTGGTGGCAGTTTTGTCTTTCTTAAGGAGAACTGAATTGTTTGAACAAGATTAAACAAGCATGGAATTTGAGACAGAGAGAAGGAATTTTTCTTCCCCGAGACCCAAAACAAATTCATAACAAGAGTTTTAACCTAGCCGTCATAGCTTAAAACAGAATCTTCCACACTGAATGTGACCAAGGGAAATGGACTTCCTGGGATCACCACAATCTAGAGGAACTGGAAAGCAGCAGAGTCCGGCGGCCCAGCCTTGACTTCACTGTAGGGAAAGATGCACACTGGAAGCTTGCCAGCCCTGATGAATTTCTTCTCAGCACAGCAGCCTCAGCCACCAGCAAACAAGAAAGCCATATCCTCAGACCCCCAAGTCCTCACAACACACCCAGCTGAGGGGCTGCAAGTCTGACTTTGAGTCACACATTTATCATGGTAACCAATCAGCCAGTAACCATTTCTGTGGACACCTACCCTGCATCAGGCACTGTGCTAGGCACTGGAGCTACCACCAGGAAACAGAAAGACACCTACCTCTAGTGAGCCTGCAAAGTCACACTTTGTGAGGTGCAATCACAACAGGGAGCAAAGATGGTTTGATCTACCCAGAGAGGGGTCATGGAACCAAGAGACATCTTCAGGTAAAAAGTGGACCTTAAACAAGTAGTTCTTTACTCCTCTCTGTGTATCTGGAAAAAAAAAAGTAGTTATTTAGAAAGACTGTATTTTTTTATTTTATTTTTTAATAATAATTATATGGTTGATCAGGGTGGGAAGGATCGAGGTTTAGGGAAAACTAGATGAACTCATTGCTTCCAAATTTGCTATTTCTTCTTGCTGTTCCTGGAGGAAGGGGACAGACAAAGGGGGAAGCCACTGACTTTACATACATCCCAGTACCCAGGGCTGAGGAACCGCCACCTCACATCAACCCAGAGTCCTGCCGTGTACGTATTCTGAGGGCTCTGTCCAAGTGGTTTGGATAGTTCTGAAATGCTGCTGTTTTCACCGATCCAAGGATGATGTCACCCTCCCAATGTCCATTGGCTCCATTCACCAAAATTTTTGCTGTCATAGTTTGTTTGGGGTAGTTGTCCAGTTTGTTCTGTTCTCCTTCTTCTGCTACAGCACCAAATGTGCTGCCATTTTCTCCTCTAACAACAGGGCCTGTGGCCACTACTCCACCTTTTCCATTAAGGAGCACATGTTCTTGCACGCAAGTCAAGAGCTTTCTAAGTGAAGTACAGAACTGCCACCAGGCATATTCTGTGTTGGGGACCAAATTGGGGAAGAGAAGTGCTTGTGCCTAAGTTCCTTGAGCCACATTTACAGTTCTCCAGAGCTCCACCTCTGTCCTGTGGACATCAGAGCATTGCAAAAGGCAAAAACATGTTGCAAAGGGAAAGATTGGCTCAAAGGCCAGGAAATCGTAGAATCTGCTGGTCCCTAACTGAGTGGCCTTAGGCAAACACTGCTCTTCTCAGGATCTCAGTCTCCTTCTGTGTCCACTGCCTGCTTGGGAAGGCTGCCCACAGCCCTGAACCCTTTGGTGAACTTCAGTAGTACCATGCACATCCATGAATGTGACCTCAGGCGTGTCCAGACTGAGTCACGTCCCTCCATCAGATTGCCCAAAGGGCTACAGTCAAAGTGCTTCAGGAATCCAAAGTTTCTATATGTTACAGGCAGCCCCTCATCATGAGAAAAAAAGCCCCTTGGAACTCTGCATATTTGCACTTCACAGCTTTATAACTAGATTCTTAGACCCCAGCCACACCACCCTTCCCTCGCTCCAACTGCCCTAATAATCACTTGGTGTTCTTGGTCCATCATGCTTCATCTGCCCAGAGCTTCCTGTCCCTATCCTTTGACTCACTTGGAGAACACTCACTTGCACTTTTAAGCCTGTTCAAGAGGGGCCCAGCGCGGTAGCCTAGCAGTTAAAGTTTTTGCCTTGCATGAATCAAGATTCTATATGGGCACCAGTTCTAATCCCAGCAGCCCCGCTTCCCATCCAGCTCCCTGCTTGTGGCCTGGGAAAGCAGTCGAGGATGGCCCAAAGCCTTGGGACCCTGCACCCACATGAGGAACTAACAAGAAGCTCCTGGCTCCTGGCTCCTGGCTCCTGGCTCCGGATTGGCTCAGCTACAGGCATTGTGGCAACTTGGTGAGTGAATCAACACATGGAAGATCATCCTCTCCGTCTCTTCTTTCTGCATGTCTGACTTTCCAACACTAAATAAATAAATTTTTTTTAAAAACCTATTCAAGAGTTGCTTTCTCCTTATTCATCTTTCTACCCACACCATTACACTGAGTTGTAATCATTGACTTACTCAGCTTTCTTTCTACCACAAAGGATGAATTCCTCAGGGACAATCATTGTACTTCAGTGATATTTGTCTCTTTCCACTCATTCTCCAGCTCCTAGACTGTACCTACACATAGGATATCCCCTATTGATGTTTGTTGAGTTCAACATGTACATTTTTATTTAACAGTTCCAACTGAACACACAACAATACAAGATGATCTGTTGGCAGCTTTCTGAGAGCCAAGGTCTCCTAGAGGTAAAGAAATTGTCAGAAAAGAATCGTCCCATCTGGGTTGGAGGCATACCATCTCCTTGTACGTTTCCAACCTTTCTAAACTCTACCCAAGTTTTAAGAGGCACAAGTATGAA
Source organism: Ochotona princeps (assembly GCF_030435755.1). Lineage (NCBI taxonomy): Eukaryota > Metazoa > Chordata > Mammalia > Lagomorpha > Ochotonidae > Ochotona > Ochotona princeps. Next base: position 98,032,090 of record NC_080833.1, on the reverse strand, counting down.
GGAGTCACTCATGCTTGCTCAACAACTTATCATTCCCATGAAGCCATAGCATCTCAGAATTGAAAGGAACTAAAGAAGCCATGATAGCCTTCCACACAGGGCAGAACCCCTCTGTGCTTCCACCATGTGATTATCCAAACTCAGTGGGATTCACCTATTCTTTTTTTAAGATTTATTTATTTTTATTGGAAAGAATGGCTTGCAGAGAGAAGGAGCGACAGGAAGACTTTCCATTGGCTGGTTCACTCTTTAAATGGCCAGGAGCTTCTTCAGGGTCTTCCAGGTGGCTGCAGGGTCCCAAGGCTTTGGATCATCCTCTGCTGCTTTCCCAGGCCACAAGCAGGGAGCTAGATGGAAAGCGCAACAGCTGGTACATGAACCAGTGCCCATATGAGATCCTGGCACTTGCAAGGGGAGGATTTAGCCAACTGAGCCATTGCACCAGGCCCAGAGCCTTCTTATTCTTGACCAATTGTTAGACAATGCTTCAATCAACCTGTATGATTTCAGAGTTCTTGATACTCCCATGTTACTAAGCTTCATTCAAATAAAGGAATAGCCACCAAGAATTGGTGAAAATACAATTTTTAAATGTACTGAAACTTCTCAAAGATTATTGAAAGACCAGGAAGTAGCCAGACATACATGGCTCCTTATAATCCTTTCTCTGATGGTATCCCCTGGATCTACTGAGAACAAAAGCCACCCCAAACACTCTCTCTCTCTCTCTTCTCTCTCTCTCCCTTTCTCTCTCTCTCTCTCTCTCTCTCTCTCTCTCTCTCTCTCTCTCTCTCTTCTCTCTCTCTCTCTCTCTCTCTCTCTCTCTCTCTCTCTCTCTCTCTCCCTTTCTCTCTCTCTCTTTCTCTCATTCTGTGTGAGTGTGTCTCGATCTTCCCCAACCAAGCCTCCCCTCACAGTGTGCCAAACCATTCTGCCATATATTACACAGAAAACTCTTGTCTTTGCCTTTGTGATTTTTTGTATTGCCTCATATCCCTCTCCCCAGATTCAGCCCTATGACTCTATGAAAGAAGTCCCAGCAGCTCTGTAGGGATGAAAATTCTTACTATTGATTTTTATTCCGTATTATATATTGGTGGAAATAGAAGTCTCTATGTAGCAAGAAGCCATGACACTCTTCCTGCAGCTTTTCTTCTCCAGCCTACACAACATCCTTTTCTTCAACTAACACTCCTCCCAGTGGCACAGCTCCCAGACCCCATTCTGGTTACTCTATCACCTTGGGATGATTTCCATTGTCTTTAAAAAGAGATCCCCCGAACTGTACTTCAGAATTCAAGTGTGGTTTCACAGCATGGAGCACTGTAAAAGTGATGAAGAAGAAACTTCATGAGTGAATCTAAAGAATGCATTACCTTTACAATATTTTCTAAAAACAGTAGTAACAACCTAGTTCAAAATTAGACCCTGGCTTTCCGAGAGGCCATGTACTCCGCACATCACTGCTCTGTAAGTGAGATGAGGATCATGCTGGTCATCAGCACGGCTGGAATGGATACTCTAGGCAGGCTGCCAACTGATGTGATTTGAGAGGCTTTGCAATCCTGTCCCCCTGTCCCCCAAACAGACGTTGTCCCATGTTACCAAAGATATTCAAAACAATTGTTAAATTGGAACTACTTCAACAAGAGAATGATGCTGTCAGAAAGTGAGATTAACTTGTGTCTTAGTTCAAGTTACTTAAGATTTTGTCAGGTACCACTAAAGGAAGTAAGGATGGATCTGACTTTACCACAGGTGAAGGTTGTGCAACTGAGGAGCAGCCTGAGTGAGAGAAAGTTAATGAAAGAAAAGACACATCCAGAGAATGACAGGGACACCCGCAGGGGACTGGGCAGAGCGTGACTGCCACTGGCTGCCCAGCTCCCAGGCTGTGCCCAGGCTCTGTCAGATGAGAATGTGGCTTTGACAAGGATCTGAGGCAGACCCGTACTGCTTCACGCCTCTGGTGATGCGCACGGCGAGAGTGCCCTCTAGAGGCAGGAAGATGCACTCATACCCCAAATCAATCTCAGATCAGCATAGGTGAGGTTTTCCATTACTTGATTCTGTTATTTGTTCAGCAAACATAACTTTCGTTCCCACTCTGCGTGAAACACCATAATGAAAACCAAGCCAGCACTGGAATATTACTGAATAATGATCACTAATCTCCAGAGGGTCTCAACCTACTTGAGAATATTGAACTAGTTCTGGTGGATGCCTGTGAGTCAAGGTCAGGCTTATCCAAGGACAAAAGTGGTGGATCAGAAAGTCTTTCCAAGAGAGTTGACCCTTGAGCTGAGATGGTTGCCAGGCACATCACATGGCATAGCACCCACTGGAGATGCTCCCTAGGTGGGAGAGGGATAAGGAAGCTACAGATGCTGGGTAAGTTGTGAAAGGTTTGGTCTTCATGGTGCAATCCATTTTAGTATTTAAAGGGTTCACTCTAGTAACGGGAGCAGAAGTTGAACTGCAGGAAAACAAGATCAAAGGCATGCAAAGCAAGGACCTAGATTGGGAACAAATCAAGGGGAGCAGCAAGAAGGAACCGATGTGAAGGAGAGAGGAGCAACACCGCACGGGAATAGATTGGGCATGATGGCAAAGGAAACACATGAGCTTTAACCAGTTCCCATATCCAGCTTTGGGAAAGCTATTTGAATGGTAGGTTATTCGTCAGACCAGGAATACAAGAGAAGGAGCAAATTCAAGAGGGAAATAGTGAGTATAGTTTGGATTCAGTAGAATTGGATTGCCTGGGGAATAACCAAGAGGAAATTCTGGGAGGTAATTGGTAATTGACTGTTTAGTCTGAAGCACTGAGAAATGATCTGGGGGTTGGCAGGAATCTATGCAATGGAAGGCAAAATTCCCTCAAGGTAGGCAGCCAACACAAAGAAAGAAAAGAGCAGAGGGCAAACACTTAAGGAAAGTGTATTAACAAATGTAAGTCATGGGGCTGGTGTGTGGCATCACAGGTAGAACAGCTGCCTGCAAGAGGACGGCATCCCATATGGGTGCTGGTCTGACTCCTGGCTTCTCTACTTCCAATTCAGCTCCCTGCTAAGGGCCTGGGAAAACAGTAGAAGATGTCCCAACCCTTGGAGCTCTGCACCCACATAGGAGACCTAGAAGAAGCTCCTAACTCTTTCTTGGCTTTGGTCCGGCCAGCCCCAACCAGATAGGCCTTCTGTGGAGTGAACCAACAGATGAAAGATCCCCCATCTCATTCCCTCTCCATGATTTCAAATACATAAATCAATCTTTTCTTTAGAAAGAGAACCACTCTAGGAAACTAAGAAGAAGAGAAACAGGAAAAAAACTGAGGCTGGGAAGAATTATAAGAGGAATATTGTGATTGGTCTCATTAAATGGCTGCCTAAGCAATAATTGCTGCCACGCATAAATGGCAATGAAAAAGGTAATACAGTCTGGCAGACTCTCACCTTTGTATTCTTTCATGTGGGTGCTTAAACTTGCGTTCTTCTTTTAAGCATCTAGGGCTATCCAGATTAACAATTTCTCTGGAATACTAATGCTCCTTACAAGATAAGGATAATATAAAAGTATTTAAATAGAAAATCAAGAAAATTTTCCAGCACATAGTAGGCACTGATAGCTGTCTCCACCACTACAATAATGTAGTCAGGAAAGTGAACCAAACAACATTGATGTAGATTCACATTAGTTCAGCTGGCATCAAATCTGACAGGTCATGGCCCCCTCTGCTCTACCAGGCAACTGAGAGTGGTCTCAGGTGCACGCACAGTCTCCACCAAGTGGACATTTAAATTATTTGGAGAATCACAGATTGTATCCCAATGTTCAGATCCACGCTGACCTCAGTGACTCACAGCAGTACTGAGAGACAGGTGCTGACGCTATTCCCCATTTGCTAGTGTGGGCACTGGACCTTGTACAGGCTACACAACCTACCCAATGTCACACCATCCTTCTTAGGAATTGAGGTCCCTATCTGTATTGTGTCAGCTCCAGAGTGTCCCTTTTGGAGTTTTAGAGTCAGGGAAGAACACACACACACACACACACACACACACACACACACACACACACACACATACCCATTAAGTACCGTATGGCAACTTGTTTCATCTGAAGCCCAGTTTGTTCTCAGCTCAACAGCTGGCTCATTGTCCCCATTCATACTAAACTCCTCTGCTTGCTCAGTTCCTCAGTTTCTCCTTTTGGAAAATGGGACTAAGTAGTCCTGTCCTCCTCACTTCCCTCCAGGGAGTGGCTGTGATGAGATCATGTCTGGAACTCCGAGGACCCATACAGGAGGCAAAGCCAGAAGTGGCTTTGGATTGTTTGGCTCGGACAGAGGGAGAGCTCAGTCCTTCATCCTCTCTCCAAGCGGATGTGCATATTCAGCTGTTCCAGACCAATGTCACAATGGCTACCATCCCTGTTACTCACCCCCAAGGCATAGAACAAATAGGAACTCAGCAGTTCTCCACACTGAGCCAGAGACCAGCAAAAGCCCCCTTTCAATGATAAATCTGTTCATCCAAGTGTGCTAGGTCAAGTCTGAACTGAATTCCAGTGAGGTCTGTAAATTATCGTATGGGTCTTAAGGACTGGTTTCCTTATCCTGCCTTCATCCTTTACCTAACCGCTTCCTTCTTTGATTTTTCATTTCATCCCAATTCCAGATTCCAAAAACAAAACAAGTTAGGGGCATCTTTGATAGATAAAACAGAAAGAAACCTCTTAACTGTGCCACTCTGAACATGTCACACAAAGGTTATCAGTTTCTCTTTCACCACCAACTCCCTCTTTCCTCTCTTGCCCTGTCTGTCCCTTGTCTTCTTTCTCCTCTGTCATCTACATACACAAACACACACACACACACACACACACACACACACACACACACACACCCTCTAGCCTTTCCAAGCTGTCAAAAAGAATAAACCACTTGAACGTATCACATCACCTCAGATTGCAAAAATAGCACTCACATCTGGGATGTTCCCTGATAACCTATTTACCAAGTCCAGCCCATCGTCCTATCTCTTCTTAAGAACACACTTCCTTTGGAAGATCTTAGATCAGTTAAATAAAAGGTGTGTTCTCTGCCTCAATCTACCGTAAGGCTATTTCCACAGCTACTTTCCTTCCTTGATTAATCCATTATCACCTTTTCCAGCCTCTGAAAGGTGTGTGACTATGTGGATGACTGGTGCTTGTTCTCCACTGGTAGGTTGTGTAACTTTCGTGTGCTTCCCATGATCAAATGTGTGTGCACGCTTCTCTTCCAGCAGTATGGCAACATGAGTCCCCCAGACAATCCAGATAGACCTGAGTAAGGAATTTGCCAAAATGTGAACCAACAATGGCCATTGTTTGCCGAGCTCCTTCTATTTGCTCAACATTACACTGATCTTGTTGGGGTTGGGGCTGTGAGGGAGCTATATGGAAAGCTGTGACTGTCCTTTGCAAGGAGAAAGTAGCATCACTCCCTTACTTAGCATAGCTCAGAGTTCTCCAACACCAGGAACCTATTCAATCCAGGAACCTATATGACGCTGATTGTTTTTGTTGGTCACCGGATGTCATTATTCCCATGTAACAGATGAGGAAAGAAAGGCTTGAAGAGATCCATGGCTCTCCAGAATTCACAAAACACAGAGTGCTAGAGAAAGAATTCCAAACTCTGGATGCAGAGTCTGAGGCAAACACAGACCTCTAAGCGCAAAGACCACATTATAGGTGATAATGCTGGATGTGTAGACATCAGTGATACTTGTGAAAGGTTTTTGGAGAACCACAGTGAAGAGTCAGCCACAGTGGGGAGTGTTGAGGCAGACAATTGCTAAACACTACCCAAAGATGGGGAGTAAGCTAAGCTAATGCGTGTACAAAGAATTTGAGGGCATCCTATAAGACAATATCTTCTGCTCCTGGTCAGCACCACATCACCCGATGGGATTACAGCGAACAGTGTTGCATTCACTCACTAACCATTTCCTGGCACAAGTTTTAGACAGCTCTCCAACTTTAGATGGCACCTCCATCCTGAAGAAAACAGAAATGAGCACTTCCTACTTCCCTGACACATGAACTCTACCTGGAGTCTGTGGGAGAAGAGGCTGGCCCCTACGCACTCCAACCCCACTGCTCCACTCTCACTGGACTTCCACGTTGCACTGGAGTCTGCACATATACTTACATCAAGATGAGCGGCCATGTGTGTGCCTAGAGATGTCCTTCCTGCCCACACACCGGCTACGTCAACATGTGCATTAAGCTGAAATAAATCCACATATTCCTTTGTCTTGGGGATGGACCCAGAAACACAGAGGAAGCCAAACAGCTGGCACAATAGGGAAGGGGCTGGCTGCATGAGGAGGATGACTCTGGACCTGCAGCAGCCATTTTGTCCACAGTAGTGGATGTTTTCACATCTGCCATTGTTAGTTTGATTTGACCTGCCCCCATTTCTCACCACCGAACAGCGCTCTGATTCCCATTTACTTTAGCTTTTGCCACCTCATAGCTCCTGCTTGTCTGAGCCCTTGCTCCTTCCTAAGCTGGTTTGCCCTCCATGCTGGCAACCCTCCTCCGCATACCATAACCGTGCATCCCCAGCTCCGGCTGCAGGCCGCTCTCTATGCTTCCTGATTCAGGGTCATCCCAGAGCAATCTGACTTGGCCACACTCACCTTTTCTGGCACATAACTAACAACCCTACAGATTAGGTGCATTTGAGTTGGACAGCCTGTCTAATCAAACAAGGCAAGAGTAAAAGCCTTGGGTTACTTTTCAGAGGAAGAAGTTCCCCATGGACACTGGCCAGGCTGCACAATGCCCACCACATCCCCCGCTCTCAGACTCATCTCCAAGAACATTTTCACTTCACAGCAGTGTCTCAGCTGATTGTTCACTTCCTACACAGAGCCAGGATTTGCACTCTCACTTTTGCCTTGATATTAGTTTCCTCTCTCTCTTTCTCTGTCTTTATTCTCTCATGTTACATTGTCTATGTCCATCACTTGGTTGACTCATCCACTAGACTGTAAAACCTTCAAGGCAAGGGAGGACCTCACATTTCCTGTGTATTGCAAAGCACTGAATATCACATACCACCGTACAGTCTGGAAGCATGCAAGAAAAAGCACAATCAGTGCAGAAAGGAAAAAGACTGACCTATTGGCTGTCACCATCTAAAGCAAGATTGTGCTTCAGGCACCTGCGCAGAAGGCCACCTGTCATCTCCTGCCTTGCTTCTCTGCCCTACAGAAGTCTGTGTTGGGTCTGTGGCTCCATCTCACCATGCACATGCACTTCAAGGATTATTGATCCTTGGCCTGCGCCAGTCACCCAGGTCTGGAGGACCTGAGGAAAACACTGTTCCCATATTCGAGATCATCTACCTATAGCCCTATTGGCTAGCTAATTTGGCTATAGGAGTTCAAGCCAAGCCTAGGGAAAGAATGAAATGGGGAGGATGGAAGGGAGGGAGGAATTTGCAGATTATCACTTAAGAGCACACACAGCAAAACGAATATCTAGGAAAGGGTGAGAGGACCACTCTGGAAAATGTTTTGATAAGTCCACAGGTGGGGACATGTCCTTGGTCTGATCCTGGTGGTCCCAAGATTTCCTTGAGGAATCTCTCATCACTGTGCACCTCACCAGCCATTCCTACCTCCTAAAGCTTCTGGGCAAGTCACATGCAATCATAAACACCAAAAAAAAAAAAATCCTCTGCATCATCACGGAAGAGCCAATAATTGTACCTAGGGCAACACAGCATCCCTTGGGGCTGTCCATTAAGGAAAGACATCCAGATATGTACATTGGAAATGCAAACAGTGGAAAGAATAAAAACGGAAAACAAATACAGAAATGTGACTAGATGTAGAGCCTGTGTAGAATGCAATGAAGTGGTTGTTTACTTGAAAATACAGGTCTTCTGCCAGTGTGGAGCCCAGACCTTGGAGTGCGCTGCTGGCTTGCATGGTGGTGGTGCAGAGTGTGGTCACAGCCTTCTCCAGGTACTCCAGGTGCTCCAGGTGCACTGTTTTGTGCATTCCTCACAGCAGCCCTGCCAAGTTAATATTATTACCTTCTCTTTTTGGCAGAGAAGGAAACTAGGAATGGAGAAAAAGCAACATGTGAGCTGGTCTGGTGGGCTCTGAAGCTGGGTCTACCACAGCTGGCTACCCTAGACTCTCAGGACAGGAGAAGCCCACCCTTTTTAGAGCTGGCAGCGGGGTATCAAAACTGCAGGTAGCAGTATGTGCCATTTCAGGAGAGCTGAGCCCATTGGATGGCAGCTGTGCCCAGCCACCAAGAGCAGCCACATCTGCTCCCCAGGGAAGCTGCATTGCTGTCCATCTTCCTCAAGAGGCACTGCTGCTGGTATCTGGAGCAATCTTAACATCCTAACCACCCATCACATGCCAATCAGCACACTCATCCTGGTTTAAAAGATGAGAACACCAATAATATAAATGCTTAAATGAAAAGTACAGAGGAAAGGATGAGTGGTCCATGACGAGCTCATCCATGCTCCTAAAGAGGGCTTAGGGGGCCAAGCCTCAGGCCTGCTTCTCATGATGTCAGGCAGCCTAGGATCACAGTGTGAGCCCAATGGTAAGGTGAGGAAGGTGCAAAGTTGGATTCCAAGAGGGTATAGATAAAGCCGCAGAAAGGAACTCCTAGGGGCAGCTGCTGGCATGCCATTCTGGGTCAAAGGACACTTGATCCAGACATGGCCCAGTGAGTGTGTAATTAACACACACATTTAGAGCTGGCTTGAGCTGCTTTGTAGACCAGTATTGCCTACTTTCCAAATATGTGGAAAACAATAAAAATGCCACTGATGGCAAGAGTAAAGGTTTTACCACAGCCTCCCTCAAAGAGTAGATGCATGGAATCCACCAAGGGGCTGACCAGAGAAGCCAGTGGTGCCTGCTCAAGCCCAAGCTGTAACGGAGCCCACCTCACCAGTGAACCTAGCGGGCCTACTGGGGCCTGCTCCCCTCTGCTGACCCAGGCAGAGGAACTTTCCACCAAGACGAGGCCTGACTCAACCTCTCCCAAGCAAACCAGACACCAGCCACCAAACTGCCAGCACAAGACTTTCCATAATGAGAAGCTTCCAGGAAAGCCCTGTAAAACCTTTACTGTAAACTCAATAAACTGCATGTCAAACATGGTGGCTCAGCTGGGAAAGCCTGGAGCCACACCACCAGCCTCCACCCCTCTCTGCCATCTCCACACACACAAAAGAGCAGGCCCTTCCAGCCCACACAGAACTGTAGCACCACCCTTCTGCCAGGGCCAAGTCCTTGGGTAAGCTTCTCCACTTACTGCCTGCTAGTACCTTCTAGGCCTCCATGCAACATGTGGGCACTTGGAGGGTGGAAAGTCAAGCCCCTGAACCTCCATGAGCCTCCATAAGCCTCCCAACTGGGTACTCAGGCACTCATGCATGAGCCTATTCCCTACTTTTTTTATGCCTCAAACTGTTAGTCCAGACAAGGAACTCCCAACCATCCAAGAGTAGGAAAGGAAACATCCCCTCTGCGCCATTCAATCCAGACTCAGGAGACATCTGACAGAATTTCCCTCAATTGGGCAGAATTTCTCACCCCATCATCCATCATTCCTTGTCTAAATACTGTATACCCCTCCTCAATACTGGTATTTCTATCCATACAACTTCTTCCCTCATGTTTCAGTCCCTTCTCCAGATTCTAGCATCCTCTTACCCTCTCACAGGTTTGCACAAGTCAGCGACTAAAGCCTTTACAAAGCATTGGGTGTAGAAAGCCCAACCTGGACTCAGTGAGACATAGAGTAAAACAGTTCTTAGGCATTCTGCTGCTGCACACAGCTCACTTCACCTGAGCAGCATGGGTATCAGGTGAGGTCATCCTCCAGGGTGTGCTGGGAGATGAGGCTGTTGAGTCTTGGGAGGAGAGGTGAGTGGCACAGTCTCAGAGGTCTGAACTTGACAAGAAAGTGTATATTCAAAACTATGGAACAGGGAACAGCTTGGAAGTCAGATGTTGCTCAACTCAGCACTAGCATTATGCAGATGAGAAAACTGAGGTACAGAGAGGTGAGGTGACTTGCCTGAGGTTACTTTTATACAACTATAACCCAATCATAAGCCAGGCACAGAACCTCTGAAGAGCAGGTTCCACTGGGCAGACCAACACTCCCTGCCCAGCAACTGCTATTGTTGAGATAAGAGGCACTGAGTCCCACCAACTGATAAAGGTTAAAGATGGTGGAGCTTGCCATGATCTGCTGTAAGGGCCATAAACAGAGACCAAGATCTACATGACACTTGGCAGACAGCTCCTTTCCCTTCTTCTAAGCGTCTATCTCTGTACAAGAAGTCCAATAACACTCACCTATTAACACTTCCTTTTGCTACTGATCTCAATGGAGACCATCTGTAAAACTGACTCTAAGACTGAAAGAGAGGGAGGGACCATGAGAGAGATGAGAACTGAATGACGCTAACAGACATGAGCTCCAGGTCCCTGGTGAGCACCTGGGTGATCCTGAGCCACCCACCCACAGGATCCTGGGTGAGGAAAGCAATTTTCCAGCATGGCCACCACCCTAATCCCTTCCCAGATGGGCAGGCAGAAAAAGACTGGCGGGTTTCACATTCCTTCCTGCCTCCTCGCAAGAGGACCGCGGAATTCCCACCCCAACTTCATGCAGACTCTTGGATAGTAGATATTTTCCACATTTTTTTACACTGTTGTTTTAGGAAAGTATTTTCCTCCAGCCCTGGACCAAGAACAAAGCCAACAGTGCCTGCAGTCTGTGAGTCCAGAGGGCAGCAGGCATTTGCTCTGAGGCTTGAGGAGCCCCAGCACTGCCTATACTTTGCCATGAATGTGAGGGAGGGGGTGGTAGTTGAGTGGGATTCCCAAGCAACACTTCCTGATTGCCTGGCATCCTAGCATCCTGGTGACTTGCCTAGCCAGCCCTGGGACAGCTATTCCAACCTAATTGAGATGTGACCAACAGCCCAGAGGGTATGAAAGAATCCAAACCCTCAACCCCAATTGGCAATTGCCTGGGAAGGTAATTTCCCCATCCCCCACCATCAAAACCCAGTTTTTGCTCTTGAATTGGTCTGCGCCATAGTTCTTTAGCATGGGATCTGGCATTTGACTTTGAGTCCTCCAAGCCTCCACTCATTATTTGCATTCTCTAAATACCCTGAGCTTTGGGGCTGGTCAGCTTCACCAGTAACCTGTGGTTGTCATCCAGTCCAGCTGAATGTTGAGATCAGAGAGATAGTTGGTGAACTTCAGCCTGGAACAAAACTGAACACTGCTAGAGAGCTTGTTGGGGACCTAGGTTGGACCCAGGTGCAGCTGTGTGTGTAGGATTTGGGTCTGGCACATTTAAGTCCAACTAACTCTGCCACTCTCTAGCTGTTATAACCTTTCTATGCTGCAGCTTTCTTGCAGTGAAAGGAGCTGAGACTACGATCTCAGAGAGCTGCAGGGGACAGTTACTAGAACAATGCATGGCAAAAATCATCTCCTGATACAGAGCTGAAGTTTATTATAATTGTTAGCAGGTAGAATAGGCTGAGGCTTGGGACCTACACCTGACCTCTCCCAGAGTTATGACCTAGCCAAGAAGGACGTGAGATGAGGGTGACAAAGGCCCATGCTGTAGGGCAGAAGGATGCTCTCTGCACACAGTAGGTGGCATGGAACAGCTGCTGCTTGCCAGTAAGGCCTCCAGGGGAAGGCGAAGGGTGGGCACTAGTCAGTTCTTCGGAGCATTCGGGAAAGTTAGTCTTCCAAAAGTGCAAAGATAGCTCTCAAACAGCCTTCCAAAGTGACACCCTAAACCCTAGCCCCAGACATGACCCGTGGTCCTGCTGGGCTGATTTCCTGGGACAAGAGCTTCTTTCCCCCTTCCCATCTCTCCCCAGCGCCCCATGTGTGGCTTCCTGCAAAACATTGGAACAAAACTACAGAGTGATAGTGTGTTTTTCTTAAGTGCTGGTTGGTAAAAGAATATGACTGGTGTGATGATTTCAATGACAGTGTAATATAAATATCTGTCACTGATTGAAAAACTATTTCAAGATTAGGGATGATGTTCCATTGTCTGTGAAGCACACCGTTATGGTTGAGTCTTAATTTTCTACTTGATTCCTAGCCAGTCTGCTGCTATTGGGCAAGGCCTGCAGATGTCTGTCTAAGTGGACTTGGCTCCTAGTCTCATTCAGGGCTTCCTTTTCCTTGTCACTCTTCCCATCTCATTGTCTTGTTCATTGTTGAAATATCAACTGTTTCCTTTAATAATTCATTTTCTTCTCCATGTTGTTTCATATATATTGATAATTATTTCTTCCTGATGCATTTGCCCTTTCTTCATTATAAAATAGTCATTTTATATTTATTGAGAATTTTTGTCTTAAAGTCTGTCTTAGATCCGGCGTGATGGCTGAGAGCCTAAATCATTGACTTATGCATGCCAGGATCCTACATGAGCACCAGTTTATGTCTCAGCTACTCCCCTTCCCATCCAGCTCCCTGGTTGTGGGCTGGCAAAGCAGAAGAGGATGACCCAAAATCTTGGGACCCTGCACTCATGTGGGAGACCCAGAAGAAGCTCCTGGCTTCAGATTGCCTCACCGCCAGCCATTGTAGCCACTTGGGGAGTGAACCAGAAGATGGAAGATCTTTCTCTCTGACTCTCCTTCTCTCTGTAAATCTGCCTTTCCAATAAAAACAAAAAAATCCATATATATATATGTATCTTATCTAATATTGCCATAACTACTCCAGCTGATTTCCTTTCTTTTTAAGATTTACTTATTTGAAAAGAAGAGTGATGGGGTGGTAGGGAAACAGAAACAAAGAAATTTTCCATCTGCTGGTTCTCTCCCTGAATAATCACTAGGTCTTTAATGTCTGAAACTACTCCATCTGGGTTTCTTACTTGCATGGCAGGAGCCCAAGTACTGGGACCGTAATTTGCTTCATTCCCAGGCACGTTAGCAGGGAGCAGGAGCAGAAGCAGAGTAACCAAAGTTTGAGTTGGCTCTCTAGTAGGGAAATCAAAATCACTACTGGAGGCATAACTCACCGGGTCCCAGTGGCAGCGCCTCCAGCTCTCTTTTGCTTACTATTTACGTTATTTTACTTACAACCTATTGGTGGCATTGACTTTAGTTTTGTTTCTTACAGACAGTATTATTTGGATTTTGACTTTTACGTATCTACCCATCTGTGCTTTTTTTGGCAGTGTTTAATTCATTGACATTTTTGTAGCTACTAATAAAGTAGAATTTAAGCCTGCCATTTGGCTATTGTTTTACATATATCACATGTTATAGTCTGTCCTTTTTTATTATTTGGAACTTTTAAGTTCTTGTGTATTTATTTTGAGAAGCAGAAACACAGATAGAGAAATAGACAGATGCAAAGAGTTCCCTTGTGCTGATTTACTCCCCAGATACCTGCAAGGGCTGAGGTTAGATCAGGGACGAAGCCAAGAAGCTGGGGCTCAATTTGGATTTCTCACATACATGAAAGGAATCCAGTCACCTGAGACACCACAGCTGCCCCCTAGGGGGATGAGTCAGAGGCCAGAGTCAGGAAAAGGGCCAGGAACTAGAACCAGGAGTGGAACACATTTACTGTGACAAGAGATGTGGTGATTTCAACCAGCGTCTTCATTATTAAGCTAACTGCCTACCTCTTATATAAACTTATTGATCAACACGTAATACTGGTACATTTTGAAACTGTACCATGCAATATTTTAAAACATATGTAGAGCATACATCAACAAAACCAGGCAGTTACATATGTAGAGCATACATCAACAAAACCAGGCTTGTGGTTGGAGCCTTTCAGCTCATCTCCAGCTTTTATAAACTATACAACATATTATTGTGGACCCGGCGCTGTGGCCTAGCAGCTAAAGTCCTCGCCTTGAACGCACCGGGATCCCATATGGACACCAGTTTGTGTCCTGGCGGCTCTGCGTCCAATCCAGCTCCCTGTCTGTGGCCTGGGAAAGCAATTGTGGACAACGCAAAGCTTTGGGACCCTGCACCCGCGTGGGAGACCTGGAGGAAGTTCCTGGTTCCTGGCTTCATATCGGCACAGCACCAGACATTGCGGTTACTTGGGAAGTGAATCATCGGACGGAAGATCTTCCTCTCTGTCTCTCCTCCTCTCTGTATATCTGACTTTCCAGTAAAAATAGATTAAAAAAATAACACATTGTTGTGACATATACCCATCCCATTGTACTGTGGAAGATCAGAATTTGTTTCTTCTGATTATTTAGGTACCTATTTGTCCAGTGTCCCTCAGCTCCACTTCCCCTACACTTCCCAAGTGCTGATAAGTGCAATTCTCAGGTTAGGTTTACTCATTTTTTAAGACTCTTACGTATGAGAGAGAATATGTAGTTTTTTTTTCCCCTTTTGCTTAACATAATGATGCCACTTCCATTAACTTTATTGAAAGCATCAAAATTTCATCTTTACAATGGAGTAGTTAGTATTCCACTAGGAGTGGTGTATATGTGTGTATGTAAACACATTTTGTTTATCCATTTATCCATCAATGGACATCTAAGTTTATCCATATCTTGGTTATTACAAATAGTGCTGCCATGAACATAGGAAAGTAATGTGTCTTTCACACACAAATTTAATATCCTTTGGATAAATGGTCAGAAGCAGAATTGGATCTTATAGCAAATTTAGTTTGTCTTTTAAGTGATTTCCGCAGCGTTCTCTGCAATGGTTGTATTAGTTTGCATTCCTGTCAACAGGTATTAGGGTTCCTTTTTCTCCACATCCTTACCAGTGTTTGTTATTATCACTTGTCCTGTTGGTAATAGCTATAGAAACCACAGTGAGATGGTATCTCATTGCAGTTTTGTTTTGTATTTCCCTGGCAGCAAGTGATACTGAGCATGGCTTCATGACTCATCAGCCACCTCATTTCAACAGGTGTGTATTTAGACCTTGCCCATTTGGCGGGGGTGGCAGATTTTTGTTCTTAGGTTTGAGTTCTATATATCCTGGGTATTATTGTTTACCAGATGAATATTTTGAAGATATTTTCTCCCATTATGTTATTTATCTTCTTTCTGTTGATTCTTTCTTTGCTGTGTGAAAGCCTCCTAGTTTGATATAATCTCATTTGTTTACTTGTGATCTTGTTGCCTGTGCCCAATTTCCTGTACCTGTGTCTGGAAGTGTTTCCCCTCTGTTTCCTAATAGTAATTATATAGTTTGTGGTCTTCAGTTTAAGTATTTGAACCATCTTAACTTGGTTTTTATATAGCATTATGTGGAGGGTTCACAATATACATTTTTCCCAGCACTATTTATCAAAGAGACTGTCCTTTCCATAGTGCATGTATCTTGGTGCACTGGTTAAACATCAGTGGGATGTAGATGTCTGAATTCATTTCTGGAGACTGTATTCTGCTTCACTGGTTTATGTATCTGTTTTTATGAGTATCATGTTAATTTATTTATAATAACTGTAGTGTATCTTGAAATCTAATATTAGGACTCCTCCAACCTTGTATTTTTTGTACAAGATTGCTTTAGTTATTCTGTGGGCCTTTTGTTTTCATAAAAATTTTAAGATTGTGTTTTCTAGTTCTGTGAAAAATACTATTAGTAATTTGATAGGGATTGTGTTGAGTCTGGAAATTTTAATAATATCAAATTATTCAGAACCATGAACAAGGGAGTCTTTCTATTTTTTAGAAGATTCATGCATGCATTTACTTTAAAGATAGAACAAAAAAGGACACGGAGAAGGAAAGAAAGGATATTGGGAAACAGATTTGTTGGTTCACCCCCCAGTTGAAAGTAGAGCCAGGTCTGGGGACCAGTAGTGTGGTATAACAGAGTAAGACACCACCTGTGATGCTGTCACCCCTAATAGGTGCCATTTTGAGTTCCAGCTACTCCACTTCCAATCCAGATATTAGCTAGTGGACCTTGTATTAGCAGAAGTTGATGCAAGCGTTTGGACCCTTGTCACCTATGTGAGAAATTTAGATGGAGTTCCTGGCTCCTCGCTACTCTGCTCCAGCCCTGCATTCAAGAAGTGAAATAGTATACTGGTAAAAGACCTCTCTTTTTTTCCCTCTCTAACCATGTCTTTCAAAGAAATCACTTTTTAAAAAGGAAGACTAAGAAAGAAGACCCAGGTCTTGGCCAGGCTGAAGCCAGAAGTCAGGAACTCCATTCTGATATCTCACATGGGGGGGGAGGTGTTGAATTCCAAATAATTAGTCAATCTCCCACTGCCTTCCCTGATGAGTTAGCATAAAGAGGAAACAGTGCAGCCACAGCTCACTTGAACTGGTATTCCAATATGGGTTGTGGATATCCCAAGCAGCAGCTTAATCTCTGCACCACAGTGACAGCTCCAGTCTTTCCATTTCTGTGAGTCTTTATCAATTTCTTTTGTTAATGTTCTGTAATTCTAATCATGGGTGTCTTTCATATCTGGATTTAAATTTATTCTGAGGCATTTTAATTTTTTCTTTCCATTGTGGTGCAGTGGGATAAGCTCTGTCCTTAAAACCAGCATTCTGATCAGAAGGATAGTCTTTGTGTCCTGGCTAATCTGTTTCCTACCCAGTTTCCTGAGAATGTACCTGAAAATACAGCAGCAGAAGATGACCCAAGTATTTGGGTTCATGTTAACCACCAGGCTCCTGACTTGATCCTGACCCAGGCCTGACTGTAGGAGCCATTTGGGAATGAACCAGCAGATCTGGTTGCCAACTCTCCACAAAGAATTCTTTCTCTCACATATCTTTCTTTCAAACACATACAATAATAGGATTACTCTAACTCTCCCATATTTTTTCCTCAGTAAATTCATTACTGGTTTTTACATAGGCTCCTAGGTTTTATATGTTAACTTTGTGTGCAGAATGTTTGAATCTGTATATAGAATAGTATCATCCAAAACCAGAAATAATTTTATCTTCTCTTTTAGTATCTGTGTGGCCTTTCTCCTGCCTCATTGTTCTGGTTAATGCCTACAGTACTATATTGAATATGAATCAATATACCTTTGATTACAGATCTTAGAGGAATTGCTTTCAGTTTTTTCCCATTAAATGTGATGGTGACCGTGGATGTATCACATATAGCCTTTATTACACTGAAGTGGTTATACCTATTTAGTTCAAGGCCTTTATCATAAATTGATGCTAGATTTTATCAAATGCTTTTTCTGCGTCTATTGAGATAATGAGGTGATGTTTATCCTTTATTTCGTTGTGATGGGTTACGTTCATTGATTTGAAAATGCTGAATTGTTCTTGCATCCCTGTAATGAATCTTACTTAATCACCATGAAATATCAACTTTTTAATATGTTATTGAATTCAGTTTGCTAATATTTTATTGGTCATTTTTATAGCTGTGTTCATCAAATGGTATGGTCTGTAGTTTTTTGTTTGCTTGCTTGCTTGATTGATTGGTTGGTTTTGGTGCGTCATTAAGTTGGCTCTGAAGGGACTCCTTCCTTTCAAACTGAAATATTATTCTTTGTTTCTTTATTTACTTATAAAGACAAAGAGACACAGAGAGATATTTTATTTAGTGATTCATTCTCCAAGTGACTGCAGGTTGAGATTGGACTAGGTGGAAGCCAGGAGCTTCAAACTCCATTTGGCTCTCACATGGAGGACAAGTACATAACTAATTGATCCATCATCTTCTGTTTCTCTACACAGACATTAGCAGAAGTGAAGCTGGAATTCAAATCGGGGACCATGACATGTGATCCAGTGTCTCTAGTGTAGTTTTAAGTACTACCTCAAATGCTAGCTCTCTCCCTTTGGGTGTTTTTGTTTTTGTTTTTGTTTTTGGAATAATTTGGAAAGAACTAGAATAAGTCCCTTCCTTAGACGTTATAAAATTTAGAAGTGAGGCATCAGGTACTCAGCTTATTTTGTTGGAAAATCACATGTTTCATTATCGGTCAGTTCATGCTTTCTGTGCCTTCTTGGTTCCATCTTAATAAGTTACATTTCTCCAGAAATGTATCCATCTCTTCTAGATTTTCCAACTTCTTGGCACAGAGTTATGTCTGTAATAATCTTTGTGTTTCTAGGGTTTATTTCCTTTTCACATGATTTCGTTTATTTGAGTCATCTCTTCTTTTCAGGTGGTTTAGCTAAAGGTTTATCAATGTTGTTTATCTTTTTAAAGAACCAGCTCTTCCTTGATCTCTTGTGGTTTTGTTTGATTTGGTTTTAGTTTCTCTCTCTCTTTTTTTTTTAATTTCCATTCAGATCATCATTATGTCTTTTCTTCTTCTGACTCTGGTTGTGCTTTACTTTTTTAGGTTGTTGAGATGTATTGCTAGATTATTTAATGTATTTCTATTTTTATATAGCCATATGCTGCTGTAAACTTCCTATTAGTACTAATTTTGCTGATCCCATAAGACTGGGTATATTGTATTTCCATTTTTGTTTGTTCTAAGGAATATTTAAGCTTCCTTTTTTATTTCTTCAATAATTAATGTTCATTCTAGAGCATATTATTTGATTTCCATGTACTTGCACAATGTCCAGAGTTTCCTTAGAGATGATTTATAATTTTACTTCATGTATCAAAAGAGATATGTGATATAATTTCAATTGCTTTGAATTTGTTAAGAATTATTTTGAAATCTTACATATGGGCTATCCTAGAGAGAATGCCTTATGTATTTTGTAGCTATTGGATGGAAAGTGTGTAAATATGGTTCAGTCCATTGGATCAATAGTGTAGTTTAGCTCTGATGTTTATTTGTTGATCATTTGGTTTTGGGTTGGATCACCTGTCCTTTAAAAGTGGGGTATTGAGGTCTCTCTCCTACCACCACTCTATTGGAACTTATCTCTTCCTAATAAGGTTTGTTTTATAAAAATCAGTGTTCCAGCCTGTGACAGATGTGATATATTTTATACTGTCACATTTTCTTGTGCTAGACTTTTATTTTATTTCTTTTTTATGATAGCTTTCTTTCTGTTGTTGATTTTGTTTTGCGGCATTTTACTTAAGGGAATGTATAGTAACTGTGTAATGGAGACTATCACATCCAGATGTGAGGATACAATTTAGTATGCATCTCTACTTCCAGATCCAAGATGGACTCCCAATGAAACTGTTAACTATATCTTGACAATAGAATGATGGACTCTTTGCCATTGTCCTTGCCCTCAATGATGGACATATGATTGTTTATGAAGAACTATACTATAGTAATGATACAGGGGAACATAGTGGTGGGGTAGGGAATTTGAGGAGGGGTAAGGGAAATCCAAGGTACTATGGAACTATATTATAAAATGATAATAATAATAATAATAATAATAATAAATCTTAAAAAAAGGAAAAAAAATTCAGTTTCAGATTAATTACAGGAATAAAGAAAGTGTGATGTAAACTGGTCATTTGCATCCCCAACGCCTTCTCCCAAGGTACAACTTGTGTTTAAGATGTCTGATAAGTGAAAATTCCTTATTTTGATATCATAAATGCTTTGGAAAGCTTTCTGTTTAAGAGAAAGCATCTTGATTAAGAATAAACAATTCTTGGGCCCTGTGCAGTAGCCTAACGGCTAAAGTCCTCACCTTGCACGCACTGCATCCCATATGGACACCAGTTTGTGTCCTGGCAGCTCTGCTTCCCATCCAGCCCCCTGTCTGTGGCCTGGGAAAGCAACTGTGGACAACACAAAGCCTTGGGACCATGTACCCGCATGGGAGACCCAAAACAAACTCCTGGCTCCTGTCTTCAGATCGACGCAGCTCCGGCCATTGCAATCACTTGGGGAATGAATCATCGGACAGAAGATCTTCCTCTCTGTCTCTCCTCCTCTCTCTATATCTGACTTCCCAAATAAATAAATAAATATTAATTAATTAATTAATTAACAGAAAAAATAATTCTTCTTATGCCCAAATATTAATATTAGTGCAGTGCTTTTTAATTTTTCTTTCAATTAAAGAAAAAACATTAGCAGTCAGTGCTGTGGTGTAGCCTGCAAAGCCACCACCTGCAGTGCTGGCATCCCATATGGGCACAGGTTCTAGTCCCTGCTGCTCCACTTCCAAGCCAGTTTCCTGCCAGTATGCCTGGGAAAGCAGTGTAGGATGGTCCAAGAGCTTGGGTCCTTACATCTACATCGGCAACATAAAGCAGGCTCAAATGGACCCAGCTCTGAGTGTTACAGTCATTTGAGGGGTGAACCAATAAATGAAACAACTGTCTCATCTCTCTCGCACGCTCTCATATTCTCTCTCTCTCTCTCTTCTCCCTCCCTCCATGTAACTCTGCCTTTCAAATAAATAATCTTTTAAAAATCAAGCTAACTTTATTGGCGGGAATCAGTGCGTGGAATTCAAGGCACTGCGGAGACAAGCCCACCCTGCCTCAAGTCCTCTGTCTTTCTCTCAGCTTCTTCCCTTCTTGCCCTCCATCAATGGATAGAGAGACTGCAGTCTAATAACCTTCTGAGAACCACCATTTGGGCAAGAGGTGTGGCAATGAGGAGAAGGGCAAAGGGAAAGAAACTACCATTTAGAAATAATCACCAAGGCGGAGTCCCCTCTCCCAGGAGAAACCCAACAGGGGATCCCAAGGGACACTTAGAGACTTGGAAGACAAGAGAAAGGATGAGGACACTGGGATGAGGGGCAGGAGTGAATGAACTACGAAGAGGTCAGGCTGAAGCAGAAAAGGCTGCATCTTTTAATAAATCATTTTATTTCTTTGAAAGGCAGAGTGACAGAAAAGGGGCAAGACTTTCATCCGCTGATTCACTCCCCAAATGACTGTAGCAGCCAGGGCTGGGAAATGCCAAAGTCAGGAGCTTGGCATTCCCTCTAGGTTTCTGACACCAGTGGCAGGAACCCACGGACTTGAGCCATCATCCACTGCTTCCTAGATGCCCCGGCAGGAAGCTGGATCAGAAGCAGAACAGCCAGGACTCACATCGATGCTCCAACATGGGAAGCTGTGCAGCACAGACAACAGCTCAAACTACGATGCCATAATGCTGGCCCCAAAGCACTCCACTGAGTCAGGGGCAGCTGAGATCATTTGCATGGCCCTAAGAAAGCAACCTCTGGTGTGAACTGCACGTTGGTCGGATTCCTGAAAATGGGTGGGCAGCTGAAGGCAGGAGAGGGGAAGGGACAAGGATCTATCAATGTGTTTGAACTTGATGTTCCTACACTTTTCACAGATTACCAGAGATCCCCTGGACTTCACAACCATTGATAAAACTTATTTATTTTTTTATTAAAGGAATCAAAAAAGGTCAGGATGGGAGATTTCAAAATACAGACATTGTCATCCAAGGATTAGCCAGGCAATTGATGTAGAATATGCTTGAGTTCAGCCCTCAAGTGATGTCCACTAAATCTTGGTGGAAATGTTCACTTTACCTCCATTGTGTACTTGGTTTTCACACTTGCTGTTTTCTCTGCTGAGAGCCAAAGCAATTCCAGTCACTGCTGCCAGGGCTCAGGGCTTCGGTAACCCTGCCCCAGGCCACCTTCCTTTACCTACATTAAAGCACCTGTTCTGAGCACTGGGCTGAGTGCCAAGAAGCCTTTCATGGTCCCAGTCCTTCCCACAATGCCCTCTCAAATGCACAGAAAAGGGGCTGGCCTCTTGCACTGAGACAGCCAAGAAAGGAGGTCATCAGATGAAGAGGGCAGGGCCAGCCCACCCAAGCCTTCTCCTGGCCATGGCTGTGGAAAGGGGAAAATGTACATGAGCCTAGAAACATGGCAAAGAGGCATCCAGTAGAAGCCCACTTATCTCAGAGCAAATCCTCCACTCCAACATCCAGCAGAGGTGTGTGCCCTAAGCGTTCCCAGCTGCTCACCCACTCTTCACCACTTCTGGAAGTATGTGTGGGGTGCCAGAACACGGCTTAGCACTGAAAGGATCCAATCGTCTCACAGTGTGTGGAATCCCTTGGGTCCCAGCTGGAGATGTTGCATATACAGTAGGCCCACCCAGAGCATCTATGGTATAGCTGTGGGAAGGTGACACAAGACACCCAAGCTGTGATTCTCCTGAGGAGTGGAGTCAGGCTGGAAGCTCCCTTCTAGAACATTCATGAAGTTTCTCTCAGCTCAGAACAGGGGTCCTGGATACTCAGCACATTTGAATCTCATTAAGACAGGCAATCATGTCTTAGATTCAATCTGCCCCCAAACACTATCTGGGACATACTTATACTTGACAGATGACTGGTTGTCCATTTGGAATTGAAACTTACCTGGACACCTTACCTTTTATTCAGAAATGCTACAACAGAACAGAGTCACCAGGGCCAAACCTCTGTCTATGCGGGTGGCAATGCACAAGCAGGTAGAGAATATGAAATCACAAACCTATGCATACAGGTGGCTTACAGTCTACAGGGACAGCCCAGGAATGACCCGGTCAGCTAGAAGGCTTTGGATTCTAATCCTTCACCAGGGCTCCTGCTGCTGACACAGAGGGAGCAGGCCAGGACTGGCTGCCAGGTCCTGCTGGGAGACAAGGCTCACAGGCAGGGCCCACAGGGAAAGCAAGGCTGGCTCTAGATGCCTGGGGGACAGTTGTGCTCTCACACAGAAAGCGGTGGGCATGGCCGGGGCAGGAGCCTCAGCAAGTCCTCTGTACCTTGGGGAGACTGAAAGCAGGAAGTGGGAGCCATCCAGGACGGAGGCTGAGGCTGGTCTGGGGCCTCAGAGCAGGAGGTGGGTGCCCACTTCCTGGACCCCTTCTCACAGATCCCTGCATATGTTAACTGCACTGGCTCTGCAAAGCTGTGCAAAGCAGGACCTTGAAGTTTCCTAGGCAACCCAAGTAAAGAGAGTTGCCCTTTTATTTCTCTGTCCAGACACTGGGGGAAGAGTTCATGGGCCATGTTCCCAGACTAGATAGCCACTTGCATAGTCTCACTCAAGGCTTGTCAGCACAGACACCTGGTCCCTCTATGCCTCTCCCTACATTCAAGATTGCGAGAAAGAAGAAAAACCCTTATAAAGCCCCAGCCTGTTCTCCCGAAGTCCGTCAGCGTCCAGTAGGACACTCCGCTTCCCTGTGTTCTCAGGGGAAGGTGCTATTCTGTCACTTTTGCACACTCAATGAAGTTTCTGTTATGTTTGTGCTTGTTTCCAAGCTTTGTATTTCCTACTAAGCTAGGAAAGAACCTGTGGAGCTTCGCCAGTAACATTCCTGGCACTCCACGTGGGACAGCCTGGCTTGACTGGACAGCGAGAAGACCTCAAGAGCTCTGCCGACCTTCCCTGCCTGGAGAGTGAGCACAGCTGTGAGAATAACTCCACGTGGCTCCTCACAGCTGTCCGTAAGCCTGGAGTCCCATGGTTCCTCCAGACCTCCTGCAGCCTGGCTACGGTCAAAACCGCAGCGGGATTGTATCGGGAGTGGGGACAGGCAGGGTGACTGAGACATGGAGACTTCCCAAGCTCACGACGGCTCAACAGCCACCATCCACTGACGCTGGCCCTCCTGCTTGCTGAGGAATGAGCCATGCAGTCTGTTTGCCACATGAGCAGGGCATCGCTCCTCCAGAGCTAGTATTGGTCTTCTGGGAAAACCCAGCTAGCCATAGAGGAGAGGGACATGGTGGGAGCAGCCCTGTAGCAGCACATCCCTCAGAGGCTCCAGCAATAGCTACCAGGATTTTGCTAGTGTCAGGGACTTGCAAGATGTTTGGTCGCCAGGCTGCCTCCAGCCAGGGCATGAAGAGCCATTCGTCCTGGAGGCCTTGGCTCAGCACCCTTGGCCCTCAGTTGCAGGAGAGTCTTTTGGGAACTAGATGACTTTGAGAGCTGGAGGCTTTAACAATGCAGAGGCTCTTCTCACCCAGATGGGATCCCAAGAGGAGAGATCAGTGTGGGAAGACAATGAGGCTGGGGTAGCAGTGTCAAGGTCACCCTTGTAACAGCCACAGGAGCAAGCTACACACAACCCGCTGTCCTGTTCAACACCACAGCTGACTCACTCCCTCATCCTGGTGTACTTAGCTCCCAGACAAGACAGGGAAGAGGAACCACTTTTCTTGCTAGTTTCCTGGTTTTCTCTCCCAGTTGCTTAGATGGGATCCTAAACCTTCCATGTGGACTCCCTTCTTGGCCACTTCCTCAAGAACCAAGACCAGCTGAATCCGCAGACCCTCGATAAAAGAGAGACTTCACCTTGTTCTGCTCTGAGGCCTGACCTAAATACCCCTCAAGGATGGGGAGACATGGACTCCCCAGGGACATCTCATTAATAAACCTCTTCTGTCAGGACTAAGGCAAATGGGAAGAAATTCCCTAGATTCAGTTGTTCTTAGAGATCATCCAGTCCTGTTTAAAGGCTGCACAATAAAAACAAACAAACAAAAAATCCACTTAGTCCAACATATACAGCAAGGAGTACGACTGACAGAAGGAATCTCCCTGAGGTCTCTCTGCCTCCCTCATGCCCTGAGACCAAAAGTCCGTATCCCTGCCTGAAGCTGGGACAGTCAGCCCGGAGACACTTGCTCTCCCCACCCAGACCTGAAACGCCGACCCTCCCAGCTCCTGCCACCCTGGGTGTCTCACAGAAGGAGGCCGGTGGATTTGTAGCAGGTCAACTCCTCGAGCGGTACGTTCCCCAGCTCCCGGCCTGTTCCTGGGTGGGCTCCACCTCCACCACTGTTTTTGAATAACCCCTGAGACCCCTGCCCCTCTTCTGGGGACGGGCATTTTAACCAAGGTTCCCTCGGTTCAGGCTTGGTCTTCCCCCATGGTGTCCACAGTTGTGGGTTGAACTTCTCTGTTTTGTTTAAAGGATATTTTTCTCTTAATTTAGAGGCATTCAGATTGTAATGTAAATTAAAGGAACTGGTGTGTAGAAAAGATAGTTGTTGAGAAAGTTCCTAAGCGTGTAACTCTACTCTCGGCATTGAAAGCTTAAAGGAATGTTTTGACAGAAAATGTTTTGACAGAGAAACCGAAGGAATAAATGTGTTACAGAAGTTTGGGGAAGTCCAATGCTGTGCAAGATTAGGTTGGATGAAATTCGAAGAAACTTTTAAAAGTTAGCTCTTCTTAAGAGGTGAAAGGATTGCCTGGTTCTGTAAATGATGCATTTAACTGTCCTACAAAATAAGTTTATATTCCGATATCACATGCTAATTCTTCCAATCAAGATTTTTCTGTTTTTTTTTAATTAGCCTAGGCAACAAAGTTTCGTGCATCTCTAAGACATTTTGTGTATTTTCTGTTACATCTATTAACTTTGATTGCTTTAAAATTAGTCTTAAGAGAGATGGCTTTGTAGCTGGTTAAACCTAGTCTGTAGCTTTAGTCAGAAGGACTCAGCTGTAACTTTTCATTTGACCCAGTGATTTTAAACCTGTTACAATCATTTTACATCTGAAACTCTGAGCCTGTGACCTTGAGGCCTCCAGCTGGACCCCTAAACCTCCCAAAAGGTAATTCTCTGAGTTGAAGCAAAAATTTATAACTGCCTCATGCCTTGTGTCAGAAAAAAGAAAGTGCCCTGAGAGGGACCGTTTCCTGTTATCATCTCCACTCCTACTGCTATCAAAGCGCCTGGGATAGATGCCGAGATACACCACACAGCGCGAGCAGGTGGACCGCTGCTACACACCCACTGAAACCCGCACGTCCAGCGCACCTGTCCGCACGCAGCTGCCAGCTGCTGGAAGGTCTGAGGCAACTCTTCAGGAAGACACCTCACATAGCGTTATCTCAGGGGCCGTGTCCTGTCACCCTCTGCCGTTATCTGGGATGGCAGTTGTGGCTCTAATCTTGCTGTAGGGTTAAGAGCAGTCACCCCAGGGGACTGCTCTTGTGAATAAAAACTCTTTCCTGGGTCCGATGTTTTCCTGCTACCTGCTGTCTCTTGCCTGGCTCCCCTTCCTTGGAGTCTCCCTATACCTTCTTGGGATTCTTCAGGTACTAACAATGCTATACCCGTGGACATGATAAGTTCTTTGTATGATTATGTCCAGCCCTTGTAATCTGAACCATCTTGTCAAGTGTGTTTCTCAGAGAATAGAATCCATCAATATGCAGGTAGCACCTCAGATGAAGACTGCCTTCAACTGGGGCAGATTGGACAGCCCGAATGTCAGCACTCAACATCCCACAGTCCCAGGGCTCCTTATCCTGACATTGTCCCGTGTCAGCAGAAAGTGACCAGCACCATTGCAGCCCCTACAGTAGCAGAATGGGGAATTAGGGGAGGGCTGAGGCCAGATCCAGGTTCTCAGAGGATGAGAGGAGGTGCCCACTACCCAAACCCCACCTTGAGGATCTCTGTCTACACATGCCAAACAAGTTAGCTAAGCAAAGCTGGGCAAAGCAGGACCTGGGAGTGATCTGGGCAACCCAGCTGGCAGGAGTTGCCCTCTGCTCCTCTGAACACTTGGGGAAGAGTTCATGGGCCGTGTTCCTGCTTGCATATTCTCACACAAAGCATTTCTGTCAGCCCAGACACCTGGCCCCCCATGCCCCTCCCTGTGCTCATGATTGTGAGAAAGGAGGGAAAAACAACTTAAAAAGCCCAAACCTGTTTTCCTGAAGCCAGTCAGGTTCCAGTCGGACACTGAAATTCCCTGTGTCCTCGTGGGGAGATGCTGTTCTGTTGCTTTAGTTGGCCAAATAAAATTTCTGTTACGCTTATACTTGCTTCCTGGCTTTCTCCTTAGCTGGGGAATGAGCCCACCGAGCTTCACAGGGTGACAGAAGGCAAAGATGACTGAATGCCTGAGCTGCCTTGAAGCTGGGTGACCGAGGCCCAGGGCTGCCCCCCCAGGAGCCTGGTAACAGCAGCCCCCAGCAGCTCTCTGCACACACCCCAGGCAGCGCAGGCAGCCCCAGTGGCGGAAGGGCAGCCACCCCATACATGTTGTGACCTCTTTTCTCCCTCAGGTCTCTGTACATGGTGCCCTCATCCTCCTGAAAGGGAGGCTACATGCCTCACTTGGGCCTCAATGGAGTCACTAACCGCTAGCAAGAGCTAATATCTGCCAGGTATCACCTCTGCCTGTCTGGTCTGGCCTTTGTCTTCCTCAGCCTGGGCACCAGGCTCCCACCCCTGCCATTCTGCTCTCAGAAACGCTGGAGACCATCTGAAAGTCCCAGAATCCACCATCACAACCAGCACTCAACTCCGGAGAGAGAAACCAGGCCCCAGGCGTAGCCCTGACCTCAATCACTGTAGCAAGCACCGTTTACACTCTCGTTGGATGCACTGTGAAGTGAACTCTGTTAATTCTGTCTCCAGATGAGGACCTTGGAGCAGTGGGCATCTGCCAATCCTGACAGGTACTGCTCATGGCAGGAGACCAGAGAGACAAAATCCCATCCCAGGGTGAGCTCAGGCTCCAAGTCCTTGAGAGGCCACTTTCTGACAGCAGGGGGCGCCAATGTATGGGGAAAGGCTCTGATCATAGGCAATCCAGACAAGTGGGGGAAAAGCAGGAGCCAAAGACCCCTTCAGCCTGATGGACCCCGAGGCGCAAAGTCAGTGCTAACTTGGCAGGTGATGCAGTGCTCAGACCTTGGGCTAGAGGGTGTGAGACCCCAGGTAGTTGAGCCTTCGCTGTATGCAGGCCACGGTTGGCCTCCCTCCAGGAGGGACATCCCGGGTGTGACAGCAGTTTGGGCCACGGAGTTCCTTTGGCCTCTAGCCTAGCATGTCAGTCCAGCGCTACGGCCACAGAGTTTTCTCCTCCCCTCAGAGGGCTCTCTGCTGGCTCAGCTCTCTGGGGAAGGCCCAATGCTTCTCTAGTTTAGTTACTTACTGCCTCTTCCTTGTCTTCAAATGTATGTCTTTTACAATGCACCGAGTCTTCGTCTGTTCTGGGGGTGGTGATGGACTCTTGAAGCTCTGGCTACCCTCCCTCTGTTAGCTTCCATTTCATCATTTATGCAAGAGTGGGGACTGTGTAAACATTTAGAGAGGGGAAGCCAGTATCTGGACCATTCCTGGGGACACTCAGCCAGCAGGGCACTAGCTGTGCCATGGAGGGATGTGCAGGGGAGGCAGGTTGCTATGTGGGCCCTGTGACAAGTACTGGCCCTGGAGTCCGTGGCTTGGATTTGAACCCCAACGCCTCCCCACCCCCCTCCCCATGTTATGTTGTGTGGTCACTTAACCCCTGCTCACCTCAAATTGTTCCTCAGCCCAATAAGGAAAAGGAATGAGTCACCTAATACAGCGAGGCTGCAGGGAGCTCACAGCTAGTTCTGTGCCCGACCCTGCGTGGATGTCCACGGTAGGTAACCCCAGACATCCTGTCCACTTACTACAGGAAGGGCAGGCTGACCGAGACACACAGTATCGAGAGGGCATCTTCATATGGCCAAATCCTGTCATGAACATGAACAATGTACAAACCAATGTTAAGGGTTTCTTTTTAACGTTTAGTTTTATTGGAAAGGCAGAATTATAGAGAGAAGGAGAGACAGAGAGAAAGATCTTCCATCCACTGGTTCACCATACAAATGGCCCTAATGGCCAGAGCTGAGTTGATCCAAAGCCAGGAGCCAAGAGCTTCTTCTGGGTCTTCCACGTGGGTACAGGGGATCAAGGACTTGAATCATCCTCTGCTGCTTTTCCAGGACATTAGCAGGAAGCTGGATTGGAAGCTGGGCATCCAAGACATGAACCAGTTCCCATATGAAATGCCAGAAACACAGGAAGAAGCTTAGCCAACTATGCCACAGCACAGGCCCCAAATAATAAATATTTCTTACATTTATATCCATTTAGCAGTTTCTACAAGTCTTAGGCATTCACTATGTCTTTGCACCAGGTAATAGAGTAGAACATAGATTATCTCTATTTTAAAGATAAAGCGACTGAGGCTCAGAGATGAATTCATTAGCCAACTTGTGTCAGTTCCTTAGGAAAGGACCAGAAAGAGAATGTGTCTTCATGCCCCTAATTTCAGCCTTCGCCACGATCCTGTCGCAAGGAGAACAAAAGTAGGTGACGTGCAGTGAATGTAAGGTCAGAAAAAAGGAGAAAGCATCTCAGCAAACATTGTGTGCGTTTGAGAAGACATCCCTGCCCTTGCCATCTGCTGCAGACCAGAGCCCTGGGCGGAAGGCATGATGCTCGGAAGTCTGTATTTCACAACCGACAGATGAAAGTGCCACCACTCTGGTTCACTCCCCAAACGCCTGCACTGGCCAGATTCAGCATTGCGGTAGCTGGGAACTTAGTTCTTGTCTCCCATAGGGTAACAGGAAATCAATAGTTGAGCCATCACTGGCTGCTTCCCAGGGGGCCTATCCACAGAAATTTGGACTGGTAGAAGAGCTGAAACTCAAGCCCCAACCCTGATTAACAGGATTCTGGCGCCCCGAGAGACACTGCAATCAAATGCTTGCCTTGAAACAGGTACATCTTAGTGTGAGAGGAAGACAGAACACAGGCTCACAGCTCAGATGGCCTGAACGTGTATTGATTCTGAAAAAAAACATGCTGGCCTCTTACCAAGTCCATAGCTAAACTCTGAAATATGGTCTCAGACCTTTGCGAAGTTTATTGTCCAGTGAGGGAGACGGTGATTGAATCTTCCGCACAGAGATACCTGATTGCAAACTGATGGGAGTGTTACGATGCGACATCAGGTGTGCTGAGAGGGCCCTGAACCTAATAAACACCCAGCTGTGGGAAGGGCGTAGAAAGCCCCACTCAGGAAACTGTATAACACGGAGAGCCCATGGGAGTGTGTTCCCTCAGAATCCTTGTGTTGAACTTAATCCCTAGGGGGAGGGTGGCTGCAGGTGGAACCCTTGGCACTGGTTAGGTCTTGAATAGGATAAACACCCTAACTAGAGCTACGCTAGAATGCTAGCATACCCCATGCACTGTGTGTGATGGCTGAAAGGCATCATCTGTGAGCCAAGACACAGGACCCTTACCAGACACCAAACCTGCCAGTGTCTTGATCTAGCACTTGCCAGGGTCTACAACTGTGAGAGATAACCTGTAGTTGTTGATAAGTCACCCAGCATCTGGTGTGTTGTTACAGCAGCCCAAACAGATCAAGTCATCACTGCTTCCTGAAGCAGGGAAGCAGCTAGAAGAGGACTCAGGGAACAGAGTGGAGGGCAGCCTTCAGGGTCCTATGATAATCAACAACAGTCCCAGGGCCTGGTTTACTTTGAACAAAATAGCAACATATTGGAAGAAGATGTTATAGCATCAGTGGGCAGACTGCACAGCTGCACCTTGGGAAGAACAGGCACAGGGTCAGGCACCACGGCTGAGTGTCAGAGGGGTGCTGTTCCAGCCACTCTGATCCCCTAGCTTCTCTCATGACTCTAGTTCCCCAGAGACTGCGTCAGACCCACACACTCCCTTCTTGAGAAGATACCAATGAGACTGTCTGTATGCAAGGGAACATAACAATCTCAAACAAATTTCCAAAGAAGTGAGGAAATATGCCAAATAGACAGATGGAAAAAATCTACCCAGTGTCTTCTGTAGATTCCCAAGGAAAGGCTGCAGGGTCGTTGGAGGCACCCTGGAGCTGCCCAGTGCTCTGCCTAGGAAGCACCTGCACAAGGGGTGAGGACATGGAAGCCTGGGAGGTGGGAGGTAGAGAAAGAAGCTGCCAAGAGGCACACAATAAGGTTCTATGCACTGCAGCCCTCCCCTTCATTCTCTGAATCATGTGTAACTTTCAGCAAACCACTAAACACAGAAGCCAGCATAATACAACGAGAGGTGGACAAGGACACCAAGAAGGAGTGATTTATCCCATCCACACCAATCCCATGTGAGCCTGTTTAGCCAAGGATAAAAGTTGAGTTAAGTGTTACCTGTGGGCAAGATTTGGGATGGAGGCAACTAAACACCAGGAAAACCAGCTGTGGGACCTGAAGACAAACCTTTACCAGGCACATCAAGGTGGACTAGAGCCACCTGTCCTACTCACATCCATGCACGAGAGCAGCAGGGTGCCTTCCTTCCTGAAAAAGCCAACCCTGACCCAAACAGGCCAGTTCAACACGTCCTTTCTCACAGGAAGAACATTTCAAATGAAGGTTGCCGGGTCTTAGCACATACACACACTTCAAGAAAGTAGACATCGCAAAGAACCGAAGACACCAGGTGCACAAGAGGTGGACGTTACAGTGGGACTGCTTGCTTGATTTGCTTCTGTGACACTCAGATCTGTTAGAACGGAGTTCCAGTTCCTTGGCACAGTTCTAAGACACTGTCCTTGCGATTTCTGAAAGTCTGGTTTTCTCCCCTTTTCACAGAAGTCGTCTCCCACTACGTTCAGATGAAGTTTTTGGTGTAAAAAGAATGGCACTGATTCTAAGGGAAAGAGCCCAGTGATGAAAGTGTCATATGCAACGCATCAGAGCTTCAAAGCACCGCTGCCAACATCAAGACGGGCATTTACAAACATGTCACTTCCATGTGAAGCCAGATGATGAATGAACAATGAGAACTGGCGCATGTGCAGGAACGTCTGAAGCAAAAGGCAGCACAAGCTCCTTAAAAACACAACTCTTACCACTGCAGTAGCTTCCAGACTGGTCTTTCCAGCCTGGGTCTCCACCTTCACCAACTGGACCACATCACATCAGCTCCCAGATTTAGAACCAAGTATTGTCACTGTTCATTTGGGGGAAGCTATTTAAATTCTTTATGTCTTGGTTTCCTAATTTTTAAAATGGTACTAATGTGCACAGTCTCTCTCTCTCTTTTTTTTTCAATATATTGATTTCATTTGAAAGGCAAAATTTACAGAGCAAGAAGAAACAGAGAATCCTTCCATCTGTCAGTTGTCTCTCTAAATGGTCGCAATGGCTGGAGCTGAGCTAATCAGAACTCGGGAGCTTCTTCTGGGTCTCCCACATGGGTGCAGGGCCCCAAACCATCAGGTTATCCTCCACTGCTTTCCCAGGCCATAAACAGGAGGCTGGATTGGAAATGGAGCAGACAGGATATGAACCAGTGTCCATAGGGGATGCCAGTGTTACAGGCAGAGGACTTGTCTACTGAGCCACTGTGCCAGCCCCACAGTTGTTTTGAAAATTAAATGACTTGATAACTAAAATGAATTTTGGCCAGGGTTCTTCACTTTAAGTATCCAATAAACTCTATGCTTATGATATCTATCAAGAAGAATAGATTTCTGACCTTTTCATTTTTGACAACTGATGGCTACAGTAATCGTCTCTGCAAAACATGAAGGAGTAAAATAGCAAGCGTGGTGTGGAAAAGGAGAAGATGAAGGGACAGAGGTAGTGCTGTGGTGGGTTAAGCCACTGCTTATGATGGTTCAAGTCCCAGCTGTTCCACTTCCAATCTACCTTCCTGCTGATTCACTTGGGAAAGCAACAGAAGATGTTTCAAGGGATTTGGTCGCTGCCACCTTTGTGAGACACTAGGATGGAGTTCCTTGTGCCTTTGGCCTGGTCCAGCCCTGCCTGATGCTGACGTTTGGAAAGTGAGTCAGCAGAAGCCAGATTCATATTTTCTCTCTCTTGCAAATAAGTAAAAGCAAATCTGTGTATGTGTGTTTTTACAAAAAAAAAAAAAAAAAAAAAAAACAAGGAACAAAGGAAGGTATCAGAGATCAGATAGAACCACAGAATCCTATTGTTGAAGATGGGTGGCATCGAAGAGAGAAAAGCCAGGGACGGTCAAATCCTCATGTGGGAACTGGACAGGTCATGGCAGTGTCAAACACCACAGCCCAAGCAGGCTGCAAGGTGCGCCAAGCATAAGGGAGCCAGGGCTGTAAGATTCAACAGCCAGGATAGGAATCTGAAGCCCTTGGAGGGACATGGCAAGAATCAATTGTAAAACCAAACCCTGTTCAAATCCAAAGAAATTTCCAAACCTCCAAGAGCTAAGGAGACAAAAAACAGAGTCAAAGACCCTGTGACAGGAGGAATCCTGTTTAGTGCTTAAGGTAATGGAGCTGGATATAGGTGCCATAGGTGCCACACGCTTATAAATGACAGCAAAATTGAGAAGTAGTAAATTAATTGGTGAAAAACTTAAAGCATCTTTAAAAGGCGGGTGAGGAAGAAGTAATGAGGCTGATGGAATTCAACATGAGTAGATGAAAGCTTGTATTTTAGCACACATGCCTAAAATAACGAGCTTTCTCGATTGAAAGCACCCTCGTGAAAAATCTGGACACCTGTGATCTGGCCATGCCTTAACCACCAGGTCACATGGCCTGCCTGGACCGCACTTCCCTACACCACAAGGAGATGGGATGGTTGATCTTTGGCATCCTTTCATCCCTTTTGTTTTCCTTGACATATTCTCAAAGATTCTCATCCATTCTTTCTAGGCATCACCCTCAACTTCACGAAACAATCTGCATATCAGTGTAAACCACGTGACATTTGCCTCAGAGTTCTCCAGTGGGCTTTCCACTTTATATATATTTTTTTTACCTTACCTGATTTTATTTTTTTTTAATTATTTATTATTTAACTTCATTAATTACATTGTATTATGTGACACAGTTACATAGATACTTGGGTTCTCCCCACCCCTCCCCAAACCCTCCCACCATGGTGGATTCCTCCACCTTGTTGCATAACCACAGCTCAAGTTCAGTTGAGATTCCCCCATTGCAAGCGTATACCAAACATAGAGTCCAACATCTTATTGTCCAGTCAAGTTCAACGGCTTCTTAGGTATACCCTCTCTGGTCTGAAGACAGAGCCAGCAGAGTATCATCCCAGTCAATTGAAAGCTCCAACATACCATCAGCAAAAATTTACATCATTATGGAATTAATTGACATAGTAATGAGTAACCAATATGTTAAAAGTAAATGCGGGTTCCCAGCCACCTTCTGTGACCACCTCACCTATACTTCAATTTTAGTTTATACACAACATATAACATTCAAAACATAACATGTTATACATAACATCATATCATCTTAAATTAAGGCAAACATGTGGTATTTAACCTTTTGGGATTGGCTCATTTCCCTTAGCATTATGGTTTCCAGTTTGGCCCATTTGGCCACAAAGAACTGCATTTTGTTTTTTTTAATAGCTGAGTAGTATTCCATGGAGTAGATGAACCATAGCTTTCTTATCCAATCCTCTGTTGATGGGCATTTTGGTTGCTTCCATGTTTTTGCAATTACTGATTGTGCTGCTATGAGCATAGGAGTGCATGTTGGTTTCTCATAAAACAAGTGTTCTGGATATATTCCTAGGAGTGCTATTGCTGGATCATACGGTATGTTGAATTTGAGTTGTTTGAATATTCTCCATACTGATTTCCATAGAGGCTGTACCAGCCTGCAACCCCACCAGCAGTGGAGTAGGGTTCCCTTATCCCCGCAACCTCGCCAGGAAGTGTTGTTGGTGCTTTTATTCATGTGGGCCAGTCTTACTGGTGTTAGGTGGTACCTCATTGATGTTTTAATTTGGATTTCCCTTATTGCCAGGGAACTTGAGCATTTTTTCATATGTTTATTTGCCATTTGGGTTTGTTCCTTTGTGAAGTGTTTGCCCATTTCCCGTGCCCATTTCTTGAGTGGCTTGTTTGTTTTGACATTTTGGTTGTTTTGTAGCTCTTTGTATATTCTGGAGATCAGCCCTCTATCACCTATGTCGTGTGCGAAGATCTTCTCCCATTCTGTGGGCTGCCTTTTTACTTTGTTGATTGTTTCTCTAGCTGTACAGAAGCTTCTTAGTTTGATGAGGTCCCAATTGTTTATTTTGGTCTCGATTTCTACTGCATTTGGAGTCTTTTTTAGGAAGTGAGGGCCTACCCCTAAGTGTTCCAGTGTGTTTCCAACATTTTCTTCCAAAAGTTTGAAGGTTTCTGGATGTAGGTTTGGATCTGTTATCCATTTAGATCTGATCTTAGTGTATGGTGAGAGATGTGGATCTATTTTTTTGTTTCTGCAGGCTATTAACCAGTTGTCCCAACAGCATTTGTATGAAAAGCCCAACGCCAGCATCTTACTGAATGGAGAAAAGCTGGAACCCTTCCCACTGAGATCTGGAACAAGACAGGGATGTCCACTTTCTCCACTGCTATTCAACATAGTCCTAGAGGTACTCGCTGAGGCCATAAAACAAGAAAAAGAAATCAGAGGAATCCAAATGGGAAACGAAGAAGTCAAGCTCTCACTATATGCAGATGATATGATTCTTTATGTAGAAGAGCCAAGAGACTCAATACAGAGACTGCTAGAACTTGTACGAGAGTTTGGTAGAGTGGCAGGGTACAAAATTAATGAACAAAAATCAACAGCCATAGTGTATGCAAACAGCCCCAAGATGGAAAAAGACTTAACCAGCAAGATACCATTCAAAATAACAGAGAAAAGCATGAAATATCTGGGAATAAACCTAACCAAAAATGTAGGAGACTTATTTGAAGAAAACTACAAACTACTTAAAAAAGAAATTGAACAAGACCTCAAAAGATGGAGTAACATCCCATGCTCCTGGATAGGTAAAATCAATATCATTAAAATGTCTATACTGCCAAAAGCAATATATACATTCAACCCAATCCCAATCAAATTGCCCAAAACATTCTTCATGGAACTGGAAACA
Source organism: Ochotona princeps (assembly GCF_030435755.1). Taxonomy (NCBI): domain Eukaryota; kingdom Metazoa; phylum Chordata; class Mammalia; order Lagomorpha; family Ochotonidae; genus Ochotona; species Ochotona princeps. The sequence goes on along the minus strand of NC_080833.1, from coordinate 97,996,450 downwards.
ATGATCCAAAGGTTCATCTGGAAACACAAAAAACCACGGATAGCTAGAACCATCCTGAAGAACAGGAAGTTAGCAGGGGGAATCACAGTTCCGGACCTCTGGACATACTATAGGGCAGTGGTTATCAAAACAGTGTGGTACTGGCACAAAGATAGAGAGGAAGATCAATGGAGCAGAATAGAAACACCAGAAGGAAACCCACACAGATACAGCCAAATAATCTTTGACAAAAAGACAAACGACAATCCAGGCTTTCCACTTTATATTATCTTCACACTGATGAGCTTGCACTCAATACTTAGTGAGGTAACCTGTGCTTCCCTTAATTGCTACTAACTGAGGAAATTGCCTAGTACCGCATTACCTGTTGCTGTAACAGTTGCTTCCTTTTGCAACTAGCAGAAGGCCAACTCAAGCTGGCTTGAATCATAAAGAGAATCCACTGGTTCAAATAACCAAGTTCAGTAATCAGAAGATTTCAAGCATGATCTGACCAAAGCTGGTTCTAGTCCAAAATTCTCTTGGCTTCGCCCTTTCCTTTCGCGGAATTTGTCTTCAGATTGGGTCCTCCTAGAAGGTAAATGGCTGCAGTACTGCCAAACAATAGAGCTACTTATCACTTTTCTCCCTACATCCAGCAAAAAACTAAGCTGTTGGTCTGATTAAACCAATGTAGATTACACAGCCTTTCTTCAGAATACTTAGGGGGTGGGTTCCAGGCCACTCCAATCCCCAATACCCAAATCCAAGGGTTTTCTAGTCCCTTATACAAGCGATCTTCAAAGCATTCACATAGAGCACAAGTTATCTTCTAATTCCATTTCCCACGAACTTTGTGCAAGCGCTGTCACGTCAAATAGCTTGTGTTGCATATAACCTACACATCTTTCATTTACGCTTCAAATCATGTCTAGATTCTTTTCAGTACCTAATACAAGATACATGTGTCTTGGTCTTTTTTGTGTTGCTATAACACAATACCAAGACAGGGTGCTTTCTAAAGAGACTCATTTAGGTCAGCATTTTTTAAGTCAGAAGTGCAGGCAGCTCTACCCATTTGTCCTCTGGCACGGGCCCTCCTGGCATACCGCAACATGGCAAAGAAGCAAAAAGAGGAATGGCTGCATGTGGAAGAAATTGCGCAGTGAGAAAGAAGCCAGATTAAAGGGACAGAGTTGCCCTTTTCATAGCAGCACCCTTGCAGGAACTAACTGGCTTTCTGAGACCTACATTAATCATTTCAAGGACCACACCCCCTTGGTGACCTCATCACATTCCACTAGGCCCCGCCTCTTAACAGTTCCACCACCATCATGGAGACGAAGATCCTGGCACATGAATGTTTGGTGGACAACTCTCAAACAATATACAAACCATTGCAAGATGATATGGAACTAGTTGCTCTAGTGTAGTGTTTGGAGAAAAATGACAAGGCAAAAAAAGTCTGTACATATCCAGCTCAGATGGGGTTTGTTCTAAACATTTTACAACCAAGGTTTAAGTGAGAGTATAAAACCGCAGATGCAAGGGGCCCACTGTATATCCACATGACCAAGGATATGGTGTTGTGATTCACAGCTTAGGCCAGCCTGGGTCTCTGCATGTGCATAGAGTCAACTCCACCCAAAATACATGGTGGCCGCACTATTAAGCACAGAAGTAACACCAGATGGAGATAACCAGCATTTTCACTGTGGCTGAGTTTCCAAATGGTCCTGCCCTTACCTCCTGCAATGTTCTCTCTAATGCACATCAGCTCAAGGCAAAAGGCAACCATTTTTCCCTCCGAATCCTCAGAGAAAATGCCACTCACCCCGGCATCATGAGGCAGCACAGGCAGTTACAGTATAAGACAGGACAGCACATATTTTTGAATGTTATATTGGGGTCTAACAGGTTAAGCCACCCCGATGACTCCAGCATTCCGTATAGGTGCCAGGTCATGTCCTGGCTGTTCCAATTCTGATCCAGCTCCCTGCTAATGTGCCTGTACCCACGTGTAAGACCCAGAAGAAGCTCCTGGCTCCTAGCTTTTTTCTGTCTCTATCTCTTTTTTAAAACTATGTCTTTCAAGTAATAAAATGCAGCTTAAAAATGTTTCACTAGGCATCCTGTTTCTAAAAAGTTCCTTGACTCTCTTTGTGATGTATGCTTTTCTCACTGGCACATTTTAGTCGTAGTTGGTTTTCATGTGTAGTTCTCTGATTTCTAAGATTGAGAATCTTATCATGTGATTATGGTAAATCTGGGTCTCCTTTATAACAAAATATCCTTTCAGGTGTTTTTGCCTATTTTTTACGTGGAATTTTCTGACTCTCCTCTTTTGTATCTCTGTGTGGGAAATCCTTCAATATTTAAACATTCTCCATGCTGGTTTTGCTTTATTTTAGCTTTTGTTTTTTCATTGTTGTTTTTGTCTTTGTGGTTGAACGGCTTCAAATAGCTCTTTCTGTTCTAGAAGCATTCCTTTATCTTATTTTCTAATGAGCGTGAGTTCTTACTTTTGATATTAAAACTATTGCATGTGGGTCGGGGGTGAGGTGTCTGTTTTCGAAAGTTATAAAGATATTCTGTGCTACCTTCTGGTGAGTTGGTGCTGTCTAGGAAGCCAACTAGAAGTTCACTGATTGAAGATGGCTTATTGTCCTCATGCAAATGTCTTTTTTTTTTAAAGATTTATTTATTTTATTACAAAGGCAGATAAAACAGAGAGGAGGAGAGACAGAGAGGAAGATCTTCCGTCCGATGATTCACTCCCCTAGTGAGCCGCAACAGGCCGGTGCTGCGCCGATCCAAAGCCGGGAACCAGGAACCTCTTCCGGGTTTCCCACACGGGTGCAGGGTCCCAAAGCTTTGGGCCGTCCTCGACTGCTTTCCCAGGCTACAAGCAGGGAGCTGGATGGGAAGTGGAGCTGCCGGGATTAGAACCGGCGCCCATATGGGATCCCAGGGCGTTCAAGGTGAGGACTTTAGCCTCTAGGCCACGCCGCCGGGCCCGCAAATGTCTTTTTGAGACTGGGCTTAGTTTATCCTGGCTGAGGTCTGCTCCAGACTCGGTATGGCTGGACAGCTTGGCTAGCACAGGCAAACATCTCTCATCTTCTCAGTGTCAGTGAATCACGTATGCCTTTCTAATGATGACAGCATAGTGAAAGAGAGGAAGCTGAGACGTGCTCGGCTGCTTTAGGCCAAAGTCCAGCATAGCCCATGAAAGTAAGTCTCGTAACCAAACCTGGAATCAAGGAAGCAAAAAGATATTCTGCTCCTTCTGTGAAAAAAAGTGCAAAGTCACTTGGCAGGGGCGTGGGCTTAGGAAGAAGAGAATCCATACATCCCATTATCTAAGAACTCTGTGGTTTCACTTTTCGTTTAAGTCTATACTTCACATGGAATTGATTTCTGCGTGTGGTATGAGATTGCAATAATTATTTTTTCACATGTGAATCGCCAATTCACCTGGTTCCATTATTTGTTTCTAGAGCATTTCCACCAGTGCACAGCAGTGGTACTTCCACCATTAAGCCAGTGTTTGGACTCTTCCTGGTTCCCTTGCTCCTCCCACTGTCAGTACTACATTGTTTTAAATACTGAAGTTGTATGTAAATCTTGGTGTTCGTAGAACAAATCTTCCTATCTTCTTTTATGATGTCTTGGCTATGTTTTAGATTTATTTATTTATTTGAAAGTCAGAGTTACAGAGAGACAGAGAAAGAGAAAGGGAGAGAGATCTTCCAACCACTGGTCACTCTCAAATACCCACAATGGCAGCGACGGCCAGGCGGAAGCCAAAAGCGTGGAATCCATCTGGGTCTCCCATGTGGGTACAAGGACCTAAGCACTTGGACCATCTTTTTCTGTTTTACCAGGTGCATTACCAAGAGTTAAATCAGGAATGTATCAGTCAAGGCTTAAATCAGCACTCCTATGGGATGCTCACATCACGGGGGGGGGGGAGGGGGCAGCTTAGCTCTCTGTACCACAGTGACGGCACCAGTTTTGGCTATTCTTGATCTTTCACATTTCATATTTCTTGTAATCAGATCTCTTAGCACATGCCACTAAAACATATACAAACAAAATCTCTAGAGATTTTCTACTGAAAATGAATTCAATTTTTATAGCAAATTGAAGAGTTGATCTTCACAAGGCAGTGATGGTGCTCATACTAACACAGTGCATTTCTCTATTCATTTGAATCTTCCTTAATGTTATCCAATAAAGATTTTAATGCTCCCTGTAAAGGCCATGAATATTATTATATCTAGGTACTGGATATTTTTATATCTCTTTAAAATATGGTCTTAAAATATAAATTTTATTCATTACTGACATACGGCAAAGGTATTCATTTCTGGAAAATTTAATGAATTCTTTAATATTTCTAGTAATTTATCATTATTTGTAGAAAATAAACATGCACACATGATTACATTATCCATAAACGATGACAATTGTCTGTCTTTCTAAACCTTAAATATTTCATTGCTTTCTCTTGACTTATTGGGCTGTCTGGTATCAATGCTGAACAGAATAACAGCAGAAATATTTTTTGTCTCTCAAATTTTACCTTATCATACTAATGAGTTCCATTTTGTATGTAGTTGTTTAGAATTTTTACTACAAATGGATGCTGAATTTCAATAAAATATTTTTTCGTATTGACTGAGATGGTCACAAGAGTTTTTCTTTTAAGCTATTACCTTGGTAGGTCATACTGATTAACTTCAGAGGTAAATCAACATTGCGTAACCGGGATCTTACAGGATCATGTTGCATTAAACTTGTAATGTATTACTGAAGATCATAGCAGAGAGAGAAAGAGAGATTCTCTTATTGGTATTTGGGTATATACATATACAAACATTATTTTGAAGATTTTTGAATCTATGATCATTAGTAAAATTGGCCTATACTTTTCTTTCTTTGTATTGCCAAGTCCTTTTCAGGCTTAGAGTTCAAGGTTATGATAACAACCTCACAGATGGACCATTTTCAAAATGCTCCCTCTTTTCAATTTTCTGGAAGAATTTGCATATTTGTATGTGTTGTGTGTGTGGTAAAGATAATGTACAGTTCCTTCAATGGGTAAGGGTCTACTCAGACTTTCTAATTCTCATTGAATCAGATTAGAAAAGTAACTTTTTAGAAACTTGTCCATTTCATCAACTCCACACCTGTCGACATGGAGGTGCACATCATCATCAATATTTTAAGTCTACGGTGACTTTTTAATTCCAGCTGTTGATTATTTATACATTTTTAATTTTCTTTTTTTTTTTAAAGATTTATTCATTTTATTACAGCCAGATATACACAGAGGAGGAGAGACAGAGAGGAAGATCTTCCGTCCAATGATTCACTCCCCAAGTGAGCCGCAACGGGCCAATGCACGCCGATCCGAAGCCAGGAACCTGGAACCTCTTCCAGGTCTCCCACGCGGGTGCAGTGTCCCAATGCACTGGGCCGTCCTCGACTGCTTTCCCAGGCCACAAGCAGGGAGCTGGATGGGAAGTGGAGCTGCCGGGATTAGAACCGGCGCCCATGTGGGATCCCAGGGCGTTCAAGGCGAGGACTTTAGCCACTAGGCCACGCCGCCGGGCCCTATACATTTTTAATTTTCACTGATTAGTTTCACCAGAAGTTATTGATTCTATTAGGATTTGTAAGAAATAGCTTCTGGTTATGTTGCTACACTCTAAACTTTTATCAAGTTTCAATAATAGTTTTATGATTTCCTCTTTTCCTCTTTTTTTTTTGTTGTTGATTTCCTTTTGAAAATAAATTCTTGCAAGTTTTCATTTTTTTCTCTTCTAATACATATAACAAGACCTATCAATTCCTCTAAGTATTGCTTTAGTTACATTTATTGTGTTTGACATAGTATCTTGTTGCCAGCATTAAATAAAATAATTGTTTAAAAATTTGTGGAAAATGAAATTAAAAAGATGAATGTAATTGATGGGTATTAAACTTAGGTTAATTTATCATACACATATTTTATAAACTTGCTGAAGACATTTTATATTTTTGTACTATATACTATGAATCTTTTTTGATTATTTAAAAGTACCTTTCTTTTTTTAAAATTTATTTTTATTGGAAAGTCAGATTTATAGAGAGAAAAGACAGACAGAAAAATCTTCCATAAACTGATTCACACCCCCCCCCCAAAGTGGCCGCAACAGCCAGTGCTAAGCTGATCCGAAGTCAGGAGTCGGGAGCTTCTTCCGGGTCTCCAACACTGATGCAGGGTCCCAAGACTTTGTGTCATCCTCGACTGCTTTCCCAGGCCACATGCAGGGAACTGGACGGGACGTGGAACAGCAGGGATGCACACCAGCGCCCATATGGGATCCTGGTACATGCAAGGCATGGACTTTAACCACTAGGCCACTGCGCCAGACCCTAAAAGTACATTTCTTAATTTAAATATATAAATTTTTCTAATGGTGTTTGCATATTTACATTATTGCTAATGTACTCACTCTGTAATTCTGATTCTTTGAAATTTATAGAGACATGTTTTGTGGCCCAGTGTGAGTTATTTTACAAACAAGCTACATGTGCTATAGTACATCTATTATCTACTTACTATGTAACAAGTCACTTCAAAATAGCGAGTAACGCAACAGTTTCTATTTGCTCTCATTTCTGTCTTAAACTGGTTGGCTGGGCTCACACATCATGTACCTTGGACAGGTTGCCTGGAGACTATCTGGTTATAAATGGCCTTAACCCACACACCTGGGAGATTGCTGAGGCGTCGTGCCCTTCACACGAGCCCAGCTAGCTTAGACTTGTTTGTATGGCAGCAGTGTCTCCAACCAAGCCAGAACAGAAATCTTGCTCCCAGATTTAAAAATCACGTAGTGTCACTTGGGCTGCATTCTGTTGGCAAAAAGTAAGGAACACTGCCAACCCGGACTTAGAGGGTAAGGTACAGGCTGCCTCTCCGTGGGAGGGGCCTTAAGAAGCACAGGACCAGAGCTGGGCATTTGTGTGGCTGTTCAGGTGCCACTTCAGATGCCCACAACCCCCCAGCACAGTGCCAGTGTTCAAGTCCCAGCTTGGTGCTCACGTCCAGCCTTCTGCCAAGGCAGCCTCTGTGAGGCAGCAGGTGATGGCTCAAGCACTAGGGTCCCTGCCACCCAGGGGGGAGACTTGGATTGGGTTTCCAGCTTGTGGCTTCAGCCTGGCCTAGCCCTGGCTCTGTCAGGCATTTGTGACAAGAACCAACAGATGGAAATGTGTTCTCATTTTCTATCTCTCTCCTTTCCTCTCTCTTCCTTTAACTTTTAACCTTTCAAATAAACACAACAAATTACTTTTTCTAAAGCTAGAAAGATATAATCTTTTTAAATCAACTACACGTGAGAGGTTTTTTTATTTTCCTTTACTACAAATATGACAGATTTTATTTATTTACTTATTTGGTTAGTACATGCATTTCTATTCTTTGCTTTGAACTTGTCCAGGTTCATATTTTGCATGTGTCTCTCATGAACATCGTGCTTTCAAATTTTGCTTTTATTTATTGTTTTCATCTAATACGTTTTCATCTTCTTTTTTAGTGTAGCATTTGCTCTGTTAATATTCAAGAAAGTTATTCACCAATACAGGTGCATGTAAACCAACCATTTCATTATGTGTTTTTAAGTTACCCTACCTGTTCTGTGCTTCTTTTACCCCTTGTGAAGGTTTTTTTCATGTGTCAACATGACTGAGTCATGACAGGCCCAGATATCTGGCCAAACAGTATACCAGGTAGGCCTGTGAGAATATTTGCACATTAGAACTCAATAGACTGAGTAAAAACTAGATTCCCTTCCGTAATATAGGTGGACTTACACCACCAGCAGGAAGACTAAAGAGGAGAAAGTACTCGGCTTTGTAAAAGGATCTCCTCCTGTCTTAACCAAGGCATCAATCTTTTCCTGCCCTCGGACTACATTGGGACACCAGGCCCACTGGGGTTTCCAGCCTCCCGTTCTTGACTCTTCTGGAACCTAACTAGAACCTACCTTTTGCTCTCTTAGGTCTCCAGCTTGATAACTAGAGGTCTTGAGATTTAGCTTCCATGAAGACACAAGGCACTTCTATATAATGAAGAACCTCTTGTACAACATATACAGACTGACAAAGGAAATGCTGCGCCCTGCCCTTTGTTTTAAGATTTACTTTTGATTGTAAAGTCAGATATACAGCAAGGAAAAGAGATAGAGAGGAAGATCTTCCATCTGCTGATTCACTCCCCAACTGGCAGTAATGGCCGGAGCTGAGCTGATCTGAAGCCAGGAGGCAGGAGCTTCTTCCGGGGCTTCTACACAGGTACAGGGTCCCAAAACTTTGAGCTGTTCTCCACTGCTTTCCCAGGCCACAGATAGGGAGCTGAATAGGAAGCAGGGCCACCAGGATTAGAACTGGCACCTGTGAATTCAGCTGTGGGGCTTGGATGGTGGGAACTTCCAGCAGCATTGCAGCTGCTGGGGGTACCTAAGCCAGATCGGACTCAATGGTTGGAGCCCTGGCCACGGTCACTGCTGCCACATGGTGATTGATTGAGTCCTGGGCTTAGGGCAGCCAGCGCACCAAGCCCCAGTGGTGAGCTCTAAGGTCTTGGGGATACGTAATTGCTGCCTAGGGACATCCATGGATAAAGCCACTGTGCCTGTAGGTGAGGAATGAATCCTGTGTGACTCCCAGCAACTGAGCCACTGTATTTGCAGGTAAGCAAGGGGACTGAGACCCAGTGGTTCACGAGATCTGTTTGGGTCAGACTGATTCACGGCCCACATGAGCGTCCTGAGATGGGCTGTTAGCACAGAAAATCGTTGACCTCCATACGCCAGCCCACACGAAAGCTATGGCTGGGGGCCTGTCTGGCAGGGCTAGATCCCAGTACCTGACTGAGTGTCAGAACAGGGTACTAGTCACATTAGGTAGAGTCATGACACTAACCAGCACGCAAGAGAACCAGATCTAGGGGTAGATTCTGTGGGGGATAAGTGGGTCCAACCCTGTGGAAAGACAAATCCTGCTGGTTAGCTAAAGAGTTAGGGTGGTGATGTGCTGAGCTAGGAGTGACCATGGAACCTGCCGACACTCATGGGTAATGGGGCTGGAAACAGGCTGGGGAGTCCAGGCTGAAGCACCCACAGTGCATCTTTTTTTTTTTTAATATTTATTTATTTTTTATTACAAAGTCAGTTACAGAGAGGAGGAGAGACAGAGAGGAAGATCTTCCGTCCGATGATTCACTCCCCAAGTGACCGCCACGGCCGGTGCTGCGCCAATCCCAAGCCGGGATCCAGAACCAGGAGCTCCCACGTGGGTGCAGGGTCCCAAAGCTTTGGGCCGTTTTTGCCTGCTTTCCCAGGCCACAAGCAGGGAGCTGGATGGGAAGTGGAGCTGCCAGCATTAGAACCGGCGCCCATATGGGATCCTGGCACGTTCAAGGTGAGGACTTTAGCCACTAGGCCATGCCGCCGGGCCCCCACAGTGCATCTTAAAACAGGGTTTGAAGCATGCTGGGCCACAACATCCTGCAGCTCATACAAAGGCCAAGATGGAGGGACAGATTAAGCCGGGCAAGGGCCTAGTACCTGCTAGTATGAATGAAATATGGGTCATGGAGTGGGCTGAGTAGAGGAACCTGGGAAACCCCTCTATTGGGGTTATAGCTCCCACTGGTGAGCATGTGTTTCAGGCCTGGATGTTGGGCAGCCTGGGCAGGGTAACTCCAACTGTTGGCTAATGTGTGGACTGGTTTTGGAGGCGGCAGAACAGAGCAGGGCCAAGCCAACCTTAGCTCACTGACAAGAACAGAAACCAGGCTGGAGCACAGGTCAAGCTGGGCTAGGGTGTCACAACTACCAGTTAGCATGAGCCTGAGATGGGAGTAGACTGAGCAGGATCTAGCACATGCCAGTGAGTGGTGGGGCTGGGGGCAGGCAGGGTCAGGCCAGGCTGCAGCATCCAAAGACAAAGGTCATGACAGGTAAGGGACTATGCCAGCCTGGGTCAGAGCAACCACTGACACGTGCGAGATCTGTGGCTGAAACCAGACCTGGTTGGGGAGCCAAGGGGACTCCCTAGCTAGGTTGTAGTTCCCACTGGTAAGCGCAGGGGTCTGGAATGGGAGCCACGTTCTGGTCTGGACATGGCTGTAGTGTCTCATGACACAAATGTGGACTGGAGCTGAGTACGCCAGACTAGGCTAGACCCCAGCACCCACTGCTGCTCGTGAGAACCATGGCAGGTGTAGGACAGGCTAGGCTAGGTTTGTGCCCCTGCTGAGCTGGGTGTGAGCTGAGTCTGTATGTGGACCAGGCGAGGCTGGGCTGTAACACCCAAAAATAATAACCAGAATGGGTTGTTAAAGGCCTGTCAGGAAAGGCCATTTTTCCTGCTAGGTCAGGAGGTGGACAGAGTAGGGCTGGCCCATGGACACAACCATGTGCACAAGATCTGGCATTGGAAGAGGTTCTGATGGAGGAACCTGGGAAACTCCTCTGTCAGGATACAGTCCATGCAGATGAGTGCAAGAACCATAATAGGGAGAAGCCAAGAATGGGCCAGGGAACACTACCCAGTGACATACATTTGGCACAGGTTGGAGGTGAACCAGGCATGACCAGATCACATCACCTGCTAGCAAATCTGAGCACCAGAATGGAGTTTGGGTTGGGCCAGATTTGGTCGCAACACATGCCAGTGCACATGAGGGCTTGGATTGTGTGCCGGCTGGGCTGGGCTAGGCTGTAGCTGCCACCAACCTGAGCTGGAATTGGGGGTAATCTGGGCCTGGCCAGGCTACAGCACCCACTTGCAAAAGCCAAGGTGAGGCAGGCCAGGCCAGATTGGGCCACGGCACCCAACCAGCACTCACGAAACCCAGGTGGGGGAGGGGATAAAGCCTGTAGGGAGGGCTTCGTGGGGCTCCGCTGCTGGGTCACCATTCCCACTGGAGAGCATGAGTTGGGATGGGGGCAGACCAGACCAGGCAGGGCTACAATATCTGTGGGCCTCAGGTGAGCTGAACCAGGGGAAAGCCAGCTGAGTTGACTGTTGCTACTGATGAAAGCATAAGTCAGAGTGGGTGGGGGTTTGCTGGGCTCTGCCATAGCATCAGCTGTCAGATGCTGGCACAAGGGCCTAATTATGTCAAGCCAACTGCAGAACCACCTGGAGAGTGCAAGATCCGGGAGTGGAAATGGGCCCATTAAGGAAACAGTGGGTACCTCCCTCTTGGGTTGCACTCCGTCTGGTAAACAAAAGAACCAGGAGTAGGGCAGGTAGGGCTAGACAGAGTGACACCCACCAGCAGTTTTGTGAGCTGGGTAGTGGGGCTGGTTGGGTTAAACTAGGCTTCAATGCCCATTGACATGTATGAGAGCTTAATGGGATGTGGGACAGACTGGACCAGTCTGCTGTACATACTGGCAAGCATAGGAACCAGGGCAGGGGGCGGGCCTGGTGGGGGTTATTGCAGGTCGCACCGACTAGAATGCAGGTCCCTCTGGTTTGCGTGAGGGCCAAGTGTGTGCAGTGGGCAGGATCGGGTTGGGTTCTAATACCCATTGATTTATGTAGAAGACGAGGCTGGAGGCAGAACTGACCCAGCAATTGCAACTACCAGCATGTGCATCAGAGTCCCTGGGATGGTTGGGAGGGTGGGTGTGGTTTCTCCCTTTGTCTCTCCCCTTCCCCAGATATAGGAAGGAAAAAAGAGAATGTGAAAATAATGTCTTACCCACCTTCCTGTAGCCCTTGACCTTTGAGCCCTAATCAACTATGTAAAGATCATTAAAATTAAAAAAGGAAGGAAGGAAGGAAGGAAGGAAGGGAGGAAGGAAGGAAGGAAGGAAGGAAGGAAGGAAAGAAAGAAAGAAAGAAAGAAAGAAAGAAAGAAAGAAAGAGAGAAAGAAAGAACAAAAGAAAGAAAGAGAGAAAGAAAGAAAGAGAGAGAGAGAGAGAGAGAGAGAGAGAAAGAAAGAAAGAAAGAAAGAAAGAAAGAAAGAAAGAAAGAAAGAAAGAAAGAAAGAAAGAAAAGGATACTCACCCATATGAAATCCCGGCTCACACAAGGCAAGGACTTCAGCCACTAAACTACCACGCCAGGCCCCGCATCATGCTTTTCAAAGTGTAAAGTTTACCTAAGTCCCATCTGCTTCTGCTCCTGATTCTAGCTTCCTGCTAGTGAGAAACATGGGAAGCAGTAGGTGAGGGCTCAGGGCAATGGGTCCTTACCCGCATGGGCAACCTGGATTGAGTTTCTGACTCCCAACTTCAGCCTGCCCCACTCCAGCCGTTACAGGCATGTGGAGAGGGAATCTGTAGATGAGTGGTCACTGTCTCTGATTCTGCCTCTCTTTCTCTTCTAATAAATTCATTTATTACATGTAAAAGTACCTCAGTACTTAGAATTTTTATTTCCCAGCCTTTGAGGCCTCTGTTGAACTTCAGAGACAACAAGGAAACACACATTAAGATTATGACTGATTATAACTGCATAATTGTTACAAAGTCTTTCCTAATACAGATGATTCAAATGGGAGCCATTCATAAAGTACACGAAATATTCAACTGAAAACTCAGATCTGAATTATTATGTTCTTCCTCCATCACCTATGAAAACAAAAAGTAAGCTGGTTGTTTCTGTCAGTTTCTATAGAAACAATCCACTACTCTGCGAATTTGTTCCTCTCTACTGCTTCACGGTCCCTTCCCTTGCCTCACACATGTTTCCATAAGCAGGTATACACTGCTTCCTCTCCCTAGCAAATACCAAAAGCCGAAAAATGATCAAAGGAAGCTCTTGCTGCCCGAATACCGCTGTGAAAACATTGCAGGAGGAGGGGCCACTCACCGTGACCATGGAGATGGTTTGTCATCAGCAAACCAAGGCCCTTGCTTTCCTTCCTCCTCCGGAATCCAAGAAATGGTTGGTTTAGAAACTCTGAGCCTGCGGACTAGTTGCCACCAACAACTGCATGGCAACGGGATTCATACACTGCTCACCCAGCAGTCACAAACTGTTCATGCTCTGCTTATCAAAACCAAAGTTATGATAGCAGGCGTACCAGACTTCCTTTCCTAGCAGTACAGCAACTTGATAAGTTGAACTATCTTTTTCCGCTGAAACCAAAACCTGGTTAAATATATAAGCATTTCAAAACAAAACAACACACACAGAGAATGTGCTGTTGAGTTAGCACAAAAGGAAGGGAATCTACAAAGAGAATCTATGAAGCAAAAGCAAGAAACCCGGGAAATGGGTAGGTGCCAAAGCCACCTTTGCTGTGTGTTTCCGGTTTTACAGCTGTGGTGGCTTTGGGTTCCTGACTCCCCAAAGTTCACTAACACAGAGCCTATTCCAAAATGTGTGTTCCCCCAAGGGCTAAATCCTCAGGAAAAGAGTAAACAGGAAACAAACTCATTGTGTAACAGAGGACAAGGAATCTACCTGTTTTACCAAAACTTGGTTTTGGGTTGGGAGAAATCTCCCATGAGGACTCTAAACCACCATGGGTCAGCCTTCGAATGGTTTTGTGAACTGAATTAACACTCAGTGGTGTTCCCTGGAGATGGTTGCGGGAGACAAAGTAAATCCTCTCTAGAAGACCAAAACCTCACCAGAGGACTCAGAGACTTCCCATGATTTTCCAAGGAAAAGGTGCAATTTACAGTTGCAAAACAAAGCACACAATACACAAGAAACATGATGTTACTGAAGGAAAATGTTACTCCACTCATCTTGCTCCAGCGCTCTGACTTAAACTTCTGGCAAGAGCGACTCTTTGGATTTGGCCCCCACACAGAGGGTCAATGTCTTAGTGTATCAACGAAATCATCAAATCAACAAATTGGTATCACATCCGTTATTGATGAGACATTTACCCTGCAGCCACTCCCTCCTTCCAGAAACTTCTTACAAGTGACATCTGTGATATTATTTTCTTTTGGATCTCTGCCTCTTGCCTCCTTGGCTATTTATTCCCATTACCTTGGAGTGTTATACCTGTCTTTCTTATTTTAGATTTATTTTGGTTATTTGAGAGATAGAGTTACAGGGAGGGAGAAAAGACAGATGAGAGAAAGAGAGTGAGAGACAGAAGTCTTCCCTCCTCCTCAGTGGCCAGAATGGCCAGGACTGGGACAGGCCATTGCAACTCTATCCAGGTCTCCCACAGGGGTGGTAGGGGCAGAAGTACTTAGGCCATCTTCCAATGCTTTCCCAATTAGAGAGAACTGGATTGGAAGTGAAATAGCAAGATGTTACAGGAGGCATCTTCATCCGTTGTGCCATGCCACCAGCCTCCTGTCTGCTTCTTGATATGTTGTTGTTTTAAACTTTATGTTCTTTACATTTTCACATTCTATTGCTTAAAATAGCCCCCCATCTCTGCGGCATGTGTACCCTAGGGAGGAAAGAAGTCTCTGCAGAGGGCCCCCGATGTAAGTAGGTTTGGCAGAATTGATTCCAGGTCCTTCATGTCTTTGTGAATTATTTCCCAAAATCAAGCTGGATGAGGAAATACCCGCAGTTCAGGTTCTTCCTTTCCGAGGTATGTCTTGCCCATTCTGCTTCTGATCATGACCCGCTCCACAGAGCACTAAAATCCCTGGCCCATCACCTTGCTGCAGGTGCTGAAAAAGTAAACACCATGTAGGTAATAAATAGTCCTCTAGGTTAGAAGGGCAACCTGGGGACTGGGCTTCAGGTGAATGGAAGAAAGGCCATATAGAGATATAATTCATCATCCCAAAGAGTGTCTGATGATACAATAGTATATGAATTGTTGGATATGAGTCAAAAGGTATTTTAAAAATTGACTGGCATTTATATAACAACTTCTTTGATCCTGCCTTTTATTTGCTTGAAGTTTCTCAACATTAATACTAAAGCAATTAAAATATTAAACAATGCATGCTGGGACCAGCACTGTGGCATAGGGGGTTAAGCTGCCACCTGGAGCACTAGCATCCTGCATGAGGATGAATTCAAATGCTTGTCACTCCATTTCCAATCCAGCTCCTTTGCCTGGGAAGGCAGCAAAGGATTTCCCAAGTACTTGGACCCCTGCATGCATGTGGGAGACCCAAAAGAAACTCCGAACTCCTGGCTTCTGCCTGGCCCAGCCCTAGCATTGCAGACACTTGGGGAGTGAACCAATGGATGGAAGATCTCTCCTTCTCTGTCTCTCCCTGTCTCTCTGTAACTTCACCTCCCAAATAAATAAAAAGCTTTTTCTAAAAAAAACATTATGCTGGACTCTGTGTTGTTTGGGCAATACGTAATCTTCGTTAATGGATACACGAATAGCAAAAAATAGCAATCTGACAAATCTCACTAAGATGCATTTCCAGATACCTTTCACCTTTATATTTAGTGACTGTGCATTGAAGACCATATATGTGTCTTAATTAGTTGTGTACTCAAAATAATTTTAATAATATATTAATCTAAAACTAATTAATTAACAGCTTTATGCTGACAGAAAAGTCTAACTTTTAATAAACACATAATAAGGTTTGTTCAGACAAAATGACATACAGGAAAACTCTTTCAAGCACAAAAAATGCATTATTTTAGGATTACAGTTTGTGGAATGAAAATATAAATTCAAGAAGAAAAAAGTAAGATGCAATAGCTTCACCCTGTTAAGAAGAGGCTTGGGACACCAGCATGATGGCATATCAGGCTAATCCTCTGCCTGCTGCTAGCATCCCATATGGGAACCAGTACCAATTCCACTGCCCTACTGCCAACCCAGCTCCCTGCTATGGCCTGGGAAAGCAGCAGAAGATGGCTCGCGTGCCTGGACCCCTGGACCCCCATGGGAGAGCTGGAAGAAGCTCCTGGCTGCTGACTTCCAATTGGCTTCAGTCATCATCATACAGACAAGAGAAAAGAGATGGAAACAAAACCAATGGCAATCAGTCTAAAGGCTGTCTTCCTGTTATGATGTTGTCCCCAGTCTCAAATCACAATGTACTCTTGAAAACGTGTTATGAGCAAGCATAGCTTTCATTCACAACACATATGTACATATATAATAAATACATGCAAAAACAAGCTACAATTGGGTTTGGCCTTCAGTGACCCAATGATGGGACAATCTCATCAAGAATCCAGGTCTTTCAGCATTTTATTTTTCTGGTGTCAGTGTT
The DNA here is from genome assembly GCF_030435755.1 of Ochotona princeps. Taxonomy (NCBI): domain Eukaryota; kingdom Metazoa; phylum Chordata; class Mammalia; order Lagomorpha; family Ochotonidae; genus Ochotona; species Ochotona princeps. Next base: position 97,980,277 of record NC_080833.1, on the reverse strand, counting down.
GGATGTGTCCTCAGAATGATGCCAAGATGGAAACAGCAATGTTAAGGGTGACATACAGACCTAAGAAATTCAGGAAGAAGAGAGATCATCTAACCCTCCAGCAGATAGCATTCCAGTCACATTTGCCAGAACACCTGTCATTTTGATTCCCTAATTATGAGTAAAATAGGATTATCTTAATCTAGTCCTATAAAGGGCCAGCTTCTCCTAAGACAGCTAACTTGGTGAAAAAAGGGGTTAGGTAACTATACCTTCAAATATAAAACTGTTAGGTTAAGCAGACAGTCATCTGCCTTGAATGCACAGGTGCTGAAAGTGTAGCAGGAAAAAATGAGTACAAGTGTGCAGGCTTTAATAAGGGTCTGTTCTCAGATATAATACAGAATAGGCAATTTCTTAATAGTTTGTCTTACAGACATACGATTCAACAATATTCTTTTCTAATATGTATTTATTTGTTTATTCATTTATTTATTTTTGGAAAGTCAGATTTACAAAGAGAAGGACAGACAGAAAGATCTTCCATTTGCTGGTTCACTTCCCAAAAGGCCACAATGGCCAGAGCTGATCTTATCCAAAGTCAGGAGTCAGGAGCTTCTTCCAGGTCTCCCATGTAGGTATAGGGGCCTAAGGACTTGGGCTGTTCTCCACTATTTTCTCAGGCCATTATCAGGGAGCTGGGTCAGAAGTGGAGCAGCCGGGACATGAACTGGCACCCATATGGGATGCCAGAGGACTAGCCTGTTGAGCCACATCTGGCTCCCAGCAACATTCTTTAAGTCTATCATTTTTGCTCATTCAGTTGATTTATTGAATTCCTACTATGCTTCAAGTCTTTAGTTCCTCTCGTTTATCATAGAACAGAGGTGATAGATAACAGAATAATTTGTTATACTGTCGTAGATTTGCCTCGTTCTACATAGACTTCTACTTTTGCTTATTACCAAAGTTAGCACTCTCACTTTAACCTTCTATTTGCTTTTACAAATAAAATCCACTACATATTCAAGCAAACATCCCAAGACACTGTTGTACACCAAGATGGCAACATAGCGGCACCTGAAGAGCTGATTGTTAACAATGACAAATGGCCTTCACACCGTCCTTGCTTTGCGCCATGCGGTGCTCTGGGCCCTTGAAAACTGCTAGCTCACTGATCTTCACAACAGTTCTGTGAAGTGGGAAGCTTTGCATCCACCTTGCAGATGAACACACTGAACTGCCCAGGGGCAGTTCTGCAGTTGGTCTGTTCCCTACAAGCTGCAATTTAGCTCTTCCACCTTCCTGCCTCAGCCTCACCCCTCCACTCGCACCTTCACAGAAGCCTCTGCTCCCTTGGCTAACTACAGTGCCACCTGCTCCCTGCAGGCCCTGCTCCTGCTAGGCCCATGCCTTTGCTGATGCTGGTAACCCGCGCTGTGCTCCTCCACTCAGCCTCATTCCTGCAGACAGACCCACTCTCCTCAGGAAAGCTTTCCTCTGTGCCTTAGACCTGACTGGAGCATGCCCAGGGCTTCAGGCATTGGAAGTTTGGTCTCCAGTGAGATGACGCTGAGAGTGACGTGGAATTATAAGAGACCTGATGGTCAAGACTTTGCTTTCTGCTACCCACACCCCATATCAAGGTGTCTGGCAAGTCCCAGGTCCATTCCTGGTTCTGGGTTCCTGTTAAAGTGTACCTGGGAAGGCAGCAGGTGAGGTTTCAAATAGCTGGGTCTCTACCCACCCCGGCCTAAGAGCTGCTTCAGGATGAAGACAAATAATTGAAAATTCAAGGTAAAGAAGTGGTGCCTCCTGAAGGTCGCTGGCTCTGCTCCGGGAGGGGATTAAGGGAGTTCCCCCTGGAACCTCCTAGTTGGTGAGCCCCTCCCTGGTCGCTGACTTTTATGACTAGCTCCATGGTGGCTTGTTTTTGCACCAAAGGGGGGACCCAGGCCTTTGGCCGACCTGGTTGGGGTTCCTGATGGTACACTTTCAGCTGCCAAACCACTGGGCTAAATAAAACCACTTTACAAATACCCAGCCTTGTGGGTTTTGTTGTAGCAACAGAAAACAGACCTAAACACTTTTCCTGGTCAATGCAATGTACTCTCCCAACTCCCCTTCCCCCTACCTTGCCCTAATTAAGTACTTACCGCCACCAGAGATCAGCGTGCTGTCCCCTCCTTACTGTGCCCCTGCGGCTTGCTAACAAGCATGACCTGTAACAGGCATTTAAACTCATCTGAATTACCACATAAGCTCCTTGATTTTCACACTTTCTTGTCTCCCGCACAGTGTCTGACACTACATATTGTAGATAGTACGAGAGTGGGAGCCTCATTTCCCTGCCAGCAGGCAACTTAATGAAAACAAAGCACAACAAAACACGCCCCCTTTTCTCTCAGCTTCACTTCACGGTTAAGATCCCCAATCCCGACTGCTTTCCAACACTCCCATCAGTGCACGAGGAGTCCGCTTCCCTTCCGCTGGCCAGCGCGGCGGGGCAACAGCTGTCAGGCCGGGCCAGCGCCTCCCGTGCCTTCTCTCAGTCCTTGCCTATTAAGGTAAGAGGCCTCTGCGCAGAGCGTGAGCTGCCGGGGGAGGGTCCCCAGAAGCGGCCTCGCAGCCTGCGCGCCGGCGCGACGCCCCGAACTCAGAACCTGGATGCCGGGCTGCATGCTGAGGTCTTCCATCTCTCCCGCACCCAAGTCGCCCTCTTGGGTTTCCATGGCCACAGAGGCCGCGTCCTCATCCCTCAGCCATCACCGCAGGCCTCCAGGGAGTCCCGGCATAGGGCGCCAGTCCAGTGGCTGGGTGTCCCAGCCCCGGTCGACGCTCCTTTCCTAGCAGGGCTTGCGTCCTCCCCCGGGGTCCCCGGGGCACCCACCAGACCCCCGGGAGGGGTGCTGTCCAGGGCGGGAGACGGGGCTGCTCCGGGGACCGGGGAGGAGCAGACGCGCCCCTGCTGGCCGCCCGAGCTGGCCAGGGCGCCCCGGGCCCGCGCCCCGCCCCCCGCAGCCCCGCCCCGCCCCGCCCCCTCCCCGCCGGCGCCCGCCGCTCCTGGCGCTCGGAGCGCGCGGGCCTGGGGACTCGGGAGCCCGCCGCCGGGGCCGCAGCATGGGGCGCTTCCGCGGGGGCCTGCGGTGCATCAAGTACCTGCTGCTCGGCTTCAACCTGCTCTTCTGGGTGAGAGCCGAGCCGGGAGGGCCGGGCTGGGCAGGGGTCCCCGCAGGGCGGCGGGCGCGGGGCCGGGGATCCCCAGGGAGCTGACCACTGCGGTGTCCGAGCCGGAGTCCGGGCGAGGGAAGCGGGTTCAGACGGCGGAGGCAAGAAGAAGGCAGACAAAGGGAAGGGAAAGGATGGAAAACGGGAGAAGGGGAGAGGCGGCGTGGCTCTTCCCCGCAAGCAAGCCCTCTCTGCCCGGAGTGTGTCTCATAGCAGAGACGCCAGGTTCTGGGACCCTGCTGATGCTCCCCTCCGGAGGCTCCCCGGCCAAGGGCGGCCGCCTCTCTCCTGGCCGCCTGTGCACACCCCCTCTCTCTCTGCCATCCTGCTGGTGCCCGGCCTGGCTGGGTATTGGAAGCAACACCCTGGCCCGGGGCTGCTCTAGGGATAGAGGAGGGTGGCACTGCTTCCCAAACCTGTGGACAGACGCACCCCTCTTGGCTCGGATGATTTTGTGGAGGGAGCCAGGGTTGGCGTGAAAATGGTGATGGATGGGGGCTGGGTCGTGCTTTTCCTGAGCAGCAGGGGAGGGTGCTGCTGGCTGGGAGGGGTGGGAATGGAGGGGTCTCCCAGGAACATGTCCTCCCAGCCTCCCAGAGATGATCTCATTCAAGTTTGCAGTGTTTTATTGAACTGACTCCTATCCCAGGATTCGTGGTTCGTGGAGAGGGAGGGCTGTGCCGCCTGTCTCCTATATTCCTGGGACATGACTAGGGCTAGGCCATCCGCAGATGCCAGGACACCGAGTCCCAGGCCCTGCAGGAACTGTAAAACAAGGTTTGAAAATGGTATTGTCAGCAGAGCCCTTCTTGGGCCTCCTTAAGAAGTGTCAGCCAGTGGAAGGGTCTTCTTGAGGTCTTCCTTGGGTCAAGAGGTTCTTAGAGCCCCTGAGAAGCAGCAGGGCCCCGGGTGCTTCAAAGCCACTAGGCAGGAGCAGCCCTGTCTTCCGCATGGCTGCAACTAATTAATTATTGAATGGTGGGCCCCACTTGTGCCTGCCAGCCAGCTAGCCCATAAGTCCTGGGATCTCCAACTGCCCCAAGCCCTGCTGAGGCCAGGCGCCTCCTCCACAGCTGTGGGCAGGGGAAGCAGACAGGAGGCGCCCTCTGGCAGTCCCTGAGTGTTGAAGTGCCCGTGGCCTATGCATGCTGGGTGCTTCACATCCAGGATGCTGTGGGGAGAGCCATTTCGGGAAACCCTCTGTGTTGTGGTTTTTAGTAGCCTGTTTTAATTTCAGAAGCCATTAATAATAGATGTCACACTATAGTGACACCCTTCATGCTCACTGCTTATGAGTTCCAAAGACATTACTTGGACAGTCTGAGAAGGAATTCCGAGGCTGGGTTCTGGGCCTATCCAGGGCCTGATGTTGAGCCAGCCTTTCCAGGCATAACTGGAAGCATGTATTGAACATTTTCGGCATGTCAGAGACAGAACGAAGCTCACCCCCTTCACTATCACACGTAATCCTCATAGCAGTCGCCATGGGCATTCCACTCTAATCCATAATTTTTAACAATAAGGAAGCAGGGGTTCCCTTAGATTAATTGGCCCATGGCAGAGTTAGGGCTCCAACTCAGTTTACCAGCTCTTCAATACTGTAGTCCATTCGGTTAACCAGGGCTTCCCAAAAGTGTGATTCCTTACCCAGTGGCATTGGCCTCTTCCATCACTTTGTAAGACATGTGCCTTCTCAGCCCAGCAATCTGTTTTTTTGTTTTTTTTTTTTTTTAAGATTTATTCATTTTATTACAGCCAGATATATACAGAGGAGAGACAGAGAGGAAGATCTTCCGTCCGATGATTCACTCCCCAAGTGAGCCGCAACGGGCCGGTGCGCGCCAATCCGAAGCCGGGAACCTGGAACCTCTTCCGGGTCTCCCACGCGGGTGCAGGGTCCCAATGCATTGGGCCGTCCTCAACTGCTTTCCCAGGCCACAAGCAGGGAGCTGGATGGGAAGTGGAGCTGCCGGGATTAGAACCGGCGCCCATATGGGATCCCGGGGCTTTCAAGGCGAGGACTTTAGCCGCTAGGCCACGCCGCCGGGCCCCAGCAATCTGTTTTTAACCAACAGTGCAGGGAATTCTGACCCATGTTCAAGTTTAAGAACCACTCTATTGCACAATTAGCAGGCAAGTCTTAATTTACAAATGTCAGAAACTGTTCCCTGAGCTACTAACCCAGTTGTGGAAGCAAGACTGATATGTATAGAAAAACAGAACGTAGCATAGCATCTAGAGACAAAGCTCACACTGTTGCCCATAAAAATAGGAAGGAAAGTGGGAGTGAAGTCATGTTTGAGTAGCTGCAGTTAGAGTGTTGGCCTAGAGTAGTTGCAGTTAGAGTAAGGTTAGCGCTGACCCTTCCGCACATGCTCCAATGAAGAAAGGGTCAGAGTCCTAGGGAAAGCCAACAGGATGCTCCAAAGGATGTAGTAAGGTGTTCCTTGAGGGACCAGCGGGATGGAGATGGGGACAAAGGTAAGCCCCTAGCAGCGAGCAGAGGCACGGCTAAGTGAACCTACCGTCTGAGCCAGGAGCATCAGGCCGGAGAGCAGAAAGCCCAAGCAGAGTATGCTGGAGCGAGCTATTCTTTCTTCTGTTGGTACAAAAACTGCCAAGAGGATTAAAGGGAATTGTGCGAAGTAGCTGACATTACCTGCCTGTAACCCTAGTACACAGTACCTGCTCAAAATTCCATGATTTTCCATTTTCAGAACCTGACACATAGGAGGCGACCCATCATGTTAGCTCTCTTCCCTCCAACTCCTTTGATGTGGAGTAGTATTTAGGTGTGCTAAATGACTTGGAACTCATCTTCGCTGGACAATAACATTGCATATTCTTCCCATTTGTCCTTGTGAATTCTCTCCTCTAGAATGTAAAACATTCCTGGGAATAGAAATTTCCATTTTGTCCACTGCTGTATCCTTAGCACCTGGAAGAGTGCCTAGCCCCCGCCTCGGAGGCATTGAATAAATACCTATCAAATGAATTCATGAATCCTTGGGTTGAAAAGCTTGGCCTTCTTGGTTTGTGCAGATCATTGACTCTGGAAGATTGGTCCCATCTCTGCTGTGTCGATTACCAGCTATTTGTTCTTTACTTGCATAGCATGAATCCTCTAGGGATATCCGGGGACTTTCAATACCTGTTAGGGGAGGGGACAACAGTAAAGGAACAAAGCCTGAATAGGAGCCATCCCAAGTCTGTAACCACACCACCACAGCCACAGGACCCAACTGTAGCAGGTACCTAATAATGATGGGGAAAGCAAAGGTGTTGCCTAAATGGTCACCCAGCAGGCCTGACACCCTGATTCCTGAAGTTGTTTTTTCTCCTTGTTGGAGGGCTGTGTGGGAAGTTTGGGGAAGGTGTCCAGAGCCAGACACTGGAGGGACAGTCTTTGCTGTGACAGTGCAGCATTTATCCACAGCCTCAGTCGCTCATGTGCCTGAGTCACTTCCTCTCCCACCGGACACTCACCAGCAGACAGGCACAGAGGCCAGGTGGGGTGCACGGGGCGTGTTGTGTGATCTGCGATTTGACAAATCAATTCACAGCCTCCTTCTGGCAGCTGGGTTTGAGTTTCCCTAGGCTGTGCTCCTGGTTTTGTAAACATTCAGCCAGCTCCTTCCAAAACCAGAACAGCTCTCCTGGCCCTGGGGCTGCCGGCTGTCCACATCACTGAGTTTTTCAAAACAAAAGCAAAACCTAGCCACCAGCCCCACTCAGTTTCTGCTCACACAGTTGAGGGCTGCCATGAAGCCCCTCCCAACATCTGTCACATCTAAATGTGGCCAACGCAGTCAGAGAGCAGGGCGGTTGTCTGGGCCTTTCATTGAAATCACCTTGATGTTTTCCCTCTGTTGCATAGCAATATAAATAAACCACCACAACCCCCCAAGCCACATACATTCATTTGAAGAAAAGCCTGGCGTTATTTGTTCCTTGGTTTATTGTTGTGTGCTCAGGGCTTTCCTATCATTGTGCTGCACTGCACTGCTCCTCTGCCATCCAACAGGAAGTAGGCGTGGCTCACTGTGGACGGTCAGAACCCATATATGGCCAGCTGGACGATGTGCTCCATTAAGACGGCCTTGGGTTTTCACCAGGGGAGGCCTGTCAGGTGCTTTGGGGAGAGAAAGTGTCTCACTGGCTTGAGTGACTCAGAGGAAGAGGAGAGAGGTCATTTTGCCCTCCTGCCCAAACTTGCTTTAAACAGCAGCTTCAGAGTCATTACCTGTCAGGAAGACTAGCTTTAAATACAAGGATGGTCTCACAGCAGAATGACAGTTAAGCCCCTACATGATTGCGAGACATCCCAATGGCAGATGATGGACTTCTGAACGTAAACTTGAAAGACAACTATTGAAAGACTGGTGGGCAAAATAATGGGGGTAGGGCGAGGGGAAACCCCAATGCCTGTTACACTGTGTCATAAAATAAAGAATAATAAATAAATAAATAAATAAATAAATAAATAAATAAATAAATAAACCTTTTTAAAAAATACCCAAAGCGACAGGTGTTTGTTTCAGAGATTCCCAATTAGGATGCTTGTGTCCGTTATCAGAGAGCCTGGGTTTGCATCCTGTATCTATCTGCTTATTGTTCCAGCTTCCTGCTACTATGCACCCTGGAAGGTCGTAAGTGATAGTTCAAGCCTTCGGGTCTCTCCCCACACATCTAGGGGACCAGGAGTGAGTTCCTAGTGTCCCACTTTGGGCTAGGTCAAGCCTGAATGTTACGGGCATTTGGGGAGTAGATCAGCAAATAGGAAATCTCTCTATCTGTCTCCTTCTACCTTTCAAATACATTTTAAGCAGTGTTATTTAATAAAAATGTTCCTGACACCCCCAGTGGCAAATAGGAATCTCCTTAGCCTCATTGGTGGAAAGTTCCCATTTCTGACTTTTGTGAGAACTCAACTGTGCCTAGCCTTTTCCAGTGAGGGAGGGAACCAGTGTTGCTAGGACCAGTTAGGGATCTCCAGCAGAGACCGGTACAGAGGAACAAGAGCCTTGGTTCCAATACTCTGGCAGATCTCAGATCATACAGCATGACAGTTGAGATCCAGGAATTCAGAGCTTGGGAGGTAGACACTGGCATCGCCCTGCCTGGGTTTATCCTGGCTCCACAGCTTGCTGTCTAGGGGACCTTTGGCAAGTTATTTAACCTGCTTGAACTTCAGTTATAAAATTAGCTAATGTGTGTGTTTTAATGACATGCCATATGCATACAATGAGTATTCAATTTCATATTGGTAGGAATCATGCTCAACCACGTAGAGTATAGGTGACAAAGTCTGATCTATACTCAAGGGGCTCATAACGGTCAGGAGAAAGTAGCAGCTGTTCTGTATTGAATGGAACAAGCAAAGTAGCAAGAGTTTCATAGCTTAGAAGGTGCGAAGTTCACTGAGCAGCTCACTGAGCAAATGTATGCTGCTGACCACTTCCTGTGTGCCTGGCACTCTGCTACATGTTGAGGATTCAAAGATGGCTAAAACATAATCCTTGATCTCAAGACACTTGTGTCTGTATTTAACCTTCATTTGGCCTTTAGTTGTAGTTTATTCCCTTCTTCGTCTTGCGCCTTGAGAGCAGAAATGTGTTGTGCTGGCATCCCCTTCTTCCAATCCCTCAGCACCTAGAAAACTTGAGCATGGCTCCAGGATAGGATGTGCACACTGACCTGCAGCAGCAGCTGTTTCTGCCCTGATTCCGGACTGCCATGGGAGGCAGTGGAGAACCTTTGGTGACCACTGCCTCTCAAACATGGATGAGCATGCACAGTCTGTCGGGAGTTGTGTTCAGCTCTGCATTCTGGTTCAGTGGCTCTGCTTTTCTGACGAGCACCAAGGTGCTGTTGGTGCTGCTGGCCCAGGCACACACTTGAACAGTCACTGTTTTAAATATGGCTGGGAGAGGTCAGAGGCTCACCAATGACACCAGCTTTGGAATGGAGCTCCCCATTCCTCTCAACTTACTGACTTGGCTTGTTTTTGGTGGCTGTCTTACTTCCAATTGCCACTTTACCATTATTGTTTTAAACTTTTTTTTTACATGAATAGTTGTTAGTTTCTAGAGTTACTGGGAAGCCACCTGTCTTGCCCATTACATTTTCACTGTGGTATTCTAGAATACTATCTAGGAAGTATCTTGGGTCTCCAATCATAAATGATCCCCTAACCTTAATATTGCCAGTAAATATCACAGCAGGGCTGTTGTCTCTGTTCTGGCCACTGAAACAGATCATGTCACAATTACAAAGAGGTTAAAGAGAAAAACTCCAAAGGAGAATTAGACCAGTACAATGCAAATATCAGGTAGACAGGAGGCACATCATAAAGATTATAGGATTTACTTTGACCTGTATTCATCGTCTTTGGATTTGACTAGGAGAAAAATTCACAAAGCTGATTAACATAAATTGTTTTAGTTTACAAAACACCTTCATTTGCATTACCCCATTTCATGAAGAACCACAACAACACCATGAAATAGTTTAAGTCTTTCCATTTTATAGATGAGGACACAGAAAGTCACACATCAGGTGGTATGGCCAAGGTTTTCTGATTTTGAATCATACAACCTCCTTACTTTGTTAGCTTACTGGAATATGTGGACTGTACGATATAATAGATGTTACTAGCTTAGGAAATGAGAAATCTATGACCAGGGAGTTTATATCCAGTGTCAGGTTTAGCCTTGATGCATTTCAGAAATGTAGGTGCAAAGAGATATATCAAATATTGCAACATCTGGAAGAAGCAGGAGAGACATTGCGAGCGCTACGGATCTGTTTAAGGCAGAGGACATTCAGAAGGAAAATGCAAAAGAATAAGAGAGATTTAAAAGTTTGTTTCAGCAGCAGGAACATCAAGAACGGTCGTAGTCATTATACAAACTGAAGCCTGCTCTCCTACAGACATTTTGATATTAATTCCTACAGCCCTCACAAAAAGGCTGTGAGAGGGAGGCTACCCTCATTCCCAGTGTGCAGCTGAGGAAACAGAGCCAGGTTTCTGTGTGTGTTCCCTTAGACTCTCCATGTGTACAGACTAACAAAGAGAGCAGGTTGGAACTCTGGGAAACATGGGACTTCCAGGCCTGCCACTGTCCCACACTGCACCTCCCCTACGATCACATGCAGCTGTTTAAATCGTAATTCAAAGAAATAAAATTAAATGAAATGTACTATTCAGTTCCTCAGACCTACTAGTCATATATCAAAGGCTCACAGCCATAGGTATGCAGAGGCCACATACAGGCCTGCCAGGCAGCCCAGAGAAGGATATTCTCATCATTGAAGAAAGACCTAGTGGACAGCTTTTGTCTTAATATAATTAGTCTTTCACAAATACGTCTTTTAATTCTCTTCTTTCACTAGATCTTTGAGACACTAAAATTAAAGAAGGGGGACATAGTTTCTATAAAAGGCCACTGACACTCCAGTATAGATGGTTTAGAAGACTCAAGGGACCTGCAGCTGTCATGGAAACGGAACGTAGAGCTAACACAGAAATTAGGAGAGCCTTCACAGCTTAGTTATTGGTGTCCTGGGAGTGGTTTGTCCTATCTTGAAAAAGATGAAGCTCTTGGCTAGAACATGACATTAGCCAGTCTACCAACATCACACTAAGTGCTGTGCTCTCACTGCTTTGGCGTGCAACACTAGGGCATTTAACCTGCTAAGGAGCCACTGTGACAGCACATGTGGAAGCCAGGGGTCAAGAGATAAGTGACTTGGCTAAAATGACAGAGCTAGTCAAATGAAGAACCTGATTCAAACCCAGATGTTGAGAACCCCTTTCTTGTCCAGTCTACCTCCCGTGCCACACATGTGGGCATATTATGATTCCATCAAAAAACCATTGCTATTCAGCCTGGACACTCAGAAGAGAGAGAAAATGTCTAAAGGAGCAGTTAGCAAAGATTTCAAAATATGAGCCAGGTCCTGCCCTCCCGTGGTGATGCTGGTTGGGAAGGAGTCTGCTTGTGGCACAGAGGGATTCAGCAGGCATGGGAAAACGCTCCCAACAAGTCAGGGCTAGGCCTGGCCAGGATGTGTTAGAAGCTGTTATTCCCCATCCTGGAGGTCTTCCTGCACACCCCACCGCCGACACCCCCAACCCCAAGACCTGAGTGCCTGACTTTCAGCAGGTTCTAGAAGGGTTGCTAAGAGGGTTCTCTGGAGAATACCAAGCAAGACTCATGATTTCTTCCAGATTCCCTGCAGGCTAAATTCTCACTGAGCCAAACATTTTGTCTTATTCCAGTCTAACCTGAGCTGTACTTATAATACTGTTTTTAAGATTTATTTACTTTTATTGGAAAGACAGATTTACAGAGAGAAGAGATAAAGATCTTCCGTTTTCTGGTTCACTCCCAAATGGCCACAACTGCCAGAGCTGAGTCAATCAGAAGCCAAGAGCCTCTTTCTGGTCTCCTAAGTGGGTACAAGGTCCCCAAGTTTCCCACTGCTTTCCCAGGACATAAGCAGGGAGCTGGATGGGAAATGGAGTAGCCGGGACACAAACCAGTACCCATATGGGATGCCTGTGTTTGTAGGCAGATTATTAACCAATTGGGTCATTGTACCAGGCCCCACATAAAATATATTTGTTCTACCATTGTCGCTCTGTATTAACCACAGTAGGGTGAAAGTCATTATTCTTGTTCAGTATTTAAGAATCCTAATTACGACAGCCTAGGAGAGTAGTTGGCTACAGCATGAATATTGTTTAATGTCTTGTCTTCACTTATGCAAAGCTTGGTATCAGATGAGATGCCACAGTGATTGCTTCTCTCCCCCATGGTGTTTCTGTGTTCAGAGACCCAACCGGGGATGAGACTCAGTCGGATGCTTCAGCGAGCAAATCCAGAGACCTCAGAGAAAATCACTTTTGTTCTCTCAAGACTCATCCATTGAGTTTAATTCAGACTCGGTGGGTTGGGTTTTCGCTCTGTGTGTATTTAATCTTCATTTGATAAAGCCATCTGCTCACCGGAACTGTTAGCCAGTTGTCTGTACCACTTGTTTTGCTATTTAAAGAAAACTACACAGTCATCATCTTTTCTCTAATTCTTGCTGTTCCATATTCCCTTTCTTTCCTCTGTGTTTTCTAAGAGGGAAGACACGATGCATAACCACTAAGTAAACACACACCTTCCAGTGTCTCCATGTAGGGTATCTGTTCTGCTGTTTGCAGCAAGCTGTTCATACAGCTTAGTTTTCTTCTGCCACACTTACGTTCTGCTGGGACATCCAAACTATCTCCCACCAATGTCAGCTGACCCAGGCAAGTTAACATTAGAGCAATCTGAGCAAACAGAAGAAACTATGACACAACGTACAAGTAGAACCTCCTGTTCACTCCCAAGATGACAGGAACACAAGCTCTCATTAGTGCAAGGAATTAAATATCGTGAGATGCACTCTTACCTGAAGGAAACCTTTCTCCATATGAGCGTGTCCCTTGGAAGCAGCATCAGAAAAGTTGGAGTGGATATCTAAGACCCAGTGTCTGAAAGAGTTGCTCTGTGTTTTCCCAGCTTTGCCCGCATCACCTGCTGCTGCGGTCCTGTCACGCCTGCTTCTGATGTGGATTCTGGGGCGGCAAAGTCCCTGCAGAGACTGGTTGATAGGAACGTCATATAGCATTCCTCTCTTGTGTTTTCTCTGACAAAATCCTCAGTGTAGCGAGGATGCCATCCGAATTTCAGCCTTGTATTCACAGTATGAGAGGATGAAGATCTTGGGAGGTGATTTGCCTCTTTGAGTCAATGAGTGTCATTTTCCCAAGCAAATGTGCTTCTGACTTTGGGCTGCTGAAAGGAAGAGGCTCCATTACCCTCACGATAGCATAATGCAGTTTGCAATGCAATCAAGAACGGTGAGTGCTCATTCCACAATCCCATCTAGCATGAGAAGTGCCGCCAAGAGCAGGCATTCGCCTAAAAGCCTTAAATGAAAACCGTAGGGCTGAGAAGTCGTTTCTCACTTTGTGTGACTCCAGCTCAAAGAAGAGAGTTGCAGAGGAGTTGGAAGTGTGTGCAGGTGGCGTTCATCTCAAAGAAGCAACACTTAAGATTGATTTTGCTCCATTTTCATTGGAGTACAGTGCACATGTGTACTGCTGTGGTTGTGTTAGGTATTCGCATACTCCTGTCAGTAAAAGGCAAGCAGAGGTTTATTCCCTGTATTCATGCATGGTGCATGACACATAGACCTGCAGGCCCAGAAAACCACAGAGCTGACACCACCAAGCTCTAATGTTGTTTTGTTTCTCTGAGTGTCTAGCTGATTGTATTCAACACTGTTGATACAGTGCCCTCCAAAGTACCTGCAATCTTTCCTAAGTATAGCTGGAATTTAAAACAGTGCTTTGTGAAGCCTTCCCTAGAAGAGCGGGGAGGGAACTTGCCCACAAGAACTGTGAGCTTGTGTGAGAGAGCTCAAGTTGGCATAAAAAAAAAAAAAAAACATAGACTGGGTGGGTTGAAAAAGCAGACTTGTATTTTTCTTGTTCTGGAGGCTGGGGAGTGTGAGGTCAGGGAACCATCAAGGTCAGGTTCTGAGGAGCTCTTACTGGACCACTGTCAAGTGGCCAGCTACCTTCTCACTATGTTCTGCCATGTCAGAGAGACGGAGAGAAAGAAATACTCTTTTGCTGGTATCTCTCATACTGGCAGAAATCCCAGTGGACCAAGGCCCCATCAACAGACTCATCTAAAGCTAATAACCTGGGTTAAGTGTTTAGCCCAGTGATTAAGACTACCACATCCCGCACTGGAAGACCTGGGCTTGATATTCAGCACCAGTTCCTGACTCCAGCATCCTGCTGCTGCAGATCCTGGAAGGCAGCAGTGGTGGTTCAAGTAGTTGAGTCCCTGCCACCCATATGGGAGAGCAGGACTGAGTGAATGGCTCCAGCTTCCATCTGGGCCAGACTGAGCTGTTAAACTCATTTGGTGTGTGAAGCAACAGATAGAAGTTCTCTCTGATTCTCCCTCCTTCCCTCGCCCTCTCAAGTACATGAATAAATACACACATAGTCTGAACTGAGTTGTCTCCAGAAGACCTCATCTCCAAATGCCATCACATTGGACATTAGGGTTCTTTGGGGGGGAGGAGACAACCTCAGCTTACAGCATCACCAAAATGACAGCTTTGAGTCAACCCTGCATTCATTCACTTACCAGTGTCTGCCATGAGCCTGCTCTGCAAGGTGCTTGGAATGCAGCAACACAGTTCCTGTTCCTGCCTTCACAGAGCTTAGGCCTTAAATAAAAATATTTCTAAGTTACTGAAATATTTAAATAGAAACTGTTACATGAGCTACAAAGGAAGGCACATATCTAGGCCAGGATAGGCTTCCCTGAGGAAGTGGCTTTAGAACTAAGCTGTGAGTGGGAAACAGCTGGCAGTGTCTTGTTCCAAGCCAAGGAGCCAGCCAGCCAGAGGCCTCCTTGTGGGAGCAGGAATGGGCCTAGTGGCTAGTGTGTCCCCTCCAGCCTGTCACTCCCTCCTAGGTATAGGCACATGTGCTATCTAAAACTTTTCTAAGTGACACTTGTCACCCACAAAGAGGGTATCTGCTGGGCTTAGTCAGCAGAAGGCAGAGGAGAATGGATTTGCCCTAATGATCAGTGTCGGACAGTGTCCAGAGCAGGAGGAGTGTGGAGCAGACTAGAGGAGCCGGAGTGAGGAGTGGTCTTCACCTTTTTACGTTTCAGCACCACCCCTGCACCTGGGCTAATGCCTTTCTGGAGACCATGTTGGTGATGCATGAAAACTTAAGAGGAAAAAAATACATCTTCAAGATGGGAAATTTCATCAGAAATCCCAGGGAAATGAAAATAGATACAGTAAAAATAGAATTGCAATCCATTAACAGCTTCTGCTTCATAGCAAGGGACTCGTTTTTGGCATATACCCATTCCTTAAAGGAGACGTTCTGTCCATTCTCTTTGCTTTAAGTACTTTCAATCAAGTCTCCTTTCCATGTTCTGCATCTCTGATTTAACACCACAAACTGTCTTCTCCATGGAAATTTGCTTATAACTTATCACTTTGTGTCCTAAAAACCATAGAATATGGTTAGCTGTTGAATAGCATGCCCATGAAAATGCGTAATAAAACCATAGCTGCAGATCCCCTATTTACTTGCATCGATTTGTCATTGCCTGTTCCTTTCACTGCATTCTTGCTTTATTTCCTAATGGATGACGCTTCTCTTTTTGAATAGTGGACACACTTTTGCAACCTCAGAGACCTATGTCATCACATTTCCTAGGTGCCTTGTGCAAAGCTGGTCTTCAGGAAAGGCATGATGACCCAAGAACTGATGCTATCTGGCATCTCCCTCCGTGTGTCCTACTAGGCTCGTCCTGTGTTGGTTGGGTTCTTATCTACAGAACCCCTGCTGGACCAACCAGTGCAAAGCTTCTCCATGAGCCTTGAGAACTCAGGAGAAGGCATGGTGCTTCCTCATTCCTGAATCCTGGACCCCTGACCCACAATAGATCCTCAACAATTTTTTAAATGATTGACTTTAAGGCTCAACTCTTGCTGTTGTAGGACAAAGTCCGTTCTGCTAAAAGGATGATATTCTGGGTAAGCTTCTGCCAAAGGCATAGGGATTGGTACTGGTGCCAGAAACCGTTAGCACAGATCTTCAGTTGTTCTAGTGGTTCTTCTTGATTTCCCAGGGATCCACACAGCTGGTCTCCAGTGTCCTCTCTCTGGTCCTCAGTCTCTGGCCTTTGCTGTGTCTGGCATCCATGCAGCACTCATAGACATAACTTTTCTCGTTAAAATGAAGGCTGCCATCTCCACTCTGCACACAGCCCTGCTGTGGGCTTCCGCAGCTGATGGCAGACTATACAGAGCCCTGAGTCTCTGCCCCAGTTCTTCTATCCAGCATTCGCCTCTGGCCTCTCCCAAACTGAACTCTTGTCCCCAACACAGTGTCAGTGTCAGCAAACAGAGCCTTTCCCCATGTTGTCATCTCAGCCTGAGCTTCTCGTCTCTCTCCAAACCCTCCCTGCTCAATACCTTCTAACTCATTCTTCAAAAAATCCATACAGGGCCCAGTGGCGTGGCCTAGTGGCTAAACCCTCACCTTGAATGCGCTGGGATCCCATATGGGCACTGGTTCTAATCCCGGCAGCTCCACTTCCCATCCAGCTCCCTGCTTATGACCTGGGAAAGCAGTTGAGGACGACCCAATGCTTTGGGACCCTGCACCTGTGTAGGAGACCTGGAGGAAGTTCCTGGCTCCTGGCTTCGGATGGGCACAGCACCGGCCGTGGCACTCACTTGGGGAGTGAATCATCGGACGGAAGATCTTCCTCTCTGTCTCTCCTCCTCTCTGTATATCTGACTTTGTAATAAAAATAAATAAATCTTAAAAAAAAAAACAGAAGTCCATGCAAATGCCCTACACTGCATTAGTCACTTTAAGAGCTTTTCTAACATGTTTGTGAGCCATGCCTTTTCCATTATCATTTCCCTGATTCCAAGCATGGTACCTAGCTTGGCCTATGGATGACACTTGATAAACATGTAAGAAAGAAAGGCAGGAAGGGAGGAAAAGGAGGTTAAGGTGGGGGCAAAGGAAAGAAGGGAAGTAAAGGGAGCAGCTGCTCTTATGCTTGGTATATGTTTGCAAAGAAAGAATCTGTACTTAATTTGATCTGTAATATTACAACAAGGTGGAGGAATCCACCATGGGAGGAGGGCACAGGGAAGGGTTCAGGGAATCCCAGAGCCTATGAAACTGTGTCATATAATGCAACATAATATATAAAAAAAAAAAGAATGGAAGAGCTGGGGGGCTGGGGAGACCATCTCTCCTGCTAGTGCCGACAATGAGCCTGACAGAAACTTAGTGATACTCGACTTCTCTCTCTGTTCCTGGCCGAACTGGAATGGGAGAGGACATTTAACAAGCAATTTCTGGCATGTGGTAGACCAGCCAAAGTCTAGTGAATATAGGACATTTCATCAGCCTTACAGTGGCGGTGAGTTCAGAAGGATGAAAAGACTTGCGTGGACTCCACCAAAGTTCTTTGCTAACTGATGATCACTGCTGCCCATCACAAGCAACACGAGGCTGGCTGGGTCCTCCCTCACCGTATCCTACACACATCCAGCGGTGGCATGCTGGGAGGATTCCCCTTCACACAGTGATGACATTCAGCTAAGCCACAATTCCATGACCTAGGAGGAAACCCGTGCGGTTTGGGGTTGGGAGTGTGGATGAGCAAGCGCAGATTTTTTCCTGTTGCCCGATGGCTTTAAATTGCAACCTGTCTTTTAACTTTCCATTATGCATCAAACACATCTGTGCCAGGGACTGGCCAAATGTATTCCGTCTGGGAGGATGATCCCAGACAGCTATAAATTAGAGCTTGTGTTCAAAGATTCCAAAAATGCGGCCTTGTGGTAGGGTATCCCTGGGCCCAGCCACCTCCTCCACAGTCTGCTCAGTGGCTGCTGGCTTTTGGCCTGGTGCCTTTGTCAATAGATTTTTTGCTTTGTATTTGGAAACTCTCTTTCCACCAAGTGGCCACAGAGATGAGGCTGTAGGACTGCCTGGGACACTTTCCTGGGTAGCCTTGACCAAGGGCATCAGTTTCTTTCCCGAAAGGAACAGCAAGGAACCCAAAGTTTATCCCCAACACCCACCCCTGACCTGAGTGAAAGTGTGGCACAGAGGGGTCTTCCCCCATTTTTTCTTCATTGAGTGTAGAAACAACCATGTGATACTTTCATAAGAACAGTGGATTTTTTTTTTCAGTTTACAAGAGCAATACATGCTTAATGCAGAAAATCTAGAAAACACGTAGAGAAGAGAAATGGCTTATAATCCCACCCTTGTGAATGATTTAACATGACTTCTTCCCATAGGTTCCTGTGTCATGCCATGCCACGCCACCCTCTCGAAACATGCACAAGTCTTTCATAAGCTTGTTGAGCGTGGTTCCTTTCCCTGCCTCTCCCATTATCCAATTAGTGCTTTCTGCTAAGTGCTGGAAACTTTTAGTTATTCCGCATGGGAGAGTCCAGCTGGTCGACTCTGCCCCTTGGCCTCCTGCTCTTTGAGCTGAGGCAGCTTCTCTGGGCAAGCCACAAAGGGCACTGGCCCAGGGGACAGAGGTGTCTAGAGAAAATAATATCTCCATGTAACTCCAACCAGATCTCGCTCACAGGATTGGGCAAATCCTCCACAAGCAGCTGCCTAAAGGACAAGGATCCTGTACTCTCAGCCTAACTCTGGTACTTTTCTTTATGACACTTGTCCTTCTCTGGTTTCTGTCCCCTACCTTCCTCTTGCTTTGAACAGGGTTGGACTCTAACTCGCTCCTCTGCTGATAGGCCCAGGCAGTCCAGCAGAAGCTGGGTGTGCTGGCAGCATGGGGAGGCTATTTTTACATCTCTGCTTCTTTTCCCATGGTGCCTGGAGTCCAGACAGTACCCCAGTAAACATCAATTGATGGATTGATAGAGTGAAATTTGAGAGTGGTGTTTGTGGAGGGCTAGAGCCTGCTGGCACGCAGCAGGGATGGCCTTTGGCTATGGAAAAAGGCTTCCATCTCCGGTGCTGAGCCACACAAACGCCTTCAGAATGGAGAAGGGGAGGAAGCCCGGTGATGAGTCTACCAGCCGCCAGCCTGCCCAGCCACTGCCCGCGCCAGCCTGCCCATGAGCCACACAGACCATGCTTTTTCAGAAAATTATTTTTTCCTTTCTCACTTTCCATGGAAAGTCAAAATAGTAACCAAAAAGAAGGGGGAGAGGTGAAAGGACTCCCTCCCTGCCTACAAAACTACCTCGGGGGTGGGAGATTGGGGGTAGGGGGAAAGGAAGGGTAGCAGACAAGGGCCAAATGGGCTGGCGGGAGAGGGGAATACAGACACCTCCGAGACAGCTTTCTAATTGGGGATGCACACTGAGAGCTGTGAGTGGGCCCATGGCTGTTATCTGTTCCTCCAATTTAGCCCAGTGAGTTTCCCCCAGGTCTTCAAGTTCACCTTGCTCCTGGTGACCTGGCAGTGGAGACACAGACACCTCTTCCCCTGTGTGACTGGGGAGGAACTGCAGCGCTTTCATGGCCCACGCCTCCCATGGGGGCCTGCTGCTGGAACGGAGTTTATAGGAGTCCTCCCGGCTGTGCTGTGCATGCCCTGTGGCCACAGGGTGTCCAGGCAACAAGAATCCCAGCTGTAGTAGCACACAAGAACCCTGCAAGTGCTTTAAGCACATTGCTGCGCCTCTTTAGGCATCAGTCTCCTCCTATGTAACACAGGGAGGCTACTCCAGGTGCTTTCTGCAGGGATGACTCTCACAGGCCTTGACATTCCAAGACCAGCTCTCGGGTCTGCATGCACGTGTCCCCTTCCATTGCAAACGCTCTATCCTTTGCCTTACAGCTGGCAGGCTCAGCCGTCATTGCGTTTGGACTATGGTTTCGATTTGGAGGCACCATAAAGGATTTATCAGCAGAGGACCAGTCCCCAGAATATTTCTACATGGGTGAGTGACTTCTGCCTCCCCTAGGTTTAGCTCGAGGCCAGGCCACCCAAGGGCTTGTAGCAGAGCCTGCTCTCTGACTAGAATAGGAAGCAGAGAGACAGAGATGCAGGTGGGAGGCGGGCAGGACCAGCACCTGAGCCTCTATGCAGTCTCTCTGGCCCTTGGGACTATGGCAGGTGAGGCAGGTACAGAAGGTCTTGCACCCCGGCCCTGCAAGCCTTTCACAGACCCTCCTTCTGATCTCCAAAATCAAGGAAGGCCAGTGCTGGTAAGATGGACCTGTTGTGCTTCTATTCCTTTCATGAAAGGACCTCTTGAAAAAATATTGAACACATATTCAAAAACTCTCTTTTGCCTCTTGAGTAAAGTGTGCATGCTACAGGTCTGTCATTCACTAGAGATAGGTGGCCCCAGCTGAGTCAGGGCTTTATTGTATTATGGCCTTGTGTCTTAAATCATGTAGTTGGGGAGCACTCTCAAAATGATGAGAAACACCTCAGTACTTGGAAGTATGCATCTTAGTTCTTCTGGAATAAGCAAGAGGTGGGAGTGGATGCAGAAGGAGAAAGGGTAGGGGTGGGAGGGCTGGCCAAGGGCAAATGGGGAATTGATCTGCCTCCTCCAGCAGGAGGAAGGGGTAGAGGCAGTGCTGTGAGCCCACGATGGGTTTTGCTGCCAGAGTTGAGTTTCCACCAACCTGCTCCTAGCCCTGCCTTGTGGCCCTCTCTCTCTGTCCAGCTTCATAGACTTGGACTCTGATTTCATAAAGCCTGGGACCATTCATTGCATCCAAGGACCCACAGCCTGGCTGCTTTAATATCCACACCAGCAGAGAATCATTCCCAGGAAAGGGGCAGTGTGGATCCTCAGAGCCATGCTGTCCTTGTCAAGTCTGGCTCCCCTGACCTCCGTCTTCTCCTCCAGAACTTCCCATGGCGCATAGCTCCTGTAAGGAGAACAGCAGGAACATCTGCTAGGATGCCTCTGGAGAAAGGAATGGAAACTCTACTAAGATGAGACGGAACACACATTGCTCATCCCTGGAATCTCAGGACAGCTGTTTGTAAAACACCCAGCTACTTGGGACTCCATTAAGGAAAGAACACAAGCTGCCAAGGATGACCATAAAAAGATGCAACATAACTCCAGAGTTGTTAAATGGCCACACAAATTTTTTTAGAAGCAGTGTGGTAAATGAAGTCTGGAGAAGAAAAGCTTCCAAAGTGAGCCCAGGGCTCAAGGCAGCCTGGAAGGCCGCAGGTTCTTTGCTTTCTTCTGCTTGACCATCCTCGATGTGTCCAGAGACAGCTGCAGGGGACACAAGCCTTATATCTGCACACCACAACATCAAAAAGGGAAGGAAAATTCACTTCCTTGGCCCTTTCAGGATTGGGTGAAGCCTTTTCTGGAAGTCTTTTAGTGCCTTTCCCCAGGCAGCTTGTCAGCCAGAATGCTGTGCGTGTTCATACCTAAGCCAGTGCCAAGAAGGGAACTGCTGAATTTGGCTCTACTCAATATTCTTACCCGCGCTGGAGGAGGGGCCCCTGGGTCTCTAGAGTGTGGATTCTTATATGGCATTGGGGTTTTGTGACTGGCAAAATGCAAAGGAATCGGCTGTATATTCCACACTGCAAACCTCCCTTCTTACTCCCACAGTTTTCTAGTGGTGCACACCCTTCCCTCCAAAGTTAACATCTGTGTTCTTGCTTGA
Organism: Ochotona princeps; assembly: GCF_030435755.1. Taxonomy (NCBI): domain Eukaryota; kingdom Metazoa; phylum Chordata; class Mammalia; order Lagomorpha; family Ochotonidae; genus Ochotona; species Ochotona princeps. The sequence goes on along the minus strand of NC_080833.1, from coordinate 97,958,811 downwards.
GAGACTTCTGGCTTGGAAGACCTGTCCAGAAGACAACTTGTGTGCTAGAGCAAGCCTCTAGTCTGCCCAGGTCAATCTCAGCCTGTGCTTGACTAGCATTCCCTTCCAGGGGTCAGTGAGCCCACAGGAAGGGATGCAATAGAACAGGCAGAAGGGAGGGTAGGAGGAGAAGCATGGCTTCCTCTATGTCACTGATACCAGGGACTGCTGATTTCATATCTGGTCTTCTCAGTGTCTCACTCCATTTTCAAGTAGTCACAACTTAGTGCCCCGCCCCCAGGGTTACCAGCAGCAAAGGTTTAATCCCACTTTCATGGCACCTGGGCCTCCCCAGACATATGCAAAGGAAGCATTTGTACTCAACAGATGCCAGCCCCAAGCACACAACAGGCACTATAGTACAGATGTAGCTTTGAGGTCAAGGGGAAGGAGGACACATCAGGATGCGGAGAGTGGGACGGGCCTCAGGGTGCAGAGGACTTGAAGGAAAGATGGATTTGGCCTAAGTTGAGTCAAGGAGAGCCTTATCCATGACCTGAGTCAGGGAGGCCAAGCATGGCAAACAGCAGCCTTCTTTTCCCTTGTCTGCAGAGAACATGGCTAATTTTCAGAAAACTCCTTCGAGGGTATCTTACAGTCCAGCTCTTCCCAACTGTTTACAAGGGATATTCAAAGAGGCCTTGTTTTCTCTCCTGACAGCAGGTTCAGATGTCACACACTATCCCAAAATGAAATCGGTCCCCCTAAAACAATAGCAGTTGTTGCTGACATGTAGGCATGCTAGGGTTGGGGCACGGCGTTCAGCCTGTCCTGTCTCTGTGGGCTGTTAGGCTTGCCCTGGAGCTCTGTTGGTCTCATCTTCCCCACGTGTAGTCCTAGGACTTTCCAGCAAAAGCTATACTTGTGCCCTTTGGTTGGTAGGAAGAGGTCCCTTTAGTAAGAACCACCACTCAGGACAACACACCCAGTGCCCTGACGTTCACTTCACCTTCACGTTGTTTGCAGACACCAGCCCCCACCATCCTCACTGCCAAGTTGGAGGTGTCAAGATTTAAAGTCTCTGCAAAGTAGTATTTCTGGAACTGAAGTAAGATATTTTCAGCAATAGTTAGAAAAACCTTTTTAAAGGCCGTGAATGCCAAGGTTATGAGAAAAACATCTAATAGGAGCTGTTTCCTGTGATAATAAACATCTGTCTATTTAGAAACCTCTCCATCGCTATTTTAAGATTTTGGATCTCCCAAAATAATTTGGTTTTGTGTACACACAGTTATGTATTCAAGAAGAGATGCCTCTATTCTGTCAACTAACAATGTTACCTAAATAAAACTCATCAGACAGCAATTATAGTCCTGGGCTTTGGGGTCACACAGTATCATAACACTGTAATTGCTCCCAAGTAACTTGCAATATATTTGATGAACCTTAAAAGAGTTCACAGTTTAAGCTGTGATTTTAAAAAATGGGCCAGGTTGGGGTACAGCAAGTTAGGCAGCTGCTTCGGATGCCCAAATTCCACATCAGGGAGTCTAGTATTGATCCGGGTTCTGGTTAATGCATCTGGAGGGTAAGCGGACAGGTCTCTCCCCTCGTCACATCGAAGAGACCCCAGTGGAATTTCTGGCTCCTGGTCCCTGGCTTCTGCCTGGCCTAACCCCAGCTGTTGTGGGTGTTGTGGGAGTGAATCTGAGAATCTTTCTCTCTCTCTTTCTGTGTCTAGTGTGTTGTATGTACATGTCATTCTGCTTTTCAAATAAATAAAACTGAATATATGAACATTTAAAAATAATTACAATTAAAACTATTTTATGGGGAAGGCCAAGGATGAGGGACAGGAATGCACAAGGCATGCCAATGGGACTTTGGTAAGCAAGCTCAGGCTTGGCATGGGGACCTTCCTGGAGTGTAACCGATTGGAGCATGATGAGAAATAAGGAATAATGAGGATGAAGAAGGGCAAGTGTGAAGAATGTTAGGGTTGATCTGGAGTTTGGGGCAGGGTATGATGCACACTGCGTTTGAAGGGCAGCTGTAGAGGAAGAGGGAGTCATAAGCTGGCATGGGCAAGGGGGCAGTGAGGGCTGGAGGGATGACCCATTATTGATACAGGGAGCAGCAATGGGAATTAAGAAGGAGACAGGAAAACAGAAAGCATTATTGCTCATTATTGAGCTGGCCTAATCCAAGTCAGGGTCAGAAGGAATCCAAATTGCAAGAGATGTGCATGGCAGGCAGAGTCAGGCCTGGAGAGAGTAATTCACGGTTCCCAAATGCAAATCTGCGTCACAGAAGCAAGGTGTCCCCTGCTCAGAGAGAGCTGGCCGTGTGGAACCCATGGGTGGAAGCCCATCAGGAGAGCAGCCTCTGCCAGGGCTGCCCTAGAGGCCAAGTGCTGGCAGCAGTTTCACAGCCACAGGTCTTCACTCAACAGAATGCATCCCCATGGTGATGGATCACTCAGAGCGATGGAGCTGACTCCACGTTTGAAAGTGAGTCTCTCAGGCCCGGCGGCGTGGCCTAGCAGCCAAAGTCCTCGCCTTGAACACACCAGGATCCCATATGGGTGCCGGTTCTAATCCTGGCAGCTCCACTTCCCATCCAGCTACCTGCTGACAGCCTGGGAAAGCAGTTGAGGATGGCCCAAAGCCTTGGGACCCTGCATCCATGTGGGAGACCTGGAGGAAGTTCCTGGTTCCTGGCTTCGGATTGGCGCAGCTCACTTGGGGAGTGAATCATCGGACGGAAGATCTTTCTCTCTGTCTCTCTTCCTCTCTGTATATCTGACTTTGCAATAAAAATAAATAAATCTTAAAAAAAAAAGAAAAGTGAGTCTCCTTCTTCATGTCAGTGTTGCTGTTTAGATTTATCTGTTTTTATTGGAAAGGCAGATCAGATTTTCAGAGAGAAGGAAAGAGAGAGAGAAAGATCTTCCTTCAACTGGTTCACTCCCCAAGTGGTTGCAAGGGCTGGAACTGAGCCGATCTAAAGCTAGGAGCCAGGGGATTCTTCTGGGTCTCCCACATGAGTGCAGGCGTATTGCTTCTCAGGCCACACGAAGAGAGCTGGATAAGAAATGGAGTAGCCAGGACACAGGACACAAACCAGCCCCCATACATGTCAGTGTTTACCTGCTAGTGTGGCAACCATCAGACCTAGTGTCAGTCTAGTCGGAGGATTCCTGTGCTGAAGCCTGCACAAACACTCCTGACTCTTTCCTCATCTACACCAAAGCAAGGTGCACATTGGCTGAGATTGGAAGTGCGGGCTAGTGTGTAGTATCCCATTGTGGACGTATCCTTCAAGAATCACAGAAACCTGTTCACATCCATGTGAGAAAAACAGATGTGCCTGAAGAGTCCAGGATTGGTACTCGGCTCAGAGGTGCATGATGTGGCCAGGATCAAGTCTGCAATCACCCCATTGCCTTGCCGTCCTGGGGCTCCAGTCTTGGGCAAATTTCCCTTCAGGTGAGGCAGTGGCTGCCAGTAGCTCTAGACACCATCTCCAAAGTACTCACAGTGAAGGAACATGCTTCCTTCATCCCAGCTGGCCCACCTGGTGCCCCAAGCCCAACTCACCTCGGCATAGGGTCTGACGCCCATCCCGGTTGCTCACTATGGCCAGTCACTGTGGACTTCAGCCTGGGCTGTGTGCCTGCCTTGCAACTTGAGGGGAGCCAGCCCTCTCAGACTATCTGGGTTCAGAATAGAGGAGACTCATTTATCCAACAGATAAAAAGAAATGAATCCCTAGTAGGGGGAAATAATGATCTTCAAGCAGGGCCTGACTTCGGTGGCATGGAGCACAGATGTGGATCTTCCCACTTTAGTTCTTTCTCAGCCACATCTGTCCTCCTTGCTAAGTCAGCCTCACCAGGGGCAGGCAGTGACGATGACGGTGGTCAGGGCACAGAGTCTAGGGAGGTGGATAGCACAGAAACCTAGCACAGGCAGAAGAAGGTGACGAAGGGCCAGACCGTTAAGCAACCGGAGCTGGTGTCTATTGTGGTTTCCCTGCTCTTCCTGGTAGGGCTCCGTGGAGGAAGCAGGTGGGCTGACTCCAGGCCTGCTTGTGCCCTGAGTCCCAGGGCAGCCTCTCTGGATGGCAGCAATGAGATGTCTCCATGATGTCACAGACCGTTTCTCCACTCCACAGATGACTGCTGATAAACATAGAAAGCAAAACACATGTTCACAAAAGTTATTATTTCTTTCCTCATTAAATAAGCCTCCAAACAAGAAAGAGACCTTCTCCCTAGCAAGGAAAATAAGAGGGACATATGTAAGGATACAAGCATGGATATAGAGTTTGCAGTGTAAAGCAGAGGACATTGCAAAGGAAGCTGACCCAGAACTCTGCAATATATGTCTTTACTCCTGAATAAAAGTAGGACTCCCAATAAATGTTAGAACTCTACATGACCCTACTATGTTTTTTCTACATTTGCCTTCACTTCACACATCATGATACATTTAAATAGCAGAAAGCTAAGCCTGTGGCTTGTTCTGAGGGATTGACATAATACTGTAATTGAGATAATACAGGGAAAATGGTGGGAGGGGGAGGTGGAAAAGGGTGAAGGTGTGGGAAAAAAAATAGTTTAAAAAATAGTAAGGAAACTTTTAGAAAACCATATAAGGTAGACCCAGGTTTTGCAAACACTTACCCCATGTCCATGGGTCCAGTACACTATTCTCTATTAGCAATAGGTTCCAGGTCCACCCATTGAACTCTTATCACCACTTTGTTGGAGAGTATCCTAAATGGACTTGGCACATCCAGCTGGTGCTTCTGGAAGCCAGGTCTCCCAGTCTTGAGTCCCACCTCTGCAGGGAACCTGTGGAGGATGCCTTGTCTCACGCCTTGCTTCTGGGCAAGTGAGGGTGACTCTGGTGAGAGGAGTGATCTCTGCTCTGGGGGTGATTTCCTCCCTGGTCCCCTTGCTCCTTCCTTACTGTTGGAGAGATTTCCTCCTGAGATATGGATCTGAGCATGGCTTCCAAGCCAGGGAAGCAGCAGATCGCAGGCCAGGGCACGGGGTCCAGAACAGGGACAGAGGGTGCCCAGACTACCTTACAAGGACTTCTTACAAGGACTTCTGGGCTGAGGCCTGGGGAACAATCCTGGGTCTCTGTGTTGTCTGGTTGCTAGGGTAGTGGAAGGAGAGCCTGGCAAGACTGGAATTGGCACGGCTTGGTGGCTCGGGGCTTCCTCTACCCTCTTCACTCCAGCTTTCAGCAAACACCTGTCTTGGAGATCCCAGACACCTGCCTGGCTTGCTTCCTATTACACCCTTGTCTGACCTGCCTCTGGCATTGGGTTTACCCTTGAGGGTCTTGTTCCTATGTGTACAGAGCAGGAAACCACTCCTTAGCCCCTGGAAGGCTGTGAAGAATGTGCCGGAGCACATGAGGTCATGTCTGGGAGAAGAGGATGTGAGCAGGTTTCTCCATCAAGAGGTTGCCCACACAAACAGGAGCCCCTGGGCTTTCCAGGGTCACGGCCTAACTGCAGCTGGCTCTCCCTGCTGAATTACAAGTCCCACAGCCTGACTTTGGCCATGGCCACAAGTGGCATGGAAGGAAAGTGTTTCAAGACTGAACATTTGGGGCTGGCTTGCCTTTCTAAAACCTCTGACTCACTCTGGTAATATTTTGTTGCCTCTAGGTTCTCAGGGGTACCTGACAGCCATGGTGTCTGGGTCCATTCTGTTACTTGCAGTGTTGACACAATTTCTTCAAAGCATTTTTACAAGTTAGCGTAGACAATTCCAAATCTCACTACTGAAGAGTAAGAGGATCTACCTAAAGTTCTGGTTGGCAGGCTTGGATTTCTGGCTGCAAGCTCTGAGCTTTCAGAGGAAAACAGGAATCATTCATTCTAAGACACCTCAAGCACAGTCATCCACAAAGAAGGAAAACAGATTTTTGGCAAAGCAAGCCACTATCCTGAGTTCCTACAAACAATATAGGTGTGAGTTAGGGTAGGGGTGCCCACATTGGAGCAGATGCCTCCAGAACCGTGGCAGTTCTGCTCCCCACCACCTGGGCAATCCTAGGTACAGGACTTCATTTCTCTGTGTCTCAGATTTTTCAGTGGGGACAGATTACCATGGTTGAGATCTGTGCCTGTTGCGGGGTGAGTCCTTGGTGAAAGTCAGTGGCTGTTTCTACTCCATGGGGGTCATCTGGGGAAAGGGTCACCTGTGAGGGACGTGACTATGTGGGAGAATCCAGACAGAAAGGGTCAAGGAGTGGCTCGGATGCTTCTGAATCACAATGAGAGACTGGTGTTGTATAGCATGGAGGCTTCTCAATACATTAGAGATGATGGCTGGTAAACGCCACCTAGAGCAGGCCAAGCCACCAAAAAGCAGTGGTAACTACGGTGGGCTTCCAAGGCACATTCGATGCTTACCACAGGACTCGGTCCCTGAGAGTTGTTGGTCTCCATCGTTGCTATTTAGAGAGAAACTCGGGCCCTCTCTCTTCCCATTCACTGAGCCCTGTCCTCTCTGCTAGATGTTTGTATACAGGAGTCCTTTCATATCCAAAGCTTCCACATCTGCAGAGTCAAAGCCAACTTCAGATCAAAGAAGTTTTAGAAAAACAAAAACAAACCAACTATGCATTTACCATGTACAGATTTTTCTTGTTATCATGCAGTATTTGAATAGTAATTACATTGCATGGAATATTGTAATTGGTCTAGAGATTACCTAAATCACACGGAAGGATATGCATAGGAGCATAGGATCAGTACAGTGCAGCACTTTTCTGTAAGGGACTTGAGCATCTGGTAGGTCAGGTGGCTCCCTGGAGATGGAGGGCTGTAATGACAAGCATACTGGGCAATTGGATGGCTGGAGAGAACAATTATTTTCAGATTATGCAAAACTATCTGCTGCCAAAAATTTTTAAAAAGAAAGAGCCACTAAAATCATAATCATACCAATATCATGTCCCTAAAAAGAAGGGATGGTTGATTTATTGATTTGTTGATTTTTATTTGGAAGGCAGAAGAGTCCGATGGAGATATCTTCCATGTGCTGTTTCATTCCCCAAAAGTCCAAAATATCCAGAGCTGGACCAGATCAAGGCCAGGAGCTTGGAACTCAAGTTAGGTCTCCCACATGGTGACAGGCACCCAGCCACCTGAGCCATCACCGCTGCCTCCCAGGCTGAGCATTAGCAGCAGGTTGGAACTGCAGGGAGAGCCAGGACTCAGCCCAGGCTCTCTGATTTGACATGCCCTCACCGCCAGGCCGAACAACAACCACTCTGGGGAGACATTTTAAGAGAAGTTTATACCAACAGGCCATTTGGAAGCCTCCCTCTCTTATTGCTATGCTGATTGAAGTGATGTTCCTAGCTTAAACATCAAGTATCCAGGAGAAAAAATAGCAATGATAAATGTGTTGGGGAAGAAGGTGTTCTGAGAACAGCTCTGGTTGGTAGCATGTCCTAGCAGTGAGTGGCACTGCCAAGCCCAGCTGGTAATGATAAACAGGCACTTACCCAGGGTTTTTCCCTTTTCAAGCCAAGATAGCTAGAATTCAGCAAACATGAGGGATTTGGGAAGTAGGTTAGACATTTGCCACGTGTGCTGCTATGGGAGGCAGACAGCTCCACAGAATGCATCTTGGAATTAAACTGTGGCTGCAAGTGGTTCATCAGCGGCTACACTGGGAGGGCCAGGCCATTAAAAGACCTTATGCTGTGTTAGGATCCCATCTTGAACAGGATTCAGCAGGTCCAGAGAGTTTTGCCACTCTCAGAATTTTCTCTCCTCTCCCCTGTGAGGAGTGTGGAGCGGGAATCTACCCTTAGGCCACAGGGTCCACCCAGCAGTCCCCTTGCCTCTACCCTCTCCTTGAATACCAAAAACACTTCTTTGGCTTACTCCACCAAGGAACCAGGAGGTGATAGGTCTGAAAGAGCTTTGAAAAATAAAGATATTTTTGAAAACAATAAGGTGTTTTAGCTGTGGGGCCAACACTTATAATTAATGTGCAGTTCTTTTAGAGAAAAGGGAAAGGGAGGAAGGAGCTGAAGAACAGGAAATAAATAACTTCCCTTGGGCCAGAGAGCACAGGGCTTCACCCAAGCCTGAGAAAGTCCCCCGTGACAGCCCTAGGCGCTGCAGGAAGCCAAGCAGCCTGGCCTGGACCTCTCTGTCCCCCAAGCGCTGCCAGCAACCCAGGGAAGCCCCAGGAAGCACCCTGAGTGCCGAGCTCAGGGCTTCCCTGCCGGTGGGTGAGGGTGGAGGAGGACACCAGCCCTCAACCTCGCAGCTCCCCAGCCAGTGGCAATGGTTTCCAGGTGACTCATAGGAGTAAAATGCAAAATATAAACTGGAAGCTGTTAACTCCATTCCAAACCAGTCAGGTGCCAGGGCCTGCATTGTGTTCTCACTTATCTTAGGATCTGAGGCGGAAACACGACAAGGCTGGGCTTTAGTTCTCTCGGCACAGCCAGAGTCCCAGCCTGTCTGTCCCCTTCTTCCTCCAGGAGAACAAGTGTTCTGGGCTTTGACTTAGGGAACAGATGGTATTCCCACCCGTGTTAGGGCTGCAACTGCTGCAGAGAAGCTGGACGGAGTCAAGGCGAGGAGGGGCTCTGGCGTCCGAGGCCCATGGCTGTGTGCCTTCAGCTCTGCCCAGCCCCAGTGCTGTGCCCTTGGGGACTATCAAGGGCCCCTGCTGCTGGTCCAGTTTTTGTGTCAGAGAACTAGGGACAATAAGAGTCCCTACATCACTGAGTTGTTCTGAAGACTGAATCACTAAACCTGGCCCAGGTGCTTAGAACACCAGCTAAACACAGGCTCTCAGACTGTAGCAACGAGAGTGCCCTGGTGGATGGTGCCATGTCTCCTGCCCTCACTGGCTGTTCACATGTAGCCCTGACCACCTCCTGTGTGCCCAATTTCCATGGCATTGCCCCCTGCAGGTGAAAATTCAGCTGAAAATTGTGCCTCCTTGGTGTGACCTTTGCCCCTCTCGCTTAGCCTCCCTCTCTATCTGCCCACTCCAGCTCCCCCACCAGTGCCTGGACAGACAGGAGCTCCACTTCCCTTCCTCTGCACGTGCCCTCAACACTTCTCAGAGGTGCTGACAGCCATTGACTTCAGAGCACAGTGAGAGGCCTGAGAGCTCAGAAGAAAGGGCTGGGACTGTGTTCCAGGCTTTGGCTCCTGACCATGCGTGGGCTCAGTTTCTGAAACTGCAGGTGAACGGTGACACCACCATCTTTGCAAGGACGCTTGAAAGCTCCCGGCGTGACAAGATTGCCTGAACTTCTGGGAGGAGGACAGATGTTGTCCCCAGTCCTTGTAGCCTACGTGACTTGAATACCTCCTGCCTCGGCTATCCTCTAGCTAATAGGGTCTGTGTGTGCAGGTGTAAGAGCTTGGGGGGTGCATGAGGCACTCAGCAAGCACCCACCAAGCACTTCCCATGGCATTGTGGACCCACATGGCAGTAGAGGACATATGGCTGGTGGTGCTGGCATTTGCTTAACTGGGCTCTAAACAGTCGCCCTTAACCCCTTTCCTGCAGGCCTGTATGTGCTGGTTGGAGCCGGCGCCCTGATGATGGCCGTGGGCTTCTTTGGATGTTGCGGAGCCATGCGGGAATCACAGTGTGTGCTGGGATCAGTAAGTGGTGCCCGGGGAACAAGAAGTGGGTTGGGAGAGAAGAAAGGGATTTGATCTGAAGAGGGTTGGAACAACTGACCCGTAGCTTGCCCTCTGAACCCCCCACCGTTAACCTGGGAGCATGGCATTACTCCATCTCTGTAAGTCTCACTGTTTTGATCACTTCCATATGGAGACTGTGATCTGTGCGCCCGCCTCCCGTGGGAAATGTGAACCGCGGAGGTCGTTCACGTAAAGATGTGCTGGAAGGAAATTGCACTAAGTGCTCGAGAGGCAACTCAAAGAGTTCCAAGCTTATATGGTTATCTTCTTAGAACTGTACCTAAGAGACACATGAAATCTGTTCTCCATCAATAACAATTTTTAAAATTTTAAAAATGTTTTAAATGAGAAGCTTTTCTGTCTTAAATCAATAATTTAAGCATCCCTATTTGGAGCAATTTTCAGAGACTTCTGCTTAAGAAAAAAAAAAGTCACTTATGCTCACTGCCAGTGGAAGCCAAAGAGAAAGAAGGAAGAAGAGGCGCAAGGCTTGAGAAACCCTGTATTTCTTGGGGTGGGCACTGGGTGGGCACTTGGGGTAGGCGGCACGGTTTTGTGAGCAGCCTCCCCCGTCTCCTTCCTCACTGCAGGCTTTGGGTCCTGTAACTTCAGCTACTGCCTCCGATCCCTTGCTCTGAACATCTGTAACTTGTTTCTGCAGTAATCCTTCTTCTCTTCTTTTCTTCTCCCAACCGCTCAGCATCTGTCTGTCTCATTTATCACTTGATCACTTGACTTAGTTTTGTCAGAGAAAACCCAACAGAAACCTATGCAGCAAGATACCACACACACAGCATCCCAGACCATGATGTCCCAGTGTCTCAAGGCCCACCCTTACCCAAGCCTGGGCCTCGTCAGTGCCTCTCCTCTCTGTCTCCTGGCCTTATTTGTAACTTTCCAGAGTTCTTCCTCTTTGTCAGGGCTGGATTGAGCATTTAGAGGCCAGTAACTGTTCTAGCTGGTGGGACTTCCATTACACTATCTAAAAGCCTTGCTCACGTGCCTTTACTCATGTGTCCAACTCCGATTCCAAAATACGGTCGTTGTCAGCAGCGGCCTGGGACTCTTATCCCAGCACCCAGAGAGTAACTGACACAGAATAAATTGCTCAATAAATAATGTCTGAATGACTGCATTGCATGAAAGTGACTCAGCTGTCACCTAAAGGACAATGAGGGGCAAATGACAAATGCTCCCTGCTGTATCAATTCAGAATAATAGCCTTGACCGCTGTTTGCCAGTGGAACTCACATTCAAAGACCGAACACATTAAATACATTGAAAAGGTATTAAATGAATGAAATTAGTATTTTCTCTCCTCTACAGTTTTTCACCTGCCTACTTGTGATATTTGCTGCTGAAGTAACTACTGGAGTGTTCGCTTTTATAGGCAAGGGTGTAGTAAGTAACAATTATTTCTAATGTTTTCTGATTAAAGCATTTCTTTTCATGTCAAAGCATATGGTAATATCAATACCTGTAATGTTATTGCAAACCAAGTGACCCTTAACTCATGGAGGAAGCAGAACTTTTACACTCAGTGTAGTGTGCACATAGAGCTTGTGTGTATGAAAGTGTACGCTTCAATCTTTCCGGGGAAATTGTTCATAAATTTCATTCAATTTATCAAGTGGTCCATGCTAGTTTTAAACAGATCTCTAGTTTAAGATGCTCCCCAATTTGAAAAACAAGGTAGGTTAGGTGACAGACATACGAGAAAGCCATGAAATCCCTCATTAGTTTGTTGTTAATGGTCGGCCACGACAGAGGCCTCAGAGAGTGAGTCCCGACCTGCTGTCTGCTAGTGAAGAGGAGGTTTCAGTCTGCTGCCCAGCTCCAGATGTGCAGAACAGGACAGTGGAAGAAGTCTCGGAGAAGTGGCTGTTACAAGGGGAGTACACACTGTGGGCAGAGAGCAAAGGAAAGGGAGGGGAGGGGAATGGAACCTTGAGCTAACTCCCTCAGGCATTCGTGTGCCATGAACGTACTTTAGATGGAAATATGATGAACATGTAGAATAAGTCAGAGTCAACTCACTTGAAAGTTTTCTGAAGTAGTTGGTGATATTCGTGATCTTAGAACCTTTTGAGATGTCTACGGTTTGGGGGGGAGGGGTCACCTGTCCTAATACCAGAAAAAGCATTCTCTAAACTTCATATGATATCTCAGTAAGAAAAATTTCCTTGTTAATGAGCACCTTTTAAAAAAAAGGTTTATTTATTTTCACTGAAAGACACCTTTATGGAGGGACGGAGAGAGAGATCTTCCATTCATGCTTCACTCCCAAAATGACCACAATAGCCAGAGCTAAGCCAATCCAAAACCAGGAGCTTCCTCCAGGTCTTCCACACACCAGGACCCAAGGGCTTGAGCCATCCTCTGCTTTCCCAACCCATAAGCAGGGTACTGGAGAACTGGATCTGGAGGGGAGTAAGCAGGACTAGAGCTGGCCCCATGTGGGATGCTGGCACTATAGGCAGAGGATTAGCCTGCTCAGCCAACATGCTGACCCTGATCATGAACATGATCTTTTAAAAAGCTTGTCACAAGGTGACTTAAGTCCTTCCTGCCAGTGAGGTACAAAGATTGCATAGGTTCCAACCCTGGTTGTGCCTCAGAATCATTTGAGGGGAACCCAGAAATCGGGCTCAACTGATGCAGAAGCCCCAACAGCTTAGGGAACCTGCGCTCTGGTACATCTGGCACATCCATAAAAATGTTCTAGCCTGGTGTGTCCTTCCATCCTCCAAAGTATCGTAGGAATTGGGCTCTGTTATTGGCTCCACCCATGCCTAATTAGCATAAAATGCAGATAAACCTTTGAAAGGCGTTGTTTTTGAAAATACAGAAGAGGAGATTTTCCTTTGCGGAGGCAGTGGAAACCTTCCACTCACTGGATTCTCCATCTCCTGTATGTTTTCAGGCCATTCGACACGTTCAAACCATGTATGAAGAGGCCTATAATGATTACCTGAGAGACAGGGCAAAGGGAAATGGCACGCTCATGACCTTCCACTCAACAGTGAGTAACTCTGCTTCTTTCTGGAAAATCATACCTTCCAAAGATGACATCTGATCCCTCTCGCTAATTGCCTGCACTGATAATGAAAATGTGTTCAGCAAACATGAGCATCCGCGTCCTCTGCCAGCTCGAAGCAGAGACGTGGTATATGCTGTTTCTAGAACACAAGACTATTCTGAGTCACAAGCACAGGTCAGGTCGTGTGCACAAAACACAAAGAAGGCAGCCCACATAAATCCTAGGCTCTCTCAGAAGACAGTATTTTGGCATAGGGACCTTTCAGCCACGGAAGCCCATTTGTCCCTGCAGCTGTACCACCTACCGGCTGTGGGATCTAGGACAGATCCTTGCCCCCGCCCCCAATATCCACTCTGCTATCCCATGTGTAAAAGGAAGGAGGCACAGGAAAGAGCTCCTCTCCCTTCCAGAACATTCTGAGGGAGCATGCTATCAGTGGAGCAGAGTCTCATGCGGTTCATCACAGGAGGCTTACAGGGCCATGGGTGCTGCCCTAGTCACTCTGATTTCTACAGCTGGGAACTCCTGGGTCTTGTGTTTTCAGGTACCTCCTCATTCTCCCTGGGGACAGTGATCTTGGAAGGCTCCCACTGTATCTGGCCCCAGCTACCCCAAGGACGGCAGGTGGCACACAGGTTCCGTGTGTCACGTCCTGAGACAGGCACCTGTTTCCTGGCCAGGCTTCAGGTCGGGACTTTACTTCTCCCATCCCTCCCAGACTGCTGGCGGTTTATGAGCCCAGCCCCAGCCTCATGAACTGCCAGCTCCTCAGCAGCTTCAGTCACTCCCAGTCGGAAAGAGGCCATCTAGAGGCCCCAACTCTTAGCTAAAAAACAGTAATTCACAAAGACACTGTCAATTAGCTCCTTGCCTTGTTTGGATTGCCTTGAGTCATTTCCTATCATTAAACTCAGATGGCTCTGGAAGAGCCATGTTCTTGTTTTGCCCGTTTGTGTGGCCCTTTGCTCTCTTTCTAGAAATAGCAGCTCGTGGTTGCTTTGCCATCTCGGCAGCCCTGGTGCTGCGGAGGGCGCTGCTCAGCCATGGAGCTCATGCTTCGCCCTCTTGCACCCTGAAATTTTCTTTTCTGCCTCTCTAGTTTCAGTGCTGTGGAAAAGAAAGTTCTGAGCAGGTGCAGCCCACGTGCCCAAAGGAGCTTCCGGGCCACAAGGTGAGCTTTGACTGGGGTGCTGATCCTACCTGGACTGGAAGGTGATTTTGGACCCCCTGCAGACTGGGAGGCTCAGATTCTGCCTCCAGGGGGTGGGTTCTGGGGGCCCCCTCTTCACTGGCTACTGTGGCTTGCTCTACTCCATGTAAAGCAAGCAAAGGAAGGCTTCATTATGGTCTCCTGGTACCCTGGGAGTGACGTTAGCAGACTTGCCAGTAGATGTCACCTGCTTAGAGTACGACTATGGCCAGGGCTGGGGGGTGCACGCTGAGCAGTGTCACCCTACACCTCCCCATGGGACTTACAGCACATGAGAGTGTCATGTACAAAGTGCTGTGTGTTAGGCATCATACTAAAGACATGGCCCCTTGCCTCAGCAGCCTTGTAGACAGGTCAAGGGCAACGAGGATGTGCAAGAAGTCTTCTCAGGGCATTGTAGAAACAGAGGAGTTAGGAAAACTCTTCAGGAGACAGAGCCCTTCAGCTGTGTTTTAACAAGGGAAATCACTGCAGACCCAGAAAGCAACAAGTGGGGGCATGGCGGTGCAAAGCTACAAGAAAACAGGGACGTAGAGAATGGTGAGTGATGTTTTGGGAGAGGTCAGCCAAGGCATGGTTCAACAACCGGAGGCTTGCTGAACATAGTCCTTGTTGCACTACAGAAAGAGTATCTGGACTCATGGGGCCAAAGTTAGAAAGGAGGAGGTTGGAGCCCAACACAGGCAGAGCACTTAGGTGGCACTTGAGACCACCCTGTGAGAGAGGATGAAGGGCTAAGACAGCTCACCCAGAGCAGGTAGATACAGAATAAGCAATGAGCTCAAGAGATGCTTGGAAAGTAAAACAAAACTGATGACTGCCTGTAAGGCAAGAGAGAGGGGGCAGAAGCTAAGAATTCCAGATTCCTGCTGGGGTGACCAGATCAAATGAGCAGAGACTCCTCTCCCTAAGGTAGAAAATGAAGTGAATGAATATCTCTCTGTGTGATCCAGTTTCTGCTGTAGGTGTCTGTGGGTTTCACAGATGCCTGTGGACCTGTGATAAAGACAGATGTATGAGTCCTTGTGTGTTGGTAGTAGCAATAGAGCCCAGGGGAGTACATGAGATCTCCCAGTCAGAGTGGGTAAATTGGAGCAAGAGTAAGGTCTCTCACTTCAGGGGTCAGCTGAAGAAAAGAAGCCAGAACAGAAGCCTAAGGAGAAGGTGTCAGAGCCAGGGAGAGTCCCAAGATGCTGCTGACGTGGAAGCTAAGGGAGAAGCTGGATTGCCTGCAAAGCCAATGCTAGCCAGAGAACCAGTAAACACAGGCTACACATGGCCTGCTAGATTTGTGTCTTTGCGGATTATTAGTGACCTTTGCTACTTGGCTGCAGGGGATTAGTCAGGAGAAAGCACAGACAAAACATGAGACAAGAGGGAAATATGAGACCATGGAGGCCATGCAAGATGCTCCCCAGCAGCTGACTGCAAAGGGTTGGGTGAGATTTTAGTGCCCCCTTGTGTCCTGAGTCTCCCACTGAACACCATTGGAAATGAACAAGACACAGCATTATCCTCGGTGCATGCCTGGTTTCCTGGTGCTCACCTGGGGAGCTGTGGAAAGCAGAATCCAGGATAGGATTTTCACTTGACCAGTTTGCTCCAGGAGTAGTATGGACAATTGAGAGGAAATGAATGGTTTAGACTAGGAAAACAAATCAGAGAGACTTATCCTTGTTGTCTGCCACAAGACATTAACTGGTACAACTTGCAACGGGTGTCAGGAATGGGGAAGAGAGGCCTTGTCTAAAGGGATGTCTACAATGCCAGGGACCAGTTAGACACCCAAGCAGGGGGGTCCCACCGCTGTGTTTCAGCCGCACCACCTATATAGTTGATGGTGCCATTTATTCATTGGAAGAGGAAAGGAGACAGAGCCATTACGGAAAACAAAATGAGCACTGTGTTTGACATGGCGACTGTGAGAGCCTGTGGAAATATCTAATAGGCATTTTTGGAAAATATGGTTTGTGACTCAGGAGAGAGGTTGGAGTTTCAGTAATTTGTGGGAATTGTGTTAGTCACTTTTCCATCATTTTAGCAGAATTTCTGAGGCTGGGCACTTCAGAATGGGAAGACGTCTACTTAGCTCACAGTTCTAGAGGTTCAAGGGTGTGGGACCAGCATTCGCTTAGCTACAGTGAGGACCTCATGGCAGGTAGCATCACAGTGGGGGGGAAGTCCATGTGATAGGGAAAGGTCAGTGACCAGCAGAAATCCAATGACAACTGGGATCCCACAGGCCTGGGTCAGGCTCTTCAACAATCCCCACCATGACCTAGTGAACTCCCACCTCTTAATGGCTCCCCTGCTTCTTAATGTCACCACACCAAGGACTGGACTTGTAACACAGGAAACTGTTGGGGACAAACCACATACAAAGAATAGAAGGAATCTTAAGGTTATACATATGAATTGACCTATTTGATCTGGAAAGAAAGAAGACCAAGAATAGAACACGACATTTAAGGGTAGGCAGAAGAGGTGAAAAGTAAGGAAAGTGGGAAAGACACCAATGTAAGAGAAGGAGCAGGAAGTGGTCACCAGGGCCAGGTGTTGCCACCAAGAATAGCTCAGGATTTTCTGGCTACCTGCCCATGACATGCACTGTGGATACAAAAATGGATGGGAAGTTCTTAATCCCTGGGACCTTGAAGTCTGATGCAAGAAGTAAGCACAGCAATACACAGAGTGCAAGAATAGAGATGTGCATGGAGCTGTGAAAGAGCAGAGGGGAAGCGCCCTCAGAGAGATCAGAGGCTGGGGGAACTGGTGAAGGGCTGGCTGGAGGGGAAGCCTCCATGAAATCTTCAAGTCTGCATAGAGGGACAGCATATGCAATAGTACATGGGCAGAAAAGGGGATGGTTTAGGTGGTAAAAGCCCAAGAAGGCCTACTGAAATAACTGCCGGAAGTCTGGCAGGATGCAGCCTTTAAGGAGTCATTGGTGAGGGGTGTGAGGAAGGGAGTGAAGCCAGAGCTCAGGCTGCAGGAAATGAGACAGGAAAGTAAAAAAGCTGCCTTTCAAGCAATTTAGTTTCAGTCCTGGATATGAAAAGGCAGTTCATAAAAGACAAAATCCAAATTATCATCAAGCACATTAAAATTGTAGGTAAAGTTAGTCTTAAGAGTTAGCAGCCAATTAAAGTGAAGAGGCCACACCCGTTGAACCTGTGAGAGTGACCAAGTGTTCCGTGCCTTAATAGCCATATGCTAATATTAATAGAATGATGTGAGAGTAAGCTTGTTCAGAGAAATCAGTGCAATCATCTTAAAGATCAGCGTGGCTGTGCCAGACTATAGCATGCCAGGCCATGCCCTGTGATCCAGAAAGTCTGCTTTTCTGAACTTATTCTAAGGAGAAGGAATCAGAAATGTGAACCGAGATTTGTGTACAATCATGCTCTCTAAAATATTATTGTTAAGAACAAAATATTGATCATTAATATGTAACGGTAGGAGATTGCTTAAATTAAATTATGGTCCACCCATATCACAAAATGTTTTGCAACCAAGAATCGCAGTTTCGAAGAACTTTTAGTGCAAGGGTTGTTTGGTTAGTGTTAGGTTAAAGAACTTGAGCGCCATGTCCATTGATGAGTGGTAGTAATGATGACGGAGTTGGATGGGACAAGGTAATTGGCAGTACAGGCTTCTGAGAAAATGAGAGGAAGGAGACCTGGAAGAGCGAGGGTGAGCTTTCCATGGAGAGGGGCACCCCTGCAGCTGCTGGGGAGGAAAAGGCGTCAGGCCTGGTGCCACTAGTTCCTTTCATAGTTCATTCCCTAAGACAAGGGAGGGGACATCTCTGCGTCTACACAGGAATGCTGGGACAGTTGCCACCAGAAACTGGAAGGTCGCTATTTCTTTAAGCAATCTCCTGCTGCCACAAGTTGACGATCTTCCAACATTTTGTTCTTTAGGACACCATTACCACCACTGAATAAGAATCTGTCAATTCCCATTTTCCCCAGTGAGTTAAGATTCTCAAACTTGAATGAGAGTATATTATCAAGACTGTGTGTGAGTCTGTGTCACTCTCGAAACAGGAGTGACCCGGGTGCTGAAGAAGCCCTGTCTTCTGTCTGTACCTCCAAGACCCCATTCCAGTGTCTGGCGCAGGAACTAACTGTTGAGGGAATGAATGATAATGAGCTTTGGAGACTTGAGAACACAGTGTTTGCTGCAGCTTCCATCACTGTCAGATTGAGCTAGCTGCCTGTTGACAGGGACCTGAGCAGCACGATTGAGTGGGAGCACACCTTCATTTAAGAGGGACCCAAGTAGAAGCTTCTGAAGTTCAAGAAACCAATGGTGGCTATAGGGTACCTGTTCTGCTCTCTGTCCAATATCGCTCCTCCTCCACTGCCCATTTGTGGACACAAGGACAGGGATCCAGGCAGCCCAGCCCAGCAAAAAAAGAAGAGAATGGTCTTCTGACTTCCAAACTTTGGGTTTCCTTTGTTTAAGCGCATCCAGTACAGGCTTTCAGCTGTCTACTCTACCTAATAAATGGATCAAGTACATAGAAAGCTTTTCAACCTATCAGTGACAGTACAAAATGAACACTTGTTATTTAGGGATGTTTTACTTATTTTTCTTTGTAAATGCCACAGATTCCACAGCAATAGCTTATTTCTTCCAACCAGATTTCACTGTTCTGAAGTAACCACTGGCCTAAATAGGCATATCCTAACAAAAGGAAAGGATTATTTTTTTTCCCAAACTATGCCTTTGCTTTAAGGCTGTCAGGATGGTATTATCCAAGGGGAATGGTTTACATATGAACAGAAGCTAACATGGCTAAACTCCAGGATGATCTGTAAAGAATGAATGAATTGGATCATGGTTATGATTCACACATTTTCTTATTTATTATCGGTTTTTCCCCCAAAACAGAATTGCATTGACGAAATTGAAACCATAATCAGCATAAAGCTTCAGCTCATTGGAATTGTTGGTATTGGAATTGCAGGTCTCACGGTGAGCAAATTTCAGAATATAACCTTTTTTTACTCTCTGAGATGTCTTGAGCCTATTCATTTTGTTTCTCTTCAAGAGTGATGTGAATTCTCAGGAATGACAAAGTCATTTGTCCACAGCACATCTTCTAAGAGCAAATCTAGTTAAATATATCAATACTTAGTTCTCTAAAATGTAATCCAAAGATTTAATTTTACTGAATTATGGCCTTGAGTTGATTATTGAAATGACTTCCCAGTCTAACGCCACCAATTTTAATCTAGACAGGTGTTTTTCAACTCTGAATCTCTTCCCACAGCTAGACATTTAAAATAACAGGATACAAGGTTAATCAATCTCACCTGTCGATTGAAGAGGTCGCACAACATAGTGATGAATGTGGCAAGCTCTGGCATCACCTGGTTTGGAGTCAACTCATGGTTCTACTACCCACCAGCCTTAAAATTGTACAAAACTTTCCTAGCTTCTTCAGGCCTCAATTCCTATGGAAAATGGAAATTTTAATATACCAACCTGATAGGATCGTTGTAAAGATCAGATGAGACACTATAGGAGTGGGCGTTGTTGTGGCTGCATTTTTTTTTAGTCTTTTCTTTTATTATTCATTAATTACATTGTATTATGTAACACAGTTTCATAGGTATTGGGTTCTCCCCACCCCTCCCCACACCCTCCCACCATGGTGGATTCCTCCACCTTGTTGCATAACCATAGTTCAAGTTCAGTTGAGATTCCCTCATTGCAAGCTTATACTAAACATAGAGTCCAGCATCTTATTGTCCAGTCAAGGTCAACAGCTTCTTAGGTATACCCTCACTGGTCTGAAGACAGAGCCAGCAGAGTATCATCCCGATCAATTAAAAGCTCCAACATACCATCAGCAAAAATTTACATCATTATGGAATTAATTGACATAGCAATGAGTAACCAATATGTTAAAAGTAAATGCTAGTTCTTAACCACATTCTGTGACCATCTCATTGACATTTCAATTTTAGTTTATACACAACATATAACATACATAACATAACATGTTATACATAACATCATATCTTCTTAAATTAAGGCAAACATGTGTTATTTAACCTTTTGGGATTGGCTCATTTCCCTTAACATTATGGTTTCCAGTTTGGCCCATTTGGCCACAAAGAACTGCATTTTGTTTTTTTTAATAGCTGAGTAGTATTCCATGGAGTAGATGAACCATAGCTTTCTTATCCAATCCTCTGCTGATGGGCATTTTGGCTGCTTCCATGTTTTTGCAATTACTGATTGTGCTGCTATGAACATAGGAGTGCATGTTGGTTTCTCATAAAACAAGTGTTCTGGATATATTCCTAGGAGTGCTATTGCTGGATCATACGGTATGTTGAATTTGAGTTGTTTGAATATTCTCCATACTGATTTCCATAGAGGCTGAACCAGCCTGCAGCCCCACCAGCAGTGGAGTAGGGTTCCCTTATCCCCGCAACCTCGCCAGGAAGTGTTGTTGGTGCTTTTATTCATGTGGGCCAGTCTTACTGGCGTCAGGTGGTACCTCATTGATGTTTTAATTTGGATTTCCCTTATTGCCAGGGAACTTGAGCATTTTTTCATATGTTTATTTGCCATTTGGGTTTGTTCCTTTGTGAAATGTCTGCCCATTTCCCATGCTCATTTCTTGAGCGGCTTGTTTTGACATTTTGGTTGTTTTGTAGCTCTTTGTATATTCTGGAGATTAGCCCTCTCTCACCTACGTAGTGTGCGAAGATCTTCTCCCATTCTGTGGGTTGCTTTTTTACTTTGTTGATTATTTCCCTTGCTGTACAGAAGCTTCTTAGTTTGATGAGGTCCCATTTGTTTATTCTGGTCTCGATTTCTATTGCCTTTGGTGTCCTTTTTAGGAATTTGAGACCTACCCCTAGATCTTGCAGAGTATTTCCAACATTTTCTTTCAAACGTTTGAAGGTTTCTGGATGTAGGTTTAGATCTGTTATCCATTTAGATTTGATCTTAGTGTATGGTGACAGATGTGGGTCTATCTTTTGGTTTCTGCAGGCTACCAACCAGTTGTCCCAACAGCATTTATTGAACAGATCTTCCCATTTGCCTGGATTATCGTTTGTCTTTTTGTCAAAGATTATTTGGCTGTATCTGTGTGGGTTCCCTTCTGGTGTTTCTATTCTGCTCCATTGATCTTCCTCTCTATCTTTGTGCCCATAACAGGCTGTTTTGATAACCACTGCCCTATAGTATGTCCAGAGGTCCGGAACTGTGATTCCCCCTGCTAACTTCCTGTTCTTCAGGATGGTTCTAGCTATTCGTGGTTTTTCGTGTTTCCAGATGAACTTTTGAATCATTGTTTCCAGTTCCATGAAGAATGTTTTGGGCAATTTGATTGGGATTGCGTTGAATGTATATATTGCTTTTGGCAGTATAGACATTTTAATGATATTGATTTTACCTATCCAGGAGCATGGGATGTTACTCCATCTTTTGAGGTCTTGTTCAATTTCTTTTTTAAGCAGATTGTAGTTTTCCTCAAATAGGTCTCCTACATTTTTGGTTAGGTTTATTCCCAGATACTTCATACTTTTCTCTGTTATTTTGAATGGTATCTTGCTGGTTAAATCTTTTTCCATCTTGGGGCTGTTTGCATACACTATGGCTATTGATTTTTGTTCATTAATTTTGTACCCTGCCACTCTACCAAACTCTCGTATAAGTTCTAGCAGTCTCTGTATTGAGTCTCTTGGTTCTTCTACATAAAGAATCATGTCATCTGCGTATAGTGAAAGCTTGACTTCTTCGTTTCCCATTTGGATTCCTCTGATTTCTTTTTCTTGTTTTATGTCCTCAGCAAGTACCTCTAGGACTATGTTGAATAGCAGTGGAGAAAGTGGACATCCCTGTCTTGTTCCAGATCTCAGTGGGAAGGGTTCCAGTTTTTCTCCATTCAGTATGATGCTGGCGTTGGGCTTTTCATATATTGCTTTGATTATGTTGTGGATTTTTCCATCTATGCCTACCTTTGGTTAGGGTTTTTAGCAGGAAGTGGTGTTGGATTTTGTCGAAAGCTTTTTCTGCGTCTATTGATACTATCATGTGATTCTTGTTTTTCAGTTTTTGGATGTGGTGTATCACATTTATGGATTTCCGAATGTTGAACCATCCCTGCATTCCAGGGATGAATCCTACTTGATCCGGATGAATGATCTGTCTGATGTGTTTTTGAATTCTGTTGGCTAGGATTTTGTTGAGAATCTTAGCATCAATGTTCATCAAAGAGATAGGTCTGTAGTTTTCCTTCTCTGTTGGTTCTCTGTCTGGTTTTGGGGTTAAGGTAATGTTGGCTTCATAGAATGAGTTTGGAAGGGTTGCTTCCTTTTCAATTGTTTTGAAGAGTTTGTAGAGGATTTGGGGTTAGCTCTGTTCGGAATGTTTTGTAGAATTCTGTAGTGAAGCCGTCTGGGCCTGGGCTTTTCTTTGTTGGAAGATCTTTAATCACTGATTCAGTCTCTGCTTCAGTTGTGGCTGCATTTTTAAGCCATTGCTTGACATCTGCATTCTATGTTTGGAGTGCCAAGTCCTGAGTCCTCTGCCCTGACTCAGCTTCCTGCTAACGCAGACCGGGAGGCAACAGATGATGGCCCAAGTGCTTGGTCCCTGCCACCCATGCGGTAGACCCAGATGGAGGACCTGGCTCCTAGTTTCAGCCTGGCCAGTCCTGGCTGTTGCAGGTATTTGGAGAATGAACCAGGAGATGGATGTTTGTGTGCGTGTGCGTGTGTGAGTATACCCGCGTGTGTGTTGCTCTGCCTTTCAAGACAAGAAAGTAAACAAAAACAAAATAAATTGGGTATTACTCAGAAAATATTACATGAATTTATTCCTGTGAGTGTGTGTGGCACATACACTACTCAATGAATGCCAGCTCTGTTCCTACACCCAGAATTCAGTCAAAGGAACTAACATATGAGAAGGTGTGTGGCGAGGGACCTCCAGGCACCTGCAGGGGGATCCCCACTTCTAAAACACAAAGGAAGAATGTGGGGGAAGAAGTGAAACCAGCGAAAGAGTATGGACAGGTAGCTGGTGGTGACCTGGGGAGGGCCTCAGGTCCACATGACTGAGAGCTCTCTGTGCCCTTTTGAGGGACTGGCCTCCATCTTCAAGGAGCAGGAGCCTCTGAGCATTGGAAGGGGCTCTGTTATAACATGGAAGAGCAATCGGAGGGGTAAGACAGGGATCATGAAGACCTGCTAAGAAGTGATCAGAACCTTTTTCTGTATTTAAAGCAAAAAGGTAAGACAGTGGCCATGAATGCTCTGCTGAGAATAACCAACTCTAGGAACACATCCAAGTCCTCCACCCACCTGCTCGGGTGTTCAGCCAATTACAACTCAGAGACTCCCAAAAACAATCCTGGGGCAAGAGGTCTGAAAACATTCTGCACAATAGAGACATCAGATCAACTCCTACAATCTCAACGAATGAGCAGCCTGGAGGCCATCCCACTTAACCTCTGACAGCAGCAGGCCGAGACAGGAGTGCAGCCAGAATGAGGGTGATCGTCCCACATCAGCACCCTCACTCACCCTTTTCTTTTTAAGGTGAGAGTTGCACTGTATAATCAGTGAACCAAATGTCCATTAGGTGTCTCTCCTATTACACACCAGGACTGAGTTCTGTTAGGCAGAAGCCTAAAATCCTGCTCCTGGCTCCAGCCTTACAAGTCTTCCCTTACCCATTCAAAACAGTTGGTCATTCATGCCTTTGTTGATGCTGGGATTTGCAGATCCCAGTCTGACTTCTCAGGATAAAATGAGGAGAGAGCCAGGCAATTATGATAGAACTCACATTGATAAAGGCTTGTTCACTAACATCTTGCAAGGGACTCAAGTGAGCACAATGTCACCAAAATGCACTTAACAGTGTCATGTCCCCCTTCTGAAACCCTTGTGATGACATTAATCCTAAAGAACACAGCAGGCTAAGCTTGAAATTATTCCCAGTATGCTGCAGCATAGCACCTGCTTTGGGTGCTAAGCAGGAGTCTTATTTTAACCCCAGTTAATTCACCATTTTTCTGTCCACGTCATAGAACAATGAGTACTTTAGTTTTTATCCCTAGTTATCTCCTAAAGGAATGTAACCTGTGAATCTTCCCGCAACTGAAAAAGCATGTGCGTGTGTGTTTGTGTGCATGCGTAAGCCCAAAGTTTACATGTCAGCTGCTTAGTAGTACTTATTTCAGAATCATACTCGTAAACATGAAATAAATTATAAATTCCAGTTAATCTCTTTTTTGTAATTACAGAATTATGTTTTTGCTGCTGTTATAGTAGAACAATTTTTAAATGTCATCTTGAAATAGAACCATGTAGTTTAACTGCTGGTACAAGGGTAAATTAACACTTAGGAAAAAGGAAACTGTTCATACCACAAGTGTATTTTAATGAAAAGTTGTTATACACATTTTTCAAAACATTTATGTGTATAAAGATATCTAGGGTTAACCTGAAATGTAACACCCCCAAATCAGGACTGTATTGGTCTTTCACATCTGTAAGAATCTTTTTGTAAGTTGGACACAGAGCGCCTTTCTTACATCAGAACCCCGTTGCTTGTTCATAATAATAGCAAGTAAACCCCAGGAAGAGTTGACATGGACACCTTTGCTCAGTAGCCGTCATCAAGCAATATATAGAAAAGTGGCATTTATAATTTCTTTTTGTTTGAAAGGCGGGGGTAGGAGATGGAGATCTGCTTGTTCACTCCCCAAATGGATTCAATGGCACAATGGCCCAAATGGCTCCAGTGGCCCCAGGAGCAAGGACTGGGCCAGGCTGGAGCGAGGAGCCCAGAACTCCGTCCATGTCTCCTGGGACCCAGATACTTAGCGCATCTTCTTCTGTTTTCTCAAACACATTAGCAGGTTGCTGGATTGGAAACAGAACAGCTAGGACTTAACTCAGCACTCTGATATGCAATATCTGTAACACAGACGTAGCTTATTTCAGTGCGACACACTGGCCCTCCCACCCCAATGATATTTCTAATGAATAATTATTGGTTATAATTGTTTGTTAACTTGGGTTAGTTCCCTGGGCAGTGTGTCGAGCTGGTGATGAGTTCACACACATTGCAGGTCCCTAACGAGTGGCTCCCTCTGTTTCAGATCTTTGGCATGATATTCAGTATGGTCCTCTGCTGTGCGATACGAAACTCTCGAGATGTGATATGACAGCACTACTTCTGCACAAAAGCCACAACCCAGAGTCTTGCTACTAAATGTCACCGTGGCTGTCTTCCAGCTCGTTTTAACATTCAACGGATGTTAGGTTCTAAAAGAATTTGCTGTTAGTTGTACATTTGCACATGTGTGTATGTTTGGCTCATTACCCATTTGCCCCTTGAGTGAGTTCCTATGTGTGTTGACTGAGTGCCTATTCACATGTGATTTGAGTGTTTCTGGTATATGCATTACACACAACAAAATTTGTTTGCTGGGAATTTCTGATTCTTGTTATCTAAGAATAACCTTTTTCACTACCAGAAAAGAAATCCAAAAAAGCCTTGAGAAACTTTTAATAGTTGGTTATTCAAAAAAAGTTGATAACACATCAGCTTCTCAGATCATAGCCATAGGAGGTTAGAGACAGAGAATCCAGGGGTTTCTAGTCAGTGCAAGCAACAGGCTACAGAAGTGCAGAGCTGATGCAGGGTCAGGGCTGCCTGTGTCCATGTTGCTGTAGGAGTTTCCTAGGGTGTTTCCACATACATGCTCTCCCTCCCCAGAATACAATCAATGATAGTTTTAGAACTAAACACATCCGCAGAACTAAATACAGCATGGAAAATCTAATTTGAATAAGTCATGCTTTCCTAATATTTAAAAACACAAACCTCCCTCTGGAAAGAATACTCACTCAGACAATCATGTACCCTGTAAGAGTCGGTGCTTTTTGGACTTAAACACACACACACACACACACACACACACACACAAAGTGAACCCCAGGCAGTTGTCTTACACAAAGACATGTAAATATTGATTGCTTTGTAATTTTCCTTTTATGGATCTGATCTGAACTACTGCCACCCTCACATCCTCAAAGGGGCTTATTTTTTTCTTAGATTCGTCTCTGTTTCTCCAAATGGAACAGCAGAAAAACTAAAGCAAGAGATCTGGCAGTTGCAAATTGCAAGAAAGAGACTTTTTCCTGGCATTGTATCTCTGAAATACCTCATAACTCAAGTTTACATATTTTCCTGATTTTTTTATTTTTCCTATTTATTCACCTAGAGATTTCTCCTTCGTAGAATAAGAACTGAAGTTTTTGCCACCCAAAACAATTAAAACACAGTACTTCATAATTCAAGTATTATGAGAATTTTTGACCAATTTAAAAAAATAAAGTATCTTAGTTGTATGCATGGCACAGATGCAGGTTAAGGAAACAAAAATAGTTTTCTGCATACATCACACACACACACACACACACACACACACACACACACCAATGTGTTCTTTCTGTGCAAGTCCTCCATGAAAATATAACTTTGTTTTATTTTTTTCTCTTATACTTGGTTTCGAACACGTAAACCCAAAGTTAGAATCTAAAGGAGTGTATTTATCAGTAGTCTTAATAACCTGTTATTTTAATACAACATGGATTTTTTAATTGCATTTTTAAAGACCACACAAAAGTGAATGTGTAGGGGGGCTTCGGAAATCTCCAAGTGTGCTTCTTCCATGTGTCTCACTCCCACAGAGAACCGCACTCCTTGTTCTGCCAGGCTTGTTACCACCACAAACTGAGTGATACATGGCTACTTCACTGTGTCTATAGACACAATTAACTTAAGACAAAAATCACTTCATGAAATAGATATCTGTGCCCCTCGCCCCCAGAGCTGACAAATGCAGTCTGCAAAGTAAAGGACAGTCAGTCCATCTCCTAATAGCTTTAGTTCATCTGCCTCCCTGGAGGCTGGGTTAGGCCCAAGCAAATACTCAGGTTCTTTCCAGCTCAAAATTAGCTCGGGTTCTACAAAAGAGAGCTTCATTTCCTCTAGGAGTGAGAAACCTTAAAAAAAGTCCAAAATAGTGAAAAGTAAAATAGTAGAAATAAATTCATTTTTTTAAATATTTTTAAGTGGGAGAGTAAGGATCTATTCCAGAGATAATTAGCATGGCCCTCTTGGAAGTGAGCTTTCCAGAATATGTGCCATGGGTAGAGGTATAGAATTCCACCACGGCGTGTGAGTAGATTTTATATTTGCACATTCACAGAGATCAGATAAATAAATATGTGCGTGTGTAAGTATATAGATACAGGCCTATCTATATAGAGATCTATAACCCCTATATATCTTGAATATATATATATATCTTGAGTACATATATGTTGAATATATACAAATGTTATCTGAATATATGTATACACATTTGTGTGTGTATGTAAGTGTGTGTGTGTACACATACACATATATATAAATTTTGGGTTGTTTCTGTTTTTCTGAACTAATTTTGTGAGAGAAGTCCCAAACATTTTCTTAGCCCTGTACTGCCAAGGCATCAAATTAAAACTTCTTAATGATGAAATACTTTATTTCAAATTAAATTTTCTATGTACCAGAATTGTTTGTTTGGTTTGTCTGAAAAGCCTCTTACAGCTTTCTATGCACTTTCACAACAACTTATCTAAAAATCTAACAACATATTCATCCAAACAATGTAGTCAAATATGAAGCAGAGTGGAACCCTACTGTAATGCTCCTGTTGGCAGCCGGGCTTACAAGCAGCACCCTAAGGACTTTCAGGCATGTAGTTGTATTTCACTTCACATTCTTTCACCCAAATTATCCTTCTGTTCTCTAGATTGGCCGTTTAGTCACCTGTGGTTTCATCTGTAAGATGGCGAGCAGATGTCAGGTACAACATGGTCCCCCAGCAACCAGTGACAGTAGCTATTTCCCTTTTCTTGTGAGCTGTGCCGACAGGCTTGGGCAGGTGAGGATGAAACTGCGACAATGGATGCAAAGGTGAGAGTATTTTCTCCCTTCTGAAGTGAATTCATAAACCTTCTAGCACAGGCCAGCAGTGTCTTCTGCGGTCCAGGGTGACCACTGGAGCTTCAGCAGGTGGCTGCTCCCACTCTGATTTCAGTACCTCCTTCCGGCAACCATTCCTGGGCCCTTGAAGCTACTGGATGAATTGCGCCATCTTAGTCAGGGCTCATCACAATGAAATTTATGAAGATATATTTAGAGATTGACAAAAACTACTTTTTTCAACATGACTTCATTTTTTTCCATAAAGTATGCCTGTAAGGTATTTATGTCAGGGTCCTTTGGAAGGTGAAAGAGCTACACAAATCCAGAATGTAATTGTTTTTGTTGTGTTCTCACTATAACTACAAAGGCTGAACACATCCCAGGAATCTGCTGTACAGATGGCTTTTTCCCGGGAACCTGAAAGCATGAGGCGTCAGGTAACGTGTCCTCAGCTTTGCAAAGCACACACCACATTGATTTCATAGAGGATTTGCTAATGTGGCAGAAAACGTTTCAAAACTTTGGGCTTCAGTATGTTTTGGAGTTGAATATTTTTTTCCTGTATAATATAAGATGTTTTTATTTATATTAAAAAGAAGAAATATAAGCTGAAGTAATAATCAAAACAGAAATGCACATGTGGCAGTTAGTGATAATTAGCTATTGTTATAATTATTATACTAATGCTCAGGTTTTTAAATTATACAAGTTTTCTAAAAATCATACTTAGCCGGAGATACTCCTAGAGGAGGCAATTTCCTACTTGAACATATTCATTTGTTGCTAGTTTTTGACACATTTCCCAAATCTATTTAATTCAGAAACTTGATATTAATATTAGTGTTCACAATGATGACCAAAGTCCCTTTGGTTTCCTGTGAGCCTGCTTTGCTGTGTAAGATAGTCACATTAGTGCTGGAATTGGCCTTTAAGTTTTTTTTAAGGGTTACTATTGTTATACATTAAAAAAAATCTTTATAAGAATAATAATATTCTCAAATGTGCAAGAAAAGTGTTTAGAGTGGACAAAGCAATTGGTCTATTACTGCGAGACAAGTGCTGTGATCTTCGTTAACCCAGAGTGATCCCACTCAGACTTGGGGAGGAAGGTCAGCAGAGAGAGGATTCCTGAACGTTAGGGTCTCTCCACTGAGTTCCAAAGAACACTTATAACTGAGCCAAGTCAAAAGGATTGGTACGAGGAAGGGAGATTTCCAGGAAAAATGTGTCAGCAGACCCTGACACAGAGAAAGCATGGAAGGCCTCAAGGCAGGTCAGGGGCTGCAGCCATATGGGAGTGGGGAAGCCTGCTCAAGAATCGGTCACGGGGGAAATTTGAAACAGGGAGTTACAGAATTGCACCTGAGCCTTTCAAAACACCCAACCTCAGTATGCAGAAAGATGGGATAGCCAAGAACAGAGTCACAAGAATTTCTAACTAGTGAGCTGGAAGTCCTGCCCAGAAGTAAGCTAACTAAAGAGATTAGATCTGAGACATGCGGAAAAGAGAAGAACCTAGAAGAATTTTCAGGTTGCTGACTTGGCAACTAGAAAAAAGTAATTCACAGGAAGAAAATCAGATTGTAATGACAATGTAAGTTGATAACGACTGTAGGATGTCTAAGAGGAAGTATAAGGAGACCTTCAATACCTGGTCCTGAGGCTCAGGAAAGAAATCCAGACTAAAACTACAGCTCAGGGTTGAGCACTCAGCCCAGTACTCAACATTCCAGTTAAACTGCTAGCCTTTCATCAGAGTTCCTGAGTGTGGTATATGGCTGTGGTTCCTGGATCCACCTTCTTGCTACTGCACTGGTGATGCTTCAAACAATGGAATTACATGGGAGATCTGGATTGAGTTCTGGATCCTACTTTTGGCCCAGCCCAGCTCACTTCCAGCCCATTGCCAGCCCTGGTGGACATCTGGGAAGTAAACCAGCAGGTGAAAGTGTCTCCTCTTTCTCTCCACACACCCGTACTCCTTTCTTCCCCTAAAAGTAAAGAAAAATTGTAACCTAGGAATCTTAAACATGAAAGTATTAATGCCAAGATTTGAAGATGGATCACCTCTCATGAGTAAATTCAGAGTGTTAAAACAAAAAGATTCCTCTATTTCCAAATGTTAAAAGACCACAACAAGTCTTCACTCCCCATCCATTGCTTAATCTTAGGCTCAAGAGTCTGTCCTAGTTACCTGTATTCCTTCAGGAAATGTCACCTAAACTGTCTTTTACTCAAATGGATATGATTCTTTAGGAAGGCCAAGGGTGAATTAATACAAACTGGAGTTTCTCATGTGCAATACAACAATGTCCAAAGAGTAAAGGACACACAGGATTATTACAATTCAAGCTCATCTTTCACACAGTCCAAACTCTTCACCCCTACTTCAAGCAAAATTGCCAAGCCAAAATACTAGCCTACATGAAAATTACTATTCCCAGTGAAAAACTATAGCATAGATTGTTTTTTATTTTGAAGATTTATTTTTATTGGACAATGGACAATCAGACATACAGAGGAGAGACAAAGAGGAGGCTCTTCAGTCTATTGATTCACTACCCAAGTGGCTGCGACTGCTGGAGCCAAGCCAAGCCAAAGCCAGGAACCCGGAGCTTTCTCCAGGTCTCCCACACAGGTACAGGGTCCCAAAGCTTTGGGTCATCCTCCATTGCTTTCCCAGACCACAGGCAGGATTAGAACTGGCTCCCATATGGGATTGCGGCACGTGCGAGGCGCTGTCTTTAGCTCCCAGGCTACTGTGCCAGGCCCTGTAGCATAGATTTGATTCATGTCAGAGAAAAGAAGAAACATAAAGGGAGGAATGTTGAGCATCCTCATCAGAGCTCAATGACATGGCCATATTGTGCTGTAAGGGCAGATCTTTGACCTCCACTGGACCCTCTGGGAAGAAGGGTCCCTCACAGCTAAATGGTGTCCTACATTCAGAACCATTACCTAGTCACAGTTGGTCTTCCTAAGAGCTGGTTGAAAAGAGGGTAGGTGTGGAAGCCAGAAAAGGAGTGGATTGAGAAGAAAATGAAAGCAAGGAAGTAGATGGGTAGTGGGCTCGTTCCCAAAAGGACTTGGAATAAGAACTCAAGAAGAAAGAGGGACAATAACTAGAAGGTTGCATAGGGTTAAGAAAGGATTGTTTGCTTGTTTTGACTTTTGCAGTTGTTTTTTAGCAGGGGAGGAAGTCGAAGGATGTTTCATAATGAGGAAGACTCAAGAATGAGCAAGCAGGAAAGAAAACACAAAGCAGCCCCATGTCAGAGCTGACTAGCAATGGAAGTAATGGAATCAGGAACATTTGAAACATGCAAGAAAGATGTTCGATCACAATCTTTAAGCTCAAAATATCAGAAAGCCTACTCTAACCAGTTAAGCAGAAAAGGAAAGTTAGATTTTCTCAAAGTGAGATCAGCTTCAGGTGGGTTCAAATGATATCAGTAGGTCTCTCTTGCTCACTTCTGGGTTGGCGATATTCCCAGGTTGGCTGGTTCCAAGAGGTGCCAGGGTTATCAAGCAAAATCATATTTTGTCGGCTTAGGGACCCCAACAGGCCAAGCACTCCTCTTCCCAATAGTTTGAAAACCTCTGAAACTGAGTTCTCCCAGAAGAGACCGAGACACATGCCTGTGCCCTAAGGAAGCAGGTTAAGTTGAGCCTGTGTCGCAGGCCACTCAGACTGACTCAAACCACTAGAACTGAAAGTGATGGGGAACAGACTTCCAAAGGAAAAAGCAAAATGCCTAAAGAAACCCAGGCACTCTCTAGGCAGACACAGCAGGTAATAGGAGGGTAGCTGCAGAAGTAGAGAACTTGAGACGAAATTGTCTTAAAAAGTAAGACAAAGGTAACTAGGATAGATGAGAGGGTGAATAACCCAACAGAACAATAGAATTAGAGTGGGAGTTAATGATTCAAAAAAAAAAAAAAAGATTTTATGTATTTGAAAGAGTTACACAAAGAGAGAGATCGGGATAGAGGAAGATCCTTCACCTGCCTGTTCATCCCCACAATGGCCACAGCGGCTGGATCTGGCCCAGGCCAAAGCCAGGAGCCGGGAGATTCTTCCTGGTCTCCCACAAGGATACAGGGACCCAAGCACTTGGGCCATCCTCTGCTGCTTTCCCAGGCATATTAGCAGGAAGGAGGTTGTAAGTGAAACAGTCAGTATTCAAACCAGTACCTATATGGAATGCCAGCATTATAGGCGGTGACCTAATCCAGTATGCCACAGTGCCGGCCCCAGAATTCAGAATTCTTATCATTATGTACTTATACTTGTTGCTTTAAAAAAAAAGGCAATTTCTTGTCTGAAGAACAGTTTTTATTACTACAATTTTCTGCTACTACCTGCCAATACATCCATCCCAGTACACTCACTTACTCCTAAAGAGTTTGGCCATCAGAAAAGCAGGGATTGTGTCACACTAATCCCACTCCATCCAGTTTATGAAAGAGCTCTTTATATTCCAAAGTCAAATAAGGAATAAGAGAAACTTTTTTTCTTAAAAAAAAAAAAAAGCGGGGAGGAAAAGCAAACACTGAGTTTCAAACTTCTACCGACAACTAACAACTTTAAGTTTTAGGTCGCATTTAAGACTGGCTTCAGATGTGCCAGTTTCTGTCTCCTGTTCCACAAATCATGATTCTTCACCTTCCTATTTCTAAACTCTGTTATTCATTCTCTCTGTCTTAAACCCAAAGAACACCAAGACCCCTCGAAACAGCATCTCCATATCTCAAGTTTCTGGATCCAATTGAGACAAACTATTGAGCATTCCAATCCCTGGGCTCCATCTTCAGGATTTTCTGTCTTGGACAGCCCTGGTATTCAAGAATACTTTGATATGGCTAATGTGTGAATAATTCTATTTCAAATGGATGACCTTCAGTGAGAGGAAACAAACTTCTCTTTGATGCATCCACTCTGAAGTTCTGTGTCCCACATGCACGGCCAGGCCTAACCGGCTGCCTGCATACTGAGAAAGCCTGCATTTCTGAGCCAGGCTGTTTACAATGGATCTCCCTTAACCTTTCAGGCTTTTTACAGTTCAAACCCTACAGGGGAAAAAAAACCAATCATGGAAGCCATTTCTGACTAGCAGTGATTGTATCGGAGCATTAAACTTTTTATGAATTAGTTGAATAACTATTGGATAGACAGACACTTAAAGCTCTAGGCTGCTTAAAGCTATGTTCAAAACTAATATGAAAACCCAAGCCCCCATATTAATATCTGGAGACAATTCGAATGTCAACCTCAGGAGCTGGGTTAAAATAACGGGGGTTCCTGACTCTGGCTTATGAGTGAGTGATGCAGTTGACATTGGCAGAGCATGGGCTTGCACTAGTCATCCATACCACCTCATGGTCCCTACCCCTGGTACAGGTGACATTCAGGCACCTGCAAGACACCCAGCTGGCTTGGGCCCGGCGGCGTGGCCTAGCAGCTAAGGTCCTCGCCTTAAACGCCCCGGGATCCCATATGGGCGTCGGTTCTAATCCTGGCAGCTCCACTTCCCATCCAGCTCCCTCCTTGTGGCCTGGGAAAGCAGTCGAGGACGGCCCAAAGCTTTGGGACCCTGCACCCACGTGGGAGACCCGGAAGAGGTTCCTGGTTCCTGGCTTGGGATCGGCGCAGCACCAGCCGTTGCGGTTCACTTGGGGAGTGAGTCATCAGACGAAGGATCTTCCTCTCTGTCTCTCCTGCTCTCTGTATATCCGGCTTTCCAATAATAATAAATCTTAAAAAAAAAAAAAAGACACCCAGGTGGCATTTATGAGTACAGCAAAGCCAGTTTGTGCTCCAACAGTTCATTTTCATCTTAATGGTCAAAGTGTGAATGGCAAATAATAAATAGAGAATTAGCCTGGTTGAGTGCTCTGACCAGCAGAGCCAATAAGGTGGACAGGGAGAGGGTCTGGGGATGAAGCACCGACAGGAGAACAGTGATGGCAGAAGCCTCTGTGAAATCTCGTTCTATTGCTCCTTCACCTCTCCTTGTATACTCTCCCCGCACCCCCGTCCTAATTTAGCCAGGAAATTGGATACAGATGAGTACAATTAGTCTAGGTGTTTTTAGCCACAAGCCCTGTTTCTGTTCCTGCGCAGCCCAACTAGCACTAATCAACTCTTTAGCCCACAACAGGTCCCCATTTTTGTTTTAAAGCAGACTTGAATGTGCCTGTCTTAGGTTGTGGACTCTCAGGTCATCAGCCTTACCCATCATCGGGAATCTCCATAACATGATGGAGCCCCTGTCTTAGGTTGGTCAGTGCCCAGTCCATTTTACCCGTCACTGGCTGTCATTGAACATGTTGCCTGCTGCAGCTGCACAAACCATACTTGGGGAGGCTGGTAACCCTGTTCCATGGCTAGAAGTATCTTTAGCTTGGTAGCAGTAAGCAGACTGCAAGTTCCTGGGCTTGAGAAACATTTTGTACTTGCATTGATGTTACATACATAAAGACATATGATGGGGAACAAGAGGCCCTGACCATATCCCACAGCATCTGCTGCTTCTCTGCCAATAAATCAACCTGCTGTTACAACATAAGCATGCCCACCCACATGTGTTCATCAATAAAGTTCTGTTGGTCCATAATTCGGCAGTCTGTTCCACGAGCTTGTTCACAGTCTCCACGGTAGCTGTAGGGTGTCCTCCGACGCCAGGGCAATGATGGCTACAATGGTCGATTATATGCCAAGGTCTCTTTTATGCCTTATCAGGTCAACAAAGGCCTCTCCATTAGCCCCAACAGGCACAGGCAGGATTCCAGGCAGCCGAATGACAACAGCAGTATCGCCATTGCCATTCCAACATGCTGTTTGGATGCAGCTAACCTTGGTGCGATTCACTTCAGAGATGTTTTCTGTATGTAAGAGAGAAAAATGGGGAGATAACACAGGCAGACACAGGCTTAAAATTCAAGGAGCTAAGGTTCACCCATGTGAGCAAGCCCTCAAATCCAGAAAAGTGATTGAACTGATAATTTCCATAGGAATAATTGCTTCCCTTAATAAGGAAAAGCGGGGGCATGCAGTGCATGCTCATACCCCACAAAGCTGCCACTTAGAAAAGGTGGGAAGTATCAGGACCTTCGTGCTCATTGGAGGAAGAAAAAAGGGGGGTGCTTAACACTATACTAATACACTTATATAATATATAAAGGCCTAATATACTTGCTTGTCTCATCGATCTTCCTATTCAAAAACCATCACCATGGCCAGTACCCAAGCTTTCACAAGACTCAGCAGCAGGAGTTTGCTGGACAAGCCTTTCAGGAATCCACCCTGGGCCATTTTCATTTTCTGGGAAAACACAAACCGATCCTCGCCCCCATATGAGGATGGGATCTGGGCCTTGCGTCTGACCACTCAAGGGATCCTTCCACATCACGAAACCCTTCTGCTTCTGAGACGGATTCCAATGATGATCTGCAGCAGACCATCCTTCAGCATCCAATGTTAGAAAATTTCAGATAAATAATACAAGGTTCAAATGATCTCGGGGAGTGCTATACTCCCCCTTTTTTGTTTTAACAAGGTAATCCTTAATAGTACGGTTGGTACATTCCACAATACCTTGTCCTTGAGGATTATAAGGAATGCCTGTAATTAGTTGTATATGGTGGGAGACAGCAAAATAACAAACCTTACTGCTGGTATAGCAGGGGCAATTATGAGTTTTAATGACTTTGGGAATTTTCAATATGGAAAAACATGTATAGCAATGGGCTAGAGCATGACTGAGTTGTTCCCCTGTCTGAAGAGTAGCTAGAATAAATCCAGAGCAAGTATTGACAATAACATGCACATACTTTAGTATCCCAAACTCTGGGATGTGTGTCACATCCATTTGCAAATAATCTTAACATAATTCAATCAACCTGATTAACTGTCTCCACAAAACAAGAGATAAATCCGTTGGCATTCTTGAGGCCTCGTAAGAATACCAACGGAAGCACTAGAATTTAAAACTTTTGAATTCTTGGATGCCTTTTTAAGGATGGCTAAAAACATCTGTAACAAGATTTTTTTGTTGTTCAAGCTAGCACAACACATTATAGATTAGACTCAGTTATTGACAAGAAATCAACACTCAAATACCTTTAAAAAAATACAAAACCGATGGAAACAATATGGACATAAAGGCATTGCCCACTTTCCTATCCCTCTGAACCTTTTTTTTCCTTTTTTCTTTTTTTTTTCTTTTTTTCTTTTTCCTTTAACTGTAATTAACTATGTAAAGATTGTCAACAACAATACAATAAAAAAAAGAAGAAGAAAAAAAAATACAAAACCTTTACCAATTTAAAGCAGTGAAAAATTTGATAACCAGCCGAAAAGACCAGAATCACTTTAACATAAAAATGCTTTGTATATAATGAATACAACATTAATTTAAATTATACCTTGAAATAATTTAATAGTGCATTAGAGTTTAATTCTATGCCAAATTATTTACGATAAAATTTCACAGTTTTGAAAATATCACGAGTGAAGCCTTCAGAGTTACAAGAGACAAAAATCTTTAAATTCTAAATTCCCAAAAGTTACCATGGATGTGTACATGAAGTTAGCTTGCTAAACATTTATCACAACAAAAGACCTTCCAAGGGACAACTTGCAAGCCTAGGGAACAAGTGCTGTAAACTCATTATTTTTTCCTAGAACTTTTTCTTATTTTTTTATAAAAATGTTTAAACAGTCAGTGACCAGGCAACAGAAAATTTAAGGTCAGGAAATGGAGGTCTGGATGAATCAAAAGCGGCCAGCTGCTGGCAATAGAAGGTCTGACTAGCAAAATCAGCATCCCAAGTATTGCTATCAGAGCAAAGCATTCAGCCCAGGTTCCAATGGGTGGGGTCTAATTGGTAGGTGCCTAGGCTTCAATCATGGAAATGGTAAAGGGGGTTGATGGGCCCTACATGGCTACAGCGTCCCTCAGA
Source organism: Ochotona princeps (assembly GCF_030435755.1). NCBI lineage: Eukaryota > Metazoa > Chordata > Mammalia > Lagomorpha > Ochotonidae > Ochotona > Ochotona princeps. Next base: position 97,921,876 of record NC_080833.1, on the reverse strand, counting down.
TTCTTTATGTCCTCAAAAAACAGTGTTGCCTGATTCTCTGCCCTTGCTGATCTTCTACCTCAACCACCGGGAAGGCAAAGCGCCTAGCAAAGGCCACTGCCTCGGGGTTTCCCTGCTCCTGTGCTTGCTGTACAACATGTTCCACAGCTGAAAAAGTAGAAAACAGGGGTCTAAGGCAAGCCCCAGCAGTGCATCCACCCTGTTCCTGCTTCAACTGAAGGGAGAGGTGCTGAAGTTGCTCCTGTAAATCTTTTCACAGCTACGCCTAGATTTGATGGCGCCAATGGCACAGGTGGTACAGAGGGCTCCATGCCTGGCCTAAAGAGATTTTTGCTTAGCACACTCTGTATGGGCACATGCTCTACAGGTGGAGGATCCTTGGAAAACTCACTTCCATCCTCTTCCCTGCCTCCTTCTCAGAAGAGGACCATGAGTCATCTTCTTGCGGTTTCTTCAGACTTGATCTGGTCTGGGGTTCCTTCTCCTTTTTTACCCTGGCTTGTGGTTCTCTGTCTTCTTACTGTGGTTTGCGGCTCCCTCACCCTTCTTACGGTCAATTTTTCAAGAAAGGGTTGCGCCACCGCTTCAGGGGATGATGAAACATTTTTTTACCAAGTGCCAGAGGAAAAAGGTGGCTACAAGGAGAGCAAACCATGGGGATATGTCGCAGACAGTTTCAATGGAGTTCTGCAATGTCTTAATCTTAGTGTCGGTGCCTTGTGACTGGAGCAGATCTGATTCCCTTAATCATCTGTACTTCCACGAGTTCTTGCCCCATGATAAATTTTACTTATGCCTCTGCAAAATACTTAATTCTAAGCGTGCCTCCGGATTTCCAGAGTCCCTCCAATTATCCCTCGTGCCCAAGGATGGGGAGAGGGTCTGGGGATGAAATCACTTAGGCCCCTGCAAAATTTTTAATTCTAAACTTACACTCATAGGTCCAGGGGTCCCTCAGATTGTCCCTTATGCCCTGCCCCACGTTAGGTGCCATTTGCTCCAGCCAGCAGTGCCAGTAGCGTGGACATGGAGCAGGTCTGGGGATGAAAGTACCAACAGGAGACCAGTGATGGCAGAAGCCTCTGCGAAATCTCGTTCTATTGCTCCTTCACCTCTCCTTGTATACTCTCCCCGCACCCCTGTCCTAATTTAGCCAGGAAATTGGATACAGATGAGTCCAATTAGTCTAGGTGTTTTTAGCCACAAGCCCTGTTCCTGTTCCTGCCCAGCCCAACCAGCACTAATCAACTCCTTAGCCCACAATAGTTGAGACAAACCTGCAGGACCCAAGTTTTGCCTCATGCTAGACATATGTTGAAACTAAACTCCCACAAAAGAGCATCTAAGAAAGGAAAATGAACAGAAATATGCATTTATCAGGCCTGTTTACCAGCAGTGTTTCTGTACTGATGAAGGATTAGATGAGAATTTAGAATGATTTAGCTCTATGCAATCCCTTAGCACTCTCTTTGTTATTTCAGCTTTCATAATTGTACTAGTTTTCCATGATATCCAAAGCCAAAACAGTGCAAAGTGTCTCCTGTTACTTGAAGAATTATGAAGGATTTAGACATCCACATGTAAAATGATCGTGGCCTCTTTTCTAGGCTTTGTAAATTGACCTTTTGGGATATAACTTTCATAAGTTAGCCCACCAGAGTAATTAAAAAGAACCTGTCTCCAATTTTAAAAAGATTTATTTTTTATTTTTATTGGAAACTCAGATACACAGAGAGGAGGAGAGACAGAGGAAGATTTTCCGTCTGCTGATTCACTCCCCAAGTGGCCGCAATGACCAGAGCTGTGCCAATGCAAAGCCAGCAGCCAGGAGCCTCTTCCTGGTTTCCTACATGGGTGCAGGGTCCCAAGGCTTTGGGCCGTCCTGGACTGCTTTCCCAGGCCACAAACAGGGAGCTGGATGGGAAGTGGGGCTGCCAGGATTAGAACTGGCTCCCATTTTGGGATCCCGGCACAAGCAAGACAAGGACTTTAGTCACTAAGCTACCACGCAGGGTCCTCCATATTTTCATTTTCTGAGTTTTGATGGAGTTTTATCCAGTACTTTCAGATAACTAAGATAAAATATGCTTAGTAAGTTTGAGTCTCCAGTACCCTAAAGCTTTTGTTTCTGATCATGTTAGCTTTTCTTCCTAATTCTAGAATGACCCTGAATTCACCTCCTGTGTCAAGACAAACCTCCCAGCCTTCCATGAGGAGAGGCACCCTCCCCCACCAGGTTGGTGTCCCTTAGCACCTATTAACTCAATTCTCTGTTTCACTCCTCTCTTCCCCATGAAAACCACAGACTTTTCAGTGTCGCTTTAATTTTTTTTTTCATTTTTGACCTCAGAATAGTTTTAAGTTCACAGAAGTTGTGAAGCAATACAAAGCATTTCCACATGTCCTACTCCCATCTTCCTGCACTGTTCATATTGTAGTGTGATGATTGTTGCGGGGTGCGGGCAAGATCACACCAGACATGTCTAAGGCTTATTAAGGAGTCTTTATTAACCAAGCTTGGTGATAATAGAGCACAGTAGCAAATCACAAGTCCATACAGCAATCCACCCAATCATAATCCAACCAATCATAATCCGAAAACAAACAAATGGTCATCATCCTTAAGTCCATCCATTAAGCTGAAAACCTATGTCCCAGCTTCCCCAACAATATATGTTTTCCTAAGGGACATGCAACAAATAACCTGGACACACTCACAAAGAACCTGGACACACAAAGCTGCAGACATTCACCTTTCCCTGGCTTCTCTGCCCACATTCTACTACTGCTAGGCCTCACCCCTGCTGGAACTCCAGATAGCACACAGACCAGGAACAACATTGTAATAACCATTGTCCCATCTAAACAGCACACAGGGACCATGCTCAGGGAATTACCTGTCCTGGGTCAGCCAAGAGTCAGGGTGCCAGAGTAACGGAAGCACCTGGCCAGAAAGAGAGCCAGAGCCCCTGCTTCATGGGCCTTTTTAAAGGGGCTTCTGAGGGGAGTGGTTACACACAACACAATACTGTCCCCTCTCAGTTGATAGGTGAGTCACAGGTGGGCAGGAGCGAATATCTAAGTGTTGTGGACTAAGGAGTTGATTAGTGCTTGTTGGGATGGACAGGAACAGGAACAGGGCTGGTAGCTAAAAATACCTAGACTAATTGGACTTCCAGTATCCTGGCTCATTTAGGATGTGGGGGAAGTGGTTGAGGATGCAATTACTATTCCATTGCTGTTAGGACCCACCTTCAGGACAGAGGTTGGGGAACCCAGCCAAATTTCATTTGTCCACTTGTCAATGGGTGCTGGCTATCAGAGGCTGCACCCCACAACAATGATAGATTTGTTACAATCGCCAGCTTTGCTCAATATCTGTGTCTCATGTTAGGATAATGTGTTTGTCGTAATTAATTACCCACCTCTTGAACTCTCTAATGCCCATGTGAACATGAATATGTATGAAATAGTAATCAGAATGCACACCTGGTGTTGAGAAACACATTTTATTTGGCTTATCCCAGGCAAACACATTGAACCAAATTGGAAATTGCATCACTAAAATCAGACAGGCAATCCCATCAAATAGGACTTCTGAGGCTTGATGCAGTAGTTTGTCTTGATGGTGTCATGTGTGCAATCACTATAGTCGGTGTTACACCTGCCACACTTACAACTCACAGCAACAGGATAAGAGAAATAAGGAGCAACATGGTGTGGACACCCTGGTATTTCCACAGTCCTATAGATGAAGTCTCCATATGTGCATACGTCCTGGGAGAGAGCAAATTTGGGAAGAAACAGCTTGCCGTTGATATCCTGTGGAAAGAGCACAATGTGATAACTTCGGAAAACACATACATAATAGAAACAGGTAGAAATCAACTCAATCATGTTCTTTTGTCACAAATATGAGGGGCAAGAATTCATTACCCTGCTTCCCAATACCAACTTGCCATTCCCACACTGAATCCTGTAAAGATAAATGTAACACCTTCCTTTCATCCTTGATCACAGAAACAAGATAAAATTGAAGTAAATCTGGGAAGTAACTTTTTTTTTCAACTTATCTGTACCCATTGTTCTGAGAAGAACCACATAATATTGTAACCTGCATCCTCAATTCTGTTGGATTTGGGAAATGAGGTTGGGATTTGTTTCATTTCTTCTCTAGATGGAAATAGACTGCTTATATAATTTATAACTAAAAGAAGTGAGATGAACTACATACCCGTGTCATACAATATCCAGCACAGATGGTAGTGTTGATGGTTAGGCAATAAGCACACTCTCTCCTATCAACGTACATTGTATACTCAGTTGGAACACAAAAAGACATCACCTGTCCACACACAAGGCCAAAAAGAATGGAGATCACGAAGGTAGCAGTCATGCTAAATAAAAAAAAATTAAAGAACCCATTACATTTTAGGACATTCACAGAGGCCACTTCAACAAATGGGAAATGAACATTATCATCAAGGTCCATTTTCCACAAACTTTTACACATCTCCAATAATTACAACTACCATTTACCGAATGCCTACCTTTCCCTTGCCCTATAGTTTTTTGGTTTTTTGTTTGTTTGCTTGTTTTTACCAATTCAATACTTTCTTTCAATAACCTTCCATTTATATATCAGGATGTGGCTGTGATCCAAATTCTCCACAGTGCAGTAGCCACAGAGTGGAAATCCTACTTCCAAGACCCACAAAACTCCAAGGGCATGGAAATTTAAAGCCTGTAACACCACAGCAGACAAATGGCAAAGACATAGGTTCAGCAAAATGAAAAAATGATGCAGCAGATAGAAATACAACGCAAACACCTGCCTTTAGGGATACAAGAAGTGAGTTGATATGTTATACCTCAGTACCAACTCAGTGCATATACTCTGGCCTAGAATTCAATTCACTGTCAGTCAAAGGAGACATTATGAAGCTAAGGAAAGTCCATACAAGTGTATCAAATAGATTATCACTGCTGTTAAGTGGGCAAACCAAAAACCTGGAAACCTTCCTTCTGAATTCCTAGAAGATTCCCTCAAGGTTGAAACATTAGAGTTGGAAAAGTAAAAGTTCATTGTTACAGAGTATAATGAAATTCATCCTCTCTAAAAGATTGTGGTGACCAAAAAATAAAGGTTGGCATAATAATAATGCAATCAAAAGAGCCCTTATAAGCTGGCCAAGAACAGTGAGTGATTTTTGGTGCACAGAGAGGGTCCACTGTTCCCCAGGAGAAGGTAGATCATGCATCCATCGGATGGAGAGTTTATGCAGTATTAATTGGACATTATAGTGATCTGGATGATGTTATGACTTAGAATTATTTTAGTTCTGCTACTGGGAGAGGGTAATCATATATCAGACTTTTCAATGTAAGTTGATCACTTCAAAGATTAAAAAGGTTTTTTTATTTTACTAATATTGTGCGGCTAGCTGGGTATGTTTGGATTCTTTTTTTTTCCTTCTCTGTATCACTGTCAGTAAAAAATAATAATAATACACAACTTCTCAGAGTAGTATTTCCCATGAACACAAACTTTCTTGTTTTATTCAATACATTATCACTCTGTACACTTTAGCCCTCAGGCTAAGATGTCGCCTGGCATGATCACATGCAATGCCAGGATGTCAGCTGTTCCAGCCCCCTGCGCATGCACATCCAAGGAACGGAGCTGGTTCCCTGCCACCCAAGTGGGGGACCTGGATTGACTGATAGCTCCCATAGGCATTTAGCCCTAATCACTATGGACACACTTTTATTTAAAATTTCTCTTGGGCCTGGTGCACCAGCTTAGTGGCTAAAGTCCTTGTCTTGCTTGTGCCGGGATCCCAACATGGGAGCCAGTTCTAATCCTGCCAGCCCCACTTCCCATCCAGCTCCCTGATTGTGGCCTGGGAAAGCAGTCCAGGATGGCCCAAAGCCTTGGGACCCTGCACCCATGTAGGAAACCAGGAAGAGGCTCCTGGCTGCTGGCTTTGCATTGGCACAGCTCTGGTCATTGCGGCCACTTGGGGAGTGAATCAGCAGACGGAAAATCTTCCTCTGTCTCTCCTCCTCTCTGTGTATCTGAGTTTCCAATAAAAATAAATAAGTGTTTTAAAACATTATAAAATTTCTCTTATACATATACAACTCTAAAATTATAACTGCTGCAGTAGCTGTACAATTTTGTGAACTAAAACAATCTGAATTATTCTTTCTCCTGTAATTGTTTATTATAAAGAGAAAAACTACCTTATGTCTTTGTGCCTCCATTTTTTTTGCATGCCCTTTCCTAATCATAAAAAGAATAAGCCAATAGAAAAAGTCATATAACTTTGACACCATATAAATTGATGTTAATACCTTCCTGTATGATTTGCCTCGATTTCTTCTTTATTGTCACCTGTGTTCCCCTCTCCGCACTTTAATTGCCTCTTTTAAAATCATCATATATGATTTATTGAGCACTTCAGAACAATTTCACATCATTTCTTGGCCTTTTGGACAAGATCAAGTGAAAACACAGTTTCAAGCTGGCCTTAAGTGTTGAGAGGTGCTTGATTCAGTAGTGTGTACAGGTCCACACTTTTCATCCTTTTCCTTTTTCCAAGACGTTTTCTTTCCTTGACCATTTTTTCTACATTTTCTCCCTTCTCTGTCCATCTTACCACAATTTTCTTGTTAATAAATACATTTCTCTTTACTCCAATAATTTCTTCCACAAATCTTATCTTTCCCAGCTCCAGCTATGAAGAGAATTGATGGTCCAGCCCATAAACAATCCTAGAACTTCAGCAAAGTAGTGTGTTCTGCTAGAAAGCAACACATACTATAAGGTGGGTGTATGTCTCGGACACTATCCTGGGGGCAGGGGAGAACAGCTATTTAAAAACTAACAGGGCTCAGCCCAATGGTTCAATTGGCTAGTCCTCTGCCTGCAAGCTCTGTCATCCCATATGGGCACCAGTTCATGTCCCAGTCACTCTACTTCCCAGCCAGCTCCTGCCTGAGAAAGCAGCAGTAGAGGACAGTCCAATGCTTTGGGATCCTGTACTGCATGGGAGACCCAGAAGCGGCACCTTGCTCCTGAATTCAGATCAACTCAGCTCTGGTCATTGTAACTACTTAGGGAGTGAACCAGAAGATGAAAGATCTCTTTCTCTCTCTCTGGTTCTCCTTCGATCTATAAATCTATCTTTCCAATAAAAATAAACAAATCTTAGGAAGAAATGAACAAGGCCTTCTAATGCAGAGCATTTTATCCTTACAGGCCATCAAAATTTAACTTACAAAAATTTCCAAGAACCACTTTTTCATTCAAGATGACCATTAATAATTGAAACAATTTAATCTATACATTAATCAATTGGTTTTAAAAAAATGTTAAAACGTAAACAGGAGAAAGCCATGCCCATTAATCATCATTCATTTGTGACCTGACTTCATTAATTACTTCTCACAGAGCAGCAGCATCTTTCTTTTATCTTTATGCACATAATCTACTCACCTTCACACACTAAGGAAGAATTGGGGACATAATTGAAATGTTTAGCACCCACTGAAGCAGAGTATCTCTTGCCATTTGCCGTTTTTGAATGAAGACTAAAATGGTGAAAGTCAACAGGAGTTAGAATAGCATTTCACATCAAGAGCCTTCTCATGCAGACACCTACCTTACTTGGCATTTGTGAGCTGCCGGTGTGATGACCCAGACTGAACACTCTTGGTTCATTTTATACCCTTCACGATAATTCCTCTCTGAGCTTCTTGTTTATGTAATTGCATTTGAATGACCGTTTCTTATCTGAAACAGTATCTATTGAAAATTCATACTGAACCCCAAATAAAACGTGTTTAGACAAACAAGTTCACAGTATCTTCCGCTGGAGATTCTGACATTACTGAAGCATGCAGTTTCCTCTCTCGTTTCAAAATAAAGCTCCTTTTCAACAGAACCCTTATTAATACTTGCTAGTACTTACAAGGGATAGACCAAGAATGGGAAAAAGCGAATTACAAAGATGAAAATCTTAACACAACATTTCGGTAGGTCTTGAGAAGGAGAATTTATTTGGGTCTTGTGTGATCCAAATTTCACCTGAATGCTCATCTATAAAATAAATCTATAAAAATACAACTTCTTTATGGAATCGCAGTAACTGGCACAAAAGTTACTGGTTCTCCATCTACATAGCTATAACCCAGCTTTATTCCTTACAATCCCTTGTACTCCATGTAACCAAATATGTCATAAATGTAGTGATTTCTCATTGTCTTCAGGGAAAAAAAAGGCCTGCCTACCATTTACATAGTATCAGTTCCAAAATCCCTCACAGTCTATCCTGGTTCTCCAGTTGCATCGTTTGCTATTACCTACCTCGCTCCCCATCTTCCCATTTCCTTTCCCTTCTTTCTACACTTTCCACCAAACTGCACCGAACTCCTCACATTAGTCACATTCTCTCTTACCTCTATCTAGAACACATGCCTGACATGAGTTCATCTCACCTGGATCCCGTTCATCTTCCCCCTACCCAAGGAAAGTCACCGCAACAAACCTTCCTTGCTTCTCTAAGGCCTTCTCCTAAACACTGGTTTTAGGAGCATCAGAGAAAATGTGTTCACTACTTGGCACGACTTAGATGCTGAATAAATCGCAGATACTATTATAGATTATTCATCACCCCTTTTGGCCTGTATGTGCCCAAGTCTTTTGTGGTAATTAAAGTTAAAAAATGGCTGACACTGTCTCTTCATGGTTGGAAAAAAAAAAGACTTAATCTAAATGAGCCTCCTCAGAGAATGAAGAAGTCAGAGCTAAGTATGGGCTGTTTAAAAAAAAAAAAAGTTCCATAGGGAAAAAAATTAGATTTAATGAGGTTTCTAACTGCGTGAAGAGCGATTCAGAGAGCAGTCTGGCATCACAGCCAGAAGAGGGCCAGGGAGCATGCTCAGGACATGGACACATAGTATTTATGGACGGAGAGTAGAACAAAGCACAGAAAACTCCTGATTGGTTAGTAGGGTCTCATCTCCCTGATCACATGACTGCTTTAATCGACTTTTAACTTGGTTTCTGTGATTGGTTGAAATGTAGCTATTTGTAACCCTCCCCCTTCAGTTAGGTTTTCAGCAAAGCACAAAACTAGTTTGCAGATCATTACATATGGACTCACAATACAAGGCTATCTACTGGCCAAATCTAATTTAACTTAACTGATACCTAGTAGGAATAGCCAGTTCAGAGACTCCAAAGAGTTGGAAAAACTTGGTATATAGATTTGAGTTTTGGCTGCTGTTACTGATCTAGCCTTCTGTCAATGCACCTGGAAAGGCAGCAGAAGATGGCCCTATTTGCTGGCTCCTGGCCACATTAACATAGGTTTCAGTCTGGCCCAGATCCAGATAGTGTGCCCATCTAGGAAATGAATCAGTGAATACAGATCTCTTGCTATGTGTCTCAAATAAACAAACAAATAAGTAAATCTTTTAAAAATGCATTGTTTCAATATGCATCCCTGCTTCCAAATCAAAGACAGACTCTCAATGAAACTGTTGGAAATGTGTAGACAGTGGGATGCTGGACTGTACCAGCAATGTCAGGCACACTTAAATAACAGACTGATGGAATTATGACTCCTTATGAAAGACTATGCTATTGTAGCAACATGGGAAAAAAATCTGTCGAGGAGTGGGAGTTTTAGAGGGAATCCCAGCCTAGGTGAAATTGTGCCACATAATTCAAAAATTCAAAATAAAAATTTAACCAAAAAAAAACCAGAATTAAACAAAAAATGCATCGATTTAGAAATGCATTATATACATATTCATAGTAAACATATATGAAAATGTATAGTATACATAGTAATATATTATATATAATATATACTTAAATTGTTAACTAATACACATTTGGTATGTTACTACAACAAATAGAACAAATGTAATATTTTTAGTAGGACTATTTTTTAAAAGATTTATTTATTTTCATTTGGAAGTCAAATTTACCAAGGAAGAAAGAGGCACAGAGAGAAAGGCTGTTGGTTCACCCTTCAAATGGCCACAATGGCGTGAACTGGGCTGACCTGAAGCCAAGAGCGCAGAGCTTCCTCCAGGTCACCCACATGAGTGCAGGGGCCCAAGGATTTGAGCCATTCTCTGTTGTTTTCCAAGACACATCAACAGGAAGATTGATGGGGAGTCTCCAGGACTCAAACTAATGCCCACTGACCAGTACCACAGGCTGAGGCTTAACCTGGATACCATGGTACTGGTCGCCATTGTGACTATCTCTTTAAAGGGGGACTCATACAGGATCTCATACTGTTAAAATAACTCAGGTAGATTTAACTTGTGCCTATGATCCAGATTTACTTTTCTATTTAAAATAACTATAAAACAGGATAAAACATTTGTATATCAAGTAACAAAAGAAAATGATCCCAAAGTGATGGGAAACAAACCAGGGAGTGTCACTTTAAAGCTCAGAGAAAGTTTCTAGACCGTGGTGATGGGAGGGGTACCAAGGCAGGAACCAGAAATGTCATCAAGAAGATGGACTTGAGACTGTATTAAGCCCAAGGTAGCCTTGAGTCCACAGGGAAGATTCTAGAAATGGAAGAGCTACATGGAGAACTTTGGAGACATACGGAGAATTTGGCTAATAACTGATAAACTTGTACACAAGTTAGCTGAGGCTGGAGCGAAAACACCTGAAAGATAAAAGAGAACAGTTCTAGACTCTCACAGGTTGAGATAAAAAACAGGTCCAGACTCTCACACAACGAGGTGTATCACCTGTCCAGAATTGCACAAGCGGAAAATCTAATTCATGAGAAATCAAGTAATGTTTTCAAATGGGTTTCATTTCAATTGTGAGGAATAATTGTCCCTGTACTAAAGGGTGCCCTGGCATTGCCTAGCAAAGCTTAAAAGAAATCATCCAAAGTTTCAGCTCTCTCCAAGTAACAGAAGCAAGTCACATAGCAAAGCTAAGGAATGTTTACAGGAATACAGCAATAGCAAGCATCCCCCAAGGATGAGGCATGATGTGTGGCAGTCAATAAAGAAAAAAAATCTAGGCATGCAAAGAAGAAAAATACAATTCAAAATAAGAGAAAATGAGTCCATTGAAACTAACTTGGAAATGGCAAATGAAATACAATTAAACAAGAACAATAAAACACATCAGTTGTAGAACTGATTTTCATATTTTATATTTTAATGACTTATGAATTGAAAAGAAATCAAACAAGAAATTAGAAAGTATTTTGAACTGAATGAAAATTAAAACTCAACACACAACATTCTATGGCATGCAACTGTCAGCCTACACAGAAAAACAACCAGAGAACAGTTCATCACAGAATAATGACATTTATTGGGAACAGACAGGCATTGCAATGGGAACATGTGAGCAGTCAATAATAGACATATTCAAAGAGGTTGAAACCCATGGACTTTCTTGAAAGCAAAAATTTGGATTACATCAGATAATGAAACCATAAGGCCACAGTAACTAACAACCAGGCCAGCATTAGTCAGTTGCTGAGCAAATGCCTCGTAGAAGTATTTCATGTAAAAGCTTGTGGACACCTCTAATGCATGTAATTGTGGCAATCTTTCTTTGTATTTTCATCAGGCAATCATGCCTAACAAGCCTTCCCATGTTCTCCTGGCTTCAACTACTTTTTTTTTTCTAGAGTTGACATAGCAACTTCACTGGACTCTTCCACTTTTTGTTCATACAACTAGCACAATACTCAGGGAGAAATTTGCAACACTAAATACTTGCATTAGAAGAGAAAATTGGGGGGTCTGGCATGGTAGCCAAGCAGCTAACTAAAGTCCTCATTTTGCACGCACCGATATGGATGCTGATTCTAAATCTGGCAGCCCTGCTTCCCATCCAGCTCCCAGCCTGTGCCCTGGGAAAGCAATAGAGGACGGCCCAAATCTTGGGACCCTGCACCCACATGGGAAACCCAGAAGAGGCTCCTGGCTCCTGGCTCCTGGCTCCTGGCTCCTGGCTTCAGTTCAGCTCAGCTCCGGCTGTTGCAGCCGCTTGGGGAGTGGATCAACGGACAGAAGATCTTCCTCACGTCTCTCCTCCTCTCTGACTTTCATATCTGATAATGTATATCTGACTTTGCAGCAAAAATAAATAGATCTTTAAAGAAAAGAGAGAGAGAGAGAATAATGAGACCCGGAGCAGTAGCCTAGTGGCTGGAGTCCTTGCCTTGCCTGCGCCAGGATCCCATATGAGCACTGGTTCATATCCCAGTTGCTCCACTTCTCTTCGAGCTCCCTGCTTGTAGCCTAGGAAAGCAATAGAGAACCACCCAAACCTTCGGACCTTGTACCCATGTGGGAGACCTGGAAGAAGCTCCTGGAAGCTCCTGGCTCCTGGCTTCAGATCAGCTGAGCTCTGTTGCAGCCGCTTGAGAAGTGAACCAGCAGATGAAAGATTTTTCTGTCTGTCCTTCTGTCTGTAAATCTGACTTTCCAATAAAAATAAAATTTAAAAAAGAGAATAACTATTTCAATTCAATTATATCAGTTTCTACAAAATAAATGAGTAAATAAATGTTGAGTATTTGAGTAGCTATATTTGCTCTTATTGGACAGTACAAATGTATACATGTATTAAAACATTACTTAGTATTTCATAAAATGTACAACTTTTATAGGTATGTAAAAGCTCATTTTAATAAGGATTGTTTTATTGAATGTTAAGAAACTATTAGAAATAAACTAGTAGCCGACTTTACTAAGGCTGCAAGATAAAGCATTGATATATAGCAATCAGTTATTTTCTTGTTTTCTACATATAAATGCCACAATTTTAAAGTAAGTGGACAAGTATACCATAGTCATGAATCAAAGTAATCAATATTGTTAAGAGTTCCCAACCAATTTTCCGGTGTTTTTTTTTTTTTTTTTTGTAGTGGTGACTGACAAAGCAATTCCAAAATTTATATTTATATGAAAGGACATAAAATAAATGAGACTTGAGGAAAGAAGCATAAGTTGAAGGACTTTGCAACAGGTTTATTATAAAGCTATAGTAATTAAGACAAAATCCAGACAGTGATAACAGACAAGAAAACCAAGAGAAGAGAATGCAATCCAGACATAAATCCATATAAACACAGTGAAATTCTTTCAATAAAGGAGCAAATGTATTCAAGTAGAGAATGTTTATCAATAGTATTTTCAACAGATGGTAATCGAACAGCTAATTGTCCACATGCAAAAATGGATACGTAGGGCCCGGCGGCGTGGCCTACCAGCCAAAGTCCTCACCTTGGACGCCCTGGGATCCCATATGGGCGCCAGTTCTAATCCTGGCAGCTCCACTTCCCATCCAGCTCCCTGCTTGTGGCCTGGGAAAGCAGTCCAGGACGGCCCAAAGCTTTGGAACCCTGCACCCGTGTGGGAGACCCGGAAGAGGTTCCTGGCTCCTGGCTTTGGATTGGCACAGCACCGGGCGTTGCGGTCACTTGGGGAGTGAATCATCAGACGGAAGATCTTTCTCTCTGTCTCTCCTCTCTGTATATCTGACTTTGTAATAAAATAAAAATAAATCTTAAAAAAATGGATATGTAGATAGGTAGACCTTCTATCCATACCATACATCATCTGTAAATGTTAATAAAGTGTAAAACTCAAGATTATCAAACTAGAAGAAAGCATGAAATTTAAAAAGGTGGTTAGAAAAACCGTATATGGGGCCCAGTGGCGTGGCCTAGCGGCTAAAGTCCTCTCCTTGAAAGCCCCGGGGTCCCATATGGGCGCTGGTTCTAATCCCGGCAGCTCCACTTCCCATCCAGCTCCCTGCTTGTGACCTGGGAAAGCAGTCGAGGACCGCCCAATGCATTGGGACCCTGCACCCGCGTGGGAGACCCGGAAGAGGTTCCTGGTTCCCGGCTTCGGATCGGCGCGTACCGGCCCGTTGCGGTCACTTGGGGAGTGAAATATCGGATGGAAGATCTTCCTCTCTGTCTCTCCTCCTCTCTGTATATCCGGCTTTCCAATAATAATAAAATCTAAAAAAAAAAAAAAAAAAAGAAGAAGAAGAAGAAGAAGAACTGTATACAACACCAAAGTCATAATTCATTTTTTAAAATGTTAAATTGGAATTCATCAGAATGAAGAATTTCTGTCTTCAAATGACATGGATAAGTGAACAAAAAGTTACATCACAGAACAGGAGAAAATACTTGCAAATTGTATATGAGATAAAGAGCATATGTGTGAAGTAAACTTTTAAAACTTTAGAAATTCAATAATAAGAAAAAAATTCTATGATTTTAAAAACAAGCAACAGATTTGAGTATATATTTCACCACAATGTATAAGTTGGAAGTCAACAAGAGAAACTGTTCATTATTAGTCTTAGTCAAATAAAGTCACACTTTTTAGGGGGAAACAGCTCAGAATACCTAAAATTTAAAGCTTGTGTTCCCAAGTGTTCCCAAGGATCTGGAGTAACTAATGGGGACATATAATGGAACAGCCGTCTTATCATTAGGGGGTTTCATAAAACATACACTTACATGATCCAGTCATTTCACTCTTAATTATAATCAAGAGAAATAAAAGAAAATTTGTCCATACATGCGCATGTACACAAACATTTATGGTATCTGTTTATGAAACCCCCAAACTGGAATCGACTCAAACATCCATTCACAGGTGATAAATTATGACATAAACACAGTAACATGTGATGCATATATAATACCAACTACTAACATACTCTCCAGTACTGACATGGATGTATCTCAAAAATAATTTTTATGTGAGAAAAACCAGGTCAAAAAATGAATGCATGCTATGTGGTTCTGCTTATATAAAATTTCAGATTATTGGTAAGGCTGGGGACTTGGGCACAGGACAGGCAGGGAAAGCAGGCTAGAGGCATACAGGAAGCTCTGCAGGTGCAGAATGTGCTCATGGCTTCATCGTGACAATTTCATGCAACATATATTCAAGAGCACTTCCAAACATTTATAGAAATTTTTAAAAAAAGTTTGCTACAAGAAAAATTGAAATCTATGCATCTTTTTCATAGTACACATCTCCCCGAACTTTATGAAGCCCCTTCATATGTAAAAACCTAAAATTGCACAGCTCAAACACATGCAGCATTGGGGGTTGAATTAAGTCCCTCCCAAAATTCTCATGGCAAAGCGCTAACATCTGTCTTTTCCAGAACATGATCTGACTTGGAAAGAGTCATTGCAGATAAAGTCAGACTGGTACAGGGTAGGTCTGTTGTCCAGATAAGAAAAGGAAACTTGAACAGAGAAACACAAAGATCCACATGCAGACTGCTGCCATAAACCAAGGAGAGCAATAGGTGAGACGTGTCCGATTCTTCTCCGACACATCAGGGAGATCATGGCCCTGCCCATCTCTGATCTCAGAATCCTGGCCCCAAGAAATGGGAAGCTCTCAGACTCAATGCAGCTAGGCTACGTTAATTATGCCACAACAAAGCCACTTTTAAAAACCAGGTAGTAGAAAATATCTGTTACTGGGCCCGGCGCAGTGGCCTAGTGGCTAAAGTCCTCGCCTTGAACACGCCAGGATCCCATATGGGCGCTGATTCTAATCCCGGCAGCTCCACTTCCCATCCAGCTCCCTGCTTGTGGCCTGGGAAACCAGTCAAGGACGGCCCAAAGCCTTGGGAACCTGCACCCACATGGGAGACCCGGAAGAAGTTCCTGGCTCCTGGCTCCTGGCTCCTGGCTCCTGGCTCCTGGCTTTGGATCGGCGCAGCTCCAGCAGTTGCGGCCACTTGGGGAGTGAATAGTCGGACGGAAGATTTTCTTCTGTCTCTCCTCCTCTCTGTATATCTGACTTTCCAATAAAAATAAAATAAATCTTTTTTTGAAAAAAGAAAATATCTGTGACTACTTTCAGGTCATCTATCACCCTAGTCATACACTGAGTGTTCATAGGTGCATAATGATTACCTAAAGAAATAGAAATAAAGAGTTTGGGAGGGGTTCGGGCCTTGGGTGTGGGGGCAAGTGCCGCTCCTCACAGTGTGGTGGCTGTGGGGGGTGCCCCTGCCGGGTCAGACCCAATGCTGGGGGCTCACGCCAAAGACACTGCCACAAGGCAGTGAATGAGTCCTCGACCTCCCCCAGGGCAGCCAGTGCACCATGTGGTGCCAGGCTTTGCCTGCTGGCCACCTGGCGGCAAACTCTGGGGTTTTTTAAGATATGTTTGCTGCCTGGGGACACCCATGACTAAGTCCAATTTTAGTGTAGGTGAGAAGTGAATCTTGGGTGATTCCCAGTGACAGGGTCATGGAAGTTTTAGGCATGCGTGAGGACTGAGACCTGGTGGCTTGGAGGGAAGTACCCAGGAGACAATTTCGATTAGACAGATACACCGGCCCAATTAGGAATACAGAAATGACCTGTTAGACTAGAACATCACTTATCGTCACACACCAGCCCACACCAGTGCTATGGATGGGGGCCTCTTTGGCAGTGATGGGTACCATTACCCAACTGTTTGGTGGAGTGGTGGAGTGGTCACATTTGGCAGGGTCAAGACTCTATCCAGCACACGAGAGAACTTGGTCTGGGGGTAGACTCTATGGGGTTGTGTGGGCCCAACCCTGTGGAAATACAAGTTCTCCTGGTTAGCTCGCAAGTTGGGGTTGGGATGGACTAAGCTAGATGTGACCATGCCACCTGCCATCACACACGGGTGCAGGAACCCAAAACAGTCAGGGCAGGTCAAGGCACAGCACCTGAAAGTGCATCCTTTAACAGGATGTGGAGTGGGCCGTGCTGCCACTGGAAGGGGACAGAATGGGCAGGGCTGAGCTAACCTTAACTCACAAGAAACAACAGAAATCAGGTTGGAGCACAGGTCATGCCAAGTAGGCCCTTGCACCTACTGATCTGCATAAGACAGGGATGCTAAGCCACAGCATCTAAGGGGACAGGACAAGAGAGGGGCTCTACCAAGTTGAATCAGAGCAACCACTGGCCTTCACGAGATCTAAGGCTGGGAATAGGCCCAGTTGGGCAACTAAGGGGATACTCTAGCTGGGTTGAGTTTCCCATCAATGAGCGCATGGGCTGTAAATGGGGCTGTGTTCTGATCAGGATACGAGTGTAATCCCACTTAGCACAAGTGTGGACTGGGAATGGAAGCACCAAGCCGGGCCAGACTCCAACACCATCTGGTGCTCTGCAGGACCAGGGGAGATGTATGACAGACTAGGCTGGGTCTCAGCTCTTACTGAACCATGTGTAAGCTGTATGGGGATATGGAAGAGCCATGGCTGGGTTGAAACATCCAACAATAAGAACCAGATTGGGTTGAATAACAGTCAGGAAACACCACTGTTCCTGCTAGGACAGGAGGTGAACTAAACAGGGTTGGCTCATGGACCCACTGGTATGCGCGAAACCTGGCAATGGGAGAGTTTCTGATGGAGGAGCCTGGGCAACTCCTCTGGCAGGACACAGTCCCTGCAGGTAAGCGCAAGAAGCACAATAGGAAACAGCCCAGAACAGGCTATGGAAATTATCCCACTGGCTAATTATACACATGGCATGGATTGGGGGCAGACCAGGCTGAACCTGTTCACATCACCCACTGGTGAGTCCGAGCGCCAGAACTGAGTGTGGGTCGACCCAGGTTCGGTTACAACACATACTAGTACACAATAAGGAATGCCGAGGTGCGATGAGCCGTACCAGATGTGGTTGCAGCGCCCAAACAGCACATGTGATAATCAGGGGGAGGAGGCAAAGCTGACAGGGGAATGTGGGCTCCCCTGCTGGACAACTACTTCCATTGGAAAGCCTGAGTCGGGATGGGGGCAGATCAGAACAGGCAGGGCTATAACACCTGTGGGCCTCATGTGAGCTAGATAAGGGAAGGACCACGGTGGGCTGACTATTCCAACTGGTGCAAGCAAAAACTAGAGTGGGTGAGGGTTGGTTGGGCTAGCCGCAGTACTAGCTGGCAGAGGCTGGCACTTGTAGCTAATTCTGTCAAGTCAAATGCCAGAACCACCTGGAGAGTGCATAATCTCGGAGTGAGTGTGGCCTAGAAGGGAAATAGTGGACACCTCCCTCGGGGCTACCACTCTCATTGGACAGCATGAAAACCAGGACAGGGGCAGGGGTGGCTGTACAGAAGGGCACCTGCCAGTAGGTGTGTGGGCTGGATAGTAGGTGGGTTGGGTTAAGCTGGGCTTCAATGCCCATCGACATGTGCGAGAGCTAAACGGGATGTGGGACAGACTTGACAAGCCTGCGGTGCATACTAGCAAGCATGGGAACCAGGGTATGGGACAGAACTGGTGGGGGTTATGGGGAGTCGCCCCAACTAGGCTGCAGCTCCAACCGGTTTGCGTGAGGACCAAGTATGAAGCGGGCAGGATCGAACTGGACTACAACATCTGTTGGTTCACGAGGAAGACAGGGCTGGAAACAGAACGAACCCAGCAATCCCAACGACCAGCATGTGCATAAGCTGATTGGTGTGACGGATGGTGTCGGACTCTGTACTAGCAAACTCACGCAAGAATCAGGCCTGGGATCATCTCAGACGAAGTTTCTTTGGAGATCCCTCCAACTGAACTGCTGATCTTAGAACCCCAACCATGAAGAGACTGTCAGCCAGTGGATTCTGAATAGGGTTCATTGCGATTGGAACTGAGAGATTGGCAGCAATCCAGAACTGATGAACTATCAAAACTGTATGAGCAGGACCCTCAGAGCGCACCTCCCATTGGGGATCTGGGATAGGTGGGAGGTTGGGTGGGGCTTTTCCCTTTGTTTTTCTCCCTCACCCCAGATACAGGGAAAAATGATATTAGTGTGGAAACAATGGTATTACCCACTTTCACCCTGTAGCCCTTGACACTTTGTTCCCTAATCAACTAAGTAAGATTATTAAAAAATAATTTAAGAAAAAAGAAATAGAAATACAGATGCCATTCCTAGGTTTATTCTTAGACCCATGGAGAAGCATTAAATATGCTGAGGTTCTACAGATAGTTCCAGGCAGAACCAAACTATAATCCAACTTTCTTGACATTCTTTACAATGCATACAAATCCTAACTCATTTTTGAGTGAAAAAAAATCCACCCACACCATTCAATTAACTAAACCGAAGGGAGGTACTGGGGTGTGAATCATACTTACCCACACTCAAAGACTGAGTCCTTGTTAGCTTCTAGTCTGTTCTAGTTCCATAAAATTTTGAAATCCTAGGCAACAGCTTTTTAAAAATCAGTTTATCCACCTGAAATGTGGCTTATCTGTTAGAGTCACATTAGAATGATTTGCCATTTAAAGCAAAACCTGTTTGTTTTCTCCTCTCTTTAATGTTTTTCCTAAAATACAGATAACTGATACCAAGTGGAGTTGGCCCTAACTTGCATATTGATCATTTTATTATCTTAAAGCTTCCGAGTGAAAAGACAAAGTTGATTTAATATGTATAAAAACTGTATCCATTTGCCTATCTCCTTTGGTAGCAGATTAAGGTCTCTCATACAGCAGATTTATGTGAATTTATACACGCTCCTCTCCACCTATTTAAAAACATTTCTGAAATTAAGGTCAAATATAAATATTAATAGAAATTGCTTACATCTTCTGTAATAAAATTCATTTTATATTATAAAGTCAGATCAGTATCAAATTCACCTCTCCTGTATATCAAAACCAGTTTCTTTATCTCTTAGTATAATATTTTCCATGCTACTTATATTACTTTATATAACCTCTTGGTAACTAGATATTTCTCTGACTGAATAATATGAGCCGTATTAATTATACTCACAATAAATATGTAACCACTTTTCAGCAACTAGCCAACAATATGCTACCAATCTCACGAAAGATTGTTTTAATTTTTTCTCTTCTTTGTTTGGGATACCTTTTATTTTAGAAGTTCATAATATTGTTATATACAAAGATCAATAAGAAAAGCTATCAATGTTAGCCAAAGTATAATAAACTCATAATGCAATTAACTGCATTATGAGTTTGTCTCAGTGTTGCAATTACCTTTCATTGAAAGTAATGGATATTTAGACATTCATTAACTCGTTTATTCAGCAGATCTTTATGGGATCTCTACTTCATGTTGGCTGCTACCCTCAGGGGTACAGTCTAAGCAGTCCATACCTCACCCCAGTCCCACCATCCTCATACATCCATAGGCCTGCAAGCCAGTCCCGTCCTCAGGCTCGGTACCCACACACCCAACTTCTTGCCCATCTCTAGCTGAGAATTCCACAGGAACCTCAAATACCATGAGTACCCTGGATCTCCAGGTCTCAACCACCTGCCTCCTTGGGCCAGACTAGCCCCCTCTGTCCTTGCTCCTTGGAAAACAGAATAGAGTTAAACTAGCTCTTCTTACTCAAAATATCCATTCTCTTTAGTGAATCTCCCTACAGGTGAAATAAGTAAAATGAGAGAGAAGGACGTCGAGGGTTGGTTTGGTAGATAACACTCCTCAAAGAAACCAGAAACAGAGAACAGATTTTCCCAACACCACCCAAGAGACGGCCTCCCCGTCTCGTCTCCAGTGCTGCTGATAATCCTCATTGGTCAGCCCTTTAGGCCACTCAGTCCTTCTCCCAGAAGCCTGAGTGTCCTTTCTACTTCTACCCATCTGCTATAGGAATTGCCCTACTACTGCAAACAATTAGAGAACAGGAAAAATATATAAAATAGCCAATCACAGACATAGCGTAACAGACAGCACAGAGATACTGAGAGCTAGGACAATATAATTTAAGCCCTATGATTGTTCTAACTTATTGTCTAAGGGCAGTTTCTAGGCCACAGCACAGTGAAGGGGAACCAAACAGATAAGAACCACAAAAGGGAGCAACCCAGACCAGGCAAGAGAAAGATACCCACTGGCATACATTTGGCATAGGTGAGGGGCAGACCAGGCTGAACCAGTTCATATCACCCACTGGGAAATCTAAGCACCAGAACAGAGTGTGGGTTGGGCTAGGTATGGTTACAACACATACCAGTGCGCATTACGGAAAAGCAAGGTGAGGCGCGATGAGCCGTACCAGATGTGGCTGCAGTACCCAACCAGCACATGTGAGAATCAGAGAGGAGGTGGCAGAGCTGGCAGGGAAAATGTGGGCTCCCCTGCTGGACAATCACTCCCAATGGAGAGTGTGAGTTGGGATGGGGGCAGACCAGACCAGATAGGGCTAGAACACCTGTGGGCCTCACGTGAGCTAGATCAGGGAAGGGCCAGGTTGGGCTGACTCTTCTGACTGGTGCAAGCATAAATTAGAGTGGGTGAGGGATGGTTAGGCTTAGCCGCAGCATCAGATGGCAGAGGCTGGCATTGGGAGCTTAATCTGTCAAACTCCAGAACCACCTGGAGAGTGCACAATCCGGAAGCTGGAGTGGCCTAGTAGGGAGATAGTACGCACCTCCCTCTTGGGTTACCACTCCCACTGGAGAGCATGAAAACCAGGACTGGGGCAGGGGTGGCTAGACAGAAAGGCACCCGCCAGCATGTGTGTGGGCTGGATAGTAGGGTTGGTGGGGTTGAACTAGGCTTCAATGCCCATTGACATATATAAGAGCTGAATGGGATGTGGGTCAGACTTAACAAGTCTGCAGTACGTACTGGCAAGCATGGGAACCAAGGGAGGGGGCAGGCCTGGTGGGGTTACGGGGTGTCGCCCTAGTAAAGCTGCAGCTCCCATTGGTTTATGTGAGGGCCGAGTATGAAGTGGACAGGATCGGGCTGGAATGCAGTAACCATTGGTTCACGAGGAAGACAGGGCTGGAAACAGGATTGACCCAGCAACTGAAGTGACCAGCATGTGTATAAGTTAATTGGGGCAACGGACTGTGCCAGACCCTGTACTGGCAAGCATACACAAGAATTGGGTCTGGGATCATCTCAGACGAAGCTTCTTTAGAGATCCCTCCAACTGAACTGCTGATCTCAGAACCCCAACCATGAAGAGACTGTCAGCCAGTGGATTGTGCATAGATTTCATCACGATTGGAACGGCGAAATTGGCAGCAATTCAGAACTGTTGAACTATCAAAACTGCTTGAGTGGGACCTTCGGAGTGCCATGCATCGGGGACCTGGGATGGGAGGGAGGTTGGGTGGGGCTTCTCCCTTTGTTTCTCCCCTGACCCCAGATACAGGGGAAAAATGATATTAGTGAGGAAACAATGGTATTACCCACTTTCCTGTAGCCCTTGACCCTATGTACCCTAATCAACTAAGATTATTTAGAAAGAAAGAAAGAAAGAGAGAAAGAAAGAAAGAGAACCTTGTTCAGAAGAGAGATATAAAAGTTTAGGGAGGCGGAAGTGACTAGGGATTTTAAAACAGGGCAATGGAAAGAGAGAATCACCTACAAAGAAAATTTGGAGATCTCAAAAGGGTCTTCACTGAATTTTTTAGCAGAGAATTGGTCTGTGTACAATGAGATTGAAACTGTGAAGCCAAGAAAAAAACCACTGAGAAAGAGGAGACTGAACATTTTCTGGAGTTTACTTATATCTGAAAATAACTTGAGTTCCCATCAGCCAGAGTGGACAGATATCCTAACACTCAGAGTATCATGTGGAGTCCTCAGGGAAGCCGTGCCTTAAGAGTATAAATTATTTTTTTTTTAAATATTGACTTTTATAGTACAATACCATAGGATCTGGGATTTCCCCAGCCCTCCCCCCAAATTTCCACACCCAAATGATTTTCCCCATGTTATTACAATAATATAGTCCTTCATTAGCAGAGTTAAGACTGCTAACTTTGAACTGAACCACTTTGAACTGAAATACAAAACAACTTATAAAAGCATCAGGGAGTCTGGAAGAAATACATGTGGGTATAAGAGCAAAATCTAGTAATTTTTTATTTTTTTATTTTTTTAAAGAGTTTATTTATTTTTGTTGGAAAGTCAGATATACAGAGAGGAAGATCTTCTATCTGATGATTCACTCCCCAAGAACCTCAACCGGCAGAGCTGAGCCGATCTGAAGCCAGGAGCCTCTTCCGGGTCTTCCACGCAGGTGCAGGGTCCCAAGGTCTTGGGCCATCCTCAGCTGCTTTCCCAGACCACAAGCAGGGAGCTGGATGGGAAGTGGAGCCACCAGGATTAGAACCAGCACCCATATAGGATCCAGGTGCATGCAAGGCAATGACTTTAACCATTGGCCTACCGTGCCAGACCCCAAATCTAGAATTCTTTAAAGAAATACAACAAAATCCAGCATGTTTATTGAAATGTAAAATTCCTAATGTCTGGTATCCAATAAAAATCATCAAGCATGTAAGGAAACAGAAAAACATGACCAATACCAGAGGAGAAACCAACGAAGAGAAGTAATGGCAAAAATATTCACACACCAGAAGAAAAAAGTTAAAATTATTTTTAGAAATATTTCAAACACTTTTTAAATGTATTTCTTTGAGAGGCAGAGACAGGGAGAAAGCGAACAAAAGCTCCTACCCACAGGCTCACACTGCAAATGCCTGCGATGACTTCCACAGCTGGGGCAAAGCTGGGCCCCAGGAACTGAATCCAGGCCTGCCTCTGAGTGCCAGGAACTCATTCACTTGCACCATCTCCTCTGTCCTGGGTCTCCCTCAGCAGGAAGCGGGAGTCAGGAGCACAGCACAGCATCAAAGCCAGGTATATGAGACATGGACATGTTAACTGCATTTTAACTACTCCACCCAGTGGTTACTCCACATAAACATTTGTAATAGACTGGAGAATCCAAATGAGTTAGGGGCAGCACTGTGGTATAAATTAATCCTGTGTCAGCAGGACTGGCTTTCCATATAATTGCTGGTTCGAGTTTCAACTGTGCCAATTCAAGCTCCTTACTAACGTGCCTGGGAAAGCAGCTGAGGATACCCAAACCCATGGGCCCCACACCCATGTGGAAGACCCAGAAGAAGCTCCAGTTCCTGGCCTTGGACCAGACCAGCTCCAATTGTTGTGGCCAATTGGGCAATGAATTTCTTTCTCCTCTCTCTTCCACTCCCTCTCTCTAAATTTGTCTTTCAATAAACAAATAAATCTAAAAATATATCAATGAAATTTAAACAAGAGAAGAAAGGAAATGGAATATATAATAAAAGGTCCATATGGAACATGCATAAATATACAGTATCATAAAATGGAAAATAAGGTTGCAAAATAGGCCAAAGAACAGATACTTCGGAAGGAAATCTGAAGGCGTCACAATGAAGACCATGCTAGCAGCCAGCACTCACAGTGGTTGCACTGCCCCTCACTCCCTGGTGTTTGTGTCCCTGAGTAATAGTTCCTAATATGCTTTGGATATGGTCTGAGTGTCTCCCAAAGCTTTGTGACATGGAAGTCCAGCAACACTGAGGTGTGGGGTCTGTGGAAGGTGTGAGCACCACCTGTAGGAGCAGCAGCCCTGCAGAGCCCTCAGGACTCCCATCAGCTCCTGTGAGAGCAGACACTGATAGGATGAGAAAGACTGGTTGCTGAAACCTCCTGTGCAGTCCTTTTTCCGTGTAATCTCTTCTACCTGTCATTTTGATGTCATCTGCACAAAGACCTTACCACCTGAGCAGACTCTGGCACTATACTATTGAATTTCTGGACTGTGAGCTACAAGTGACAGAAGATGAAGTAATAAACCCTCTTGTTTCTCAATACCTTGATTTGAAATGCTCGTGTGATCTGCAGACTACAGGAGAACCCACAGTACCCGACTCTGGAGGCTGCGTCACAAAAACCTCGCCAGGCCAGGCCTTGAAGGGCCCGGCCATGTCGCAAGTATACACCTCCTGAGTCCAGAAAGCCGCGAGTACTGAGCCGCCCTTAGGGCCAGCTACCCTCTGGCCTGTGAACTAACCTTGCTTGGCTTCCCTGTACAGAGTTCCCCCAAGCAGATGCAGAACTCGGCAAAGCCGAGCACTCATCAGCAGAGCCAGCACCCACAGGACAGTACCCTGCGCCCATCCATCCCTCCAGACTACAGCCACCTGTCACTGATCACAGCTTGCACGCGGTAGCCCCCGTGTGTTCGTTTGTAGAAACTGCAGCCTCACAGCAGTTTAAGTTACTGAAGAACCTGGGAGAGGAAGTTGGGTAATAGTTAAGGCATTAGCTGGGTAGTATGCACTCTTCTCACACTTCCAATAATTCCTGAATAGGAAGAAAGGGGAGGTCCTCAGAGGATGGGAGGAGACCATAGGGACAATTTGAATCTGGAGTGTTTGGGGGGTACTGGCTGTCATTTTTCACTGTCACCATGGAATTGTCATCTTCATATAGGGAATCAAGCTCATTAAAATCTACTGAAGTCTCACTTTTGATAGACACGACATTGATTAATTAGTAAAAAATAAACAGAACACGTATGAACACTTGCTTTGTGCCAGGTACCTTTCGAGATGTGCAATAACTTTCCTCCAATTTCCTCTAGTCTTCATAGTCACCCTTCTTCACAATTGAGCAAGCTAAACCTCACAAAGGTCATTTACAATTTTTTAAAGTTTGTGTTTGTTTATTAATTGTGCTAAGAGGCAGTCAAATAACTCCCATCTTTTGGCTTGTGTTCACTGTCTACAATGACCAGGGCTGGCAATAGGAACTGGGGACTTAATCAAGATCTCCCATGCAGACACCTGCTACTTCCCAGGGTGCTCATTAGCAAAACCTTGTACCTGGATGCTCTGATATGGGATTCGGGTACTTCAACTAGCAGCTTAACTGGTTGTCCAAAACCTGACCTTGGTTATGCAGAATTTAAATGACAGAGTGAGGATTACAAACTCTGACAGCCAAGCAAGGCTAATACCAATACATCACATTGCCTGAAGAATTAGCTTGACTTCATTAAATATGATTATTCAATAAACTGTAAGTTAGCTAATAACCAGCCTGTATAAAATCTCAAGTACTATTGAAGGGGCTAGAAAATAAGTTAGTAACTGTTCATTTAGTAAAGCTGAGAGAGTCAGGACTGTGAAAAGAGAACATCTCTGCCTAATGAGACTACAGGATCTCTAAAACTACCCACTTTTGAAGCCACTGGAGAACTGATGCATTTTCCTTTGGCAAATACTAATTCAAACAAAAAACTACTTTTAAACGAAAGAAATCCACACCAAACAAGTAGAAATTTTTTAAAATGAAAAAAGAAATTGGGTATTGGAACACCTGAGTTGCTGCAGCTTGGTACCTTTTAAGCAGTTTCATTAAAGCATAATATTGGTTTGTAGATTTTATTTTGGCTTAGAATATAGTTTATTTACATAATGATTTATACATTTACCATGTATTTCCAGACCAGCTATTATTATATATTACTATTATTCCTAGAAAATATTTATTGAAATTTTTGATATAGCTATTCATAAACACCAATGAATTCAAAAATAGGATATTTTTCCTATAAAAATAAAAGCACCAGTGTGGGTGTTTGATACAACAATTAAGTTACCACTTGGGATGCCTGTATCCTATGCTGGCTACTCCACTCCTGATCCAGTGAGATGTCAATGTGCCCTTTGAGAAACAGCAGGTGACATCTCAACTACTTGGGTCCCTGCCACCCCTGCTGGGACACCCAGACTGAGTCCTGGGCCATTGATGAGACCTGAGTCTAGGTTCTAGGCCCTGGCTGGCCCACGGGTGTCTCTCTTTCAAATAAAATTACAGTATTTTTTCTATTTAAAAAATGCTAATGTTATCATTGTTGACAACACAAAAACATTACAAAGAGAAGCTCCATTATATAAGTTATGCCAACCCAAATTGTTAGGGGTTGAATACAGCAAAGACTTATTTCTTACTCATACTACATGACTGTGATGGATTGAAAGGGAGCTTTGTTTCACGTGTTTTCACTCAGAAACGGAGGATTACAGAGACTGTATTGTCTACCACAAAAATGCAAGAGCAGTAAAAAGAATGTGATGGGAGAGGGGTGGTCTTGCGCCAAGGAAGTGAGTAACGTGCAACACCTCTGCCTACAGTCCACTGGCTGAAGCTGATCACGTAGCCTCGTCAACATGGAGGGAAGGTATACTCTCAAGTTCCTGGAAGGAGAGAAGCCTGGATACTGGTGATCATGAAAGGCTCTATTATAGCTTTTAGTAGAGATGACATAGCTAAACTACAATATATCCATGAATTGCTATACAGCCATTAAGAATGAGCTGGAACTATTCCATATGCTTCAGAGAGGCGTCCATGAGATACTGCATGAATAAAGCAAAGCTCTGAGATGTGTGCATATTATTCCATTTTATAATTTAGCCAGCTTATCGAGAGAGGCATTTAGGGGCCAGTGCAATGGCTCAACTGGCTAATCCTCCACCTACAAACACTAGCACTCAATAGGGATACCGGTTTGTGTCTTAGATGCTCCACTTCCAATCCAGCTCATTCTTGTTGCCTGAAAAAGTTGCTGAGGATGGCCCAAAGCCTTGGGACTCTACACCCCTGTGGGAGACCTAGAGCTTCTTAGTTCCTGGCTCCTGGCTTCAGATCAGCTCAGGTATGGCCGTTGCAGCCATTTGAGGAGTGAATCAGTGGATGAAAGTTCTTTCTCTCTCTCTCCACTACTCTGTGTAAATCCGCCTTTGGCAGAGGGACCCTGATGTGTGTGGAGAGGTGAGGGAGAGAGCAAAAGAAACCTGAAAGGACATTATCTTCTAAGTACACACACTGATATATTGTTACCCATAGTCACTCAAAAACTACCTTTTCCTTCTATTATTGTTGCTTATACAGGCCTGAAATACCTGAAACATGGAAATTATGTGATTTCTCACAGCCCTCTAGCTCTGAATTCCATGATGCCATAACTTAAACAGTGTTAAAACTTACCTTCCCCTGTTGTCGTTCTCATTTTTCTAACCTCTGGCTGACCTGTCATTGATGAAAGTTCTTAATGTACTACTACAGCCTTTGGACTATTAATTATGTTCAATCTAGATTGCCTGAATTATGAATAATTTATTTCTGACCTTTAGATCAACCAAAGCAACTTGGTCTTTGACATCATTAATCTACATTTACATGAAGTCGGGGACATATTTTTACTGGTAGAGTGATAAAGTCCTGGACATTTATCTCAGTGTAGACAATGATCTAATATAGAGGCCTAGAAATTGTACTTTGAATCTAAGAAAATTTTCCATATTTTATCTGGACTATTTCCAAAGCTTCAGTAGACTTACCCTGTTCCAACAAGCACTAGTGATCTTTCTCTCACCAAAAAAAAAAAAAAAGTATTTTTCTCAAAAATCAGGAAGGATGGCAGAGTAGGAAACCTTAGTTTTTTAAAATCTGATTTTATTTCTAATGTTGTTTATATAATGAAGAAGGATATACGGCCATGTGGACCACCAATTACGGTGGGGAGGGCCGAGGTCTGGAAGAAGATGGGTGAGACAACTATTTCCATTTTTTTTTCTTTTTCTCTTGTATCTGCTGGTAGCTTGGAAGACAAGGGGGGCTGCTGCCTGCTTCCAGCCACATCAGTGCCCTAGGATGGAGGATGGCTACTTAATATCTTAGAGGCCACAAAGTGGGGAAGAATGTTCTGAGGATGTTACTTGAGTGGTTTTGATAGTTCCAGATGTTGAAGATTTTGTTTCTCCAGGGTTGAAAAAAATCTTTCCAAGGACTATTGGTTGACAAAGTCCCCCTTAGTGCATTCACACACCCATGTATCTATTGAAAGCTAGGCCAGGAGAGTTGTCCAACCTGCTCTACTTTCCATCCTCTGATGAGGTACCTGACATCTGCTGGTCTTGTTGATCTGGCCATCATGTTCCCTGTGTGTTTCTGGGCATGCTGTCCACTGCACAGGGCATCAGCAATTGCAGGTGTCCATTCCAACACATACGCTCCAAGGTCAGGCCACATTATTATGTAATACATGAGTCCAAAATGACACACGACACACCTGTCCAAAATGACACATATGTCCAAAATGACATGCGTGACACATATGTCCACAATGACACATGTATGCCCAAAATGACATATGTGGCACGCATGTCCAAATAGCACATGCCTGTCCAAAATTATATATGTGACACATGTGTCCAAAATGACACACCTGACCATGTCTGTCCAGGATGACACACGTGACACACATGTCCCAAATAATCCACATGACCACACATGTCCAATGTATCCAATGTATCCAATAGGACACACATGACACACATGTCCAAAATCACAAAATATGTGTCCATTTCAGTCCAGCAGTCCAGTTCTGGAGTCCCCCAGGAAACTTCCCCTGGGGTGACCCCAGACCTGATTCTTGTGTGCACCAGCTAGTATTGGGTCTAGTTCAGTCCAATACCTGAATCAGCCTATGCACACACTGGTGAATGCAGTTGCCTGGTCAGTTCCGCCCCAACCCCATCTCCTATGCTGACCAACAAGTGCAGCCTGCTAGCCCAGTCCAGCCTGCCACAAACCCAGCCCCTACACACACCAGCAGGAACTGCAGCTTAGTCAGGGTCAGCCTACCTCCAATAACCCAACCAGGCCTGTCCCCAGTCCTGGTTCCTGTGTGTGCCAGTATGTGCAGATCAGTCTGGCCCGTCTTGCATCCCATCAGCTGTTGTACACAACCGTGGGTACTGTAGCTTAGCTCAGCCCTACCCACCCCTTGACCTGGTCCACATGTATGCCAGCTTGTCCAGCCTGGTCTGCTCCCAGCCCTTGCTCTCATGCTCAACAGCAAGAGCTAGAGCCCAGCAGAGGAGTGCCCACATTTATTCTGGACTTACATGTGCTAACAGATTCAATGGCCTAGCCTAGCTCAGCCCTCCCCCAAACCCAGCACACAGACAGGCCAACAGGTATTGCGTCTGCCTTGCATGGCCCATCCCCTGCCCCAACACTCACTGGCCAGCACCATGGCTTAGCCCTGCCAGGCAGGCTCTCCAGCCCTAGCTTTCCCGTGCACCAACAGGCAGTGAGTGATACCACCTAGCCCAGCCCAGGTTCCCATGTGGGTGAGCACATTAGTCTGACCCAGGCATGCTCCCTGGTTTCCCCCTTTCAAATCATACAGTCTCAGCTGCCCTCATTTACTTGGAAGTGCAGTGGTTTGGGCTGTGGAAGCCCCTCAAAATAATTCTTCAACTGTGAGTACAATGGCCTGGTCCGTGGAATCTCCCAGAAGTCATACCCTACCTGTAAAGTGCTACCTTGGTGATCCACAATGCCATATATCTCCAAACCCTCTTCCTCAGGAATCTACAACCCCCATGCCAGTGCAGGCCCCAGGCCTAGTTTTCTAGCAGTGTGCCAGCCCACTCCCCACTAGCGGCCTAGACTTCACTAACTTACATACTATTTAAATTTCAAAATAACATATCTGAAATAATAAAATCTGGTATTAATTTTCTAAATTCTATTTCATTTTCCAAACTAAAGAAGTCCAAGATTTGCAACCTAAGTGTTACCTGAAGAGACACTGGTTTTTGTGCCAGTACCTAGTGCTTTGCCCTCCAAAAAATTAACAATGTCATGGCTGGCTGTCACTGACCAACATCAATTCAAAAGTGCTAGGATGTTTCAAAGTGAACATCTCAGGCTGAAGAGGCCCAACATTTGCCTCTTCCTTAATGGAGAGAAGCAAAGTACCAACTACCGGGCTTTGAGGCAGGAGAACACCAGAGCTCCTAGGGAGACATGAATACCTTGAAGGATGTGCAGACAAGGAAGGCAGCACAGAAGAACGGAGCCAACAATGACCCCAGCCACACAGCCAGACAGAAGCTGCAAGACAAAGGATGAACAGCAGAATCCATCTCCAAGGACAACTTTCTCTGCAAGTTTAGCTGGAGCAGGAACCCACAGTCCTCTCAGGGTTGGAGGCCAGGTAAGGCAGTGAACTGGAGTACACACAGTGGCTTTGCTTCAGGGAAGGGCCTTACACTGTTCTCCCCGATCCCCAAACCACAGACTTGCAGTAATGCACAACCATGTTGCAAAAGAAGTCACTGGGGGAGTGCATGCAGCCCTTGGGCCCAGAAGCCCTACCTAGCCCCATCCCTACGAGTCCCACAAACATCCCACTGCACTCACTTCAAGACTGCAGCCTCACAAACCCAACCAGACTTGTTGGTCCAACGGTGACCCCAGCTTAGCCCAGGCAGAATTGCATTCTGCAAGCAGCAGGGGGAGAGTAGGGTCAGAATAGCATGGGGATCCCGCTCCCGATTCTAGAAGTGAGGCAGTTGCCCCTCAGACTTGGGTTCTTTC
Source organism: Ochotona princeps (assembly GCF_030435755.1). NCBI lineage: Eukaryota > Metazoa > Chordata > Mammalia > Lagomorpha > Ochotonidae > Ochotona > Ochotona princeps. The sequence continues at coordinate 97,890,593 of NC_080833.1, read as the reverse complement.
CCTTTCGGTTTCTCACCTCCCAGCCCCACCCACTTGGCACTCACCATTCTGGACACTGGGACCCACAGGGCTCCTGTGACCTCGACCCCACCTCTGCCTGACCCCTGGGACCCTGTCAGGACTGCAGATGCCATTCGTGCAACCCCAGCCTGTGGGCTATGCCAGGAATGAACACCCTGCCTGGACTCTGGTGAGCAGTGCCCCCATGCCCCTGCAGAACATCACCAGTTCACAGACACACCCTCAACGTGTTGAACCACTGTCAGGAAGTTTCATATATAATGTGGTCAGCTCAGGGTTTGCAACAAAGAAACCAGAGCTAAGGAATACCAGCACCGGTCATATGAGGGATTTCGAAAGCTATAGGGCTAGGGCTTAGGAACCTACATTTTATTTATGCTCTGCAGGTGGTTCTTAGGCAAGTTCAATGAATCACTGATTTAGAAGAGACAAAGGAAATGGGTAAGTTGCAGCCTTGAGGCTCAGGGCAACCTAGGCTGGTGTCTCAGAATCCTAATGCCTTAGAATCTACAGCAGAGCCTGTCTGGTGTGATCCAGAGAGAACAATACAGGTGCAGAACTCAGACTGCCTGTGAGCTGGTTTCCCCACCAAAACTGTGATGCAGGGGGAAGACAAAGGTACATGTGTGTAGTATGGAAACGGATATTTAATACAATGTTATAACTTTTCAGGAAAACCCTGATGTTTTCACAATGCAAAGCAATGAGAAGAAATCTCAACACAACCTCTTCAAAGGAAGGATGTGTATCAGACAGATTCTGTCTTCTGCAATATAGGTGATTCTTAAGGTCTGCTGGAGGACTAAACAAATCAAAGTAATTTGTCGGTAACATTGAGAAACATGAAGCTAATCTATAATGAAACTTGAGTTTCTAGTAAATGCATCAGGTTTTCACCCACTGTTGTAATAAAATCATTTGTTCCACTGCTCCTCCTCCCTTTCTTGGCATCTCAGACTCAGTCTTCCACAGTGCAGGACCTGGAAACCAGCCAATAGGAAGTCAGTGCAGGAGACTCTCCAGTGATCCCCATGTCTTGGCATGTTACACAGCCTCATGCTGTGGCATCATCTCATCAGATGACGGCTTGCAGCCACTTACCCTTATAAAACCCACTCCCTCAAGGCTCCACCTGAGACAGCTGTGTTTTTTCCTTCCTGTGTTCCTCCTCCACGCAGCAGCAGGTGGTTTCTGAATCCTGCCCTCCTTTCCCTCACTGGAACAGACCACCAGTTGCATGAGGTCATGGGGAACTTGAGCGCAGGGTGAAGTTCAGGACTTCCCAGCAGTGTCTGCTTGGAATGAGGTTTATCACACATCTTCCCTCACAGGGCACATGTGGGAGGATTACTTGCAGATCTTTTTCCTTCTCCACTTTGGAGACAGTGATCCTTGGAGGGCAGAGGAGGAGCAGGCAGGAAAGCAGCAGAAATTAAGCCTCCCCTGGGTGACAGACACCGGGCTGTCCTTTATACACAATGTCAGTGATGTCTCCTAAGCATCCAAGAGGCCATCATTCCTGTGTCTCATTTTATATTGAGTCACAGACCAGGCTATTTTGCTGCCTATTTTTTAACATTAATTTTATTTTTAGGGGACTGGCATTGTGGCACAGCAAGTTAGGCCACTGCATGTGATGCCAGTGTCCCATGTGAGTGTTGGTTCAAGTTCCAGATGTGCTTTTCCCAATCCAGCTCCTTGATAACATGACTGGAAAAGCATTGAAGGGATGACCCAAGTACTTGGACTCCTGCCAACTACATGGGAGACCCAGATGGTTCCAGGCTCCTGGATTCAGCCTGGCCTAGCCCCAGTCACTGCAGCTGTTTGAAGAATAAAAACCAGTGAATACAGACTCGCTCTCTTGCTGTCTCTCCTTCTTGCTTGCTTTCTTTTTTAAAGATTTATTTATTTTTATTGAAAAGTCAAAGATATACGGAGAGAAAAAGAGACAGAGAGGAAGATCTTCCATCCAATAATTCACTTCCCAAGTGGCTGGAACAGAACTGAGCTGAGCTGATCTGAAGCCAGGAGCCAGGAGCTTCTTCTGGGTCTCCCACACAGATGCAGGGTCCCAAGGCTTTGGGCCATCCTCAACTGCTTTCCCAGGCCACAATCAGGAAGCTGGATGGGAAGCAGGGCCGCCAGGACATGAATAAGTGCCCACATGGAATGCTGGCATGCGCAAGGCAAGGACTTTAGCCACTAGGCTATTGTATCAGGCACTCCCCCCTTTTCTCTCTTTCTCTCTCTCTCAATGCCACTTGTAAATCTACCTTTCAAGTGAATAATTTTTTTCTTTTAGAGAGAAATAACATTTTCGTTGCCTTCCTAAATGTTCCACACAGTGCTCTAGCAAATCCACTCTCTCTTCCTACCCAAAACCACCATTAATCTGTTAATTATCTGTATAAATTTGGCTTTTTTGGACAATGATATAAATGCCATCATATAAACCTCCTTTCATGTAGTATAATCATTTTGAGGCTCATCACGCTGGGGCAAGTATCAAATGTCTTGGTGGTTATTCCTGACTAGTAGTCTGTCATGCAGATATACCTGATACTGTTTACCCATCTACCAGGAATAAACCTTAAGTTGCTTTCAGATTTTACTGTTATGAACAATTCTATTAGATCTTTCCAACAGTTCTTATATAAATCTACACATTTATTTCTGTGGGATAGATTTCTTTTATGCATTTTAATATTGTCTTCCATTATATGGAGTTAAAAATATTTAGATTTTGTGGATACAATATCATTTTAAGGAACATTATTTGCAAATATTTTAACCTAGAGTATAACTTTTAATTTTCATAATGGTTTCTTTAAGGTGTATTTTTAAATTTTTAATGAGGTCCAATTTACTAACCTTCTTGATTCAAAAATGGTGTCTTCTCTGAGGTGTGAACACCCATAACCAGCACCAGGCCTCTCTGAGGTGTGAACACCCATAGCCAGCAGGCCTCTCTGAGGTGTGAACACCCATAGCCAGCAGGCCTCTCTGAGGTGTGAACACCCATAGCTAGCACCGGAAGGCTCAGACCTGTGAAAGGGAAGACAATGATGAGCAGCTGAAGCACCAGTGGGTTTCTTAAAGATTCAGCTAAAAAAAAAATGAATCCGCCCCAGGAGAGTGCTGGCTGTCACATGTACAGTGGAGTGTCACACATTCATTCATGGGTCTCTGCTACATGTTCTGTTCAAGATCATGCATAGGTAGTAACAAAAGCTAAAGAAACACGACAGCTTAGATTAGAGAAGCACGGACAATGTGTGAGTCGTTTGGCAGTGCATCCCCAAAAGGTCAAGATCCTGTTCAGAAAGTGAAGTTTTGGGGGAATACAGTGCATGTTGGGATTAAGGGTCATGCAATGAGAAAAAAAAGTGTGCTGTATTAATAGCAGCAAATGACTTAAGGAGACAGCAGACTCTCCAAGTGACACACCCTGTGTGATTGGCGTGAACTAGGAGAACCGCCCCTTTACCTTGATGTCACAGCATCAGGAAGTCCTTAATGAACTTGGGCAAGATGGAAAGTGGCTCCAGCTGGGCAGAAGCTTCTTCATTTGACTGATTCAGTTATTTTTTATTTTAGTGCCTGTGTCTTTGGAATTTTATCCAAAACATTTTTTCCTGTGCCAGTGTCTTGGAGTGCTTCCCTATGTTTTCCTCTATCATTTTCAAGTCTTATACTTAGATCTTTAATCCACTTAGAGTTGGTTTTTCTATGCAGAGACTCTTGTTTCAATCTGCTGTCTATGGAAATCCAAGTTGTCCAGTGCTATTGATGGAAAAGACCTCCCTTGCTACAGAAAGGAAGAAAACAATGGAAGGGAGGGAAGGAGGGAGGGAGGGAGGGAGGGAGGGAGGGAGGGAGGGAGGGAGGAAGGAAGGAAGGAAGGAAGGAAGGAAGGAAGGAAGGAAGGAAGGAAGGAAGGAAGGAAGGAAGGAAGGAAGGAAGGAAAGCTAAAGAAAATGCTCATCTCTGCAAGCAGAGTACCAGGTGGAAGGAAATTGGTGCCCTCTTGTGGCCATATCCTGCACTGCTTGTCAGGTTCCACATCACCTAGGCTGTTATACTCAGGACATCTGGTCAGGGTGTGTCCAAAGTAAAGATACCCTCTCACTCCATCTGGACAGAAGAAAATATTCTTAGGGACCCAAACATTCCAAGATACTATGTCTCCCTGTCTTCCTGGCCACATCTTCAGGCTCAACGCAGTTTGCTCCTGGTCTCCACGCAGGGATCCTGACAGTTCCCGTGTTGGAGTGGCATCCTATAGAACTTCTATGCCTCTGGACACAGCACCGTTCTCTTGGGGTGCATTAGGAGCCAGTCTGTGTGATTTGAGTGTTACAGGGACTGTTGCCATGTCCAGTAGGGTAAACTCTACAGCAGATTGCAGACTTCAGCCTGGCATGGCGGGTGCTCTCCTTGTTATAATTCAGATCTGAACTAAACAGAAGGAGGCTCCTCCTCATCCCACCATGACCATGATGTGCCACCCTCAACCTGCAGTGCTGTGGCCAGGTGTGAGTCCTTTGACTTCTGTAGTCTTTCCTGGAATTGTTCTTTCATGCTCATCCCCATCTTTCTCTTCCCTATCCCCAGTCACTCCATCTTTCTTTCATTTACTCTCCCTGATACCATCCTCCCACCACTTGTCCCTGTTGGGTTCACACACTGCCTTTGTCTCCACCACCTATAACCCAAGGCTACTGCAGACATACTGTTCTGGATGTGGAGCACTACACTGAGGCAAGATGGTGCCCTGTAGAGATGTCCAGCTGGGGAAACTCAGCTCGGCTACCAGGATGATGGTGCAATGCACAGCCACTTTGGAAAGCATGGATACATCAACCAAAAACTTGGCACATGAAGCCAGCAGGCCATTCTCCAGAGGAGAAAGTCACATGGCCAGCAGGTGTATGAAATGTTACTCACATCAGTACTCGTCAGGGAAATAAACTGAGTCATAATGGGATATCATACATACCCCACAGCCCACTCATCAGGTTAGCTGCAGTCACAAAGAGGTAATAAGTGTGGACAAGGGTGTGTAGGAAAAGAAATATCTCATATTTTGAGGGCATATGTCAATTGGTATGGCCATTATGGGAAATGGTCTAGAAGAATTTTCACTTTAAACCAGAACTGTCATATGATCCAGCCATCCTTAGTCTGGGTATGTGTGCAAAAAAGCCCACAAAGGTATCAACAACCAGTAAAGATATCTGCAACCTAGTTCACAACAGCACCACAGTGTAATTGGTTAACCCTTCACCTGTGATGCTGGCATTCCATATGGACACTTACTCCTGTCCCAGCGACTCCACTTACGGTCCAGTACCCTTCTAACGTGCATAGGAAAGCAGCAAAAGGTCCTTGCGCAGCTGCACCCACGTGGGAGACATGGATGAAGCTCCAGGCTCTTGTCTGGGAAGTTAGTCAGTGGATGGAAGATGTCCTCTTCCCTCTGTAAAGCTGCCTTTCAAAAAAAATAATAATTATTTTTTAAAAAACCACGAAGTACTGGTGTAAATACACAAATTTAAAAAGTAAAAAGAATGAAAGATCAAAACATATGCCTACATATGCAGTTCTATAGATTTTCACAAATAAAGACACAAATGGAAAAATGAAACATGTCACTAAAGAAATGAACAATTTTCTAATAAAAAGTGCCAGAATGAAAGAACATTTCAACAAAAATTAACAACCATGTCACACCATTCCTTGGTTAAAAGCAACAGTTAGAAATCTTGCGAAGAACAAATAGAAAATATTCTCATGAACTTGGCATAGGCAAATATTTCTTGGGACACCATGGCACACACCATGAACAGAATTAATTAAATTGTACCCCACAAAAGTAGTTTAAAAAATCAGCTAATTGTAATATAATGTTTTTACTTACTATTATTATTAAAAGATTATTCATTTCTTACCTGAAAGAGTTACAGAGAGAGGGGGGAAGGAGGGAGAGAGAATCTTCCAATCACTGGTTTACTCCCCAAGTAGCCACAAAGGCCAGAGCTGAGCCAATCCGAAGGAGACAGGAGCTTCTGATGGGTCTCCCACACAGGTGCAGGACTCCAAAACTCCAATCATCCTCTGCTGCTTTCCCAGGCCATAAGAAGGGAGTTGAACGGGAAGTGGGGCAGTCAGGACACGTACTGGCACCCACTGGGATGCTAGCATTATAGGGAACGGATTAGCCTGAGAAGCCATGGTGCCATCATCCAAAAATGTAAATATCTCATCCAAAAAAATATAAATCTTACTACAAATGTGGATCTTGACCCTGAAAGTTAAGATGGTTGCATCCCACGTTATATTATTTGGGTTTTGAAATAACATCCCCCACCACAGCTCCAGCTCTTGATTCCAGCTTACTGCTAAAGCAGTGACTGGTAAAAAGGGGTGGCTCAGATATTTGGGTCTTGACACCTGTGTGGGAGAGCTGTCTTGCATTCCTGGCCATCCACATCAGCCCAGCCCAGCCCTGCGTGATCTGGAGAGTGAATCGGAGATTCGTTATCTTCCTGTTTCTCTGCCTCTTAAATTGAAAAGCAAACAAACTCATACATAATGTGTATAAATGGCTAACAATGTAATATGTAATATACTAATAATCAGAAAGATCTGAACAATTTCTTTAGCATTGAAGACAGCTAATGTGCACCAGCCAGGTGAACATCAAAATGAGAAATCAGTATATATGTAGCAGACAAGCCAAAACTTAGAAACTGAAAATAATGGCTGTGTAGGAATGCAGAGCACTGGAAACACCTATATTTGTTTATGGAAATGTGAAAGGGCTGCAGCTACTTTGCAAAACACTGTGCCAATCTCTACCTTTTCACTAATCAGATCTTTCTTGTCTGTTTAGGAGAAATAAGGGCATGCTTGAAAAAATAATTCTTCAGGTACATCCAAAGTTGATGCGACAACAAGCGCTAGGATAGATCTGGCACCATGAGCTAAGAACTAAATCCAGCCCTCACATGGGAGTCACAGAAATCCATTGTGTGTGAGCTCACCTCTGCCCACCAGGATCCGAGATGGAACTCAGACCCAGGTTCTTAGAAGGTGGACCATCTAAAATGAATACCTGATCTCGGAGATGACTATTTTTTTCTAGCACTGTTTAATTCTCATCCCTGTGTGGCTTCAAGTAAGATATGTAACCAATGTTTTATTTTACCACATGCACATTATTTAATTTAAATTTCTAATAGGAATATTAAGTTGTACATATTTATGAGGTGCTGTTATACTTTAATGCACATATTAAATGTTTGAAGGCAGGTGCATTTACATTATACAATACACAATATGTAAATGTATTACATTTAAGCTGGATGAATTGACAAGTAATCCTTTCTGTCACAAAATGTCAAGTCCACACACATCAAAAACCAAATATCTTTAAAGCCTTTGAGTCATCTCATGAACAGGTGTAATTATGTGATGTGGCTGGAGGATGCTGTGGGTGGCAGAGCAGCTGACCAGAGGTTGAGGCAGCCCTTCTTCCTTCACTTGACCATGAATGCTCAGAGTCCAATGGCCATACCCACTGCACCCTCAAATCGGGCAAGTCCAGCAGCTAAAATGAAAGACTTGACCTCTATGAAAACCTCCAAGTGTAAGGCTCACAACAGCTAAGTGGGAGCAGAAGCTGAGAGTGAGGAGGGAACTAAGGTCACTGCCCTACTGGACTGTTCTCCCACTTCAGTCTCAGCTTCAACGTGTGCACTGTGGACCAGCTGCTATTCCAGAGCAATGATCCTGGAGTTACCATGTCCATTATTGGGATTCAACCACAGCTCAGTGTAGAGCCTAGTAAAACAATCCATCAAGCACTGTTCTGTTCAATATGTGGCTGAAATGAATGGAAACAAACAAAACTGTATGAAGTGTGCAAACCAGCCTCAAATACTGGTCACTATGCATTCAGTAGATACGCATAAACAACTTTCATCACTTGCTATTTAGAGACTAGCTCTTGTGCAGCGAGAACGAAACCCAAAAGTGGCACATCCTGAATGTATTGTTCCATGATGTTATCAATCTAACAAAGCAACTCAACTGGAGTGGGCAGTAGGAGTGTCCAGTTGCTGTTCAGTTCCATGAAGTGCCGCCTTGCTGCCTCAGTGAGGGGAAAGAAGCCAACATACCATGTGACTACAGCAAGGAGCAAACTGAGACAGGACAGGAAAGAGTTATTAAAATGAATGATTCATCCACTTAGTATTATACTTTGCTTTGGGTCCTACTTTTTTAACGGTATAGAAAAATCACAAAATACCAAGAACAACATGGAAGCTTAAGTTTTAACATATCTCACAAGTGGAAAAGCCTAGAAATCTCTTTTAAACAGAAGGTAGGGTGACTGTTTAACAGTCCTTAAGAAAGGACAGTTCCAGGCCTGGCACAGTAGCCTAGTGGCTAAATCCTCGCTTTGCATCTGCCGGGATCCATATGGACGCTGGTTCGTATCCTGGCTGCTCTAATTCCCATCCAGCTTCCTGCTTGTGGCCTGGGAAGCAGTGGAGGATGGCCCACATGAGAGGCCTGGAGGAGGTTCCTGGCTCCTGGCTTTGGATCAGCTCCAGCTCCACCTGTTGTTGCCATTTGGGGAGTGAATCAGTGGATGGAAGATCTTTCTGTTTCTCCTTCTCTCTGTACATATCTGCCTTTCCAACAATCTTGAAAGAAAGACAGACAGAAATGAAGGGGAGGGGAGGGGAGTAGAGGGAATGGAAGGGAAGAATGAAGGGATAGTTACTTGGGAAACTGCTTCTGCCTTGGTATTTCCCTTCCACACATGGCAATGAGCACTGGGAAATACTCTGAGACTGGGAAAGATTTATGGTATCATTACATACAATCAGTGAGACCAGCAGACACGTGTGTGGTCCTTAACAGTGGCAATCTTGTGCCTCAGCCTGTCTTAGACAACTCTAGGGCAGTGTTCCAAAGACTCCTTGATCCCTCTACCTTCCAATTCTGCTGTGGCAACTGCAGAGGGTTACCAGCCGCTCTCCCTCCTCACAGAAACAGCTACAAGCAGTTCCTCCAGCTGTAGGCTCTGGCACCTTTAATTTTCTGTTGGCATTGATCAGGTTTTTCTCAACAGTAAGTTAAGAATGATTGTTATTGTCACTCCCATTTCCTACCTTAAATTATTTGATGCCATCTGTTTAACCCCTAGTGTTTGGATTCCTTCTCCCCAGTCCTTGGCTCCACCTCTTTGTCACTAACATCAGCACGGCAGCATCCTGCAACTCTTCACAAGGGCTGAAAAACTACAGTGCATTCTCCAGGTTCACCATCCCCAAAGTGATACATATCCTACATCTTCTCCTTGAGAAACTGGATGCTCTCTGCACCTGATTTTTCTCTTCCCTCTATCTATATTGATCTCTTTCTGTCCACACTCCTGAATTTAGACCCAAAGAGTAAGCTCTTTTCCAGTTTTGCAGTGCGGTGTGGGATAGGACTAGGAGCTAAGTCTCAGGGATTCCTGATTCAGGAAGAAAACTGCCTGTTTTTTCTCAGAATCAGGCTCAACCAATTTTATCCAATTTGATACCATCCTCTTGGTGTTGCGTCTGTTCCTGCCAGCTCCTGCCTGCTCTTGCCCACAGGTCATGCCCCAGGAAGTCTCAAGCGCAACGTTTTGATATTCCCAGCACAAGGGAAGCCTAAGTCTTGGACTCCTAAGGGCCTCAGCCAATATGCTGAGAGTCACTGCTTCCCACCCCAGGTGAGAGTTCCACTGCGGAGGCTCAGGGCGTGCAGAGTCCAGGGACCCATGAGTCAGTGTTTGGGGGGATTGAAACTCTGATTCTGTCAAAACACTGATAAGAGTCACTGTGTCAAATTGCTTTCTGTGCCTTTGAAGCACTCTTTCCTCATTTCTGATTTGGAGATTATCAAATGCCATGTGGTTAGGAAGTGAAGAATTAAAGATGTGAAAACCCGCACCCAGTACCTGGCCTTGGGGTTCCCTTTGTCCCCCACAGGCAGTGACAGAAGCACGTCCAGCTGCCCATTGAGATAAGCCGTGCCTGTCTCTTCCTAGTGAGAAGCTTAAGGACACCACTGCATCCATGCTAATCAAGAAACTCCAGCTTGAGGCGGAGTAGCAGACGGAGAAGGCTATGTGCAGGGCAAGGGGTGGGAAGGAGGTGAGAGCTAATGTGCACCAGAAGGAGGGTGGTGATTTATACGACAGGCAACTGTCTTACAAGTGTTCATGAAACAAGGAGCGTGCAAAGAGAATAGTGAGCTGTGAGCTGAAAGTATTGCTCAGAATCCCATTTTATGTATTTATTAGGACCATTCATATAAGTGAGGAGAACTTTCCATAACATAAAATCCAAGAAAGGAAGGGCCACTACACTTGCAGATAGAAGTGGTTTAGAGGGGAATAATCAGAGGGCATGTCTGGGTCAGGCCAAGGCACCCACCCTCATGGGATACCTGGGCTGAGCTAAATATAAATAGCATTACTTGCCAACTCTTGGCACATGCAAAAACATGTGTCAGAGTGGGTATGAGTCGTGTCAAGTGGACCACAGTACCCTCTGGCAGGTACAAAATACGGGCTGAGAGCAGGCCTGATAAGAAAACTGTAGTCACTACTTGGCTAGGCTGTAACTCCCATTGGTGAGCACAAGAACCAGGGCTGGTGGCAGACCAAGCTGGGCAAAGGGGCAGCACCCATCGACATGCATGTGAGCCGGATCTGGGGCTGAGCTAAGCCACAGCACCCATGGATGTGCATGATAGACAGATGGGATGTGGGCTGAGCTAAGCTAGGCCACAGCATATACTGACACATGCAAAAACCAAGGCTGGTGGCAGGTCTGATGGGGATCATTGAGAGTTGCCCCAAGTAGGCTGTAGCACCTGCTGGTGTGTGTGAAGACCAAGCATTGGCAAGCTGGGCTGGGCTAGGTCGCAGCAACCATAAGTTCTGTGAGATAGGATTGGGGATTAAACTGACCAGCAAGCTGCATAAACTGGTATGTGCACTGTCTGGTATAGGCGACAGACCAAACCTGACCCTGCACTGGCTTGCACACACAACAGCCTAGTCTGAGGTTACCCAGGCAAGGTTTCTTGGGGAACTCTCCAGCTAGATGGCTGGACTCAAACCCTGGCCACTGGGAAAATCACAATATATGTGATCCAACCTTACAGTACTTGTATTGGGACTGGGCCTCCTCAATTGTAGATGCATTCCCAGGCCCAGGAACATGTTGCAAAACTTGGTCAGGAGAATTGTCTAAACTGTTCTGCTTTCCATCCTCTGACAAGGCATTGCCGTCCTCTGCTAATCTAGATGAGCTCACTGCCATGGCCCTGTGTGCACTGCATCTGCACGAAGGTAAACTTGGTCAGCCAATAGACCTTGGAAAGAGTTTCTCAACCTTGGTGCAATGAAGCCAACAACATCTCAAAACTATCAAAACCACTCTAGCAATACCTTCAGAACACTCTTCCCCACATTGGGGTCTCTCCGGTGTCATCAAAGGACATCCCTTATCCCCAGTGCTGATGTTGTCTGACAGCAAGAACTGGCCCTACCTCTTCCTGGTGAACACAGGAGAAAAAAAAATCAATCATTTGTTCCACCCGCCCTCCTCCATACTTCCACCCTCCCCATCCCAACCAGCAGCCCACCTGGGTTTGTATCCCTTTCAACTATGTAAATGATAATTTAAAATAAAATAAAATACATTTTAATGCCACTAAAATGTTTTTCAGTGCTTTAAAGATTAATAATATTCTCAAAAGTATGATTAGTTGTCCAGATAAGGTCACAGAATAAAGAAGAAGCATTTATTTGCATCTAAATATTTTAATATTACAGAATAAAGAAAAAATCTCAATACTAGATTCCTGGTTTTCAAAGGCTAACTTTAAGAATTTGAAAACAATTTTCATTGGTACAAAAAGACATAACAAAATGCAATCATGTAAATATCAAACACAATGACAAATTTTCATATAATATATAATTAATACTCAGGCAAAAATACAAAGAAAAAAATATTTAAAACCTTAATTTCCAGATTAAGTTTGGTTCTTAGGAAAATGAAATTACCTCTAAATCAGATTTTCAGGTGCTTTAATAACAATTATTTTCTAAAATTAAACAAATAACTTCTCTGAATCTTTCAGTTTTTTTCGCCTATCTGATTTAGCAAGCATAGCCCAACGGTCCTCTTGTGCTTTTCTCATAGCTCCAAACTTCAATGTAGATCCAGGGTTGGTTGGATACGAAGGAGTCTGAATACAAAATAAAATAAAATCGTAACATAACTTTAAAAAAAAAAAAGACAGTTAAGCTTTTGAAATTTGCTTTCTGAAATGAAATTTAAAAGCTACCTTTTTTGGTGTTCTGACACAAAAATGAGAAGTTGGTGAATCAGTATTCTTGAACAGTTTTCTGCTTGATGTCTCTTCATCTGAAACCATGCTCTTGAAGAAAAATACAAAAGTGTAATGTTGGAACTACATATTAGCATTATATTATTAAAATTGTGTATCACAAAAAATGACAGAGCATAGTAAAAGGAAAAAGAAGAAAGTAGGTAGAAGAAATGAGTAAGGAAGGGGAGAGAAAAAAGGAATGAAAGAAAGACCACAGAAAGAAACATCAAAATGTATTCCCTATATCAAAATCGTCAAGTAAATTACACTTCAGGGCAAACAAGTATCTGCATTTTTATTCTACTAAATACACCCCTGAAAGATTATGTGTAAAATATAAGACATGTGCAAATATCATGTTTCTATTGTTTTCTATTTCCGTTTCTTTTCTAATATAAGTATTAATATATATAAACTGACCTTTGAGTGCTGCTTTTCCTGTATTCCAAAAGCTTATTTTTCTGTTCTTTTCTAACTATTTTCTAATTTTTCTTGTCCTATCTAATTTGTTAGTTAAGAATGTCTTTAATTTCTACAAATTTGTGAATAGATTTCTGCTATTGATTTCTTTTTTTTTTTTAAGATTTATTATTATTGGAAAGCCGGATATACAGAGAGGAGGAGAGACAGAGAGGAAGATCTTCCATCCGATGATTCACTCCCCAAGTGAGCCGCAAGGGGCCGATGCACGCTGATCTGATGCCGGGAACCAGAAACCTCTTCCGGGTCTCCCACGTGCGTGCAGGGTCCCAAACCTTTGGGCCATCCTCGACTGCTTTCCCAGGCCACAAGCAGGGAGCTGGATGGGAAGTGGAGCTGCCGGGACTAGAACCGGCACCCATATGGGATCCCGGTGCGTACAAGGCGAGGACTTTAGCCGCTAGGCCACACCGCCGGGCCCTTGCTATTGATTTCTAAACTTCATTTATTCTTGGTCTGAAAGGATATTTTGTTTGATGTCTTTTTTAACCTACAGAGACATACTCTGTGGCTTAATATATGCCGTACACTGGGAAATATCCAATGTATACCTAAGGAGAATAGATTTTCTGTTGTTAGAGCATTTTGGATATGACTGACATATTTGGTTTACTGTGTTATGCAAGCTCTCTATTTCCTTACAATAATTTCTCTGAACATTCTATTAATTATTTAAAGTAGGGAACTTAAATACTTAACAATTACTGCAGAATTGTCTATTTCTCTTCTCCATTCTAAGAAGTTTTCCTTCATAGAACTTGAATATCTGTTATTTAATGTGTAAATGTTTAAATTGTCAGATCTTATTGTAACTGAATTTTCATTAAAACTCATTGTTTCTGTGTACTTTTTATTTTAAAAAGGTCTACCTCAGGGTCAACAATGTGATTTAGTGGATGAGACTGGGGCCGGGCAAGGTGGCCTAGCGGCTAACGTCCTCGCCTTGCATACACCAGGATCCCATATGGGCGCCAGTTCTAATCCCAGCAGTCCCATTTCCTATCCAGCTCCCTGCTTGTAGCCTGGGAAAGCAATAGAGGATGACCCAAAGCCTTGACACCCTGCACTCACATGGGAGACCCAGAAGAAGCTCCTGGCTCCTGGCTTTGGATTGGCTCAGTTCTGTCCACTGAGGCCACTTGGGAAGTGAACCAGCAGACAGAAGATCTTCTTCTGTCTCTCCTTCTCTCTGTAACTCTACTTTCCAATAAAAATAAATAAATAAAAATAAAAATCCTAGAGGAAATAACCTCCTTAAGCATGCCAATAGGTTGCAGTGAGAGTAAAGTTACAATTGTCAACCTGTATTTTCATGTAAATATTAATTAATGTGAAATACTACCTTGATATAAATATTAGCTAAGGTATAATATAAAGCAATTAATCATATATGAAATGGAAAATAGGAGCAAGCCTTGAATAACAGATTTGGCTACAGCAAGATTAAAAACATTTACTTCCACTTTCTCTATGAAAAATGTGGTTATAAACTACTTTGTCTATCATCTTAAATGTGAACTATGTTATATCAAATATTTTGAAAATGTTGTATTTTCTAAAGTTTCTAAGAAAATTATTTGAACTCTAAAATACTGAAAAAGAATAAGGCTTTGTGGCATAGTAGAGCTCTGCTATATTTCAGTATTACAATGATATTACGTATTTATATTATATACATATGCCACAAAATAATATAAACAAATACACAAGCAATAAAGTCATTATTTGTAATATTTTTACCAAAAGGTCAGTGGTTTCCGAACTGTCTGAATTAATATCAAATTCAAACACTGTTTTTCTTTTTTTATTTTCTTCAGCACGTATGTTCCTGCTTTCTCTTTGTTGTATTTTTATCTTTGTTGGTGTCCTCACTGTATATACCTGTCAAAATTTTTAAAACAATACATTATGAAATAAAACATGTTATTAATAAAGACTTAAACTATTTCAATGAAATTTGAGTCTTTAGCAAGCATAGATTGTCACTACTGGTAAGTATATGAGGAAGAAATTTTGGATAAGCATTTAATTCAGATGTTTTTGGCACTAGAGATTGCTTCAATTCTTCAAAAGAACTATAATACTAAACTATGTCATTTCCCTCAACATACTAAATAATGAACAGAAAGACATGAGAACAGACCTTTTATCTACCTTTAATCAACAGTATTAACAGAGACTTGAATTTTTCTAAACATGATCAAAATCAAAGAACTAAATGAGCTTTGCTTTCTCCACAAAATTCTTCACTACTCTGAATGAAAATATATTTTGGGGGGGAATACGTAATTCACATTAGTCAAGACTTAGTATCTGATATTATCATGTAATATTTATAATTTTTTAAAGTATCTTTAAAAGTAAGGCCAATAATAGCAGTAGCAGCCAGCATCCCATATGGGCACCAGTGGGCTACAGGCTTCAGCCATTTGTTGAGTGAATCAGCGAATAGAGGTTGGGTATCTTCCTCTCTCTCTAACTCTGTCTTTCAAGTTAAATAAATAAATCTTAAAAAAAAAAAAAAAAAAGAAAAGAAAGAAAAAAGAGAGCTAAGGCAGAGTAGTCAAATGTCTGGCTGAATGTTGAAGGCACATCTCCAGAGCTCTTGGCAAAAGCTGGAAGATATCTTGATTCTAAGCATTTTTTATCTAAACATTAGGAGAACAGTAAGCTAAGCAAACACAGAGTTCATTAGCACTCAAAAGAAAGCCTATAAAAATTAGTTTAGAAAAGCCACAAAACACATATTCATGATTACAATAAACAGAAACAGCAACGAACTAGAATAGGAGACAATCTGATTGCCAGAGGTGTCATATCTGAGTTTCAGTGTCCAGTTTTCAACAAGAAAGAAGAGAGAAGAGTAAGAAACAAGGAACAGAAAGTGAAAGGAAGGGAAAGGAGGAGAATTTTTTAAAAAGGCATGGTATACACAGAAGAAAACAGCAACTAATAAATAAGAACTGTTGCTAAGGAAAACCAAACACTATATTTGACAGATAATCATTAAAAGTCACTATTCTAAACATGTTCAAAGGGCTAATGAAAACTATATTCACACATATGTATCCAGAAAAGCATGAAAACAATGACTCACCAAACAATATTAATAAAGACATACATTACTTAAAAATTGAAATTTCAGATTTGAACATTATAATAACTGAAATGAAAAATTCAGTAAAGGAATTTAACAGCATATTTGAGCATGAATAAAAAAGAATCTTATGAACCTAGATACATAATTGAACTACAAAATTCAATTCAATTACAGAAAAAATAGTGAAGGAAAATTAAGAGTCTTCAGGACTTATGAGACACTATCAAATACACCAACATTCACACAATGGGAGTTTTATGATGGAAGTAGAGAAGGAAAACAAAAATGGAATATCTGAACAATTATGAGCTGACACCACCAAAATTTGAGGAAACTATCACATACATCCAAAAGTTCAGCAAACTTCAAGTAGGAAAAATACTAATGACATCTAGGTAAATCGTAATCAAACTATTAAGAAAAAGGAGAGAAATTCGAAAGCAGGAAAGACAAATATGTGAATGCAACACACTCCTAAATAACCAAGGAATCTGAGACTAAATCTCAAAGAAATTACATAATACTTTGAGACATATGAAGAAAACAAAATTACTGGGCCAGGTATTTGGTACAGTGAGTAAGATGCTGTTTGGGATGCCCATCACCCATATCACTGTGCCAGAACTTAAGCTTCTGCTCCACTTCCAAACCAGCCTCCTGTTTATGCACATCTTGGGAAGCAGACACAGACAGATCAAGTATCTATGTCCCTGACACTCACAGGGGAGACAGGGGTAGAATTTCCAGATCCCAGCTTCGGCCTGGCACAGATCTAGCTGTCAGATATGTTTGGGGAGTAATCTAGTAGATGGAAGATCTCTTTCTTCTCCACTCCTTTTAATTTATAAACAATAAATGAACTTTGAAAATATATGCTAGACAGATAATGAAAATATTTTTTCTAAAACTTAGACTATAACATCTCAAAATATATGTGGCATCAATGATTACAGGAAAATTTATGGCTGGTAAGTGTCCCTATTAAAATTTCAGATCACAGATAGAAAGACATGACAATGAAATGCAATTCAGTATCTTGGACTGAATCACTGAATAGAAAGAGAACATTAATGGAAAAACTGTGAAATCCAAATAAAGTATGATATTTAGTTAACAGTTATGTGCTATTGTACATTTCACAGTGCTGACAGATATACTATGGTATTATAAAATAATAATGGAAGTGACTGAGTAGAAAACACAGAAATTCTTTGCACAATCTTTGCAACTTTTTGGAAGTATAAAATTCACTGCAAAGTAAAAGTTAATTTAAAAAAAAGAATGATTACAGCTACCAACAGAATGGTTAAACTCTAAAAGAGCTTAAAATATCACGTAATGGTAACAATGTAGGACAACTAGAACTCTCACTTCTGGTTACTATGTATATTAGTACAATAAGCAAAATAAATGAAGAACAAATGGCAATAAGTACTAAAATGAAACAGATGCAAAATCCTGTAGTTCAGAACTGTCATTCTTAGGTACATATCCAACCAAAATGTACACATATCAGATAACAGAATTTTCATAAAAATGTATCCATAAAAACTAAATATGGAAATTAATCAAATGTTCACTAATAATACAATTGATTAGTAAAATGTGATACAAAATAATTGAATACTACAAGTTAAAGCAACAATATGAATGAATTCCACAAACATAATATCAAATACAAGAAGTCTAGAAAAAAAGTATACTGTACGATTCCATTTATTCAGGATTTACAAAAAGCTTCGAAACCCAGGGACAGCTAAAAAAAAACCTTCAAAAAATTGGGCAAAGGAAATGAACTGATATTTTTCAAAAGGACAGGTTCAAATGGCTAACAGCCATATGAAAATATGAAAACCACCTAGGTACCACCTAACTCCAGTGAGATTGGACTACATTCAGAACCCAACTAACAGCACCTGCTGGCATGGATGTGGGGACAAAAGTACCCTCCTTCACTGCTGGTGGGAGTGCAGGCTAATACAACCACTATGGAAATCAGTATGGAGAGTGAGTGCTTAGAGAATTGCAAATAAACATGCCATATGACCCAGCTATCCTGCTCATAGAAATATACACAAAGGAAATGAAAACTGCATATGAGAAGGTAATCTGTAATCCTATATTTACAGCAGCACCACATACAATAGCAAAGACATGGAAACAATCCAGATGCCCATCAAAGAGGAGTGGTTAAAGAAACTGGTATATCTACTCCTTGAACTATTTCTTAGCCATTAAATAGAATGAAATTACACCATTTGCAACTAAATGGTCCCAACTAGAGACCATTATGCTCAGTGAAATAGGTCAATCCCAAAAAGACAAATACCATATGTTCTCTCTAATATAAGAAAACCATCAAGCAAATTGGAATGTATAGTGATGGAGTAATGGAGACTATCACAACCAGATGTGAAGACACAATGCAACATGCATCCTTATTTCCAAATAAAAGATGGACTTCCAATGAAAGTGTTGGACATATCTAGACAATGGGAAAAATGGACTGTCTGACATTGTACCAGCAATGTCAGGAAATACGTAACTAGCAGACTGATGGAATTATAACTCCTTATGAAGGAATGTACTGTTGTGACAATATGGGGAAATCAGTCAGGGGGTGGGAACTGAGGGGAGGGGAATCCCAGATTATACAGAATTGTACAATAAAATTCAAAATTTAAAATCGTTTTTTTTTTTTTTAAAGAGAGACTGACCTATGATTGAGGGCACATCCTTCTCTGGGACTTGACCAGATCTTGTTATTAACAAGCACCTCTCTCCTCAGCTATTTTAAGGTAACTGAGACAGAAAATCATCAAATTACACTTAAGAGGGGAAAAAGAGGTTAAGATATTTTTCCCTTAACTCCCAAGACAAATAAGACAACAATTCAAAACTGGCACTACAAGATTAGTAGTACCTGCTAGATGCAGAGACTAGCATGCCAGTTCCTAAGCTAGATATGAAATTAGGCAGAAAAGTTATTTATCTGTCTACCTGAGCAAAGGAAAAGGAAATCAGAGAGAGATAAAGGGCAGAGAAAGTGGTAAGAAATAGATTCTTCTTCACTACTGCTTAGAATGGCAAGGTCGGGCCCACCCACCGCCCTCATTGGGCGGTGGACGGGATTGGGGTGGGGCACGACCTTGGGCCTGCTGGTTTAAACTTCAGCAGCCAGGAGGCTGCTGGGGGCTGCAGGAGGGAGCGTCTTGCTCGGATCCTGATCTCAGCCACCATGTGCTCATGATGAGCTGGGCCCGGGCAGCCAGTGCCCCATTTGGCGCCAGGCTGTGCCTGCTGGCCGTCAAGCCGGGGAGCTCTGGGGTATTGGTTGTCCAAATCACTGCTTAGGTAGCTCCAGGCTGATCCCACTGTTTCCGGGATCTGAGTCAATCCTAGAGATTCCCAATGCAGTAACTCTTCCTTTGAAGAACTTCTAATCACTTAACAATGCTGAGGTGTGAACACCTATCATGCAAAAGATAAGGCTCAGGGCTTGTCTAGCAGGATATTGTTTTGCCTGACATGATGATGGTTCAGGAGACTGGTCACATTAGGCAGGGCCATAATATTAACTAGCACTCTAGAACCTATCCTGGGGTGGATTCTGTGCAGGATGTGTGGACCACACCCTGTAGAAAGTTTAGCCCCACTGGTAAACCTAAAAGTTTGGGTGGTTATGGACTAAGCTAGGTGTGACCAAGTAGCCTGCCATCAATCACAGGTAAAGGGACCCGCAACAGTCTGGACTGGGCAAGGCAGCAGCACCCCAATGTGCATCCTGAATAGGGTGTGGGGTGGGCCGGGCTGCAACATTCACCAGCTCATACAAGGCCAAATGGAAGGCCAGAGTATGCCGGGCACTGGCCTAAAACCCAATGGCATGTATGTGAACTGGGTCTGGGAGTGGATCAAGTGGAGGAACTTGGGAAACTGCTTTGGCAAGTCATAGCTCTCGCTGGTGAACACGTCGTCCAGATCTGGGGGTCGGACAAGCAGGGCATAGTAGCTCCAAAATGTGTAAATTGGTCGTGGAAAGGAATGTACTGGGCAGGACTGAGCAAACCTTAGCCTATAAGCAAAACTAGAAACCAGCATGGAGCACAGGTCATACCGAGCTAGGCTCTTGCACCCACTGGTCCTCAGAGCAACCACGAGCAGGTGCGTGATTTACGGCTACAAACAGGCCCAATTGGGGAGGTAAGGGGACACCCTAACTGGGTTGAGGTTCCCACCAAGGGGCGCGTGGGCTGGAATGGGGGCTGCGTTCTATCTAGGAAACAGCTGTAGTCACCCGAGGCACTAGTGTGGGCTGGGATTGGATGCACCAGGCCAGTTCAGACCCCAACACCATCTGATGTCATGGAGAACCAGGGTAGATGTGGGATGGACTAGGCTGGGTCTCAATCCCCTACTGAGCCATGTGTGAGCTGTATGTGGGTATGGACGAGCCATGGCTGGGCTGAAACATCCAACAACAAGAACCAGAATGGGGTGAAAGCCAGCCAGGAAAAGCCACTGTTCCTGCTAGGACAGGAGGTGAACTGAACAGGGTTGGCTCAAGGACCCCCTGGTATGCGCAAAATCTGGCATTGGGAGGGGTTCTGATGGAGGAGCCTGGGCAACTCCTCTGGCAGGACACAGTCCCTGCAGGTAAGCGCAAGAAGCATGATAGGAAACAGCCCAGAATAGGCCATGGAAAGTTTCCCACTGGCACACATTCAGCATGGGTCAGGGGCAGACCAGGCTGAATCAGTTCATGTCATCCACTGGCAAATCCGAACACCAGAACAGAGTGTGGGTTGAGCCGGGTTTGGTCGCGACAAAACCAGCACACTTTATGGAATGCCAGGGTGAGGTTGCCTGTACTGGATTTGACTGCAGCACCCAACCAGCACACGTGAGATCCAGGAAGGGAGGGGCAGAACCGGCAGGGGGATTAAGGGGCTGGTCCCCTCGCCGGACAGCTACTCCCACTGGAAAGCGTGGGCTGGGATGGGGACAGACCAGACTAAGCAAGGCTGCAACACCTGTGCGCTGCATGTGGACTAGATCAGGGAAAAGCCAAGCTGGGCTGATTATTCCTGCGGGTGCAAGCATAAATTAGAGTGGGTGAGGGATGTTTGGGCTTAGCTGCAGCATCAGCTGGCAGAAGCTGGCACTGGGGACTAATTCTGTCAAGTCAAATCACAGAACCACCTAAAGAGTGCATAAACTGGGACTGAGAGAGACCTGGGAGGGAAAAAGTGAGTTCCCCCTTCTTGGGTCACTAGTCCCGTGGGAGGGCATGAAAATTAGGATGGGGGCTGAGGTGGCTAGACAGAGAGGCACTCAACAACATCCGGGAGGGCTGGATGGTTGAGTTAGTTAGATGGAACTAAGCTTTAATACCCATTGACAAGTACAAGAGCCAAATGGGATGGGGGGCAGACTGGTCTACTGCTACACATACTGGCAAATCAGGGTAGGGGTCGAGCCTGGTGGGGGTTATTGTGGGTTGCCCCGACTAGGCTGTAGCTCCCACTGGTTGATGTAAGGGCCGAGTATGTGCTGGGCAGAACCAGACTGGACTGCGACACCCATTGGTTCCAGTGCAACTCAGGACTGAAAACAGAGCCAACCCAGCAATTGCAACCACCAGCTGATCGGGGTGATGGACTGTGCCGGGCCCTGGTCCGGGAATACCTCAAAGTTTCTTTGGAGATCTCCCCAATCGAACTGCTGGACTCAGAACTCTAACCAAGAAAAGACAGAAGACAGAACAGGTCAATCATTCATCTCAGCTATATGTTGGCAGTGAAATATGGGGCAAATGGAGACCCTATGATGGACTGTGTCAATCAGTGGACGACCTCATCGAGCAAAACTGGCAGTGATTCATAACTGGAGAACTATTAAAACCACTCGAGCAAATATCTCAGAGCATGCCCCGCATCCGGGACTTGGGGTGGGCGGGAAACCAGGTGGGACTTCTTTCTCAATATCCCCCTTTACCTCAGATACATGATGGAAACAATATGGACATAATAGTATTACCCACTTCCCTATACCCCCTGAACCTTTTTTTTTTTACCGTAATTAACTATGTAAAAATTGTCAACAACAATACAATAAAATAAATTAAAAAAAAAAAAGAATGGCAAGGTTGTATGAGTTTCAAAAAAAATGAACACAAAAAACAGATAAAGCTGAACCACCTCACTAGTAAGCAGCAAGACAATGTGGTGAAATAGCAAAGCAAGGTAATACGTTGATGCTATAAAACGTCAAGCCAGAACCAGATTTTCCACATCAGAGACTCTTGAACTTTCCACATTAGTAAATGACAGCAAAACACAGATTTGCCCAAGATGTCATTAAGTTGTGGACGTGACAGAAAAAAAAAACTGTGTTATGCTGACTCACCAAAATATTGAAACTTTTAAGGAACTTATGTATATATGTGTGATACCAATATTACATGATACTGGAACATTCTTAGTTAATTAAAAAAATAACTACCACTTTCTTGCAAGTTTTACCAACCTTTGGCAATGATGTAGATAAAGCACTTTTGGCAGACGTCCATACACAGTCTCTCTTATCTTTGGATTTACCATGCTCAGTTGATGCGAAATTTCGAGATATATTCTGTGAAGGAGCAGCTTTAGATTCAAGTTTCCAATTCTTAGTTTCAGGTGTTTCTAATGTTTGTATTTTCTGCTTTGAACAACAAAAGTAAAAACCATCATTAAAATGTCATTTAAAATATTTAGTTCTTAGGAGGGTATAACTCAGGGGTAGAGCATTTCACTGCAGATCAAAAAATATTTAGTTCTTTCATTAAAGTGTAGCAACTGGAAGAATTAACATCTAAATAAACGACTAAATTCATAATTGATCAGGAAATTGTACTTGCCTTCTCAAGAAGAAAATGGTATCTAATCTTCCCTATATTCACTGAGAAACTATGCAAGCAATGTTATCTCAAGTCTATCTGAAACAGAAGATTGTCTTCTAAAAAAAAGGATCAGGAATAAAAAGCCTTGCTCTGTCATTCACTCCAACACAGAAACCATAGAGCAATTTACTCTCCTTTTCATTCATTCTCTTCCATGTAGATATATTCCCTCTCTCATCCACTAACACATCACCTTATTCTTGACTATCAGTCTCACTTGTCTTCAAAATCAGGAGAAAATATGAAACTAAATGGCAGGAAAAAAACTTGGGGAAAAACTGAGAAAACAGCAATTTGCTTCAATTATGAAAGCAAACAAACTGACACTTTATTCCAAATACACAGACATTATTTCACCTCAGTTCTTTCTGCTCTTTTTTACCTCTGTATATAGCTTCCTTTAGCCTGTTATCTAGTAATTAAGGCAGATGTTTGGTCTACTGGTAACTAGGCCACTTACAGTACCTGCATCCCATATTAGGATGCTTGAGTTCAAGTTCTGACTCTGCACTGATTCCAACTTCCTGCTAGTGCTTACCCTGAGGGGGAGGTTGGTGGCTCAAGTGGCTCAAGTGGTGGCTGTCACTGATGTGAGACTGACTCCTCCCAGGATTGAGTTTCTAGCTCCTAAGTTCAGCCTGGCCCAGCACTGGCTACTGTGGACATTTGGAGAATGAATCAGTGGACGGGAGATGGATCAGTGTCTCTCTCATCACCTCTCTCCTCTTTCATATATATTTGCTGATGCAGTGGTGTATCAAGCTAAGCCTCTGCTTGAGGTGGCAGCATTTCATATGGGCACCAACTAGTATTCCTGCTGTCCCACTTCCAATACAGCCCCCCACTTATGACCTGGGAAAGCAGAAGAGGATAGCTCAAGTCCCTAGGCTCCTGTACCCACATAGGAGGCCCCTAAAACACTTCTGGCTCCTGGACTCAGATTGGCTCAACTCCAGCCATTGCAACTATTTGGAACGTGAACCAGTAGATGAAGTGCTCGCTCTCGTTCTCTCTCTTTCTCTCTCCATCTCTTGTAACTCTTTGTTTCAAATAATAAGAAAATAAATCTTAAAACAAATAATTTTAAACCAAGGAATAGCTGTTTTTCAATCTTACACAAACCCATGCTCATCACTTTCTATTTTACTACTTCCTTTGGTTACCACCAATGATCATCTCCACCAATATAATTATAGCAATCCCTTACATAAAAGAACGCAACACTTAAAAAGGGGGACTACAGGAGACAGCATTGTGGCATAACAAGTAAAGATGCCACCTGCAACATCAATATCCCATATAGGTGTCACTGAGTGTGCTAACTGCTGCAGAAGGACTCAAGTGTTTGGGCCTAGTGGGAGATCTGGATGAAGCTCCTAGCTCCTGGCTTCAACCTGATTAAGCCCTGGTCATTGAGGCCATTTGGGGCATGAACCAGCAAATGAAGTTCTTTCTCTCTCTGTTTCTCCCACTACTTCCTTTGTAACTCCAACCTTTAAATAAACAACTAAATCTTTAAAAACAAAAAAATTAAAAATTAGGAGGAGGTAGCTACCAGGACAATACTCCAAATGGTTCTCCAGGACTTTAGTAAGGTTTTCCAGGACTTACTGTAAAGTGTAGAAAAGGCCTATGACTGATGGCTGAACTTACTGTGAGTTTTTAAATTAGGCAAGCATATAGTGCAGGTTTAAGAGACAACGACATTGGGGCCAGCACCATGGTATAATTAGATTAAGCTAGTTTTGCAATGCTGGCATATCATGTTGGAATCCTGTGTTCTTAGCTTCCATTTCAAGAAAAAGGAAAAAATGGCAGATGGTAGTTCATGTACTTGACCCCTGCCACCCATGAGGAAGACCATGACTGAATTCCTGGCTCCTGGCTTTAGCCTGGTCCAACCTTGGTTGTCACAGGAATTTGAGCAGTTAACAAGCAAATGGAAGACCTTGGTATCAATCTCTTTACCCTCTTTTCTCTTTCTTTCTCTCCCTCCCTTTCCTGCCACCTTCCTCCCTCTCTCTCTCTGTCATTTTGCCTTTCAACTAAGTAAGTCTTTAAAAAAAAAAAAGAGTCAACTGCATGAACTATACTAAAAATAATGAGGTATGAGTCAAGTAATATCTTTTCTCTTGGGTCTTTTACTGTCTCACCAGGTGATGATAAATAAACATCCAAGTACTTCTACACCTAAAGTCTATCCATATGTAAAATCAAATAATTAAATCATATGGCTCATAATTTTCTTGTCCAGTTCCTAGTCACTTTAAAATCCTTTTGCCAGCAGGTAAGAATTTTAGGAACATTTTTTCACGGTAGCACTTCCAAACCTTCTTTCTTGCATGTTTCCACATCATTAAAATTATGATGAAGGCAGATTTTTCCCATGCTTTTGATACATTAGAGGACATCCTAAAACTCTCCACTGTGTAGTTGCTCATTTACAGATATTTTTCCCCACCAAAAATCCTGAGTATGACAATTTGATGCAACTACACCACCTTGTGGCTATACCTGGGAATTGACATTTTCTTAGTAGTCTAATAAACACTGGAGAACATTGAACTACTCCTCTGTATAATACATGATGGGAATATATGTATTTCCTTACAAGCTATGTTCCTACTTGAATGTTACATCTCCAGTAATACACATATTATATATATGTACATATATATACACACATTCAATATTCTATTTCCAAACACACACTTACATAGCATTTAATATTTAAAATGTGCCAAAAACCATTTTAAATGTTTAATTTACTCTTCAGAGCCACTTTAGGAGACAGGTACTATTAATATCTCTTTATAGATGAGGAAACTGAGGTATGAATGAAACTGAGGTATGAAACTGAGGTATGAAACTGAGGTATGAATGAAAGGTATTAAATCCCTTGTCCAAACTCAGAAATATTTCATAAACTTAATAATTATACGTAAGGCCTACGAGCTTTCAGTTGTATTAAAATACAGTACTGAAGAAAAAAAAAGCAGTTACAGTGCAGTTCATCATTTTTTCCACTTTTACAACATATATATCCACACTTCCCCAAATAAAATATACAACACTTACCAGTCTGTTTAGTAAGACACACAAAGGGCACATATTGTGAAATTAAACATGGATCAAAACAAAAAAAAAGTGATACATATTTTCAAAATATAAACAAATTCTATATTTAGAAAAGAATATTGGTAGTCGGGCCTGGCGGTGTGGCCTACCGGCTAACGTCCTTGCCTTGAACACGCCAGGATCCCATATGGGCACTGGTTCTAATCCCAGCAGCTCCACTTCCCATCCAGTTCCCTGCCTGTGGTCTGGGACAGCAGTTGAGTAGGCCCAAAGCTTTGGGACCCTGCACCCATGTGGAAGACCCGGAAGAGGTTCCTGGTTCCTGGGTTCGGATTGGCATAGCACCGGCCGTTGTGGTCACTTGGGGAGTGAAACATCAGATGAAAGATCTTCCTCTCTGTCTCTCCTCCTCTGTGTATATCTGACTTTGTAATGAAAATAAATAAATCTTTAAAAAAAATAGAATATTGGTAGTCACCCAATTTGCTTCTCTCTTCAGACACTTCCCTAAGACTATCTCTAATCCTGCTGGTTAATATTGCTACACTGGTTTTAATTTGAGAGGTAAAGTGACAGAGTTCCCATCCACTGGTTACTCCCCAAAGGCCTACAACAGCCAGGACTGGGCTGGGCCAAAGGGAGGAGCCAGGAACTCAATTCTCTCCTGAGTAGAGGCACCCAAGTACTTGAGCTATTAGCTATTAGCTTCTCAGGGTCTACACTGGTATGAACATGTACTTGAGAATGGAGATGAGACTCCAACCCAGGCACACTGCTATGGGATATGAGCATTTCAAACAGCTGCTAGGTCAAATGTCCACCCCTATTATAATGATAATTTCTCCAAATATGTTTTCAAGTGTTTAGCATGGTATGTTAGACATATGAAGCACTACATTTGCACTCATAGATTCAATGAGTCTGCCCTTCTTTTCTGTAAATACAAACATAATTAAAGTGTAGCATTATCCATACATAACTACTTAACTGTTCCCAGACTAATCTGAGTGTCATTTTCAGTATCACTATAATGATAGTAATCTCAGTGGAAATTCATGAGACTATATCCCTATACATAAAGAATATATTTATCATTTTAACAAAAAATTGGTTAAGTCAAGATTTTTCTACAATAATCCTACACATGGAATAGGTTAAAGGCTAAACAGTACTGTTCTTTCCTAGATTCCCTTCCTTCTACTTGTAGGAAGTACCACAAAGACAATACTCCTAGTTCTTTCTGCATTTGTAGTGAAGGAACAATAACTTAGTATGATTGGTGAATTTAGGAGGAGAAACTGGGCACATACCAGTATACTACAGCCTCTTCCTTATCCCCTCCTCATCAGAACAACTATTCCCTTATACCCTAAATTTTATCAGAGAAGACTGTAAGGCAGGTTGGACTGACCTAGTCAGGATCCACCTGTAACACGGTAGGTAAATCTAATTTTGGATTACAGAACTAAGATACTCTCTCTTTCTCCTTCAAGTATAAGCAACATTCTCCAATACTAGTTATCAATAATAAACACAGTATTTTGGCTCTCCTTTGTCTTTCTCAATTCAGAACTTAAGAAAATGTGGTATCATTTATTAGCTTTTTCAAAACTCAAAATTAAATATATATATGCATGTATATATGTATGTAAGTATGTATGTATGTACACACAAAAAAACAGAATTTATATTTTAGAGACAAGCATTATCTCACAGTGAGTTAAACCACTATCTTCAATACTGGCATCCCACACAGCACCAGTTCATGCCCCTGCCTGCTCCACTTCTGACCCAGCTCCTTATTAACAACCTGAAAAGACCAGTCAAAGACAGCAATGGCCCAAGTGCTTGTTCCCTGCAACCCACATAACACAGGTGACCTGAAGAAAGCTCCTGGTCTCTGCCTTTGGCCTAGACCAGTCGCAGCCATTATGGCCATGTGGGGAGTGACTAGCACATAGAAGATCTCTCTATCTCTCTATGTTTCTGTAACTCTCAACTAAATTAAGCTTTTAAAAATTATTTTAATTGTACATATTTATTAGATGAAATATTGTACTCAGGATGTAAACAGCAAAGCAGATTTAGCATTTCATCTTAATAAAATCATTTTATTAATGCTCAAGAAATTTTTTTTAATCTGAAAGGTAGATTTACAGAAAGAAGGAGAAAGAGAGAACTTCTGTCCACTGATTCACTCTCAAATGACTGCAACAGTCAAAGCTGAACTGATCTGAAACCAAGTGCCAGGAATTTCCTCTTGATCTCCCACATAGGTACAGAGGCCCTAGGACTTGGGCCATCTCTGTTGATTTTCCAGTCCGTAACTAGGGAGCTAGACTGGAAGCAGAGCAGCCAGGATACTAACTGGTTCCCATATGGAATGCTAGCACTGCAGGCATAGATGACTGGCATACTACACAACCATGCTGGCCCCACACTTAAGAATTTTTAATCAAAATATTTTGCCCCTAGCATCATAAATTTTTTAAAAAAGAAAATACAGAAGTTCCTAATTTACTGATAGAGTAAAAATTACAAAAGCTGAAATTTTTCAAGATGAATGAAAAATGCTTTCAAAACATTATTAGCTAATGTATTTGATTAATAAGTAGTCAGAAAATTAGAAATAAATTCTGTGGCATATTTCAAATGTTATTTTCTTACTCATGAACTAGTAGATTTCTAAATAAATTATTGGAAAACGGGAGCAGGAGTAACACACTAGATTAAGCTACCACTTGTAATAGGCATCCCACACTAGATACTAATTTGCATCCCAGATGCTTCCCTTTCTAGGCAGTTCCTTGATAATGTACCTCAGAAGGCAGTAGAAGATGGCACAAATGCCCGGGCCCTTGCTACCCATATGAAAGATGAGGATGGAGTTCAGGTCAATCAGATACAGCTCCAGCTTTGGCAGCCACCAGAAAGTGAACCAGCAGGTATCTCTTTCTCTGTCACTCTGTTTTTCAGTCGGTATTTTTTTTAATTGTTAGAAAATGAATTTGTTTCTAAGAAGAACAACAATAATTACATAAAACTCTTACCATGTCTCGTTTTTCTTTGTAAATAACTTTATTTTCTTCTATTTCCCTTTTCAGTTTTTCCTGGTTTAAAAAAAATCCAGAGCATAGAAAACCATCATTACAATTGTGCCCTTATCAAAATGTTTCCTGGTATTATCAAAGATTATTAACCTTTCAATACTATAAAGTAATAAAGAAAGAAGAGTCAGCTCCCTCCCACAGATTTATGACTGGTTAAATATCCTTTATTCAAAATGCTTAGAACCAGAGGTATTTCATATTTCAGATACACTGGGATTTGGGGATATCTGTATGTACATAATGAATTCTACTAAGAATGGAACACAAGTCTAAACACATAATTCACCTAAGTTTCATACATACCTTATACATACAGACCAGAGGTAATTCTATACAATATTTTAGTGTGCTTGTGTTCTGACTATAATATATCACATTATACTGGTATTCAAAGTCTCAAATTTTGGAACATTTTGGATTTACAGTTCAGAGATCCTTAGTCTCTATTTTATCCTGATCTTCTTTTATTTTCATTCTGGTCTATTTGCACAGCTGTGATATTTTGAGTAAGTCTCTTAAAATTTTGTAAATCAACTTTTTTATTCTTAGAACAAAATCAATAGATGACAGACTAAGGGATACACACAAGTGACTAAAATGTAAAGAGTTGTAGAAATGTAACATATTATGTGTCTTTAGAAGCAGAATTATCTTTTTCTCTGTTAAGTAAATGTGCATTTTTGACAGATGCTGGGTAATATATAATTTCAACATGAGATGAATAGAACATAACATGAGAAAATGTTGAGAGGCAAATATAACTGCATGAATAAATAGAAAGTATTATGACACTTAGGAAATACATATATAACTTTTCATCAATAAGGTATGTGTGTAGAAGCAGTCAAGATTAAAAAATAAAGTTGCTGTCAGAGTGAGAAGTGTGACATACTAAGCTACAGAATTTACTTAGTAGCAAAAAAAATAATTTAAGTCTGGCCTTCAGAAATGAATATGTAACGTAACTATAATGTGACAGTCATCTGTAGAATGGAATTATTATAGCACTTGGAGAATTAAAAAGGTCCAAAAGGGAAAAAGAAAATCTCCTACCAAGTAAGCAGAACAAATGAACAATCTATCTATCTGTCTATCTATGAGAAACACAGCACCATCACTCAATAGTTAATACTTAAATGCCTGCAATAGCCACAACTAGACCAAAGCTTAGCAACAGGCCAAAGCTAGATCTCCCACATGGATGGCAGAAATTTGAATAACCAACACTACCACCCAGAGTATGCATCAAAAGGAGGTTGAAGTCAGAATCCAGAGCTAGATGTTAAACCCAGATATTACAGATATGGAATGGGCAGTCTAACCAGCATATTAGCCACTAGGCTATTTACCCATTCCCAGAACTTTAGATAGTCAAATATGCCTATCCATGATTGTTATGCCAAAATATATTCTCACTAAATGCCTTGTTACACATGGTGTCTTCCACAGTACTGCTCCTAACTGCAGAAGACAGTTGGTATTAGAATATTCATTATTCCTATTATGTATCCTGTCACCCACAAACAGTTGTTCTTCCATTATTGTGACAATTAAAGTCACTCTAAGAGGCTGGGAAGCTGAAATCTTGAAAACACAAAAAAGTAAACATGTAGCCTCTCCTTGAACTGGTTAATAGGCTTAATGTATTTCTTTTTTGTTGTTGTTGTTATAGATTTATTTATTTTAATTGGGAAGGCAGATCAGATTTACAGAGAGAAGGAGAGATAGAGAGAACGAGCTTCCATCCGCTAGTTCACTTCAAAAGTGGCCCCAACAGATGGAACTGAGCCTATCTGAAGTCAGGAGCCAAAAACTTCTGGTCTCCCACGTAGGTGCAGAGTCCCAAGGCTTTGGGCAATCCTCCACTGCTTTCCCAGGCCACAACAGGAAATGGATGGGAAGTAGAGCAGCCTGGACAGGTACCAGTGCCTATATGGGATCTCAGCACTTGCAAGATAAAGATGTAGCCATTAAACCACTGGGCCAGTCCCCCACTTGAAAAAAATACATATTTATTTTTAAGCCTTATTGTATTTCTTCTCAAAAACAAAAATCCCTTAACAAGGGGAGTTGGTGCTGTGATACAGTAGACTAATCTTCCATGCTGCGGCATCAACATCCCATATGGGTGCTGTTTCATGTCCTGGATGCTCTGCTTTCAAACCAGTTCTCTGCTTATGGCCGGGGAAAACAGCGATGGATGGTTCAAGTCTGTGGGTCCCTGCACCCAAATGGGAAACCCAGAAGAGGCTCTTGGCTCTCAGCCATTGAGGCCGTTAGGAAAGTGAACCAGCAGATGAAGTGCTATCGCTCCTCTCTGCAAAATCTGCCTTTCAAATAAATGCCAAATACACAATCCACAAACTGCAAAGCTGAGAAATCTGACCAAAAACTAAAACTTTTGTTCTGCAGAAAATTTTTCAGATGATAAAAATAAAGAAGCAATAAACTGGGCCTCCCAGTTTATATAGTGGCCTCCCCTTATGAAAAATATATTTCAAGATCCCTGGCAGATATCGGAAACAGTAAATAGTACCAAACTCTGTATATACTATGTGCCTTTTCCTCCTTAAACTAAGCACTTATCATGCCATATGACTTTAACTTTCACAGTTGGAGGTGTGACTGTTAAACTAGCAAGAATCCTTCTCCTTCACAATTTCACGAAAGAGTCTTACTCTAAATCTTAGGAAACTATATCTCCATTTTTTCCTTCTTTACTAAAGTCAAAAATTTTATCTTTTCACTTAAACTCTGTGTAGTTTCTCTTGAGCATATCCAAATTGCCAGCACCACTACTCCAGCATGTTTTGGCCACTGTAACAAAATTAAGGATTATTTGAACACAGGCTATACTGCAACATTCAATGCCATTAACAGAGATGGGTATTAAATGACTAATAGGCGGTTAGTATATGCAACATCTATACACCAGACAAAGCGATGATTCATATACTAGGTGAGATTGGGTGGGATGTTGTAAGATATTATCATGCTATTAAGAACAGAGTGCAAATTAAAACTTAGGTAATAAAGTCAATGTAATGTATAAGGAGAAGAAAATAAGATAGACGAATATTAGAAAAAATGGTAAAAGGTATCATTACCGGGAAATCACTAGGAAAATTAAAGTCCAACTTAAATGCACAAAGTTGACAAGCAAATGGAAAACCAGAAAACTCTTAAGAAGTGGATCTTTAAGATATTCTTATCATTTAGTACTTTCCTAGTATTATTTACAACACATAAACAAAATGTTTCAGTAAAGTACATTTAAATTTATTTACATAACATGATCCCATATCAATGAGATTCAATTAAATTTTGCTGTGATAACAACTCCAGATATTAGGGTTTACAACAAAAGTTTATTTCACGTTCACTTATCAGTAACAGGCTGTTTTCTGTCATACTCTTTATCACCTTCAGGAATCCAGGCTGAAGAAACATATCAGTCTCAATACAAAAAAAAAAAAAAAAGAGAGAGAGAGACTTGGAAGATCATGTGACGGCTCTTACACTTTACTCTCAAAAGTGCCACCTTTGCCGGGGTTCCACTGAGTAAAACAAATCATCTGGTCAAATCTGAAGTCAGGGAAGTGGAAATATACAACATTCCCTTTGGGAGGGATTCCCACAGGGAAAAGCAGCAAATTTTTTAAATAATCTACCACAAATCCAAATTTATATATATGAACACATGAGGCATATTTGTGAGTTTGGGTGTGCATGTGTATGCTCCCAAAGGCATACAAATAGTAGTTAATGGGAACTGTGATCTTGAATAAATACCCTAGCCTATTTAAAAAGGAAGTTAACATATAGCATATGGTTTATAGCCCTGTGAAGTAAGGTACTTAGCACAATGCCTGATTCATGGGGAAAAAAAAAAAAGTAGTCATTTTACAGAGTGAATCAATTCACTTTGCAAACTAAAAATCACATCCAAATACATAAGCACTTTAATACATAAGCATTTTTAATGTATGAGATATTAATTTTCAAATAGTGTATCTGAAGGCATTCATACAAAAGTACACTTTTGTGTCCAGCTTTTCAATTTAAAAATATATATGTTAAGTAGTTCTGAATAGAACTTAACAGGGAAAAACTATATAGTCTAATCAGCAAAATTTACCAAATTTTTTCTAATATGATGTTGATAAAAACACAAAAATACAATTAATGACAATAACTTTATCTATAATGCTACAAAACTTACTTTTTCTTCTCTTTCTAGTTCAACTTGCTTCTTCAAAGAGCAAAGTTCATTTTTGAGACTGGATAACTCATTCTCCTAAAGGAAAAAAAAAAACTAAATTTAGGGCCCGGCACAATGGCCTAGTGGCTAAGGTCCTCGCCTTGAACGAGCCAGGATCCTATACGGGCGCTGATTCTAATCCTGGCAGCTCCACTTCCCATCCAGCTCCCTGCTTGTGGCCTGGGAAAGCAGTTGAGGACGGCCCAATGCATTGGGACCCTGCACCCGCGTGGGAGACCCGGAAGAGGTTCCTGGCTCCTGGTTCCGTATCAGCATAGCACCAGCCGTTGAGCTCATTTGCGGAGTGAATCATCGGACAGAAGATCTTCCTCTCTGTCTCTCCTCCTCTCTGTATATCTGACTTTGTAATGAAAATAAATAAATCTTTTTAAAAAAACTAAGTTTGTAAGTACTCATACATACTCATAAATCTTAAGACAACAAAAATGTAACCTAGTGCATCAAGCAAATTCAGTATTGCAGAAATACATTCACGGATAAAATATACACAGGTGATTCAAAACATCTCACGGAAAGTGTAACTGAAAGCTTATTTTCATGCAAAAAAAAATAAAATCCATGCATCTGAAAGAATCTTCAAAAAGTCTGTGGAAGCATGCGTTATGAATAAACTTTGCATAAATTTTTAAAAAGACCACTGCACTAAAATCTCTTTTAATTTTATTTTTCCATGAACTTTGGAATTTTTTAAAAAGATTTATTTATTTGAAAAACAGAGTTACAGAGAGAGAGAAAGAGAGAGGATTTCCATTTGCTGGTTCACTCTCCAAATAGTGGCAACAGCCAGCTAAGTTTGGGCAAAATCAAAGTCAAGAGTTTCTTCCAGGTTGCCCACAGTGCTACAGGAGTTCATTTCCCTCTTTTCTCCCAGATGCATTAATAGGGACCTGGATTAAAAAGTGGAGTATCCAGGACTGTAACTGCCCCCCCCCCCAGAGCAGATGAAGGCACTGCAGACCACAGCTCAACGTGCTACTCCACAGTACTATCCCCCTGTACATAATTTTAAAGTCCATTGATATGAAGGCTACTAGTTCATACAACTAAGCAAATTTTTTAGTTTTTTTAACTCATCCTCTCTATTCTTATCCCTCTTCTAATTTATTCCACTGTGCCCTTCCAATCTCAATCAGAGCTCCAAATTTATTTAAATGGAATTTTATAACACACTATTTTTTTAAAAAAAGGTTTATTATGATATTTCAAAGAATAAATCGGTGAGGCTAGTAATGAAGGACAGCAGGTAAAGCTTCTGCCTTCAATAAGGAATCCTGTATCAGAGCACCAGGTTAACTCTTGGCTGTTATGGTTCCAAACCAACTCACTGCTAATGCACCTCAGAAGGCAGTAGAAATGGCGTAGGTATTTGGACCTCTGTTACCCATGTAGGAGATCTGGATGGAGTTTCTGCCTCCTGCCTTTGGCCTGGGCCAGCACCAATGGCCTCCCAGTAGATGATAAAAATTTTTTCTGTCTTTCCCTGTCACTCTTTCAAAAAAAATCACATGAATCTTTTTTCAAAAGTACAATAAAAACAAAATAAATTGGGAAGTGAGCATTTGACATTCAATTAAGACGCTTCATAGGATCCCCACATCTCATAAGGAGTACCTGATTCAAGTATTGGCTACTTCAGTTCCAATCCAACTTCCTGCTCATGTGTACCCCAGTAGGCAGCAGAGGATGTAGGCACTAAGAGAGATATTTCAAGCACATGTGTTCCTGACACCCATGTAAGAAACACAGATTGAGTTCCAGGCTTCTGGCACCAGGCAACCCCAGCCCTGACTGGTGAAATCAGATGGGGGATGAACCAACAGTAAGAAGATCCATCAGTGTGTCTCTCTACTCTTCAAATAAAATAAACTTGGAAAATCATTTAACTATAAAATTTTCTTCAGATTTAATACTTTAATTCTGCAGGTCAAAATTAGTTGTATTCTGTTAATCTTTACATTTTAAAAGACTTATTTATTTTTATTTGAAAAGTTGACTTTACAGAGACAGAGACATGTTTTCCTTTTACTGGCTGCAAAGGTCAAAGCTGGGAGAGAAGAGGTTCTTCCAGGTTTCTCATGCGGGTAGAAGGCCATCCTCCTCTGCTTTCCCAGACCATAAACAAGGAGTTGGACTGAAGTGTAATAGCCAGGACTCAAACTGGCAACCATACAGGATGTGGGCACTGCAGGTAAAGGATTAGCTTGTATCACCGCACTGGCCCCTTACGTTATTCTTTATTATCAACCATACATTATGAAAATTGATTTTTATTACTATTTATTCTGTATCTCACCAAAGATGCTTTCACTGATGATTGTTCTTGTTCCTTACTCTTGAAATGTCCAATTTCTGAGTCTCTTTCTTCAACCATCTTGTCATATTGGTGCTACATTAAATAAAGAAAACATTTTAAGTATATTAAAACTGAATAGATTGCATTGCACTAAGATTGGCATGCAAAAATATAATCTTTGCAGAAATTGTTTACAAATTTAGTAATTAATCTTTGAGTATAATGTTTAAAATTTTTCAATTTAGAACAATTTTTTTAAATGAAACAGGCAACAGTCTTGGAAATAACCTAAGAGCAAGAAATAGCTCTGCCTAATTGAAAACACATAAATTTTAACATTGAATAAAACACATTAGATGGAGTGAATGTTATGGTGCAGTGCATTAAGCCGCTACTTAAAGCATTGGCATCTTATATTGGAACACTGGTTCAACCTCTGGCTACTCTGCTTTGGGCTCAGCTTCCTGTTAGCATGCATGAGTAGGCAACGGAAATGTCTCAAGTTGCTAGGCTCCTGCAATCTGTGTGGAAAAACCACATGAAGCTCTGGACTCCTGACTTTGGCCTAGATCCATCCCAGCCATTGCTGCTGTTTGGGGAGTAAACCAGGAGGTGTAAAACTTTTTTCTCTCTAATTCTCCCTCTCTAGGTTTCAAATAAATAAAGTAAATAAATACATAAGTCTTTCTAAAGAAAACTAAGTGGCTAATTCCAAATATGTGATAGGAATTCAAGATGAGTCTTAATATTTTTGTCATGACAAAACAAAGTCTAACAAATTATTGAAGTCAAGGAAAACAACTTGCCTGCCAGCTTGAAGAAGCTTTCCCTGACTAGAATGGCACAATTCGAGTAACAGTAAGAATTAAAAACTACACTGGATTAAAATATAACAAATATGTTTAAGTCTGTGAGTTAACAGTGTTACTATTTTTACTTGACAATAATGTAATGGTCCAGCAAAAATTTTTAAAAACGAAATATCCAAATCTTTAATTCAATGGGACTTATTTTTCCTAAGAGATGATTTACTCTAAAAAAACAACAAAAAAAGTATCTTATTTCTTTTATAAAAAATTGCTGGGGTTGGTGCTGCAAAGTATGCCGGCATCCCAGAAGCACACTGGTTCAGGTCCCAACTGCTTTATTTCTGATCCTGCCCTGCTAATGTGCCCAAAGAAGCAGCAGATGATGACCCAAATACTCAGATCCCTTCACCCACTTAGGAGATCTGGAAGCTGCTGCCAGCTCCTGACTTCAAACCAGCCTAGCTCTGGCCATTGTGACCATTTGGGGAATGAATCAGCAGATGGAAGAGCTCTTTCTCTATTTCCTTCCTATGTAAATTTGCCTTTCAAATGAAAATAAATAAATTTTAAGAATTGTTCAGGCTAGTATGTGTTAGAGTCCTATAGAAGACACAAATTAATGAGATGCATATTCCTGGGTTCATACTTAAATAAACATAAGGTGGAAATGCAATGAAAGACTACTAAAACAATTCGGAAAGAAGGATTACTTCTAGCCATCACAGATGATTTTATAAATTTCCTCAAAGATGCTTCATCCAAGCTCAGCTTTATACAGTTAAGATCTGAACGTAAGAAAATGGGGGATAAAGGTATCCTAAACTACACAGTTGAACAGTGAATAATTTTCTGACAAATCCAAAAACTTGAGCTCAACATTTTAATAGAAATATGACTCCAATGAATAATTTCATTATTTAAAAAGTAAAAAAAATTACCTTGTGTTTTTCCATAAGCGCAACCATTTCAGCTATCTTATGCTGACATCGTATATCAATTTCTTTCTGTAATTTTACTGCTTCATCAGCTATTACTTTTGCTTTCTCCACCTATCAAGTAAAAGTAAAATGTTTCTTAAAATAAAATGCCCAAGAAAAGTTAAGTTCTAAAATACTGTGATTCTTGCAGCTGTAAACAATGGTCAAATCTCAAGATGTCAGTTTCACCCAATTATATGCTACTTAATATTCAAATATATAGAATACCTACGACACTTTTAGCTTCTTGGAAACCACAGCTATCTCTGAATAAATTTATCAACACTCTATATAATATAAAATTAATATAATATTAACATTAATTAATACATTAATATAACATGCATTTTATATAATGCTGCATGATACAATATGAATTATTAAATTAGAATTGTTTACCTTCCAATTCAAACAAAATATTGAATTTCAGCATAATAAATCCTCAGCATATTTAGTTTTTCTCACCTCTCCGGAAAGATTTTCTTGTAACATCTTTTTTTCCTCAATTTCTTTTTCATACATGCCAGTAATTTCTTCAAACTTCTGTTTCCAATTTGCTAGTTCTAATGCTAATTCACTGACCTTAAAGCAATGAAAATATCATAAATATTAGTAACTGCTGTGGGTTACTTAAAGATACTTCATACTCATTTTTGTGATTTTGTGAATCTGGAAAATTCTCATTCATAAAAATACAACTGTAACTGGGCAAACGGGGACTCTAAGGTGGACTATGTCAATCAGTGGATTCTTCAACGACCTCATCGTGCTTGGAGTGGCGAGAATGGCAGCAATTCAGAACTGTTGAACTATCAAAACCACTTGAGCAAGACCCTCAGAAAATGCCCCACATCAGGGACCTGGGGTAGGTGGGAGACTGGGTGGGGCTTCTCCCTTAATATCCCCTTTTACATCAGATACATGAAGGAAACAATATGAAAATAATAGTCTTACCCACTTTCCTATAGCCCTTGAACCTTTTTACCCTAATTAACTATGTAAAGATTGTCAAAAATATAATTAAAAAATGGAAAAAGTTTTTAAAAATACAACTGTATAATTTTCTTAAAATTTTCATATGATCAGATATGCTTCATTTTTCACAAAATCTATTTTCTTTTCTAGGATTCATACTTAGTCTTGACAAATAAAATAAGAAACCATTATTTATTTTAAATTAATTTCTCAACAATATTTACATTGGTTGGTCACAGTCTGATGAGTTTTATGACAGTAAGTAGCCATTCTAGTTGAACAGAAAATCCATGCAATACAAAAAAGCGTAAAAATGACAAAAGATTTTTTAACCTAGATTAGAAAATATTGTTTAATGAAAATTACAGTTTTTATTGGCCCAACATTTTCGTATTACATTCGTATGTTTTCTCATAACTTCGTGTAACATAAAAGTTGATATGAGAGTTGAGGAAGAGAGCAAATTCTAAGTCCAAAGTGTATCGGTAAAAAAGACAAAGTCTATCAAAGTACATAAAATCGTGCACTCTCAAAATGTGCTATTTATAAGACATTTAAAACATAATGATATAGAAAAGGCAAAACAGATGGATTTAGAATGGGTGAGGGTTGGCTGGTCTTTGCCACAGAATGAACTGGCAGATGTTGGCACTGGGGGCTAATTCTGTCAAGTTTAACTGCAGAACCACCGGGGAAGTACATGATCAGAGAGTAGGCCCAGGAGGGAAATAGTGGGCACCTCCCGCTTGGGTTCAAACTTCCACTGGAGAGAATGTAAGCCAGGACTGGGGCAGACATGGCTGGACAGAACAGCACCCACCAGCATGTGTGTGGGCTGGATAGTGGGCCTGGTTGGGTTGAACTAGATAGACTTCAATGCCCATCAACATGTAGGAGAGCTGAATGGGATGTGGGACAGACTGGACTAGTCTTCGGTGCATACGGGCAAGCATGGGAACCAGGGCAAGGGGCGAGCCTGGTGCGGGTTACTGCGGGTCGCTCCGACTAGACTGCAGCTCCCACTGGTTTGTGTGAGGGTCAAGTGTGTGCTGGGCAGAACCAGGGTGAACTGCATTGGTTTGTGTGAAAGACAGGGCTGAAAACAGAATTGACTCAGCAATTGCAGCCACCAGCTGATTGGGGCAATGAATTGTGTTGG
Organism: Ochotona princeps; assembly: GCF_030435755.1. Taxonomy (NCBI): domain Eukaryota; kingdom Metazoa; phylum Chordata; class Mammalia; order Lagomorpha; family Ochotonidae; genus Ochotona; species Ochotona princeps. The sequence continues at coordinate 97,850,910 of NC_080833.1, read as the reverse complement.
AACCTATACAAGCAAGCACACACAAGAAACTGGTTTGGGATCAACTCAGATGAAGTTTCTTTGGGGATCTCCCCAATCAAACTGCCGGACTCAGAATCCCAACCAAGAAGAAAAGTCCAGGTTCCATGGTCTGACCATGAAGAGCAAGTGTCAAAGCTGAGCCTCAATCAGACGGAGCAGTGGACAGCAGGTGTACATTGAGAATATGGCAGTCCATCGGAACCTGCAGAGAACACCTGGTACCACAACAGAGGATGGAGGACAGAACAAATCAACTACCCCAGCCATGTGTTGGCAGTGAAATCTGGGCAAACGGAGACTCTAAGGTGGACTATGTCAACCAGTGGATTCTGCAGCGATTTCATTGTGCTTGGAATGGCAAGACTGGCAGCAATTCAAAACTGTTGAATTCTCAAAACCACTTGAGCAGGACCCTCACAGCATGCCCACATCAGGAAACTGGGATGGGTGGGAGGCTAGGTGGGGCTTCTCCCATTATCTCCCCCTTTACTCCAGATACAGAAAAACAAGGCAATAATGTGGAAACAATATTCTTACCCACTTTCCTGTAGCCCTTGACCCTTTATGCCCTAATCAACTATATAAAGATTGTCAAAATAAAGCAATTTTTTTAAAAAAGGATGGATTTTAAAATATATCATGCAAATTCTAAATAGAAAAAAACTGGTTGTGTTCTAAGACACACTAGCAGAAATAAAAGTGTATCTTTAATTAAAATGTCTTTTCTTTTTTTATATAAAGATTTATTTATTTTTATTACAAAGTCAGATATACAGAGAGGAGGAGAGACAGAGAGGAAGATCTTCTGTCCGATGATTCACTCCCCAAGTGAGCCGCAACAGGCCAGTGCGCGCCGGTCCAAAGCCGGGAACCAGGAACCTCTTCCGGGTCTCCCACGCGGGTGCAGGGTCCCAAAGCCTTGGGCAGTCCTCAACTGCTTTCCCAGGCCACAAGCAGGGAGCTGGATGGGAAGTGGAGCTGCCGGGATTAGAACCGGCGCCCATATGGGATCCCGGTGCGTTCAAGGCGAGGACTTTAGCCGCTAGGCCACGCCGCCGGGCCCAAAATGTCTTTTCTTCAGGCCTGGCACAGTAGCCTAGTGGCTAACATCCATGCACTGCATGCCTAGGATCCCTTACAGGGGCAAGTTTGTGTCCTGGCAGCCCTACTTCCTATCCAGCTCCTGCTTGTGGCCTGGGATTCTGCACCCACGAGAGACCCAGAAGAAGCTCCTTGCTTCTGGCTTTGGACTGACTCAGCAATGGCCATTACGGCCCACTTTTGGAGTAAACCAGCAGATGGAAGATCTTCCTCTCCATCTCTGCTTCTCTTTGTATATCTGACTTTCCAATAAAAAATACTTAAGTAAATAAAATGTCTTTTCTTTGAATACATAAAATATGTATTGCAAATGTAATGTTCCATCTTATATAAAACACTGTTTATACCATGATGTGCACCCAGGAATAGGGCCACAGAATAAAGCTGGCAGAACTGCAAACAAAAACAAAAATCCACAATCATGTTGTGAGATTTTTCAATACATTTCAGTTAAGCAATTAGTAAAACACAAAGAAAAAAAATAAGATAAAAAATCTAAAAAAACACGTAAATTCAATATGACTAGTAAGCATGACTTAAAGCATTTCACCCAACTATGGAATACACATGATTCCCAGGTAAACAGGGCATGTTTACAAAAAGTTTATAAAAAATGACCCTATCAAGGTGATAATAAAATGCTCTTAATCATAATGTATTTTCTAGAAATCAATAGCAAAAACATTATGAGTCCTATTTAATTTGGAAATTAAGATATACAGGAGGATTCTGAACTAAATAATACTAACCCACTCTACATCAAAACATACAGTAAATAGTCACTGCAATGTTCAGATTAAAATTTATAGCCTTAAAACAGGTATGTTAGGCCAAAAATTAATATTCTAATAATATATCTCTAGTTAGATAAATAACAAAGAAAAATAACACCAACAGAAGGAAATATTTAAGAGCAAAAGTTGGTGAAATACAAATATCCAACACGGAAGACAAAAAAGAAAAAAAATTTTCAAAATTGACAATCTCCTGGTAGACTGATCTAAATAAACAAATAAATAAATAAATAAACAAGAGACGGCATAAACAATCAGCATACGGATTGAAAAGAGGATTATGGTTAGGATGATTTTATTTACACTGTAGACAATATTGAAACTTACAAAATGAAATTCCAAATAATACTTACCAAAATTAACGAATGGGAAAACTAGCACCACAACTGAAATTAGCTTAAATTCTGCAGCCTTAATTTGCTTAATTTGTATAAAGTAAATAATCTTAAAAAATCTTGTGCAGAAGCATAATCAAATGTGCAGATTGTTAAAAATGTAGCTTGCAAGAATCTACAACAAACATATTCAATTTTACTTTTTCATGTATGGGTAAAGAATATGGCCATGACGGTCCTGTGTGGTACCCTGGTAGCTAAAGTCCTCTCCTTGCTTGCGCCAGGATCCCATATGGGTGCAGATTCACATTCCAGCTTGCTCCACTTTCCATCCAGCACCCTGCTTATGGCCGGGGCGGGCAGCAGAGGATGATCCAAAGCTTTGGGACCCTGAACCCATGTGGGAGACCTGGAAGAAGCTCCTGGCACCTAGTTTCAAACGGGCTCAGCTTTGGCCCTTGCAGCCACTTGCAGAGTGAGCAAGCAGTTGGAAGATCTTTCTGTTACTATTCTCTGTAAATCTGACTTTCCAATAAAAACACATCTTAAAAAAAAGAATATGACTATGAACATGTAACACATATACACATAATGCACACAAATATATTTTTTAAGCAACTCAGATGATTCAACCTAGCTAAAACACAAATAAGACTCCAGTACAACTAAAAAGATGGATTTCCTTAATTAAGAAGATAATCTTTGAAATCACTACAGTACCAACAATATAAATTTTCTTAATTGTAATTACTGGTATGAATTTTCATCTATTTATTAGTATTTAAAACACAAAAATAAAGATGCAATAAGTACCTTTATTTCACAGGTATTCAGTTGCTTGCCTTCTGCTATACTTTTTTTCTTCAAGGTTTTATTCTGTTAAATTTTTAAAAAGAAATAATTACACTCAGTATTAAAGCAGTTCAAATTTACATTGCCTCATATTTAAATTACTGAAGAGAAGCATTATTCTGTGAAACTATGGTGAAAATCCTCATTTTTGAAAATATGACACATACCTCCTGCTGAAGTTCTTCAATAGATTTGTTCCTATTTTCTACTTGTTTCTTTAAATTGTTACACTGGAAAACAATGAGAAGTTGTACTTATTGTCAATCTCATATTGCATTATTTGTGAGATAATTTCATATTATAATAATAGGTCATATTAGGGTATGCATGCTAAACCAGATTAAGAGATATTAGCCCAAGAAATATCTGGAATAAGATACAGGCAATACAGATTTTTAAGGGGCCTTAAAATATAATAGACATGCAAATTTTTCAAATTTCCATCAGAGTAGAAATAATACTCAATAAAAAAGTTTAAATTTTTCTATCACAAAATACTGTTAAATTTTTCTTGTAATATCCACATTTACTCATAGTCAACAACCATTTTGAAACCAAATGAATAGTAATTGCTATTTATAAGTTATTAATACAAATTTATATGTTGCTCATGACCTCAAATGGTCCCCTTGAAAACAATCAAAAAGGAAGAAAGTTGTACAAAAGTGAGAAGGGCAGAGATTATCCCACAGCATTGTGCCTGGTTTGCATCCCAGCTACTCTGCACTGCTACCCAACTAATTCAATTGGGAAGCAGTGGAAGATGACTCAAGTACATGGGTCCTGTCACCCACATGGAGACCCAGATGAAGTAGGTTTCCAACTTCTGACTTGGATTTGCAGGATTTAGGAAATGAACAGATGGCAGGTCTTGGTGTACACAAGTGTGTGTGTGTGTGTATCTGTCTCTCTCCCTCTACTCCCATCATTCTGCTCTTGGATAGATGAATTTTTAAATATAAAGTTAAAAAACACTGATTTTAGTACAAATTTTTAAGACTTCTTTTTCTTTATTGGAAAGACAGATCTACAGAGAGAGAGAGATACAGGGAGAAAGATATTCCATTCACTGATTGATTCCCCAAGTGGCCGCAACAGCTGGAACTGAGCCAATCTGAAGCCAGGAGTCAGGAGCATCTTCCAAGTCTCCCACATGGATGCAGGGTTCAAAGGCTTTGGGCTGTCCTCTACTGCTTGCCAAAGCCACAAGCAGGGAGCTGGATGGGAAACAGAACATCAAAGAAACAAACCGGTGCCTACATCGAATCACAGTGTGTGCAAGGTGAGGATTTATCCACTGAGCCATCACACCGGGTCCAATTTTCATACCAATTTGACTTATATAAATATACTAACAGGTAAAATTATATTCGTAATTTTTTTTAAATCCAGGGGCTGGGGCCTGGCAGTGTGGCCTAGCGGCTAAAGTCCTCACCTTGAACACACCAGGATCCCATATGGGCGCCGGTTCTAATCCCGGCAGCTCCACTTCCCATCCAGCTACCTGCTTGTGGCCTGGGAAAGCAGTCGAGGATGGCCCAAAGCTTTGGGACCCTGCACCCGTGTGGGAGACCTGGAAGAGGTTCCTGGTTCCTGGCTTTGGACCGGCGCACACTGGCCCGTTGCGGCTCACTTGGGGAGTGAAACACCAGATGGAAGATCTTCCTCTGTCTCTCCTCCTCTCTGTATATCCGGCTTTCCAATAATAATAAATCTTAAAAAAAAAAAATCCAGGGGCTGGTGCAGTGCAATCTAATCCTTGATTATCTCATGAGTGTCCAGATGCTCCACTTCCAATCCAGCCTCCTGCTAATGGGCTGAGACAGTGCTGATGGACCTTCCACCCACATGAGAGCCCCAGAAAAAGCTCCTAACTTCCAGGTTTGGACCAGGTCGGCTCTGGTCATTGCAGCCATTTAGGGAGTGAACAGGCAGATGGAAGCTGCTTCTGCCTCTTTCTCTTTCAAGTAAAATAAATATGTATTTTTTAAATCAAGTATTTCCATTTTGGGCAGAAAAGTTACTAAGATCCTCAAAATGACCTTCTTGATTGAAAATAATTCCAGAATAGGTGTTCAAGTTATCATTGCAGAGTGATAATATTAGATTTGAGGCTAGCACGAAAGTCAGTTTCTGCCCATCTAGAACACACATAAGATAAAACTCAGGGCCCATTAAAGGGAAACTGATAATACAATTCTTCAGTAAGCAAGGAACTCGCAAAGCTACTCAGGAAAAGGGTAAACAAGAAATAAATCTAACACATTGATTGCTACAGTAAGGAAATTTGTCCTTACCTTGTCAATGAGTAAAAGGAATAAAAGTCTTCCCTAAAACTTTAACAACCATCAGATGGCCTTAACTAGGTTTTTAGACTGAATTCATGATATCCACATGGTCAAGAAATATTTAAAATTGAGAATTTTAATTAAAATGGTCTCTGGTTAACAGTACTGCTACAAAAATCTTTTCAGGAGGATATCAACTACAACACAAGTCTGGAAGAATTTCCACATTTCGCCATCTGGGGAATGAGTTGACGGATGTAAGATCTCTGTCTTTCCTTCTCTATAATTTTAAAAATTAAAACTTAATTTTTAAATTCTAAAAAGTCTAAAGATGACTGAATATTTGAAAAAGAACTAATTAAACTTCTAGTGTTGAATGTTTTTATCAAAATTTAAAGCTTCATAAACAGGATAATCAATTGCTTCTTGACCTCACCAAGTAAATATCGAAAAAAAAATTTAAATATCAATTTGAAACATCATTTTTCCACTTTGCCAGAAGGAAATATTTCTTATTCCTCCATACTTCAAACCATCAAAATCTATTTCCTTAAGAACTAATGCTGACCAAACTTTTTCTTGCTCATCTTTTCCTAAAAATCATAACTAGCATTACTACTACAGTCATGAAAAATGAGTATGTGTATACCAAAATGACCATGATATTACAGCTATCAATTCTGGACGGTGTTTTGACTCCTCAATGCCAACACAACCATCCATTCTCCTTTTCTTCTTGTATAATCTAATGAAAACTCAAATTTCCAATCATTTTAAATTTAAACAATGTTCCAACTTATAGGTAAGATTTTATGACTTATTAAAAACAGTTCTTCCCTTTTAAATGGTTAATGACATTTAAATGGTATGGCACAACAAATTAATTCACCACTTGTGATACCCGCATTCCATATCTGAGTGACAATTTCATTTCTAGCTGCTCTGCTTCTAATCCAGGTTCTTGCTAATACCTCCTTGGAGGCAGTAGAAGATGGTGTTCAAGTGCTTGGCTTCTTGCCATCCAGGTGGGAGACCCAGATAGCGTTCTAGGCTCTTGGCACCAGCCTTGGATGTTGTGGGCACTTCAAGAGTAAACCACCAGAAGAAAGATACCTCTCTCTTTCTCTCTTTCTCTGTTCCCCCTTTTCCTCCCATGTGTATGTTTGTGTATATTATTCTTTCAAGTAGATGAAAAAATAAACATGTATTAGAATATCCAGAAATTCACTTTTAAAGAAAATTCATTTGTAAACAAAATGAAGGGCTTTGTTTACCAGAAATTTGTGGTAGAAATAGTGTTGACTGTTACAGATTAGAACTTCAAAATGTGAGCCATGTTTTCCAGAGGACTACTTGCTACACAGAATGTCAAGTTTGTCGCAATTTTATAGTGAGGTTCAAAGAAAAGAAAAATGAACTGAGATGAGCATTCAAACAATGAAAACAAGACTTTACAACAGAAGAGCAGAAATTTTTCTTCAGCTCTACTGATTATAAGTGCCTAAGAATGGCTTCTAAAAACATCTTGCTACTGAAATAATCCATAATAACTGTATCTGTTTAGAGATTTGGGGGAATGAAAGAAATGATTAAAGAAGAATTAAATAAATCTTGAATCACTATACAAAAGCTATGAATACAAGGTTTCTTCAAGAAAACCTGCAATGAAAATCCTAGATTATGCCTTAAAACCTCCAAATGGGAACTGACATCTCTTTGTACAGGATATTGTAGACTGGACCTAAAGAATCCAGTCACACAAACAGGGCTACAAAATCTCTATTACCAAGCATATTTTTTTGCAATTTTGTAATACCTTGTTTTCTAATATCTTCATCTGCTTATCTTTTTTTAACACCTTACATTCAATGCTTCGAGCCTAAAAAACATTAAAAATACTAATAGAATATCTATTTTCCTTGTAGGTATATTTTAGAAATAGAATTACAAAATCTAGTCTTAGTTCTACAGTCATTAGTTCTCCCAATTTTTTTTAGTATGCATTTGTGAAGGAATGGACACACTAACTAGTTTGACTTAATCATTTTAGAAATTATAATCCTCTTCCCTTAAAACTTTCTATTTCAACTTGTTGGAATCATAATTACACTAAAGCACTGTATACATTTATTTATCACCTCATCAGTATATTCCACATTACAAAATTATGACTCTCTTTATTAAAATATCAAAATTTGAGCATTTATTAAAAGAAATTCAAAATCATGTCACTATTTTTCCAGATAAAATAATCTTAAAACTCACAATCAAAATAACTCAAGTTTGCCCATATTTTTAATGTTCATGGTCAGTGACAGTCCTTAAGTCACCATTTATACCATACTTTGCTTTACTTTATAAAAACACGCTTATATGGTTTGAAATTTTTTTCAAGCTATTATTAGATACAACATACATTTTCTTTGCTTTTGTCCAACTGACATTTAACTTCATCTCCTTTCCGTCTTAGCTGTACTCTCAAAGATTCCAGTTCCTTTCTGAAATGAAGAGTGACATTACAATTAAAACTGGTATTTTCATTCCATTTCTTTTTGGATATTTCTAAAATGGTAGATTATCTTCTTTATTTTTTATTTTATTTTTTGCTAATCATTAGTATCAACAAGCATATTTTTACGCTTTTGTATTTGTCCTTTAAAATTTTTTTATATATTTGAAAGGCAGAGATACAAAGAGGAGAAACAAAGAGATATTAACTCACTGGTTCACTCCTCAAATGACCACAATGGCCACAGCTGAACTGATCTAAAACCAGGAGCCAAGAGTTTCTTCTAGGTCACTCATGTGAATGCAGAAGCCCAAGTGCCTGGGCCACCCTATGCTACTTTCCTAGGCACATTAGCAGGGAACTGGATCGGGAGCAAGATCAGAAGTGAAACAGCTGAGACTTGGACCATAAGCATTTGGCTAGCAAGTACCAAAGGCAACCGATTTACTCATTACACCACAGAGCCAACCCCCATACATTTACTTTTAAATGAATTACCTGGTTCCTTACAGTAATGCTTCAACTTAAAAAAAAAATCCAAGAAATAAACACAACAGTCTAAAGACTACTCAGAAAAAAGTTCATTAAAAGTGCTATTATGAGGACCCAATGCAATAGCATAGTGGCTAAATCCTCGCCTTGCATGTGCTGGGATCCCATTTAGCACCAATTCGTGTCCCAGCTGCTCCACTTCCCATCCAGCTCCCTGCTTGTGGCCTGGGAAAGCAGTAGGGGACAGCCCAAAGCCTTTCAACTCTGCAGCCGCGTGGGAGACCCAGAAGAAGCTCCCGGCTCCTAGCTCTGGCTCAGCTCAGTTACATCCGTTATGGACATTTAGGGAGTGAGCCAGTGGATGAAAGATCTTTCTGCTTCTGTTAATCTGACTTCCCAATAAAAATAAACAAATATTTTTAAAATGCTATTATGAAAAAACTGTAAAGAGATTTCAAATTTTTGTACCAAAATAAATCTCTTTTAATCCATTTTTTATGAATATTTTGAGTTACCCTCAATTCAGTCAATATTTCACTTTAATGATTTCTTAGTCATAAGTCGGTCATTATTCTAAGGTATATTTACATTTTTGTACATATACATTATGAACAAAGATGAAAATAATCTCAATGAAGAACAACAATGGAATATTTGTACACATATACCTGTATACGTGTATATGCAGAACATCCCTAGAAACATATAGCAACAGGTAGGAAAGCTGAATGGCATTAAGTCAAAAGATACAAGTTTTAAAATCACTCTAAGAGGGGGACCCAGCAGCATGGCCTAGCGGCTAAAGTCCTCGCCTTGAACGCCCCGGGATCCCATATGGGCGCCGGTTCTAATCCCGGCAGTTTCACTTCCCATCCAGCTCCCTGCTTGTGGCCTGGGAAAGCAGTTGAGGACGGCCCAATGCACCCGTGTGGGAGACCAGGAAGAGGTTCCTGGTTCCGCCCGGCGCGCACCGGCCATTGCGGCTCATTTGAGGAGTGAATCATCGGAGGGAAGATCCTCCTCTCTGTGTATCTGACTTTGTAATAAAAATAAATAAAAATCTTTAAAAAAAAAATTCTTTAAAAAAAAATCACTCTAAGAAACCAAAACTAAAATACTTCAGAATTTACATACAAACAAGACCTCAAATATCTGGAAATCATCTAAATTACTAATGATTTTAAAGGAAACTTAAAATACAAACAATATCATTTAATTTAAAAATTAATGAAAATAGAAATTGCATTGAAATACTATGTCATAAATTCACAGCTGTGTTCAGAAGTCAACTAATGACTTAAAATATTTTTATTATTTAAAAAGAAACTAAATATCGATATAACAATTTAAGAAAGAACTAAGCAAAAAGATTACTACTTGATTTCAAGCAGGCAAAAATTTCTAAGTACAAATGCAATTATAAAATCACACAAAGAAAGTTAATTAAATCTAGCACAAAATTTAACACATATCACACAAAGAATTCCCAACACTGAAGGAAAACAACAGATTAGGGAAAATATGTGCTTATCAGCAAAAAAAAGTAATATGTTTTTACAGCATAAATAAATCAACAGGGAAACAATAAAAATTTCAAAAAGATTAGTAGACAGCTCATATAAGCAGATAATTCTTAAAAGTTTTTAAAAGCAAATATTAAAATTCTACATAACTAATCCAAAACTAAAAATGTATAAAACACAAAAATAATGAATTACCAATTATAATAATAAAAATATCAATTAAAACCTTTGGAACTAATGTTTTCATACAATATTTGTGCTCTGCCTACTTTTCAACAAATGCAACTTATTAGAAGCTTTCTGATAAGCCACTGAGATCATTATTTCTATGACCCAATAAATTTTTACTTGTCCTATCAAATTCAACATAAGAAAAATCTAAATGTGCCAAGATGTTTACTACAGTATAATTTATAAATAAATATACTTAAAACAGTTTACACAGCCACTTGACTGACTTGGATAAAAGCATTAGGCTATATATTGTGAACAGGTCTAGAAAATCAGATACATAAAATAATATTAAGTGGAAGAGTCACAATTATATGCCAATCATTGTAAGCAAGGATCAGTATATTTTTCAAAATATAGAATAGACATAAATACTCCAACAATTTTATAGAAGTTTATATAATTAGAAGTTACTTTTTCCAAGTTTTTCTTGCACATTTTTTGAAATCAGCATATTTTCTTAAAGATGTAGAAAGTTTATGATACCTTAATTTGTATAATAGCACAATATAAACATTGAATATGAGAAGACATTATTACAGTTTTACTTACAAGCAGAACTGTAAAAACACTAAGACTAATTTTCTTCACTTTATATGACAGTCAACCTAAATTTAGTTTAAACTGACTAAAACAGTTTAATGGAAAAAAAATCAAATATTCTTTCACCAGAACTCCTCTCCCCCAAAATTCATTAGTATTACCTTAATTGTTTTTCTGTTTCTTCCAGATTTTCTATTTGTTTCAACATTCTTTCTTCCTGTTTTTTGCTATTCTAAAGAAATAATGTTGTCAATATTAATAATTTCATTTCAACACAAAAATTAAGTGTGAATATTTAAGACAATGTACAGGGACCAGTGTAGTGGCTCAAGAGGCTAATCTTCCTCCTGCAAATGCCAACATACAACATGGGTGCCAGTTCCTATCCTGGGTGCTCCATATCTAATCCAGCCTGGGAAGGAAGAGGAGGATGGTTTGGGTCCTTGTGGCCCTCCACCCAAATGGGAACCCTGGAGGAAGCCCCTGGATTTATACATTAACAAAAATGTGCTATTTAGCTCTCATGGCTTCTCATTAGGCTTACTTAAATTATTCTGCTAACAATTTATATATAACAGGGAATACAAGTCTTATTTACTGCCTTCCACTGATAACTCTGAGGCTTGTATCTCTTTTCATATTGTTGTGACTTAAAGAAATGTTTCCATTTCCTGTTATCTACTGAATTCATAACATTTTTTTTAAAAAGATTTATTTATTTATTTAGAAAGGTAGATTTACAGAGAGAAAGATCTTCCATCTGCTGGTTCCCTTTCCAAGTGGCTGAACAGCCATGGCTGAGCCAATCCAAAGCCAGGAACCAGGAACTTCTAGGTCTCTTAAAGGAGGAAGATTAGCCAACAGAGTCATTGCACTGGGCCCTCTTTCTTCATAAGGATCTATCTATGTATTTATTTGAAAGCCAGAATTACAGAAAGAAGGAAAGATCTATCTGCTATTTTACTTTGAAATTGGCAGCAACACAGTTAGGGAGGAACTTTAATCCAGGTCTTTCACGTGGGGCAAGGTCCTAAGCATTGGGCCATCTTAACTGCCTTCCCCAGCTATCACCAGGTCGCAGGATCAGAAGTTAAGCAGCCTTGATGAGAACCAGAACCCATAATATGGGATGCTGCCATTACAGCAGCAACTTTTCCTGTTGTACCACAACACCAGCACCTACATTTTTCTTCTAAAGCAAAATTTCAACTGTAATCAATTCAGACCTTTAAAGCTGTAAGAATCTTCAGAGGCCACTTATTGTAATCTTTACTTCTACAGGTAAGAAAATTAAGTTATTGGTATTTTCTTTTTAACTCACATTAGTATCTTCTTGCTGTTTCTTGAGTTCTAAAAACATAGCACTTGCTTCTTGTGCAAGTTCTTTGTTCTCTAGGGAAAGTCTGTTGCTGTTTGCAGTTAACTCAGTATTCTTAAGCCTGGTTTTAAAAAGATCATACCAAAATATTTATTCATGAAATGATATGGAATTTAATCCAAAATAATCTTAGCAAAAGGGAGGAGGGCAGCAGCTATAAATGAAACATGATTGACCAGAGGCTGGGCCAAAGGTTCATGCTAATTCCTTACAGTGTTTTTTCCTACTGTGTACACATGTGAAATTATTCTATAAGTTTTCAAAATGTCATACATACAGTACAATATGCTTTTTTGCATACTCCTAATCAAAAATTTTGAAAAGCACATTATTTTGTTCACATGATCTTTTTCTCTCCAATAAATGATTCTAAGAAACTATTTCAAATATCTAATAATTTCAGTAGAACATGGACACACAAAATTTTTAATTAAACTCTTTTCCTTAAAATAAACAAAGCTAAAGAAACCTTTGAGCACAATAGGTAAACTGCTCTTATAAGGCTTCAAATATTCTAGATGGAAGGACCAGTTAGTACTGTTAATGGTTATGAACCAGAGCCAATTTTAAATTAAACTAGAGGAGGAAGTAGCTCTGTGGACTAATTTCAGAAGCACCCCCTATCTCTTCCTACTCAATCATTTTAGAAAGTTCATCAGAAAAATAAAATTTTCAAGAATCAATGAAAGGCATAAAAACATATCAATAATAAAAATTTAAATTAAAATATAAATAACAAATCCATTTATTAAAACAGATTTTGGATTTGGGTTAATGTAAGAATTTCAGTGAAGATCCCTAAACGAGGACTGCTGAAAGATCATCAGAAACATACAACAGGAGCTGAGATGGAAAGGGAAAGGATATGCATAAATTGTTTATTTCTCACTTTTATCTACAGCTGAAAAGTACCAAAAGGCAAAAAGCATACTCACTACTAGGACTGGCTACTTAGACTGACTGCCTTACATAAATAAAACAATAATTATTTCCCCACTTTCTCTAAATTTACTGAGGAAATGAAATCAATTATTTTAGTAGAATATAAAATGAATTTGTATGTTAGCTTTTTAGCAGCATACACCTATGAAATTATTTAGCAAAACAACCAAATAACTAGTTAAGAACTGCAAATGATGATTTTTTTTTAAGATTTATTTTATTTTTATTACAAAGTCAGATATACTGAGAGGAAGAGAGACAGAGAGGAAGTGGAGCTGCCAGGATTAGAACCAGCGGCCATATGGGATCAAGGCGAGGACCTTAGCCACTAGGCCACGCTGCCAAGCCCCAAATGATTTTTATAAGGAATAAAATATCTCCCAAAAAAGTAATAAAATGATCTTCTAAAGTGATTCTCAACTTTTTTTACCAGACAATGTAATTCTTTTAGTTCTGAAATTCTTAAATTATTTTTATCTTTAGTTGGAAATGCAATATCAAATTCAGTTAAATAAATTTTGAACAAAATTCATTAATTTATTATTTCCTATCAGAAAGCCTGTAAATACATTAAGCTGTTTATAGATAAATGGAAAACATACTTCTCATTTTCAAGCTCAATTTTCAGATCTTTAACCTGTTTTGAATAATGCTGCTCACTTGTTTCCATGGCAGTTAATTTAATTTCCAAATTCTGTACTTCTTTCTGCAAAAGAAATGTTCATAACAATAGAAAACACCTTTACAATTTTCTCACTTAAAAAGTATGGTTACTAAATAACTGAGTCAAATTTTTGCAAAATTTTGGCAAGATACATTAATACTTTAAGTTTAAGTAGATTAATTGCAATAAACATCATACTTTTAAAACATTAAGCAATGGCAAAGGCAATATAAATAAACATTTACATACTATAAGATACTATAAAAGTTACCCTATAAAATGGTTAATTTCAGTTAAACTGATTATTACTAAAGAGAAATCTATTGTAAAGTCAGGTAGTATTTTTAAGAACTGAGATTTTTTAGCGTGACAAAAAGATAGCTACAGTATAAAGTTGTTATCAACTGTGAACATACATTAAAATTAGAATGAGAATTATAAAAATATTGTTAACTAAGAACCTAATTTAATGAAAGCTAACTTTTAATAAAAGGTTACATTTCAAATGTACTGATTAAAAAATACTCAAGATATTAGTAAACATAACTGTTACAAACCATAACATTATGAACAGGGTTCACACCTTAAATATTAACTTTTTTTTCCACATTACATACGAAGATTTTCTAGATATGCCTTAAAATCAATCATTAGTTATTAAATGTAACAGGAACACATCCATTGGAAAAGAATTTTGTGAACATTTCACAAAGCAAATAGTCATACCATAATCTATATTAATCTGTGAATCTTAAAATCTATATTCAAGTAACAAAATATTTGAAACAAAACTTTATCCTTAAACCTCTTTGGCCTGGAGAAGACCAGTTAGTTCCTTTTCCATTCCTTTTAATTCTTCAGCAATCTTCTCGAACTGTTTCTTTTCATCTAAAAGCTTTTCATTTTCTGCCTATTTAAAAATATTATCATGAGAGTCAAGCCATATACATATTTTTTCATACACATTTAGATGAATTAAACTATCCAACAGTAGTTGTGTAAAGAACTACCACCTGAGGCAAGTGTTGTTACATAGCACTTTAAGCTACCCTTGGGTTACTCAAAAGTACTACCACAGTGCCAGGATGAAATACACCTACTCTGTGCTTCTGATCAGCTTTTTGATAATGTATATGGAGAGCAGCAGATGAAAACCCAAGTTCTCGAGTTCCTGCCACCCAAGTCTTTCACTTGGTGGGAGTTCACAGCAGAGAGTTCCTGTATCCTGAATTCAGCATGGTCCAGCTGCAGCTATTTATAGGCATTTGGGGAGTCAATCAGAGGACAGAGGCATTCGCTCTCTCTGCCTCTCAACATTTTAAAATACATTTTTTAAATTGGGTGGGTGGTCAGGAGTGGGACATAACACTGGCACAGCACATTGTCATCCATGTAGGAGAACTGGAAAAAGATCCAGTATTACCCAATACCAACCAATGTAGCTACTGGGACTGCAAAGCAATAAACGGAAGATAATTCTGTGTCTCTCCTCCTCTCTTTGTAAGTCTACCTTTCAAATAAAAACAAACCTAAATACATAAACAAAAGAAAAATCATTACTTTTTAAAAATAAATATTTCAAAACAATTATGAGCAGTTCCTTAAAGATTTTTAGAGGGAGAAAACAAGTCACTATTCAAAAACTAAGTATTATCACAAAGTATTCAATGGATTGAGCCCTGGAGAATAACTATAGAATTTTAATTTTAAAAAATCATACAGATCATCCAAACCTTATCTTATTCATAAATCATTCTAACTCATTAACAAAAAGTAGCCATTAAAATGTAACTCTTTGTAATTTTCATGGAGTGGTCATTGTTCTGTCTTCCTGCATTATATAGGAAAAGTATAATCCGCTTTCACATAACTGACAAATACATGTACCATTACTGCTAAGTTTTTCTTTATTAATCAATAATCAAGATATTAATGCCTAATATCATCCTTCATATAAAATTATTTTTAATTATCTCATTTCCTGAAGGTGAGCTCACTTTTTTAATGTATTGATTAAACAAGGTCAAGAATCTTTTTATGGCATTATAAAAATTTTATTTTTTTATTTTATGATAGAGTTTTACGGGCTCTGGAATTTCCTTTTCCCTTTCCCAAAACCACTCTCCTACCATCACAATTTCCCCTATATTATTATAATAGCACAGTCCTTTACAAGCAGTAATAAGTCCATCATTCTGCTACCTAAGTATATCCTGACATTGTAGGCACAAACAATGGAACAGAGTCCAGCAAGGTTTATTAAGATATATTTAACAATTTCATTGGGAGTCTATCTTTAATTTGGAAGTAGAGATGTGTACTGAATTGTATCTACACATCTGAATATGACAATCTCTACTACACAATTGCTATGCATCCCTTTAAATGAAAAGCCATAAAACAAAACAGAGAAAATTAAAAAAAAAAGTAGAAAACGTATAACATGAAGTTAAACAGCATGCTACTGAATGACCAATGTGTTGATGAAGAAATGAAAGAAAATCAAAAACCTTGAAAAAAATGATGCTACTGTATGACCTATACATCACTAAACAAATTAGTAAGAAAAAAACAATTTTGAAGAAATGAAAATAAAAGCAAAAATACCAAAACAATGAATAGCAAAAACTGTATTGAAAGGAAAACTTATAACATCAGGTGCTTAAAAAATTTAAATTTCTAAAATGAATGCTCTAAGCCGGGAAGCTGCTGGGGGGTGCAGGAGGAAGCATCTTGCTCAGATCCTGATCCCAGCCACCATGTGCTCATGGTGACCTGGGCCCGGGCCTACCTGGATTCGGGGGCTGCTTCCTTTCAGGGTGAGTACACCAAGGTGGGGGGAGTTTCCAGGACTGGGTGAGTCGGGGGCCCACCCACCGCCCTCATTGGGCGGTGGACGGGATTGGAGTGGGGCACGACCTTGGGCCTGCTGGTTTAAACTTCAGCAGCCAGGAGGCTGCTGGGGGCTGCAGGAGGGAGCGTCTTGCTCGGATCCTGATCTCAGCCACCATGTGCTCATGATGAGCTGGGCCCGGGCAGCCAGTGCCCCATTTGGCGCCAGGCTGTGCCTGCTGGCCGTCAAGCCGGGGAGCTCTGGGGTATTGGTTGTCCAAATCACTGCTTAGGTAGCTCCAGGCTGATCCCACTGTTTCCGGGATCTGGGTCAATCCTAAAGATTCCCAATGCCAGTAACTCTTCCTTTGAAGAACTTCTAATCACTTAACAATGCTGGGGTGTGAACACCTATCATGCAAAAGATAAGGCTCAGGGCTTGTCTAGCAGGATATTGTTTTGCCTGACATGATGATGGTTCAGGAGACTGGTCACATTAGGCAGGGCCATAATATTAACTAGCACTCTAGAACCTATCCTGGGGTGGATTCTGTGCAGGATGTGTGGACCACACCCTGTAGAAAGTTTAGCCCCACTGGTAAACCTAAAAGTTTGGGTGGTTATGGACTAAGCTAGGTGTGACCAAGTAGCCTGCCATCAATCACAGGTAAAGGGACCCGCAACAGTCTGGACTGGGCAAGGCAGCAGCACCCCAATGTGCATCCTGAATAGGGTGTGGGGTGGGCCGGGCTGCAACATTCACCAGCTCATACAAGGCCAAATGGAAGGCCAGAGTATGCCGGGCACTGGCCTAAAACCCAATGGCATGTATGTGAACTGGGTCTGGGAGTGGATCAAGTGGAGGAACTTGGGAAACTCCTTTGGCAAGTCATAGCTCTCGCTGGTGAACACGTCGTCCAGATCTGGGGGTCGGACAAGCAGGGCATAGTAGCTCCAAAATGTGTAAATTGGTCATGGAAAGGAATGTACTGGGCAGGACTGAGCAAACCTTAGCCTACAAGCAAAACTAGAAACCAGCATGGAGCACAGGTCATACCGAGCTAGGCTCTTGTACCCACTGGTCCTCAGAGCAACCACAGGCAGGTGCGTGATTTACGGCTACAAACAGGCCCAATTGGGGAGGTAAGGGGACACCCTAACTGGGTTGAGGTTCCCACCAAGGGGCGCGTGGGCTGGAATGGGGGCTGCGTTCTATCTAGGAAACAGCTGTAGTCACCCGAGGCACTAGTGTGGGCTGGGATTGGATGCACCAGGCCAGTTCAGACCCCAACACCATCTGATGTCATGGAGAACCAGGGTAGATGTGGGATGGACTAGGCTGGGTCTCAATCCCCTACTGAGCCATGTGTGAGCTGTATGTGGGTATGGACGAGCCATGGCTGGGCTGAAACATCCAACAACAAGAACCAGAATGGGGTGAAAGCCAGCCAGGAAAAGCCACTGTTCCTGCTAGGACAGGAGGTGAACTGAGTAGGGTTGGCTCAAGGACCCCCTGGTATGCGCAAAATCTGGCATTGGGAGGGGTTCTGATGGAGGAGCCTGGGCAACTCCTCTGGCAGGACACAGTCCCTGCAGGTAAGCGCAAGAAGCATGATAGGAAACAGCCCAGAATAGGCCATGGAAAGTTTCCCACTGGCACACATTCAGCATGGGTCAGGGGCAGACCAGGCTGAATCAGTTCATGTCATCCACTGGCAAATCCGAACACCAGAACAGAGTGTGGGTTGAGCCGGGTTTGGTCGCGACAAAACCAGCACACATTATGGAACGCCAGGGTGAGGTTGCCTGTACTGGATTTGACTGCAGCACCCAACCAGCACACGTGAGATCCAGGAAGGGAGGGGCAGAACCGGCAGGGGAATTAAGGGGCTGGTCCCCTCGCCGGACAGCTACTCCCACTGGAAAGCGTGGGCTGGGATGGGGACAGACCAGACTAAGCAAGGCTGCAACACCTGTGCACTGCATGTGGACTAGATCAGGGAAAAGCCAAGCTGGGCTGATTATTCCTGTGGGTGCAAGCATAAATTAGAGTGGGTGAGGGATGTTTGGGCTTAGCCGCAGCATCAGCTGGCAGAAGCTGGCACTGGGGACTAATTCTGTCAAGTCAAATCACAGAACCACCTAAAGAGTGCATAAACTGGGACTGAGAGAGACCTGGGAGGGAAAAAGTGAGTTCCCCCTTCTTGGGTCACTAGTCCCGTGCGAGGGCATGAAAATTAGGATGGGGGCTGAGGTGGCTAGACAGAGAGGCACTCAACAACATCCGGGAGGGCTGGATGGTTGAGTTAGTTAGATGGAACTAAGCTTTAATACCCATTGACAAGTACAAGAGCCAAATGGGATGGGGAGCAGAATGGTCTACTGCTACACATACTGGCAAATCAGGGTAGGGGTCGAGCCTGGTGGGGGTTATTGTGGGTTGCCCCTACTAGGCTGTAGCTCCCACTGGTTGATGTAAGGGCCGAGTATGTGCTGGGCAGAACCAGACTGGACTGCGACACCCATTGGTTCCAGTGCAACTCGGGACTGAAAACAGAACCAACCCAGCAATTGCAACCACCAGCTGATCGGGGTGATGGACTGTGCCGGGCCCTGTGCTTGCTAGAACATACAAGAATCTAGTCTGGGAATACCTCAAAGTTTCTTTGGAGATCTCCCCAATAGAACTGCTGGACTCAGAACTCTAACCAAGAAAAGACAGAAGACAGAACAGGTCAATCATTCATCTCAGCTATATGTTGGCAGTGAAATATGGGCAAACAGAGACTTTATGATGGACTGTGTCAATCAGTGGACGACCTCATCGAGCGAAACTGGCAGTGATTCATACTGGAGAACTATTAAAACCACTTGAGCAAATATCTCAGAGCATGCCCCACATCCGGGACTTGGGGTGGGCGGGAAACCGGGTGGGACTTCTTTCTCAATATCCTCGTTTACCTCAGATATATAATGGAAACAATATGGACATAATAGTATTACCCACTTCCCTATACCCCCTCCACCTTTTTGTTTTTTTATTAACCGTAATTAACTATGTAAAGATTGTCAACAATACAATAAAATAAATTAAAAATAAAAAAATAAAATGAATGCTCTAATAGTGCATCACAAAAACTTATTTAGAAAAAGAAATTATATAAAATCATAGCAATAAGTCACCTTGAAACTAAAAACCACAAATTGTAACAAGAAAGAGCAATTTTTCAAGAAGATGAACAAAACAAACTTTTAGACTAGCAAAAAAAAAGAAAAAATATCAAGTAAAATTAAAGATGAAAAAGAAAGACATTTCTTTCAATAACGAGGGAAAAATGAAACAGCTGGATGAGGAACTGAGTCAAGCTAAGAAAGGTATCCAGAAATTAACTGACACTGTTAAAAGCCCAAATAAGAGAGTTACAGGTGTTCCAGAAGGCACAGAAAGAGAAGCTCGGTTTAAAAATGTATTCAATGAATTAGCAAAGGAAAGCATCCCTAACTTCGAGAAATAAATTGGGAAACAAAATACAGGTTAGAAATAGAACTCCCAATAGGGTTGACCAAAAGTGTTCTTTGACATGACACATGGTAACTAAACTCTCTTCAGTTGAACACAGGATAAAGATCCTCAAATGTTCATGTAAAAACTCAATTAACTTATAGAGGAACTTCAATAAGACTAACTGCTGACTTCTCAGAGGAAACTATACAGGCCAGAAGAGAATGTAGTGACATATTCCAGATTCTAAAAGGAAAAAATTGTCAGCTGAAAATAACATACGCAAAACAGCTTTCCTTTGTCTTTGAAAATGAAAGAAAATTCTTTCACAGTAAAAAAAAAAAAATCCTCAAAGAATTTGCCTCTTCCAGAACTGCCCTACAAATGATACTTAAAGATATTCTCTTGACAGAAAAGGAATAGCACCTCCAAAACCAAAGGTAAACATGAAGAATATCCCAATAAAACAACAAAAGAAGACTAAATCAATGAACAACCCACTGCAAAAATGACAGGACCAAAATACTATCTGTCGATATCAACCCAGAGTATAAATGGTCTAAACTCATCAATTAAGGGTCATAGACTAGCAGACTGGATCGAAAAACAAAACCCATTTATCTGTTGCCACAGGAGACACATCTCAGCAACAAAAAATATGCGGAAACTGAAAGTAAAAGGATGGAAAAATGTATTCCAGGCTAATGGAAAAGGAAAACAAGCTGGTATGGCTATTTTTGTATCAGATAATGTGGACTTTGATGAGAAAAGTATTAAAAGAGCTGAAGAAGGACACCACATCATCAAAGCACCTGTTCACAAAGATGAGATCACCTTATAAGGTCAAAAATGTAACCAAATGGTCTGTATTAAACATCAACACACTCCACCCCACAGACCAAATCCAGCTCATTGCCTGTGTTTATAGTTTTATTATAACACAGTCATGTCTATTCTCTATTGTATGCCTGTTTTGCACTGCAACGGCAGAGTTAAACAGCTGCAGCAAAGACCATATGATCACGATTTTACACATTATCAATCCCTACTCTAGACATGTCATGTTACAACAGAACTTCTACCATGTTGCAAAGGTTTTAAAGTACTATCTAACAAAATAGGTTGAACATTTCAAATATAGCCACTTCAAGAAAACTATTTATTTTCAATGTAAATGCAGAGTTACACAGGGAAAAGTAGAGACAAACAAGGGGTTCAGTCCCCAAACGGCTGCAATAACCAGAGTTGGGCTGGTCTGAAGCCTGGAATCAGAAGCAAGGTGCCTCCTTCTGAGTCCCCCGCATTGGTATAGGGATCCAAGGATCTGGCCCAGGCCATAAGCAGGGAGATGGATTTCAGTGGAACATCTGGGATAGGAACTGGAACCCATATGCGATGCTGGCACAACAGGCAGAGGTTTAGCCTGAAACAATACCACATCAGCTCCAAAAGCTATATTTTGTAAATTACTACCATATTGCACATTGTAGCTCTAAAGTATAGTACAATTAATTCTTTTAGTTATAATTGGTTTAATTTCTCAATCGTTTCTGCTGTTCTCCAGCCCTGCATGTATTTATGAACTCATGTTTTGCCTTGTTTATTGAAGTGTAAGGTCACAATAATTCTATTAATGGTTTGAAAATAAAAGGTATTATCACTATTGTATCATTAACTAGAAAAACTACTAATCGTAATTAAAGAGTTTAAATTTGGGGACTGGTGCTGTGGCATAGGCTTTAATCTTCCACCTGCAGTGCCAACATCCTAAATGAGTAATGGTTCAAATCCTAGCTATTTCACTTCCTATCCAGGTTCCTGAGAATGTACTTGGGAAAACAGAGGAAGATGGCTCAAGTCCTTGAGCCCCTGCATGATGTAAAGACCTAGAAAAATTCTCTTGCTCCTGGCTTTCGACACTTTTGGACACTGGCTTTCGGTGTGTCACTACAACTTCACAAGTACAGACCAATTCTCCCACTGGAACCACTTTAAACTCTGGACATATATAGTTAGGTATTGCTTAATTACAATGATTATGTCCAAAAAAGGAGTCATTAAATGATTTGATTATTGTGTAAATATGACAGTTTATATACACAAAAGTAGACAGTACAGTCTACTATGCACCTAGGCTACTACTAGCAGTGCACAAATGGAAAAATATTTTTAAATCTAACTTCAAAATATCTGCAAAAAAAAAAGGAAATGCTTAGGTATAAATCTAATACTATGCACAGTATCTGTATGTTAAAAACTATAAAGTAAACTAACCAGAAACTCTGTTCATGTATTAGAAGACTCAATAGAATGAATAGTGATACATAATTTCAGTTCAACTGACATTCCACAATGCCAACAAAAATGAAGCAACAGTTCTTACAAATAAACAAATTAACTATAAAATGTAAAATTTTTTTTTAAATTGAAAGGCAGCAAAATAGAGACAGATCCAATCACTGGCTCCCCAAAAATCTGCAACATTAGGATTAACAAAAGCTGAAGCAGCAGACAGGAGCTCAATTTGGCTTTCCCACACAGATGGCAGGAACCCCATCAGTAAGTCATCACCTGCTATATTAGCAGGCAGCAGAAGCAGAGCCAAGACTTGAACCTAAGCACTCAGATATGTTATGTAAGCATCTCAAGTGGCATTTTAACCACTACATCAAACACCCACCACTAATTCTAAAATTTAAATGCAAAAATACAGGGAATAATATATCTAAAGTAATTTTTGAAATTAATAATAAGTTGAGGAAATTACATTAGCCAATTATAAGGCTTAGCTTTAAAGCTACATTACTCAATACTCTGCAGTAAGGCAAATGAATAGTCAAATGCATCAAGAAAACAGAAAAAAGTACACAAAAGACCCATATGTATAATTATTTCTCTCATTTCAGAGATGAACACCTGAGACACAGATATTAGAAAAATTTCTTCAGGTCATATACCTAGCCAGTAAAGAGCTGGATACCAATTATTCTGACTCTGAGGACAAAAATATTAACTATGTTTCACTGTTGTTCATACCTAAAAAATTCCAAACCAGCCTTTTGTCATGTAGGAGTAACATATTTCCAAGTATTCTACAGCCAAAATTTGCCAACTTGTGCCCTATATGCTATAATCAACTAAAATATGATAAGGTATAATCCTACACATTCATTAAACAGGATTCTACATAAACACAAAACTTAAGTATTGATTATATATTGTGCGTATCTTTGTCAAAGTTGCATCTCTGTAATCCAAAGGAGTCAAGAAATCAAAGGCACATTGTAACAAAATGGGAAAAATCTGAAGGGGGATGGGAGTTTGGGGATGGGGGAATCCCAGCCTACACAAAATTGTACCTCACAATTCAAAATTTAAAATAAAAATATATTTAAAAAAAGAAATCAAAGGCACAACTTACAAAACTATCAGATTACAATTAGCTATATAACACACATGGGTACTTCAACCAGTTCTTGAAAAGACAGAATTAAAAGATGTTCATTTTGATTTAAGAAATTGAAACCTATGAACAGTTTTTTTCATAATATGCTTCTTTCATGAAGTGTGTGAAGCCCTTAATACACATTTTTTCCTTAACACACATTTGATTTTACTTAAATATACTGGTGACAAAAACCCAAAATAATATAAATATTGAACAAGACAATTAACAAGAACTCTGAGGTCATCCACTCCCTTTCGGATCTCCCACATGGGATGGAAGAAGCCCAGATCCTTCCTCACAGGATCCAAGGTCATCAGAACAACATCTGGGAGCCCTGAGCGGTCCTCAGAGACAGAAGAAAAGTAAACTTTCTTCGGGACTCGGGTTAGGAGCTTTCTCTGGTTCTTACTTAGTTCCAACTTTGGATCTGCACCCTCTCTTGCAATGACCATCAGGGTCGCTGCAGAGCACTCCCTCCAAAAAATTAGATCAGATAGACAGAGATCGATAAGGAAAGCTTAGAACAGACAGGAAACAGCTTGGACTCTCATACACCTTACTAGGTAGGTCGCAAAGATTAGGTACTCCTCACTAAGGTATTGAAGATTTCTCTGCACATCCCTCCTAAAACTGTTCTGTGCCTCAGTTGTTAACATATGCCTTGTTAGAATTATAAACCTGTTTGGACTATCCTAAATTTTGCATAGCTCAGTAGAAGTCACGCTTGAATACTTTAAGCAGCTAAATATACAAATGAAAATAGACACGAGACAGCTGAATAGCACCCTATGGCCAGTTTGGGGTGTATAGCAGCCGGTTGTGGATAAACTAAAATTGAAATGTCAATGAAGTAGTCACAGGATGTGGTTAAGAACTTGCATTTTCTAACATATTGGTCAGTCACTCAATACCATGTCAATTAACTCCATGATGTTGTAAATTGTTGTTGATGTTATGTTATAGCTTTTCATTGGAGGGGATAATATTCTGCCAGCTCTACTTTCAGACCAGGGATGGTCTCCCAAGGAAACTGTTGAATTTATATGGACAATAAGACGCTGGACTCTATGCCTGGTACATTCTCGCAATGAGGGAATCATGACTGGATATGAACTATATGTACTACTGCAACAATGTGTAGGAATCCAACATGGGTGGAGGGCATGGGGAGGGGTTGAGGGAATCCCAGAGCCTATGAAACTGTGTCATAAAATGAAATTTAAAAAAAACCAAACTGGTACAGGTAAGAACATAGGTTTACTTGAAACCAAAATTTTTTCTTTTATAGTTGGAAAAATAACATAACACACCTATAATGTGAGAGTCTAAGTTGGAAGATACAATATTATTTTTAAAAGTAATTGTTGTATATTAAAATAAAGGCAAAGCACTTACCAAGATTTTTTTCAATTCTTCAAGTTCTACTTGTGTGTTATTTTTTAACATACTCATCTCTTCTAAAATAAGTAAAAATAATATAAATCTTTTAAAAGGTGGCTTAAAAGACTAGAGAACAAAGAAAAAATAATACATACAAATGGAATAACAGAGTTCGATCAACTCAACTAGCATACTGCAAAGCATAGAATTTAAAACCTAAGCATGCAAAAAATAATACAACAAATGTATCAATATAGCTAATTCCACAGCCAAATACAATTAAAGTTTATAAAGCAAAATAACCAATGGATCTATTAAAAATACATTTGGAATAAGCTCAACATATGTCTTTATCTTCAAGTCATCAATGTCTAATGCCCTCTTTCTTAATCTTCACCCCAAATTTAAAGAGATATGATCCTCCTTTCTCAGGTTAACCAGCCATTGTATTTTGGAGAATATACATTCCCTCTTCCTCTGGGAATTTAGCTGCTACGTTATCAATATACACTGGCTCTACAAAGAGGGAGCTTTCATTTCTTCTACTCTATCAAAATATCTGAATATAAAACAAAAATATCTAAACAATCTTCTGACTCTTATAAGCTATCATCAGATTTCTCATGGAGGATCAAGGCCAAAAAAAAATATTGACAAAAAATATTATAGATAGCTTTAACTTATTTGATATGAAATGTACTTATCCTAAATGAGCAATGAAAGCACACCTAATATCTAAATAGTTTCAATTGGGGCAATAAGGTGGTTCTTAAACTTTCAATAATGAGAGCCTAACACAATGGCTCAGTAGCTAAATCCTCATCTTGCAATCACGAGGATCCCATAGGGCCACTGCTTCATGTCCTGGCTGCTCCACTTCCCATCCAGCTCCCTGCCTGTGGCCTGGGAATGCAACCGAGGATGACCCAAAGCTCTAGGACCCTGCACCCACGTGGGAGACCTGGAGAAGGCTTTGAGCTCCTGGTTTCCAATTGGCCCAGTTCCAGCCATTGTGGCCACTTGGGGGGCAAATCTACGGATGGAAGATCATCTTCTCTGTATATCTGACTTTCCAATAAAAATTGATCTTTAAAAAACAAAAAAGTATACTTTATTCTATATAACACTCATTAAATACTTTTTTTAAAAGGAGATACACACAGGGATTTGAAACACTAGTTCATGCTCTGAAGAGGGATTTAAAAATTGGATCAGAACTAGATTTATAATCATTCTAATAAAAACAAAATTAATAGTACAGCTTCAAAGATCAAGGGATAATGTATAGTGGAAAGCTAAACATTGCAGAGCAAAGGGGCAAAACATGGTTCAAAAGTTCAACAAAATATTTTTAAATTATTTTTAAACACCAAAAATTAAAAGAATTCAATGAAATTGGAAAAAATTACGCTTTGTATCTTCGTAATTCTCCACACTTGTAGATAGAAAAATTTTAAATATGAGGCACAGGTTATCAGAATTAGCTAAGTAAATAGCTGCAACACAAATTCCCTTTCTTCTGATCATTAAAGTTATTTAAAATTAATAATATCATATGAAAACACAGGATCACATTTTGCAATATATGGTTTGTAATCCAACATAACTAAGCAATGACATTATAAAACTTAATTACAATATATGCTTAATTATTAAGGTTTTGAATCCTAAACTAAGCAAAATACAAACACCTGTTAGTCTTTACACTTCTAAATACCTATAGAATGCCTAATGAAACTTCATATTCTTTCTTAATTTAAACCTTAAGAAAGAATAAATTTTATGTCTTAGAAAATTAAAAACTTATCAATAATCACTTAGCAAATGACAGAAGAAAACTTCTATTTTATTTTGATGGCAATTGTATTTTTGTAAGTAGCTAATATTAGCAAACTTATTCGCTAAAACTCACCTAGTTCCCTTGATTTCTTCTGAAGCTGCATGTTAACTGTTTTCAATTGGTCTTCACTTTTTTCCAAACTTATAAAATATATAATTTTATAATTTAAAATGTGCTTTTAGTCAGTATTCCTCTATTAAGTAAAACTGCTATAATTTAGCAACTGATAAATCTTAGCATAGATTTACCCAATTATTAAACATTCTTAGTACCTACTACCTGTAGTGTAACATTTTAAACAAGAGCCTGGCCCAGGTTCTGGGGCCCACCTACTAGGTGGGTGTTGGGTTCGTGAGCCCCAGGGGTGGAGAACCCAGCGGGACTTGGGTCACCTGGCCTGGATCCTGGGACTCGCCTGCAAGAACATGTCCTACTAAATGAAAAAGGCAGAACAGTGGACACAGTCCTGTTGTAAAAGGAGAATATGGCAATTCATTTGACTCTATAGCAAAAAGGAGAACAGAACAAACTGGACAACTACCCCAAATGATGACAGCAAAAAACCTCGGTGAATGTAGCCAATGGATATTGGGAGGGTGAAATCATCCTTGGATCAGGAAAACAGCAGTATTTCATAACCATCCAAACCACTTGGACAGAACCCTCAGAATATGTACACATTGAGACTCTGGGTTGATATGAGGTGGCAGTTCCTTATCCCTGGGTACTGAGAGGTGTGGAAAGTTGTGAGTGGTTTCCCCCATTGTCTCTCCCCATCCCCCAGGAACAAGAATAAGAAATACCAAATTTGGAAGCAATGAGTTCACCCAATTTTCCCTAAACCTCAATCCTTCCCACCCTGATCAACCATGTATCATTATAAAAAATTTATTTTAAAAAGATTGTAACTACAATAAAATGTGTCTTAATTACATCTACATAAAACCTTAAAGCTTATAGTTATAATGAGGTTCTTAGCTATTTTTAAAGATTTATTTATTTATTTGAAAGGCAAAGTTAGAAAGACTTTCTATCCTCTATTTCACTCCCCAAATGACTGCATCAATTACATCTAGTCTAGGCTAAAATCAGAAACCTAGAATACCATCCAAGTCTCTCATAGAGCAGCAGGGCCATCTTCTGCTGATTTCCCAGGTACGTTAGCAGGGAGCGTGACTGGAAGTACAGCAGCTAATACTCAAATTGGGGCTCATATGCGATGCTAACATCACAGCCCACATAACCCATTGTTCCCCAATACTGGACCCTGTCTCTTCTCTTAGTTACTAACAATAAAAATCTGCCTTAGGAACAACATGCATGAGAACGTATAATTTAACTTTCCTGGTTCCTCAACCTATAAAACTGAGGTAAAACTAACACACAAATCTTTGCTAATTTACAATTTGAAAACTGCCCTGGGGCCAGTGACATGGCACAGTAGCCTAAGTCTCAACCTGAGGTTCTGACATTCCATATGGGTGCTGGTTCTCAAGCTGGCCTGTCCCACTTTCAACCCAGCTTCCTGCTTATGGCCTGGGAAAGCAGTGGAAGATGGCTCAAGTCCATAAGACCTCAAATTCACTGGGGACCTGGAAGATGCTCCAGGTTTCTGATCAGCTCAGCTCCAACCATAATAGCCATTTGAGGAGTAAACCAGCAGGTGGAAGGTTCTGCTCTGTTTCTTTGTAATTCTGCCTTCAAAATACATAAATAAATAACAAAAATAATAAGAACAAAAAATCTTTAATGGGAAAACCAAACTTAAACATAATCTTAAAAAAAAAACTGTCCGGGTAGGTCAATCAGTATATAAAATTAAGGGGGCTAGAAAATCTACCTTTTATTCCTTTATCATGTACAAGCAGTAGAGAAGGAATAACTGTTAGGCTCAGGCTATTCTTCACCCTATCAAATTTAGTTAAGTATAAACTAACATGACAAAAATTACGACCTAAAGTTTCACAACACAGCTCTATATGAATATATCCTCAATATAAAGCAATGAAAAATAGAAGATGCCTTTTATACAACTTCTAGGCAAACTAGTATTTAGATTCAATGCATAATAATATTTCATCTTTTTGAACAGTTAATATTCATTCATCTATTCATTTAATAAATATACAACAGTACCTATTTAATACCAGAAGAAGCCTACCGACAAAAGTAAATCATCCAAAAAAAGGGAGGTAAAGACCCCAGGAACACAAACACAAACTTGGGAGTTATTTCTATGAAGATAGTAATGAACAGTTTTATTAAATACATAAAATCACTGTGTCAGTATTTATGAGCTTGTTTATGTAGCTTAACTCTGACAGAATATGCACAAAAACTATCACAGAGAAAACCTATTTTTAAATCTTTTCCTAGAATGCTTGCCTACAAGCTTTTAAAATGTATTTCTTCTCCTGTCCCGCACACATGTTTAAAAAGAACTTGATTATTTATGCTGTTGGAATAATATATTAGATGACAATAGAAGAAAATGGTATTGAATACTAAAGTAAATTACTTTGAATCATTTCTTTTAATAAGAATAGTAAATATTTTACCTTTGCTGTTCTGTACTCAGCAATTCTTTCAAGTTATCGACAGTGCTATTAAGTTCAGCAACCACAAATGAATGAGCAGTTTTAGTCTTATTAAAATCTTCCATTTGAGCTTCTTTTTCTCCAGTGAGTTGATGTATTGCTTTTGTTGCTATCTGTAAATCTTCCTCTAAAGCTTTCTGAGCACTCTAGATGAAGTATAAAACAAAAGCAATGAACCAAAGGCCTTAAAAAATAGTTGAACTCATCCACTTCTGTAAGTTTGCTGTCCCTCTTCCTTTACACACCTACCCATCATTGATTCTCCTCTCTCTGGAATGCCCACCCACCACTCATACTTTTACTCATTTTTTAAATACCGTCTACAGTTTCAATTTCTCCATAAAATCTTCATAGTTAAACATGCCAATCGTGTTCTTTCAATTCTTATAAACAAATGGCAATTCATTGCCTGCACCATTCTGTTGGTACCTAGACCTAAAATTTGCTAATATTTTAGTTATACTTTTCATGTTCTTACCAAATGTACCTAATTAAACTAAAAACACTGTTTATACAGTAAATATGCCTTCTCTTCTTGAATATCTGGGCTTTTATTTAATTTATAGAATTAGTATTCATTATATATTTGTTCACTGATAGTTAGACTTATTATACACAAATTAGGTTCAAAATCATACCAAACTTATTTGCAAAGACATTTTAATATCTTCTAGTTCTGATGTCAAATGATCCTGCTTCTCATTTGATTCTTTCAAGATTTCATCCTGTAACTCTGAAAAAAATAAGTTACACATAAGTAGTATTTACAAAAAAATAAGAAATCTAATTGTTATTTGTAATAACTATTTTATCCATTAAGTAACAGTTTAAAGTGAAGAATTATGCAAATATTGATATACTAACATTATTGATCATGACCTCAAAATTACTTTTAAGACTGCTACCTTCCAAGCCCTGCATGATAGCCTAGCTGCTAAAGTAGTTGCCTTGCATGTCTAGGATCCCATATGGGTGATGGTTCATGTCCTGGCTGTTCCACTTCCCATCCAGCTCACCACTTGTGGCCTGGAAGAGCAGTGGAGGATGGCCGAAAGCCTTGGAACCCTGTACCCAAGTGGGAGACCCGGAAGAAGCTCCTGGCTCCTGGTTCCAGATTTGCTCAGCTCTGGCCATTGCAGCCACTTGGAGATTGAACCAGAAGACAGATGAAAGACCTTTCTGTCTCTCCTTCTCTCTCTGTATGTCTACCTTTCCAATAAAAATAAATCTATTTTAAAAAAACACTGCTACCTCCCAAGAACTCAAAGATACATGTTTAAGAATTTTTAGTTCTACATCTTTTTTTAAAAGATTTATTTATTTTTATTACAAAGTCAGATATACAGAGAGGAGGAGAGACAGAGAGGAAGATCTTCCATCCAATGATTCACTCCCCAAGTGAGCTCAACGGCCGGTGCTGAGACGATCCGAAGCCGGGAACCAGGAACCTCTTCCAGGTCTCCCACGCGGGTGCAGGGTCCCAAAGCTTTGAGCCATCCTCGACTGCTCTCCCAGGCCACAAGCAGGGAGCTGGATGGGAAGTGGAGCTGCCGGGATTAGAACCGGTGCCCATATGGGATCCTGGCGTGTTCAAGGCGAGGACTTTAGCCGCTAGGCCACGCCACCAGGCCCAAGGAAAATTCTTTTAAAAAGTTCTGAAATGTTGTGGTGTGTATTTGCTGGTAAGGAGCACTAGCAATGTTCTGGCTATGCACTGTCAGATGGCACTAGACTGGCCTTTTAGTCTTGGTCTGTATGTATGTATCTACTGCATTAACACAATCTTATGCACATATATAATGTAATACCAAGAGCAACTATTAAAAACTCTATACACAGAAACTCACAAAGACATACACAGTAAGTCAAAATGGGATAAAGCTTCAAGTCACCAACAAGAAAGCAGAAAAACAAAACAGAGGGGGAAATAAAGCAGACTAAATTCTTAAATATCAATAATTTCATTCAATGTAGATAGCCTAAATACAGCAACTAAAATAAAAACACTAGCACGTAAATAAAGATGGCAAATTCTATGTTATGTGTGTTTCTTTTTTACCACAGTTTTAAAAGATAGGTGACTGGCACTGTGGCACAGTGAGTTAAACCACCATATCTTCAATGCCATTATCCCACATGGGCACCAGCACAAGTTCCAGCTTCTCCACTAATGCACCTAAGAAAGAAAGCAGAAAATGGCCCAAATACTTGGGACCCTGTCTCCCAAGTGGAACATTCCAAGGGAGTTCCAAGTTCCTGGCTTCAGGCTGGCCCAGTCCCACTATTATGGAATGATGATAATGAAGGGATTGAATTAGCAGACAGAAGCTTTCTCACACGCATTCTATTTTTCTCTCTCTCTGTAACCCTGAATTTCAAATTAAAAAAGAAACTAATGAAGCACTAATAGATAAAATATGTACAGAAATAAAAAGAGAGAAAGTACAATCTATCAATGACTAATATATTCAAAATAGATTCAAAATATGATTTTTTTAAAATAAGAGAATTTGGAATGGGCATTTGGCCTGGTGGTTAAGATATTAGTTCCTGCCTCCCACATAGGGTATGTGGGTTTGATTCGAATTTGGTGACTCTATTTTCCTGCTGATGTGAACCTTGGAAGGCAGCATTGATGGGCTCAAGTAATAGGTTCTTAATCACCCACCTAGGAGAGTTCAGTTGAGTTTCTGGCTTCCCCAGTCACTGAAGGGATTTGGAGAGTGAACCAACAAATGGGGCATATGCATGCTAATTTTCTCTTTCTCACTTCCTACTCCTTGCTTCTTCAATGAATTTTTAAAATTTACATTAAAAGGATATCAAATCTATTTCATTAATACATAAATAAATAAAACAAGTTAATTAGGTATTGGAATATTTTTAAAATTATTCAAATGGAAATTTTAGAAGGGAAAATACATGATTAACCTAAAATTAAGAATTCAGTAGATGAATTTAAAGCAAAATAGACATAGTTGAGAAAGGACTAGGATACAGTCAATAAAAAAATATCCAAACTAAAATAAAGAAAAACAAATGGAAGGTATATAGTATGGGAAACAATGAAAAGTAATTCAAATGAGAACATTTCAAGTGGTTATGACCCACAAAATCACAAAGAATTATAATCATTTACAACCAATATATTATTTCCAGTTTACAACTTATGATATATATCCATTTTCCAAATGCCTCCTATTATGTGCAAAGCAATATGCTGGGCCACTAATATTACAAAATACTTAACAAGGCATCACCTCTCACCTCAACATTCACAATCATAAGCGACAGACAAGTAATGCCTAAACCATTAATAAGAACTGAGAAAGAGTTCACTAAAATTCAGCCATAAGATTTGGAGTTGAGGCTTAAGATTTCTTTTAGATAAACACAGTCAAAAGCATGGGGTAAGAACATAAAAGGAAAGAAGTAATTTCAATATATTTAAGTACAGCATATGGTAATGACAATAAGGTAAAATTAGTAAACAGAAGTTAGCAAGTAACAGATAACTATTTATAATTTGAAGAAGAGAAAATGCTTTGAAGAACAGAAAAACAAATACCACAACATCCCTATGATGTTATGGAAAAGGCATGGTATTTCAAAGTCTACTCTATACCTTCCAGTATCCTACAAAATAACAGTTTAGTCTAACCATGACATGACCCCTAAGGTCCTCCATAAACAAATCTAAACACTCTACAGCCTCATCCGCCTGAGTTATCAAAACTACACTGTCAGTTTACCATATCTTTTCACATTTTCCATGACTTGTACAACCACTTCTGCCCATACTGTGTCAAAGTAGTGTCCAGTAAACTTATGTTTATTAAATATTTATTAGAAAAGCATCTTCTGCTGCTTTCCCAGGTGCATTGGCAGACAGCTCAGACGGAAGTGAAACAGCAAGGATTTGAACCAATGTATTGCAGGTGGCAGCTTAAGTCACGACATCACATCATCAACCCCTATCTAGGGAACTTTTAACCAGCAAAGGTAGTTTTTCCTAAATGTTTTGCTCCAAGAAAAATAAGTTAACTCCTTCATTATCGCTCCCACAGGATTCCTTCATTTACAGAATACTAAGTGTTCATATGTACAAAACACTGTTTCAGCCTCTTGGAATACTTCAGGCAACATTAAAAAAAAACTTAAAAACCTGTATTTACAGAGTGTGAAGTTCAAATTTTAAAAAAGGAGGAATAATAATATATAGAAAATGAGAAAAAGGAGTTACAAGTTCTTTGAAAATGTTCCTTGTATGATTCTATTTTGCTCTCCTCAACTGACCCAATTCAAGTTGAAAATCACAGCATTAGGAAGTATTATAATACACCTGAAATGAAAACTACAATTTGGGGCACAACAAAAGGAATACATAAGATAAATGGTTATATTTTCTCATAGAGATTCTTACCTATCTTTTTCATCAATTGACTAATTTTATCTTTAGATTCCTCTAGCAGAACTGTTAAATCTTTTATTTTATTTTCTTTTTCGGTGATCTGAATCAAAAATAGTGACCCCTAAAATGAAATATTTAAACAAAGCATACAGATTAAAAAATTAAATGTTGTACTTTAGCATTTATCACTACCTACAATTATTATTTTTATACTCATCTACATGCTTTTCTCTAGGCTGTGTTTGGCATTCAATATATGCTTGTATAATAAGATTTGTAGAATGAATGAATAATCTACTATGCTACAGCCAATACCAATATTGAGACTACATAATGTAGTATACTGATTCATTCAACAAACATTCCGCACTAGAAACCATTGTAAAACACTGAATACAGAGAGAGATGAGGAACTCATCTTCAAGACATTCACGCATCAGGAGAAAATAACTACACCAAAATATTATTAATAATAAGATAAAAATGTTATGTGAATTAGAAAAAGACCATCTAAAGCTGTCTTGGGGGAAGTAATAAAAAATTTCCACTTGGGACCTGGTGTAATAGCCTAGCAGCTAAAGTCCTTGCATTGAATGTGCCGGGATCCCATATGGGCACCAGTTCTAATCCTGGTAGCCCTGCTTCCCATCCAGCTCCCTGCTTGTGGCCTGGGAAAGCAGTCGAGGACAGCGCAAAGCCATGTGGGAGACTCAGAAGAGGCTGTAGGCTCCTGGCTTTGGATTGGCTCAGCTCCAACTGTTGCAGCCACTTGGGGAGTGAATTAGCAGACAGAAGATCTTCCTTCCTTTCTATCTCTCCTCCTCTCTGTATATCTGACTTTGTAATAAAAATAAATAAATCTTAAAAAAAAAATTTCCACTAGGCTGAATTGAATTTTGATAGATAACCATGTTTAATTAATTTGTGCTTATCTATCAAGATTCAATTCAGCCTGGTGGGAATTATTTTCTAAGATAGTAAGACCACAAAGTATCTAAAGAAAATGCTTCATTCAGAAAACTGGAAAGATTCAGACAGATACAGATAAAAAGGTGAAAGTGAAACTTTATAAAGCTGAAGATTTCCAGTTTCGAGATATTGAAAAGACCTCTTCAATTTATTTTCAAATCACCCCCTCTCCAAAATCAAGGATATATTTTAATTTTCCATAAAACCACAAGACTCCATTACTATAAACTATTGTATTCTTTTTTTAAAAAAAGCAGTTAAGGAATGGAAAAATATGGAAATTGACTTAGCTTTGAAAAGCTAAGTCAAGGCCAGGCATTTGACACAGTGATTAAGACACCACATAGGACTCCCCAAACTCCAAAAGGAGAATCTGGGTTCAAGTTTCTAACTGCACTGTCATTGCCAACTTCCTGCTTATTTAGACTGGGAGGCAGCACATGATGGCTCAGGTACTTGGGTCCTTCCCAATAATGTGGAAAATTCAATTTGCGTTCTGGGGTCCTGGATGCAAACTAGTCCATTTCTGGCTATGTGGACATTTGGGGAGTAAAACAGCAGGTGAAGATCTCCATTTGACTGATTGACTCTCTCTCCTGCTTCCTGTCTGTCACTTTCAAGAAAATAAATACATCCTTTTTAAAAATCATCCCTAAACGGGCCCGGTGGTGTGGCCTAGTGGCTAAGGTCCTCGCCTGGATCCCATATGGTCGCTGGTTCTGGTCCCGGCAGCTCTACTTCCTCTCTATCTCTCCTCCTCTCTGTATATCTGACTTTGTAATAAAAATAAACCTTTAAAAAAAAATCATCCCTAAGCAAGAGTATTCCAAATATAGAGAGGGGTGGAGAAAAAGGATGTAATGGAAGAATTAGCATATAAAATAATGACACTTTGCCTGTTCTTACTCTCCTACCCAACCCCAACTCCAAAATTCCATTAGCCAAGGATTTGGAGAGCCATAGGGCAGAAAAAAAAGCCTAACAAATAATGACACTTAAAAGTCTCAGCAAAAACTGAGCACCAGCTGGCCAGGTCATCATTTTAAGAGGAATCTAAAATCTTGACCCATGTACCCAAAGTTCCAACAAGTGTTTTTAAAACTTCAATTTTTGTGTTCTTAATGATAAGCACAATTTTAACTTTCAAAAACATTTTATTCAGAATTACAATTTAACAACAAATTTAAAAGTTTAAAAATGTTAACTCTTTCAAAAGGTTTAAGCGTAACGCTTAAGCTAAAGTCCCATCAGTTAACCACAAATTCTAACAATCTTCTATATACTTTGTTAACTTTTTGGATTGCTCTTTAAAATAGATACCTTTGCTATCTGTGTTTTTAAGGTATCTTGTGGCAACTCAGAGGAGAAAAATTGCATGAATAATGGGAAATAGAACTCCTTTCTACATATCATTTTCATTTGGAAAGCAGGAGGTTTGAAATTGACAGAGTTAGAAGAATAATCTGAAATCAACATTCTTGAAAAGTCAAGCGATACAGACTTGCCATTTTCCAGTCTTCCACTTTATGACATTAATAGAAGCAAATGGAAGCTTTCATTTTCATTCACTGGTATTATGGATAATATATGTCAAAATTGCAAAATACGAGCTGAGTGCTCAGCAATCATCTCTATATTTTTTGAGATTTTTGTCTAAAAAAAATCCACAAAATATTTTCTCATACTGAGGTATTATAGATAATTCACTGATTAATAAAACAAAAATGCTAATATTAAGTGCATATTTGAGTCAATAAAATTAACTTGGCCAAGCAAAAGGAATATATTTGAAAATATATAATATTAAAGTTCACTCATAGAAGTTTATCACAGCCAGAAAACATAAATTTCTTTCAAAATTTTAAGCAAATACAAATACAACAGAGTTTATTTAAAAAAAAAAACAACCTGCTTTTCCTTGTCATTTACTTCCTTCTTATATTCTTCTTCAAGGCACTGGATTTTTTCATAATCTTCCTTTACTTTGAAAATAAAATAAATACACCATAATTTCTTAACATAATTCACTTTTCTACTAAATATGAAATTTAAAAGTTTGCTTTTCTTCCTTATCTAGCTCAAAATTATATTAAACCTCAAAATTTTCTCATGAGCTAACACTATTTTATTGCTGCCAACATTCCCTTTAGTAAAATAGTAAATTTACATAATGTCAGGGATATAATAACTTAAAATTCTAGTCTTAAATAGTATATATGTAAAAGTTTGCTCCCTAGAATACGCAAATTTGAAATAACATTTTATATAATTATCTCAACATGCAGATTTTTACCAATAAATATAACCCCCTCCACTTCTAGTTAATATAAACTGGAATGATTATATGCAAAATAATTCTGAAGTTTAAAAGTAATTTTAACTTGTATCAACGCCTCACCACATCCCACAAGATTTTGAGAGACTTATAAAAACAAAAAAGGACAAAACACAAAACAGTTCAGAGTATCAAGCTAAATGGAAGATATTATTAATGTAATCTAGTAAAAAAAATAAATAAAAGAACAGTAAAATAAAATAGAATCCCTACATTTAAAATGCATTTCCAGTCTAGCATTCTCAGCTTGCACACGAAGTTCCTCAAAAGCTACTATCAATTTCTGAAATAAAAAGATTTTAAACAACTTTATTCAAACTATGAAAACACTAACAAATATCTCACAAAACATACAGGAAACACATACTTTAAATAATCAAAATCCTAGTGCTTGAAATAATTAAATAATTTCAAATGTACTGAGTATCTATTACGTTAATTTTCCAGATGCTTGGAGTGACTACAGTTATCACATATAATATAGAACAGCAGCAAATGATTGTGCATACTCTAGTCATTTACTTAACTGCACATGTGAGATTCTAATTTTGTGTTTATTTGTATTTACTTATTTTACTTTTGTCTTCCTCCATACAAATGAAGACCTCTCCCCTATACCAGACCAAATTACACACCCATCTGGAAGCATATATTCATCCAATACTCAACAAATTTAGCTTTGCAAACGCAGATGAATATTCATTAAATATATACTAAGGGTCAACTATGTTATAGGGATTGTTTTAGACACTTGTAATATGAAACCAATTCTCTACCGGAACTTATTTTAGAGTACATGAAGCACATATGTTATTACACATACACACACATTCAGATGTGTGTATGCCAAATAAATGCCACACAGGATGGTTTTTGTCTGGCTTTACTTTAAAGGCACAGAGAAGGAGAGCGATATCTTGAATCTGCAGGTTCATTTCCCAAACGCCCACAACAGTCTGTCTGGACCAAACTGAAGCTGGGAACCAAGAAGTCCATATGGGTGACACATATGGGTGGCAAGGTCTCAACCACTGGAGCCACCACCTGCTACCCTGGATGTACAATAGCAAAAGCTTGCTTAGAAACAGAGACAGGACTCAATCCAAGGCACTTCCATATGGGAGGCAAGCACCCAGGTATTGACCTAACCCATTGTATCACAATGCCCAACTGTCATGTGCTCCTATAAAGATAAAGAATATTTCATATATAGTAGTAAGGAAAATGACAGAAAGCACAATGAAGTTTCTAACTGCCTAAGATTTTTTTATTTTACCAACAGATTTTAATGCAAAAGTTTTAAAATTCATAGCCTGATACACTTGTTGTAACAATCAAATACTAAAATATCTGAAATATAAGCTGGTAAAATTTACAATATATTTCATAAATTACTTATCTATCAATAGCAGAATTGATAACAATATTAAAATTCAGGAAACTATAATTTAAAAGCTTTATTATGCAACTAGGCTATTTTCCTTTTTAAAGACTAGATGGTAGTTTGAAAAGAAATAGTTCATAGGTAACAAAATCATCACTTTACAATGGTATTAATCTCATTAGCCAGTAGTACCTCTTTAATTTTTTTTTTTTTACTATTTTTAATGTTGTTTACATAGTAGAGAGGGAAGAATGCCTATGCAGACCTCAGATTAAGGTGGAGAGGACCAAGGTATAAAACAATGTTGGTGGAATAAATACTTCCATTTTTTTTTCTTTATCTCCTGTATCTGCAGGAGTGAGGGGTATAGAGAGGGTCACTACTTGCTGTAAAACTACATCAGCACTTGGGGATTGAGGACAGTCCTTTGATGATGCCTTAAAGACACTAATGTAGGGTCCAGCATAATGGCTCAGTTGGCTAAACCATCCCCCCCTTGCAAAGCACCAGCATCCCATATGGGAACCAGTTCATGTCCTGGCAGCTCTATTTCACATCTAGCTCTCTGCTTATGGCCTGGGAAAGCAGTGGAGGATGACCTAAAGCCTTGGAACCCTGCACCCATGTGGGAGACCCGAAAGAAGTTCCTGGTTCCTGGCTTTGGATCTGCTCATCTCCAGCTTTTGCAGTTATTTCGGGAGTGAGCCAGCAGATGAAGATCTTTCTTTGTGTCTCTGCTCTCTGTAAATCTGTCTTTCTAATAAAAACAAATATTTTTTTTAAA
Organism: Ochotona princeps; assembly: GCF_030435755.1. Classification (NCBI taxonomy): domain Eukaryota; kingdom Metazoa; phylum Chordata; class Mammalia; order Lagomorpha; family Ochotonidae; genus Ochotona; species Ochotona princeps. The sequence goes on along the minus strand of NC_080833.1, from coordinate 97,811,755 downwards.
GTGGGGGGGTGGCCCCAGCATGGTAGCCTAGTGGCTAAGATCCTCATCTTACACATGCTAGGATCCTGTATGGGTGACCGTTCTAATCCTGGCAGCCCCGCTTCCCTTCCAGCTCCCTGCTTGTGGCCTGGGAAAGCAGTCGAGGACATGGCTGCCATGTCCTTTGTCTGCACCGTGCATGCTTTTCCACTGCATGGGCAAAAAGAACTGAGGAGGCCCAGACCTGACATGTGCACTCCAAGGTCGAATTACATATCTTGTGAATTTCCGTGTGGCCAGGGTTTGAGTCCAATGGTCTAGTTGAAGAGTTTTCTGTGAAATCTCACATGGGATGACCTCCGACTTGACTCATGTGCACCACTCAGTACAGGGTCAGGTTAGGTCCATAACCTGCACCAAAGCATTACCAGTGAATGCAGCTGCTAGCCAGTTCTACCCCCAGTCCTACTCTCACACAAACTGACAGGTACTGCAGCATAGTCCAGCCCAGCCTGCCACAGGTCTGCTCTTCATGCACACCAGCAGGTGCTGTAGCCTAGTCAGCGCAATCACCAATCATTTACCAGCCTGTCCCAGTCCCCATTTTTGCAGTTGCTGACATGTGCTGTGGTTTAGTCTGGTCCATCCCACATGCCACCCAACTTTCACACACACCTGGGTGTTGTGGCTTAGCTTAGTCTGCCCAGCCTCTAGACCTGGCCCACATGTATGCGAACAGGTACTGCTGTTTTGTCCAACCTGGTCTGCCCCTAATGGGCACTCATGCTCACTAGTGGTAGTTGAAGCCTAGTAGGGAAGTGCTCACAGTTCCCCTACCACGGACCAATCCCAGCCCTGGATCGTGCGTCTGCCAGGGGGTACTGCAGTCCAGCATGACATGACTTTCACCCAGCACCTGCCAGTGAATGCTGTGGTAAAGCCCAGCTAACCTGCACCTACCTACTCTTTTATATGCACCAGCCCAGTCCTTCCACAGGTCTAGCCCATATGCCGGCCTACAGGTGCTGCAGCCCTGCCCGGCTGGGGTCGCCCCCACTCCAAGCTCTTACACTTACCAATGGAAGTAGCAGCTAGCAGGCAAGTCCCTGAAGTTCCTCCACCAGGCCCACTCCCTGCCCTGGGTCTTGTGCATGCTGGTGGGTGCTACAGCCTAGGTCTGATTTGCCTGCCCCCTGTCCTACCTCATAATAGCAGGTGCAGTAGCCTAGCCCAGCCTGGCCAGCCTCCAGTCCCAGCCCTCATGTGAACCTGCAGGCATTGTGGTCCAGCCTGACCTGGCCTGGCCTGGTCTGGCCTGGCCTACATCTCTTATGGCTCTCACTCATGTCAGTGGGTTCTGCAGACTGGCCCAGCTTGATCTACCCCCAAAGCCAGCTTACTCATATGCTGATAGGTACTGTAGTCCAGATCAATCTAAGCTGCCCACAACCCTGACTCTTGCGCTCACCAGCAGGAACTATGGCCTAGCACAAGAGTTCCCCTGTTGGGCCCACTCCTAGCCAAGGATCTTAAACATATGTGATGGTGAATTCACGGCCCAGCCTGGCATGGTCTACCTCAGTCTCATCACTCACTGGCAGGTACCATGGCCCTGTCTAATCAGCCTGTACCCACTGCAGTTCTTGCTGGTGGGTGCAATAGCCCAGCCCTGCCTGGCCAATACCAAGACCTAGCTCTCTTTCAGACCGGTGGGAGCTGCAGCCTAACCTAGACCAGCCTGTACCCACTGTGGCTCTCGTGAGCAATAGTGGGTGCTGGGGCCTAGCCCAGTCTGGTCCATTCCTGGACCCAGCCCACATGAATGCCAAGGGGTTCTGAAACCATGTTCAGTCCAGTTCCACCTCCTACTCCAGTTCTGACACTCACCAGTCAGAGCTGCAGCCTAGTAGACAAGTCCCCAAAGTTCCCCCTCCAAGACCCATATTACATATGGGAGCACCTGGTTCAAGTCCTGTCTTCTCTGCTTTTGATCCAGTTACCTGCAGATGTACACACTGGAATGCAGATGATATATCAACTACTTGGAAACATAATAAGGAACTCAATCGAAACCCAAATTGAGCTCCAGGCTCCTGGCTTCAGCCTGACCCAGCCCCTACTGTTGCAGGCACTTGAGGAGTGAACTAGCAGATGGGAGATCAATTTCTCTCTCTTGCCACCACCACCAATTCCCTCTCCATTTTTTAATAAAATGAAAGGTTTTATTTAAAAAAAAAAATACTACTACATTTTAAAAATCACCAACAGGAGGCAGGCTGTTAGGATGTCAGTTTGAATACCTGCATCCCATGTCAATGTGCCTGGATTCAAATGTCAGTTCTGTCCTGATTCCAGATTCCTGCTAATACAAACCATGAAAGGCAACAAAGTGATGGTTCAAATAGTTGCCTTCCTGTCACTCATATAGGAAAGCTGAATTGAGTTCCCACTATAGCCTGGCAACTACTAAAAGCATTTAGAGGGTGAAATTACCAGTGGGAGATCTTAATCTCTCTTTCTTTTCAAATAGGTAAGAAACAATAATATTCATATTACAGGACTTTGTTGGTTCAAACAAACATAACAAATGATGAATACCCATTTCAGAAACAACAGCTGGGGACATCTTTGTATCAATCATTGCACTCACCTTAGAAATTCTTTAACATACTCAAATTTTCTTTTAACTCTTACCTCAATATTATTATTTAGATCCATATAAGCTTGTCTTGTTTCTTCCCGCTCATATTCATCTATAATTTAAAATTTCAAAATTAAATAACAACAAACTTAAACAAAATTAAATTTTAAAACAACAAACGCCAACTACATAACTCTAAAAATGCCTCAGGAAGACATTAAAATATTTCAAATTCTGTATTAACCAGGATATTGAAATATCTAATTGAGTACTGAGTTTCAAAACAGTGGGCTAGTGATATGGCTAAGTGATTTAATCAGCACCTGCAGTGCTAGCATCCCATATAGGCACTGGCTCAAGCCACAGCTGTTTCACTTCTGATCCAGTTCCCTGCCAGTATGCCTAGGAAAGTAGCAGAAGATTGCCCAAGTGCTTGGGCCTCCTGCCACCCACATAGGAGACATAAATAAAGCTCTGTACTCCTGGCCATTTTGGAGAATAAACCAGCAGATGCAAGATGTCTGTCTCTTCCTCTCCTACACTCTTCTTTGTGTAACTCTACCTTTCAAATAAACAAATTAATCCGTTAACTTTTATTTATTTTTCATTTGAAAGGCAGATTTTACAGAGAGAGAAGGAGAGACAGAAAGAGAAAGACATATTTCATCTACTGGGTCACTCCCTAAATGGCTACAACAGCTGGAACCAAGTGGATCCAAACCCAGGAGCCAAGAGATTCCTCCAGGTCTCCCACATGGCAGATGGGCCCAAGGCCTTGACCCTTTCTCTGCCACTTCCCCAAGTCACAAACAGGAAGCTGGATTGGAAGTGAAGCAGCCAGAATACAAGCTGGCATCCATAGGCATACCAGCAACATACGCAGAGGATTAGCCTGATAAACCATTATGCCAGCTCCCAACAAATATATCATTTTTAAAAAACAGTACCAAAATAGGTTTGGGTTCTGTATGGTGTGAAATAAACTTGTAAGTCACTACTGCATCCTACCAACATACTGAACAAAATCAAAAACATGTAACTATTCTTATATTAATAAAAGAAATGAGTTAAGAATAACTGCTACCTAAAACTGAAGAGACAGGTAAATACAAAGAGAATCACAATCTACTAGTACAAAAACATGTAACAGAAAATTTTGTGGAAATCAGAGCCAAGGTAAGAAAACTTTAACAATAATTGACAGACTGCTGTAAACTCAGTATGAAAAAAACTGAGAGATTAAAAACTTCAAGGGGATGCCTTGCTATCTGACACCCTCTACCAACATGCACCTACAAATCCCTCAGCAGTAACTGAACAGACACTGGCACCTTGCTCTAGAATTCTAGAACTGCAGCTGCTGAAACTTTCTAGAGTCGGGACTATGGAAGGCAGAGGGAGAAATAGAAAACTTACCCATTTATATCTCACTAAGAAAGACATATGGTCACCCTTGGTAGTAACTGCCATGAAAAGGTTACTGTCCTCAATAAAATCTGAGTTATATGCTGTCATGCTACTATTAACATACCATACAAAGAAACTATAACAATTTCAATTCCAACTTAAAAGAATTATCAATACATAGAAAAGACTCTTGCTTCTAAGTTAATAAATGAGATGACCAGGACTTTAATTACAGTTTATAAAAAAAAACAAACAAACAAACAAAAAAAAACCTCTTGGGCCTGGCATGGTACCCCAGTGGCTAAAGTCCTTGCCTTGCATGTATCAGGATCCCATGTGGGCGCTGGTTTGTGTCCCAGCGGCTCCACTTCCCATTCAGCTTGCTGCCTGTGGCCTGGGAAAGCAGCAGAGAGTAGCCCAAAGCTCCTCACATGGGAGGCCTGGAGCAAGCTCCTGGCTCCTAGCATTGGCTTGGCTCAGCTCCAGCCGTTCCAGCCACTTGGGAAGTGAATCAGTGGATGGAAGATCTTTCCATCTCTCCTGCTCTCTGTGAATTTATTCAAAAAAAAAAATAAATCTCTAAAAGACTCCTACATATTTTACTAGCTCTGGCACGAATCCACATAACTTCTAGATTTTCAATGATACCAAGGTCTAATATCAGTTTTTTTAAAATGAATTTGGGGGCTGCAGGAGGGAGCATCTTGCTCGGATCCTGATCCCAGCCACCATGTGCTCATGATGAGCTGGGCCCGGGCCTACCTGGATTCGGGGGCTGCTTCCTTTCAAGGTGAGTACACCGAGGGGGGGTTTTCCAGGACTGGGTGAGTCCGGGGGCCACCCACCGCCCTCATTGGGCGGTGGACGGGATTGGAGTGGGGCACGACCTTGGGCCCGGGAGGCTGCTGGTGCCTGATCTCAGCCACCATGTGCTCATGATGAGCTGGGCCCGGGCAGCCAGTGCCCCATTTGGCGCCAGGCTGTGCCTGCTGGCCGTCAAGCCGGGGAGCTCTGGGGTATTGGTTGTCCAAATCACTGCTTAGGTAGCTCCAGGCTGATCCCACTGTTTCCGGGATCTGGGTCAATCCTAGAGATTCCCAATGCCAGTAACTCTTCCTTTGAAGAACTTCTAATCACTTAACAATGCTGGGGTATGAACACCTATCATGCAAAAGATAAGGCTCAGGGCTTGTCTAGCAGGATATTGTTTTGCCTGACATGATGATGGTTCAGGAGACTGGTCACATTAGGCAGGGCCATAATATTAACTAGCACTCTAGAATCTATCCTGGGGTAGATTCTGTGCAGGATGTGTGGACCACACCCTGTAGAAAGTTTAGCCCCACTGGTAAACCTAAAAGTTTGGGTGGTTATGGACTAAGCTAGGTGTGACCAAGGAGCCTGCCATCAATCACAGGTAAAGGGACCCGCAACAGTCTGGACTGGGCAAGGCAGCAGCACCCCAATGTGCATCCTGAATAGGGTGTGGGGTGGGCCGGGCTGCAACATTCACCAGCTCATACAAGGCCAAATGGAAGGCCAGAGTATGCCGGGCACTGGCCTAAAACCCAATGGCATGTATGTGAACTGGGTCTAGGAGTGGATCAAGTGGAGGAACTTGGGAAACTGCTTTGGCAAGTCATAGCTCTCGCTGGTGAACACGTCGTCCAGATCTGGGGGTCGGACAAGCAGGGCATAGTAGCTCCAAAATGTGTAAATTGGTCATGGAAAGGAATGTACTGGGCAGGACTGAGCAAACCTTAGCCTACAAGCAAAACTAGAAACCAGCATGGAGCACAGGTCATACCGAGCTAGGCTCTTGTACCCACTGGTCCTCAGAGCAACCACAGGCAGGTGCGTGATTTACGGCTACAAACAGGCCCAATTGGGGAGGTAAAAGGACACCCTAACTGGGTTGAGGTTCCCACCAAGGGGCGCGTGGGCTGGAATGGGGGCTGCATTCTATCTAGGAAACAGCTGTAGTCACCCGAGGCACTAGTGTGGGCTGGGATTGGATGCACCAGGCCAGTTCAGACCCCAACACCATCTGATGTCATGGAGAACCAGGGTAGATGTGGGATGGACTAGGCTGGGTCTCAATCCCCTACTGAGCCATGTGTGAGCTGTATGTGGGTATGGACGAGCCATGGCTGGGCTGAAACATCCAACAACAAGAACCAGAATGGGGTGAAAGCCAGCCAGGAAAAGCCACTGTTCCTGCTAGGACAGGAGGTGAACTGAGTAGGGTTGGCTCAAGGACCCCCTGGTATGCGCAAAATCTGGCATTGGGAGGGGTTCTGATGGAGGAGCCTGGGCAACTCCTCTGGCAGGACACAGTCCCTGCAGGTAAGCGCAAGAAGCATGATAGGAAACAGCCCAGAATAGGCCATGGAAAGTTTCCCACTGGCACACATTCAGCATGGGTCAGGGGCAGACCAGGCTGAATCAGTTCATGTCATCCACTGGCAAATCCGAACACCAGAACAGAGTGTGGGTTGAGCCGGGTTTGGTCGCGACAAAACCAGCACACATTATGGAATGCCAGGGTGAGGTTGCCTGTACTGGATTTGACTGCAGCACCCAACCAGCACACGTGAGATCCAGGAAGGGAGGGGCAGAACCGGCAGGGGAATTAAGGGGCTGGTCCCCTCGCCGGACAGCTACTCCCACTGGAAAGCGTGGGCTGGGATGGGGACAGACCAGACTAAGCAAGGCTGCAACAGCTGTGCGCTGCATGTGGACTAGATCAGGGAAAAGCCAGGCTGGGCTGATTATTCCTGTGGGTGCAAGCATAAATTAGAGTGGGTGAGGGATGTTTGGGCTTAGCCGCAGCATCAGCTGGCAGAAGCTGGCACTGGGGACTAATTCTGTCAAGTCAAATCACAGAACCACCTAAAGAGTGCATAAACTGGGACTGAGAGAGACCTGGGAGGGAAAAAGTGAGTTCCCCCTTCTTGGGTCACTAGTCCCGTGCGAGGGCATGAAAATTAGGATGGGGGCTGAGGTGGCTAGACAGAGAGGCACTCAACAACATCCGGGAGGGCTGGATGGTTGAGTTAGTTAGATGGAACTAAGCTTTAATACCCATTGACAAGTACAAGAGCCAAATGGGATGGGGACAGAATGGTCTACTGCTACACATACTGGCAAATCAGGGTAGGGGTCGAGCCTGGTGGGGGTTATTGTGGGTTGCCCCTACTAGGCTGTAGCTCCCACTGGTTGATGTAAGGGCCGAGTATGTGCTGGGCAGAACCAGACTGGACTGCGACACCCATTGGTTCCAGTGCAACTCGGGACTGAAAACAGAACCAACCCAGCAATTGCAACCACCAGCTGATCGGGGTGATGGACTGTGCCGGGCCCTGTGCTTGCTAGAACATACAAGAATCTAGTCTGGGAATACCTCAAAGTTTCTTTGGAGATCTCCCCAATCGAACTGCTGGACTCAAAACTCTAACCAAGAAAAGACAGAAGATAGAACAGGTCAATCATTCATCTCAGCTATATGTTGGCAGTGAAATATGGGCAAACAGAGACTTTATGATGGACTGTGTCAATCAGTGGACGACCTCATCGAGCGAAACTGGCAGTGATTCATAACTGGAGAACTATTAAAACCACTTGAGCAAATATCTCAGAGCATGCCCCACATCCGGGACTTGGGGTGGGCGGGAAACCGGGTGGGGCTTCTTTCTCAATATCCTCGTTTACCTCAGATACATAATGGAAACAATATGGACATAATAGTATTACCCACTTCCCTATACCCCCTCCACCTTTTTTTATTAACCGTAATTAACTATGTAAAGATTGTCAACAACAATACAATAAAATAAATTAAAAAAATAAAATAAATTGAATTGAATGAACAACATATAATCCCACATCACAATGCACAGGAAGCTCACAAAAAGATAAACTGCCTCTTCCCTAACTGATTTGCTGATTAGATCACTAGCATAACTACAGAGAAGCTCATCATCAGTAATTATGATATGGACACAGTTTGTTTGGGTGCCATACTTTCTCAGATTAAAGATATTACACTGCCCGGCGATGTGGCCTTGCAGCTAAAGTCCTCGCCTTGTACGCACCGGGATCCCATATGGGTGCTGGTTCTAATCCCGGCAGCTCCACTTCCCATCCAGTTCCCTGCTTGTGGCCTGGGAGAGCAGTTGAGGACGGCCGAAAGCTTTGAGACCCTGCACCCACGTGGGAGACCTGGAAGAGGTTCCTGGTTCCTGGGTTCGGATCGGTGCGCACCTGCCCATTGCAGCTCACTTGGGTAGTGAATCATCGGACGGAAGATCTTCCTCTCTGTCTCTCCTCCTCTCTGTATATCTGACTTTGTAATGAAAATAAATAAATCTTAAAAAAAAGATATTACTGAAATTATAAGTCAGACCTTTTGGAAGGCATAAGATTGTATCGAATCACACAGCTCTAGCCATTGCATCCATTTGAGAATTGAACCAGCAGATGAAAGATATTTCCTTCTGTCTCTTTCCCTCTGTGTCTGTTACCTTCTCTTTCCCTCATTGACTCTCCATTTCCCCCTTTGCAAACCTTTCATATAAAAAACATTTTAACTATCACTAATCATGCCTTAATTTTAACAATGACAAAACAATTTAGTGATCTAAGTGCTTGTTACTGATATGAATTTTCTACATGAAATCAGTAAAAATGAGGCTCATTTTCTCATACAAAATAGGCAACTATATCTACTCTACTGTGTAATTTCATGTTAATCCTGATAGTTTACCAAATTCAAGAAAAATGAATGTTGTTGATTTAGTACACAATATAATATATAACATATTATATATTATTTTAGTTGCTTCTACTTGCCTGCTTAAAGACTTGGACACAATATTCACAATTTTTAAAGGTTTATTTATTTGTATTGGAAAGGCATATTTACAGAGAGGAGCCACAGAGAAAAAGATCTTCCTTCTGCTGGTTCCTCAAGTGGCCGCAATGGCCAGACCTGAGCCAAGCCAAAGCCAGAAGCCAGGAGCTTTTTCGGGTGTCCATGTGAGTGCAAGGTCCCGAGGTTTTGGGCCATCTTCTACGGCTTTCCCAGGCCACAATCAGGAAGCTAGATGGGAAGTGGAGCAGCTGGGATATGAACCAGTCTCCATATGGGATACTGGTCCATGGGTGAGGAGAACTTTAACCACTAGGCTACTGCGCCAAGCCCAATTGTTCACAATTTTAAAAGAGAGAGAGAGAAAAAAGATTGATCCAGGGAGACCCAATATTTGAAGGGCCAACACTCATGCAATTATTATCAGGTTCACAGAGTAAAGACTGGAATAATATTCCTTATATTTCTCACAGGGGATAAAGAAAGGAACCATCCTAAAATACACCAATGAATCCACTTCTTATTAAGGCTTGTTTTTTTTTTTAAGATTTGTTTTTATTGCAAAGTCAGATATACAGAGAGGAAGATCTTCTGTCCAATAATTTACTCCCCAAGTGGCTGCAACATCCAGAGCTGAGCCGATCCGAAGCAAGCAGCCAGGAGCTCTTCCAGGTCTCCTACACGGGTGCAGGGTCCCAAGGCAGGGAGCAGGATAGGAACAGGGCAGCCGGGTATAGAATTGGTGCCCATATGGGATCCAGGCACATTCAAGGTGAGGACTTCAGCGGCTAGGTCATCGCGCTGGGCCCAAAGCTTGTTATTTTAAGAACTTAAACCAAAGAGCAGTCAGCTAAGATTTTATCAGAGACTATCTGACCTGGGGGGAGGGAAATGATGCAACTCCAGCCTATCTCACTTGAGAGGTGAGAGGATGCTGAGAAGTAACTGTAAAGTCACAGTTAAGAGAAGAGACTGCCAAAATACTGAGATGTCTACAGAACATGACCTCTCACGATACCACAGCACTAATAAGAGCTTGTTTTCAGCAGTTCCTATCATGTCCAGCAATTTAAAAAAATATAATGCATACTAAAAAACTATACACACACAATTTAATAACATGGAGTAAGAATCAGAACTAGATTAAAATACAGCATTGATGTTGCACTGTACAAACATAAATTTGGGCCCGGGGCAATAGCCTAGCAGTTAAAATCCTCGCATTGAAAGTGAAGACTTTATGGGCACCCGTTCTAATCCCAGCAGCCCTGCTTCCCATCCAGCTCCCTGCTTGTGGCCTGGGAGAGCAGTCAATGATGGCCCAAAATCTTGGGACCCTATACCCATGTGGAAGATCTGGAAGAAGTTCCTGGCTCCTGGCTTCAGATCAGCGCAATTCCAGTTGTTGCGGCCACTTGGGGAGTGAATCAACGGATGGAAGATCTTCCTCCCTATCTCTCCTCCTCTCTGTATATCTGACTTTGCAATAAAAACAAATAAATCTTTAAAAAAACCATAAATTTAAAATTACTGTGAGGGTCACTATGTGATATGGTGGGTTAAAGTCACCAATTGCAATACCAGCATCCTATATGGGCAATGGTTTGTGTCCCAACTGCTCCACTTCCGATCCAACTCCTTCCTAATGGCCTAGGAAAAGCAATGGAAAGTGGCCAAAGTCCTTGGGTCCCTGCACTCATGTAGGTGACCCAGGCAAAGCTCCTGGCTTCTACCTGGCTCAGCCCTGGCTGCTGTAGCCATTCAATCAACCCAGGAATAGAGAATTTCTCCACTCTGCCTGTTTCTGTTTCTCTCCAACTGCCTTTCAAATAATAAATCTTTATATTTTTTTTACAAAAGAAGTAAAACAATTATGATGATTATGTTAATGTCCTTAACATAATCATCAACAGATGGGCAATGGAAGTAGAGAGATGAAAATTCTCTTTAAAATGTCACAAATAAAAACCTCTAGCAAGACTGAAGGACTAACTGGTAGAGTAGACATAGCCAAGGAAGAATTTTCTTGAGCTCTAGGACTCAATAGAAGCCTCCAGAATTGAAGGCTAGCTGATGCAAGATAGTTCTGTGGCTCACATGCTCTCTCCCTCCCTCTCTCTCCTCTCTCTTTTTCCATCTGTCTTTCAAATACATATTTAATACAAAGAATAAAAACCGAGGAAGAGGGAAAGAAGGAGGAGAACAGGAAGGAGTAGAGGGAAGAGGAAGAGGAGATAGAGAAGAAAGGAGTCACTGAAGTGACTCAGTTGGGTAAGTCTTCCACCTGTGGCACTGGCATCCCATAGGCGTGTCATTTCATGTCCCACTTCCCATCCAGCTCCCTCCTTATGGCATAGGAAAGCAGAATAGGATGACTCAAGGCCTTGGGAACTAGCACCTGTGTGGGATACCCACAAGAAGCTCCTGGTTCTGGATCTACTCAGCTCCAGCCGTTGTGGCAATCTGGAGTGTGAGCCTGTTTCTCCTCGTTTAACTTGGTTTTTCAAGTAAAAATTCAAAAACTATATATATATCAAAGAAGGAGAAAGACAGAAAGGAGGAGAAAGACAGCTAGAGGGAAAAGGGACAGTCAATGTAGGATAAGCCATTGTATGGGACCCTAGCATCTGGGAAGCAGCAGGTGAAGGCACAAGTATTTGGGTCCCTGTCTTCCATATGGGAGGCCTTGAGAGTTCCTGGTTCCTGACTTCAGCCCGAACCATCCATGGCTGTTGGAGGCATTTGGGAATATGGACATCCTTCCCTCTCTTCCTCCCTCCCTTGAATTCATTCATTCTCTTTTTTTCTCACTCTACCAAATAAATAAACCTTTAAAAGAATTATTGGAACTTTAAACATTTTATGTATTCACTCATTTAAAAGGCAAAGGAGACAGAAAGAGACAGACAGAATGAAAGAGAACCATCCACTGGTTCACTCCCCAAATGCCCATAAGCCAGTTAGGCAGGCTGAAGCCAGGGGCCTGGAATTCCATCTGCATCTCCCATGGGGTAACTGGACTCAAGTACTTACACCACCATCTGTCACCTTGTCAGGTGCATTCACAGGAAGCTGGGTCAGGAGTAGAGAAGCCATGACGGGAACTGGTATTCCAGTATAGGATGCCACTGCTATAAAAGCAGTTACTCACTGAACTACAAAGCCAATCCCTAAAAATACATTTTAAGAAAAGTAAATTGAGGGCCCAGCATGATGGCCTAGCAGCTAAAGTCCTCACCTTGAACATGCCAGAATTCTATATGGGCACCAATTATAATCCTGGCAGCCAAGCTTACCATCCAGCTCCTGCTTGTGGCCTGGGAAAGCAGTCGAGGACAGCCCAGGGCCTTGGGATCCCGCACCCACGTGGGAGACCTGCAGGAGGCTCCTGGCTTTGGATTGGCTCAGCTCTGGCCATTGTGGCTACGTGGGGAATGAACCATCAGATGGAAGATCTTTCTCTTTATCTCTCCTCCTCTCTGCAAATCAGACTTTCCAATGAAAACAAATAAATCTTTAAAATAAAAAAGTTGAAAAGGGGAAGACTCAAATCTTATTTATAGAGAAGCAAAAATTAGACTAACATCCTACTTCTCAATCCATGCAAGCAAGAAAATGGAATGAAATAGTTAACGGATTGAGACAAAAAGGAACAAACATAGATTTCTGTAATCTGTGAAACTGTTCATCAAAAATGAAACAGAGGGACCCGGTGCAATAGCATAATGAGCATAAATCCTCGTCTTGATTGCACCGGGATCCCATATGGGCACCAGGTTTTTTTTTTAAAGATTTATTTTTATTACAAAGTCAGATATACAGAGAGGAGGAGAGGCAGAGAGGAAGATCTTCCATCCGATGATTCACTCCCCAAGTGACCACAATGGCCGGTGCTGAGCCGATCCGAAGCCGGGAGCCAGGAATTTCTTCCAGGTCTCCCACACGGGTGCAGGGTCCCAAAGCTTCGGGCTGTCCTCAACTACTTTCCCAGGCCACAAGCAGGAAGCTGGATGGGAAGTGGAGCTGCCGGGATTAGAACTGGCGCCCATATGGGATCCCAGGGCATTCAAGGTGAGGACTTTAGCTGCTAGGCCACGCTGCTGGGCCCTGGGCACCGGTTCTAATCCCAGCATCCCTTCTTTCCAACCAGTTCCCTGCCTGTGGCCTGAGTACGCAGTCGAGGACAGCCCAAAGTTTTGGGACCCTGCACCCGCGTGGGAGAACCGTAAGATAGTCCTGACTCATGGTTTTGGATTGGCTCAACTCCAGCCATTGCAGCTACTTCAGGAGTGAACCATCAGACAGAAGATCCACTCTGCCTCTCCTCCTCTCTGTATATCCGCCTTGCCAATAAAAAATTAAATAAATCTTTTTTAGAAAGTAAAACAGAATCAAGTGCAGCAACTAACATGCCACTTAGGATATCTACATTTCATATCAAAATGTCTGGATTTATTCCCAGTTTCACTTCAAATGCCAGATTCCTGCTAGTGGAGGAGACAGCAAATGACAGCTTAAGTACTGAGATCCCTGTCATCCACATGGCCGACTCAAATGGAATTCTGGGATACTGGCTTCAGCCCCATCTGCTCCAGCTATTGTGGACTTTTGGGAAGTAAATCAGCAGATTTAAGCTCTATCAATCTGTCTCTCTCTCCATCTCTGTATCTCTGCCTTTTGAATTAAAAAAAATCACTTAGCAAGTTATTTTGTGGATATCTACAAACTGATTCTGAAATTTAATGGGGAAGGACAAGCATCTAGCAATTAAAACATCTTACAACACCTGCATCCCATATTAACGTTTCTAGTTTTAAGTCCTGACTCTGCTCCTGATTCCAGTTTCCTTCTGATGTGTAACCTGGGAAGCAGCAGTTATTGTACCAAAGAAAACATGCCAGTGGCAAATAACCGCATGAAAAAAAATGTTCTTAGAGAGCTGGTGTTACGTCACTCTGGATTTAGATGCCACCAGACTCATTCCTGCATCCCATATTAGTCAGTCTGCTCTAGCTCTGATTCAGCTCTCTGTTAACATACCTGGGAAAACAGTGGAAGATGGCCCAGGTGCTTGGGTCCCTGACACCCATGTGGGAGACAAGGATAAAGTTCCAGGATCCTGGCTTCAGTCTGGTCCAGCACCAACCATTACAGCCATTTGGGAAGTGAACCCATGAATGGAAGTTCAATACATCACTCTGGCTCTCCCTCTAACTCTTTCAAATAAAATCAATCTTTAAAAAAGAAATGTTCTCCATCATATGTCATCAGAGAAATAGATTAAAACAATTAGATACCATTATATACCTTGCAGAATAGCTAAAAGTCAGAATATCAACAACACAAGATGCTTATAAGGGTACAGAGCAAGAAAAACTTTCACTTAAGTGGAAATGCAAAATGGTAGTCATTTTGGAAGACAATCAACAATTTCTTACACAGCTAAACTTATTCTTACAAGGTGATCAAGCAGTCACATTTTTTAGTATTTAGTCAAAGCAGTATAAAATTCATCTTCACACAAAAACTTATACATGGATGCCTTTACAAGACTATATCAAAAGTTCAGGGAAAATAAATAGAAAGGTAATATGTATTTTCAAAAAGTTTTCTGAAGTACTTCTGTAGCAGCCCCATCCATAATTTTCAAAACTCAGAAGTACTAAAATGTCCATCAGTAGTTTGATGTGTAAATAGCAGTCCACACAAATACTCCACTATTCAGCTTCAAAAATAAGTAAGCCTTTGGGCCCGGCGGCATAGCCTAGTGACTGAAGTCCTCGCCTTGAACGCGCCAGGATCCCATATGGGCGCCAGTTCTAATCCCGGCAGCTCCACTTCCCATCCAGCTCCCTGCTTGTGGCCTGGGAAAGCAGTTGAGGACGGCCCAAAGCTTTGGGACCTTGCACCCATGTGTGGGAGACCTGGAAGAGGTTCCTGGTTCCCGGCTTCGGATCGACTCAGCACCGGCCATTGTGGTCACTTGGGAGTGAATCATCGGATGGAAGATCTTCCTCTCTGCCTCTCCTCCTCTCTGTATATCTGACTTTGTAATAAAAATAAATAAATCTTTTAAAAAAATGTAAAAAAAAAAAAAGTAAGCCTCTAAGAAGAACCTTAATAATACTGCTAAGTGCAACAAACCAATCTAAAACAGTTACAAACTGTGTGATTCCAATTGCAACAACATTCTGGAAAGGGCCAAACGCTGGAAGCAATAAAAAGATAAAAGACTGGCAGAGACTGAAGGCAAGGATTTGAAATAAAAAGGCAGGAACAGTCACAACACAAAGGAGCTTTAGGGCAATTAAACTACTCTGTATTATAATGGTAAGCACAATCTTTCAAACCCATATAATACAAAACACAAAGAACAAAACATAAGTAAATCCGAACTTCAGCTCATGTAAGAAATCACAAAATTGTTTAAAAGAGTCTTCAAGCCTCCCAACCATCTCATCACTAACTTGTAGAAACAAAAACTAGATACAGGGGAAAAAAAGCAGCCTTGATTCTCTAGCCCAGGTTATTTTCCATGACAGATTCAATGTACTATCCTCCCACTCCAAGGAATTCCTCTATTTTGTGTTGCTAAGATGAAATACCTGAGAGTGGGTGTTTTATACAGAACAGAGGTTTATTATTTAGCCCACAGTTTTGGAACTGCAGGGGAGCCTGTGCCAGCATCTGCTCATCTCCAGTGAAGGTCTTCTATCTATCCCTCAATATAGCAAATGTCATTATGGATGTGAGGGTGAGCCAGGTGACCAGACAAGAAGTAAAAGGATAAAACTGCAAGAATTTCATATTTTTCTAACAACTCATTATTTAAATAATTGACTTGCTCCTACAAGAGTAATCTCTTCAGCTCTGTGCTAAAGTCCTCACTTCACATGCACCAGGATCCCATATGGGCACCAGTTCATATCCCAACTGCTCCACTTCCCTCCTTCCAGCTCCCTGATTGTAGCCTGGGAAAGCAGTAGAGGACGGCCCAAAGCCTTGGGACCCTGCACCTTTATGGGAGACCTGGAAGAAGCTCCTGGCTCCTGATTTTGATTTGGCTCATCTCTGGCAGTTACTCCCACTTGGGGAGTGAACCAGCAGATGGAAGACCTTTCTCTCTGTCCTCTCTGTAAATCTCTTTCCAAAAACAAAAAAATCTTTAAAAAAAAAAATTAAAAAAAGAGAGAGTAATCTCTTCCAAGAAAGGTACCCATGATCTAATTACCTACCACAAAGTCCTACCCTTTGAAGATTCCACAGCCTTACATCACCAATTGAGAACCACACTTTCAGCACATGAACTTCTAAAATTCTATCAAAAGCACACCACCCCATCTGTGTACTTCTCTCCACTTTCTACATCCAAACAGAAAGCTCACTTTAGAAGTCAAGTGAACAGAATTAATAAAGGAGCTGACAGTAATACAGTGTGTTCTGGAAGACATACATATATTTCCAAAAACCAAATACTACAGGCAGAAACCAAGAATAAAAACCTAGAAATAGTACATCTTTATTATTACTATAAAAAACAATAATAGATAACATTTATTAAACACTTCATACTTTCTAAGAATTCAGTATTTATTAACTAAATTATCATAAACACTAATAAGCATTTTATTTAATAATAATCAGAATTGCAGAGATTGCATAATTTATCCAAATTATTCAAAGCAGGTAGGAGCTGAAAATCTGAATTTGACCAGAGCCTACTTCTTGAATCCAAGCTGTTAAGCAGTAAATACAAATATGATAACATTTTTAACTAAAAAATAGAAACTATCCTGGAAAAGCAGGTAGACAGCACTTCCAAGCAGGCTTTTGCAAAAACAATGCAAAGATAGTGTCAAATTAAAGGAAAGGATAAAGACTAATATTTAATAATAGTCACATTTCGTCAAAAAGGAAAAAAATCTTACTTTATAATTAAACACCTAAATATGCAGCAAATTAAAACAACTGCTCTTTCAAATACACACCACAACATTTCAGAACTTTTTAAAAGAATTTTCCTTGGGCCTGGTGGCGTGGCCTAGCGACTGAAGTCCTCGCCTTGAACACGCCAGGATCCCATATGGGCACCGGTTCTAATCCCGGCAGCTCCACTTCCCATCCAGCTCCCTGCTTGTGGCCTGGGAGAGCAGTCGAGGATGGTCCAAAGTTTTGGGACCCTGCACCCGCGTGGGAGACCTGGAAGAGGTTCCTGGTTCCTGGCTTTGGATCAGCGCAGCACCGGCCATTGCGCTCACTTGGGGAGTGAATCATTGGATGGAAGATCTTCCTCTCTGCCTCTCCTCCTCTCTGTATATCTGACTTTGTAATAAAAATAAATAAATCTTAAAAAAAAAAAAAAAAGAATTTTCCTTTAGGAGAAGTTTGAGACTCCTTTACTGGACATAAATGTTGCTCTACTGTTCTTAAGTACTGTTCCTTCAGCAGAGTCCATGATCAGTACTTCCTGTCATGAACATGGCTATGTAATCTATTCTTGGTTTAACCAAGACAGAAAATTAGTTTTAGGTTTCACTTTAACTAAAATGAGGATTTTCAAAGTAATACCTTTTGAAATACAACATCTTTCAAAAACATTTTGAGGATTCAAAGACACAAGAATTTAATTACGTCATATAAACAAATGATCTGAGGCACCTAACTTGATCAAATCCAAACTGGTTCCATAAGGTGGATAGGTTCTCCCCTCTCCACTCCAACACTAAAACAATAAAATCACATACAAAGGGAAAGATATTTACATTTCTTTGTCTTTTCTGCAGATCTACCACATGTTTCCTTGAGCAGATTACATAAATTTCTTGTAGCATTATTTCTAAAACAAAGAAAAGAATTACTTAAGTATAACCTGACATTAAAGTAAAATCATATATAAAAGTTATGAAACATGCTATAGTTTCTAAATTGTTCAAAAACTTCAAAATATATATATTTTGCATAGCAGATACCAAACATAAATGATTACATGAAGGAAAGCTGACAATCCTATTAGCAAAGATTATTTAGTAACTGCATTCCTTTAGAAGTAAATATGACAACTCCTTATCTTAATTTCTACCCAAATTTTTATCAACAATCTTTCAATAAACAGCTCAAGATACACCTAAGGGGAAAAAAAAACAAGAAAATAAAGCTGATATTTCATTTATTAATTATCAAAGGAATATTCTACATGTCTAACCATCAAGCATAAAATAAGGTAAATTTCCAACTAGGATATAAAAATGTGAAGATTGGGCCTGGTGGCGTGGCTTAGTAGCTAAAGTCCTCGCCCTGAATGTGCCAGGATCCCATATGGGTGCCAGTTCTAATCCCGGCAGCTTCACTTCCCATCCAGCTCCCTGCTTGTGGCCTGGGAAAGCAGTCGAGGTTGGCCCAAAGCTTTGGGATCCTGCACCCGTGTGGGAGACCTGGAAGAGGTTCCTGGTTCCTGGCTTTGGATCAGCACAGCACTGGCCGTTGTGGTCACTTGGGGAGTGAATCATTGGATGGAAGATCTTCCTCTCTGGCTCTCCTCTCTGCATATCTGACTTTGTAATAAAAATAAATAAATCTTTAAAAAAAAAAAGTGAAGATTACCTCCAACCTTAGGCTATCTTGTTGAAGTTACTGAAAGATACAACAGCATTATTCTACAGAAATGAATTGTTACATTGGTAAAAACAAGAATTTGAGACTGAGATTGAGTCTAATTTACAAATGCTATACCTAAGGCAACAGTGAAACAGAAAGGTAAATAAAACAAAGGTATTTCAAAAAGCTAATGGAAAAATAAAATGATTTTTGGTGCAAAGAAAAAATTTGAAATACATGAATAAATTTTTATAATTTGTATTTCCAGAAACTTTTGGAAGACCCCTGGTATACACAAACACTTGTAGACCCAGGATAATTAGACAACCTTTTTTTTTTTTATATCAAATGGTAGTTCTTCCAAATGCCTTCCATTTTAAAAAGTGAGAAGTTACTAATGACCACAGTTAATCAAATATAAAAATGTAGAACGGGACAGAATTCTACTTGTAAATTAATATTTTACAAACACACAGAAAATGCTAAATAAAGTTTTGAAAATTATTTTAAAAATTTGGAACCAGAAATAAATTTGGAGAGAATAAATTAAATTTATGACTTACTCTTTTATTAAATCTTTATTTTCTTGAATCTCTTCTTCTAATTTCAGGCTTATTTTCTCATTTTCAAACTAATTCACAAAACACAATTTTCCTTGATTAGTAAAATAAGCTGAAAGTAATCATTAAACAGTATTTCTCTGCTAACACACTACAATGGTCTGTGAAAATTATTTTCTTTATACACAAAATAACATTTTTGGTCACAGCACATGGATTTCCCACAGCACACGGATATGGGTCTTGCAATCACCAAACTAAAATAAAGTCTGCTTAACCATCTTCAAAGAATATTCAACAAATATTTTAATGCAATATTATCATCTCTAAATATTTTGAAGTAATGTTTTATGTTGTCCTAGCCAAATAATGTATTTCCTCAACATTTTCTCTCACTTTTCCCAAACATTAAAGTCAGTTTCAGGCACAAGCATCATATTTTAATGTAGTAATACATCAAACAATAATTAATAAGAATAAAAATTAACTCTTTATAATACACTCAAGTCTTTAAATCACTAAATTGCTGTTTCCCAAATTATTTTGATTAAACTTTGTAAGATTTATTTAAAAGAGTGACAGAAAGAGATGAAGACAGAGAAATCTTTCATCTGCTACTTCACTCTTCCAACTCTGCCTGCAGCAGCGAGGGTTTGACTAACAGTCAGAAGCCTGAGACATTAGTTGTGTCTTCCATGTGGGTGCCAGGGACCCAAGTTCCTGGGTAATCATCTGCTGCTTGTATTTATGTACTACATTGAATCTGTTCTCTTTGCATTAATATCATATTAACATGAAAACTGATGAGAAAAAAAGAGCAATGGTGTTCTGAAAGTATCAAACCATTTCAGAAGAGTTAAATAAATGCTATATATTTAATATTTAAAAATAATATAATTTGTCCTTCACTCATTCCTAAAGTTGAAATGTAACTAGTATCAATGAAACTTCAAATACTATCCTTAAAATTCCCATCAGATACCCAGTTTATCCTGAAATATTATTCTATTATTCAGTACTGATAAGATGTATATTTCAAAAGTTCATTGTACCTGTAGTTCCTGAATGGCTTTTCGCTGTGCTTCAATTATTTTTCTATTTTCTTGCAGCTTATTTTCTTTCTGTTTCAGTTCAGATTCTATATTCATTTTCCACTTTTTTATTTTCTCAGCTTCCTTATAGAGTTTTGAATACAGTCTGCTCATTGGCTCTGAATTCTATCAAAATAGATTTTAAAACACTGTTCAAATATAATTTTGTTGAGATTTGGGTTTTTTATCTGGGAGGCAGATTTACAAACAGAAAGAGAGGGAGAAAAGAAAAGGAAGGAGGGAAGGGAGGAGAGAGGGTAAGACGGACGGAAAGATCTTCCATTTGCTGGTTCACTCCCCAAACGGCCTCAACAGCCAGGGCTGGTCTGATCTAAAGCAGCTTCTTTCCAGAGCTCTCGCAGAAGACGTAGGCCATTCTCCATGGGCCTCCCAAAACAAAACCAGGGAACTGAATCCGAAGTGGAACATCCAGGACTGGACCTGAAGCCTATGTGGGATGCCAGCATTGCAGGTTTTAGCATGCTGAGCCACCATGCCAGCAATAAGATCATTTTAATATAACCATTACAGCTATCTCTTGAAAATACCCATACACTAACAGTTGAATTCAGATCTCCACTTACACAGTAGGACACTGAAAGCTTCATCGACTCTTTAGAATTACCAGGGCACTGTTAGCTATGTAATTACTGGTCACTTGAATTAATAAAATTAAATGGTTTCAACTGTGCTTAAGAAGTCAACAGGGGCAGAGGTGGCATGCCAAGGATCATCCTCCACAAGTAGCACTGAAATCCCAAATATGGGCTCCAGTCCTACTCTCAGTCCCTCCATTTCCGATGGTTCCCTGGGAAACCAGTGAAAGATGGCCAATCCTTGGGCCACTGCACCCATACGGGATATCCAGAAGAAGCTCATGGCTCCTGAATTTAGAATTGCCCAGTTCTGGTCATTTCAGACATTTGGGAAGTAAACCAGTAGATCTAAGATTTCTGTTTCTCTATGATTCTTTCATGCAAAAACAAATTTTCTAAAAAGAGAAATTTACAAATCCTAATATTAGTCCTGAAACATTTTGATTACATCAACTAAAGTATGAGAATTTAATAATGTAACAAGAAAAGTAATAGTGAATACAGATAATACTTTTCATCAAGACTGAGGTTTTATTTGCATTTCCTGTTATCCACATTATTTTATAAATGCCATAGTATTTCTTTGCATCATATGGATTTTCGAATGCTGATAGTTCTTTATTATCAAAATACATAAATAAGTTACATAATTTTAACTTTTGTGGCACTATAGTGACAGCAACAAGCAAATCATGTCTTACAAATTCTTTACGTAATAAGCCAGCTAAACAACTGATTTCATTTATGAATTAAAAGATTACTTTGTAAAATACTGGCTTAAATCTCAGTCATATTCTCACATATTTATCCATCTCCCTCATTTTATTCTTGATTTCTATGATTTAAAACTGAAATTCCCCCAAAGAACTAGATGTTTTTACAATCCAAAAAAACAAGGAACCCTAATGTTTCAGCAAATTTAAAACAAAAATCTTAAAAAAAAAAAAATTCTAAAGCATTACCCAAATACTAGTTCTTTTGAAACTTTAAAATAACGATATACTCAAATAATATACTCCAATTCCATGAAATTTAATTTAAACGAAAATCTGACCTCAAAATCAGAGTCTTTTAGTCCTTCTTGATAGTGACAACTGTTAGAATTATCAACCTGAAAAATAAATGCTTCCTATTAATGACAGCTTCCAAACAATGTCAATTAAACATACTGAGATCAGCAATCCAACAACTATTAAGAGTTTTTGCTTCTTCAAATAAGTAACTTGATACCTAAACAAATTATATTTATATACACCCTGATTAACTGACCTGTTCAAGCAGTGGCAAAAAGTTAACTTTTTGTATGGCAGGATCTGCAAGACAAAACATAACTGATAATAAATATTCCAACTTTTTATTTTTATATTAAGTATCATACCAGCTTTACTGTGAAAGATATCAATATATTTATGTTGCACTTTCAATAACAATGTCTATCTAAAACACTTACCCAAGCAGATTCACTACTTTTTCAATGTCCTACCTGAATCAATGTTTTCCCCATTTTTGGAGAGATTAGTCATCGCAAATGGAAAACTAAAATCATCTTCAATACATTTGTTGAAACTCTAGAAAGACAAACAAGTTCTTAAATGTACTTTTCCATGCATTCTGATATTACTTATACACATAAGTAGTACAGTTTGGCCTAAAGTGTTTAAATTACAGAAACTTTAAAACACATAATAGTGCTTAAAATATCAAACACTTTTTCTTCACAAGTGAATCAAAAATATTTTAAGCAGGTACTTTCACCTATAAAATGAAATTAAACTATAAATTACTCTAAGTCCTTAATACATGTTTGAGAATATTAGTAATTCTAATTAAAAGTATGAACTATTGCCAGTCTTCAATTTTATTAGGACCTTTCCCTCAAAAGAACCGAGAACTGTCTTAAATGAATAGCATTTAAACACTTAGCTAAAGCCCTAAGAAATTTTTTAAAGCAGCTGAAATTAAATATTTACTGTATCAATCCACTTCCAATATAAAGTACCACGTAAGAAATTTTAATTAGTTCAGAAGAAAAGTTTTCTTTCATCTGAGAAGTTTGGTGCAATTCCTCCTTTTCAATGAGAACTCAACTATAGTTATCCTCTTTACCCTGTCCACCAGGAAGCTCAGATGAAAATCTAAAGCAGACACTGCACACTAATTATTATCCCTATGTAGACACATAGCCAAATAAGTTTTACTTTATCTGAAGAGATTCCCTAATTTTCTCCCAATTTACATTTTGCTATTGCATTGTATGTCTTACAAATTACACCAGATCATTTAAGAGAATTGAACTATACAGAAGTCCCATTACGTGTACCTTTGTTCAGAGACAGTAATTTTTTTAAACAAATACTGAGTACACACAATAACACCCATTATTCAAAGCTATGCTATTCAACATTTTTTGGGGTAAACAGTACCACATTTACTACTAGGCGGAGGCGGAGGGAAGGGGGAATGAAGCAGTTACCAAAAGGTAAAATAAAGTAAAAAAAAAAAAATTAAAGAAAGATTCTTCCGCTTCGTTTCCCTAAAGGTAAGCACAGTCAGCCCACGATTCGCACATCAAGGTTACCTTGTAGAAGCTGGAGTCTCCTCCCAAGGTCTGGGGTTTCACTGCCGACACTTGGCTGCTGCTTAGCCTTGGGGGGACAAACAACTTAAAAGGCTTCTGCTTCTCCATCTGGTTCCCGCCGTTCCGGCAGCTACCGAACTAAGAGGAAAGGGGCGTGTTTCACACCGTTCCATTACCACGCAGTTACTTACTTATAAAACGGCGAGAAAAGTAGGTATGCCTGAGTGCTTCCAGAAATTTCGGCAACCCCGCCCCCTTAGAATCCCCGTGGCGGGTTTCGAGCTTCATTTCGTCTACCTGGGTGCTTCCAGAAATTTCGGCGACCCGGCTCCCGTGGAATCCCCCGCGGGTCTCGCGCGTCCTGCTGCTCCCTTCCCCCCAGCGCGCCCCGCCGCCGCTGCCCTCCCTGGACGAAGCGGCCTCCCCATCGCCCCGGGCGGACCTGGCCCTCTGTGTCCTGTGACAACTCCGGGGGAGACACCCCCCTCATCCGCACCCCGCCTCATCCCAACCCGGGGTACCCGCTTCAGAAAGAATTCGGCGTTTTGTTTTTTGTTTTGTTTTTTTTACCTCAGAGCGAAGAAACTAAGGGCTCGGTGTCCACACCAACTGTTGTCTTATGTTGGCGTCATAAAGAACCCCGAACTTTGGCCTCCGGACCCCACAAAGAGCGGAGAACCCGTCCCCGCGCGGTCCGAAGGCTGGGACTGGACCGTTGGCGGTTTAACGGCTAAATAAAGGTCGTTGGTGCCAGCTGGTCACGCCCGTGCAACCTAGTCTCGCGAGATCTCCTTTGAGTTCTTGTCGGGATTCTTTGAATTTAGGCTATCGTCAAGAAATGCCATGAATGGCGTCAGGAACTATCATATAGTGCAAAGTCTAAGATCTTTTTCTGTGCTCTGAGGGTTCACAGTCTTCGAAAAACACACGTGCGGACAAGCAGCCCCATGGTTGTGCGAGCATTTAAAGAGGCCGTAGGAAAAATGGCGCTCAGCGTGGCTTGGGGTGTCAGGAAATGCTTCAGACTTGTGTGACCGCTCCGAGCGGTGGAGAGGAAAAATGAAAGGCACGTTGGCCCACAGTCCGTAGGGACACATGCTGCCCAAGGCACTGGAGCCGAGGGATTATTAGTCCAGTGAATCCACCAAGCAAGGCGGGGGTGCCGGAGGTCCAAGTAGGGAAAATGGCAAGAGATGGTGTTACATGTTTCGGGAACAGACTTAGGACGGCAACCAGGCGTTAGGGATGAGGGCTAGGGTGGCAAGTAAGATAGTTTAGGCTTATGTAAGAGAGAAATAGTTGTAATGGTCTCCGTTAGTTGGAGATGGGGAGAAACTGTCAAATGGGAAAGATGTGTAGGAAATGAAATCTATAGACTTTAAGGGTTTCTTAGTAAACGTACAAAGAGAAAGGTGTCTCGATGATGTCACAAATATATTATCATGCGAAGTCCTGGGTTCCATTTGGAATATTCACTTAGATTTTTTTGTGTGTGAGATGTCAAAACCACTTTATTTTGTATAAATTCATCAAATCAGAATAGTTCTGATAAAGATAAAAATCTGTTTGTCTGGAACAGATGATTAATTTGTCCCCTCTATTTTAACGAAATTAAGTCAAGACTCCTTCAGATGGCATTATGGCCGGCGGGGTAAAGCTTCGGCCTTCAAGGCTGGCATGTGGTATGAGTGCCTGTTCAAGTACCTGCTAGTGACCCCCCGCCCCCCGCCGCGCTGAAGATGCAACCGGCAAGAATGGAAGGTGGCCGAGTACTTGAGCCTTTTAAAATAGTACCACCACAAAATGCCTCACTTTCATGTATTTCACAAGAAATTTATTTTCACGTATCACTATTCCAACAAAAGGCTAAATACTTGGGTGAAGAGCTCAAGTTTAAAAAGCGTTACATTCCCTTCTTTAAAAAATGGAAAAATATCAACATTTATGCCAACTTTTTCAATTGTATGTTACAATACTTTAATGATTGGTTATCTTAATGTCTTTAGCATATTTGCATTACAAATTGCCTAATCTAAACTTCTAAAATCTTCTTTAAAATTTTCTATTTTCAAAAGACACTGAAACTTGTATAAAGCTTTACTCTCCTCTGATCCTTCGTAAAGTACCGCAACAAGAACACATCTTGAAGTGTTAGCTCAACTGCTTCTAGTAGCTAGCCTTTTCTTGTCTATAAATGTGTACATTTCATTGTTTCCACTAAATTAAAACAATGAAGTGTCTTTCAGCGAGAACACCATGATTTCTTTTGAAGAAACCCTGCAGAAACAATAACCATTGCTTTTTTTTTTTAATCCAGTCTTGAAGATTATCCCAGCTGGACCTCTAGTGGTATTCTTATATTCACAAATTTAACTGGCACTAACGATGTCTGCTTTGTGGTGACATATTGTACCAACAATCCTATACATGCTTTTAAAAAAAAAATTCTATGATGATTAACAATTTAGCTTACAAAGTTTAAGACAAACCACAACATCCTAAAATTTCAACAATATGAATACAAATTCCATTTCTCAGACAAGGAAGCAGTCAATTTGGGATTCTTTGTTTTCCAATTGCTAAGTATCTCTGAGTGGTTGTGATTCAGCGTTCTCAGCTCTGTGAGCTTCCCGGTGAGGCGAGCAAAATGCTGTAGGTCTTCCGGGTGATAAATTTTTGAATATTTGTACAAAATTTGTAAAACTGGTTCTTGCAAACTTTCCACAAGTTGCTTATTTTTAATGCATGGACGATCTGAAAGACATCATGATATTCATCTTAATTTATATTAAGTGATAAAAGAATGAATTCATTTAAAATGCAATTTTAATCATAAAAGTACAAATATTTAACAAATGACTAATACATGTTACATTGTGCCAAGTACTTTGTGTCTATGTAAGTTATTTAATATTCATAATACTTCATGAAGGCAGTTAAACTATTAGGGAATTAGCAAACTATAAGAAATTAAGTCACAGAAGAAAGAAAGGTCAGTAATTATTTGAGAATACAAGAGTCCAAAACGCTCATAGAAATGCGAATTATAAAAGAGCTCTTCATGGATATCATTTTTTTCACCAAAGTAAAAGTACCTTTTAATTCCATTTGCCATGAATTATTTAAAGCGCCTCACAGAACAACTATATCATAGTTGAAACTTAAACAGAATAATTTCCTGAAGGTTAACAGTATCTAGCTGTAAGATATAAGAGCTAACCAAGAATTTCTTCACAGTTTATTCTTTATGTCATTGTGATGGAGAAACCAGAACAAATATAACAGACAAAATTTCCTCCCCTCCTTGAGCTTCTATTCTGGGTCTGGGAAGATGGGGAGGAAAATGACACACATTTCAAAAGCAAAATTACAGTGTGACAAGTAAAGAATTGCTTTTAAAAAAAAGGAAAGAAAAGAAAAACAGGGAATGGAAAGAATTTAAGGAGAAGGGGGAGGGGCAGTAGCTATTTTTAACAGATGAATCAGTGAGAAATTTGATTTAACAAATAACACAGGGGGTAAAAGATGGGGTCATGTAACTACCTGAAGAAAGAGCTTTCTAGGCAGGAGCCTTCAAGGCACATCTGTGTCAAAAGCAGTGGGTCTGAGACACTGAAAGCCAATGGGATAGTAATAACCAGTGATGGGGGGAAAAACACTTTTGGCTTTAATATGCATAAAATAAGAAGCCACTGAAGTGCATAATCAGAATAGATTTTGCAGGTAGAACCAACGGTATTTGTTGCATATCTGATATAGAGATATAAAACGGGGAAGAAGTTAAGGATGCTTTTGGATTTTACAACTTGAACAATGGAGAAATCATAAGATGAGGAAAAGACTCGTAGGCAGGTGGGACATGGCTGGGGAAAAAATAATAATTCAGCTTTGAGCATAGTAAACTTAAAACACCTTCTAGACAGACATCCAAATGGAAAAAAAAAATTTTTTTTATTGGAAAGACAGGTATACAGAGAGGAGGGGAGGAGAGAAAGAGAGGAGGATCTTCCATCCGATGATTCACTCCCCAAACGGCCACAACAACTGGAGCTGAGCCAATCCGAAGCCAGGAGCCAGGAGCTCTTCTGGATCTCCCACGTGGGTGCAGGGTCCCAAAGCTTTGGGCTGTCCTCGACCACTTTCCGACACCACAAGCAGAGAGCTGGTTGGGAATCAGGGCCACCAGGATTAGAACCTGCACCCATATGGGATCCTGGTGCATGCAAGGCAAGGACTTTAGCTGCTAGGCTATCGCACTGGACCCCCAAACAGAAATCTTGAGTGGACAATGTAATGGGGTTCTGGAGAAAACTACAGGTTAGTATATAAATTTGGAAGGGGTTAGCAAGTATATGGCCTTTAAAGCCATAATACATGATAGAATTGCAAAGAAAGAAAGTATAGAACTAAGAGAACTAGGCCTAAAGACAATCTAACATTATCACTGTAGGAGATAAGGCAAAATAAATAAAGAACACAAGAGAATAAGCTACTAAAGAAGAAAATTGAAATCAGCTCTATGGCACAGGGAGTTAAACCACCAGCTGCAACATCAACATTCCTTATTGGCGACTCCACTTCCATCCCAGCTCCACACCAATGCACCTGGGAAGGTAGCCAAAGATGGCCCAAGTTCTGGGGTGCTGTCACCCATGTAAAAGACCTGGTAGAAGCTCCTGGCTCACAGTATAGCAACCATCTGGGGAGTGAATCAGTGAATGGAAGATCTCTGCCCCCACCCTCTGTGCCTCTCCTCCTCAGTCTCTATAATTCTGCCTTTCTAATAAACATAATCTGAAGGAGAAGTAGGAGGAAGAGAAAATTAAGAGAGGATAGAGTGCTGGAAATCAAATGGAAACAAAATTCACAAGAAGGAGGAGGTGGTCAGCTAACACCAAAAAGAAGGTGTACTAAGAGAGAAGTAATCTACCCTGTCAGAATAGCCAATGCATCAAGTGAAATGAATACTAAGAATTAATCACTGGGATTAGCATACCAACATTCAGAAAATACTGACAGGTTACTGTAGAGTGGCGAATAGGGAGCAAAATCTGACAATAGGCTATAGAGTCAGTGCATAGATGAATCGGAAACAGAAATATGGACAAATTGTCCTTGAAGAAATTTGAACATGGCCATGAGGTCAGGAAGGCATTTTCTTAAAAATCCATACGTTTATTCAAGATACAGAATAAACAACAGACAGAGCTCCCAGGTGGTGATTAACTCCCTAAATGCCTCCTAATAGGCAGAGCTGGGCCAGAGCCAGCAACTCAATCCAGTCTTTCAAGTAAGGTTCAGCTACTTACTGTTATCTGCTGCCTCTCAGGCTCTGCATTGGCAAAAAACTGGAATCAGTAGCAGAGCCAAAATTCAAAATCAAGGACTCCAATCTGGGATGTGGACAGCTTAACCATCAAGCCAAATGTCCACCCCATGGTGTTTTTTTTTTTAAGTTATAGGAAATTATAATATATTCTTAAGTGTAAAGAAGTGGTATTATAAAAAAGGAAAATGTGATAAAACAAACGTAGTACATTTTTCTGTAATGAATAACGTAACCACAAGCTTCTCGTTTTGCCAAATTTAATACAGACTTTTCCTAATATACAGCTTTTACCTGAAAACAGAACAATTGTTGCTGTAAGCAGAGCATATTCAGTACTAGTTATATTAAGTTCACTCATTCTTCTATAGAAGTGAAACAACGAGGTGATAAATTCTCCAGTAATACCTAGAAAGATTAGTGTAAGAACATATTTTCTTCAGAATATGCATAGAATCAAACATATTGTACCGAGCATTTTCTCAAAACACTATAAGAAAAAGCATACCTGACCAAATTTTTCCACCCAACATAATATTTTATATTGCATGTAGCATTACCACTTAAACTAGTAGAAGGACAATCCTCATTGCAATTTTTTTCTGTAGAATAAATAACACTTCTAACATCGCTCTGATTGGGAAGATTCAGTACATGTGTTGGATAGCTTGATATTTTCATAGCACCTAGTAAAAAAGGAAATATATGATGTATTTTTCTCGTAAAGACAGTAAATTTAGTCTCTTTACAATTCAGCACAGCTCTTGGATGGAAAACATTCTTAACAAATGGCAGCTTTGTAATTTTTATTAAATGTGGCCACACTTACGGTTTATATTTTACATAATTTGTGGTTTTTTATGATACTATGTAATAGTAAATTTTCTTTAAAAGAAAAAACAACTATTGTAATGGAAAAGCTTTTACAAGCAGTTCTTATGAAGTATTTGTTTCTATATTAACCAGTAAAATGAAAATTTAAAAAATATAGTTCAACATTGTATAATTTGCTGCTAAAGTTAATGGTAACATGAAATTGAAAGGGAAGGCTTTTTTACTTGCAGAGTCTGATTCTTTCTGACCGTACAGCTGAGCTGCATGAAGGAACATCACTTCAGTTTTTGACCCTGTCTGTAATGCAGTCTGATCCTCGCTTGCCAGATTTTCAAATCCTGAAAGACAATGAACAAATTGATTGATACATTACTTAACATTTTAAGTTATTTCGGTGTGACTACTAAATGCTTCCTTAGATTAGTTATGTTATGTAACTTTAAATCTGATGGAGTACTAGGGTTTATCATATACAGACATGGGAGTATAATGGAACATGCATCCCTGCATCCAGACGAAAGATGGATTCCCAATGAAACTATTGGACATGTGTAGAATCAATCATTGCAAAACGTGGAAGCAACCGAAATGCCCATCAGCAGAAGACTGGATAAGAAAGCTATGGTTCATTTACTCCATGGAATACTACTCAGTTATTAAAGAAAAGAAAAGAAAAGAAAAGAAAAGAAAAGAGAAAAGAAAAGAAAAGAAAAGAAAAGAAAAGAAAAGAAAAGAAAAGAAAAGAAAAGAAAAGAAAAGAAGTCCTTTGTAGCCAAATGGGCCCAACTGGAAACCATTATGCTAAGGGAAATGAGCCAATCCCAAAAGGTCATATAACACGTTTGCCTTAATTTAACATGAAATGATGTCAATCCGAAAAACAGTACCTGTAACCTGTAATATTATTTCAACCCCAAACAGCCTGTATCTCATGCAATAAGATATTGTGATGTAACCAATGAACTAACAATCAATGTGAGTCAGACTGCTTATGATCTACATCAAAAAATTGTAAAACCTAATATACTTTCAAAACCCTGTGCTACTCAGAAATGGGGCGGGAGAGCAGAGAAATCTTCCATCTCCTTAAAATGTGTGAGGAAGACGTGAAGTATAACCTATCAGGAACATAACAGGTAACTGATAGACAACAGATTCAAATCAGCATTAGCCAATAGTAAAACTACAAAGACATACAGGGAGAATCAAGAGCGATCCCAACAACCTCTTAATGGGAGGTCATAAGAACAGAGCATGGGGGGACCCCAGAGTGGAGCAGGTGGACAGGAGGAGGCTTATATCCCAACCCTGGAGACTCCCGGACCCTCTCCAAGGACTATCAGTACAGGCACCAAGGACTACATCCCAACTGCCAAAGAGACCACGGGGAACTGGAGTGCCTTTGGAGGCCGAAAACTCTGAGATCATCCACCCTCTTTTGGATCTACCACACGGGATGGAAGAAGTCCAAACCCTTCCTCACAGGATCCAAGGTCATCGGAACAACAGCCAGGAACCCTGAGTGATCCACAGAAACAGAACAGTAAACTTCCTTCAGGACTAGGGAGAGGAGCTTTCTCTGGTCCTTACTTAGTTCCAATATTGGATCCCCACCCTCTCTTGCAATAACCATCAGGGTCGCTCCAGAGGGCCGCCCCCCAAACACACACACACACACAAACACACACACACACAAATTAGAATAGATAGGCAGAGAACAACAAGGAAAGCTTAGAACCAGACAGGAAATGGTCAGCTTGGACTCACACATACCTTACTAGACAGGACACAAAGATTAGGTACTCCTCACTAAGGTACTGAAGATTTCTCTGCACACCCTTCCTAAAACTGTTCTGCACCTCAATTGTTGACATATGCCTTGTTAGAGTTATAACCCAGTTTAGACTATCCTAAAATCTGCCAAGTTCAGCAAAATTATGCTTCAACACTATAAACTACTAAATACTAAAATGAAAATAGACATGAGACAGCTGAATAGTACCCTATAGCCATTTTAAGGTGTATAGCAGCCGGTTCTGTGTATAAACTAAAATTGAAATGTCAATGACGTAGTCACAGGATATGGTTAAGAACTTGCACTTTTTTTTAACATATTGGTTACTCAATACCATGTCAATTAATTCCATAATGTTGTAAATTGTCGTTGATGTTATGTTGTGGCTTTAAATTGATTGGGATGATATTCTGCCAGCTCTGCCTTCAGACCAAAGATGGTCTCCCAAAGAAACTGTTGAATTTACCTGGACAAAATAAGATGCTGGACTCGATGCTTGGTATACTCTTGCAATGAAAGAATCTTGACTGAATTTGAAATGTAATACAGCAACAAGGTGGAGGAATCCACCATGGGGGGAGGGTACAGGGAGGGGTTGGAGGATCCCCAGAGACTATGAAACTGTGTCACATAATGCAATGCAATTAATAAAAAATATATATTAAAAAATAAATAAATCTGAGCAAAATTCTTGATTCCATACCGTAATTTTGGGAGCACTTTCATCAAAACTGGATGATTTTTTTTTGCAATGACAATAGCCAGTTAAAGATGGTTAATTTAGCCTTAAAGTATTTGCTTTATGTCAATGTTTTATATAAATATCAAAAAGCAGCCATTTCAAAGAAATGAAATGAGATTCTTGCTCAACAGTAGTCTCTCTATTTTTTACTTGTTGAATTCAATATTTAGCAGAGCATTAAACCTATCAGTATACAACAAATTAAAAATATGCTATCACATTGTTTCTCGGCCTTTTGGCTAAGATTAAGTGTAAAAATATGCTATCACAAAAATCAAAAAGAAAGGAAGAGGAGAGAGAGAAAACTATCGATATATTCTTAGGACTGTTTTTATGAACTACAAAAAAATCCATTTTTATTAATAAAAAATAAATTATTAAAAATATCTAAAATCCATAAAGCAAACCATATTGTTTGCTTTAGCTCTAAGTCATTGAAGGCACTTGAATAAAATTTTTAAATATTTAGATTTCACCAAGCTGATTAATTCATGCAGGCAAAATAAACATGGTTTTCCTGTTAAAAGAAGTTTTGATAGAAGAAGTTTTTACTTCCTAAAATGTTTGCTTCTGTTAAAAGAAGGAACTTTTTGGGCCCGGCGTGGCGTGGCCTAGCGGCTAAAGTCCTCGCCTTGAACGCCCCGGGATCCCATATGGGCACCGGTTCTAATCCCGGCAGCTCCACTTCCCATCCAGCTCCCTGCTTGTGGCCTGGGAGAGCAGTTGAGGACGGCCCAATGCATTTGAGACCCTGCACCCGCGTGGGAGACCTGGAAGAGGTTCCTGGTTCCCCGCTTTGGATCGGTGTGCACTGGCCCGTTGCGGCTCACTTGGGGAGTGAATCATCGGACGGAAGATCTTCCTCTCTGTCTCTCCTCCTCTCTGTATATCTGGCTGTAATAAAATGAATAAATCTTTTTTAAAAAAAAAAAGAAGGAACTTTTTAAAATTTAAGTATTGTTTTAATTTTTTTCCAAAGGTAATTATTACCTGGGAGAGCCTTGGTAAAATCTATTAATCCATGCATGTGTAGCATTGCTGTCTCTGAGAGTTGCCAAAAGTTCAATTCAGGATTTGCATATTGCTGCAGCTGACCCACACACACACACAAAAATATATATATATGATTAAATAATATATTAGTTCATAGATTCATACATATAACAAATTTTTAGTAAATTAACACATTTTTCTTTCAAATAACCATTGAAATTTTAAACTTATATTTGTACTCTGCTTTCTTAACATAATAATGTAACATTTCTTGCCAGTTTTGAACACATACGCATTTCTTTGTTTCCTCTAAAGGAACCATGTATTTTTGATGAGCAACCACAACGGTATTAATAAGCTGATGTTCCTCTTGAGTTAGTTCCATGCTCTCCTGAACCTGCAAAAACACATGAGAACAACTGAAAACAGCCTGACAGTAGGATGCTGGATTCCCCAACATCACCCATGCCTACAACGTCAGGAGACACTAAAATAGCAGAATGATGGACTTATGACTGTTCATGAAGGACCACCCACTGTAATACTAGAGAGGAGAACAATAAGGGAGGAGGGGACTTGAGGAGGGGGGATGGAAAATCCCAGAGCCTACGGAACTGTATCATAAAACAATAATAATAATCTAAAAGGAAAAGAACACATGTGAGGAAATCTGTGACATATACTGATTAAACAACTTTTATGAAAAGTCTTGCTACTTTGCCAGATCTTGTGGTGGACGATACAAGTCTGTTGTCTTCCCCTTCCTCTTCCACTTTGATGTTAGAGTAAAAGCAGTTCTTCTGCTTAAAGTTCTTTCGAAGTCTCTTTGATTTACATTGGATTTCTGTAAGCAAGCCTGTGATATAAAAGTCATATTAACTGCTTTGAGCATGACAAACACTAGTTTGGATTTCATAAAATTGTCTTGCATGTACATATGATCATGGGCTTGTCTTTTTTACAAAGAAGCCTTCTTTGAATCAAATGTGTACAAGGCAATTACAGTTTCTACATTATTTTCTTCTTTTATTTCCATAACTATTTTGCGTACTTAAAAGTATAAAGTCATCCTAAACATAAATTAAAAATTACTTTTATCAAAAAAAAGGTGAAGGAGAGAAGGAGGAAAGGGAAAGGAAGGGAGGGTGGGAGTTAGAGATGGGGAGGAAGAAAAGGACACAGGGAATATAAAAAACAGAATTTGGGTATAACAAAGATGTAAATTACATATACAGAAGAATAATCTCATTTATGAAACAACATATATAGGAAGAAAGCATTTACATATTTATGAAGAAACTTGTGATTTTTAATTTCGCTAACACTTTTTTCTGTGAAGCTTAATTCAATGTATTTAAAACATCATTAAAAATTCTAAAAACACAAAAAACATCTTTTTCTTCTAATTACAAACTTAGACTTTGGTTTACAGGACTTTCCATATCAATTATATCTTATATGCAATATAAAATGCCAATCATATAGAAGTTTGACACTTTTATCTCTGATTTTTGTAAAGGTAAGAGCATATCCTGTAATTGTTTAAATGAGCTAAGTCATTTTTCTTTATAAATAAAAAATGGAAATGTTTGTTTTTAAATAACATTTTCTTTTTTATTTTATTTTTAATATTGCTTACATAGTAGAGAGGGATGCATACCCATGTGGGTCCCCAAATAGGGTTGGAAGAGTTGAGGTGTGGAGAAAGGTGGGTGAGATAAATGTTTCAGTTCTTTTCCTTTTATTCTCCTGGTCTGGTGGGGTGGGGTGGGAGAGGGGAAAGGGGTCCACCCCTTGCTGTCAAACTACATCAGCACCTGGGAATGGTGGACACTCATTTGATGTCTTAGAATCCCTGCTATGAGGAAGAATGTTCCAAAGATGTTACTTCAGTGGTTTTGATAGTTCTGAGACATCATTGGCTTCATTGCACCGGAGCAGGGCAATCTTTCCAAAGTCTACTGGCTCACCACCTCAGTGTGCATTCATGGACCCAGGAACATGTTGCAAAGGATGGCCAGGAGAGTTGTCCAAACTGTTCTGCTTTCCATCCTCTGATGAGGGATTCAACACCCTCTGTTGACCTAGATGAGCTGGCTGTAATATCCCCTGTGTGCATCTGGGCATGCTGTCTACTGCACAGGCATCAGCAACTCAGGAGGCCCAACCTGATATATACTCTCCAAGACTGGACCACACATCCTGTGATTTTCCCCATGCTAGCTTTGAGTCCAGAAAACCAACTGGGGAGACTCCCAGGAACTCACCTGAGGTAACCCTTAACTTGACTCCTGTGTGCACCAGATAGTGCAGGGTAATGCTTGTTTTATAAAGTAAACATTTTTTTATTGTTGGCTTATTGCCTTTTGTTCATAAAACTGTTATGTCTTCAACTGACACCTCTACGTGAATAGGAGCAGCTACTATAAAACTACTACTACTAAAGACACTTAATGATTAATATTTATCTTTCATTACATTTGTAATTTTTTAAAGATTTGTTTTTTTATTAGAAAGATACAGAGAAGAGACAAAGAAGAAGATATTCCCTCTGTTCACTCCCCAAGTGACCACAATGGCTGATCTGAGCGAATATGGAGCCAGGAGCCTCTTCCGGGTCTCCCATGTGGGTGCAGGCTCCCACTGGGATTAGAACCGGTGCCCATATGGGATTTTGGTGCATACAGGGCGAGGACCTTAGCCGCTAAGCTATCATGCTAGGCCCCTCCTCTGTAATTCTTTTAAATAAGTAAATAAATCATTTTTTTAATAAAAGGAAAATGCCACTAGGATCTGTGCCAAGTGCCATTTGTAATTTTAAAGAATATTTAAAACATGTGTATTCTATTAAAAAAGAAAGTACTACATCAGGAGTTGATTAAAAAAAAAAGAGCCAGCCCCATTTCTAAATAATTTCATCATTTTATTAGGAAGTGAAAACATAGCATAATATGAAGCCATTTAAAACATTCCACGTAGGACAGCGTGGTAGCCTAGCGACTAAAGTCCTCACCTTGCACATACTGGGATCCCATATGGGCGCCTATTCTAATTCCTGCAG
The DNA here is from genome assembly GCF_030435755.1 of Ochotona princeps. Lineage (NCBI taxonomy): Eukaryota > Metazoa > Chordata > Mammalia > Lagomorpha > Ochotonidae > Ochotona > Ochotona princeps. The sequence continues at coordinate 97,775,688 of NC_080833.1, read as the reverse complement.
TCCCGCTTTCCATCAAGCTCCCTGCTTGTGGCCTGGGAGAGCAGTTGAGGACAGCCCAAAGCCTTGGGACCCTGCACTCGTGTGGGAGACCCAGAAGAGGTTCCTGGCTCCTGCCTTTGGATTGGCTCAGCTCTGACTGTTGCAGCCAATTGGGGAGTGAATCATTGGACGGAAGATCTTCCTCTCTCTCTCTCCTCCTCTCTGTATATATCTGACTTTCAATAAAAATAAAATAAATCTCTTTAAAAACAAAACATTCCAAGTAAGTAATGAAATATTTGAACTGAATAAACAAATGCAAAAACAGTGTAAAGAAAAGGAATCAATAGAATTGGAGGGGACTGATTATGGGAAGATTTATTTAAAAGATATTTTAGAAAGAGATTTTTTTGAAGTTTCACTGTAAGAAAGGAAAGTACCTAAAGCGAAAGAGGATGGTAGAGATGAGAGTTATGGACAGAGGGAAAAATTAATTAGTAAAATCTTTTTTTTCTTTGTTTGTTTAAAGATTTATTCCATTTTTATTACAAAGTCAGATACACTGAGAGGAGGAGAGACAGAGAGAGGAAGTGGAGCTGCCGGGATTAGAACCAGCGGCCACATGGGATCAAGGCGAGGACCTTAGCCACTAGGCCACGCTGCCAAGCCCAATTAGTAAAATCTTACACAGAAAAAGGAGGAAAGTATAGCAAAGAGCTTCCATTATTTCTAATTTACAAGAATAAGTTCTAGGCCTGGTGCAGTAGCCTAGTGGCTAAAGTCCTTGCCTTGTACATGCCAGGATCCCACATGGGAACCAGTTTGTGTCCCGGCAGCCCCACTTCCCATCCAGCTCCCTGCTGTGGCCTGGGAAAGCAGGTTAGGATGGCCTAAGACCTTGGGACCCTGCACCCACATGGGAGAAGTTCCTGGTTCCTAGTTTTGGAGCGACTCAGTTCCGGCCATTGCAGTCACTTGGGGAGTCAATCAGTGGACAGAAGATGTTCCTCTCAGTCTCTCCACCTCTCTCTATATCTGACTCTCCAATAAAAATAAATGAATCTTTTTTTTAAAAAAAAAAAAAAAAGGGGGTGGGGATAAGTTCTTTGGGTAGAGAAATTGCTCCTGCAGACCCTTTAAAGAAATGAGCCATGTCAGCATGAAGTCAGCATGAATGTGGGAAAAGGACAGGTTTTTAGAGCAAGTAATAATAGGATTCACAGTTCATGCTTCTTGTCAGGAGACTCAAAAGTATCCCAGTAATGCTTTTTTTCTGTGTGTGAATTGTTAGCACGCTCTACATTCCTCGGTATCATGTTGGCTTTTGGAAGACGTTAAAATTTTCCTCTCTTTAGATGTAATACAAAACTTCAGGTTTAATTTTCCAAGTTAGAGGAAAAATGTGATTAACTTCCAAACTAGGACAATGTGCAATAGAGCAGGGTTTATGGAAATAATTACTAAGTTGATAATAGGCCACTATAATTGAATAACTGGAGGAGTAATTGCTTCCATCCAAATAAATATGTAAATGTTCAAAATGTTAACTTGAGGAATGTCTGAAGTTCTCAAAAAAAGTGAAAAAGAGTTCAGCCCCTGTCAAACAGCAAAACAAAGACCATGACACTTACATTCTGCCAGCATTCCTACTGCCTTACACTTTCTCAGTCTGCACTCTTGACATTTTCTACGCATGTACATGTCCATTTCACAGTTGCCACCATTTTTGCAACTGTATACTGCATTTTTGGTGATGCTGCGTCGGAAGAAACCTATTAACAAATTTTGAAAACTTTTACCATGATATTTTTAGTAACCTCAAATTTTCATTAGTATGTACTTACACAGTAGAATTAAATGGTCAAGTTAACAAAGTTAATTCAGCAATATGACTTTCCCCTCAGTGAGAAGGTTTGGTTTAATAGACATTTGCCTGGATGATTGTCTTAGCCCTTTAGCAGTCGACATTTTCTATTCAAAGTTTCTTCCTTTTAATATCCCATCCGCAACTTAAAATACATAGCTCCATCTACCCTAAAGACAACTCAATTTTGCCTTGACTGTAATATGTCATCTAAAAATATTTTTAGATTAGATTTTACAAACTATCATGTTCCCATGAAACTTCTTACAAAGTATTTGTGACATAGGTACCTATGAAACTGTGTCACATAATACGATGTAATTAATGAATCAAAAATAATAAATAAATAAAAACAAACAAACAAAAAACAAAGTATTTGTGACAAAGTAAATAGCATCATAAGAAAAGCATCACTTCAGCTCATGTTTCCACCTCAATCCACAAAGGAATAAATATTCTTCCAACCATATTCATCTGTTCATTTCCCCAGAGAAGAAAGTGCTGCTAGCTTGTTTGGTCTAAAACAATGGTTGGCAGGAAAAAGAAGGCTCCACTTCTCTTTTTTGCTTGTCAGTCCAAGCACAGTTTATTTTCCCACTCCTCCTTCAGATCCTGCACTCTGCGATAATCCCTATCACCCTCTCCTTCCATTCTAAACTGTGACATTGATAACTCAGCCAATGCCATATTTAAAGTTCATCATCTCTTTTCCTACAGACACTTGACAGTACGGGATTCATGATTTACAGTCAACAAAGGGAGTAAAAGCCTCAGTGTAAGATTCAAGCTCTATTCCTCATTCTCTAACCTAGTTCTCATAGAAAAGCCCCTGCAATTCAATAGTAAGGAGATGTTCACCCATTTATTCTATTTTACAGGGATGTTGCCTCATATCCTGTGGCCTTCATTTGGCCACTTTTTTGTGGATATTCATTTTGGTTCTTCTTTGGCAGGGGTGAGTTGTAAGATTCTTATAGCACAACTTCACCCTGCACCTCACCCTGAACACCTTTACCTAATAACTATATTGGTTCTAATCATGTCCAGGTCCTGTACAACCTTGCATTTGTGAATTAAAACAAAACCCAGAGTATTTTAAATTTTCAGAACTTCAAAAGAGACTGATTTATTCTTTGAAGCAAGCATTTTCCATGATACTTCACAATCAGACTTTCTATTTGCTTTAAAAAAAACATTTAAAAGGTAGAATCTTAGAAGCCCTATAATGCAAATTCCCTTCAAATGTGTGAGTTTTATCAATCACATAAAATATGTAATAGCTATTACTCAGGTCTTTTCGAAACATCATTTTCCATTCCATCATATTTACCTATAAATGTGGAAACCTCTATTACATAACATAAAATTTTATGTTTAAATGTGAAAGCCCTCAGCAAAAACTAAAAGAAAACAATCTAAATTTTACATTTTCATGCCTCTGAAATCACAGATTAATCCCTTTGACCATTATGGCTCTCCTTGGTTAAATTTGGCAGGCTGTATAAAGGAAGAGAACTCTGAAGTGCCAGAAATCCCATAGCTTTGGTGAACACCAAGATTTCATTTGATTTTAACTTCATCCTTACCTTTGCAACCTTCACAAGTAAGTGCGTTATAATGATATCCTGATGCTTTATCTCCACAAACGACACAAAGCTCTTCTGGTCTCCTAATTCGCAAGGAAGAATAAGTTGATCTAGACCTTTTTATTCCAAGGTATCCGTCTTCAGCATCATGAGCAGTCATGTAAGTGGACTTGTTTGATTCATAGAAACCAAGTGCACATTGTCCCTCACCATTGCACTGTGGATCCAAGCTACAAGTGTTGAAATGACTTTGTAAAGACTGAGGCTGAAAAGCTGGAGGCAACTGAGTTGTAGAATACTGACAATAAGGTGATTCTTGGAAATCAGGGTTGTAAAACTGATAATTGATTTGCTCTGGCCAAATATCTGGAGTTGACAACAACAACAAAAAAAGAACAAAGGTAAAAAGCCAAGATTTCATAATCGCTTTCAAATCTTAAGTGTTGCACCCAACCATTCATTCAACATGTCTACCACATCGTAGGGGCTATCCAGCGAAATCACAGGCAGACAGGACACTGGGTCACCATTTTGTGATAAATGCTGCCATCTCAGAGAAACACAGTGGTCTCTGAAGAGCTGGCAGAAAGGACAGTGGTTGCCAATACCTTACATGCCAATCCAAACCCTCTCCTTAAGAAGCAATTAGTATTTCCCAAAGTTTGGAATGTACTTTTCCTACTAAACTTTTAGGTGATTTGACTATGCTTAAACCAAAAATTCTATCTCTAGGTAAACAGCATAATTTTTATTAATTCACATAAATCATTTGCAATCTTAACAGCATTCAGCAGAATCACAAGTGCAGTAGAAATGACAGTCCAGCAGAAAAAGAAAAGTAATTAGTTAAACAATGTAGTTATATTCAAAAAGAAAAGGGGAAAATTTGGGGTGATGGTCAAGACCGCAATTTTTTTTGCCCCAGAACAAAATGACTGATATTCCACTGGCATGGAAATCAAGAGTTCAAACTATAAGAAAACAGTATGCAAGATTAAATTTATATTATAGTCTAACTCTTTCAATAAAAACTCTATTGTTTCCTTCATTCTCTTTTTCTATCACCTTCTTTATGTAAGAATCTTACACGAAAACAAAAATTTGAAGTATCTTGAATCGCTACTGCAAACTATACTAAACTGTATAAAAACAAAGCTTCAGTTAATCCCTAAAAGTAACTTCAAATTTGCATGCTAATCCTGTTTTGAAAATTGAAAGCATTTTAAAATTTTTGTATTTTTTTCTTATTTTTGTATGTATTTTTCTTAATATCTGACTGTATCTTACGATATTTTAGTATTACTGATTTTTTAAATTATTTTTTGTACAAAATAATTTTCTGTGTTTTGTTTACTTTTATTTAATCTTTATGATTAACCATGATTTCCAGACACAAAAAAGTAGCATTGATTGGGCCCGGCGGCGTGGCCTAGCGGCTAAAGTCCTCGCCTTGAAAGCCCCGGGATCCCATATGGGCGCCGGTTCTAATCCCGGCAGCTCCACTTCCCATCCAGCTCCCTGCTTGTGGCCTGGGAAAGCAGTTGAGGACGGCCCAATGCATTGGGACACTGCACCCGCGTGGGAGACCCGGAAGAGGTTCCAGGTTCCCGGCATCGGATCGGCGCGCATCGGCCCGTTGCGGCTCACTTGGGGAGTGAATCATCGGATGGAAGATCTTCCTCTCTGTCTCTCCTCCTCTCTGTATATCTGACTGTAATAAAATGAATAAATCTTTAAAAAAAAAAAAAAAGAAAAAGTAGCATTGATTAATTTACTGTCATTTTTTGGTTACATACCATAGTACTGTACTTGTTCAGCAAGACAGTACCCATCAGATGCAGTGACATAAGTGTTTGCCATCCTCTGGTCCAAGTCTCACTGCTTCATTTACTTCAGTCAGTGCTGGATATTTCCAAATCAAACTTGAAGGGAATGAAATCTGTGTAGACTATTTGAAAGTATTAATATTAAGTCAGTGTGACTTCATAAAAGCACAATGCTGTTTTTTAAAAAAGTAAAGGATTTAGCAGAGTTTATACAAAGATGTCTATATTTAACTCTAATTGAAAAAAAGCGAAATTTCTGTAAATCCCAAATTATCTAATATTGCCATTTTTTAATACTCAATTCTTTACAAAGATCTTAATAAATCTTGGTAGAAAATATTGTGACTCTCAATTTGTGACTTTCTTAGTATAATAGAAACATAGGCCAGGGCCTGGAACAATGTTACTCAATGGCTAAACCTGCCAAATCCTGCACCAGAATGCTATATGAGTTCATATCCTGAATGCCCCACTTCCCATCCAGCTCCCTGCTTGTGACCTGGGAAAGCAGTGCAGGACGGCCCAAAGCCTTGGGACCTTGCTCCCAAGTGGGAGACTTGAAGGAAGCTCCTGGCTTCAGATTCACACAGCTCTGGCCATTGCAGCCGCTGGGGAGTGAACCAACAGATGGAACATCTTTCTCTGTATTCCTTCTCTCTTTAAGTCTGCCTTTCCAGTAGAAATAAATCAATTCTTTTAAAAAAAAGGCTAATTCTTGGATTAACAATTAATTGCCATAGTTGTTATACTAATGGTTTCAGGATCTCACTGCTCTAAATTAAGGGAAATCGTAAAAAAGTAAATAAATAAAAATTTTCACAGAATTAGATAAAATTAAACAGTAGAAAAAGAAGGGCTCCCATCACATTTTTATCTTTCAATTTTTGTAAATATTTCTCACAGCACTGTGATTTTATAAACATTAAAACATTACTTTTGGTTTTGCTTCACTAATGACAACAGTTTGCTAGTCTCTGAAAGAGTGCTTTACTTTCAATAGAAAGTCCTAAAAATAATAAGCTCTTAGAAGGAAAAAGTATCAAAATCTAAGACTATTCTTTATGAGCAAATGTTTAGTGTTTGTTATTTCCCAGGAAGGGAAATACAGAAAAGAATACATGAAAAGAATACATCTTTGAATAAAAATAAGCAGGGATTATACGACTTAAGAAATTGAAATTACTGCAAGAAAAATAACATAACTCTAGAGGCCATCCTGCTTTATGGTTTATCCTTGCTAGGAAAACATAAAGATTATTGTTCACCTCTCCAGGGTTCAGGGGTAAGCATTCAGCCTGGTGTTAAGACGCTATAGTTACTGGACCCAGAAAGGTAGCCTGGCAGCTAAAGTCCTCGCCTTGAAGGCGCTGGGATCCCATAAGGCCGCCTGTTCTAATCCCAGCAGCCCTGCGTCTCATCCAGCTCCTTGCTTGTGGCCTGGGAAAGCAGTCCAGGACAGCCCGAAGCTTTGGAATCCAGCACTTGCGTGGGAGACCCAGAAGAGGCTCCTGGCTTCTGGCTTTGGATTGGCTCAGCTCCGCACACTGCAGTCACTTGGGGAGTGAATCATCAGACAGAAAGATCTTCCTCTTTGTATATCTGATTTTCCAATTAAAAATAAATAAGTCAAGTAAATCTTAAAAAAAATTCAGTTCCTGGGGTAATACGTTGTGACCACTGGGAGAATTGTGAAGCACATTTGTCTTTACTATAATGATCAAAATACAGGATCACAAATCCCTAGAATAATGCTGTTTTATTATCAGCAAAGAATAGCTAAGTGAATGAGGATACTTCAAGAAGTTCATAGACATTTGAGTATCATACCAAATTTATTCATAAATCTGGCTTTTGACTCCAATTTCCTATTAAAGTAAACCCTGGGAGGCAATAGTGATGGTTCAAGCAATTGGGTTTCTCTACCCACAGGGGAAGCCTGAACTGTATTCTGAGCTTTGGCTCTGGCTCAGCCACAGCCATTGCAGGTATCTAGGAAGGGAAACAGTGGATGGAAACTTACTCTCTCTGCCTCTCAAACAACAATTTTTTAAAAAATGAATGAAGTAATTTAAACAAAAACTGAGTTTTTAATCATAATGAATATATGCACAACAAACTTTCAAGATAGATTCTGAGGTCATATTGAAAACTTTGTAACTTGACTTATTATTACTCATAATACAAATTCATAGCTAAAACTCTGAAAATTTGTCAGAGTTTTATCATCTAATAAAATCTCAGTTTTTTTTTAAAAAGTGCCTGAGTCTTCCATACCCTGGGAACATAGCAACAATCATATAAAATGTGTGTTGGAGGGAAGAGATGAATCAAATACCATGTCCCCCAAATAACTGAGCTTTCAATATAGCTTCCCTTTAAAATTAGGGACTGTTGTCAAAAGGGCCATTTAGAACATACTTCTATTTTCGCTGTTACAACAGGTCAATTGGTTCTCCAAAGAAAGAGAATTATATGTGCTATTAGTTTAATCTGTGTAACTTTTTAAAGCAATATTTCTGTTTAGACCCTTCCAAGCTGTTGGTTTGAGTCTCAGATTCTAGAACATTACAAGTCAATGTCAATTTAAGGTTTTTTCTTTAACCTTACTTCTGAAATTCCTTCATTTACCATTAAGCTTCACATGATGTTAAATATGTAAAGAAGACTGAAAATGAAGACTGAAGTGTTGTTTAGCTATAGTTTTTGCTAAAAATGAGTAATTTAAAAGCAACATGGAATATGTCAGAGACAGTACATTAAACAAAACTGGTAATATCTTAATATAAATCAATGTTTTATAATAATGCCACTATCTGGCTCATAAATAGCAATATTTCAGAATCAAGTCTTTCCATTACTAGCAAATAAATGGCCTACAATATTTTTAAAGCAGATTTTTATAATTTAAAAGTTCTTTTCAAGATGTATTAAATTTTATTGAAAACACAGATTCAGAGAGATGGAGAGACAAAGAGAAAGATCTTTCCTCTGCTGATTCACTCCCCAAGTGATCTCAATGGACACAGCTGAACCAGTCCTAAGCCAGGAATCAGGAGTCTCATCCAGGTCTCCCACGGGGGTATAAGGTCCCAAGGCTTTGGGCCATCCTCAACTGCTTTCCCAGGTCACAAGCAGGGAGCTGGATGGGAAGCAGATCAGCCAGGACACGAACTGGCACCCATATGGGATCCTAGCACGTGCAAGGAGATGGTTTTAGCTAGTGAGTCATTGTGTTGGTCCCAAAGCAGTTTTTTGTGGTTTTTATTGATGTGAAAATTAGAGAAAAATAGAATAATATAAAGAGTGCCCTTCTGATAGCTAGGGCTGGGCTCAGCCTAGGTTCCCCACATGGATAGCTAGGACCCAACCATTTCACTCATCACCTACTACCTTCCTAGGTTCTACATTAGCAGGAAGCTGAAGTGGGGAAAACTCAACTCCAATATAGGATGCAGGTGTCCCATCTGGTATCTTAACAGCCAGGTCAAATGCTCATACTTGAAGTATACTCATTCTTACAAGCTGATTGTCTAGTTATCCTCCAGGGAATATGTATAGAGGATTTAACAAGCCTCTGATAAAGTTATGCTTTTTAAAATAGGTACTATTGGGGCCCGACGCAGTGGGCTAGCAACTGAAGTTCTCGCCTTGAACACGTGCTAGGATCCCATACAGGCGCCAGTTCTAATCCCTACAGCCCGCTTCCCATCCAGCTCCCTGTCTATAACCTGGGAAAGCAGTCGATGACGGTCCAAAGCCTTGGGACACTACACCCATGTAGGAGACCTAAAAGAAACTCCTGGCTCCTGACTTCAGATCAACTCAGCTCTGGCTATTGTGGCCACTGGGGGAGTGAATCATCGGATGGAAGATGTTCCTCTCCTCTCTGTATATCTGACTTTGCAATTAAAATAAAATAAATATTTTTTAAAAAAGTAAAAATGAAATAGGTACCATTTCCTTTATGTAATCATGGAAATACTTGCAATACTTTTTAAATAAGATTTTTCACTACGTTCTTCTTCAGACTTTCAAATGTTTAATAAAAATGCACTATGTATGCCTATTGAAACCAACCCTTCAAGTGTTCAGAAAATTAGTTTAAAAAACATTTAAGTAAATGATTCATAACACAGAGAAATATGTAATCAAAAATTTCCTAGTCTGCTAAAGAGGAAAGCTTCAGTGGTTTTGGAATGATTCTGTTTTGTTGTCCTCTTAGTAAATATTTGTTTAAAACAAAATAACTTTGCTAAAAGGGGAGCTGTTATCAAGAAGATTGATTTGGCATGAACAAAGTCTATGTTTTTTCTCTAATGAATATAACTTCTATGAAAACTGTACTTTTTACAAGGTGAAATGTTGATATAATATTGCTCAGTTCTACAAGTCAATTTACATTTTCCCCACTTTAATTACAAATTGTTCCTAGAGTTTCCAGAGCTTTAAAAAAGATCACACGTTGAATCCTGAGAACTAAGTCTAAATGTGACAGAAGTTATGTTTTTTACATTTTCATTCTTGCAATATATGCCACTTGAATTACAAATAATGCCTCACATGAAACTGATATAACTGAAAAATAGATTGCCTTAGGGGGAAAAAATAATTTTCTTTTCCATAGCAGCCTTTATGGGCAGAATGATAAAGTTACGCTTTGTAAAGTGTAATAATGCTGGCATAGGACATTAATCATAAAAGGCTTTACATGACATGGCTCCTTTGAAAATGTGAATAATAATAATACAAATCAAGGCTTCTTGATTTCTTCTGTCTATCCTTTAGCTTTAGAATATAGGAAGAATATGAAATCTGTTTTTTATAGTAGCTTTAGTGATATAGATCACATAACATATTTACTCTTTTCAAGTGTATAAGGAATAGTCACACTGTTTGCGATTGTCACTACTATCTCAGCTCAGAGCATTTCAATCACTCCAAAAGCAAATCCCAAAGCAATCAGTAGTCATTCTCCTCTCCTCTCCCAGTCCCTCGGCAACCACGGCCGCATTTTCTAGCTCTGTGGATTTGCCTATCACAGACACCTCATATAAACGGAATCATTTGCTTTCATACATAATTGTAAATGAAAAAGTTCATTATTTAATCTATTTTGTGTAACAATTTTTGTATTTTAAGGATAATGGAAACTAAATGTTTAGAAAATTCATGAGTATGAAACTATCATTTTATATGTTATATATACGTGTGTGTGTGTGTATATACATATCCACATCTAATTCCATAGTGTGGAGTAATTTTCATAATTATAACATTATCAAAAGAATAATAATTCCATAAATACACATTTATCAGAATATATTTCATTTAAATTTAAATCAAATATTTAAATGAGTGTTAAATTTATGTAAATGAGATGTTAAATGTTTAATTAATATTTAAGTGGAGCCTATTGTTTGAAAACCATATTTTATTCTAAGTTCTTGATTTAAAAATAAGTTTCACTGAACCAATGCAACAGCAAATAATCACTGTGAAGCAACTTACAGTATTCTAGCAAATGTCAACTAATGTCCAACTATATGCCTGGACATTGTCCAGAAGGGAACTAATTTACCATATAATCTACTTAATGAAATGTCTTATTTTCAAGGGGAAAAATGTTTACCACTGGCTCTCACAGTAGCAACAACTAGCTTACTCACTTTTCAAAAGTTAGTTAATGGTGTTGTAAATAAAAGATCTCAACAAAACCCTTTTCATTAACATCTGACAGCTGAGTAATAGGTAAATTGTTGACAAACTTAACACTCATTTTTAATTTAGACAGCACAAAATCGTAAAATTTTCATAAAGACGCTAAAATACTCACCTTTAGGTGATTTCTGTGGACGGTCCTTTTCCTCACAGAATGAGCATGCACAGACTTAGCAATCACTTCAACCTTCCAGCTGGAGCAAACTGGGCCTTTTCTCTCTTTATCAAGGGCTGGGGAGTCACTCTGCATACACTTGGGCTCCAGACACTCTGCAGAGCAGTGCTTCCGCTCTATCTCAGAGACACACTTCCCACACAATCTTCTCTTGGGTCAAAATAAGGGCAATTTCAGGCTGACATCAATCAAACAATAAGCAGATCATCAGGCATTGAGGCCTTTAGAAACCTCAGGTCACACTCTTTCCCAGAGTTCCTTATTGTTTAGTTAACAAATATTTTGTTTTCTTTATTGAATTTGACATCCTTCCACTTGGTTACAAAACACAAACTAATGAGTAATATATACAGGAAAGGGGAAGGGAACTTCTTATTAGCTGAAATTCCATATATACAGATTTTCTGAAAACTCAGCTTTAAGTTCACCTTTGTATTATTTACAGAAATATGAAAGTGGCTAAGCCAATGAGAAATGTTAAGAATAATTCATAAATGATGTCATCTTAGTTGTGGACAAGCCATCGAATATAACTTCCTCCTTTTTATCAGCCAAGAAAAATTACAAAAACAAAGATAAGTCTACTTGTTCCAATTCTCATGACTAATTAATTAGTAGCAGAGCTGAAAACCCAAGAATCTGAACAAGATACATAAATTTCATTCTGGACCCGGAGCAATGGCTCAGTGGCTAAAATTCTCGCCTTGCATGCACTGGGATCCAGTATGGGCACCAGTTTGTGTCCCAGCTGCTTCACTTCCCATCCAGCTCCCTGCCTGTGGCCTGGGAAGACAGTAGAGGATGGCCCAAACCTTTGGCAACCTGCACCAATGTGGGAGACCCAGAAGAAGCTCTTGGTTCCTGGCTACGGATCGCTTCAGCTTTGTCCAAATGGCTGCAATAGCCTGGCCTAGTCTAGAACACCATCCAAGGGTCTAGAACACCATCCAAGTCCCCACCTGGATTCCAGGGGCCCAATAACATGGGCCATCATCTGGCATATTAGCATGGAGCTGGATCAGAAGCAGAGCAGCCAGGACTCAAATTGGTCCTTAACTCACTGTACCACAACACCAGCCCCACGACTACTATATTCGCGCTGGAAAGTACAATGGGCCTCCTCAACTGTCTGGGAGAATCTCAGATAAAATCTGAAACTTCTGCAGTTTATGCTCATTTTAGAAACTAACAGGCCCTTTGTCAGTGAACTATAATCGGTGAACTCAAGAATAATTATCGCAGCACTGCAATTTATTTGTTTTCAGTCAAGAATATTCCAAAAATAGCCTCTAAATTATTTCTTAAATGAAACAACATTCTGAAATAACTTTACACTAACAAATAGAAAATAAACATACTGTGCAAGTACTGGATATTTTTTAAAGCCATGTTTTCCTTCAAAAATATATATTATAGAATCAGGAGGGTAGCAAGGTGATTAAATGCAGCTCGGGACACCCACTTCCCAAACTAAAATGCATCGGTTTGAATTCCTAATCCACATCCAATTCCAGCTTCCTGCTAATGTGCAGCCATGAAGACAGTGGGAGATGGGCCTTCTGCCTATGTCTCTGCTACCCAGATTCATTTCCAAGACTTTAGCTCATGACTCTGGGATGATCCATCCAGAGTAAACCAGAAAACAGAAGATCGCTCCATGTTCCTGTTTTTTCCTTGTCTTTCTGCCTTTCAAATAACTTTGTTAAGAGAATATCAGGAGCCTGTCTTTTTTTTTTTAAGAGAATATTGCTAAAACATCAATCCTTTAATTATTAGTATGTAAATATCAGAACTAATTCTTAACTTGCTTTTATTATTTAGATAATACCCAATCTTAACCTCTACTTAGAAGCAGATTTATTAGTTCTACATTCAAATGACATATTCTTTATAAATTCAATGACTTAAACTTTTCACTAATTCATATTATCTTGGCAAACTATGCTCTCAAGGCCACTTGACTAACAACTCTAAATCAGTTTTAAATCACTATTTATGTAAATATAATGAGAATAAAGCCTTTCACAATAATTCTTTTGGAAATTGTTGTTTACAGTATGCTCTGAAGCTAAAGCCATAGACATCTTAAATATAATTATTGACATGAAATGATTGTATCAGAGACATCTACTCTACCATGTTTGTCATAGCGATGTTCACAACAGTCAAATTATGGAATCAAAGAAGGTGTCCATCATTTGAAGAAAAAAATAAAGAAAATGCTGTATACATAAAGAAATGTCATTCAACCATTAAAAAGAAATCTTTTGCAGTAAAAGGGTTGGGACTACAGAACATCATGTTGTATGAGATAAGCCAGCTACAGAAAGGCAAATACTGCATGATCTCCTTCATATGTGGGAGCTGAAAGTGAAAAACAAAAACAAAACAAACAAAAAAAAGAAGCCTCAATCTAAATATAGAGTGTTGATTACTAGAGGCTGAGAGGGACAGAGAGGACAGAAGCAGTTTGGATAAAAAGAAAAGGGGTGTGGGCGGCACAATAGCTTAGTGGCTAAAGTCCTCTCCCTGAACACACTGGGATCCTATTTGGGCATGGGTTCGTGTCCTGGTAGTTCCACTTCCCATCCAGTTCCCTTCTTGTGCCCTGGGAAAGCAGCTGAGGATGGCCTAAGACACCTGCATGGGAGACCTAGAAGAAGCTCCGGGCTCCTGGCTTCAGATTGACTCAGCCCCAGCCATTGTGGCCACCTGAGGAGTGAACAAGAGGATGAAGGATCTCTCTCTCTGTATCGCTCCTTCTTTCTGTAACTCTGCCTTTTAAACAAAAATATAATAAATCTTTTTATAAATTTTCAGTTTCAAAATCAATAAGTGATCATTAAATGTGACAATAAACTAATATAAGACATTAATAAAGGAAAGTAGGGTGTAAGTATATGAGAACTCTGCATAACTATTTCACAATGTTTGTTTGCTAAATTTAAAGTTATTCTGAAATAAAATGTTAAGAAAAATAATACGTTTGGGGAGGGGTGGGGAGAATCCAAGTACCTATGAAACTGTGTCACATAATACAATGTAATTAATGAATTAAAAATAATAAATAAAAAAAAAGAAAAAAGAAAAATAATACATATCCTTGGGATCCAGATTAAATACTAGATATTCTAATTCATTGGCAATTTGCTTCTTGCTTGGTATGCAAAGGATTCTTTGCAGGTATAGAGCTCTCCTTACTTTGGTTATTTTTTAAAGATTTTTTAAAAAGATTTATTTAATATTGGAAAGGCAGATACACAGAGAGGAGGAGAGATAGAGAAGAAGATCTTCTGTCCACTGGCTCACTCCCCAACTAGCCGCAATGGCCAGAGCTGAACTAATCTGAAGCCAGGAGCCTCTTTTGGGTCTCCCACATGGGTGCAGGATCCCAACACTTTGGGCTGTTCTTGACTGCTTTCCCAGGCCACAAGCAGGGAGCTGGATGGGAAACGGCAATGCCGTAGGGATTAGAACCGGTGCCCATATGGGATCCCAGCACATTCAAGGCGAGGACTTTAGCCACTAGGCAACCGCACCAGGCCCTACTTACTTGATTTTTAAGAGTGTGCTAGACTTACCATGAAGTTAATATAGTATATAGTACTCACTACAAAGTGTTTAAAGATATGTATAGGGCCCGGTGCAGTAGCCTACAGGCTGAAGTCCTTGCCTTGCATGTGCTGGTATCCCAGATGGTTGCCAGTTCTAATCCCTACAGCCCTGCTTCCCATCCAGCTCCCTGCTTATAACCTGAGAAAGCAGTTCAGGACGACCCAATGCCTTGGGACCCTGCACCTGCGTGTGAGACCCAGAAGAAGCTCCTGGCTTCAAATTGGCATAGCTTTGGCCATTTGGGGAGTGAATCAACAGAGAGGAAGATCTTCCTCTCTGTCTCTCCTTCTTTTTGAATATCTGACTTTCCAATAAAAATAAAAAGTAAATCTTTAAAAATGTATGTGTGTAATATACATCAGTATTTACAAAAGATTTATTTGTATATTTGAAAGAGTTAAAGAAAGAGAAAGAGACCGTTTATCTGCCAGTTCTCGCCCCAAATGGTCCCAACAGCTAAAGTGGACCAGGCTGCCACCACCAGCCAGGCTCGCCATCCAGGTCTCCCAGACAGGTAGCAGCACTACTTGCAGCACTATCTGCTCCCTCTCAGAATGCTCATTAGTAGGAAGATGGATCAGAAGCAGAGTGGCTGAAATTCATACTGGCACACTAATAAGGGATGCTGACCTCAGACAGTGGCTTAGCCCACTGTGCCACAATGGTTGTCCTATGTCAATACTTTATAATATAGGGAGCTAAGCTGCCTCTTGGGACACTGAATCCCTACCAGTGTGATGGAACAAGTCCTGGCCACTCTTTGTTTCACATCCAGCTTCCTGCTAATGAGCCTGGAACGACAGCAATATGCTGTCCCAAGTCCTTGGGTTCCTGACGCCCATATGGGAGAACCAATTGGAATTCCTGGCTCCTGGCTTCATCCTGGCATACCCCTGGCTTTTGTAGATATTTGGGGATAGAACCAACAGATCGGAAGATCTTGTTCTCTGCTTCTTCCTATCACTTCCTCTTTCATTCTGCTTTTAAAAAAACCATCATTTTTAAAAGAAAATAGTGACAATGAAACATAATTTTTAAAATTTTCCATGGGATTGATCCTAGGGGGGAGTCGCCCTCAGGAACCCGCAGGAGCTGGGATGCCCACTGGGCCCGCACGCCTCGGACACTTGCAGGCGCCCTGTTGGGCAAAACAGCAGCCAAGGCCAAAGTTCCCAGGGCACCGCAGCGCCAGGAGTGTCCCAGCGCCAAGAGTGCGAGAAGCTATTGGCCCAGCTCCAGCTGGAAGGATACCGACTGGAGGTGCGGTCCAGCAATCGCCAGAGGTTCCAGGACACCCCTGCCCCTGACCCCATTGTGCGGGAGGACCCTGCAGTCAGTGGTTCCAGCAAGTCCCGGGCCCCACCTCCTCTACATAGCTGATGGCTCCCCAGGGCCAAGCCTTGGGTGACCCTGCATCTGCCCGTTGTCCAGCCTCCTAGATGCGCTGGACCTGCGTCTGGGTTACTGGGACCGTGCAGGAGAGCAAGTGCTTCTGGGAGGGCTGTGCCACTCGGGAAAGCCTCAGCTTCCAGGCCGGCATGCCCAAGCACACACGACCACACCAGGTCTGGCCCAGGGATTCTGTTCCCAGCACCCGACCCCTTCCAGCACCACACCCCTAGCTCATCTATAGTTTTGACTGAGCCCACATTTACATGATAAATCATCATTGAGCATGAAAATAAATAAGTAAATAAAAATTTTGCATGGGGCGGGGAAGTGTGGTGGCTCAACAGGCAAATCTTCCACCTTGAAGCTCCAGCGTACTTGGTCCATTTGTGTTCCAGCTGCTGCACTTCCATCCAGCTCCTTGCTTGTGGCCAGGGAAAGCAACAGATGCTGACCCCATTCCTTGGAACTCTGAACCTGCATGGGAGACCCAAAATAAGCTCCTGGCTCCTGCCTGGCTTTGGACTGACCCAGCTCTGTCATTGCAGCAATTTGGAGAGTGAAGCAGCAAATGGAAGAACTTACTCTCTCTCTCCCTTACTATCTCTCCTTCTCTCTGTGTAAAGCTCCTTATCTGATAAAAATAAATGATTCTTTTTTAAAAAAAAAATGCAGATGTACCCCATAGAAGCACCTGGGTTTGAATCCTGACTCCAGTCCTGACTCTGGCTTCTTGCAAGCCCAGCCCCAGGGAGGCAGCAGTGGACTGAACTAATCAATTTCCCGACACACGTGGGAGGTCTGGAAGGCAGTGCAGGCTCCAGTTTAAGTCCCTGGCCAGGCCTTGTTGCAGACATTTGGAGACTGCACCAAATGCAAGATCCTTTTCTTGGTTAGCTTTGTCTCTCTTCCCTTTTTCTCTATGTCTCTCTGCTACTCAAAGTTACAGGTACAATCCACATGTCTTATTTATTTGTTTTAAAACACATACTACCACTTGAGTGATTGCCATTGGGAATACTCTTTAAGAAGGCAACATTTGACCTGAGACCTAAAAGATGAGAAGTCAACAACAACTGTGGGACAGGTGTTTTAGTGGGAGCAGCACACAGAAAGTGGTGAACCAGTTTAGTGACTGAGAAAAGAACAGATTAGAAGACCTAGCTATAGGCAACTGCCTTGTACCTAGCCAAGTGTTACGCTTCTGGGAGGCAGCCAATAACTGGTGGGCATTCTGGGTCTGGTTAATACCAAATCTGTGTTAACTATACCAGTGTGCTCCCATAGTACCTATTCTATTCTCTTTCTCTCCCTCTCTTCCCTCACCCCCTACTCTCTTCCTTTTTTTTTTTTAAGATAATGTGGGGAACACAGGGGATGCTGGACTGGGGCATGCCACCCTGGCCTCCGAGTATGCTGTGCTGCTGAGGCAGGGTGGGGTTGGGGCTGTAGATTACCCAAGGAAGAAACTCTGAGGACGTGCTAAGTTTAGTGCCACTGAGGGCGTATTTTACAGCGGAAGAGTGACTTTTTGCAGCTTCCATGGATTAGACCACTGCACCCTAGGTAGGCAGGAGAGCTGGAATAGGTGGTTTAGAGGAGAGAAACTGGAGAGCCTGCCTGCGTCAGGCCAAGGAATCTACGTATGTGGGAAAGCATGGGCTGGACTGATTAACATTGCCCTCTGGCATATATAAAAACTGGGACTTAGTGCCATGCCTGGCTGGGCTAGACCACAGTATCCACCCGCAGGTATAGAGGCAAGGGATGGGCCACGTCAGGCTAGGTCACTATCAGAATGCAAGAGAACCAGATCTGGGAGGCAGGTGATTAGGTGATTGTGGGCTCTACTCGGTAGAATAGCAGCACCAATCAGTTCGCACAAGAGCAGGGGTGGTGACAGGCTGAGCTAGGCTGGACCACAGAACTCACAGTCTTGGGAGCTAGGGCTGGGAGAAGGCCAGCTGGGCCAGGCTGCAGCACCAGCTAACACATACAAAGGCCAGGACTAAGAGCAGAACATGCCAAGCAGAGCCACAGCACCTACTGGCACGTATGGGATCCAGGACTGGGAGTGGGCATGGCAGAGAAACTATGGGAATTCCCTGTCAGGCTGCAGCCCCTGCTGGGGAATATGGGAGCTGGAGGGAGGCCAGAACAGGCAAGGGGACTGGGCCTCCTCAGCTCTTGATCCCTGTGCAGTGGACAACATGCCCAGATGCACACAGGGGAAATGACGGCCAATTCATCTAGACCAGTAGAGGATGTGGAATGCCTCATCAGAGGATGGAAAGCAGACAGCAGACACGGGAGGAAAAAAAAAAGAACTGAAATATTTATCCCACCCAACTTTCTCCGGACCTTGATTCTCCCACCATAATCAGAGGCTAGGTGGGTATGCATCCCTCTCAACTACATAAACAATATTAAAGATAAAATTTTAAATTTTTAAAAAGAGAAAATATTAGAACAGAGAGACTAAAGAGAAACTATGAAGTGGATGCTATAAGCCTTTATAGAGGAGTCAGTATTTTATCCCAGTGGAAAACAAAATCATTAAATGATTTCAAATAGAAAAAGCACATGTTTCAACTACATTTTTATTGTTTCATTTTACTGCTTTGTTTCAGTTGAAACTCTAATTGATTTCACTATAGATTCACTTGCAATTATAAGAAATAATGCAGAGTTCTCTCTTGTATTTTATGTAATTTCCTCCAATGATAACATTTTCAAAATGATGATATAATAATGCAATCAAGATATTAATGTTGGTATAAATCATCTGTCTTGCTCAGATTTCCCCAGATTTCCTGGGCTCATCTGTGTGTATATTAAGTCTTTTACAGTTTTATCTCCTGTAAGTTCATGTACACAGCCAATCAAGATACTGACCAGTTACAACAATAGTGGAATCTCTCACATTTCTGTTTTAAACATTTTCTTAAAAAAAAAAAAAGATGGGGCCCAGCGGTGTGGCCTAGCAGCTTGGGTCCTCGCCTTGAACGCCCCAGGATCCCATATGGGCACCGGTTCTAATCCCAGCAGCTCCACTTCCCATCCAGCTCCCTGCTTGTGGCCTGGGAAAGCAGTCGAGGACGGCCCAATGCTTTGGGACCCTGCACCCGCGTGGGAGACCTGGAGGAGGTTCCTGGTTCCCGGCTTCGGATCGGCACGCACCGGCCCGTTGCGGCTCACTTGGGGAGTGAATCATCGGACAGAGGATCTTCCTCTCTGTCTCTCCTCCTCTCTGTATATCTGACTCCGTAATAAAAATAAAATCTTTAAAAAAAAAAGATGCATTTATTTACTTTTATTGGAAAGTCAGAATACAGCGAGGAGAAGAGACAGAGAGGGTGATCTTCCTCTCTGTTGATTCACTCACGAAGCAGCCGCAACAGCTGGAGCTAAGCCAATCAGAAGCCAGGAGCCAGGAGCCTCTTCTGAGTCTCCCACACAGGTGCAGGATCCCAAAGCTTTGGGTCGTCCTCGACTGCTTTCCCAGGCTACAAGCAGGGAGCTGGATGGGAAGCAGGGCTGCTGGGATTAGAACTGGCACCCAAATAGGCTCCTGGCACGTTCAAAGCGAGAACTTTAGCCGCTAGGCTATTGTGCTGGGCCCATTAAACCTTTTCTACTTTCCTCCTTCCTCCCGCATTCACAATCTCTGACAACCACTACTCAGCCCTACATTTCTGAATTTCATCATTTCAGTATATGTTATGCAAAAGGTTCATATATTATGTAACTTTTTAAGATTTTTTTTAATTCATTTACACTCAGGGTTAATATGAATGGGTGGTAATTTGGTCCTGTCATTTTAACAATAAGTTTTTAACTGATTTAGTCTTCTGTTGTTATTTTACTGGGAAATTAATCCTGAATGTAAATAGCTTCAACTCACCAATCAAATGTTATAGAAAAGTAGACTGCATTAAAAAAAACAAAACCCATCTACTTGTTGCCTACAGGAGACACATCTCACCGACGAAGATTAGTAGAAACTATATCTCATCTATTTTGAATTTTTTTTATTTTCATCTTTTCAAAACACTTTCTGTCTCATTAAATTCTTCACTGACTCATAGATCATACAGCAGCATCATTTTCTTCAAGAAGATTCTTGATTTTCTTTTTCATTTCTTGAATAACACATTAGTCATTCAGTAGCATGTTATTTAAATTCATGGCATTGTAAATTTCTATTTTTCTTCCTGCTGTTGATTTTGTATTGTGGCTTTTCATTTGAGGGGATGTACAGTAGCTGTGAAATGGAGACTGTCATATCCAGATGTGAGGATACATTGCAGAATGCATCCTTACTTCCAGACAAAGATGGAATCCCAATGAAACTATTTACTATATCTTGACAATAGAATGCTGGAGTCTCTGCCATTGCCCATGCCCGCAATGATGGACAAATGAATGTATATGAATAACTGTACTATAGTAATAATATAGGGGAACGCAGTGAGTAAGGGGATTTGGGGAGGAAGTAAGGAAAATCTCAGAGCCTATGGAACTATAGCATAAAATAATAATAATAATTTTAGAAGAAGTTAAAATAAAAAGATTTATTTTTTTATTGGAAAGTCAGAGGAGAAGAAACAGAGAGGAAGATCTTCTGTCTGATGATTCTCTCCCCAAGTGGCTACAATGGCAGGAGTTGAACAGATGCAAAGCCAGAAGTGTATTCCGGGTCTCCTGCACAGTTGTAGGGTCCCAAGGCTTTGGGCCATCCTCCACTGCTCTCCCAGGCCACATGCAGGGAGCTGGATGGGAAACAGGGATGCCGAGATTAGAACTTGCACCCATATGGGATCCCCTTTCCATCGTAAGTATAATCAATAGTTAAGTGTGTACCACAGTTTGTTTAACTATTTTCCATGCAAAGAAGTATGTTTATTCTAGCTTACATATTTGTCAGTTAAAGAAATGTGGACATGCATGCATGTGCAGATTATTGTGTTAACACAGATTTTCATCTCTCTAGAATAACTGTCAAAGAATGCAATAAATGGGTATTTCTTCTTACTATTCCAAAGCAACTATACCATTTTATATTTCTACCGGCAATAAATTAATAAGTCAGTTTTTCTGAATGTTTGCCAGATTTTGATATTGCTGCTATTTTAACCATGTTCAAAGGTAAGTGACAGTGTCTCATTATGGCTTTACTTTTCATTTCTCTTTTGTTTAAATATGCTGAATACCTTCTCATCTGCTTATTTGCCATTTATACTCTCTTTGGGGAGATATCTGTTCATGTTTTCCCCCCATTTTGTAACGTGGTTGTTTGTCTTCATGAGCTGAACTTTTGAGGACTCTGTATGTTCTCAACACTAGAAAATTTGCAAATTTTTCTCCCTATTTGTACCTTATGTTTTCATCTTCACAGAGTATTCTAAAGATAGTTTTTAATTTTGATGAAATTTAATTCATCAACATTTTCTCCTTTTATCTCACTGTTCGTGTTAAATCTGAAGACCCTTTGACTAATACTAGATCAAGAACTTTTCTCCTGGGGTTAGCTTCATGGTCTAGCAAATGAAGCCTCCATCTCCTGTGCAAGCATCTTATTTGGGCACTAGTTTAAGTCCCAGCTGCTCTACTTCCAATCCAGCTCCCTGCTAATTACAAAAAGAGCAAAGGATGGCTCAAGTGCTTGGACTCCTGTAGCCATGTGGAAGACTAAGAATTTCTTGGCCTCTGGCTTCAGCCATTGAGCATTTTGGTCCATGACCTAGCAGATGAAAGATCTCTCTTTCTCTCTTGCTCTGTGTCTCTCCTTCTAGCTCTGAAATTTTCATAAATCATTTTCTAGGAAAAGATTTTTTCAGTGTTTCCTAAGTTTGAAATCCAAGTTAATCATTTTTTTAAGTTATCTTTTGAAATTTTATTTCTTTACATTTTATTTCAAAGGAAGAGAGGATGAAAGCGAGACATTTCCCACTCATTGACTCACTTGCTTAATCCCCAAAAGACACATGCCCAGGCCAGACTAAGCCAGGAAGGAGCCTGCAATTCCATCCAGGTCTTTCATTTGGTGGCAGGGAACCAAGCACTGAGCCTTCATCTGCTGACTCCCAGGATATACACCAGCAGGAAGATGGATTGGAAATGGAAGAGCTGGGACTCAAGCCAGGCACTCGAATCTGGAATATGAGCGTTCTAAGCAGTGACCTAACTAACTGCTACACTAAATGCCCAGCCCCTAACTGTTCATTTTTAGTCAATATTTTTATAAGGTGTGAGTTTAATTGCCTATGGATGTTCATCAGCTGCAGTACTATTCTGTTGTGATGATTTATGTGTGTCTATCTCCAGGACATTAAGCACTGTTTTGATTATGGTTCCTGTATAGTAAGCTATGATTTTACTCTGTCGGGATCATTTTAGTTATTCTATTATGTGTGCTTTGTCATGGAACTTTCAAAATTAGTTTAACTATCACTACCAAAAAACTTAAGTATTTCTAAGAATTGTACAAAGGAACTTCAAAAGTTCATAGAAATACACATTTTCAAGCCCACATGTGTTAAATCTATGAGTTATAGTAATCAGTTTACTATATTGAGTCTTCAAATCCATGAACATAGTGTACCTCTCCATTTATGTAAGTCTTTGATATTTTCTTCATTATTTTCAAAGTGTAAACCTTGCGTATATTTTGTAAAGTATATATGTAAGTATTTCATTTTCTTTGAAGTGATTGTAAATGGCATCAGTTTTCATTTCAGCTACTTCATATTCATTATCAAGTCAGAGCAGGCTGTTGATGCTAAAATTAATAAATCAAATGTTCAAAAAGTAAAATTTATAGAAATTCGCTAAAGAAGGGGAAGTTCTTCCAACTCAAAAAAGAACCCTGTGATTCTTTATTATTTTTTAATTTTTATAAAAACAACTTGACTTTTTAAAATTTATATTTACTTGTTAGTTTTTTTATTTGAAAGGCACAGAAATAGACATTTTGCATCTACTGGTTTGCTTCCCAAATGCCTACAACAGCCAGGGTTAGGGCAGGGTAAAGATGGTACTTGGATAAACCAGTTTTTCCTCATGGATGACAGGAACCCAATCATCTGAGTCATCATTGCCTCCCAGGGTCTGCATTAACAGGAAGCAGGAGCTAGGAGCAGGAGGCAGACCTTGAACCTAAGTACTATAATGTGGGCTTAAACACTTACTCCCTCATTCAAACTTAGAAATGGGCAAGGGACTTAAATAGTCATCTCTCCGAGTAAAACATACAAAAAAAGAAAAAGAAAAACCATGCCAAAAACATGAAAACTAACATCATTAGTTACTACAGGAATACAAATTAAAATTACAATGAACCACCACTTGACACCCACTGGGAAAGTTATAACTAAAAATAACCCCCCCCAAAAAAATGAGCAAGTACTGGTGTGTACAGGGAGACACTGAAAGCAGTAGACATTTTAGATGGGAATGTAAAATGGTTCGGTATGATGCAAAACTGTAGTTCCTCAAAAAGTTAGACACATAATTACTAAGTAATTGAGCAATTTCACTCCCAGGTACATAACTGAAAGAATGGAAAACAGGTACTCAATAAATAGATGTTCATAGCACATTATCAGTATAGCATTTATAGACAAAAGATGGAAGCAATATATACATTTATAAAGAAATAAATTAACAAATCACAATACACATACAAGTACTTTGAAAAAAATCATGGAAAATGCACACTGAAAAATAACTACATGAATTTCAAGAATAGTTTGCCCCCAAATTAATCTGTCTTGTAATTCTGTTTTCCATGAACTTTGGTAAGTGTCCTCACACACGTAATGGAATAGTGCTCAGCCATTACCAGAGTGAAGTACTGATGCAGCGGGTGATACAGATGCATCTCACAAATATTGCATTTAGAGAAAAAAAGTTCAACAGAAAAGAGCTCATGGTATATGATTCCACTGATACAGAGTAGCCAGAACAGGTCAACTCATAGACACAGAATTCACATTGGAGATTGCTGAGAGCTAGGAATGAGGAATGAAAAGCAACAACTTATAAATATGGACTTTCCTTTTAAGAGAAGATGCTTTGGAAGAAGATAGAGGAGATAATTGTACAACACAGTAAATGGTGTAAATGCCAGTGACACACTCACTTTAAAATAGTTACCTATTCAATGACTTTCACTCCAATTCTTTTAAATAAAGTCAGGCTCTACAGAGTTCATATTAAACAACCAAAAAGAATGTCTCTTAAGATACTGATTTTCCACTTTATGTTTGCATCACTTAAATTAATTTTGTATTTTGGAGCTGTTTCACTGAGTTTGGAAACCAAACTCCAAGTGGTTGTCAATTCTAAACAAACAGTAAGAAATATAATTACAAGATAGGTGATTTAGTTAGTTTTGTTCTCTCTCAAGTGTTTTAAAACATTTGAGGTTTTAACTGTAAAAAGAGATCATATTAAATACAGCTGGATCATTTCTACATAATTGGCTTTTCATTCCTGATCTGGTTTCGAATTGTTTATGCCACTTCAGAAATTAACCACTATCAGCCTCATTAATGAAACAGAAACCACCTCTTCTAATCATTTATAAAATGCTTGTCATACTAAATTTAAACAAAGAATAGTTTCTGGGCAAAGTAACATCCCTTTAAAAGCTACTGCCACTAATTATAGGGATATTCTGCTTGCTATGTTGCTGTTTTCCATTTTTTATGAAAGAATTCTGGGAAAACACAGCATTTGCCTCCACAATGTTCTTCAGAGCCTATCTGAATCTGGCACTTTTTAGTGGCACTTTTTAGTCCATTGACATAAAAAACGAATTTTAGCTGCTTACTTATGTCTCTAAAACATACAAGTCATATTCTTATTTAGTCAAGCCCATCTTAAAGACATTATTTTCTATTCTACTTAGTTGTTAGCTTGATGAGTGAAAGAGAGCTTGAAAGATCAATTTAACATATAGGTTAAAACATTTTGTATAAGATGTACAAAGCAAACTATCAATTATGTATGCAAGACAAAATTAGGTTTTAAGTAGCTATGAAAGATTAGTCACTAGGATTTACTAAGAATGCTACAAAGCTTTAAAGGATTTATGGGAAAACATACCTCTTTTCCCCTAGGTTTCATATTTCCTACAATTGATAATATTATTAATTTAGAAAAATGAAACAGAAAACTAGGATACTAAGTCAAAACATAATGGATAATAGTACAATGTAAGTTTTATACAGATTAGGTGATTGATCATCAGTTAAAAGTGTTCTTTGAACTACTTTTGTAAAAGATCTAATTATTTAATTATTTAAAACACAAAGAAGGGGCCAGCACAGTGGCTCAAAAGGCTAACCTCCACATGCAAGCACATTACTCCATATGGGTACCAGTCCATGTCCCTGCTTCTCTACAGTCTGCTCCCATTCAGCACCCTGTTTATGGCCTGGGAAAGCAGTGGAGTATGGCCCAAATTTATGGGCCCTTGCATATGCATGGGAGACATGGAAGAAACTCCTGGCTTCTAGTTTTGGATAGGATCAGCTCCAGCCATTACAACCATTTGGTAATTGAACCAATGGATGGAAAAAATTTCTCTGTCTCTCCTCGCCATAAAACCTGCAGTTCAAATAAAAATAAATAAACCTTTAAAACACACACACACACACACACACACACACACACACGAGTTACAAAAAGAGAGAGGAAAGACAGAGAGAAATTTTTATCCACTGGTTCATTCCCCAAATGGCCACACAGGTCAGGGCTAGGACAGGCCAAGGTCAGGAGCCAGCAGTTTCTTCTAGATCTCCCACTTGAGTGCAGGGGCCCAAGCCACCAAGACATCTTCTGCTGCTGTCAGCATTAGCAAGGATCTAGGTAGGAAGTTGAGCTGCTACGACCAAGTTGGTGTCCATAGGGGATGCATGAGCTGCGGATAGGGTTTTACCTGCTATGTCTCAATGCCAGCCCCTATTATCTTAATTTTTTTTTAATTTGAAAGGCACAGATCTTCCATCTGCTGATTTATTCCTCAAATCTCCACATCAGCCAGGACTGGGCCATGCTGAAGCCAGGATGTTGAAGCTCAATTTGGATCTCCCACATGAATGACAGGAATCCAACTGCCTGAACCTTCATCCTTAGCTGTCTCCCAGGGAGTATATTAGCAGGAAGCTGGAACCAGGAATGAAGCCAGGACTGGAACACGGGCATGCCAATGCAGGCTGCAGGCATAACAAGCAACATCTTAACTGCTAAATCAAACTTCTACTCCTTGAAGCCATATTAGTGAAATCACCCATGAAGTAAGTATATCTTATGACAATGTCAATTTTAAGAGCAAGCACATTTTCCTAAGTAATCCACTTGTAACTTTCATTTCTAGACAGTTTGAGAAAACCATACTGCCCCATATTTTTTTCATACAACAATCAAAATTTGCTGCGAAAAATATTATTTCTTCATCCAAAACAGTAGGATGTATGGCTCTTCAGTCTGAAGTGAATTTCAAAAACTCTTGGTTGGGACCAGCACCATGGTATGGCAAGCTAAGCTTCTACCTGTGGCACTGGCATCCATATAGCTACCGGCTGCTTCACTTCCAATCCAGATCCCTGCGAATGTGCCTAGGAAAAAAAAATGAAAGATGACCGAAGTGCTTAGGTCCTTGCACCCACGAGGGAGACTCAAAAGAAGCTCCTGGCTCCTGGCTCCAACTGACCCAATTCTGGCCATGGTGACCATTTGGGAAGTGAATCAGAGGATGGCAGATGTGTCTGTCTCTCCTTCTCTCTCTGTAAATCTACCTTTCAAATAAAAGTAAAGAATTTTTTAAAGATTTATTTATTTGTATTGGAAAGCAGATCAGATTTACAGAGAGAAAGCAGAGAGAAAATTTTCCATCTGCCGGCTCATTCCCCAGATGGCCACAACAGCTAGAACTGAGCTGAACTAAAGCCAGGGGCTTCTTCCAGATCTCCCACACAGATGCTGGATTCTAAGAATTTGGGCCATCCCCAGTTGCTTTCCCAGGCCACCAGCAGGGATATAGATGGGAAGTGGAGCAGCTGGTACAGAAACTGGTACCCATATGGAATTCTGGCGCTTACAAAGTGAGGATTTAGCCATTGAATCATTACACCAGGCCCAAAATAAAGAAATCTTGAAAAAAAAAAAAAAGAAAGAAAGTTGAAATGGCTTTGGAAATCATCTTTGTATGAATCAAAGAATTAAACAATGCCATGCAGAGTTCAGCATTTAGAATCCTAAAGCTCTTTACCTAGAAATCTTACCAGTGGTTTGCGACTGTCAAATATTTTGTATAAATTCACTTAAATACTCCAACACTCTATTTTACTATAAGCCCTTTTTTTCCTTTATTAATCATACATATATTTGATGGAATATTATAGAAACACACATAACTCATGCAGACCACAATGTTGCCAGTGTCAGTCTTTCTTGAGAAACAGGTCACTAACATATCAGCTCAGGTTCTAATTGTGAGAATAAAAAAATTTACATATTTAAGTATGCTGTTCATGGCTATTGAAGACTTCCTTCTACTAACATTGCAACCAGAATGAGTATTTTTTAAATTATCTATGAAAGAGAATGGCTGTTCTTTCTTGGTTTTGAACCAAATCAAGTAATTTTTAGTAGCAGCTTTTCTGGGTCCTGCCAAAATGAACTCATATCATTTTGACAAAATGCAGAAGTGGCACTAATTGTTATTAAAAGCATTAAAGCATTAACCTCTTGTAACCTCATTTTTCACTTGATACACACATTTAAGTATTTTATCAAGCTGAAGTTAAACACTAAGAATTAGAATGAAAAATTGACCCCTTCTCCACAGGCTAAGAAGAATGAATATGATAAAAAGTAAAAGTGAAAGAATGGTTTAAACAGTTATTTCTATGCTAATTAGCTTAATTTTATTGAATTTTCACTGATGTAGCTGAAATGCCAGAGAAGCAATTGCTTTAGAAATATTCACAACAAACATCACTTAACCTTTAGCATTTCAAAAGTTTTTAATTGATAGCATCAGTAACTGATTTATTATACATTACATAGAAGCTCTAGATTCATAGATTTTCAGACAAATATTTTAGATGACAGCTTCCCACTGACGATTTTAATTCAGCTCAATGTTTGGGGCCATTCAAAGCAAACCTCAATACAAGATTTGCAACAAATATGACTATCCCAAACCCCCCTGTCACCTAAGTATTATGTAGGTAATTCAATAGCTGTTATGAAATGCAAAAACAAATAAGAAGTTACTTCAAAATGTTTGCAGAAATGGATTTGAAAGATAAGTTTAGGTGATGGCATTGTGGCACAAAAGATTAACCTTCCGCTTGCAACACCAGCGTCATCTGTGAGGGTGCCAGTTCAAGTTCTGGCTGCTCTGCTTAATATCCAACCTCCTACTGATACATTTGGAAGGGCAGCAGATGAAGGTTCAAGTACGTGGGCCCCTGACACTCACATGGGAGATCGGATGCAGCTCTGGGCCACTGGCTTCCGCTTCACCCACTTCTGGTCACTACAGCCATTGAGTGAAATGGGAGCCCTCGGTTTCTCTCTCTCCTTTCTTCCCTCTCTCTCTGTAACTATGCCTTTCAAATAAATAAAGTGTTTTTTATTGTAAAAGATAAGGTTATTTTGCTGCAAAATATTTGGTAATCCTTGCATAATTTTTCTGTAACACATTTTCCAGGACCTTCTTGACAAGCCCTCGTACAACATAATGCATTTCTAAGCATCTATAAGTAGCATTATCCAGAGCAGAATGTTATAATTACTATGCAAATGAAGGGGACATGGCAAAGGAAGAAATAGATAATTAATATAGACCATAATAAACTTTTGGAGTTTATGTGTATTATTCATTTTAGCTACCACATATGTGAGTAATTCGGGGTTTTTTGTAACACTGATGTGTAAGGAGTTCCTTTTTAACTTTTATTCATTTTTTGAGAGATGAAAAAGACAAAGATAGGGAGAGGAGAGCGCTCATATCCACAGGTTCATTCTCCAAATCCCACAGCATTTGCAGGACTGAAGCCAGGAGCCAGGAATACAGTCCAGCAGAGTGCTCATTAGCAGGCAGCTGAAAGCAGCATCCAGACCTAGGGAACTGAGCTTGGGCACTCTGAAGTG
Source organism: Ochotona princeps (assembly GCF_030435755.1). Classification (NCBI taxonomy): domain Eukaryota; kingdom Metazoa; phylum Chordata; class Mammalia; order Lagomorpha; family Ochotonidae; genus Ochotona; species Ochotona princeps. The sequence continues at coordinate 97,746,366 of NC_080833.1, read as the reverse complement.
AGACATGGCCATGCTAAGCAGGGCCTTCATCACCACACCAAGCAACCATCTATTTAAAAAATTGCTCATTTACACATTTGTAAGACAGAAAGTAAGTGCCTCCATGCAATGGTTCACTCCTCAAATGATCACAAAAACCAGCGGTGAAACAAGGCCAAAGCCAGAAGTTAGGATACAATACAGTTCTCCCACAGAGATGGCAAAAACCCAGTTACTTGAGTCACCCTTTCGGCCTCTTGGTGCCTGTAGTGGCACCAAGCTGGAGTCAGAGCGGAGGTCAAGAATCAGATCCAGGTGCTCTCCTGACAGGAATGTGAGTTCTCAGCCATTAAGTGAAATGTCAGCCCTGATAGCTGACATTTTTTTCACTATGCTTGCAACTTGCTGGCACACACAAGATTTAGAGCTGGGAGATGGCCTTATAGGGGAACTTGAAGAACTCCCCTGCTAGGCTGCAGCTCCTGCTAATGAGGGTGAAACCCAGGGCTAAGTAAAGGCCAATCAAGGCTTGGCTACAGCAGTCATCCACACATGTGTGAGTCAGGTCAGGCGGCACTCTGAGCTGGACTAGTCCATAACACATGCTAGCATGATCAAGAACCAAAATGGGGTTCAAAGGAGGCCAGGTTGGAATGCACCATCCACCAGTTCACATGAAGGCTAGTGTTGGGAGTGGGGCATGCTAGGTTAGACTCCTGCACCTTGTGGCAAGAGCTGAGACTTAACGTGGGCCAGGATGAGCCAGGCTGTAGCAGCTGCTGGTAAAGGCTAAGACTAAAAGCAGGCCACCTGCTGAGCAGGCTTGATAGGTAAACTTCAGAGATTCTCTTTACTGGGCTGCTGCTTCCACCAGTGTGCATGAGACCTGAGACAGGGGGTGGGTCAGGCTGGGCTAGGCTGCCGCACCTGCAGGCATGAACAAGAACCAGAATGAGTGTGGATTGACCAGACTAGGGTGCAGCACCTGCTCAGAGGTGCCAGAACTAGGTGTAAGTTGTGTCTGACTGGACTGCAGTACCCCCTGGAAAGCACAAGGTCTTGGGGCTGGAAGCAGGCCTGGTAGGGAAACTGTGGCTACTACTCTGCTAGGTTGCAGTTGCTGCTGATGATCATGAAAGCCAGGGCTTGAAGTAGACTGGGCTGGGAAAAGGAATAGTACCCATCGTTGGCCTATGTGTGGGCTGGGAATGGGGACAGATCGGGCTGAGCTAAGCTGCAGCACCCATGGCTGTGCACAAAAGCCAGATAGGATGTAGGACAGACTGATCCAGGCTGCAACACATGGCAGCACACACAAAAACTGAGTTGGGGGTGGGGTTATTGGGAGTTGCCCTGACTAGGCTGTGGCACCCACTGGTACAGAGCAAGACTTGGCCTGTGGCAGGCTGGGTGGAGTAGGTTGCAGTGCCCATCAGTGCACATGAGAAAATGGGACTGGGGGCAAAACTAACCAGGCAGCTGAAATCACTAATGTGTACATTGGTTGTTGCAAAGTAATGAACCGAACCTTACCCTGCACTGGCTGGCACACACAAGTCTGAGGTCACCTCAGGCAATATTTCTTAGGGCGACTCCTCAACTAGATGGCTAGACTCAAACCCTGGCCACAGGGAAACTCAAAATATATCTAATCCAACCTCAGAGTGCATGTGTTGGTTCTGGGCATCCTCAGTTTCTAATGCCCATACAGTGGTCAGAATGCCCAGACACACACAGAGAACATGACAGGCAGCTCATCCGGGTCACTGGAGGACATCAAGTGCCTTGTCAGAGTATGGGAAGCAGACAGGTTGGACTCCTCTCCTGGCCAAGCTTTGCAGCATGTTCCTGAACCCTTTGAAGCACATTGAGGTGGACTTGGTCAGTCAATAGAATTTGGAAAGATTTTCTCTATCCTGGTGCAACAAAGCCAAAAATATCTCAGATCTATCAAAAACACTCAAGAAACACCCTCAGAACACTCTTTCCCACACCAGGGTCTCTAAGGCATCATGAAATGACACCCCCACATTCCTAGTGCAGTTTGACAGCACCAGGAGTGGCCCCCTCCTCTTCCCTTCCTGTGGATACAGGAGAAAAAAAAATTGAAACATTTGTTCCACCCACTTTCCTCCATACCTTGACCCGCCCCACCCTAATCAGAGACCCACCTGTACGTGCATCTCTCTCATCTATGCAAATAATGTTAAAAGTAAAATTTTAAAAATCAAGAAAAAAATAAAGCAACCGAACCAACTTTTCAGTTTATTAAAAGATAAAACCTCTCTCTCTCTCTCTCTGATAACTGTGGTTAATATGGCATTTGGGAGGGGGGGTTCCTAGTCTTCTATCATGGTGGTAAAATTTTGAGTGTTAAACTTGACTGCATTGAAGAATGCCTAGAGATTTGGTAAATTATTCTCTCCAGCCAGATCTGGGAGGATATTTCCTGGGAAGATTAACAGGTGGGCTGGCAAGTTGAGTGAACAGCTGTCTCAGGGATCTTCTCTCCAGCAGGCCCCAAGACCACGGAAAGGTGAGACCACAGTGCTCTTCTGCAGCAGAAACACTGGAGACAAACTGGTGGTGAAGAATATCCATTTATTAAGAGACCATGTAAGCTTATATAGGTTAGGAAAAGGGGCAGGCAGAAGATGGCCCCAACAACAACATTGTAAATGGTTAACAGATATGTCTAGCTCTCTGGTTCCTCCAATGAAGTTAAAGGTCAGGAAGCACAGGAAACACAGGAAACCATCTGGGGTAGATTAATTACCTGCTGAAAAACAGGATGAATGTAACATTTGACTTCCTAAAGCTGTTTACGAAGAAAGTCTTAGCACAGTTCAAACAAAAGCAGGGAAGAGAGACTGTACAGCCCATCGTTTTTGTTGCATGTCCAGTGAACAGGCTATGCTGGGGTCTCAGTCAAGGGCACTGTGTGCCCTGTGCCTATGACCCTCCACATGGGTCAGGCAGGCAGAGATCCAGGAGCGATCTTGCACACACCTGCTCTAAATGTGGGTAGGATTCATCCAACCATCTGGGGGCCCAATGAAAGAAGAAAATGAAGAAAAGGGAAACTACTCAGTCTTAGACTGATGTCTCTACCTTTGGCTTACCTGCTCCTGAAGCTCCTGGCTTCTTCTACTAAGTTTGCTCCCTGCTTACAAAGGCCACAGTGGAACTTTTGGTCTCTGTGGTAATGTGAGCGAGTCTAGTAAATCTCCTATAGACAGTGGATTTTGTGATTGTGTGTGTGTGCATGCATATAGTCTATTGGCTTTGTTTCTCTGGAGAACCCTGATACACCTGCTTACCACACTCATACTTAACTGGTTTGTGTGAGGGCCGAGTACGTGCTGGGCAGAACCAGACTGGACTGCAACACCCATTGGTTCCAGTGCAACTCGGGACTGAAAACAGAACCAACCCAGCAATTGCAACCACCAGCTGATCGTGGTGATGGACTGTGCCGGGCCCTGTGCTTGCTAGAGCATACAAGAAACTAGTCTGGGAATACCTCAAAGTTTCTTTGGAGATCTCCCTAATCGAACTGCTGGACTCAGAACTCTAATCAAGAAAAGACAGAAGACAGAGCAGATCAATCATTCATCTCAGCTATATGTTGGCAGCGATATATGGGGCAAACGGAGACTTTATGATGGACCATATCAATCAGTGGACGACCTCATCGAGCGAAACTGGCAGCGATTCATAACCGGAGAACTATTAACACCACTCGAGCACATATCTCAGAGCATGCCCCACATCCGGGACTTGGGGTGGGCGGGAAACTGGGTGGGGCTTCCCCCTCAATATCCCCCTTTACCTCAGATACAAGATGGAAACAATGTGGACATAATAGTATTACCCACTTCCCTATCCCCCTGAACCTTTTTTTTTTCTTTTCTTTTTCTTTCTTTAACTGTAATTAACTATGTAAAGATTGTCAACAACACAATAAAATAGATTATAAAAAAAAAAAAAAAAAAAAACAAATGTTCTAAGGAATATACCACGTATGATAACAAAGACTAATCAAACATTGTTTGGAATTCCTGTTGTTTTTCCTCTTGCATCCCACTAAATTGGGATCTCTTTGAGATGTCATCTCCTCAATGGAGATGCATGCTTTCTTTATCAGAAACAACTTTGCTCTATTTCAACATACTTTGACTGCGGGTTGCTCGTGGAATTTGTTTTGCCCAAAGAATGCTGTAGCATCCGTAAACAAGCAGAACTTGAAAAGCACTTGCACCTAGGGCGTGGAATGGTTTCATAATCCTGAAGCCATGTGAACAAGCTTGGGCAAGTTTGCTAGAGCAGGAAGAGACATGTGACTCAGTCATTCCCTTGACCAGAACTGCCAGCCAGCCACCAGCAGACATGAGAGAGAATTGGCCCAGGACCACATAGACTCTTCTAACCAATCACAGCCAGATTCTGCTGACTCTGACTCCAGACGAGAACCACCGAGCAGGTTTATGTTAAATGCTTATTGTTCTAAGCCAGTAAGCTTTGGGTAGTATTGATAACTTATTTTAATTTGTTCCAAACATTACACCAAATAGGTGCACCAGCAACCCACACTACCTACCCTTCTTAACTTGACTTAATTCTTTTTTCAATAAGGAAACAAACAGTAGTTTTTTTTGGGGGGGGGGGTTGGGGTTTTTTTTATTTATTTTGTTTTTCCTATGGCTGGAGCTTCACTGATTCTAAGCCAAAAGCCAGGAACTTCTTCCAGGTCACCAATGTGGGTGCAGGATCCCAAAGCTTTGGGACCGTCCTTGACTGCTTTCCCAGGCCACAGGCAGGGAGCTGGATGGGAAGTTTAGCTGCCGGGATTAGAACTGGTGCCCATATGGGATCCTGGTGCGTGCAAGACAAGATTTTAGACACTAGGCTATCATGCCAGGCCCAGCAAAATGTATTTAACTTCTCATATTTCCTTAACACTGTACTACAACACTGTGAAAAAGGGCACTGATTTTTCGGCCAGTCTGGGCTCTGGCATATGTAGACTATAAGACCAAAAGGAAATTACATGATTTTACTGCATCTCATGTTACTTCTTCATAAAACTATGGCTACGCCTATCTGCCTCATACGTTATTGTGTGAATTATGATTAAGCATTTACACCATTACATTGCACATAATGAAAATTATGTGCATAAATACAAATGTGAGCTACTCTTACATTATTGCACACTGGTAAATGATTGAGTTTGGTTTTTTAAATTTTGAAATATTTCTATTTAATTGACAGAGTCATAGATCCATCAACTGCTTCGCTTCCCGAACAGCTGTAATGGCCAGAGCTGGGGCAGACCAAAGCCAGGAGCCTGAACTCCAAGCGTGTCTCATACACAGGAGTAGGGGCCAGAGCACTTGAACATCTTCTGCTGCATTTCTAGCAAACTTAGCATGGAACTGGATTGGAAGTGGAACAGGCAAGACACAAAACAAAACTCATACATAATGCCTATGTCACAGGCACTGGTTAATCCACTGTACCACAAGATTGGCAACAAGAATTTTAATTTAAACATTTTTTTAAGATTTATTTATTTTTATTGGAAAGTCAGATATACAAAGAGGAGGAGACAGAGAGGGTGATCTTCCTCTCTGTTGATTCACTCACCAAGTGGCTGCAATGGCTAAAGCAAAGCCAATCCAAAACCAGGAGCCTCCTCCGGGTCTCCCACACAAGTGCAGGGTCCCAAGATTTTGGGCCATCCTCCACTGCTTTCCCAGGCCACAGGCAGGGAGCTGGATGGGAAGCGGGGCTACTGGGATTAGGAATGGAACCCATATGGGATCCTGGAGCATTCAAGGCGAGGACTTTAACTGCTATGCTATCGCGCCAGGCCCTAAACATTTTTTTCACATACCATATTTATGTATATGGAGGTTTTTTTGAAAAGTTTTTAGAAATTAGTATTATCAAAAAAATTATGTGTGTATTCACAAAATTTTTTTTGCACAGGTGCCAACACTGGTACAACTAATTAAGTCACTGTTTAAGAATGAATGAGTGCTAATTCAAGTACAGTCAAGTAACATGCTTCTGGATGTGTTGCTGAAAAAATGAAGAAGAAAATCAAAAACCTTCTTGAAGCAAATGATGAATGTATGACCTATCAGTCACTGAGGAAATTAATAAAAAAAAAGTTTTCTTGAATGAGTAGAAATAAAAACAAAATTACCAAACCCCCTGCAGTGAATAAATAAATCTTGGAAAAGAAAAAGAATGGTAAACAAGAGTTTATGCCAAGAATCAGGTTTGAACAACTGATAGGAAAAAGTGGGTGACTAAATGACATTTGGCACACAAGACACAAATGGCACAAGACTGTGTGCAGTTGGCATCCTCAGGTATGCCAGGACGACTTATCAGGGAAGCGTCTCGCACCCGCACACAGATGGCATGCCCAGGGCTCACCTCAAATCTCCAACCTCTGCAATGCAGTAACACACACTGACATGCCTTAGTCAAGCTCTTTGGATTACAAGTATAACCCCAGACTTCTCCAGCCATCAGGCTGTCCACCTATTTCTCTAACGCTTGGCTAGCACAGTCTAAGCCTCCACCCCATGTAATCTCAAGGGGTACTGCCTGCCGAGTACCTACACACCTTCCACAAGTGTATCCTTTTTGCTTGCCATTCATTATTCCACACTAGTGTTCCGTGTTTCTCCCAAAAGCTCCTCTTACCTTCTCAAAGTGATTTCTCCATCCTGCCAGTCATCCCTCCCGTCCCCCCATATGCTACTGAAAGAGTTAATTGTAAAAGTGACTGTATTCCTGGAAATCTGGAAACTCCAGAGAAACACCTGCAGCCTGTCACAAGAAGACTCTGCTTCTTGAAACACCAGGGAGCAAACAGGAGATAGATAGGATCTTGGAGTTTTAAAGATTTAAGAGAGGGGGTCTGGCGGCGTGGCCTAGCGGCTAAAGTCCTCGCCTTGAATGCCCTGGGATCCCATATGGGCGCCGGTTCTAATCCCAGCAGCTCCACTTCCCATCCAGCTCCCTGCTTGTGGCCTGGGAAAGCAGTTGAGGACAGCCCAAGGCTTTGGGACCCTGCACCCGCGTGGGAGACCTGGAAGAGTTCCTGGCTCCCGGCTTCGGATTGGCGCGCACTGGCCCGTTGCAGCTCACTTGGGGAGTGAATCATTGGACGGAAGATCTTCCTCTCTGTCTCTCCTCCTCTCTGTATATCTGACTTTGTAATAAAAATAAATGAATATTAAAAATAAAAAGATTTATGCACAAGACAGCTACCTTCGAGGCATGCTATTTTACTACTGTCTGCATTGAAGTGATAGGATCAGAATCCTGAGTCTGTGTATTGTAAATTTTCATTGCCTGCTTTCTGCTCTGTGTCACAAAAATGCCTCTCATCACGTTTGTCCACTGTCATGTAGCTATTCATTCTCACATGGATACTTGCTATAAACATTACCCTCCTCCAGTTCTTTTGTTTGATGTGCTTCTTTGCTCATGGCAAGAAGTGACCGCCCGACTGAAGAATAAAGACATTTCACTCGCCTTGGAGTCTCACTCGATTTCTTCAAACCCCAACACTCTACTCCAGGTATAGACACACATACCTCCCTAAAATCCCACAGTACAGCTAACATGAAGCATTCCTGTTTATAAATGTTTCTGCTGGCTTCAAGATAAAGGGAAAAGCAACTTCAAACAAAACCTAATGGTCATTGCCCGAGCATCCACTGGCCATGCTTTACCCCACAGGTGTCCCGCCAGCCACCTTTCTTCTCACTCCTCAGTAGGTCACAGTGCTGTACACAGATGGTTTCCCTCCAAAGGCCAGCCTTGCCTGCAGTGCTGCCTGTCCCTCTCTAAGCCATGGGCTCTTGCACAGTCTCGCAGACCCAGCCAGAGCAAAGCTTGACCTTCTCTAACTGCATCTAGAGGTCACATTTCCTCCATCAGGGCAACTGACAGTGGGACTATGTGTTACTCAGGAAACCAAAATATTACAGTTGAAAATATAATTCCTGGGGTGGCATTGTGGCTTAGAGGATTAAGCTACCACCTCCAGCCCACATGGGTACTGGTTCAAACATGCCCCTGCCTCCGATCCAGCTCCATGCTAATTGTCTGGGAAAAGTAGCAGATGATGATCCAAGTGCTTGGGCCTCTGCACCCATGTGGGAGACCCAGAAGAAGCTCCTTGCTCCTGGTTCCTGACTTGAGCTTGACCCAATCCTGACCACTGCAGCCACCTGGGGAATAAACTAACAGATGAAGGATCTCTTTGTGTCTGTCTGTCTGTCTGTCTGTGTCTCTTTTTCAACTAAATAATTTTTTTAAAACAGTATGCAAGTAAAAGTTCCAGAGTCTGATTTGTTCAGGCTCAACCAGGACCACATGTGGTTCATCAATCATCCCACTCAGGCATTGCTGCTTCCTGAATGCTCCACTCGCTAATGCTTTTGAACAAATATTTTAAAAACACACAATCCCAAAGAAAAGTAATGAGCATCTTAACGATAGAATATCCTATGCCTGGAATTATGAGAAAAAACTTTACAATTTTAGGCAGCTGCGCTGCAAAAGATTAGAAAATGCATGAAAGATGCACATAATCCATACTACTCGTGGAGACAGCTATTACACCAAACCGAAGGACATTCATTTCTCTGTGTCACTGGGTCAGGCATCCCATATCAGAGTACTTGAGCTTAGTAACTGTCTCAGGCTCCTGACTCCAGTTTCCTGCCAGTACAGACACTGGAAAGCATTGGTGATGGCTCAAATAACTGGGTTCCTGCCACGTAAGGAAAAGGCCTAAACTGAGTTTCCAACTCTTCATGTCAGCCTCAGCTTAGCCCTGTGTTGTGAGTATCTGGGGGAGTGAACCAGCAAACAGATTCTCTCTCATCTGCATCTTAAATAAATAATTTTTAAAAATTTTAAAGATGACTTTGGGAAAGTGATCAATATAAAAAAAATGGTGGGCCTCGCAGACAATACTGAAGTCTTCTGTTGCATAAGGCATTACCATTTGGAGGAAATAAAAGAATATGCCAGCTAAAGTAGTTGGAAGAATTACCTAAATCTATTAACAAAAAACCATTAGAACCATGCCTGGCATTTAATAAACAGCTAGTAAACATCAGCTACTACTATTGTTTTGTATTGAAGTGGGAACCATTTTGGATAAAACCCTTTCTGTTGGACTGGCTATTATAATGGTTATGGTATCATAGAACTCATTTCTTCTGCTAGAAACTTTGACTTCCCATCTCACCTCCAGCTGTTAGGAGAACCTGGTTGGGAGAACGGGGTAGGATCTAGGCAGCCTGAGAAAAAGGAAGGGCTACAAATACATGGATAAAAGTTTCACAGGATCCCAAAAGAGGTGGAATTCAACAGAGTTGATGAGTCTGTGGCCTTGAGTGAGTCTGAAAATTCATTTTTCAGGTTTTGACAGAACAAAATGTATAAGCCAATCAAGAAGAGAATTACATAAAGAAATCCTCACAGCTTGTGGTTGCTCCTGCTTATTGTGCTTGCTTAACACCTCTCCTTTGCATAATGTAAATATATTTGCTTATACTTAAACACAGTGGAGAAATGCAGGAAGGCACTAATGAGATGGAAATGCAGCATTCAGTAAGGGAGTCCATTGAAGTCTTTTTGAAATTCTGCAGTGGTAAGGTAGGTTGCCTGCAGTGTTACCCAAAGGCTGTGTAGTTATGGATATTGTTCCAGATTCTGACTGAGCCTGAAACTGTGGACAAAAAAAAAGTTTCTCCCTCTCCTTGCCTAACAGCAAGCTTTCCAAACTTTCTAAAGCTGCCTAACACATACCACTAGCAAACCAACAGGTCATTTGCTCAATAATATATGCTATTGCATAATATCTTACAACCCCAAAATAGTTGTCACATTGTTTAAAAAATTTTTTTGCTTTACTGTATTTCAGGGAATCTAATAAGACTGGACAGAACTGGTTGCAGCCAATCTGGTATTTTGAGGCTGCACAGATGGAGCCCAATCAACTGGAGAGTAACCTTACGGTTCATTGTAATGTTAAATGACACACCTCTGAGACATTTCAGCAGTCAGCTTTGAACATACATTGTACATATATATGAGTTCCATTAGCCCATGGTCAAAGGGGATCTCTATCCCTTTCTCTGTACCTGTTACATTCAGTTGCTTTCTTTCACCCACTTCTACCTCAATTAGCCAAACTACATAAGTGTTCAAACCCCTTTCTTAACTACTAGGTCAAACACACGTCCTTGGGACACTGCTTTCATTTCACATGGCTAAACACTTTTGCCAAGGTGGAAATCCTGAGTCACCTGCTATTTCTACTTTTAAGTTTTCAAAAAACTAAACAGTGGGGCTGGAGCTGTGCCTCAGTGACCTATGGCTGTCAATTTGCATCCCAGATACTCCGCTGCAGATTCAGCTCTCTGTTTGTGACCTGGAAAAGCAGAGAAGGATGGCCCAAGTCTTTGGGATCCTGCACTCACATGGGAGCTCTAGCGTAGTTTCAGATCAGCACAGCTCTGACCATTGTGGCCACTTGGAGAATGGACCAGCAAATGAAAGACTTTCTCTGTCTCTCCTTCTCTCTCTCTCTCTCTCTATATATATATATATATATATATATATATATATTATATATATATATATAATCTTAAAAATAAAATTAAAAAACTCAACAAAAAAATATTTTGGATTTCATGACTAAGACTGTTTATCTTGTCATCTCCCATAATGTATATGCTACCAAAAACATCTTTTCCATTGTGGAGGGCACTCTTGCCTATTAATCTTAATGAATTAAGATTCTGATTATTTCATAAATCCACCAGTGTTGGCTGTTTTGCCTTGTTTTTAATCTCCATGAATGGGGCCTGGTGCAAAAGCTCAATTGGCTAATCCTCCTATCTCAAGTGCCAGGATTCCATATGGGTGCTGGTTTGTGTCCCAGCTGCTCCACTTCACATCCAGCTCCCTGTTTGTGGCTTGGAAAAACAGTGGAGGATCGCTCAAAGCTTTGGGATCCTGCAACGACATGGGAGACCTGCAAGTTCAGGCTCTCAGCTTCAGATTGGCTCAGCTCCAGTCGTTGTGGCCATTTGGAGAGTGAACCAGCAGCTGGAAGAGCTCTGTCTCTCATTCTCTCTGTAAGATTTTATTTCCAGGGCCCGGCGGCGTGGCCTAGCGGCTAATGTCCTCGTCTTGAACACCCCGGGATCCCATATGGGCACCGGTTCTAATCCCGGCAGCTCCACTTCCCATCCAGCTCCCTGCTTGTGGCCTGGGAAAGCAGTCGAGGGTGACCCAAAGCCTTGGGACCATGCACCCGCGTGGGAGACCTGGAAGAGGTTCCAGGTTCCCAGCTTCGGATCGGTGCAGCACTGGCCGTTGTGGTCACTTGGGGAGTGAATCATCAGACGGAAGATCTTCCTCTCTGTCTCTCCTTGTCTCTGTATATCTGACTTTGTAATTAAAATAAATAAATCTTTAAAAAAAAGATTTATTTAAAAAAAAAGATTTTAGGACTCGCAAGATGGCCGACATAGGAGGATGGTTGTGAGGGAGCTCACAGACAGAGAGGGATAGAACGCGACAAAAGCATAAGTGGAGCAGCATAGAGCTGCAGGGAGAGGAGCGTGAAGTTCCCTGGACAGTGTGGAGCCAAAAAAATCCACACAACTTGGAAGAGCAACCAGGAAAAAAAACAAAACAAAATAAAACAAAAGGCAGGGAAGACGGCGTTCTGCTCCAGACCTACTGAGTCACAGCAGGCGCAGGAGACGCAGGAGCCACAGAAACCGCCAACAGCCGCCACACCCACCGCAGACACTGCAGCTGCCGCACCCGCCGCACCCACTGCACCCGCCAGGAGCTGCACCCGCCCGGAGCCGCACTCACGGCATAGGTCCTCGCCAGCGGCAGAGGCAAACTGCAAGAACCTGAGGTTTGAGTGAGCTGGGTAGGGGTGGCAGTGGGTAGAGGCTCCCGGAGTTAACCCTCCAGGGGCACGCACAGAGCCTGAACATCCTTGGTGCTCATCTCCCCACCCCTTCCCCCAAGAGATTCCAGCATCTGGGGACGCAGGACAATTGCCTTGAAACTGCCAAAACTGTGTCTTGGAGGTGACGCACAGCGGTCCTGTGCGCTGAGGAGAAGGGCAGAATGCGCACTGAATGCTCCCCCGTGCCTTGTGGACTGGCACACAGCTGGGTGGTACTGACCCACAGGAACCCGCACACGCCTCTGGGCTGTGTGGACCCGGGCACGCCTCTGGGCTGGGCGGTCCCTTGCGAGCACTGGGGTGGGCGGTCCCATGTGAGCGCTGGGGTGGGCAGTCCCGTGCTGCTGGGGTAGGCGGACCTGCGCAGGAGGCGCTTCCAGAGAGCACCTGGAACACCCCACACCCTACAGTCCCGTGCTTGGGAGACATACCAGGAGGGCACTGCGGACCCACATGCAGGAGGTGTTCCCAGAGAGCGCCTGGAACCTCCACGCCCTGCAGTCTCTGGCACTGTGGACACACCAAGAAAGCACCTAGAATCCTCCGAGCCCTGTGATCCCACGCACAGGGGGCGCACACAGAGGGTGCCTTCATTCCCCCATGCCCTGTGGTCACATATGTGTAGTGGACGAGATGAGAGTGCGCTTTGAATCCGCTGGGCCTTGGAAGTGGCGCCCTGAGGTCCAGTGTACTGGAGACACACCAAAAGTGCCTTGAAAATTCCCGCACCCTGCTACTCCATGCCTGCAGGCTCCGATCTCTACAGGATAGCGCTTGGAGACCCCTCAGCACACTGGTGCCTGGGTCTCTCAAAAAGAAGCACTAACACAATGGGAAGAAATACCAGAAAAGGTATTGATCCAGATGAGAGAGCCAGCACCCCATCAACAAAGGATCAAAAGCCAATGTCTATTTCAGAGATGCGAGATGAAGACATGGAAGATCTACCAGACAAGCAATTCAAAAAAATAATGTTAAAATCTGTCAGAGACAATGAGAAGAATTGGGAGGACTTCAAGGAATTCAAGAACCACATAGTCACAGAAATACAACAAATGAAAAGTAAAATCCTTGACTTAGAGCACAAAATTGAGAGCCTAACCAACAGAATAAATACAGCAGAAGAGAGGATCTCTGAAACGGAAGACACGCAAAATGAACATACCCAGCTCATTAAACAGCTGGATACAAGTCTGAACAAAGCCAATAAGACCATACAAGAAATGAAAGACAACCTCAGGAAATCGAATATTAGGATTATTGGCCTTCCTGAAGGAGCAGAAAGAGAGTCAGGAATGCAAATGGTACTTGACGAAATTATACAGGAAAACTTCCAAAACACTTGGAACATGAACCCTGCCCAAATCCAGGACGGTCAGAGGACTCCCAGCAGATATGACCCTAAGAGATCTTCACACAGACATATGGTGCTCAAGTTCCACTCCAATGAAGACAAAGAAAGAATCCTGAGACAAGTACGAAGCAGAGAAAAGATCACATACTGGGGAAAACCAATCAGAATCACTGCTGGCTTCTCTGAAGAGACCTTACAAGCAAGAAGAGAATGGACAAAGATCTTCCAAATCCTGAATCAGAACAACTATCAACCAAGAATAAAATACCCAGCAAAGATCTCATTCGTATTTGAGAACGAAATCAGACACTTCCATAGCAAAGAGAAAATAGAAGAATATGCCTGCACAAAACCAGCTCTACAAAATCTCCTTAGAAATGCACTAAATCCAGAAAAAAAGGAGACGAATCATAAGCAAAGATGGCAAACAGGAAGGTCTCCCCACTAAAGTCCACACAAGGAGGGGCAATTACACAGATATCAACACCCACAAAAACACATACGTATGGCAGGGCAAAATCGCAACCTCTCAATTTTAACTCTTAACACAAATGGCCTAAACTCACCAATCAAAAGGCATAGATTAATGGAATGGATCATCAAACAGGACCCAAGTATCTGTTGCTTACAAGAGACACATCTAACCAGAAAAGACTCCAAGAAGCTGAAAGTGAAGGGGTGGAAAAAGATATATCACGCCAATGGACAAGAAAAAAAGGCAGGGGTAGCTGTCTTAATTTCAGATGATATAGACTTCAATCTTACAAGCATCAAAAAGGACAGGGAAGGTCATTATATAGTGGTGAAGGGATTGATCCATCAGGAAGTAATTACCATCGTGAACATATATGCACCGAATCCCAACGCACCTAGCTACGTGAAGCAGTTACTTACAGACTTAAGGGGAGACATAGATATGCACACAATAATTGTGGGTGATCTTAACAGTCTGCTAACAACAATAGACAGATCAACAAAACAAAAACTCAACAAAGAAACAACAGAGCTCATACAAACAATAGAACAACTGGACTTGGTAGACATTTATAGAACGTTTTACCCTAAGGCCACAGATTATACATTTTTTTCAGCAGTGCATGGCACCTTCTCCAGGATCAACCACATGATAGGACACAAAGCAAATCTAAATAACTTCAAAATGATAGGAATCATACCATGTACCCTCTCAGACAACCACGGAATGAAATTGGAAATCAGCAATTCAAAATGCCCCAGGAAATACAGAAACTCTTGGAGGCTGAACAATATGCTATTAAACAAACAATGGATCAGAGAAGAAATTAAAGATGAGATCAAAAAATTTATGGAAACCAATGAAAACTCTGACACAACATTCCAAAACTTGTGGGACACGGCCAAAGCAGTGCTACAGGGTAAATTCATCGCAATTGGAGCTCATGTTAAGGTGCAAGAGAGGCGCCAAATACAGGAACTAAACACACACCTCCAGGAATTGGAAAAACTACAGCAGAAGAGACCCACACACAATAGGAAACAAGAACTCATCAAAACAAGGGAGGAAATCAACCAGATAGAAATAAAAAAAAAACAATACACAAAATCAATGAATCAAAAAGCTGGTTTTTTGAGAAGATAAAGAAAATAGACACCCCACTGGCCCGACTGACAAAGAAAAAACAAGAGAAAGCAAGAATTAACAGCATCAAAGATGAAAAAGGCAACATAATAACAGACACCACAACCATTAACAACATAATTAGAAATTACTACAAAGCACTGTGCTCCAACAAATCAGAAGACCACCAAGAAATGGAAAAGTTCTTAGACTTCTACCACCTGCCAAAACTTAGCCCAGAGGCAACAAACGACCTGAACAAACCCATAACTGAAGCAGAGATTGAATCAGTGATTAAAGATCTTCCAACAAAGAAAAGCCCAGGCCCAGACGGCTTCACTACAGAATTCTACAAAACATTCCGAACAGAGCTAATCCCAATCCTCTACAAACTCATCAAAACAACTGAAAAGGAAGCAACCCTTCCAAACTCATTCTATGAAGCCAACATTACCTTAATCCCAAAACCAGACAGAGAACCAACAGAGAAAGAAAACTACAGACCTATCTCTTTGATGAACATTGATGCTAAGATTCTCAACAAAATCCTAGCCAATAGAATTCAAAAACACATCAGACAGATCATTCATCCGGATCAAGTAGGATTCATCCCTGGAATGCAGGGATGGTTCAACATTCGGAAATCCATAAATGTGATACACCACATCCAAAAACTGAAAAACAAGAATCACATGATAGTATCAATAGACGCAGAAAAAGCTTTCGACAAAATCCAACACCACTTCCTGCTAAAAACCCTAACCAAGGTAGGCATAGATGGAAAAATCCACAACATAATCAAAGCAATATATGAAAAGCCCAACGCCAGCATCATACTGAATGGAGAAAAACTGGAACCCTTCCCACTGAGATCTGGAACAAGACAGGGATGTCCACTTTCTCCACTGCTATTCAACATAGTCCTAGAGGTACTCGCTGAGGCCATAAGACAAGAAAAAGAAATCAGAGGAATCCAAATGGGAAACGAAGAAGTCAAGCTTTCACTATACGCAGATGACATGATTCTTTATGTAGAAGAGCCAAGAGACTCAATACAGAGACTGCTAGAACTTATACGAGAGTTTGGTACAGGGTACAAAATTAATGAACAGAAATCAACAACCATAGTATATGCAAACAGCCCCAAGATGGAAAAAGATTTAACCAGCAAGATACCATTCAAAATAACAGAGAAAAGTATGAAGTATCTGGGAATAAACCTAACCAACAATGTAGGAGACCTATTTGAAGAAAACTACAAACTACTTAAAAAAGAAATTGAACAAGACCTCAAAAGATGGAGTAACATCCCATGCTCCTGGATAGGTAAAATCAATATCATTAAAATGTCTATACTGCCAAAAGCAATATATACATTCAACGCAATCCCAATCAAATTGCCCAAAACATTCTTCATGGAACTGGAAACAATGATTCAAAAGTTCATCAGGAAACACAAAAAACCACGAATAGCTAGAACCATCCTGAAGAACAGGAAGTTAGCAGGGGGAATCACAGTTCCGGACCTCTGGACATACTATAGGGCAGTGGTTATCAAAACAGCCTGGTACTGGCACAAAGATAGAGAGGAAGATCAATGGAGCAGAATAGAAACACCAGAAGGGAACCCACACAGATACAGTCAAATAATCTTTGACAAAAAGACAAACGACAATCCAGGCAAATGGGAAGGTCTGTTCAATAAGTGCTGTTGGGACAACTGGTTGATAGCCTGCAGAAACCAAAAGATAGACCCACATCTCTCACCATACACTAAGATCAAATCTAAATGGATAACAGATCTAAATCTACATCCAGAAACCTTCAAACTTTTGAAAGAAAATGTTGGAAATACTCTGCAAGATCTAGGGGTAGGTCCCAACTTCCTAAAAAGGACACCAAAGGCAATAGCAATCAAGACCAGAATAAACAAATGGGACCTCATCAAACTAAGAAGCTTCTGTACAGCAAGGGAAATAATCAACAAAGTAAAAAAGCAACCCACAGAATGGGAGAAGATTTTCGCGCACTACATAGGTGATAGAGGGCTAATCTCCAGAATATACGAAGAGCTACAAAACAACCAAAATGTCGAAACAAACAAGCCACTCAAGAAATGGGCACGGGAAATGGGCAGACACTTCACAAAGGAACAAACCCAAATGGCAAATAAACATGAAAAAATGCTCAAGTTCCCTGGCAATAAGGGAAATCCAAATTAAAACATCAATGAGGTACCACCTGACGCCAGTAAGACTGGCCCACATGAATAAAAGCACCAACAACACTTGCTGGCGAGGTTGCGGGGAAAAGGGAACCCTACTCCACTGCTGGTGGGGCTGCAGGCTGGTACAGCCTCTATGGAAATCAGTATGGAGAACATTCGAACAACTCAAATTCAACATACCGTATGATCCAGCAATAGCACTCCTAGGAATATATCCAGAACACTTGTTTTATGAGAAACCAACATGCACTCCTATGTTCATAGCAGCACAATCAGTAATTGCAAAAACATGGAAGCAGCCAAAATGCCCATCAGCAGAGGATTGGATAAGAAAGCTATGGTTCATCTACTCCATGGAATACTACTAAGCTATTAAAAAAAATAAAATACAGTTCTTTGTGGCCAAATGGGCCAAACTGGAAACCATAATGTTAAGGGAAATGAGCCAATCCCAAAAGGTTAAATACCACATGTTTGCCTTAATTTAAGATGATATGATGTTATGTATAACATGTTATGTTATGTATGTTATATGTTGTGTATAAACTAAAATTGAAATGTCAATGAGGTGGTCACAGAAGGTGGTTAAGAACTAGCATTTATTTTTAACATATTGGCTACTCATTACTATGTCAATTAATTCCATAATGATGTAAATTTTTACTGATGGTATGTTGGAGCTTTTAATTGATCGGGATAATACTCTGCTGGCTCTGTCTTCAAACCAGAGAGGGTATACCTAAGAAACCGTTGAACTTGACTAGACAATAAGATGCTGGACTCTATGTTTGGTATATGCTTGCAATGAGGGAATCTCAACTGAACTTGAACTATGGTTATGCAACAAGGTGGAGGAATCCACCATGGTGGGAGGGTTTGGGGAGGGGTGGGGAGAATCCCAGTACCTATGAAACTGTGTCACATAATACAATGTAATTAATGAATAAAAAAAAGATTTTATTTCCAATAAAAATATATTTTAATGTCATGAATGAAGGAAAACAGGTAGTACCAACAATACTCTTCGGATTTTACTAGGAAGGAAAGCAGCACAGCACCATATGCATGTGTATTCCTTTCTTAGCACTGTTGTAACAAACTGTCAACAGGTGGCTTAAAGCAGGAGCAGTTCACTTTCTCACAGCTGTAGACTCTGCAGACCCTGAAGGAACTTTCTAAAGTGTTTTATTTTGTTTTGTTTTTTTTTCTGCGAAGTCGGATATACAGGGAGGAGAAGAGACAGAGCAGAGAGGAATATCTTCCCACAATGGCCAGAGCAGAGCTGGGTCTCCCACGCAAGTGCATGGTCCCAAGGCTTTGGGCCATCCTCCACTGCTTTCCCAGGCCACAAGCAGGGAGCTGGATGGGAAGCAAGGCTGCCGGGATTAGAACTGTAGCCTATATGGGATTCCAGTGTGTTCAACGCAAGGACGTTAGCCATTAGGTCACCACCCAGGGCCCCCTGAAGGAACTTTCTCCAGCTTCTGGGAGATGCAGGCACTCCTTGGCACTCTCTGCCTTAAGGACATACCACTCCAGTCTCTTCCTCCATCTTCACAGGACATTCTCTCCCAGTTATTTCTGTGTGTTTTCTGCCTCTATTGTATTTACGCCACCTAAACCAGGATGACCTTGCCTAGAGAGACATGCCCTCCTTAAGTAATATGAAAATCAGTTCTCCCAATAATCGTTACTAGCTGTTGAGAAGACACTACTCAATCTACTACAATGCGTATTATAAATGTAGAGAACAGGGCCTGGTGGCATGGCCTAGTGGCTAAAGTCCTCACCTTGAATGCACCGGGATCCCTTATGGGTGCCAGTTCTAATCCCAGCAGCTCCACTTCCCATCCAGCTCCCTGCTTGTGGCCTGGGAAAGCAGTTGAGGACAGCCCAAAACTTTGGGACCCTGCACCTGCGTGGGAGACCTGGAAGAGGTTCCTGGTTCCCGGCTTCGGATCGTTGCGGTCACTTGGGGAGTGAATCATAGGACAGAAGATCTTCCTCTCTGTATATCTGCCTTTCAAATAAAAATAAACAAATCTTAAAAAAATTGTAGAGAACAGAAACTTCCATTGAAACGTTAGTACTAGGCCTGTACACCATTAAGGAAGACAATCAGAGCTATAAATTTTTTGTTGTTGTTGTTTTTTTGTTTGTTTGTTTATGGCCATACCACCCTGAACGCACCCGATCTCGTCTGAGCTATAAAATTTTAAAAACTTAAAGATGGCTTTCAAGAACTATAGCAAAATCTCTGACTTCAAGTCTTGAGACTGTTAACTAGAATTGATAGTTAAAGGATAATTTTGTAGGGGCCCGGTGGCGTGGCCTAGCGGCTAAAGTCCTCGCCTTGAATGCCCCGGGATCCCATGTGGGAGCCGGTTCTAATCCCGGCAGCTCCACTTCCCATCCAGCTCCCTGCTTGTGGCCTGGGAAAGCAGCTGAGGACAGCCCAATGCATTGGGACTCTGCACCCTTGTGGGAGACCCAGAAGAGGTTCCTAGTTCCTGGCATCGGATTGGCGCGTATCGGCCCGTTGCGGCTCACTTGGGGAGTGAATCATCGGATGGAAGATCTTCCTCTCTGTCTCTCCTCCTCTCTGTATATCCGGCTTTCCAATAATAATAAAATCTTTTAAAAAAAGGACAATTTTGTAAAACAAATTAGTATCTGTTTCTCTGACTTTCTGGAAGACTGTTTTTCTCTTCCACCAAAAATAAAAAGTGCTGTAGTTTTCCAGGACCTAGCCCTAGAAAGCCATCAATTAGCATCAAAACATAAAAAAGCAAAGACAGACTAGCAAAACCCAACAAATCTGAGAGTGCAAAATGCACCCAAAACATCCCAACACACTAGGAAGGAGAAAAAAGCAAAATGGACATTTAACAAACATAATACAAGGTATATAGTTTTTACATCTATACTTTCTTTTTTTTTAAGATTTATTTATTTTATTTAAAAGTCAGATATACAGAGAGGAGGAGAGACAGAGAGGAAGATCCTCCATCTGATGATCCACCCCCCAAGTGAGCCGCAACGGCCGGTGCGCGCCAATCCAAAGCCAGGAACCTGGAACCTCTTCCGGGTCTCCCACACGGGTGCAGGGTCCCAATGCATTGGGCCGTCCTCGACTGCTTTCCCAGGCCACAAGCAGGGAGCTGGATGGGAAGTGGAACTGCCGGGATTAGAACCGGCGCCCACATGGGATCCCGGGGCGTTCAAGGCGAGGACTTTAGCCAATAGGCCATGCCGCCGGGCAGTGTAACATCTATACTTTCTTACCATAGATTCTAAATGCCTGTAAAGATATGCATGTTGGGGTCAGCATGGTGGCTCAACAGGCTAAATCTTGTACCTGCAAGCACTGGCATCCCATATGGGATAGACCTGGCTGCTCCACTTCCACCCCAAGTCCTTGCCAATACTCCTGGTAAAGCAGTGAAGGATGGAGGTTCCCAGTTCTTGGGACACTGCAGCCACGTGTGAGACCTGAAAGAAGCTCCTGGCTTTGGTTTGGGGAGTGAACCAGCAGATGAAGACTCCTCTCCCTGTGTCTCTCCTTCTATTAATCTGCCTTTCAAATAAAAATAAAATCTTTTTTAAAATATGCATTTTGAACTTATTGACAAAATGTCCCAAATATACCAAATGGGTCTCATACATAGATATAGAGCGGGTGTGTAGAAAAGGACTCCAGGCAGGTGTGTGGTTTTGCTGCCCAGGTAAGACCTAGTAACTCTGCCCTTGCACCTGTAGCTGGGCCTTTGGGACCACCATTTGCTCCCAGAACCCTGTACCTCTGGGCAGTGTGTCTCCTGCTCAAGGACAAGAGTAAGTGTATTTATTTGACAGTTTGGAATGTTTTATAGCAATGCTATTTTACAGGAAAAGGAGTTTTCAGAGAAACAGCCAAGTGTCTTCTTTGCTGGAGTTCAGTTAAGTATGCCTAGAACTTTGCTTCAACAGCCAGATTTGGCACTTTGGTTCTCACTGGGATGAGGATGAGAGACATACCCTGATAGAAGTTGACATAGATTTGCTGAAAAAGCCATAATGCCCTAGAGCAAGAGCATAATCCTAAGCAAAAATGGAACTCGTTCACCTCACCCCCGAGATTCTAGGGACTCCCCTTTCCCCAAAGGCACTGAGCAGGAGGTGGAAGGGGAGCAGTTCAGAGTGGCTGCCTGTCGCAGCCATGCAAAGAGAATCAGGAGGAAAAAGAGGAGACCCAAGTCACTGAGTTGGTGTCGTACATTAAGCCTCCAACTGTGGTGCTGGCATCACATATAGGCACCAGTTAGAGTTCCAGATGCTCAACCTACAATCCAAATCCCCGCTAATAACCTGGGAAAGCACTGAAAGATGGCCCAAGTACTTTTCCTACACCCACTTGAGAGATGAGAAAGAAGCTCCTGGCTCCAGGTTTTGACCTGGCTCGATTCTGGTTGTTGTGGCCATTTGTGCAGTGAACCAGGAAATGAAAGCTCTCTTTCTCTCCTTTATAACCCTGCCTTTCAAATTAAATGTATATATATATAAAATATATTTATTTATTTATATTTAAGAGGAGTGGTATTTAGTCTAGTTGTTGTGTGCCAGTTAAGATGTCTGCTTCTCACACTGAAATACCTGAACTCTGCCTCCTGACTCGTCTCCTGCTAATGTAAATCCTGGGAAACACATCAGTGTGTTCTTGCCATCTGGGGGGGAGACCTGGACTGAATTCCCAGCTCCTACCTTTGACCTGGCCCATTCCTGACATTACAGACACTTAGGGAATGAATCATGAACTAGTGGAGGAGGGTTCTCTCTCTTTCTCTGCAAATCTGCCTATCCCATATAAATAAATAAATCTTTGATAAAGGGCATTTTCTGCTGCCCCAGGCTTCTGAGGTGGCATCCATGGAACTTCTCTGTCGTCTCTGCCAGCAGCTGACACAACTCTCTCACTCCTCCTCCTTCTTCCCTGGCCTCCCAATCGTTATCAGGGGCCCACATGGGCCTGTAATTCCCATCTCCCTCCATCCCTTCACCTCTGCAAGAATGATTATTAATCAATTAACCACTGCTATTATTAATCCATAAATTATTAAATAAATAGGATTGCCAAACTATTTGGCAATTCCATATATAAATGTAAATATTTACATGCATTTAAAAGAACCTTAATAAGGATCTCAGACATATATATGCACATAATGGCATTATTCACAATCTTGTTGGCCACTTGTCGAATGGATAAACAAAACGTGGAATGTGCGTATCTGTATAATGAAGTCTCACTCAGACTTTAAAAAGGGAGGACATTTTGACACATGACAACACCGGTAAGGATGAACCTGGAGAACAAAGTTATATAAATCACAGAAGGCAGTGATAAGTCACACAAACACAAATACTGCCATGAGTTCCTTCACTCCTGCGTGGTATGTAGTCAAATCCACAAACGGAGAGTAGAATGGTGATTTGCAAGGGCTGGGGGAAGAGGTGGTGAAATGAAAACCCAGCGTTTCCATCTTGGAAACGGATATGAGCTGTGGAAATGGATGCTGGGAGGGCTCAACAATAATCCTTAAGCCTAACACTCAAGCCATAAAACGCAAAAATGATTCTGCGGGCAAACATACGCATATTTTGTCTTTCTAAAGTTAAATGAAAAAAAAATCAGAGCCCTCTTACAGCATGGCCACCTATATCAATCAAAAGCAGTGGTCGGAGGAGCACCTCAGACAGCAGCCTGACCCCGAGCCGCGGGACCAGAAAGCCAAGGGCGAGCCAAGGGCAAGGCTGGCGCGCCAGGCGCCAGGGGAGCCGCAGGGCACGGCGACGGGGCCGCCACTGCGCAGGCGCCTCGGGCGCGCACCGGACGTGACGCGAGCAGCGCCGAGACAAGTCCGAGGAAGGGCTGAGCGCAGAGCCTAGCTGTGCGGCCAGGGCTGTGGGGCCCGCCGTCACCATGAGCTGCACCATCGAGAAGATTCTGACCGACGCCAAGACGCTGCTAGAGAGGCTGCGGGAGCACGATGCGGCGGCGGAGTCGCTGGTGGATCAGTCAGCGGCACTGCACCGGCGTGTAGCCGCTATGCGCGAGGCTGGCACTGCGCTTCCGGACCAGGTCAGGCGGAGGCCAGCGGGCGCGGGGTGCAGAAGGGCTCGAGTGGGGGGACCTCGGCCCGGAGTTGGTCCCGGTCTCAGGGTGGAGGTATTGGGGCTGACACTCGTGCCCGGGAACTCTGGCTGCTGCCCCGGCCCTGCTGACTGTTGACCGTCTGTGCAGTATCCAGAGGATGCAGCCGACGCAAAGGATGCAGCCAAGTACAAACCCCACATTCTGCTGTCCCAGGAAAACACCCAGATTAGAGACCTGCAGCAGGAGAACAGAGGTGAGTCCGGCTTTGGTGCCAGTTAGGCTTGGTTCTCTCTGCTGATGGCACAGCTACGCTAACACATCCCTGGGTGTGGTTTCAGGTCAATACCTTTAATAGGGAATGTATGCCCTGTCGGCCCAGTTATTAAATTCACCACATGAGCAGTTTTCAGTTTGTTTTTATAAGCTATTTGTCTACCAGACTGACATTGCATGGCTTTATTTTTAGGTATTCACAGGTGGAGGCTTGCATGACCAAAGAGTATATCCTTAAGCACTTAAAATTAGTCATAAGACACTGAAGTTAAGATAGAAGTTCAGATAGTCATAAGACACTGAAGTTAAGATAGAAGACTTGGGGTATGTTCTTATGCAAGGTGGAAGAGCAGAACTTTTTCCTAAGGATATCTATTTGTTTTATTTTAAAAAAAGATTTATTTATTTTTATTGGAAAGATATCAGCTTTATAGAGAGAGGGAGAGACAAAGATCTTGTATCACTGGTTCACTGCCCAAATGGCCACAAAGACTGTAGCTGAGCCGATCAAAGCCAGGAGCCACTAACCTCCTCCAGGTCTCCCATCCAGGTGCAGGGTCCCAAGGCTTTGGGTCATCATCTACTGCTTTCCCAGGCCACAAGCAGGGAGCTGGATGGAGGTGGAGCAGCCAGAACACAAACTGGCACCCATATGGGTTGCTGGCACTTACAAGGCAAGGATTTAGCCATTGAGCCACTGTGCTGGACTGAGGACTATTCTTAGACTTAATATATTTTTAGCTGGCTAATGTATAACCATCGTCAAAGGCTGTGATAGTAATAGTTGCATAGCAGCTTACAGAGAGGGCTTCGGCTTATGTCATTACCTTGTTTCCTTGTACCTTCATTTGAGGTAAGCTATCCAGGAATGTAGATAGGGCCCAGTTCTGGTCGCTGCAGCCATCTGGGGAGTGCACAACATGATGGAAGATTGCTTTTCCTCTCTCTCCCATTTTCGCTGTGACTCTGACTTTTAATAAATAAATCTGCAAAAGAAAAAAAAAAAGAAAGAGACTCAGAGAAATTAAAGGACTTGGGCCTGGCATAATAACCTAGTGGCTAAATCCTTACCTTGCAAGCACCAGGATCCCATATGAGTGCTGGTTTGTGTCCTGGCTGCTCTACTTCCCAGCCAACTCCCTGCTGTTACCTGAGAAAGCAGTAGAGGATGGCCCAAAGCCTTGGGACCCTGCACCCACCTGAGAGATCCCCAAGAGGCTCCTGACTCCTGGTTCCTGACTGGTTAAGCTCCAGCCATTGTGGCCACTTGGGGAGTGAACAGCAGACGGAAAATGTTTCTGTATGTATGTCTCTGTAAATCAGACTTTCCAATAATAATTTAAAAATAGAATATTTGGGGGAGAAAAGGCAAAAACTTAAGGACTTGCTTCCTTGCTTATGAGTAATCAGGCCAAGAACCGAATGCCAAACCAGTGTTTTCTGATTACACATTACAGGTTGTTTCCCTAAACTGTGCCACCTCTAGCTAGAAAGTTACTGTTCATGTAGATCTTAAAATTTCTGTTTGGTGGACTTAAACATAGATACAACAACAGTTTGATTTCATAGACTTAAACATGATTCACAGTGTCTCGTGCAGTGTCATAAAATTCCAGCTGTCGATAGTGTGGCTTTGGGATGTGTTGCTCAGCCTTCACTGTTATTCTGTTCGTTTGACAGAGCTCTGGGTTTCCCTGGAAGAACACCAGGATGCGCTGGAACTCATCATGAGCAAATACCGTAAACAAATGTTACAGCTGATGGTTGCTAAGAAGGCGGTGGATGCTGAGCCGGTCCTGAAAGCTCACCAGTCACACTCTGCAGTAAGAAACCGGGCTGACAAATTCTGGACAAACCAAACGAAAATCTGGAGTTTGTTTTAGATTCCATCTTTTTTTTTTTTTTTTTTTTTTTTTAAGAAAAAAAATAGGTTTATCACATTCAGTACTTATTTGCTGTGGTTTTATATAGACTATAAAGAATAAAATAATACAAGTATTATTTTATATAATATTCTTTCTTACATAATATTCCTTAAAAAGAATAAAGAGGGCATGAAAGGCTGCTGAGATCCTTTTGTTTAAATGGGACTAAGGTTGCTCTGTCCTTCACACTAAGATCTCTTTTCTAGATGTTGATGAAGGCTTACCTTTCCCAGCAAATAATGTCAGTAAGTGTTGGAGCTGCTCAATAAGAGAGGTCTTCAAAAAGTTCATGGAGGGCCCAGCGCATTGGCTCAGTGGCTAAATCCTTACCTTGCTAGTGCCAGGATCCCATATGGGCACCAGTTCGTGTCCCGACTGCTCCAGTTCCCGTCCCCCTCCCTGCTATTGACCTAGGAAGGCAGTAGAGGTGTCCCAAAGCCTTGGGACCCTGCACCTGCATAGGAGACCCAAAGGGAGCTCCAGACTCTTGGCTTTGGATCGACTCAGCTCCAGCCGTTGCTGCCATTTGGGGAGTGAACCAGTGGATGGAGCATATTTCTCTCTATCTCCCCTTCTCTTCATACATCTGATCTGCCTTTCCAATAAATGAAAATCTTTTAAAAAAAAGAAAAAAGTTCATTTAGAGTGCTTATTTAAAAAAATTAAAAGCAAAAGACTGAATTGTAAAACTGATCAAAAAAACTTAGCATTTAACTCTACATGAACTTTTTGAGGGATATTCATGCTTCATTGATTAGTACTTGTACATTACTGTACTATGAAATATGAATTCATATTTTAATCCCTAACATAGTACTTGGCACAGAGCAGGCAGGCAATAAACCTTTATTAAAATGAATGAAGAAGGGGTCAATGTTGTGGCCTAGTAGGCTCAGTGTCTGCCTGCAGTGCCAGAACCTTGTATGGGCACCTATATGAGTCTGGCTACTCCACTTAAAATCTAGCTCCTTGATATTACACCTGGAAAAGCAGTGGAGATGGCCCAGATCTTTGTGCCCCTGCACTCACATGGGAGACCTAAAAAGCAGCACTAGGCTCCTGCTTTGTCGTGGAACAGCCTTGGCTGCTGTAGTCATTAGGGGAGTGAACCCACAGATAGAAAATGCTCTCTCCGTCTTTATTTCTACCTCTGTCTCCACTTCTCCCTAGTTCTGCCTTTCAAACAAATTAAAAAAAAAAATAGTGTTCACTTCTGCATTATGCTATGTAGTGAGAGGAGGCAAGTATGACTTTAAAGAAATGTTATAATTCTACATTTCGCAGGTAATGACTCGATTGGAGAGACCCCAGTGACTTCTGCTATGTTCACTGTGAATTTCCTAGCTTCATTGTACATTCACATGTACTCCTTATTGAATCCTGGGTTTATAGATTGGAGCCTCACTGTTTGCTATAGTGAAATGGAGTGAATGATAACATTTCATCTTAGATTCCATTGAGTTCATTTAGAACATATATATATATGTATATATATATGTATGTGTATATATATTTATTTATTATTGGAAGGGCAAATTTACAGAAAGAAGGAGAGACAGAGAGAAAGATCTTCCCTCTTCTGATTTACTCCGCAAATGGCTACAACTGCCAGAGCTGATCCAATCTGGGAGCTTCTAGGTCTCCCACATGGGAGCAGGTTTCAGAAGAGAAAACATGAACCTTGAGAAGACAAACTGTAGCTCATTTAGAAATAGTTTCTAAGAAATAGGACCAAAGGTAAAAGCACCGAGATTGTAGTAAACTTTTTACAAGTGAAAGGATTAAAATTTAATTTTAAAACAGCCACCTGAAGATACTGTCCAAAATTCAGTTGTGCGTAGACTACAGTTGATCTTTTAACTTGTAGGGCAAATGTTTAGCCTAGAAATTAAGACTTCCTCATTGGGGTCAGTACATTGGCTTAACTGGCTAAACCTCCACCTCCAAGCACAGCATCTCATATGGGTACCAGTTCGTGTCCTGGATGTTCCACCTCCCATCCAGCTCCCTTCTGTTGGCTGAAGAAAACAGTGGAGGATGGCCCAAAGCCTTGGGGCCCTGCACCTGTGTGGGAGACCCAGAAGAAGCTCCTGGCTCCTGGCTTTGGATCAACTCAGCTACAGTCATTGTGGCTATGTGGGGAGTGAACCATCAGATGGAAAAATCATTGTCTATATCTCTTCTCTCTGTAAATCTTCCTTCCCAATGAGAATAAATTAAAAACAAATAAATATGGAGTCTTCATCTTCTATACCTTTTCTCTAGCTCTGGATTCTGCTAATACAGAATCCTGGGAGGCATCAGTGAGGGTTCAAGTAATTGAATTCCTACCACCCTCTTTGCAGACCTGGTTTGCCTTCTTGGCTCCCAGCTCAAACTGGCTCATTCGTAACCATTGCAGGCATTTGAGAGTTAACCAGCAGATGAGAGAGGTGGGTAGGAGTGGGCTCTCACTGTCTCTTGCTCTCACTCACACTGTTGCTCTCTCTGAGCCTATCAAGTAAATAAATTTCTTTTTAACAATTATTTAAATATCTTTGTGAATACCATAAACATACTCCATTATGGTTTTACATTTGATGATTCAAATTATGGTGCAACCACATTGTGATCTGTAGACTGTAAAGTGAACTTGAAAACTGCTAATACACGTGTTCTTGTGCACTTCATATCTGTAAATGACTTTCTCCCCTTTTAATTTCTCTACAGGAAATTGAGAGTCAGATTGACAGAATCTGCGAAATGGGAGAAGTGATGAGGAAAGCAGTTCAGGTAGATGATGATCAGTTTTGTAAGATTCAGGAAAAATTAGCCCAAT
Organism: Ochotona princeps; assembly: GCF_030435755.1. NCBI lineage: Eukaryota > Metazoa > Chordata > Mammalia > Lagomorpha > Ochotonidae > Ochotona > Ochotona princeps. The sequence goes on along the minus strand of NC_080833.1, from coordinate 97,718,020 downwards.
TGGAGGTAAGATTTTAAACTTACAATATTTCTGTTTTTGTACAACTGGAAATGTATGCCATTATGATCCTGTCAGTGTTTTATGTATTTTTTATGTATGTGTTCTTATACTAACACTCTTCATACGCTTTTTAAGAAAGGCAATGTTCTACCAACCAAGAATTACGTAGAGGCTGATATATTCTATTAGGAATGTAGACAGTGAAAGGAACAGGTTATACATGAGCGAATGTCTCCCCTCTGCCATAAGAAGTCATATGGTTTATGATACAGCAGGTAGAGCTACAGTCTGCATTGCTTGCATCCCATATGGTTGCCAGTTCAAGTCCCAGCTGCTCCACTTCCAGTCCAGGTCCCTGCTAATGCTCCTGGGAAAGCAGTGGAAGGTGGCCCAAATTCTTGGGTCACTGCACCCACATGGGAGACCTGGATGAAATTCCTGACTTTTAGCTTTGGCATGGCTCACTTCTAGCTGTTTCAGGCATTTGCGGAGTGAACCAGCTGAATGAAAATCTCTGTCTGTTAACTCTTTCCAAAAAATATTTTTTTATATATATAAAAGGGAAGAAACAAAAGAGCTGCCTGTGAGAAAAAGACAGAGTTCCCTGTGCAGTGCCTAGTGGAAAGAATAAGGCTAGAACTTACATGATGTGAAATGATAGTGTTGGGGGGAAGCACTTCATATGGTAAATTGGTGCTCATGGGCTCTGATCTCTTGGTGAGGCTGAAAAGAGTACAGTTTCCCAGAATTTTCCTGTGAAGAAAAATAGAAGAAACAATAAATAGTCAAAACTCATGAGAAGCATGAAGGCTATGAAAAATGAGAAATTCCTCAAGGGACCTCATGTCTTCTTTGTAGCGTTAACTCTCGATAAATGTTAACTAAGCTATTAAGTAGTCTTTTAGGAAATGCTGAGCCTGTGTGTGTGTGTGTGTGTGTGTGTGTGTGTGTGTTTAACTTCCTGATAACTTTAAAATAAGAATATGTTCTCTGTTCCTGGCTAAATCAATGAATCCTGAGGCAGTTTAGTAGTGCCAATCCTTGAGCTAAACATACATCTGTTCTCTTTTTTTTCCTTTTTTTTTTTTTCAGCTTGAAAACAAGGAACTACGAGAATTATTGTCTATCAGCAGTGAGTCACTTCAGGTCAGAAAGGAAAACTCCATGGACACAATTTCCCAGGCCATCAAATAACTGAACTTTGGAATAATGTCTGGAAATTGCCAAGGAAGGAAGCTGCTGTCTCCATTCAAGTCTTGTCCGTTCAGTTTCTTGTCCCAGACTTGATGTAAACTTCTCAAGTGGCAGTTCAGAATACCAGTTGATACTGGCTGTCCACAGTTTCAGGTGTAGTGGTGAGAATACACGCTGAATTACACCATTCCTTTCTGCAAGGGACAGCTTCCAATTGTTATTCTGGGACCTGAATTTCTACAAACTTATTTTCAGTTCCTTTTTCTTTACCACATCTCTGAAACTTCAAACATCTTATTACAAGCCAGAAACTTTATTTTATATAAGATTGTGAAACACACTTCTAAGGATTTTTAAAACTATTTAACTTGTTAAATCTATTTGGCATAAACCTGTTTTTTTTTTCTTTCTTTTTATTATTATTTTTTTATTTTATGTTTTATTATTTGACAGAAGGAATGCAACTGCATAGAACTTGCAGGGCAGATTCTCCTATTTGTAACATCCTTCACCTGTGAAGTTTTAAGTCTCTCTGGTGCTAAGAGTTGGCATTTTGTGTCTGGTGTCTTTACTCTTCAATTGAGAGAGCCTATAGTTAGTTCCCAAGAAACATACTTGAAAGTACGTCAACTGCTTTCTCTCCCAGTGATAATGTACTAGTCACATTGTTCAAGGAATGCTGAGGAAGCTTTACTGTATATATGTATACACACGTGTGAATGGTTAAATGCTTAAGAAACAATGGTTTTCATTCCATTAAATATGAGTGAACATTTTTCATTCTTGCTCTAGTAGGAAATCTTCACAACCAAATATTCCAGTGTGAAAAACATCACAGAAATGTTCACATCACAGTTCTTAGGTACTGCATTCTATTGAATTTATCTAAGACAGCCGTTTTAAAATGAAGGACCCCCAATTAATTGGACGTCTTTTGTTATTAGTATTAGGAATTAGGTTTTAGATGTTTTTCACACAGAAGCAGTTTTATTATCCAAGTAAGAATCATTGCATTTATAATGCTGTGTAAGCAACAAGAAACAACATCAAATGCCAGGTGGTCGGCCAGATCCACTCATCAACTCATTCCCTTAGCTCAGTGTACTCACATTTAAAATTTATAAGTTACCTCATGTTATACTACTATTTAGGTTTCAAAAAAAAAAGAGTTGAAATAATGAATGCTAAACTCATCACTGTTTCCCAGTAATATTAAGAACCGTAATGCATGGGAAAGAGTATTAAAAAGGAGTTTTCCTTAGTGCTACATGTGACGTAAAGTTTCTTTCACACTGTACTACAGAAGTTAGAAACGTTCTCTCCAAGATGTCCTACAAGCAGTGGATCCCAGTAGTACCAGTGGACTTTACTCACTTAGTAGACGTTAATGGAGAGTTGTCTGCCAACTTAGAATTTATCAAATTTCTGTTTGATATCCTGCAAATATCTGACTAAAGCACTTTAAATATGAACATTTTTATTTCCATTCCTAAGACTAAATTTAATGCAGCCATTTGGCTTGATGTCTTAAGACCCCTGTAGTGCTCCAAAAGTAGATTTGGGAGGCAGATGCATTAGGTCATGTGCCAGCTGCCATGGTGAAATTTGACAGAGAATGATAAAGTAGTCAAATGGCCTGCTGAAGCAAAATATGGTATCCCTTATCTGCTTTGTCTTCCTTCAGAACTGTTTATGAAGTTCTTAGCATCTCGAGTATCAGGATAAACCTTAATTTTTCCATATGGGAAGTCAAAATCCTGAAAAATAAATCTAAAGAGTTTTCAGTGCACTACAAGGGGGGATAGAGAGGATAATATACATTCTGGCTTGGGTTGATGCTATTAAGATAACATATAGTTAGAAATTTGAGGAGCCGGCACAATGGCTTAGTGCCTAAATCCTCACCTTGCAACCACTAGGATCCCACATGAGTGCTGTTTCATGTCCTCACTCTTCCACTTCCCATCCAGCTCCCTGCTTGTGGCCTGGGAAAGCAATAGAGGACAGCCCAAAGCCTTGGGACCCTGCACCCACATGGGAGACCTGGAAGAAGAGCCTGGTTCCTAGCTTTGAATCGGCTCAGGCCTGGCAGTTGTGGCCACTTGGGGAGTAAACCAGCAGACAGAAGATCCTTTCTCTCTGTATATCCTCCTTCCTAACAAAAATAAAGAAAATTGAGTACGGGCCAGTATTCCAGCATTCCGGTAAAGCTACCTGAAACGCTGGCACACACTTGAATCCCAGCTGTTCCACTTCTGACCCAGCTCCTTACTAAAGCATCCGAGGAAGCAAGGGAAGATGGCCCAAATATTTGGGTCCCTACCCCCCCTTGTGGGAGACCAGGATGAAGCTCCTGGCTTCGCTCTGGCCCAGTTACAGACATTCTGGAAGTAGAATAGTGGATGGAAGATTCATCTCTGTCCATCTAACCCTGCTTTTTAGATCAATAGAATGAATCTTGAAAGAAAGCTGAAGCAGAATGTGTACTGTAGAAATTAAAGTTTCATTTTCGGTAACTACAGGAACTTGACAGTTTGCAAAATCTTAGTACATGATTGTGACTACTAATAGAAACTTCACTTTGAGAAGATTAGCTCATTTTTCTCAGTAATGAGTTTAATTACTAGGAAGTGCAGAAGGTTTCTTCACATTCGTAGCCACTTTGCAAAAATGGTCACTTGAGTTTCATAAATAATCTGTAATTGGCACACTATTCAGCAGTGTAATTCTACCAAAAGTCTCATAGTAGTAAGCTGTGCATTACATCAATGTTACGTATAATTCTTGGATTAATAACTTACCCAAAATTTGATTCAGACAGGTTTATTTCAGTGTTGCTCAAAGTGCTTCAGTGACCCAGAAATACAGGATTGAGAATGGGACCCAGGAATTTGTGTTTTACCAAATATCCCCGACTGCTTAATAAGGGCACTAGTTTAAGACTGTCTAGTTTACATGTTCATTACTTCTGTAAGAGTTAAGAAAGAAAAAGGTGCCAGTGCCGTGGAATGATAGACTAAGCCTCCACCTGTGGGACTGACATCTCCTGTGGGCACCAGTTCAAGTCCTGGCTGCTCCATTTAAAATCTAGCTGCTTATTAGTGGCCTGGGAAAGCAGTGGAAAACGGACCAAGACCTTGGGCTTCTATCCACATGGGACACCCAAAGGAAGCTCATGGCTTTGGACCAGCCCCAGCTCTGGCTATTGCGGCTCTTTAAAGAGTGAACCAGTGAATGAAAGACCTCTGTTCCCTCTCTGTAACTCTGCCTTTCAAATACGAATAGATTCTTCCTAAAGTTATAAAAAGACATTGATACTGGGCACTGCTTCTCCTCTTCCTTCCCCCAGATACAGGAAAAACACAAAGAAAATTGGAGATAAAGGTCTCATCTCCCCCTGTTCCTCGACCCTTCCCACCTTAACCAGTGGTCCACATGGATACACACCTTTCTCAACTATGTAATCATCATCAAAAATAAAGTAAATCCACACACACACACACACACAAAAGACATTGATACTTTTCATAGAAAAGCCTGGTGAGAGAGACATGTACATGTAATCACAGTGCAGTGTAGAAGTGTATGTAAGAGAGAAGGGCCTTGTTTAAACTTGAGAGTCCAATAAAGACAATAACTGGTAAGAGGATAGCTACAAAACCTTGGTACTACACAAGGAGAGTATAGCTAGTACTGCAGTAACAGCCATTTATCCAATGCTTTTATTGTATGTAATGTACTATACTACATAATTTCCATTTCAAACATAACTCATTTTGCAGATAGGTACAAAGAGGCTATTTGTTAAAACTGGAACCAAGATGCAAGCCAAGGCAGATTATTTTTAAGGAAAAAATAAAGGAGAGAAAAGAGAAGGCCTTCCATCTGCTGGTTCACTCCCCAAATGGCCTAACAGCCAGAGCTGAAGTGATCCAAAGCTGAAGCCAGGAGTTTCTTCCAGGTCTCTCACATCTGGGATATCCTGTGTTGCTTTCCCATGCCATTAGCAAAGAGCTAGATCAAGAGTAGTGCAGCCTGGACATGAACCCAAGCTCTTGTGGGATTCTGGCACCACAGGGTGGACAATTAGCCTATTGAACCATGGTGCCAGTTCCAGCATTCTTTTTTTTTCTAACCATATTTTATTTTTTTTATTAAAGATTTATTTTTATTACAAAGTCAGATATACAGAGAGGAGGAGAGACAGAGAGGAAGATCTCCCGTCCGATGATTCACTCCCCAAGTGAGCCGCAACGGGCTGGTGCGCGCCGATCCGATGCCAGGAACCAGGAACCTCTTCCAGGTCTCCCATGCGGGTGCAGGGTCCCAAAGCATTGGGCCGTCCTCGACTGCTTTCCCAGGCCACAAGCAGGGAGCTGGATGGGAAGTGTAGCTGCTGGGATTAGAACCGGCGCCCACATGGGATCCCAGGGCGTTCAAGGTGAGAACTTTAGCTGCCAGGCCACACCGCCGGGCCCCTAACCATATTTTAAAAGATTTATTTATTTTTATTGGAAAGGCAGATTCATAGAGAGAAGGAGAGACGGAGAGAAAGAGACTTTCCACCTGTTGGTTCACTCTCCAGATGGTCACAAAGGCCAGAGTTGGCCGTGTCCAAAGCCAGGAGCCTGGAGCTGCTTTCAGGTCTCCTACGTGTGTGCTGGGCCCATGGTCTTGAGCCTTCACTGCATTCCCAGGCACATTAGCAGTGGGGGGAAGTGGGGCAGCTGGATCTGGAACCAGGGTCCATATGGGATGCTGGCACCCACAGGCAGAGGCTTCACCTACCATGCCATAGACACTGATTTGAATCCCAGCTGCTGAGAGAAAGATCTTCCATTTGCTGATTCACTCACCAAGTGGCCACAATAACCAGAGCTGAGCTGATCTGAAGCCAGGAGCCAGGAGCTTTTTCCTGGTCTCCCACGTGGATGCAGGTTGCCAAGCTTTAGCCCATCCACTACTGTTTCTCAGGCCACAAGCATGGAGCTGGATTGGGAAGTATGGCAGCCAGGATATGAACCAGTGCCCATATAGGATCTTGGTGCATTCAAGGCAAAGACTTTAGCCACTAGGCTACTAAGCTGGACCCACCTACTTCATTTATATTAAACACATTTAACTATAAGCTGTCATGTTTCCTATGTTGCAGTTATTTCACTGGAAAGTCTAATGGCAATTTCAGAGTGAACCGAGGAGTATTGTCTACTATTATCCATAGTGGAAAGTAGATTATGCTTTTTATTTTATGACTGAAAAAGGCTAAAGGAGACAGAATTTTAGAGCTTCAAATAACAACTTTCACTCAGCAGTTCATGTGGCTTAGTAATGAGTGTGGAATTAATGGGTGAATTTATGGTATCCTGCATTCTCTCTGTTATATGTTTTAACACCACTCAGGTTGGAATGTCTTAACTTGGGTTAGAGATTAGTTCCCTGGTAATATGCCTAGCAATTCTACCACCCATGTAAGAGATCCAAATAGGATTACTGGCTCCTAGCTTTGAGCTGGAGCAGACGTGGCTGTTATAGCCATTTGAAGAGTGAACCAGCAGATGGAAGATCTCTGTATCTCTTGCTCTCTCTCTGTTGCTCTACCTTTTAGATAAATAATCTTTAAAAAAAAAAAAAGTATAAGCAGGATATTTGCATAGTTTCTGTGTATAGTGATTTTCTATGACTGTCATTACCAATTATCACAAACCAGATGGTTTAAATCAAATTTGGAACAGGCATTATGACTCAGCAATTTAAAGAGCTGGTGCAGAGCTGAAGGCATTGGGCTTTTGGGCTTGCCCCTGTGGGACTACAGTATATACCAGTTTGTGAAGAAGCTGGGCGTGATAACTGGCCAGACTGGAAGGCAGAACTCTTATGATAGGAATTCACCTGACACTCACAGGGACTGGAGCTAGGAGAAGGCTGGGTGGGGCCAGGATGCAGCACCTGCCAGTGCATGCCAGGGCCAGGACTGAGGGCGGACCATGTCAGGCAGGGCCACTGTCCCCATTAGCATGCACGTAATGCAGACCTGGGAGCAGGCCTGGTGGGAAAACTTGGGGAACTACCCTACTAGTCTAGCCCATAACTCCCACTGGGGAGCACAGGAGCCAGGGCTGGGAATATGCCAAGCCAGGCAAGGCTGTAGCACTCATCAACATTTGTGTGGGCCAGGTCTGGGAACAAGCCAGTCTAGGCCAGGCTGCAGCATGCACAAGAGCCAGGACAGGAGTGGGCCACACCCAACTGGGATAGGCTACAACACCCACCAGCATGAGCTGAGACTATGGGTGGGCCATCTCAGGCTGAGTTGGGGCACCTACTAGCATGCCCAAGACCCAGGGCTGGGGACTCCTCTGCTGGGATACAGCTCCCTCTGCTGAGTGCAAAAGCCAAGGCTGTGGATGGGCCAGGCTGGGCAAGAGTGCAGCACTCATTGGCATGTGTGTAGGCTGGGCCTGGGGATATCCAGACTGGACTGGCCTGCAGTGCCCACTGGTGCTAGCAAGAGTCAGAATATGTGTGGGACATGCCAGGCTAGGCTGCAACACCTGCCAAGTCACACAGGAGCAGAGTCTGGGTCAGCCAGGCTGGGCTAGGTTGTAGCATCTATTGGTGAGAGCCAGAACGGGCATGGGCCAGTTGGAATAGACCACAGTACTCACTGCTGAGTGTCAGGGCTGAGGGATGGCCTTGTCAGAATGGGAAATAGCACCCACAAACACACCACTGCTAGACACAGTCCCTGATGGTGAGCACAGAGCCAGGGCTGGGAGCAGGCCAGACCAGGCTGGGTTACAGTACCCTTTGGCACATGTGAAAATTGGGTCCCTGGTTAGGCTGGGCAGAGTCAGTTCACAATACACACTGGCATGAGTGAGAACCAGGACAGTGTGCAGGTCAGATTGGATTGGACCATAACATCTACCAGTTCACATGCAGGCTGGGGGTGAGCCAGGCTGGGCTAGGTTGCTGCATCCACCAGTGAGTGTTAGGATTGGTGCTCTGCGCCCAGCGCCGTGGCCTAACAGCTAAAAGTCCTCGCCTTGAACGCGCCGGGATCCCATATGGGCACTGGTTCTAGTCCTGGCAGCTCCACTTCCCATCCAGCTCCCTGCTTGTGGCCTGGGAAAGCAGGAGAGGACAACCCAAAGCTTTGGGACCCTGCACCCATGTGGGAGACCTGGAAGAAGTTCCTGGTTCCCAGCTTCGCCGTTGCGGCTCACTTGGGGAGTGAATCATCGGACGGAAGATCTTCCTCTCTGTCTCTCCTCCTCTCTATATATCTGACTTTGTAATAAAAAATAAATAAATCTTTTTAAAAAAATTTAAAAAAAAAGGATTGGTGGTCTATCGTAGACTGGAACACAGCACCAGCTGATACAAGCAAGACTGGGACTGGAAGCAGACCAGATAGAGGAACTCTGAGGACTCTCTTACTGCACTGCTGCTTCTACTGGTGAGCCTGAGAGCTGGGAACTGAGGTTTGGCCAGTCTTTCTTGGGACAGGCCAAGCTAGGCTAGGCTGTTGTACTCACTGGTCTGCATAGGTGAGAGCCAGAATATGTGTGGACCAGCTGAGTTAGGTCACAGTGCCAGCTGGCAAGTGCCAGGATTGGATGTGAGTCATGTCAGGCTAGACCACAGAATGCCTGGCAGGTGCAAGGTCTAGTGATGGGACCATGTCTGGCAGGGGAATTGTGAGCACATTCCTCTAGGCTGTACCTAGTGCTGGTGAGTATGAGAACAAGGGCTGGGGGCGGGCCAGACTATACAAGGCAGCAGCACCTGTTGCCATGTGTGAGACCCAGACCTGGGGGCAGGCTGGGCTGAGCTAAGTAGCAGCACCAATGGGTGTGCAGAACTAGATGGGTTGTGTTCTAGGCTGTGCTAGGCTGAAGCAGAGGCTAGCACACAAAAACTAGTGCTGAGGTCAGGTTGGGTGGGGTTACTGAGAGTCACCCCAACTAGGCAGTGAGACTGGCTGCTACGTGTGAGTACTGGGTCTGTAGCAGGCTGGCCGGGGTAGGCCACAGCATCTGTCAGTTTGTGTGAGATATGGAGTTGAGGCAAAATTGACCAAGCTGCACTCACTGGTACATGCATTGGCTGGTGCAGTTGACAGATCAGACCCTACTCTGGCTGGCACACATGAGTCAAGTCAGATCACCACAGGAGAGGTTTATCTTTTTTTCTTTTGTTTAAGATTTATTTTAATTTTTATTGGAAAGGCAGATGTACAGAGAGGAGGAGAGACAGAGAGGAAGGTCTTCCGTCCAATGATTCACTCCCCAAGTGAGCCGCAATGGCCAGAGCTGAGCTGATCCAAAGCCAGGAGCCAGGAGCCAGGAGCCAGGAACTCTTCCAGGTCTCCCACAAGGGTGCAGGGTCCCAAGGCTTTGGGCCGTCCTCCAATGCTTTCCCAAGCCAAAGGCAGGGAGCTGGATGGGAAGTGGAGCTGCTGGGATTAGAACCAGCGCCCATATGGGATCCAGGCGTGCAAGGTGAGGACTTTAACTACTGCGCTATCGCACTGGGCCCCAGGAGAGGTTTCTTGAGGGGACTTTCTGATTGGAACACCGGACTCAGATCCCAGTCACAGGGAAAAATCACAGAATACATGGTCCAACCTTGGAGTGCATGTATCAGGAATGGGTCACCTCAGTTGTTGATGCCTACACAGATGTCCAGATGTACACAGGGCACGTGAAGACCAGCTCATCTAAGCCAGCAGTGGATGTCAGTTGTTTCATCAGAGGATGGAAAGCAGAATATGTTGGACAATTTTCCTGGCCAAGCTTTGCAGCATGTTCCTGAGTTTGTAGATGCACTAGGTGGAATTTGTCAACTAGTAGTCTTAGGATTTTCTTAACCCTGGAGCAACAAACCTAACTTCTCAGAACTTTCAAAACCACCCAAATAACACCCTTTGAACACTCTTCGTATCTGGGTCTCTAGGGTATCCTCAAAGGACCTTCCTGCCTCCTGCCCGTGGACATAGGAGAAAAAAAAAATAATAAAGCATGGGTCTCACCCACCTTCCTCCATGCCTGACCCTCCCCACCCTAACTTGAGGCCCATACGGGCACGTATCCCTCTCAACTGTATCAATAATATTATATAAAATTTTTAAAATAGAAAAAAAGAATTATCATTTATTTCAAAGGTCAAGAAACAGAGAGAAGGAGGAAAAAAAATAAAGGAGGCCTTCAGTCATCTGGTTTATCTACCAAAAGTCACATCTTGGCCAGGCTGAAACCAGCAGGCAGAATATCCATCAGCTTGGATCTCCCACATGAGTGGCAGAGCCCCAAGCATGTGTTCTGTCTCCCACTACCTTTCTAGGCACATTAACAGGAAACGGATCAGAAGTAGAGCAGCCAGGACTCAAACCAGCACTCCAATGTGCAGCGCAAGAGGCAACTTAACCTGCTGTAGCACAACCCAGCCCAGCTGTGTATTATATTTTAGATGGTATTAAACTCTAACATTTGATTACATTAATGTTATTAATATTGGGTTGCTCTTTCACAGGATTTCCTCTGTATTATTTTTTTAATTTATTTATTTTTATTGGAAACACAGATCCGCTGGTTCACTCCTCAAGTGGCCACAAGGACTGGAACAGAGCCTATCCAAAGGCAGGAGCCAGGAACTCCTCCAGGTCTCCCATGCAGGTGCAGGGTCCCAAGGTTCTGGGCCACCCTTGGCTGCTTTACCAAGACACAAGCAGGGAGCTGGAAGGGAGATGGAGCACCCAGGATATGAACTGGCACCTATAAGGGATCCCGGTGCATACAAGGGGAGGACTTTAGCCACTAGGCTACTGCATCAAGCCTATGATTTCCTGTTGATGCCCCAAATATATGCCCCTCTCTTATGTTTCCCCTTTTCCTGAAAATTTCCCCATTTTATGCTTTACCAATAGGTTTGACCACATTTTTAAAAGTCATTGCTTTTTAGCACATGGCCATGTGTATGCAAAGGAAATCCAGTACAGAGAACTGCAAGTCACCAACAGAGGCGTGCACAAAACAAGGAATATCTAACTGGTAGAACCAAGAGGCCAAAGCGACATGAGACCCTCAATGTAGGGGGAGCCCTTTCAGAAATGAAAATTCTCTTAAACATGAAAATCTGAAATGAAAAGTCCATTTTACTCTGCTGGCCTGATTTCAAGGCTGTCCAATCAAGACTGGCCTTACCAGGCATTTCCGCATACCAGCTTTCACCTACTTAACCTACACAGTTTTCTCCCACTCCCAATTGGGACAATTTGAGAGGTATTTCCCCTACCTCCTTACTCAAAAAGAATAATAATAATATTGTCTTTTTGGGTGTCTCTCTCTCCCTCCTCTTTCGAGAGGCACCCCAACTCCCAGCTTTCTCTCCGGAGACGCTTTCCCCTTCCCACTCCCTTCCCTGCTCACCTGGTCCCTTCGCAGATAAACTTTTCTGTCTGCAACAGAAATAATAATAATAATAATAATAATATTGTCTTTTTTTCATCAAAGGATAGTCTCACACAGCCTAACTACACAGCCAGCAGGTCCCTACAACACTATTCTTATTTATACAATGTATCTTAATCATTTAAAGAAGAAACAATTTGCATTATAGGGCTTAATTATTTACTTTAATTCTTTTTATAAATTTTATTTTCAATCTTGTTTACAACATTAATTCCTATGAAAAGATTCTACTTTAGGAAATGTTTTACCCTAGATATATTTCCCAGGTCTGAAACATTAAATGTGGACAATTTTTCAAGCCACTTTTATTATCATTTTATAAAAGAGGGCCCCATTTACTTTCCTAAAAAGGACATAATATAAAAATAGAAACTGTCCTTAAAATCTTGAATAAAAAGTTCAACATTGACCTAGTTTTCCTTATCTGAAAGAGAACTGCAAAAATCTCATCTACTTCTATTCAAAAAAACCCTGAAAATTGCGTAAGGAATGCTTACTTTTAACTACTTTTAATTCTTTTTTTTTTACTCTTACTTCTTAAACGGCTCCAGAAACAATGTGCTTTCTGATAACTGTAGAGAAATAAAGCACAAAGTGATAGGCAATTTACTTATTTATTTAAGTCTTTCACAGTGGAAAAATACGTGTAATGAATAATTGCAAAATAATGTATCCATTTTTCCCTAATGGTTGTTCCCTAGCAGACTAATTAAATTCTCCAAATCAATTCCTATCCTGATGTATAGGAAATGGTTTTCCAAGTGATTTCAAAAGTTTTTCCTTTAACTAATCATTTTTTTGAAGATTTATTTATTTTTTATGCAAAATCAGATATACAGAGAAGAGGAGAGACAGAGAGGAACATCTTCTATCCGATGGTTCATCCCCAAGGGACTGCAGTAGCTGGAGCTGAGCTGATCTGAAGCCAAGAGCCAGGAGCTTCTCTGGGTCTCACACATGGGTGCAGGGTTCAAAGGCTTTCGGCCATTAGTGACCACCTTCCCAGGCCACAAGCAGGGAGCTGGATGGGAAGCAGGGCCAGTGGGATTAGAACTGGTGACCATTTGGGATCCCAGGCATTCAAGGCGAGGACTTCAGTGGATAAGCTACCATGCCAGGCCCTTCAACTAATCTTTTTTTAAATTATGATTTATTTATCTTTAGTTGAAAGGCAGATTTTACAGAAGGAAAAGGAGCAACAGAGAGGTCTCCCATCTGCTGGTTCACTCTCTGAATGGCCTCACTGACTGGAACAGGGCCTATCCAAAGCCAGGAACCTGGAGCTGCTTTCAGGTCTCCCCTGTGGATGCAAGGACCGAAGGACTTGGCCATCTTTTGTTGCTTTCCAAAGGTACATTAATAAGGAGCTGGATAGAAACTGGAATACCCATGACTCAACCTCATACCCATATGGAATGCTGGCACTGCAGCCACCAGCTTAACACCATGGCTCTGTTGCCAAAGGTATATATACTTATATTTTTAAAAAATTTTTTCATTTGACTTCAAAATTCACCTGAAAAAAATTATGTTAAAATGTAGTAATCTTGGGCCTAGCGAGATCCCATATGGGTGCCGGTTCTAATCCCGGCAGCTCCACTTCCCATCCAGCTCCCTGCTTGTGGCCTGGGAAAGCAGTCGAGGACGGCCAAAAGCCTTGGGACCCTGCACCCGTGTGGGAGACCTGGAAGAGGTTCCTGGTTCCTGGCTATGGATCGGCGCGCACCGGCCCGTTGCGGCTCACTTGGGGAGTGAATCATCAGATGGAAGATCTTCCTCTCTGTCTCTCCTCCTCTCTGTATATCTAGCTTTCCAATAATAATAAAAAATTAGAAAAAAAAAAAGAATACAGTGGAGCAAATGAAAAGTACAGTGGAAAGGCTCCAAAACAGAATAAAAGAGGCAGAAGACACCATTAGAAAATTAGAATATATTTCCTGTCTCCATGGGGAAACAAACAAAAAGCTGGAAGTAGAGCTGGGTCAAGCTAAATAAAAAGTATTCAAGAACTGAAAGACACTATTAAAAGGCCAAATATAAGAGTTATGGGAGTCCCAGAAGGTACAGAAAGAGAAGCTGGGTTTAAAAGTGTATCTAATGAAATTTTAAGGGAAAACTTCCCTAATCTAGAGAAATAATTGGGAAACAACATACAGGAGGGGCACAGAACTCCCAACAGGCTTGACCAAAAGCGATCTTCACCAAGACACATGATAGTCAAACTCTCTTCAATCGAACATAACAAGAAGATCCTTAATTGTGCACGTGAAGAAAATCAATTGACATATAGAGGAATGCCAGTTAAATTCATTGGAGACCTTTCACAGGAAACTCTACATGCCAGAAGAGAATGGAGCAACATATTCCAGATTCTAAAAGCAAAAAATTGTCAGCCCAGGATAATGTACCCAGAAAAGCTTTCCCTTGTCTTTGAAAATGAAATAAAATTCTTCCACAGTCAAGAAAAATCAAAAGAATTTGCCTCTTCCAAACCTGCTCTACAAACAATACTTGAAGAAGTTCTCTTGACAGAGAAAAGGATTAACACTCACCAAAACCAAAGGCAAATGTGACGAACATCCCAGTAAAATAACAGAAGACTAAATCAATGAACAACCCATTGCAAAATGACAGAACCAAATTACCACCCATTCATATTAACCCTGAATATAAATTGCTTAAATTCATCAAACATCATAGATTAGACGACTGGATTAAAAAAAAAAAAAACCATTTATTTGTTGCCTACAGGAGACATCTCACCTACAAAGATCAGTAGAAACTATATCTCATGGATTTTGATTTTTTTTTAGTTTCATCTCTTCAAAACACTTTCTGTCTCATTAAATTTTTCACTGACTCATAGATCATACAGCAGCATCATTTTCTTCAAGAAGATTCTTGATCTTCATTTCTTGAATAACACATTAATTGTTCAGTAGCATGTAATTTAACTTCACAACATTGTAAGTTTCTATTTTTCTACCTGTTGTTGATTTTGTATTGTGGCTTTTCATTTAAGGGCAGGATAGTAACTGTGTAATGGAGACTATCATATCCAGATGTGAGGATACAATGCAGTATTCATCCTTACTTCCAGACAAAGATGGAATCCCAAAGAAACTGTTTACTATGTCTTGACAATAGGATGCAGGAGTCTCTGCCATTGTCCATGCCCGCAATAACAGATGTATGACTGTCTTTGAAGAACTATACTATTGTAATGATATAGGAGAACTGAGTGGTTGGGGGGGATGGGAACTTGCTTGAGGGGAAAAGGAAACTCCAGGGCCTATGGAACTGTATCATAAAATGATAATAATAATTTTATATAAGAAAAACAAATAAATACATTTTTAAACTAAAAAAGTTAAAGGGGCCACTATGATGGCTCATTTAGCGAATCCTACGCCTTGCAAGTACCAGTACCCCACTATGGGTGTAGGTTTGTGTCGTGGCTGCTTCACTTCCCATGCAGTTCCCTGCTTGTAACCTAGGAAAGCTGTGGAGGATGGCCCAAAGCTCTGGGCCCTTGTATCCACGTGGGATATTAGGAAGAAGCTCCTGGCTTTTGTCTTCAGATTGGCTCAGCTCCAGTCATTCTGGGCATTGAGGGAGTGAACCAGTAGATGGAAGGGCTCTCTCTGTAAATCTGTCTTTCTTTGTAAATCTTTCTCTCCTTCTCTGTAAATCTGATTTTGCAATAAAAATAAATAAATCATTTTTTTTAAAAAAAAGCTTAAGAATATACTTCCAGATTTATACACCTTGTAGTCTGTATCAAGTGTGCTTGATTACCATTCTTGATAAAGGTGGAACTTAAAGATATTTGGGGTATTCAGAATCAGAATGATGAAACAGTCTCATGGTTTAAGAAAGTCTCTAAGAGCTTTGTGTCATGGTAGAAATCAAGACTTTAATGGGAATTCCACTGGCAGAATTTAGCAAGTTTCTCTTTTTATAACACTTCCCATAGCTGTGATATTTGAATATGTGTGCTCTTAGACTTAATTCTACTTTAGTCCAGCTTTACATGATCTCATACTAATGCAGGAGCCCAGTATATTTTCTCTGTAATAGTAGATTAAAATATCCAGACTGGCTTCATAGATGAGAAGGGGAGATCTCAATTAAAAATTTTATAAAGGAGGGCCTGGCGTGGTAGCCTAGCAGCAGGAGTCCTCATCTTGGGTGCACCGGGATCCCACACGGGTGTCGGTTCTGTCTTGTGACCCTGCTTCCCATCCAGCTCCCTGCTTGTGGCCTGAGAAAGCAGTCGAGTATGGCCCAAAGTGTTGGGACCCTGCACCTGTGTGGGAGACCCAGAGGAGGCTCCAGGCTCTTGGGTTTGGATTGGCTCGGTTCTGGCCATTGCGGCTGCTCTGGGAGTGAATCATTGGACAGAGGATATTCCTCTCTGTCTCTCGACCTCTGTGTGTTTGACTTTGCAATAAAAATTTGTTAAAAATTTAATAAAGGAAACAAAATATCTGGTTTTCAAACAGTTACATTCTATGTTCTCCCAGCAGAGCATTCTAATTTTTAACTTCTCATACTATTATGGAGGGGTGTTGATTGACAACCTGTTGGGAATTGTGTGGGCCAAGGCACTGTTGGGAGCTGAGATTACAGAGATGCACATCAGAGGCCCTATGCTGAAGTAAAACTGGCCAGTAGGATGCAGTAACGGTAAGAGTACGCTATCAAACCATTGGAGGTGAAGTTAGCTTCTGTGCTCATCACAATGTGGAAAAGCACCAAGGAGAGCAAAGAGGTAACTCCTAGATGGTATATCTGGGATTGGAAATCTTTGAATACCAATAGGCTATTGTTTTCTGTTAGGATTAAGGGCATTTTTTTTTTTTAGGATGGAAAATTATATGCTCTCTTAATGTTGCAGGGAAATCAGTGCAAGGGATGGAGGCCTCCTCACCTCTTGTCTTGCATGGAAAAATTTTCACACTCACAATTTCAGTGGGTAGAGAGAAATGTATTAGGTCAGAAACCTGCCACACCTGTCAGGAGGTGTACTTTAAGACAGGCAAGGTCTGAAAAAATGGTGAAAGTTGTGTCTTTGAAGCAGAACAACAGCTGACAATTAACAAGACAGGGACAAACCCATCAGAAGACCAGAACTGTAGCCCTGTTGTTTGCTCACGATAAAGCAAAAAGCTTTAAGAAGGGTGGGATTGGTGAAGAGAGCAAGAACACAAGTTTTGAGCCTTATGTCTTCAGGACAGCAAATACAGAATCTCCCACCAGGAATTGATTCTGACAGTACATTTCAAAACGCCAGTCTAACCTGCCTCCACCCATCTCTGTATTTCCTTGCCCGCAGGACTGAAATGCTCCCAAAAGCTGGTTTGGGACCCAGTATAACTAACTGTTCAATGTCTAAATCTTATTTGCAAGCACCAGGATTCTATTTGTTGGTGCTCCACTTTCCATCCAGCTACCTGCTTGTGGCCTGGGAAAGCAGTGGAGGATGGCCCAAAATCTTGACCGTGTAACCACGTGGGAGATGTGGAAGAAACTCCTGGCTCCTGGTACTGAATCGGCTAGGCTCAGCCTTTACAGCCATTTGGGGAGTATACCAGTGATGGAAGATCTTTTTCTCTATCTCTCCTCTCTGTAAATCTGCTCTTCATTTTCTTAGAATTCTCCTGCCCCTAGGAACATCCCCAAGGCCTCAAACTATAAAATCCCAGCCTGCTGAAGAAGTGGAACTCTGCCCTGTGATCACTCCACCCATTTTAGGCCACCATCTTTGAATTTATTAATCGCTAATAAATTCAGTTTGTCTCTGAGTTCGCTCCCTGCTTCTTCTTTCTTTACCCCTCTTTTCCAACATTTGGTGCCTTGTTTCTGTCTCAGTGGGTCACTTTCCATCCTCATGATAAGCTAAAGACTAAGAAGTGTGGATCATCACTCCTTTGCTATTCTCATGATAATACAATCCCACTCAACAGTGGGATTGGTATGTTGCCTCGCTAAATGCAGCTTTCGGGGAGAAACAGGCATCGTATACATTTTCACTTGATCTTAGCCAAAAGGCGGAGAAGCGATGTTCTTATACATTTTCCAAGTGTTCCCCTTTTGCTCATATCACCAGAGACCTAGCCCTATCTGCCTACTACCCATCTAACTCCTTACATTCATACTGTTCCTTTTTCACTTATTAATTTATTCTAGTATGTATATTTGGATTGGTTTTTGTAATGATTTAATGATACTAGATTAAAAGTTCCATGAGAACAGGATCAGGTCCTTTGTGACTACCGTCTCTTCTTCACAGCAACTATAGTAGCAGATGTTAAATACATGCGTGAAAAGCACGGGCAAGTTTTACATGTTCTCTCTTTCCTCTGAAGGTTAAATAATCTTACTGTCTATAAAATGAACTGACAGTTGGCAGGCAGATTATGTGCGCAGGCACGGGGCCATGCCCAAAGGGAAAGACTCAAAGAGCAGCCCAGATAGCTGACATCGATGTAATAACCTTGCATTACACAAAGAAATAACAGCTGGGGACTCCTAAAGGTGGTAGTGGTAACACCAGCCATGGGAGATTTAGGAAAGGAACTGCAAGGGAATCAAAGTCAGCCTTATGCAGTCAGAGCTCCCCACCTAAGAGCTTTCGAAGAACCACTTGTGTTAGCCTCTCTTGGATCAGGTGTCTATCCCCCAGTATCTTTCCTTGGAAAGTAGTTTCCTGGGGGGGAAGGGAGAGGCTCTGAGAAGACAACCTACTAATAAACAGACACAATTTTTCCAAATTCAAAGGACAACTTTTCCGAGCCATTCCTGTGCCTGCAATTGTGCTCAGGGCGTCTCTTTAGGGTGCCATCCTTTACTCTCTCCCCAAACTGAGATGGGAAAGAGTGGTCATTGCTTACCCAATACTGTCAAGAGTGAGCTACAGAATCTGAATTCTACTGGAGCCTTTGATGAGATAATACATTAATTTTTCTGTAGTCAGAACTCATCCTTAAAACAAGAAAGAAAAAAAAAACCCAGAATTCATCCTTTTTTCATTCTTCTCCCTTTGGGTAAATCATCTCTTTGCCTGGGTTTCAACCTTTTAATTACTGATTCAACCACTCTGATTATCTGATACAATGCGGATATCTTGTGGTATCTAAGAAAGGTCAGTTGAAGGAATTCTGTCTTGTGTTTTTTAGCTTTTGCAGCCTTGCCCATTGGTCTATCTGTTGCAGATAGTTTCTTTAAGACAAAGGTCTAATTTTAGACTTTCAAATTAACTTGTTAAAAACCTGACTATAAACTCATCTAGTGTGGTAAATAGGAAAGAATGCCTGCCCTGTGAGAAACTAAGGTTTGAGGGCTTCTAGATTATCCCTGGGAAAATAATTCCTTCTTTCCCTGATACGCCCATAAGTCTTTAAGATTCAATCAGTTTAGCTAAAACCCACTTAGTCCCGCAACGACGAGGGACGCCTTGAGCCCCTCAGCACCCCGCCCCTAGCGTCCCAGCAGAGTCAGTAAACACCGAGATTGCTTCCTGCAGTACAGCTGGCTGAAAAAGTAGCCACCATCTTGGTTGTGGTTAAGCGCAGCCACTAGTTAGCGTCATTCAGCCCTCTTGCGCAAGCGTATTAGGAGCACACAACCCTGCCCCCCCCTTCCCGTGCACGCGCTTGGAGCCTGCAACTCTCGCGAGAGAAGCGAGATTTATTCCTACGTACCGGGCCGTGCTGCTTATGGCGGCGCTGGAGAGGGGGCGCTGAGCTGTTGGGGTGAGTACGACCCGGGGTCCACTTAGGGGTAGCGAGAAGCCTGGCTGAGGGCGGAGGAGAAGACCAAGACTAACGGGAGAGACTCCTGAGTCAGGGTGGGCACTTCTAGAGCTCTGGGGAGGGTGGATCTCACCCTGAGTTCCTGGCCCGGGTTCCCCCCGTTCGCTCCGCCTTCGGCTGCCTAGGCCTGATGACAGGCCTCAGAGCTGAAGCGAGGAGTCGAGGCCGGACGTGGGGTGGGCGACGCGCGTGGTGGCAGCGGTGGTGGCGGTGACCAAAGTTGGGGGAGGGAACGAAAATGGAGGTTCCGACCGCAGCCAAGATGGAGGCAGAGGGTGCGGGGCTCGAGCGCGGGGGCTGCTGGGAGCTGTAGTCCGGCCACCTCCCCCTCTGCGGCTTGGCAGGGGAAGTGGGAACTACAGGTCCCGGCGGGCGGGGCGAGGGGTGGTGGCGCGGTCCTTTGTGTTGGGTTGGAAGAGCCCGAGGCCGAGGCCATGGGCCCCTCTTGACTCTTCGGAGTTTCCTGGCTGTCACCCTCTCAAGGGGGCCTGACTACGAGTACCAGAACGCAGTGCGGCAGCGGCGCCTTCTTTTGTGTGTGTGGAGTGAGACCCCACTCCATCTAAGGAAGTGCTTGGGGACACCTCTCCTCAGCCGCATTTGGCACCGTAACGAGGAACTGCTGGCATCCTTACTTGCAGGCGCCTAGAGCTGGGTCTCAGCGTCTACCCTTCCTAATCCTGTTCGTCTGCCTTGGCTGTCTTGAGAAAGCAGAGCGGACGGGAATCTTTGGGGGCGCATAGCCCCCACCCCTACATCTTGGGGAAATGGCGTGCGCCGTGAGACTTGTCCTCCCTATACTTCATCTGGTCCTTAATGGTGCAAGCGCTGGGCCAGCGTTGTGCAATCAACGGGTTTGGCTTTGTCACTGTGTGTGCTTATGTATTAGAGTCCCAGTCGGGAGCACACATGTTTTTGGGATTTTTGCCAATCTGATGTTTTAACAATTCCAAATCTTGGCTGCAGTTCTTTTGCTTCAGAGTTTCCCTTAGAAATACTCAAAATGCTGTCTAAAATAGCCTTCAGTATGGAAGAAAAAAGACAAAATTATTGGCCGAGTTCATTTCCTTGTTTTGCTCTAAGGCACCGTGGTACTTAGATCGATTTCTTCCGAGAGCTTTCGATTTTTGCGGGCTAAAAAAGAGCTGGCAGTTAACTGCCAACTTTTTCAAATGTAGATTTCGAAATTATAATCCGCTAACAGAAATTACACTGTGCGAAAACATTGAGTTATTTCGAGTCATTCAGATATGCATTCTCAGTGCTATGCTGTGAGTTGCAATACCTTGTTTTTTTGGTGCTAACCAATAGTGGTGTGGGAAGGGAGGGGCTTATCTATTTGAATAGATATGTGCCTCAATCTTAAAATCCTTGTTTCTGTTTTGCTTTGCTTTTTTGTTTCCTTGTAGCCCTAGGACTTAAATAAAGAGATGGTAGGAGTTAGAGAGGGCTTGCAGCTGCTCTGGATGCTTCCCATTGAGATGAGTATTTATAGCAGCTGAGTGGAAAAGTAAAGTATTTGAGGCCCAGAAGATAGGTGGTTTTTTGTTTTTTTGTTTTTGTAAATAACTTCTGACTAAAGTGTGACCTTTAAAGAATGTGGTTGACAGTGTTGGTGAGTTCCTAGCCATTAGAAAGGTGACAGATTTTGCCACCCTTGCTTTCCCTGCCGCCTCCTGGAAGGCATTCATTCCCATGACCCAGACCCATAGTCTTTTGTTTCAGTTAGGGCCAAAATGTACCAAATGTACTGGTTTTAACCTTTTTTCAGTTCAGTTGCAGTGTTTACATTAATCCATGCTTTCAGCAAAGTAGTGGAAACATGGGAATTCTTTCGCACAGGCTTTTTTTGAAGGGTGAATTTTAGAACTGTTTTGCAAAATAATATTTAGATCTTAACAAATACACAATTGATGTGCCTTCAACGCTTGCATTTTTGAAAAACACAGGAGCCACACTGTCTTATGGAGAACTATTAAAACTGGAATCTTTTCCCATTAGAGGATTACTGCAGCTAGAAAAATTGCAGTTGTGTGTTGGAGGATTTAATAGCTAGAATGCCTTAAAAGGGGTGAAATTGCTGTGGTGGGAGAGACTCATTTTCTTGAATTCCATCATTTGTTACTATTAAATCCCTTTGGCCCAGTCAGTATTTTGTCTTGATGTTAAAGTGTTTTCCACTTGCAACAGTACAGAGCTTATAAAATGATACATCCCTTTCTGCTGAGGTCAAACATTAATCTGTAATTGAAACTAAATTTATCGGCTGATTTATCACATTGCACATATAAGCTGCCTATTGGTTTGAAGCTATAGCCAGTACTAATTAGTGATTTCTGCTCCTAACTGTAAGCTCTGTGTTACATACCGCCTCCTTTTATTAGTGAAAGCATTTGCCCCAAAGGCCTGGATTGGCTGTTTCTTTATTAGGTGTATTAGTGCTGCCTCCCCTGCCTCATTTGAATGATAGGCACTAGCCACATTTCTGTACTGTGCTTTTGAATTATGACTGGTCTGAACTGAAATATGCCGAGTGTAAAATAGCATCAGACTTCAAGGAATACAAAATCCTCTAATTTTCATATTGATAACCTGTACAGTGATTCTATCTTGACTAATTGCTTAAATGGGACATTTAGTTAAAATTTATTTCATCTGTTTCTTTCAATTTTTATCTAGTAACTAGAAAATTGCACTGTATTTCTCTTGGACTGTGCTCATCCACATTGTTCTCTGAAGTATCTAGAGCCTTCGGCTTCTTTCCCCCTGGTATTTGTCCCATTTTAAAGTAGGTAACAACAGTTAAATGACATATGTAATTTTAGCTATCTTAGTAGATTTCAGGTAATTTACAGGCAAGTGCAATTGTTACATTAAATATTCAAAACCAATTGAAACAATTTTATGTCTTCTCAGTGGAAAGTAATATTTTAAGTTAGTTAATTATCTAAACTATCATTTACTGAAATCCTAAAGTAACAGTGATTTCACATCTATTAGGCACCAAACAGGTTACACCAAAATGTGTTACAGAGAACTAAAGATAAGTTAATGTATCAAGAAATAATATGGTATAAAGTTTCCAATTGAAAATTTAGGTATGGGGCTCTGGGGCTCAGTAAAATGTTAGGCAGTTGAAAACTTTGACCTGTGTGGGTGTTTGGTCTTCTAAAGTGAAGAAAGACCTAGAAGGGAAGGAGTTGGGTGGGGAGACCTTTATAGGTTGGTGTAGGCTTTGATTACCACTCTCACCAGCTGAGTGTGGCATCACTTTCAGAATCATTTGTCTGAATGATAAAGTGGGTGGTGTAAATGAGATGCTTTCCTTACCACCTACATGTATTGGTTAGCATACATTAATTAAATACCTACTGTGTCACTGGCTACAGTCGGGCCTTTGAGATAAAGCAATAACCAAAGGCAGATAATAAATAGCAAAGCAGGTAGTTATAATTTTAAGGCAGAGAATGTAGAGAATAACCATTTGGTTCTATTCAAGTAAAGGAATTAGCTTTAGCTCCTCAGACATTATGACATAATATTTGATAAAAGCAATATTGTTTCCATTTGAGCAAAGGGGAAAAAAAGAGTAGATTACTTAGTAGTCAGGAAGACGCAAATTGGCTTTAAATTGGTACTTAACTGGTAACAGTTTGGTATTGGTTTTCATGTAGTTCTAGTGTTTAGCTTTGGCGGAGATGCTGTTAGATTTAAAGGATTAAGGCACAAGGAACTGACAGTACTACCAGTGTTAGTAATCTTGGCCGGAGTAGCCAGTTGCATTGATGCTTGACCAACACTAAGTTTTTCCTGTTAATTTTATTGAAAATAATTAGCTACTTGTAGGCATCTTGTAGCTGTGAAAATATTCAGTCACCTTCTCAGTTATCTGTAATTGTAGTTTTCCTTGAGTTTAATAGGTACTCATGGCCCAAGACTGGCCCGCCATTAATTCACACTCTGGATCCTAAAAACCTCCTGTGTTGCTAAGTTGCAATTTTTATAAAAAGATTTATTTATCTTTATTGCAAAGTCAGATATACAGACTGGAAGATCTTCCGTTTGATGAGTCACTCCCCAAGCAGACACATCGGCCAGAGCTGCGCCAATCTGAAGCCAGGAGCCCAGAGTTTGTTCCAGGACTTCCACGCGGGTGCAGCGTCCCTAGGCTTTGGGCCATCCTACTCTGCCTTCCCAGGCCACAAGTAGGGAGCTGGATGGGAAGCAGGGCTACTGAGATTAGAACCAGCACCTATATAGGATTCCAGTGTGTTCAAGGCGAAAACTTTAGCTGCTAGGCTATTGCACTGGACCCCATAAGTTGCAAGTTTTAAATTCTGGACACACTGTCACTCAGGGTAGTGTGATACTCCAATTCAGTTTTGTTTAATTATTTATTATTATTAAAGATTTATTTGTTATTATTGGAAAGCCAGATTTACAGGAAGATCTTCCATCTACTGGTTCACTCCCAAAAGGCCGCAACAGCCAAAGCTGAGCTGATTCAAGTACAGGGTCCCAAGGCTTTGGACCATTCTGTACTGCTTTTCCAGGACACAACAGGGAGCTGGATGGGAAGTGGAGCAGCTGGAATATGAACTGGTGCACAAATGGGATCCAAGCACACGCAAGCAAAGACTTTTGCCACTAGGCTACCACATTGGGCCCTGTTTTGTTTTGTTTTTTTGAAATTTTATTTTCTGAAATACAGAATTTGAGGGGAGAGAGAGTAGGAGCTCTTCTGTCTGCTGGTTCACTCCCTAAATGACCACAATAGCTGGGGGCAAGCGAGGAGCTGCTTCCGGATCTCCCATGACAGTGCAGGGACCCAAGCACTTAGGCTATTCTCTCTTGCATTTCCAGGCACTCTAGTTGGGAGTTGGATTGGAGTGGAAGAGTCAGGATTCAGCTGGTTCCCATATGGGATACCAGTGTCGCAGCCGCCCACCCCCCCCCCCCATTATGGTTTACAAGATAAGTTGTTTTTCTTGATTTTTCTCTCCCACCAAAAAGCACACATTCATGTTCTTAATCTTGAATCGGTAAATCTACCTGGGTTATTAAGGTAAGATTAGTAATCCAGGTGTATTTTTTTTTTAAAGATTTATTTTCATTACAAAGTCAGATATACAGAGAGGAGGAGAGAGAGAGAGGAAGATCTTCTGTCCAATGATTCACTCCCCAAGTGAGCGCAACGGCCAGTGCTGTGCCGATCCGAATCCAGGAGCCACTTCCTCCAGGTCTCCCACGCGGGTGCAGAGTCCCAAGGCTTTGGGCCATCCTCAGCTGCTTTCTCAGGCCACAAGCAGGGAGCTGGATGGGAAGCAGGTCAGCTGGGATTAGAACTGGCGACCATATGGGATCCCAGCGCATTCAAGGTGAGGACTTAAGCCGTTAGACCTCGCCGCTGGACCCAATCCAGGTGTATTTTTAGATATGATTTCTTAATTAGATAATGAAGACTATGCCCAGTTACAGGTGACTTGCACTTTCGTCTAATATGAATTAACTGCCCTTTGACTTCCTTGGTTTCTACTGTTGGTCTTGAGCATCACTGCATTAGGTGCTAAAGGGAACTGTGATGAAGAAATACACTTGTGCTTACTTCTCAGAAATTTGAAATGTAATTGGTGGGACAAGACATGTACAAATGAAGCAAGCAAGGTAGAGAAATAGGTTGTTATCCAAAAGATTGATTGAGCAATAAGTGGTACTTATAGCCCATTAAATAGCAATTAAGGAAGTAATAAAAGCTTGTGCTGGAATGGTCAAGAAAGACTTTGTTTTGTCACCTTGAGGCTAACAGAAATGACAGATCTACCATCTATCATTTCAGCCCCCAAGTGTGCAACAGCCATGGCTGGCACAGGCCAAGGCTCGCTGTGTTTCCTATATGGATTTGGATGGCAGGGACTCAAGTACTTAAACCGGCATCTGGTTCCCAGGTCTATTAGCAGGTTGCTAAATAGGAGACAGGGTAGGCAGAAGTTGGACCAGCACTCCGATGTGGGTTGCAGGCATTCACATGGCACGTTAGTACACTCCAACACAGCTCCTGCTGCAAGGTAGCCGATTTTAAATTCCTTGTGAGAAACTCTGTATGAGCAAAGAAGCCTAGAATTTAGTAATCTCTCAAGAGCTATGTTTAAAAATGAAGGGAAGAAATGGACCTTCATAGATAAAGGACTGGTGGGCGGTAGAAAGTAGAGACCCCTTGAATGGTGATTCTTAACCCTGGCTGCAAGTCAGAAATATCAGTAGGTGGTGCTGAAGGTATGAAACCAGTGCCTGGTAGCTAACCTGGGATGATTTAGACGAACCGTGAAAGATCAGATGGGTGTTAACTTTTGATATTGGAAGTAATGATAGATTTAGAAAATGTTCACCAGTTAGATGCTACAGATTGAGTATCTTACCCAAAATGCGTAGGACCAGAAATGTTGAATATTTTAGAGGATTTATTTACTCACTTATGTTATTTTCATTTTCTTAGAAAGGTAGAGACAGGTTGTCTCTGGCTTGCTTCGCAAAAGCCTGCAACACTATTTCAGGGCTAGTCTCAAACCAACAGCTAGGTCTCCTGTGTTGGCAGGGACCAACATTTACTGTCTTCCCAGGATGCACAGCAGCAGGAAGCTGGATCAGAGGCAGAGTTGGAACTCACGCAGGCACTCTGAGAAGGGACGCCTGTGTGCCAAGCAACATTTTAACTGATGCACTAAGTGTCTTCCCTGTGAGTTAGTCTTAAAGCAAATAGTCTTTTTTTTTTTTTTTTTTTTTTTTTTTTTTTGTAACATTGTGTATCTATTTGGAAGGCAGAGTTGGAGAGGGGGAGATTTTTCAATCTCCTGGTTCCCTCCCCAGATGGCCAGTGCTGAGCTGAAGCAAAGCCAGATTTCATCCAGGTCTCCAACATGGGAGCAGGGGCCCAAGTACTGGATTTTTTTTGTTATGTTAGCACTGAAAAAGTGATTTTCTGAATAGTTTCGATTTCAGGATTATAGATGCAATCCCTGTTTACCAGTAAGTATCAGTGATTGGAATTTAGCTCTCCTATTCTGAACAGTTTTACCAGCTCTCACCCCTCAACAGGTATTCTTACTGCTGATGAACATTTTCCAAATAAACATCCATTGCTAGCATGTCTGCTTATTCCCTCCTATGCAAATCTTTTATCAGCACTATTTTAGTTAATATTGGAGGATAGTGCAGCATAATCATTTGTAATTTCATGACTCATAAAAATATTAATTCTGTTCTGTCTCTTTAGTTTGAAGATTTATTTGTTTTTATTGGAAAGGCAGATGCACAGAGGGAAGGAGAGACAAAGATCTTTTATCCGCTGGTTCACTCCCCAAGTGACTGCAATGGCTGGAGCCAGTCCAGAGCCAGGAGCCAGCAGCTTCCTCCGGGTCTCCCAGACATATGCAGAGTCCAAAGACTTTTGGCCTGTCCTCTACTGCTTTCCCAGGCCAATAGCAGGGAGCTGGATGGGAAGTGGAGCAGTCAGGACATGAATTGGCATCCATATGGGATCCTGGCAAGGCAAGAATTTAGCTTCTGAACCACTATGCTGAGCCCTCTGTTATATTCCTTAGATATATTTTTCTCCAGACAGTTCTCATCTGTTTAGCATTAACAGCTCAAATGATATTTTCTTAGTCATTTCCCATTTTTTAAAGATTTATTTATATATTTTTATTGGAAAAATTTATATACAGAGGAGATATAGATAGATCTTGCATCCATTGGTTTGCTGTTCAAGTGGCCACAATGGCTGGAGCTGAACCAGTCTGAAGCCAGGAGCTGCTGCTTCTCATGCAAGGTCCCAAGGCTTTGAGCTATCCTGTACTGTTTTCCTAGATCACAGGCAGAGAGCTGGATGGGAAGTGGAGCAGTCAGGACACAAACCAGCTCCCATATGAATCCCCACACGTGCAAGGCAAGGATTTTAGCCACTGGGCCATCACATCCAGCCCTCCCCTAGGATTTAAACACTTAATGCTACTGTAATGAAAAGCTATGACTGTTTCTAGTCTTACCAAGTTTAAAGGTTTTGTAGTGGTTCCGAACAGTCCTCAAACTTACTTCTTTCCACTTCAACCCAGCTTTCTGTCCTAGGGAGGCTGACTTGTTGATTTTCTGTGGAACAGGTAGCCACACTTGGCACTTTAGATATTCACACAGAAAACTTGCTGCTTGGTTTAGAAGATCATGTAATACCTGATCCTTGCTCTCAAGGGATGTAGAACTTATTGACATTTTCCAGGTTGGCTTATGTGATATTTCGTGCTTAGAATATTCAGCTGTTTTCTTCTAAAATTCTGCCTTTTTGTTTCTAGGTTTAGTTCATATTCCACCTCTTAACAGGCCACTTGGTTCACCATGTTGCTTTGAAACACATTCAGTAGTGAATAAGCAATGAGTAGTGTTTCTGGTATAGTATGAGACATACTAGTAGGAATGCAAATATTAAGCAAAATAACTTGTTACGTTCTTGTCTTGTACTTCTGATTTTTCTGCATATGTAACTCCTGTCTTCTCCGCAAGATTACAAATTCTTGGCTCATAGAAACTATTTTTCCATGAAGCCAAACAGTGCAAGGTGCTTATAAAAGGTTTGTACTAAACTGAGTATCGTGTGTAATTTCAGGCTTATTTGGGAGGAGGGTTAGTAAAAAGACATGTGGAAAATTGGGGATCTTAGTGTGCGATACCACAGGAGATAGTTGGTAGTATTCAGAAATTGGGCAAATAATAGCTTTGTCCTCCTCTGTCCTAACTCTTCACTGTACCTTGTATTTTTGTCTTTTGTCTCCAGTATGAATTGTAACAGAACAGACTTTACCACCTGAAACTGCTGCTTCAAGTTCAGATCAGGCAAGGAACAAACCTCGAAACAACCAACAAGACCAAAGAAGAGTACACTTAAGTTGAAGACACAACACTTGATCTGAAACAAGAAGTTTGTGCCTACTCAACAGCTTTGAAAGAGCACTTCCTAACGCTGCTAGTAGTCTTTGTTTTCTTCAGTGCTGTACTGTGAGATTGCCCGGTGCAGCAGCAGTTGTATTCTTTATTAGCTTGGTAGATCATTTTCTCTCGCTCTTTAATACTAGCAACTTTCATCCTTTGAAACGTGTGCTGAAAAAGAAGAATCAGCAAATACTACTGAAAGTGCAATATTCGATTATCATTGCGAGGTAGGTTTGTCTTTTTTTTTCAAATTCGTTAATTCTGAAATTTCTAATTATTTAGTTAAATGTAACAATTTCATTTTCCCACTATTTAGAATAAAAATATCAGTATTAGATTAATTTATTGCTCTTCTAAGACAAAGGCTGTATTTATGAACTAAAGATTATGTTAATACATTGTGCTGTTTTACTGTCTTAATGGTTTCTTAGAAAAGCTCTGTACTGTTTGGGACAGTTTAGGGAACAGCTCTTTAATCTGAATGCCTCTTCTATTGTACTGTTCATTTCTGCTTTCTGAATGCAACCATTTTCTGAACTAATAGCCATTTTGTGGGCGAGTTTTAAATAATTGTTCATTAAAGTGTATTTTAGCTTGTGTCTTGACCCATACGCAGCACTGAATTATTCTCTTATGATTGCATAGACTTTAGTCATGGTTTTTTTCTTCATTGACTCCTAGGTTTTTACTAGGGATAGAAACCATGCTTCATAGTTCCAACACTTCATTTTGAAAAAAATCAGGATTTTACAAGGTGAAATATGCTTCCGTGTATAAGCTGATTCCTTGTCAGATGCCTAATAGTCATAATGAGGAAAAGATAGCTGCTCAGAGATGTTAAAAGAATTACGACATTAGAGTTTTGACTCTTCCCCTCCCACACACACCAATGAAACTTGGAACACTTCAGGCTCTCCCTTCACTTTTGAGAAAACAGTTCCAGAGAAGTAAGGAATGACTGTCCTTGAGAAGCTGGACTGAAAGCCAATCTTTTGTTCCATGCACATCAGAGAATAGAAGTTGATTTCTTGTGTTAGAACTGCAATTTAAATTTAAATTTGGTTTGAGATGATCTTATGATTCTGCTTTTTTTTTTCTTTAAGATTTATTTACTTTTATTGGAAAGGCAAATTTACAGAGGAAGATCTTCCATCTGCTGTTTCACTTTCTAAGTGGCCTCAACGGCCAGAGCTGAGCCGCTCCAAAGCCAGGAGCTTCTTGTTCCAGGTCTCCCACTCAGGTGCAGGGCCCCAAAGCTTTGGACTGTCCTTGACTTCTTTTCCAGGCCACAAGCAGGGAGCTGGATGGGAAGTGGAGCTGCCAGGATTAGAACCGGCGCTCACATGAGATCCCAGCGCATTCAAGGCATGGACCCCAGCCACCAGGCCACGTTGCCGGGCCCACATTGTAGGTCTTAAGAGACGTTCCCTGCGGTAGAATCATGAGGAAACTACCTCCATGTTTTGAAATATGTTGCTGGGCTGCATTTCAGAGAAACTTTACCAGTTAATCAGCATAGAAATACATAGATTATTTTCTCTGCCCATTTTCTCATTTTTTAAAGAGTTATTTTAAGTTTTGAAAATCTTATCTTTGCCAATTTAGTCTGTGAAAAATATTAGTTTGCTTGTATCTGAAATTTTTGGTTATTGACAAAATAGAGGTTTTCATGTTTCAGGCGTATTATGCTTGTTTTACTCATTTGTCTTTATTTTTCAATGATTCAGCAAATCATTGCCTGTTATTTATCAGGTACTCTTCTAGAACAGGAAGTCAGAGCCCTCAAGACACCTTTGTTCTGCGGTTTGATTTGCTTAAAATTTTTTTTATAAAGATTTCTTTCTTTCTTTTTTTTTTTTTTTTTTTTTTAATTTTTATTGCAACGGCCAGTGCTGTGCTGATCCAAAGCCAGGAACCAGGAACCTCTTCCAGGTCTCCCACACAGGTGCAGGGTCCCAAAGTCTTGGGCTATCCTCGACTGCTTTCCCAAGCCACAAGCAGGGAGCTGGATGGGAAGTGTAGCTGCTGGGATTAGAACTGGCTCCCCTATGGGATCCCTGGGTGTTCAAGGCGAGGACTTCAGCCACTAGGCCACGCTGCCGGGCCCTGATTTGCTTAAATTTTAGTATACTGATAAATTTGTAATTCTAACAATGTTTGCTTAAGAATATAAATGCTATTTCTTAAGGCTTTTAATTCAGTTCATCTGAGTTAAATATTTTATATGCAATGAAAGAATCAAACGAATTTTTTCCTCTTGTATTAAATACCAGTTAGCATTTACATACTGGACTCTGTTCTACCACCATCTCTTTTCTGAGTGTATAACTCTTAATTTTTTTTAAAAGATTTATTTATTTTTATTACAAAGTCAGATATACAGAGAGGAGGAAAGAGAGAGAAAGATCTTCCATCTGATGATTCACTCCCCAAGTGACCACAACAGCCAGTGCTGTGCCGATCTGAAGCCAGGAGCCAGGAACTTCTTTCCAGGTCTCCCACACGGGTGCAGGGTCTCAAAGGCTGTGGGCCATCCTTGACTGCTTTCCCAGGCCACAAGCAGGGAGCTGGATGGAAAGTGGAGCTGCTGGGATTAGAACCGGCACCCATATGGGATCCCAGCGTTCAAGGCGAGGACCTTAACCGTTACGCTATCGTGCTGGGCCCTAGATCTTAATTTTTAAAGTGCTTTTAAGTTTGAGTTGAGAAGTTACAAAAAGGGGCAAGAGAGAGATCTTCCGTCTGATGGTTCACTTCCTAATTGGCAATAGCAGCTCGAGCTGGTCCATGTGAAGCCAGCTTCTCAGTCTCTGGTGAGGGCTCAGAGGTGCAAAGGTTTTGACCATCTCCTACTGCTTTCCCAGGCACATTAGCAGGGTGCTGCATCAGAACACTGTTGGGACTTGAACTGGCTCCCATGTGGGATGCTAACACTGCCACAGCCAAGATTTTTTTTTAATCTATGATAGTTTATTGTTCAGCTACCTGCTTTTTCCATTAGTCTTCTACCTAATTATTACATACAATAACTTTCATTTTTTTAAATGGTACTTCCTAAAAGTGTTTCAGTGAGACTGGTAAGACAGTTTATAATGCCATAGAAATACAGTTCAGCCAAATTATTGGAAATTCTTTGAACCAAGCACATGCTAAGGTTTTATATCTAAGGTTATTTGAGTGGTCTATTGTTCCTTTTGGGAAAAAAGACCCTTTGCAAATGGGTGAAGGCGAGAGAAAGAGCTCAAGTCATCCAAGATGCTGGTGGAGGGCTCTTTCGGTGTGCGATTCTGGGTAAGACTCAAGCAGTGCAACCTAAGTCCTGTTCATGGAAAGGGACAGTAGTTCCTTTTTGTTGAGAAAAATTGGATTCTTATCTGCAATCTGCAGATGTATTTGGCAGGACTGGACACTTGACCATCTGCAGCTTTTTGACTTGTGTATCACCGGCTATTTTGTTTTATTCGTATAATGAGAGCTATAGCCTAAAGTTGAAAAAAGCACAACCTAAAATAAGTGATCTAAAATTATTTTCTTAAACATGTTGTGATTTTATTTATAAATTGTTGGATTCTGTTTGAGTTGTAAAAAAAAGTGCAAATAAGTAAAAGGCGAAAGATTTGTACAATCTGAAGAGAAACCTGGGGTGGGTGGGAAATTGGGTGGGCCTTCTCCCTTAATACAACCCTTTAAACATGAAAGAAACAGTATGGAAATAGTCTTGCCCACTTTCCTATAGCCCTTGAACCTTTTTACTCTAATTAGCTATGTAAAGATTGTCAAAAATATTAAAAAAATATTTTTTAAAGTGTAAATAAAGAGGATAACTGAAGTAACTTACAAAAGTTGTTTCCTATTAACATTGCAGAAGTGTTTTATTCTCACTGGAAATTTTTTCTTTCCACATGCCATTGGATTAACTGTGTGTAGTCTATTTTAAGGGAGATCACTGATTTAAGAATTGAATTTTAAAGGTGCTGGATATTGAGAAGAAATTGGACTGAATGGCCTTGTTCCAAAGACAGCATCCTTATGACATTTATAAAGTTGTAGATATCATGGGTTAGTGATTGCTTGAAAGACTTAAAAATGTTTGGCTTTTCAGTGTTAGTGTTTCCACATATCCCATAATAAAATCTGAGTTATGTTTTGCTAGACCTGGTAAATCCGCAGATTGACTGTGAGCAGATTGACTGTGAGCTGTCCATTGAATCGTTACTGATCATAGTCTGAAACATTGTGTTGTGTTACCACAGCTGTCTTGAAATGGAAAACGTTTTCACTGTGTCATCAGATCCTCATCCCCCTTCTGCAGCCCCTTCTTCATTATCTTTACCTTTATCTTCATCTTCTACCTCATCTGGGACTAAAAAACAAAAGAAGACCCCCACATATCAGAGATCTGTAAGTCAGGAAAGCAGTGACCTGAGCTTGCCTTGCTTTGTGATAAGAGCATGACTTAGCTGGGCCCCCTCAGTTTGGTTGAAATGCTCTGAAAATTCACTTTCTAACTTTCCTAATCGTTTCTTTAACCTTGAATCTTGAGAGATCAGTAGTTTAGGACCTTGCCCCTCAAAGGTGTTCAAGAATCAACCATTGATTTAGCTCTTTGATCTTGTCAGAAATGGAGGCTCCAAGTCTCTATCTCTACCCCCCTGAAGTTTGATTTTAGACGAATTGCCGGATAACTTAAGCCTGAGAAGCTGTTGTTTAGAATCCATAGTGTGGACATGGACCTGCTTGGCTTGAATTTGTGCTGCATGACTCTGACGAATTGTTTTACCCCTGTGTGTGTATATTCTTGATAAAATGGCAATTAGTATATTTCTTATGGTCTTTTTTGAAAGGGTTAACATGTCAAAGAATGGTGTAGTGTAGAATTAGGATGTTCACATTGTTTATGGTTCAGTTTATCTTCATAGAATTTTAATAACTTTTCCTAATATATTCTTTAATAACAGCAGACATCTCATTTAAAATGCTTAAAAGTTTTCAGAGTAAGGGTCTAAAAGAAGTTAACAAAGTTGATGGGTTTTTTATAATTATTTCTTTTTATTTGAAAAAAAGACAGATTTTACTGAGAAAATGAGATAAAGATATGTCTTCCATCTGTTGGGTCACTCCCCAAGTTGCCACAATGGCCAGAGCCAGCAGATGGGAGCTTCTTCCTGGTCTGTCAGTAGATGGAGGGGCCTAAGTACTGAGACATCCTCTGCTGCTTTCCCAGGCCATATGCAGGGAGCTGGGATCAGAAGTGGAGCAGCCAGGACACAACAGTTGCTTGTATGGGCAGAGGATTAGCCTGCTGTGTCACTGCACCTGCCCAAAGTTAACCAGGGACTGCTACTGTTAGCCTTTGCTGGTGATTTGGCCTATTATGCTTCATTGAAATTTTACTTAATTAAATAAAATGAAAAACCCTATGAGGTAGGATATAAATGTGCTTGATAACCTAAAAATATTTCTGTTGCATTGCATCTGAGCAGCTACTTTTTCACTGAAGAGTGTTTTTGCTTTATCTGATCCAATATGTAAATGACAATGTTTAGATTTCATCGATATCTAAAAAAAAAGTTTCAGGAGCAAGATTGTTTTAAGTGGATCTGTGAAATGCTGTGGCTGTCTAGGACTTCTGTCTTAGAGATTTTTAAGTGTTTTGGGGTATCTTCTGTTGAAGGACATGAATTACTCCAGAATTTTCCAGTGTGAATTAAGTGTTGCATAGAAAGTTTATTGAATTAATGTATTAACTTTATGGCCTCAAGATGCGTGGCTTACCAGTAGCCCTAAGGGGGCTGTTTAAATTTCAGGATAGGTGTTAAAATCTCTGCATATGATAGTTTTAACAGATGTTGTAGGGAAAAGTCTTTGCTGTGTTAAGATTGTATGTCTTGAATATTAGTAATCATTACTCTGAAATTGTTTAGCAATTTAAGGTTACCATGAAGTCAGCTCTAGAAATTATGTTTCAGAAATTGTTTTTGTATGATCAGCGAAAATTGTGCCTTAAATGAGAATTCCCCTGAAATGTTTCCTCTGAAGTGTTTTATTAGCTAAATTAACATTTCATTAGTAAAAGTTAGTCATGTTTCTTTTATCTACTTTATCTTTTTTTGTTTTGTATTGAAGTTGTAGTGATTTGTTAAACAGGATCTAGTGTACTGTGGAAATAATGTACAGATGTATGTATTAAGACTTTTTCCTTTTTAAAAACAGATGAGCTTTGATCCAAACCTTCTCCACAACAATGGACACAATGGGTACCCCAATGGTACTTCAGCAGCACTGCGTGAAACTGGGGTTATTGAAAAGCTATTAACCTCTTACGGATTTATTCAGTGTTCAGAACGTCAAGCTAGACTATTCTTCCACTGTTCACAGTATAATGGAAACCTGCAGGACTTAAAAGTAGGAGGTAATCTGTCAGTTCTGTGTTTTTAAAATTGTAATCAAGTTTTTCTTGCCTATTTTTTTTCATGAGAGTGCTTTTCAAAGTGGTTTAATCAAATATTTGGGAATTTGGATCTCGGTTGTGCCAGTTACTGAAATATATTTGTGTAAACTAGTGTAACATTTTCTGTTGTAGTGGTTTCTTATTTGAGGGGTAAAAGACTGCGTGTAAGAGTCTTCAAATATTTTTATAATAGCTGCTTAATACTTCGGGGAGGTGTTGAGATTTGTTTATTTGAAAGAGTGACAGGAGAGAGAGAGCTCTTTTGTTTGCTAGCTCATGCTCCAGGTTGTTGCAATGGCTGGCTCTGGCTGGCTCTGGGCTAAGAGTCAGGATCCTGGAACCCCCATTAGGGTTTCCCCATGTGGGTTAGCAGAAACACAAACAGGCTCAATCAGAAGCAGAGGCCACTGGGACTTGCACTGGGATTCCAGCTCGTGGGCTGCTGATGCTCATGTCTCAGATAGTGGCTTATCCCGCACTTGGAAGTTTTATTTTCCCTAGTAGTTTCTGTTTCTGAGGGTACTTCAGGAAGTTTGTAGGTAAATGAAATTAAAAGGTAGGTTTATTATAGAATGAAAAATTTTGAGATTCATAAATATACATTTCCTAGGAATTTTTTGATGTTTCCTTACACCTGTAAAGCATTCCAAGGATTTTTGCTTAAAAGTAAAGGTGGTCATTTCCAACAACTTTTTGATATGCCCTAAGATTTTTAAGCCAGCAAAAAATGTTACTTAGAACTAGGTACTATATTTCGTAAGACTTAAAGTAAATTACAGAGAATATAATTTTGGGACTATATGGAACTTCATAGTGGTTAATGTCACAAATCACTTTCAGATATTAAGGAGTTTGACTTAATAAATGACAAGGTCTTCATACATAGTTTTTAAAATGCCTTTGACAGAGGAGTAGCTAATAGGAGTATTTGATACACTAAATGCTCTAGATGCCTGCTGTCAGAATCTT
The DNA here is from genome assembly GCF_030435755.1 of Ochotona princeps. Lineage (NCBI taxonomy): Eukaryota > Metazoa > Chordata > Mammalia > Lagomorpha > Ochotonidae > Ochotona > Ochotona princeps. The sequence goes on along the minus strand of NC_080833.1, from coordinate 97,682,141 downwards.
CTGACAGAAACGCTGTTATATTTTAACAAAAGAAATTGAGGTACAAAGTAACATTTTTTTAAAAGATTTATTTATGTTGAAAATAGAGTTAGAGATTTTCTGTTGTTCTCCCCATATGACTGCAAGGACTTGGTCTGGGTCAGTCTGAAGCCAGGGGCCCGGAACTTCATCTAGGTCTCCCATGTAGTTGTGGAGTTCAAAGCTCTTTGGCCATCTTCTGCTGCTTTTCCCAGGTTATTTCTGAGGCTGAATCCGAAGTGGAGCAGCTAGGACTTGAACCAGTGCCCATGTGAGCTGCTGGCATCGCAGGTGGCCTTTTTATCCACTGTGCCACAACCCTGGCCCCACAGGGTGACTTTTAACTTGCTGAAAGTTACCTTGCTGAAAGTTACCTTGCTTTTTTATAGTATGTGCTGTGAAAGCTGAGATTCAGGGTATGGCTGTCTTGGTCTGAGGCAGTGATTCTGGAATATGAATGTGTGTCAGAGTTACTTGGATGGCTTGTTAAAATGCAAATTGCTGAACCTGATCCCAAGTTTGTTTTTGCATAGGTTTAGAGTGAGTCCCAGGAATTTGCATTCTGCTAAGCGCCTAGATGATGTTGATGTTACTGGTCCTAGGGGTCTGTAAGAGTCACTGTAAAGCAACTCAGATGCTGTGTTAAGTGTAGCTTGGAAGTAAAATACCATTTTGGAGAAATTAAGACACTAAGCATAACATGTTCTTTATTTTAGATGATGTTGAGTTTGAAGTATCATCTGACCGGCGGACTGGGAAACCCATTGCTGTTAAACTGGTGAAGATAAAATCAGAAATCCTTCCTGAAGAACGTATGAATGGACAAGTTAGTGATTTTAATGCTTTGTGCTTATTTTAGGGCCCTAAATTTGCATATCTTTCACATTAGAAAAGGAAGATTCTCCCCATCTCCTCAGTTTGCACGCAAGAGAGCTATAGTATATAAAGATGATTATTTTAAAATTATCTCAGAAGCACTGGCATTTCTTGACCATGTAATAAAAATATGGTCAAGACTCAATTTGGGTTATTATATATAACCCTTACAGACAATTTATATACTGTAACTTTGAAACTTGGCAGCATGACATCCTCTTGTGGATCATACCAAAATGTATCCCTGTGTATAGTATAGAGGATATTAAAATTCAGTTTATATTGCACAGTGCTGCTCCTGAAATGATTAGCAATGGAAATTTTTTTTTTTTTGACTGGTAGGTTGTGTGCGCTGTTCCTCACAACTTAGAGAGTAAATCTCCAGCTGCCCCGGGTCAGAGTCCAACAGGGAGTGTATGCTACGAACGTAATGGGGTAAACTTGTGTATTTTTCTTAAACCTTTGCCTGATCCACTATGTGATCTATAAGCGTACTTTAAAATTCAAAATAGAAAACGTAAGCTGCATTTGCTAAAATCAGTTTTAAATTTGGTTTCTAAGAGGCTTCAAGTGCAGCATAATCAAAAAGTCTAAAACGAAAAATTCCATAGGGCTTTCAACTGTCTTAGCTTGCCCAAGTGTGACCTTAGTTAGAACATTAAGGTAAAATGCTCCTTTTAATCACTTTTTTGGGGGTGGTGGGAAGGGATCTTTTTTTCTGGTTCCTGTTAAATACTAACTCGAGCTTTTTTTGTTTGTTTGTTTGGAATGCCTTATATAAAAACTGTTTTGTTTTTAAATGTAACTACAGTCTCTGGGCAAATGCTTCCATGTATGTAAGCTTTTTGAAGTTGATTGCTGCTCAGCTGTGGACTCGCAGAAGTCATTAGCACCATGGAGGGAAAGTGTGTGTTTTACATGATTAAAACAACTTAGTTGCCATAAAGCATTTAATCTTTAAAGAAATTTAGCCTAAAATGCCAGTATGAGAGGTATTTCAGTAAAATCACAGTATACACTGAGTATGTACCTTGCCAAGATAGTAATAGTAATTTATTAATTCACAGGAAGTGTTTTATCTGACTTACACCCCTGAAGATGTTGAAGGGAATGTTCAGCTGGAAACCGGAGATAAAATTAACTTTGTAATTGATAACAATAAACAGTAAGTTCTTTCAGTGGTTCTAAGTGATTCCCCCAAAGTTTTTGCTTTTCAACTTTAAAGTGAGTTATAAACCTAACTTATAAATGTGGGTATTTTCATGATCTCTTTGGAATGTTTTGATTCTTTAATGGAGTATTTGAGGATCCATGAGTGTTTCTGGCAGGCATTATGCGGGACATGAGCAAAGTTTGAGGTGGTTTAATTGACTGACTTGTAGGGACACAGAGTTTGACTTTACCCTTTGATTGTAGGGGTTTTTGAAGGCTTAGAGTTGTGGAGATGGTAGACATTTTTAGAAGAGGTGTGCTCTGAGCCAAGGATGATGTTATGTGAGTTAATATGAAAGATGAAGCCTAATGAAGATAAATTAGAGGTGTTGCAACAGAGGGGTCCCTAGGAAGATAAAATATCAAGCTTAATGACATTACATACAAAGGTTATTGGGATTTAGGATAGTCTCAATAACTGCTTTGATCTAATGGATTGGTACTGGTACACTGTGAAGTGTACTCAAAGAGGTACAGAAGACAGTATCAAGAGGCTTCCTCTTGGGGGAGCAAGTGCCTGTGGCCTCAACACATGTGGTTGCCAGTTTGAGTCTAGCTGATCCACTTACGATCCAGCTCTCTGCGGAAACAGATGTGTTAGCACCCACTTGGGAGATAAAAAAGAAGCTTCTGGTCCCGGCACGGTGGCCTAGCGGCTAAAGTCCTTGCCTTGAACGCACCAGGATCCCATATGAGCGTCAGTTCTAATCCTGGCAACTCCACTTCCCATCCAGCTCCCTGCTTGTGGCCTGGGAAGGCAGTCGAGGATGGTCCTAAGCCATGAGACCCTGCACCTGCGTGGGAGACCTGGAAGAGAATCTGGGCTCCTAGCTTCGGATTGGCACAGCACTGGCCGTTGATTCACTTGGGGAGTGAATCATCAAATGGGAAATCTTCCTCTCTGTTTCTCCTTTATATATTTGACTTTGCAATATAAATTTTTTTTTTTTTTTTTTTTTTTAATGAAGCTTCTGGCTTCAGACTGGCCCAGCTGTGGCCATTTTGGGGAAGTGAACCAATTGGATACACACACTGTGTGTATCTCTGTAATTTGCTGTTCAATATATATATATATATATATATATATATATATATATATATATATATATATATATATATATATATAATTTTTAAAGACAAATAGGGAGAAATGTTTGTTTTGGCAGTTTGAAGTATCTGGTATGTCTGGATTGAGATATGGCCAGGAAATCTATCTGTAGAGCTGATTGGCATAAATAATTAAGGAAAGCAGTACTTTTTTTTTTTTTTCCTTTCCTTCCTTGGCTTGTGAAGATTTATTCATTTGGAAGGCAGAGCTGTTGAGAGAGAGGAGTGAGAGAAAAAGAGAGATTGCACCCGCTGGTTCACTCCCCAAATGGCAGCAGTGGCTGGAGCTGGGCCAGTCCAAAACCAAGAGCTTCTTCCAGGTCTCCTTCGTGGGTGCAGGAGCCCAGGCACTTGGGACATCCTTCAGTGCTTTTCCCAGGCTAATTCGCAGGGAGCTGGGTCAGAAGTGTAGTAGCTGGAAGTGAACCAAAACATTATGGGATGCATCACTGGAGGTGATGGCACAAACTGCAAAGCCACAATGCTGTCCTCAGAAAAGTAGTTCAATTTTATTTTGAGATGCAAGAGATAGAAGTGGGGAAGGGAGTTAAAAATAAGTTGAAGGGCCCAGCTAAATACTCCCCTTGCAAATACCAGGATCCCATATGGATGCCACAGTTCATGTTCTGGCTGCTCCACTTCCCTTCCAGCTCCCTGCTTACGTCCTGGGAAAGGGGTATAGGATGGCCCCAGCCTTTGGGATCCTGCACCCATGTGGGAGACCCAAAACAAAGTCATGACTGCTGGCTTCAGATTTCCTCAGCTCTGGCGGTTGTAGCCATTTAGGGAGTGAACGAGCAGTTGCTTCTTGCAGTTCTCCCATGTGGTGAAGGATCCAGAGGACTTCCCAGGCTGTAAGCAGGGAGCTGGATGGAAACCAGCACCCATATGGGACCCTAGTGCTTGTAAGGGGAGGATGATCCAATGAGTCACTGTGCCTGGCCCAATGTGGGGTTCTTGAAAAAGTAGTATTGTATCTTACGCAATTTGCCTTTAAAAGAAACATTTGCTATAGTACAAAGATAGGGGCAGTGTAGCAGCTGTAGTGTTTTGGGCTGATTTCAATTCTCCAAAGGAGATGAATATCAAGTCTTTTAAAAGCATGGGGAATTCTGTGTCACTTACTCCTTAATTTTTAGCACATAATACTGAAAAACTTGTTCAGTTATCTAAAACTTCAGTATTCCCTGCCTTTGGTAGCAATCTGTGGCTTTATTTTTGTTTGAGATATTATGCCCTAGAATAAGTTTTGAAAATCAGCAGTCCCAAGAAAAAGATGACCTCTGTGCGTGTGTACACATGTGCCAAATTTAGAAATCCAGGGAGTTTGCAGGAAAGGTCCTGCACACACTTACATTTGCTCTCATTGATGGACATAAGGACTAGTTTGTTTGTTTTTAACTTGTGTCTAAACAGAGCACTGCATGTTTAGCACATCCAATTCCATGTGTTTTTTTGTAGTACTGGTGCTGTAAGTGCTCGTAACATTATGCTGTTGAAAAAGAAACAAGCCCGCTGCCAGGGAGTCGTTTGTGCCATGAAGGTAAACATTCATTTTAAGAACCTTGAGTTATTTCTTTCACTGCTTTAAGTTTTGAATTTCACTTTGAGTTTTTGGAGTTTTTTCTACTTCAAATATCTTTTATTTTCAACTTAAAAATAATCTGAGAATTCTTTGCTCTGTTAATACCTTTATGTTCTTTAAAATGAGCTATTTAATCGATGAAGTTACCAATTAATGACAACATCAATTTAGTTAAATTGTTTCAACTAAGGTGTCACTTTTCTGAAAAGGTTGTTGATTTTCAAGTCATTCATAAATTTATACTCAGGTAATTATTCTTGGCTATTTTGTTTTGCTTTAGGAAGCATTTGGCTTTATTGAAAGAGGTGATATTGTAAAAGAAATATTCTTCCACTATAGTGAATTTAAAGGTGACATAGAAACCTTACAACCTGGGGATGATGTGGAGTTCACAATCAAAGATAGAAATGTAAGCGATTTAACTTGATCTTTGGCCTTTTAAGATTAACGGTGGAATATGTGTTTAGGAGTCACTTAAGTTTATCTTCTGCCCCAACCCCATCTGATTAGGGTAAAGAAGTTGCAACTGATGTCAGACTATTGCCTCAAGGAACAGTTATTTTTGAAGATATCAGCATTGAACATTTTGAAGGAACTGTTACCAAAGTTATTCCAAAAGTACCCAGTAAAAACCAGGTAAATAGTCTTTTCAAGGAGGGCCTTCTTTTGCTTTATTAATAGGATAAATAACACTATAATACGTTGAAATTCCATGTGATGAATGTAGTCATGCAATATGTAATTTTTTTTTGTAATCCAACAAGAGAAAATACTGATGGATCCATTAATATGTGTTTTTTACAATATGTGTTTTTTACTGAGTGATAAGCAGAAAATACCAAAAAGAATAATGCTAGTTACTTTTTAGGGAGAGCTTTTGGGATAGAATATATTATTAGGGTTTGCTTATTATATGTTGTTCACTTGTTTTTGATATCCCCACCTCCAACAGTTTCTTTTGTTGGGTATGTAAGAAGGTGATGTCATTGCTGAGGAAATGTGAAATATAAAAAATCTGAAATGCTCTTTCTTAAACCTCTTCATGTTAACATGGATGTCTTAACTGCAAGGCAGAGAATTTATGCTTGTGTCATGTGACTGTAGAGCATGAAATTCACTTTCAAGTTGGACTTATATTATCAACACCTTTTTTGCCTTCAGGGAACTATCTATTATAAATAACATGGGTTTGCTGTGTGTTCTTCTTGTTTGACTTAGAACTAGGAAGGATGAGAAATCTCCAGCTAAAATCGTTTTTCCTTCTCATCAGAATGACCCATTGCCAGGACGCATCAAAGTTGACTTTGTCATTCCTAAAGAACTTCCCTTTGGAGACAAAGATACAAAATCCAAGGTGACCCTGCTGGAAGGCGACCATGTTAGGTTTAATATTTCAACAGATCGACGTGACAAATTGGAACGAGCAACTAACATAGAAGTCCTATCAAATACGTTTCAATTCACTAATGAAGCCAGAGAAATGGTGAGTGTTATCAGATCTGTAGTAAGGCTGTGTGTACACTGCAGTATTACAGTTAAGTTTATATTACATCAACAATTCTTAGCAGTGAATAAAATACCGTATTTGGCAGTTACTTTTTAAGGTCATGATCACAAGCCCTTTGGATCAAGCCTGGGCTTGGTGTCAATCCCAATTGTCTTAGAAGTATGTATGCAGACATTTTAGAATAGAAATTTGACAGCGTGATTGTTCAACTGTGTTGCAAGTAATTGTTTAATCCTTAAGTAGTGTAACAAGGTTCAAGTCTCTCATTATAGAAAATATTTTCCCAAGCTCTTAGAGATATGTGATAAACACTAAATTGAGCAGTTGAATAGATTTTCTTTTGTTTTTGGCCAGACTTTGCAAATTATTTTATATATGCATTTTTTTAAAATTTATTTTTATTGAACAGTCAGATAACACAGAGAGGAAGATGTTCCATCTGCTGATTCATTCCCCAAGTTGCCGCAACATTCCTGAGCCAATCCAAATCCAAGAGCCTCTTCCAGGTCTCCTACACGGGTGCAGGGTCTGAAGGCCTTGGGCCATCCTCAGCTCCCTTCCCACGCCACAAGCAAGGAGCTGGTTGGAGCGGGACCTCCGGGACACAAACTGGCGCCCATATGGGATCCTGGTACATAGAAGGCGAGGACTTTAGCCGCTAGACTACCATGCTGGGCCCGACAAACACTTTTTGTGAATTACTTTTTGAAAAAAAAAAAAAAAAAAAAAGATTTGCTTACTTCTTTTGAAACGTGTGTTTACTTAGATGTTCCATCTGCTGGTTCATTCTTCAGATGACCAGAATTGCTGGAGCTCTATCCAAGTCAGGAGTTAGGAATGCCATCCAGGTCTCCCGTGTAAATGCAGGGACACAAGGACTTGGGGTGTCTTTTGCTGCTTTCCCTAGTTCATCAGTAGGGAGTTGGATCGGAAGAGGAGCAGCTGGGACTTGAACCGGCATTCATACTGCATACCATATGCTCACATGGCAGGCAGTGGCCCTATTCAGTTATCATTTACATTGCGTCTTATTGACATCATCGTTTCCACAGTGTATGTCAGTAAAGTAGATAGCTCAGTTAAATTTTACAATCCTTTTTAACCTTTGCCTTTGGAGAAATTAATCATACTGGATGCTTAACAATGTAGTTTGGAGGTCAGACTTCAGTTTGGTTTGGCTTGGTTTAAGCTGTTTTGCTGAATCTGTTTTTGCTTTACCTAACCTGGTTATCATCAGGTTTTAACTAATCAAAATGTCAAAATATTGTTTAGATCATATTGGAAGCAAGTTACAGAATGGTAACTGTAATATCTAATTCATTCCAGGTTGATAATAATTCCTTTTCATCTTTTGAAAAAATGCTTACATGCTTAAAATGTTCCACATACTCAATACGTTTCTCTCACAGAACTGACAATAAAATAAAACAGAAAAAAATATGTAGGGAAGGAATTTTATGATAGTTTATTCTTCAAAGATAATATCTGAAGTTTTTCTGCTACCTTAACATGAATAAAATTTTTGAGGTAGAAACCAGAGCAGTTACCTGAAACTTTTTTTTAATTGTTCTACAGATTAATAAAATTTCTAAAAGTTACATTGTTGGGCTTTTTGAAGTATAATGTGTGCATGTTTCATGTTCAATACTTGCCAAGGAGTAGCATTTACAGGGACTTGGAAAATTACTAGTATTAGGTAAGTTTATTGAAAGCAGTTAAGTTAGTATTTAAGTGAGAATAGAAATGTTTATGTAATATTCCGGTTATGAATAGAAAATTCTTTGGGTATTTAACTTGATGTGCTGCTAGACTTAAATGTTACCTTTATTTGACAACCTCCATAGCCAGTAAAATTATTTGGATTTCAGGGTGTGATTGCTGCCATGAGAGATGGTTTTGGTTTCATCAAGTGCGTGGATCGCGATGCTCGTATGTTCTTCCACTTCAGTGAAATTCTGGATGGGAACCAGCTCCATATTGCAGATGAAGTAGAGTTTACAGTGGTTCCTGTGAGTAGTTTTTGATAAAAGTATGAAGAGATGGTTTTCAGATACTTATTTTTTCATATAAATACTAATCTTTTATCATTTGTAGGATATGCTCTCTGCCCAAAGAAATCATGCTATTAGGATTAAAAGGCTTCCCAAGGGCACGGTTTCATTCCATTCTCATTCAGATCATCGTTTTTTGGGCACTGTAGAAAAAGAAGCCACTTTTTCAAATTCTAAAACCACTAGCCCAAATAAAAGCAAAGAGAAGGTAAGTTTCATATGATCAGAGTGATCATAGCATTTCATATAATGGAGTATTGTCTCTTAAGGAATGTCCTGTTAAATTAACAGTGAACTAATCAAAACAAAGCATTTTTGATTGTGGACTTGATTATTTTGCTGTGGGGAGTTGGATTGTTCAGCAGCATTCCCAATCTCAATCCACTGTAGGCAATTTTACACTCAAAACTGTCTCCAGACATTGCTGAATATCTCATGGGAGTTATCTCTAGAAGAATATGTTCCTTTAGATATTAGGACATCTCTTCTAAACAGCTTGGCTTTGAAAATTGGGAAGGCTCACCTCACACCTTTAGGCTTTATTTACTGAAAAGTCCAGTAACTTCTGGTCTTAAGCAAACACATGGAGAGAATTGTAGAGATACAAGAAATGTGTCAAATGTTTCCATTAAAATCTTCTCAGAGTACTGTGCCAGAAATTCTTTCTTTTTTTTTTTTTTAAAGATTTATTCAGTTTATTACAAAGTCAGATATACAGAGAGGAGGAGAGACAGAGAGGAAGATCTTCCGTCCAATGATTCACTCCCCAAGTGAGCCGCAACGGGCCGGTGCGTGCCAATCCGAAGTCGGGAACCAGGAACCTCTTCCGGGTCTCCCACACGGGTGCAGGGTCCCGAAGCTTTGGGCCGTCCTCGACTGCTTTCCCAGGCCACAAGCAGGGAGCTGGATGGGAAGTGGAGCTGCCGGGATTAGAACCAGCACCCATATGGGATCCTGGGGCGTTCAAGGCAAGGACTTTTGCCACTAGGCCACGGCGTTGAGCCCAGCCAGAAATTCTTAATAGGCTGAATTTGGAAAATACTAAAACTTAATGCATAGAAATAAAAAGAGTTTTATCATTGGCTAGAGGTACAGACCAAAAAAAAAGAGGCTTGCTTTATACAAAGGAGTGAATAGTTTGGCAGGAAGCTGTTTTTGGTTTTGGTGAGGGAGATTGGGAGAAATAGGAAAGAAAAACTATTGTGGCATAGTGGATTAAACATTCTCTGGAGTGCTAGCTGGAGACCAGGTTGTGCTGCTTCATTCTAGCTTCTTGTGTAAATTCAGATGGAGGAAAGATTAAAAAAAAAAAGGAAGAGTAAAAATGAGTTGGTTTTTAATATGTAAGAGTTGATGTCATGGCAAGTCCTCTCAATTCTTTACGTGACATACTTGACATTTTCAAAACTTTGTGTTCTTGTCAATATCCTAACTTAGTCACATAGTATAAGTCAGATGCTCTTAATGCTGTACCAGATTAAATTCTCATGCATTGATAAATACATAAATGATATACACAACTGTGAAATACTGTTGAAGATACCTAAGATTATGGGATTTCCATCTGGTTAAAAATGACATGTGCAATTGGTTTCTGTTCAGACGAGTGGAGTACAGAAGAAACAACTTTAACAGCAAAGAAATAGATTTGAGTCTGAAAGATCCTGTTGTAGCACATTTAGCCAGTCTCGGGTTTTGGCAAGACTACTTGGTCACATGAATAATCTGTTCTTGTGTGAGAACTCTGGAATACTACTGCTCCAGCTCTGCCAGTTCTTTGGCTCTGCAGTCTGTAAGAATTACAGTTGTTTATGTTGCTGCATTTTTGTTCTTGATTCTTATTGTAACCTATCTTTCCTTAGGAGGCAGAGGATGGCATTATTGCTTATGATGATTGTGGGGTGAAACTGACTATCGCTTTTCAAGCCAAGGATGTGGAAGGATCTACTTCTCCTCAAATAGGAGACAAGGCAAGATAATTCTTTTTTGCAAAACAGAGTTATTACCTTTTTTGTTATCCTGTGAGATGGTGTATTTAAATTTTTTCAAGTTTTGCTAGTGCTTTTTGTGCATAGAAAGAAAAAGTATTTTCTTAAAGGTTACTGTTAAGGAGCTTGCTAAGATCTTTTATTGTTAAAGCTTTTTTCGAAGAATTAATATTTAAGCATTAGATGAGAAGTATTTAAATCCATTAGCTTTGAAAATATCAAAGTTGAAGACTATTGAAACATCAAAAATCAAAACATTGCTGTTAGTGTTTTTCTCATACCTGATATGCCTGGTTTTCAAATTTTCTTCCTTTAGAGAAGTTGAGACTATAGGGGATATTCCGTAAGCAAAACTTGGTCCCCTGTGGAACGTGGAATTGAGAGTAAATCTGATGATGAGAATCTGTTCCATCAGACTGATCGCAAGGGATACTTGAGTGGAAAACAGTCCTTTTCAGAGTGAAGGAGCTAATATGTAAGTGCTACTGTATTAATGAATATCCTTCTTTTCCGCAGGTTGAATTTAGTATTAGTGACAAACAGAGACCTGGCCAGCAGATTGCAACTTGTGTGCGACTTTTAGGTCGTAATTCCAATTCCAAGAGACTCTTGGGTTATGTGGCAACACTGAAGGATAATTTTGGATTTATTGAGACAGCCAATCATGATAAGGAAATCTTTTTCCATTACAGGTAAGGAATGCCCCACTGCTCACTATCACTCATTTTGGGGTGGAGTTGGAGAACAAGTAGTATTTTGTACCTGGGTTTGTTTGGAGAGATGAGAGGAAAATGCCTTCCCATCTCCTGGTTTACTCTCTGAGATGCCCTGTGATTGCTGGGACTAGGCCAGGCCTGGGCAGAGCCTGAAGCTCAATTCAGGTCTCCCATATGGATAGCAATAATCCAGTTACTTGAGCCATGACCACTTACCCTCCCCTGTCTGCGATAGCGGGAAATGGAGTCAGGATGCAGGAGCAGCTATTGAAGCTAGACATTTCCAACATGGATTATAACTAAAGGGTCTTTAAAAAGTTTGTGCAAAATGCACACTGTGAAAAAATTTGGGCCCGGCGTCGTGGCCTAGCGGCTAAAGTCCTCACCTTAAACGCATCGGGATCCCATGTGAGCACCGGTTCTAATCCCGGCAGCTCCACTTCCCATCCAGCTCCCTGCCTGTGGCCTGGGAAAGCAGTCGAGGGCGGCCCACTGCTTCGGGTTCCTGCACCCATGTGGGAGACCTGGAGGAGGCTCCTGGCTCCTGGCCCTGGATCGACACAGCACTGGCCCTTGAGCTCACTTGGGGAGTGAATCATCGGGTGGAAGATTTTTCTCTCTCCTCCTCTCTATATATCTGACTTTGTAATAAAAATAAATAAATCTTCAAAAAAAAAAACCTGTACATATCCCCTAATGTTTGGGCACCAAAATGTAAACTTACATTTTAATTGAATTTTAAGACATATTTATGTATTATATATTTTTTAAGTTATGTATTGTGTGTTCAGTTCCATCTCATTTTTTTAATTCCAGAATTCAGATTGGTAAAGTAATGACAGTACCTAAATCAGATAGTTATATATCTCTTTAGAGAGAACATGTGGCCAAAGGACAGAGATCTGTGCATGTTTTGAACATCGGATAGGAACCTTTTGCTTCAATGAGAGAATATTGTCTTACTGTGTATGTTGCTATCCCAGAGTTGTACATTCATGGTAAATAACATGATGAAGAGCATGGTCTGTTAACCACAATGCTCACTTTTTATTCTAATCTTTACTACTTTACTTCCTATGATTAATCTTTTAATATTTATTTGGAAGCTAGAGACTCAGGTATCTCTTCATTGGGTATTTTTATGATTAAATGAGTTAATATGTATAAAATACTTTATACTATATAGATAAAGAATGCTATAGAAGAAATGAAGGCAACCTAACTGTCATTGATGCTTATGGTAAAAGCTTGTTAAAATGTCGCTTCTTTTCCCCTTAGTGAGTTCTCTGGTGATGTTGATAGCCTGGAACTGGGGGACATGGTCGAGTACAGCTTGTCCAAAGGCAAAGGCAACAAAATCAGTGCTGAAAAAGTGAACAAAACCCACTCAGGTAGTGAATTGTGACTGCTGCTGCTTCCCCCTCTGATTTTAGTGGGTGATAGCTGTGGTTGGTGGGAGGTAAGACCTGGTGGCTCACAAGTGTGATTCCCCAGACCAAAAGCATCCAGTGACAGCTCATTAGGAGTGTAAGTGCTTTTGACTTCACCCAAACCTACTAAGATTCTAAATAGGGACAATTTGAAGACCTTCAGGTAATTTGGAAGCACTCTTTATACATTTAGATATTGAAGATACAGTAGTGACTAAATAAAAGACAAATCTCTGCTTTCGTTAGATTTTTTTTATGAAAAAGTATCAAGAGCAATAACAATGTTTGTTTTATGCTTAGAAATGTAGCAATACATCTATGAAATCAGAGGACTATACAAGTATTGGAATTGTCATTTTAGAGATCAGAAAGACCTTACTTGACATTTGGTCACTTGGATAAGTTGAGAGAGCAGAATGTTTTAAGTATGAATACATGTAAATTCTACGAACACATTGCCTACTTAGTTAAATCAGGCATTTTAATCATGACCATTCTAGAAAGAATCTGTCTCATTTCGAGACTAATAGGTAGCCTATCCATCCTTTGTATTGTGCTGAAAGTATTTGCTGCTTTTCCTTGGCCTGGAGTTGAAGTGATATTCAGAGGTGTACATGCTTTTGTTTCCTAGTGAATGGCATCACTGAGGAAGCTGATCCCACCATCTACTCTGGTAAAGTCATTCGCCCCCTGAGGAGTGTTGATCCAACACAGACAGAGTACCAAGGAATGATTGAGATTGTGGAGGAGGGTAAGTATTTTTTATCCTTACAGATGACTCCTTTCAACCTTTTAAATTGGGTGATGTTCATTGTGTTCTTTCAGTTTCTTATAAACTGAATTAGGAAAAACTGTTTCTCCCCTGCTTAGTGCTTACATTTTTATTTTTAAATTCCTTAGCTGTAAGATCATCCTGAATTATACACAAAGCCATGTGTTCACAGAACAATTCTAACAGTCATATTGAGACAGACCAAGAACAAAATCTCACAGTAAAGTACATGTTTGAAGTTGAATGCTTGTGTAAGAGTTTACTGGATCCACTGATCAGGTGGCTTGAGTTCCATGGGCCTCCTACTTATTTCCATGCCATTATTCCCCATAGTACATGGGATAAGTTTGTAGTAGAAATAGGAACTCTGGAGATGATTAGAAGAGCAGAATTACATAATGTTAAAATAGATAGCAGTTCAAAATTTCAGCTAGAGGGCCAAAATACTTTTTATCATCCAGGAATCAGAACAGAGCAGAAGAGAAGCAGATCTATATTATTTAACTTATCCTTTACTATAGCTAAACACCTGTTGAAGAAATAAGTTTTGTAGACTCAGAATTCTCTATTGGCCTCTGTTGGTCTGGCATCTGATAAGTTTGGTTGATGAGAAAATGCAGGACACAGAGAAGGCCATGCAGCAAGGCACTCACCTGAGGGACTTTCCCCAGGCCCACAGCCCAATTGCCATACTTAAATTAAGCATCCACCCTCTTCAAAAGCAGTAGTTTAGGACTTGGGACTGTAAATGGTTGTATGAGCAGAGGAGCCAAATTATGTTCACACTAGGAGGATTTTTTTTTTAGGAGAAGGAAATGAACTTGAATAACCTGTTCCTTATATCAAATCATTGTTTCACTAATGCCATCAAAACATCACACCCCTGAAAAGGCAATGGGAATATGGGATACCCGTTTTAAATTGTGAGGTAGCATTCCAACCTCCTTTGCATTCCAGCCTCCAGTCCACTTGTCTAACATGGACTGTAGAATATGGTCTGAAGTAAAAGATTTTGTGGAAAAGGAAGCTTTTCATGTATCTCCAAGTGTAATTTTTGGGACTAGACAAAAATCACATTTCTCCAACTTAATGGTTTAAGAGTTCCTCTGGTAATTTTTATGTAGGGCTCTACTTTACACAGTTGTAACCAATTCTGACTTGAGAGTCGGGCAAGCCTAAGTCTGAATACTTTCTAGCTATGTAACTGAATTGTTTTTCAGTTTGGAAGACAGAAATCCAGCTGCTAGATCACTCCCACAAGCAGGGCTGGGTTAGGCTGACGCCAGGTATCAGAGCAGGTTCTGGCAAGAACCCAAGTACTTGAGCCATCATTTGCTGCTTTCCAGGGTGCACATTAGCAATCAGCTGGAGTAGAGAGTGGACCCACCACTTGAAAAAGGCACTCCAGTAGGAGATGCAGAAGTCCCGAGTGACATGTAGGCTGTGGCACCAATGTCTATACCCTATGGTCACTTTGGTTCTGGAATTCTCAGAGATTTTGTTTCATTCATATATATATATATGAATCTTAGTATAAGAAGGATAAAAGCATTTTCAATTCTGAAATTTCTATATTAATTTTCTCTTCATCTTTATTAATTCATTGGATTCCTTAGAATGTGTAGCTGAAATCTAGTTGCTTTTATTTGTAACCTGCACTAGTCTGTGGGTAACTTTTTACTTTGGGGCATTGTTCAACCAAAACAGGACATGGTGTTAAATAAAATTTCTTTCAAAAACAATCATGACCATTTGTTTGCTTGCTTTCTCACCATAACAGCAGAACTGGGTAATTGTGACAGGACAATTTGCGACCCTAAATATTTTCTCTGGCCCTTTAAGGAAGAATTTGTTTTACACCATCTTCTGAAAAAAAATTATTCTTTTGAATTAAACTAAAGTATGTGGAATGTCAAATTTATCTGCATTGATATGTTTTTTTATATGCTGCCCTGTTTCTATTTTCTCCTTACAGGGGATATGAAAGGTGAGGTTTATCCATTTGGCATAGTTGGGATGGCCAACAAAGGGGATTGCCTGCAGAAAGGGGAGAGTGTCAAGTTCCAGTTGTGTGTCCTGGGCCAAAATGCACAGACAATGGCCTATAACATCACACCCCTGCGTCGGGCCACAGTGGAGTGTGTGAAAGATCAGGTAAGTGCCAATATTTCTAGATGTGAGTGATGCTTTTAAGAGTAGTTGAAACTTTAGAATTTCTTCAGCCAAGGTGAAGTGGCATCTACATGTATGGTGTGTGGGGTTTTTTGTTTTGTTCTGTTTTTTATCATTCAAATCATTAAAATAGGAAAAACATAGTTTATGAAACTAGGGAAAAAACTGAACAGTGACTATATATTAATAAGGTGTTAATAGGTAGCATAATGGTGAAAAGAGGTTTTAAGTTGAGATTTTCAGAATATAGAACACAGAAAGACTATAAAGGTTTATATACTTTTGTTCTGAACTTTGTCAGACCACACAAATAAACCATATTTGCAAGTGTTCGTAAAATAAGCTAAAGCAGACAAAACTGATCCTAATACTGAGATCTCAAGAGTCTTTAGCAAGAACATTTTTCAACATCAGCAGAACATTTTTCAACATCAGTACAGTGGGTATTGTGTGGCTGTTTCCCACAGTGCAATAATTCGGCTTAAGAATTTTAGATGTGATACTGATGTTCAAGCAATGACTTCCTGATGATTTTGCTTAACTTAGAAAACAGTTCACAATATGAAGGAACAGGAAGCCTTTTCTTTGTTTCAGTCAGTCGTAATACCATGGTAAATGACAATGGCTTCAAAACATAAATTTCTTCCCAGACAAGTTTTTCTGCCTGGGCAACTAAAGTTGAAGATCAACTTTAATACCATGTTTTATAAGTGTCACTTCTATTTAGGATAAAGTATTGAGATACTTTCCCTCCCTTTATATCTGTGTTTTTATTTGTTCAATTGCAGTTTGGCTTCATTAACTATGAAGTAGGAGATAGCAAGAAGCTCTTTTTCCATGTGAAAGAAGTTCAGGATGGCATTGAGCTGCAGGCAGGAGACGAGGTGGAGTTCTCAGTGATTCTTAATCAGCGCACTGGCAAGTGCAGCGCCTGCAATGTCTGGCGAGTCTGGTGCGTATTCTGGTTGTGGTTGGGTTGATGAGCGCCCTGGATTGTCTCTGCCTTATCACATTGCTTTACTTTTCCATCTCTTCCTCTCTCCCTCTTTTCCTGCGACATTTTGATTATTTCTTGATGTTTGCCTAACTCTGCTGTTTATTGTTTAACTTTTTTTAGTTTCCTAGACTGGACCTGATGAAACACTTGGACAATACATTCTGCTAGTATGATGTGTGCCAGTTTTTTTTCTTTTTTAATATCTATTTTTACTGGAAAGGCATATTTACAGACAGAAGGAGAGACAGATCTTCTATCTGCTGCTTCACTCCCCAAATGGCCGCAATGGTCAAGACTGAGCTAGTTGAAAGCCAGGAGCCAGAAACTACTTCTAGTCTCCCATGCAGGTGCAGGGGACCAAGGACTTGAGCCAGCCTCCACTGCCTTCCCAGGCCACAAGCAGGGAACAGCATGGAAAATGGGGCAGCCGGGACGTGAACCAGGTCCCTATTGTAATTCTTAAAATATGAAAAGATTATGAAGTCCTTGAGTATCTCTGTAAGCTACTTAGCTCTTACATTAAATTGTTTCTAGGCTGCATGGTGCTTAAACTTAATTTTATCTTTTTGAGAGGCAGAACCAGAAAAAAAGTATTTTCCATCTGCTAACTGGTTTTCCAAATGCCTCAGTAGCCAGGGGTGGGCCAGGCAGTGCCATAGCCTAGAACTCTTCAGGTCTTCCCTGCTATGGGCAGGGGTCCAGGCACTTGGGCTGTATCATCCACTGCTTCCCAGGATGCATTAAACAGGAAGTTTGATCAGAAGTGGAGGTGCTAGAACACAGACTGGTGTGAGGTTCGGGTTTCCTAAGCAACAGCTTAACTCCTGTACCACAATACCTGCTCCCAGATTCTCATTTTTACACCTTAGTCATTCTAATTGCTTTGTCATTGTAAAAGGTGTTTTTATTCTAGCTTCAATGCAGTTGTAACCTTAGTTGGAGGAAACACATATGAGCAAACTTGCTTTTCTTGTCAGGTTAGCTGGCTTGATGAGGCAATAGTCTTTCTCATTAAAAATGAGTCATTTGGGCAGTTATGAAAGAAAACTCCTAAGTGTATCGCTTTCTTCTCTCATCTTGACTTCATTACAGTGAGGGCCCCAAGGCCGTTGCAGCTCCTCGACCTGATCGCCTGGTCAATCGTTTGAAGAACACCACCCTAGATGATGCCAGTGCTCCTCGCCTCATGGTTCTTCGTCAGCCAAGGGGACCAGATAACTCAATGGTATGATGCCGCCCACAGCTTCCATGCCCTACTTCATCACTTGGCACAGAACTAGATAGGTCCCTATAGACACTGGCTCATCCCCAATGCAGTGACTGCTGACACTGTGAAGCGTTAATTGACTTCCTGATATTTCCAACATAGCTTAGAGTCAAAAGGACTTTTCCTTGTAGGAAGGGATTGGTAGTAATTAAAATGACCGAAAATAAAACACTTGGTTATTTGCTTGTGAAATTGTGAGTATACTGTGATTGTTGTCCATCCATGTCATTAATTGTGGTTTTACTTTCTTCACAGGGATTTGGTGCAGAAAGAAAGATTCGTCAAGCTGGTGTCATTGACTAACCACATCCACAAAGCACATCATTAATCCACGATGATCAAGTTGGGGGGATTCTGGTGAAGGGTTTTGAGTATCTCCCGCTTCATCCCTCCCAAAATCTGGAATACTTATTCTATTGAGCTATTACACCAGTTTTAACACCTTCCTCGTGTTATGTTTAAAAAAATAAATAAATTTAAGGAAACCATTTTAAAATTATGCACAGTTGCAGCCTG
Organism: Ochotona princeps; assembly: GCF_030435755.1. Taxonomy (NCBI): domain Eukaryota; kingdom Metazoa; phylum Chordata; class Mammalia; order Lagomorpha; family Ochotonidae; genus Ochotona; species Ochotona princeps. The sequence continues at coordinate 97,663,927 of NC_080833.1, read as the reverse complement.
AAAAACTTAAGGTGGCGCCTCATAGTATCAATTTTAGGAGCTTTATTTGGTGCATTTAACGCAACTGGTAATTGCAAAATCCACTTCGCCTGTATAAGTGAAACATAGACTGTTACCTTGTTGGCCCTGTGAAATTCTGCACTTGATATTTCATGTATGCTCTACCTTCATTACTTTGGGCAAGAAGTTCTGCCTTAGCACTCAGTTGCATTTTTTTCCTTTCCTTCCTGTTCATTATGCTTTAATTCTGAGGACCATATGAGGGTAGATACTATTTACCTTTTTAAAAAGTACAAAAATTTGTATAAGCAAACCATTTTTCTTAAGTTGATGGCCAAATGTTAAAAATGTTATTTTCATATCATTTATAATCTTGTCACAATCCACTTAACGAAGTTTGGTTAGATTTCAATGACAATTATCTTCCAGAGTAGGTTTTTTTTTTTCTTTGTGGTATGGGGGGGTAGATAACTTTACTACAATTAGTATGTATGGTGCAGAATTTCATGCAAATAAGGTGTGCCAGCAGTGTGATAATTTAAACGAAAAGAAAGAATGCACAAACTTGCTGCTGCTTAGACCACTGCAGCTTCTAGGACCCAGTTTCTTTTACTGATTTAAAAACAAAACAGAAAAAAAATAATAAAAAAAAGTTGTGCCTGAAATGAATCTTGTTTTTTTTATAAGTAGCCACCTGGTTCCTGTGTCTTGTAAATTACAGGCACTTGATCCTTGGTGTAGCTTCTGTTCGACTTTGTATCACGGGAATGGATTGGTCTGATTTCTTGGCCCTCATCTTCAATTGGCCGCACACAGGGTCCCTGGCCAGTGGACTGAAGGCTTTGTCTAGGATGACATGGTCAGCTCAGGGGATGCGGGGAGGGCGCTGCTATCTTCCCTGTTGTCGTTTGAGGTTTTGATCTCTGGGTAAAGAGGCCGTTTATCTTTGTAAACACGAAACATTTTTGCTTTCTCCAATTTTATGTTAATGGCGAAAGAATGGAAGCGAATAAAGTTTTACTGATTTTTGAGACACTAGCACCTAGTGCTTTCATTTTTGAGACGTCCCTTGTGGGAGGGGCGGGTCTGGGCGCGGCTGACCACGTGACTGGGCCTGAGGCCACGTGGCCGGGGCGGGGACTCGGCGTCCGGGCGCCGGCTGATTACGTACCGGGCGGGGCCGGAAGTGCCGCTCCCTGGTGGGGGCTGTTCATGGCGGTTCCGGGGTCTCCAACATTTTTCCCGGTTGTAGTCCTGAATCCGTTCGGAGTGGAGGCAACGGAGCTTGAGGTAAAGGTCTGGCGGGCGTATCTTCGGGATCTAGAGTCGACAGGCGTCTGCTGGCTGCCAAGAATCGAGCGGAATCCAGGAGCCGGAGACAAAGGCCTTGGGCGGGGGGCTTGGTTAAGGGCCGTTGGTGGGAGCTTTGTGGACAGGCGAGGGTGGACAGGGAGCGCGGCGTGCTTGCCGCTCCCCCAGAAACGGAAACACTCGGGGGCCAGGGAGGCGAGGGGGCGGCACACGGAGGGATTCCTTTACCTTAGGCTGAGGGCGGAGCCCCAGGACTGTTAAAGAACTGCCGGATGGGAGTTACCGGGTGCATAGCCGGATCGGCGGCCCCCACACCTGCAGTTCCTGCCTTACTAAATCACGTTAAGGACTAAGTGGATGGTCTCGGGCCTGGGAGCGACCCGCTGCAGACCCCGGATTTACTGACCATTGACTATGGAAGGCTTTGAAGTGCCCTAGGTGTGGCTTGCTCTTTAACCCTCCTTGCGGCTGTCCCATAGGTTCTTGCTGGTGTGAAATGACCGAGTACAAACTGGTGGTGGTTGGAGCAGGTGGTGTTGGGAAAAGCGCACTGACAATCCAGCTAATCCAGAACCACTTTGTGGATGAATATGATCCTACCATAGAGGTGAGGACTGCGGGTGATGACTTACCAGCCTCCCGCTAGGCAGTAAAGAAATGCAAGAAGTACTGAGTCATGACAGTAAAGCTTTCCAGACAAGAGTTTGATTTCTTATTAGCTGCTGAAGATTTCCTAAGGCCCGTGCTTATTTAATGGTTCTGTAAATTGTTGTAGGTTCAATGGTTTGCCTCCTGTGACAGCTGTTTTAAATGGAAGCACAGGCCCTAGGTATAGACACTACATGCAGGATGTGAGATAGGAAAATGCTTTCTGTTTCTGGTAAAGTGAAGTGAAAATATAAGTTTATTTTGGTGTAGAAATTTTCAAAATTGTATATACAGGAGGTCCTCAAAAGTTCATGGAAATGCTTATGGAAAAAACTGTGCATGGATTTTCAAAGTTTTTTCCCCAAAAATAACATCCTTAAATTCCGTTTTTCCAGAAACTTTTTATGGTGATTTTTTTTTTAAGGATTTATTTGTTTTGTTGGAAAGTCAGATTAACAGAATGAAGGAGTGACAGAAAGAAAGATCTTCCATCTGCTGGTACTCCCTAAGTAGCCACAACTGCCAGAGCTGATTCTATCCGAAGCCAGGAGTTTCTTGGGTCTCCCACACAGGTGCAGGGCTCCAAGGCTTTGGGCCATCCTCGACTGCTTTCCCAGGCCACACTCAGGGAGCTGGATGGGAAGCGGAGCAGCTGGGAAACAAACTGGCGCCCGCATGGGATCCCAGGCATGCAACACTACTTCTTAGGCATTAAGCTACCGGGCTGGGTCCTTTTGTAGTTTTGTAAAAGAATCCCGCGATTTGAGCTTTTGTTTAGCACTGTTGGGGCAACTGTGAGTGTGTGTTGGAGTAGAAAACACGCAATATTTAGGACATTATGCTTTGGATTTTTATAACTTACTTAGTTAAGTGATAGTGAGAAAATCTCTCTCTCTGAGACACATGTATTAGTTACTGTAAAAATTACCTAGCTAACCTGCAGGAATGTGAAAAATCAGTGTTTAAAGTGTGAGTGATGGGCCCAGCGGCGTGGCCTAGTGGCTAAAGTCCTCACCTTGAATGCCCCAGGATCCCATATGGGCACCGGTTCTAATCCTGGCAGCTCTACTTCCCATCCAGCTCCCTGCCTGTGGCCTGGGAAAGCAGTCGAGGACAGGCCAAAGATTTGGGACCCTGCACCCGTGTGGGAGACCTGGAGGAGGTTCCTGGTTCCCGGCTTCAGATTGGCGCAGCGCCGGCCATTGCAGTCACTTGGGGAATGAATAATTGGGCGGAGGATCTTCCTCTCTGTCTCTCCTCCTCTCTGTATATCTGACTTTGTAATAAAAATAAATAAAAAAATAATAATAAATAAAGTGTGAGTGGTGGCATCTTACAGAATTGCCTAGAGATTATTTTAAAATCTTAATCCACACACTGACCTCCCTACCACCTGTCTACTGAATGTTTAATTAATGCAAACTGACTACTGTAGCTCGTGTTGGAAGTTGATTGCTAACACTTGGTTATCTTATTTCAGGCTTAACAGCTTTCATACTTTACTTTCTTAAAGCTTTAATTTAATTTTAGTTTTAATTATTGAGAATTTACATAAATACGTAAATTTTATGTGTATAATCTTGTTTTTTAAGACTTGTTTTTAAAATATTTGTTTCTTTAAAGTGTTACAGGGAGAGATTCTTCATCTACTGGTTCACCCCTCACATGCCTCTGGCTGGGATTGACCACATCAAATCCAGGAGCTGGGTGCTCAGTTTAGATTTTCCACTTGGGTGGTAGGGGCCTCACTGTTTGAGCCAATAACTGCTGCCTCATAGGGTCTGGCTTAGCAGGAAGCTGGAATTAGGAGCTAACACCAGGACTCGAATAAACGCAAGCAGTGGGATAGAAGCAAGGCTCCTAGCTGGTACCACTCGGGTTACGTTTGTATATACAAAAGCACCGCCCAGATAACAATATACAACATTGCCTGTTGTCCAGAAGGGTTTTTCCAAATGTCATTACAAGGTTGAAATATAAGCAGGGCGGTGTCCAGTGCACCACTGCTTAGGACCCCATCTCGTTTTGGAGTGTGTGGGTTTGAGTCTCAGAAGAGATGACCTAAAGTAGGTAGGCTAAAGCCAGGAGCCCAGAACAGCCACACAGACTGAACTACCTTAGGTCTTATCCAGCCTTGCCTTGCTGGAGAGTGACCCAGCAGACGAAAGTTTTGTTTGTTTCTGTCTCTCTGATTTCCAAATAAAGCAAAGTTATTGCCTTAAAGCCACAGTGGATTTTTTTTTTTTTTAAGAGCTATGATGACTTCCCACTACATACCTACTTGTTTACTTTAAAGATTTATTTGTTTTATTAGAAAGTCAGATTTACAGAGGGAAGGAGTGTCAGAGAGATCTTCCATCTGCTGGTTCACTTCCCATGTAGCCACAATGGCCGGAGCTGAGTTGATCCAAAGCCAGGAGCCAGGAGCTTCTTCCAGGTCTCCCACACAGGAGCAGGGTGCTAAGACTTTGGGCTGTCCTCGACTGCTTTCCCAGGACACAAATAGGGAGCTGAAAGGGAGGTGGAACAGCTGGGACACGAACCAGCACCCATATGGGATCTTGGCACGTTCAAGGCAAGGACTTTAGGCACTAGGCTACCATGCTGGGCCCTGGAAATATTTTCAAAATGCTCTGTGTATATCTATATACCTGAGGAATTAATTTTATTTAGAGCTTTTAGGTGCCAAAAATATTTCCCAATCTGTTATGAGGGAAAAAAAAGGTATTATAATATTCCCTGAAACAAAAAATGTTTTTACACTTATTGTAAATGACTCTGTTTCAAGGGCAGGTTATAACTGGTGGAGGTATGTTTAGAATTTGAATATCCCCTCAGTGTCCTAGGGCCGCCCTGCATCATGTTTCATCTTTCTCAGGAATAGAGTGGTTTTCTTTTCTTCAGGCATCTAGGATTTGACCCATTTTTCCTTAAACAACTTTGAATAAGTAATTTCTGCTTCTGGTAATAGATTTGTAGTTTTGGGGACAAACTAGATAGAAAATAAACAAGTAAAAATCCCTTTTCTCCCTCCCTGCCCTGTTTCCCACCTCCCGTCCTTCCAGGATTCTTACCGAAAGCAGGTGGTTATAGATGGCGAAACCTGTCTGCTGGACATTCTGGATACAGCTGGCCAAGAGGAGTACAGTGCCATGCGAGACCAATACATGAGGACAGGCGAAGGCTTCCTCTGCGTTTTTGCCATCAACAATAGCAAATCCTTTGCAGATATTAACCTCTACAGGTACCAAGAGCGTTATTTCTTCTGAAAGGATGATCTTTTGCAAAGCTTTGTGGAGGGAATGAGTACAACGCACTAGGGAAAAGAACAGCTTTCTAGAGTTGCTTTTGGAGTGACATTGAAAATCTGAGGCTATCACTAAATGTCAATGCTGGAATGTATTCTTACAATAAATGCACTGTAAGTTTGGATAATGGGTGAAGCTTGCCACTGGCAGCAGTTGAGAAGTAGAGGTATTGCACAGGGCTTATCAGGAACGTGCCTCTCTGAGAGGCGTCCTTCAGGAGGTAAGAAAAGGTGATGGGAAGAGGCAGAGAAGGCATAGGTGAAGGCAAAAGCAAGGTGGAATCTAAAGATGGACTTCCTCTGTGGAACCATCGCTTCTAGCTTTCAGTACAAAATTCTTAGTTTTACAGAATCAGAAGTGGAATTCAGAAGGCAGTATGTTAGATTCTGATCGTTAGTAGTGATGGAGTCAGGACTGAAAACCCAGGGCTTTTTTCTTTTTCTTTTTTTTTTTTTTTAAGATTTATTTATTTTATTACACAGTCAGATATACAGAGAGGAGGAGAGACAGAGAGGAAGATCTTCCATCCAATGATTCCGATCCGAAGCCGGGAACCAGGAACCTCTTCCGGGTCTCCCACGTGGGTGCAGGGTCCCAAAGCTTTGGGCCGTCCTCGACTGCTTTCCCAGGCCACAAGCAGGGAGCTGGATGGGAAGTGGAGCTGCCGGGATTAGAACCAGCACCCATATGGGATCCTGGGGTATTCAAGGCGAGGACTTTAGCCGCTAGGCCACGCCGCCGGGCCCCCAGGGCTTTTTTCTTAGCACAGTGTTTTAGGAAGAGTGATAGGATGGTGAAGAATGTGGACCTGCCTGGGTTGAAAAATGTAGCTTGATCATGTAATAGCTTTGTGACTTTGGAGTAGATGCTAAGTCTAGGTTTCCTCCTCTATGATGTGGAGATAATGGTACCTACCTCACAGTTGTTGGGAAGATTAGGCTAGTCAAGAAGTGTATCACTTGGTACACGGCCTGGTATATAGTACATGCTCCCCATGTGTTTTGTGTGCCTTGAGTCTTATTTAGCCTGCTCTCTATGTGTGTCTGGTCTCAGGGACTAACCAATCCAAAACGGTGTTCAGTGTTTTCTCCTAAACCTGCTCAATTTCCCACTTTCTCTTTCTGAAAATAATAGTTGTAGAGTCCTCCATAGCCACTAGTTCCACTGAACAGCTAGAGACTTTTTTGTTCTTGTGATCATTACCCAAATAATAGTATTTACACTGTAGTGGGAATATAAATTAGGATTAATCTAAGGGTGATTTACAGTAAATGGGAGGATATGCAGCAGTTATATGCTAATCTCTACCCCACTATACATGAGAGACTTCAGCAGCCGTGGGCTGAAAGCCTCAGGAGAAGACGGGGTCTGGGAATCTCCTACCTCGGCCGGAGGAACGACTACTCAGTGTTTGGCAGACATCTTATCAATGTCTGCTGAATTCCTAGAAGTCGTTTTTCTTCTTTATAAGTGAACTTGTTTGTCTATATATTTGTGCCTTGCCCCCAACAGAGAATATTGAAAGCATCTTGTAAAATCACATGTAGTATAGCATGGCCTGAGAAGTGAAACAAAAAGAGAAAGAAAATTAAAAAATGCTTGATGTGAGCTTGTCCTGTAACTTCATGAGTCTACAAGGAACTTCTAGGCGTTGACTGCAAATTTGACAGCTGTTGTGAAAAGGAAAGTAGCCAACTAAAAGATCAGCATAGTATCTGGATGCTGAAAACAAACCATTTGTTTAGAAGTAAAATTGATCCTGACACCTGACACCAGAAGCCAGAGACGAGACCCCAGACAGACACAGAGTGCCGCTTGATGTGGAGAGCAGTAGTAACCTCACAGTGAGTGACATGGCCCAGGAAGTTTAGGCTGTCTCACATCATCCCTTTCTCACAGCAGAGCATATAGTTCTGTAGCTAGCCAAGTGAGTGCAGTTCAGGTCTGTGATTTTGTGTATAATCTGAGGGTAGCATCAGTGCACAGTACTGTGCACTGTGGTAGCTTACCAGCTCTCACAAGTCACAGAGGGCATGCTATCATTTGGGAGGGCCAGAGCCTCAGCTTCTCTTACTCAGAGCAGTTCTGTTGCTTCCTATCTTACATCTTGGACTTCTGCCTGTATTTTTATTTGAAGAAAAATTGGATAGATTATTTTTGCGTTAAATGCTGTCGTATTTGGTGCAGGCATTTGGCACAGTAACTTAACCCACATCCCAGATCCAAGTGCATGGTTCTGGCCCCTGCCAGTCCACTCCCAACCCAGCTTCCTCCAGATGAGCATTGTGGAAAGCCACGGGTGACCACTCAAGTATTTGTGTCACAGTGGAAACCTGGATGTTGTTGCTGGCTCCTGGCTTTGACCTGGTTCACCACTGGCTCTTGCAGGCATTGGCAAAGTGAGCCATGAAGTGGTTGATCTCTCTTCCTTTCAAATAAAAACATGCAAATAAACTTTAAGCAATTTTTAAAGAAAGTTTTAAATGCCATAACTCCTAAGGGAATTTGAAAAAGTTAATTAGAGGCAGTGAGCTTTCCTCCTTTTTTTTTAAATTAAGATTTATTTTTTATTATTGGAAAGGCAGATACACAGAGGAGAGAGGAAAATCTTCCATCTGCTGATTCACTCCCCAAGTGACCGCAATGGCTGCAGCTGAGTTGATCCAGATCCAGGAGCCCCTTCTGAGTCTCCCACACCGACATAGGGTCGCAAGGCCATGGGCCGACCTCTACTGCTTTCCCAGGCCACAAGCAGAGAGCTGGATGAGAAATAGAACAGTGGGGACACAAACCGGCACCCAAGGAAAAGACTTTAGCTAGTAGGCTACCGCACCAGGCCCTGAGCTTTACTTCTTACACTTCAGACCATCATTAGGATACGATTCTAATTACCAGTAAAATTCAGAGAACCTAAGAAGAATAAATGTTGGGGTAGAGTAGCCATCAATGTTCTCTCTCTCTCTTTTTTTTTTTAAAGATTTATTTTTATTTGAAAGGCAGAATTAGAGAGAAAGATCTTCCATCTACTGGTTCATTCCCCAGATGGCTGCAACAACCAGAGCTTAGCCAATCCGGAACAAGTAGCTTTTTTCGGGTCTCATGTTGGTAAAAGGGACCCAAACATTTGGGCCATCTTTTGCTGCTTTCCCAGGCAACATTAGGAGGGAACTGGATTGAAAGTGGAGCTGCTGAGACTTAAACCAATGCCCCTATGGGATGCTGGCTGTAGAAGTGGAGGCTTAACTCCAAAACCATCAACTTCTACTGGGAGGCAAGCTGGCACTTATGACTTCCCTGTTCCTGCCACATCAAGTCTAAACCAGTCTTCTCTACTGTGGGTTTTCTGTGAGGCAGGGGGGTAGAATAAAACTCGACTCTAGAAGCTAATAGGGATATGTGAAATATGCCAGTCTTTATTTCTTACTGAAAAATTATGTTTCTTTCTATTCTGATTACGTATTGCCTGTTTCAGGGAACAGATTAAGCGAGTGAAAGATTCAGATGATGTACCTATGGTGCTGGTAGGAAACAAGTGTGACTTGCCAACAAGGACGGTTGACACAAAACAAGCCCATGAACTGGCCAAGAGTTACGGGATTCCGTTCATTGAAACCTCAGCCAAGACCAGACAGGTATGGTAAGGTTTTTCAGCATTTGTACAAGTTTTGTTTTAGACAGAAGAAAATTGATAGGTTCTGGTAGGTATTATCTATGTGTTTTGTCATTGTAGCTTTTAGTAGTGTTTTGTGTTTTGTTTTTTGTTTTTTTGTTTTAATCTTCAAACCCAAAGTGTACTTAGCAATCTAGTGTGGCATTTTACTCCTGCATCAACAATGAAGACACTTGTTTAAAATATAAACACTAATCCATTTTTTATCACCACCGTTCTTGTAATTCTGTTTTGCATGTTCCACGTTGTCCTTTTTCCTTTACAAGAATATTTTTCTACAGATGTCATTTATGTATCAACTGGTTAATGTGATTCAAAAGACTTGCTACACTTGTGATCTTCTTAAAACACCCAATTTTATCAGATTGGAACTTTTAAGTTCACATAAAGAACATCAGATGAGAGGAAGCTTGCAACTTGAATTATGTCAGCTGATCTCCTTAATTCTTCAGTGTTCTTTTTCTTTTTTCTTTTTTTTTTTTTCTTTTATAGGGTGTTGAAGATGCCTTTTACACACTGGTAAGAGAAATACGCCAGTACCGAATGAAAAAGCTCAACAGCAGTGATGATGGAACTCAAGGTTGTATGGGGTTGCCCTGTGTGGTGATGTAACAAGGTGAGTGTGAGCCTGTGGCCTCTTGACATAATTACAGATTACCACTCAGCAAAGGCAGGCTTATATTGTTTCCCTCTTTTGTTACTTTTTCACCTGAGTTTCTGCATACCTTTAACTATAAAATATTTCCCAAGGATACCATTCCTGAGATTACTGAGGACTTGATTTTTTTTTATTGTTGTTTTGTTTTTCAACTAAGTATTTTATTTATTTGTTGAGATAACAGCTTAAGTTTATATTTCAGTCAAAAACCTAATGTTCCACTAAATTAAAAGAATAAAAAAAATAAGACCAGGGTTGTTCAGGAAAATAGGTAAGAACTATAAGCAGTAATCAAATAAGAAGATGTTCTATTTACTCATGTAAAATAAGTTTTTAAATGGTCTCCAAAACATTAAAACTGGAGTAGTATGTAGTTCCAATCCATTTGATTGACAGATATTTAAAACAAAGTTTGACAAAGCATTATTTCTGCAGTGTTTTGTTTCAGAATGTGTCTGGCTTATAAACTTCTTCAGACAGTCAACAAAACATCTCTTATTTATATATGTGTATATCTTATTAGAAATTAGAAAGCATGTTTTATGAAATATATGCAAGCCATATTCCTCACACCAGGAGCTTGAAGGATGATTACATCCAAGTTAAGTAATAATGACATGGTATGTGTTCTGTTCTAATAGCTATTACAAAGTTCGATCATCAGAAAGAGCCACTTTCAAGGTAGGACAAATTTGCATATGAGCAGTCACTGGTGTTGATTCCTTACATTCACTGCCACTTACACAAGTCCTGCCCTGCTTTCAGCTGCACTGATCCCCTGGTCCTGACTTTCCTGGAGGAGAAGTATTCCCGTCGCTGTCTTCATTCTCACAGAGAAGCTCCTGCTACTTGCCCAGCTCGGAGTAGATCAGCACAATAGTCTCCGTCTGAGAAGTTCTCAGCCTGACTACCTCCTCACTTGGTTGTCTGACCAGAGAAATGCACCTGTTGTTAATCTGCAGTGGTTCCTCCCCTAGTCCACACAAACACACCTCTGCCACCCAAGGTTTTTCATCTAAAAAAAAATTTATGCTCTGAAGCAGAACCAAACTGTAGACATAAAATTCTGTTGGAAACAGTGTTGAGCTCTAAAATAGCAACTGCTGGTGATTTTCCTTCTTTTCACTGTTAAACTTGGAACTATGTTATTAGAGAATTCTCATAAATTACTGTTTGCCCAGAATATAGTTTATGTTGCTATTTGGTTTGTGATATTATTGGCTATATACTATTAACTGGCATCTGCTCTGTATTCATAAATAACAAAAATGAATACTAACTTTTGAGTCTAGCCCAATCTTCTGACTTCCATGAAATTAAATCCAACTTTCACATCAAAGTGCCTTTTTTCCTAAAAGTCATTTTTAGAATTCCTTTACAGTGTTTCAGTGGAATAGATGGCTCAAAACACATAATTGTACATGAAAATTAATGTCTAAGATATGTCTGTGAACTATTTACTTACGAAAGATAACCATATGATAGCAGATGCCACTTCTGAGGCCATTTTCCAGGGCACTGTTTTTGGGTTCCCTCATCTCCAAGATGAACCTGGAAACAATTACAAATAATTTCACTTATTTTTTACCTAATTGCTACTTTTTTGTAGGTTATTGCCTACAAAATGTGGTTTGTTTCTTCTAGTTTACTGATAACCTAATGTTGAATGAACTTTCATTTGTATTCAAATTTGGGTCATGCCAGAAAGTCCTGTATTCATAGATGTTCAAATATTGTAAAAGTGTGATATGGAAGTAGCTGTGATGAATGATTTTTTAAACCTCAAATATAGTATTTGAATGACGCATATAATTTTTCTCAGTTTTCTTCTTAACTCTCCCTCAGCCTCCTTTCTCCCCTGCAACAGGAAATTGAATATTTCAGTTGAGTAAAGCATGGTGCTGTTGACCAAGGTCAGTTTCAAAACTGGAATGAGCCATTTAAGCATCACAAAGAGAAATCCTTCCACACCTGCTCATTGTACCAGAAACTCCTGCTAAGTAGCTTTGCCAGATTCCTGATGTTATCTTGTAAGGAAACAAGAAATAAGTTAGCCTGAGTCCTTTGCCATGCCCAGAGAAATGTGGTAGTCCAAGGCTGGTCAGTTTAGAAGTCTTTATAAATAAAGTGTTTAGACCCAATGTTAGCCACATGGAAATTCTAGTCCAATGTATTTCCTCATCTTGTTAAGACTGAGAATGCCTCCAGTGGATTTTTAAAAAATTTGTTTCTGTACTCATGATGTTGTTTGACATTAAAATAGGATTGATGATTTTATCTGCTGATCATGAAAGCTGGTAAGATTATTCAGAGTAAAAAGTAGCTTTGGATTGAAAGTGCTATTTGAGAAAGGAATGAAAAATACATTAATTGTTGTGAGAATCCTGAGGTATGGCATTTCTCTTAGCAGATAAGATGCTGGTAATTCTAGTGAAAAACAGACTTGGATGACTTTTGATGAAAGACTAATTCCAAAATGGCCACTTTGTGCTCTGGTGTTGGAATATCTGCATACTTACTGAGATGCTGCATCCTCTACCATAAATTTTCACTTACTATTAAACACATATCCTTGACATGAATTCAGAAGAGAGAAAGAAGCATCTACCCGGCCCAGTGTCTGGTCAACCCCGAGAGAGTTGCGCTCCTCGGGGCTCATCCTGGGTGCCTTCACAGTACTGTGTCACCTCTAAGCAGAAACTGCTTCTCCCGTTCTTTGAGAGCATTGCTCTGGGATTTTCCTGACCAGAGAGAGGCTAAGTGTGTGACTGCTGGATAACTCCTTCTAAAACAAAATCTGTCAAATTTAATGTCAAATTACTGACAAAGATGGTTACCCATTCAGGCCCTTGTATGTATGTACCTTTTACAGCTTTCTCAACTATGTTCTAAGCACAGAAGTCTCAAAAAGGAGCCAAAATTCAGAGACTGAAGATGTTCTTCCAGTAGCTTCCTAAGAAGTTATACCTATGTGTGAATTTTGGCACAATAGAGTGACAGAGTTAAAAGCTAAATAATTAGTGTGAAATAAAATGTGGTCTTTAGATGATGTTTGTGATTGCTGAAAAGAATTCTAATTTACCTCAAAAATCTCACTCACTTCCCCCAAGTTAAGTGCCTCACCAGCTACCCTAAATTACATATTCCTCTATGGTGTTTGTCTTTTTCTTAAAGGTTACACCTTTAGAAGTGTGAAAAGAGGATATTCTATCTGAAGGCTGCCGTGCCTGATCTGTAAATGAATCCGTTAAATGCTGTCTTTGCTCCAGCGGCTTACTATAGAGTTTTAACTTGGTAACACAAAATCAGACTTACTACAATTTTCGCTTTAGGGTTATAACAAATAAAATTAATCAGTTTTATTTTAGTGGATGCCACATTTAGTATTTCATCGTCCTTTAAACTGCTGTGAATTTTTTTTTTTTGTCATGACTTGAAAGCCAAGATAGACCAAAACTTTCAAGAGAGATTAATTTTTCCCATTCCAGAATTTGTGAACATTAGCAGTTTGCTTCATATTTACGGTCATGAACTCTTAAGCTGGCAGCTACATCCAAGAACCAAAACATGGTGCATCTGCTTCTTATAATTCATCTCTGCTACTAAGTTATAAGAAGCAGTAATAATTAATTAGGGAAAACACAGAAAAGGGGACTGTAACGGTTGTACATTATTTTTCATCTATGCTATTTCTTTAAACAGTTTAATGTGCCACACAAATTTTTTAAGGTGTTTTCTATAAGAATTGTTAAAATGTTCTGATTATCAAAGTAGTTATAGCTGTATTTCAAAATGTAATTGATTTGAAAAGCTCAAGTACTGACCTAAAGCGCATGTGTGAACCCTACTCTGAAGAGAAGGGATGGATGTCAGTGGAAGTTGAATGGAATTTGTATTTGTCATCATATATGGGTAAATGGGTAAAAGCATCAATTGTGTAATTCTGCTGTTTAAAATGGGAACTGTTGGCCTCCTTGGCCCTAAATGAAAGGGTTATTTTAGGCTGGTTATTTTATTGTAAATTAAGCTATCCTAATTTTCTTAAGTTTGATTGAATGTTTTTCTTGTTAAATAGTGCTTAAAAAAATAAAAACTGGAAGTTCTTTGCTTAGTCCTAATTTTTCCCTACTGAATAACTTTCACAGAAGCTTTTGAATACAATATTTGTGTAGTGTGGGAAGGTCTTCCTTTTATCTTGGTGTGATAGTCCCCCTCATTAAAACAATTTGAAATTTGTGGTTTCAGTTAACCTGTGGTCTACAAATATTAAATGGAAAATTCCAGAAATAAACAGTTCATACGTTTTAAATTCCCCAGTGTTCTGAATATTATGATAAATCTCACAGCCTCTCGCTCATCCTGTTGTCCTGTATCCACGTTGCATATACTGCCTGCCTGTTAATCACATAACAATCTTCAGTTGTCAGATTATCCGAGTGTCAGAGTTTGGCAGTGCTTATGGTCAAGGGCCTCATTTTATTTAATGACTTAGCAGCAGAGGAATAGTGATTGTATTACATACTGTTGTAATCGTTCTACTTATGTGTATGAATAAGAAAAATGTGTATATGTGTGTGTACAAATACATATAAATAGTTCAGTGATATCTGCAGTTTTGACATATCCACTGGGGGTGTTCCAGCATATACTCCTGAAATAAGTGGGGACTACTGTATGACAAGGTCACCTTTCAACTATTACCTTGGGATGATATGTAGAAATGTGTCAAATTCTCATATATTGATAAAAAGCACCCAAAGCTATCATTGGATATCCTTTGTCCTATTTTTGTATTGCTGCACAATGTAGCAAACTTTATGTTCTTGGAAGAACATCGACCTCAAAGCCAAAGAACCTGGGTTCCAATTAGTTTCACATTTCTTCATTTGTGAAATGGAGGAGTTGAATTTCCCATCCAGCTCCCTACCTGTGGCCTGGGAAAGCAGTCGAGGACGGTCCAAAGTCTTGGAACCCTGTACATGCGTGGGAGACCCAGAAGAGCTCCTAGTTCCTGCAAAATGTGGGAAATGGGGCTGCCAGGATTAGAACCAGTGCCCATATGGGATCCTGGTACATTCAAGGTGAAGATTTTAGCTACTAGGCACAGAGCCCTCAAACAATTCTTTTCTAAACCCATCTGTTGAATTAGGGCTGAGAAATCGGATTTGACCTAATTCAACTCCTCCATTTTACTCTAATGTGGCTTGGGGAGTGGAAATCTTAAAGCCCGTGTTCCTTTTGGAGAACCATATTTGGATTCCCTGTGAGGCACAGTCACAAGCCCTTCTCTTGGTTAAGAACATCGCTTTCCTTCCCAATTCATTTAGCAGGTTGCTATCGAGCACCCATTACATGCATAGGCCCTGTGCTGCTCTGGGCATAGAACAGGTAGGCACTAAATCCTTAGCAACATTTTGCACTCTGTAGGGAGAACTCTTAACAATTTCTTCATTTATTTCAGTGGCTGTGGCCAACGTGAAGAACCTAACCTCAGTGTTCCAACTGCTGATCTCAGAACACTGCCCGTGGTCACCTCCGTCCCTAATTTTCATAAAAACTCCAGGCCATCCAAGATGCACTATGTACTCTGATGTTGCATGTCAACATGGGTTTGTCTTTTAAGTCAAAAGCATTAAAGATAGACCCGTACTTGTACATTGCTTCAAATTTGCAAACTGCTCTTACTTAGTTCCCCTGATTTCATCTTCATGTAATTATATAAAGCAGGAGTGATCTCCATTTCACTGATGAGAAGCCCAAAATCCCTAAAAATTAATTTAACCAAGATTTGAACTAAGGTCTCCTGATTTTTTTTTTTTTTTTTTTTGACTCACTGTTTCCAAACCACAGGAGACTTTAGGGGCTGGTATTGCAAGCATTCCTTATGAGCAGTGGTTTGAGTCCTAACTGCCCCATTTCCTATCCAGTTTCCTGCTAGTGTACCTGCAAAAGCAGCAGAAAATGGCCCAAATCCCTAGGAACCTACTACCCACATGGAAGGCCTGGATGGAGCCTCTGACTTTGGCCTAATCTAGCACTGGCTGTTGGGAACCATTTGAGAAGTGAACAAACAGATGGAAGATGTCTTTGTCTCTCTTTGTCTTCTCCCTCCACCTCTCTAATTCTGCCTTTCAGAGACGTAACAACAAATAAAAAGGAGCTGGCATAGTGGTATAACAAGCTAATCTTCTGACTGTGATGCTGGCATCCATGTAGGGACTGGTTTGAGTCCCTGCTGCTCCATTTCTGATCCATCTCCTATTTATCGTCTTGGAAAGGAGCAAAAGATGGTCCAAACTATGTTCTGGCACCTGCTGGTGCCCATGAGAAAAAGGTATGGGACGAGATGGACTAGGCCGCAACACTGGCTGGGTCACATGAGAGCCAGGTCTGGGGGTGAGCCAGGTCTGGGGGTGAGCCAGGCTGAGACAGGCTGAAGCACCCACTGGTAAAAGCCAGAATGGGCACAGGCCAATCTGGCTAGACCGCAGTACCTGCTGGTGAGTGCAAGGACTGGGAGCCAGCTATGTCAAACTAGGCAACAGCACCTGCTGGCACACATGAGATCAAGAGTTGGGAGCTGGCTCCGTAGGCGAACTCCCGTGTTAGACTGCAGCTTCTGCTAGTATGTGTGAAAATGGGCCTGGGGACAGGCCGGGCTGGGCCGCAGCACCCACAAGCATAAGTGTGGGCTGGGTCTGGAGGTAAGCTGGACTTGGGCCAGTCTACAGTACATACTGGCATGAACAAGAGCCAAGATGGGATGCAGGTTAGGCTGTGTTGGACCACACAGAGCAGTTCACATGAAGGCTGGTGCTAGAAGTTGGTCAGGCTGGGCTAGGCAAGATCTGGAACTGGGGGTAGGCAAGATCTGGAACTGTAGCACCTGCTGGTGAATGCTAAGACTGGGGAAGGGCTATCTCAAAGTGGCCCGCAGCACCTGCTAGCACATGCAACAACAGGCTGGGAGTGAGACTAGTAGAGCAACCTCAGGGTCTCCTCTGCTGTGCTTCTACCACTTGTGAGTATGAGAACTGGGATTGGTGCTGGCCAGCCTGGACTAGGCTGCTGCACCCACTGGCGTGAAAGTGAGTCAGGATGGGTGTGGGTCAGCTGAGTCAGGCTGTAGCACCCACTGGTGAGTGTCAGGACTGAATGCAAGTCATGTCAGACTGGACTGCGGTACTCCTTGACAGGCACAAGATCCAGGGCTGAGAATATTCCTGATAGGGGAACTGTGGAGGGCTGAGGGTTGGCCAGCCTGATCAAGGCCACGGCAGCTGTTGGCATACATTGCGGGCTGCGTCTGGAGGTGAACTGGGCTTTCCCAGGCCCCAAGCAGGGAGCTGGATGGGACGTGGAGCTGCCGGGATTAGAACCGACGCCCATATGGGATCCCGGCATGATAACTGCTATGCTATCACGCCGGGTCCTATACTAATAATATTGTCGTGCTGCTCTTAAAAACTCCTTGGTGGTTCCTCAGTTCTATAAAGATTAAATTCAAAGCACTTAACGTGATCTAGCTTTTCTTTCTCTTCCCTGCCTCTGACACTGTACCTTCTCAAAAACTACCCTTCAGTCAAACAATATTGAACTGTTAGCATCCTGAGGAAAGGCTAGGAGCCTGGAACAAATGGATGTAAACCATTTTAATTTGGGATGGGGGAGCGGGACACCAGTGGGGCATGAAGTAGGTAAGGTTTTCTCTGTAAGTGCTCAGTGCTCTATGGGAAGTGTGTTCAAGAAGTTCCCAAGGAGGGTGGCTCGAGTGCACGTGTGGGAGCAGCGCAGGCGCCCTGGCCGCGGCGGGAGACCAACCCCTCCCAGCCCCTCCGGAGACTCGGGGCTCGCTGGACGCTGCGGGCTCTGTCAGCCGCGAGCCAGGAGGCCGGCTGCGGGGATCGAGTGGCCTGAGCTCAGGGCAGCTGCGAGCTCCAGGCAGTGGCGGCCACGGCCTCAACAGGCGGAGAAGATGGTGGCAGGGTTTGGGGAGGGGTGGGGAGAATCCAAGTACCTATGAAACTGTGTTACATAATACAATGTAATTAATGAATTAAAAATAATAAATAAAAAATAAAAATTAAAAAAAAAAAGAAAGGTAACCGGATCGAGCTGGGAGATGTGACCCCACACAATATTAAACAGTTGAAGAGATTGAACCAAGTCATCTTTCCAGTCAGTTACAATGACAAGTTCTACAAGGATGTGCTGGAGGTTGGAGAGCTGGAGAAACTTGCCTATTTCAACGACATTGCTGTGGGTGCAGTGTGCTGTAGGGTGGCTCATTCACAGAATCAGAAGAGGCTGTACATCGTGACACTAGGATGTCTGACACCTTACTGAAGGCTAGGAATAGGGACGAAAACATTACATCACGACTTAAACATCTGTGAGAAAGATGGCGCTTTGGACAACATTTATCTGCATGTTCAGATCAGCAATGAGTCGGCAATTGATTTCTACAGGAAGTTTGGTTTTGAGATTATTGAGACAAAGAACTACTATAACAGGATACAGCCAGCTGATGCTCACGTACTACAGAAAAACCTCAAAGTCCCTTCTGGTCAGAATGCTGATGTGCAAAAGATGGACAACTGAGCAAATATCAATACACTTTCTTTCACTTGCTTGTCGCCAAATGAAAGAGAGGCTCGTTGATTCCCCCTAAACCCTTCTTTTAGCTTTATTCCTTCCTTTTTCTTGTTTTTCTTTTCCTCTTTCCTGTGAAAGTTTGTTCTTTCAATGAGTTAAAAAAAATCATGTTTGGATTGTTAAAGAAGAAGCAGAAGAAGGAGGAGAAGAAGAAGAAGTTGTTCCCAAGGCATTTGTGGGACCAGGGTGGGTCATTTCCTGAAAGTGTGTCATTATGCCTCTCTTAGGAAAGTCATTCAATCCGACAGAGACTTCTCTGAGCTTACTTCTATGCTACAAAATGGTTCTCTCTCTCCTTTTTTTTTTTTTTTTTTGAAGATTTATTCATTTTTACTGGAAAGGCAGATTCATACAGAAAAGGAAATAGAAAGATCTTTTATCCACTGGTTTACTCCCTATAAGGCCGCAATACCAGAGATGAGCCAATCCAAAGCCAGGAGCTTCTTGTGGGTCTCCCATGTGGGTACAGGATCCCAAGGCTTTGGACCAACCTCTATCGCTTTCCCAGACCACAGCAGGGCTGGGCGGGAAGTGGAGCAGCTGGGATACAAACCAGTGTCCATGTAGTATTCTGGCACCATAAGGTAGAGGGTTAGCCAGTGAGCTATCTGCTGGCCCTAAACAGTTGAAAAGACAGCTTCTCCTGCCCTCAAATTATATAATTCATGGAAAACCATCTCGTCATTAGATATCACCTTGTTTGCTTTGTTTTCATAGCAGCTGTTACTATTCTAAATCATCTTATGGAGCTGGGAGGGGCGTTTGACCAAGCAGTCAGAGATGCCACGTGGGATGCCCACATCCCATGTCAGAGTGCCCATGCTGGAGTCCCAGCTCCGCTGCTGCTGCTTCCTCTTCTTCATTTTCTTCTTGGAAGAGTCACTTGTTTTTGTTTGAGAAGCAGATTTTACAGAGAGAGGAGAGAGAGAAAGAGGAAGATTCCCCTCAAATGCCACTCTACTCCTCAAGTGGCTGCAATGGCCAGAGCTGAGCTGATCTGAAGCCAGGAACCAGGAGCTTCTTCTGGGTCTCCCACATGTGTGCAGGGTCCCAAAGACTTAAGTTGTCCTCTGCGGCTTTCCCATGCCACAAGCAGGGAGCTGGATCAGAAGTGAAGCAGCCAGAGCATGAACTGGTGCCCATATAGGATGCCAATGCTAGCAAGCAGAGGATTAGCAGCCAGGTCACCGCACTGGTCCCCAAGCTCTTCTTCTGATTTCAGCTTTCTGTTAATATGTATCTTGGGAGGCAGCAGGAGTTGCTCAAGTATGTGGGTCCCTGCCACCCACATGGGAGACTTGGATCACGTGACAGTTGCTGGCTTTCAGCCAGGGGCCCAATCCTGTCCACGGGAGGTACTTGAAGAGTAACCCAGTGGATGGTATCATGATCGTGATCTCTCTCTCTCTTTTGCTTTCTCTAAAATTTAAAAAATATATAAATTAATTAATGAAAGTTTTAAAATATTTATTTACTAGGGCAAACATAGTGGCACAGTGGAGGCCACTGCTGGCAATGCTGACATCCCATATTAGAGTGCCAGTTCAAGTCCTGGCTACTCCACTTCTCTCATCCAGTGCCCTACTAAGGTGCCTGGGAAGGCAGTTGGAGATGGCACAAGTGCTTCGGCTTCGGCTCCTGTCACCCAAACAGGCAACTGAGATGAAGTTTCTGCATCCTGGTGTCGCCCTTGCCATGACAGCAGCCATTTGGGGAGTGAACCAGTGGACGGAAGATCTCTGATTTTCCCTCTCTGTGTGTCTCTCTGTCTTTTGAATACAGTGTTTACTGTACGGGATTGTACTTAGCATCAAATAGATAATGTTTGGAATGTGTTTATGTATTATAAAACATACAAAAGGAATCAGTTAGATATTTAAAAATCTACCACTTCATTCATTCAGTAGATTCTGTCAAATGAATTTCTGCTCAGTCAGGGATACTTTTAATGAAAACGTGTGTGTGTGTGTGTGTGTGTGTAGCAGATGCACTTGGCATTGAACAGAAAATGGTTTTCATCATGTGGAACCCGAGCAGCTGGGCTTGCCAGCAGCCTGGCAGATCTTACTCTATTTCAGTACGATGGAAAATGATCGTCAGTAATCCCATCATGCAATAACTACACTTGACAAGGATCCAGCCTACAGGAAGATTTGCAAAGTATTGAAATGCCATTCCTGGCCCACCGCAGATATCTTTTCCTAAAACCCAAAATAAAGCCTTCACCTGTTTTTCACTGTCAATTGCCTAAAGCTATAAATAGGCCCAATGCTCATCTCTCCCCTTTTAGCAGGGAAGGGTCAGATTACAGGGGGCAAAGTAAAAAAAAAAAAAAAGAAGTTAGGTTATGTTAGAGTGTCAGCCAGCCAGCCCTGCAGTCTCTTCTCGCTCTTCCTTCCACTGTGCTATCCTAGACTCCAGGGTCCCAGCAACCATGTCTCTGTTTAGACTCCCAGGTAGGTGTGCAAAAGCGTTTGGAGAGCTCCATTGTTTTCATAGACATTAATTTCTTTAACTATCACATCAGCTTTGATAATTCTGGCTTCCTAATAGCTTTAATAATATATTTCAGAAAGAAGTCAAGCCTTTCCAAGGCTGCCTCTTTGTTGGTGTATAAGTTTGTGGAGGAGGCGAATTTTCTAAGACTGCGTTAAGTGTGTAGTGTAACACCTTTGAGAATCCTAGCAGAAAATTGTTGAGATCCACTCTGGTGGTCTAAACAAAACTTGTGCGATCCTAGCTCTGAGAAGGGTCCTAGCCATGTCTGGAGTTGAACAGCTGAAAATCCTGGGCACGGCAAAACTGTCAGGCCAAAGTGTGCATTCCGGTAGTTCAGGATCCAGATTTGAACACAGAGGAATTCAACAACCTGCCAGGGTACTTCAGAATGCTCATGGAAAATATAGGAGATAAGTATACTGTAGTGCAAAAATGGTTTGAAATCCATGCAGCTTTTTTTTTTAATAACACGTATTTTCTACACACTTTTGCAAGACCTCTCCTGTGCATGGCTTTCAAAACATTTTGCCCCAAAACAATCTTATCTTGAATTCCATTTTCCATGAACCTTCTGAGATAGCCACGTACAAGCATTTTTCATTATAAAAGCAATAAAACATGCTCTGGATAAAATGGAAAGGAGCTTCGCTAAAAAAAAAATTGATAAACACTCATTAAAAAGTATAAAATAATAAGATCACCATACTCCCATCATCCATCTTTTAGAGTGTTTCTTTTCTGCCTGTTTCCTGTGTAAAATGAAAGATCTTTAAAGCACAGATGTAATTTATTGTCTATTTTGTTACATCTGGTATATGTGGTTTAATATCCTGCTTTGGCAGGTTGCTTCTTCGGTTTATCATGGTGTATCAAATTCCTCCTAAGCATCATTAAAAAGGTTGTTAGCATTCAAAAGTTCATGGAAAATCTATTACGAAAAAACTATGCATAAATTAAGGCATTTTTTCCATCAGGTTTATCTTTTATTTCAGTCTACAAAAGGTATATTTTGAAACACCTTCATATGACACAAGTATTGTAATTTTCATAGCTAATCCTTTAGGTTTTCAAAATCCATGCATGGTAAGTACAAGTACTCTCTGATCATCGCATTTGTACCTACAGTCTTTTGTGTGTTTAAACATTATTTCCGTAGGCTAGCCTCTCAGAAATGACTGTTCACTAGGTATTACCTGACTGCTCACCAAATGAGCTGCTGTAGCTCACCTGCTACCAGCATTGCATGAGAGTTCCCATCACTTGTCATCAGGTAATTTTTCAAATCCACATCTTATAAAAAGCACCTTCTTAAGATTACACACACACACATACAAAGAATCACATCAGCAAGGACAAGAAAATGAATAGCTGTGTAATGATCACATTTGGAGAGCCTCTGACAACAGCAAAATGCAGCCAGCGTGGGGGACTGAGCTGGAACAACATCTGAACCCACTTGCTTGTTCACACCAATCTCTCTGCCTCTATCCGTGTGCTCATTAACAACCAATATGATCTCACAAAATTGTTCGTGTGTTTTACCTTGTTTTGTTTTACTTTATACAGCTGAAGGAAAACGTGAGTAATTTGGACTGTCTCCCTTGCCATTTGCCATCGGTTAAAGACATGATATGGGTCTTTCATTCAGAAACGTGGCTATTTTTCAGCAGTGTTCATCAAATGACACCACTGAAAGTCAACAGAGACTCTCCCATCCCATAGCATAACAAATGAATCCATGCTTTTTCTGAATTGTTTAAAAAAAAAGACCATAAAGAAAACCTCATAATGCTTATTTGGTATTTCGAAACAAAAGACTCATCATGCTGAGTCTTGCCTTAATCAACCCTCAACTCTGGTGCAAAATATTTGGCAGGGAGTTTTTGAGATCAGATAAAACAAACATTCATTTGAGGCAAAACTAACTTTGGCTGTTTGCTCCTTCCATTTCAAACTGTCCTTCTGCTCTCCGAGGTGGGTCGGCCTCACATCTAGGCGATGAGAAGAGATGGTTGACGCGCCATATTTCCTGAAATGTTACTAAAACACTGCTGAGAAGTCGACATGCTTTTCTGGATGTGTTGCGTGAAGAAGGAAGCATGGCGTTCCTTTTCTTGAGAGTTTGCACTTTTTTTTCTAATCATAATCCCTATCATAATGATAATGATAATCATAATCATAATCCCATAATTCTTGAGAGGATTGTGGAATTTTTGAACTTTTTCTTGGTAACCTTTGTCACAACTCTGGGATGTTATTATTGTTGACACTCTGAACACTGAGACACCCGGGACCCAAGGCCACCCCACCGTCGCACCCAACTGTCATGGACACTTCTCCTCCCCGCCACCCCTGGCTGATCCTAGGTTATTTCTGTTCACCAGTCCACTTATTTCTATTCTCCTATCAGTTTTCAATTCCACTGTACACGGCCTGTTGTCAAGATGTGTCTACTCATGTGTTCCACCATCTCAAATATAACACAGCCAAAACAGGAGTGAGTACTTTCTCTGCACAAGCCCGAGGGAATGATTTCTCCTGTGCTCCAGGAAATCAGGTTGTTAGCCAATCTTATCTGCTCATCTGCGGAAATGCCAGTTTCACTCTTCCCACAATCACCACCATTTCCTCCAGTATTTCTCAAAGGCAGAGTTCTTGAAATGAGAGGTCACATTTCAGATGTGGTTGCAGAAACAAAACAGCCGGTTGAATGGAAGAACATATCAACCACAAGCTTTCTGGTTATCACATAAGCTACTTCTTTTCAGGAGAGTTTCTGCTTTGCAACTGTCTGTAATAGCTTAGGGAGAGATAATCTTAGTAAAAATCACGTTTAAAAACATAAAACTGGCCCAGCACAGTAGCCTAGTGGCTAAAGTCCTCGCCTTATAAGTGCCAGGATCCCATACGGGCTCCAGTTCTTTTTTTTTTTCCTTAAGATTTATTTATTCTTATTGGAAAGGCGGATATATAGTAAGGAGGAGAAACAGAGAGGAAGATCTTCCATCCGATGATTCACTCCCCAAGTGACTGTAACGGCTGGAGCTGAGCCAATCCGAAGCCAGGAGCCTCCTCCCGGTCTCCCACATGGGTGCAGGGTCCCAAAACTTTGGGCTATCCTCGACTGCTTTCCCAGGCCACAGGAAGGGAGCTGAATGGGAAGTTAGGCCTCTGGGATTAGAACCAGCGACCATATGGGATCTCGGCGCTTTCAAGGCTAGCACTTTAGCCGCTATGCTATCGCACCGGGCCCATGGACACCAGTTCCAATCCCAGCGGTCCCACTTCTGATCCAGCTCCCTGCTTGTGACCTGGGAAGGTAGTCATGGATGGCCCAAAGCCTTGGGACCCTGCATCCACATAGGTGACCCAGAAGAGGCTCCAGGCTGCTGGATTCAGATAAGCGCAGCTCCGGCTGTTTCAGTCACTTGGGGAGTAAATCAGTGGATGAAAGATCTTCCTCTCTGTCTTTCCTCCTCTCTGTAAATCCACCTTTCCAATAAAAATAAGTAAATCTTAAAAGATAAAACTAGTGGGTATATACAGTCCCGGTTACAAATGCCTGTCATGGATGAGTCAGATCTCATCCAGAGCTTCTGATTTCTAGGCATCCATTTCTACAGTGTCCTTTCCGAAGTGTCCTTCAGCTACCACTGCAGACCCAGCGGGACAAGTCAGTTGCATTGCCCTCCCCATTCTCATCATCATAACCAACTGTCCAGTTCCCATTCACCCCGCACGGCACATGAAGCTTCCACTCCCTGCCATTGGCCACTCGTTCTTGAAGGCATGCGATTGTTTGTGATGCTCAGGCAGGAGAGAGGCTATTTTGGGGGACCTTTGGCACTGGGTTAGGGAGGCGTTCTTTGACCATTGGAAAAATTGTTTGTACTCAGTGCTCCATTTGTTCCTTCATGGAGCATGATGCTTGCCAGTGAACTACTAATAGCATCCAAAGATGCTTTTCGGTTTTAGGGAGCATTTGAATGCAATGAGGCCAACAGGTGCATGAAATATACCCCACAGTGTGGGCTTCTCTATTAACTCTGCTTTGAAGTCAGGTTTTTAAAATGTGTGTTTCACCAATGCTACCAAGTTATGTGATTCAATTTCATGTGCCACTTTATTTCCCTTCAACCATTCCCACGTACGTTATCCCACTTGGAATCACAAGGGTCTCTTGAGTGAGGCTGAATAAGCCTTAGTGCTACCACTGTGCAGACAAGGAAACCGAATCAGGAAAGTGAAGGAGTGGATATGAGCACAGTAGAGGCTTGAACCCATCATGGTTCATTAGTCATAGCTGAAAATGTGACCTTTTGGAGCCCTGTATATGCATGTCGGCCTGGGGAGGGAGTGTCTGTCTCTGCATGCGATTGTCTCCATCACCCACTGGGGAGGGTTTCTCTCGTTTGCTGTTGCCCCAACAGGGCTATCTATTGGTCATTCTCATTACTGCCACCTGCTCTTTTCTGAAAATGCCAGATTTGTAGAAGTATTGCAGGTGATGACTAGTGGGGAATAAACAACTTGATATCTGAAGAACATGGTGGAACTTAACAGAATAGCTTGAGGACACAGCTGGTTCTCATACATTATGAAGGTCTTGGGTTTACCCACTGCTAGGGATCACTTTCTTGTCCCCATTTTGGGAGTGGGGAAATAAAGGCACGTCAAAGCAAAATTGGCTTTCCAGGAGTCATTTATCACAGAAGGTCCGCGTCCACAGGAAATGGGACATCTACACTCAATCATGCACTTCGGCGGCTTCCTTTCCCTACAGGGTCACATACCACCAAGTTGTCAGCATCTGAAAAACACAAAATCTAGTTTGACATGTAACAGAGACACAGGATCTGTCCTAAGAAGATAAAATCTGAAGTTCACATTTCTTTCTCAGAACTATCTAGCTCTCTGGGACCACTGATTCTCCTTGGGCCCAACAACCCTACCCACATCTATGAAACACCAGAAAAACTTTACCAACCTAACGGGAAGCATTGTGCTGTGTAGGTACCATAAAGTCAAAAACAGCCCTGCTGGAAACAGGTGACCTTGCACTCAGTGTACTTGTGCTGCAAGAGCTTGCTGAGTCTCTAGAATGATCCTCAGGACTTCCCTGAAAGGTGCTGTGGGAATGTGATCCAGTTTCCCAAGCTCCACACCCAGAAGCTCACCTCAGGGGAGCAGACACTATGCCCTACCATGTTTTTGAAACTCTGGTGGAGCACAGGGTTACCATGTGCCCAGGGAAGTCCCGAGTCCCACGCCTTCTGGACAGGGGGAGACCTTGAATGACTTCTGAAAAGGGCCTTGAACACTAACGTGTGTGAACTTCTTTTAGAAATTGATGATGCTATGCGGAGCTTTGCTGAAAAAGTGTTTGCCTCTGAAGTCAAAGATGAGGGAGGCCGCCATGAGATCTCCCCCTTCGACGTCGATGAGATCTGTCCAATTTCTCATCATGAGATGCAACAGCACATATTCCACATGGAGACCCTGAGCACCTCCACGGAAGGCAGGAGGTAAGTGGTGCAAGGGGCCCAAGAACAGAGCCCAAATGATGGTTCAGCTCAGAGCAAGAATCCGTTAGGGTTTCAGGCCCCCTTTTCCATCACCTTGTAGCATGCCTGAAAGAGCGCAAGTCTCCTGTCCTCTTCCACATCTGCCTGGAGCTGAAGATTCTTTAGCCACCCAAAGCAGACTGGAACCACCTCTGCAAGTGTTCCAGACCAAGGTGGGCTGCAGGCTGCTGTGAACATCTTCTGCTTCTGCACCTGGCTGCTACAAATGGACTCATCTGCCTGTCTCTTCAGACTCTGCCCCTCATCAACCAAAGTGGCCGGATCCCTCCCTGACAGGAAGCCAGCCCTCCAGCCAGTCTGGCTCTTGGCCTCAGGGATGTCGCTTCCCTTGGGGTGTGGCCCTGTGTCCTGCCCATTGTCTGTCTACCAGGCATACATGCCACCTTCCCAGCACCCTTCAGAGAGCTTCCCCACACATCTATTTTCCTCTATTTGAGCTACTCTAGGTTTCTCCATCTGTCACTACCCATCACATTCTAGTCATCAGACCTGTGGTGACCACACACCAGCAACTGTCTCTTTTTGGCCATCCTCCACCTTGCCAGCCTCAGAGGGAGAAAGGTTCATTCTTGCATCTTTTTCCTGGTTTTATGTCTTTAAGAAAAGAACAATAATCAATCTTCTTTAGAAATCCCCCATAGGAGCTAACATGGAGCTTGAGTCAAAATAGCAACTAAATCAATACATTTTGCGTTGAGCAAATAATGCTAAGCGTCTTTTAAGTTCCAGTTATTACTCTAAGCATTTTACATACATTAAATCGCACAGAACGTCTGTAATGTGATTGCATTATTTCATAAGGGGAGACTGAAGTGCACAGAATTGCAGGAAAATGAACAAAAATGACACGGGTAGCACCTGTGTTTACCGAGGCACCCAGATCCCTACTTTTGCTAGGAACGGACTACCTGGGAAGAATGGTGTTATGTGGAAGGCGTTCTAGTATGTTCCATGAGGACCATGATTCTAAGCTATAGCAGGGAAAAGTGCAGCTTGGTGATATCTCCTTCCACTATGCTTGGATCCTGTCTCTGACACCCAACTCACATTTTAACTTTCACTTTCCATTTCCAAAACAAAACCGTATTGTACAATAATTATTACAAGGAAATGCCCAGTGAAGACAAAATTAAGTTCTCTTGTGTTTTTAAATTTCAAACCTAGGAAAAAGCGTTTCTTTGGACGGAAGACTGTCAATTTGTCCATTCCACTCAGTGAAGCATCTTCCACCAAATTGTCCCACATTGATGAGTTCATCTCTTCATCGCCAACCTATCAGACAGTGCCTGACTTCCAGAGGGTGCACATCACCGGCGACTATGCCTCTGGGGTGAGTCACCCCTTGTCTGTCCATCACAACTTTGGGGAACCACTCAGCTTGACCAGTCTAGCTCTTTTCCTTCTCCCCTTTCCATTGGGATAGAGGTCCAGTCCACGTGCCCCTCAGTAGGGTTCATTTTTATTTTTTCTTAAAGCTGTATTTACTTATGACAAGTGAAGAAGACAGTACAATGGGATAGTTCTCTAAAGAGAATGCCTCCCTGAGAAGGCACTGCTGGGATTTTTATTTTAAAGATTTATTTTTTTTATTGGAAAGTCAGATTTACAGAGAGAGAGAGAGATATCTTTCAACTGCTGGTTCACTACCCAAGTGGCCGTAATGGCCAGAGCTGAGCCAATTTGAAGCTAGGAGCCAAGAGCTTCTACCAGGTCTCTCACACAGGTGCAGGGTCCCAAGGCTTTGGGCCATCCTCTACTGCTTTCCCAGGCCACAAGCAGGGAGCTGGATGGGACAGGAACCATTACCCACATGGGATCCTGACCACATACAAGGAGAGGATTTAACCACTGGGCTATTGCACAGGATTTCATTATTAAATTTCAATACTACTGGCATGTCTTGTATTACTGTGCTGCTTTTCATTACTCCACATAATTTCTCCTCTATCTACTGTGCTTGAATATGGAGACTGTTGAGTAGAACGTGGTTATGTACACTATAGAATATAGTGGGCACAGTTTGGCAAAAGGACCAAAGAAGCAAGCTCTGGTCTTGCTGAAGGCACCACAAACAGGAAAGGGAGCACTGAGAGAGGAACAGGGAGTTCTCAAAAAAAAAAAAAATGGACCTAGGGCAGTGGTATCGTAAATCAACCAAAGAAAGCAGATCAGGAGAGGGCTAGAAAGAGAGACTCGGGGTGGCTGGGGAGTATATAAAGTAGAAATGGGAAAAACTCTAACAGGGCTATTGGGGTTTTCAATTTTGTTTTGGTTTGGTTTGTTTTCGATCAACTGAACTCTCCAGTTTCACTGCAGATGCTTACCCAGTAGATTACAGCTTGGAATAGACTCCAGTATGCCACAGGGATAGCAAACTCATGTTGCCAGCAACTTGACCTGCTTATCCTGGCCAGACCAGTTGGTTCAATTAATAAATCTGCCACATGGACTTGCAGTATCAGCAGCATATTGGTGAAAGTGCTGTTCAGCCATTAGTCTATGCTCCAAATATAGTTCTAACAACCAGTCCTGAGCCCCCTTCTCATATAACTGGTCTGTTTATGGTAAGTCCCAAGACTTAAAACTGACAGACGGATGATATGGTCATCATGCTTGCTTGTTCATTTTCTCTATGAGAACATGGATGCTTCACAAATGACAGGAATTTTTAGATACTAAATAATTGAAAAATATACATTTATTAGTGATAAGCATGCAGGGAACACAGTTTGGAGAACACTACATTTGGAAGAAAAAAAAAAACCTTAGGAGATAACTTGATACTTATGGGCTTGGCAGAAAAAAAAAAAACAGCAAGAAAGAAAGAAGAAGGGAGGGAGGACAGACACACAAGTCAGGTGTGGCCACTCCTCCCAATCAGGCAGGAGGGCACCTGCAAGCTCAGCCTGGAGTCTTTGAAGAAGCAAGGCTAGTGCTGCACTTGTTGGCTCAATGTGGCTGAGCTGCTCAGCCCACTCCACCTGCTTGTAGTCTGAACCCAAATCAGTCTTCATCCTTGTCATTTATTAACTTACCTGAATTTTTTTTTAAAGATTTATTTATTTTTATTGGAGAGGTGGATATACAGAGAGGAGGAGAGTCAGAGAGGAAGATCTTCCATCCGATGATTCACTCCCCAAGTGAGCTGCAAAGGCCGGTGCTGTGCTGATCTGAAGCCGGGAACCAGGAACCTCTTCCGGGTCTCCCACGTGGGTGCAGGGTCCCAAAGCTTTGGGCCGTCCTCGACTGCTTTCCCAGGCCACAAGCAGGGAGCTGGATGGGAAGTGGAGCTGCCGGGATTAGAACCGGCGCCCATATGGGATCCTGGCGCATTCAAGGCGAGGACTTTAGCCGCTAGGCCACGCCGCTGAGCCCCTGAATTTTTTTTTAATCCACTGGAGAGAGAGGGAGAGAGAGATCTCCTACCCACTGGTTCACTCCCCAAATGCCCACAACAGGCCAGGCCAGAAGCTAGGAGCTGCAAACTTAGTGTCCCCCTCATGGGTGCTTACTGCTGCCTTACAGGCTCAGCAGGAAGCTAGAGTCAAGAATGGAGCTGGGCATCAAACCCAGGCACTCCAATATGAGATGTAGACAGCCGAACCGGACTTCTACATGCTAATTCAAACACCTACCCCATTCCAGTAATGTAAACTGAAAGATAAGGGCCAGCATGGTGGCATAATAGGCTAATCCTCCATCTGCAGCACATGCATCCCATACGAGCGTGGTTTGAGTTCCAGCTGGTCCACTTCCCAACCAGCTCTCACCGTATGGCCTGGCAAAGCACTTATGGCCCAACACCTTGGGCTTTTGCACCCACATGAGCGACCCGGAAAAAAGCTCCTGGATCCCAGTTTCAGATCGGCTCAGCTCTGACCTTTACAGACATTTGCAGACTGAACCAACGGGTAGAGGATCTTTCTTTATGTCTCTCCTCTTTCAGTAAAATCTGCCTTTTAAATAAAGACAAATTTTTAAAACATTAAAAAATAAAGTAAACAGAAAGATAAAGGAGGAATAAGGGCTAAGTTCCCCTAGTCATTAACTCCTGATGAAAGTTGATACAGCTCAATAAGCTGTTATTGGCTAGTGACTGTCCTGGGCACTGTGGGTCAAATACTGAAGACATGAGGTGCAGAAGACCTGGGTCTTGTCCTTGAGGACTTGCTAGACCAGTGGTCTAGAGGATAGCAATAGAAAAGCATGCCATTGGAAGAAGAGCTCCAGACCTGGTAGCTCTGTCAGCATCTTTTCAGCTCAGACAGCAGACCTTTAAAAAAACAGTTGAGCTGGGGCAGATATTGTGGGATAGTGGTTTCAGCTATGGCCTGCAATAATGGCATTCCATATGGACACTGGTTCTAGTCCTGGCTACTCCACTTCTAATCCAGCTCCCTGCTAATGCACCTAAAAAAGCAGCAGAAAATAGCTCAACTGCTTGGGCTCCTGCCACCCATTCAGGAAACCCCCAAATCCCCTGGCTTTGTCCTGGCTTAGCTATGGTTTGGGGGAGTGAAGCAGTGGATGGAAATCTCTCTCTTTCTTTGTAACTCTGACTTTCAAATAAATCTGAAAGAAGGAAGGAAGGAAGGAAGGAAGAAAAAAAGAAGGAAGGAAAGAAACTGCTTTCCAGTGACAGCTGCTTAGGCAGGCCTGATCCAGCCAGGAGGTAGCATGGCAGAGGGGCAGGGATTGAGTGGGAAAGAGGAAGGAGAAACAGACCAGCTTAAGCAGTTACTAGCAGCTCTAATAAAACTTATTGTAGAATGTCTTCGTTTGCAGTCATAGATAAAATTCTCTTTATTTAAAGATCTATTATTTTAAAAAATTTTATTGGAAAGAAAGATATACAGACAGGAGGAGAGACAGGGAAGAACTTCTGTCTACTGATTCACTCCCCAAGTGGACACAACAGCCCAGAGCTAAGCCAATCCGAAGCCAGGAGCCAGGAGCTTTTCTCACATGGGTCTCCCATGCAGATGCATAGTCCGTCACACAGGGGTCTCCCATGCAGGTGCAGGGTCCCAAGGCTTCTTGGGCCGTCCTTGACTGGTTCCCAGGCCACAAGCAGGGAGCTGGAAGGGAAGTGGGGCCACCGGGATTAGAATTGGTACCTAAAAGGGATCCGGGCATGTGCGAGGCAAAGACTTTAACCACTAGGCTACCACGCCAGGCCTGATAAATTTCTCTTTAAAATCACCCAGAATAACGACCTCTCACAGGGTGCTGTTTTCATCCATATATAACTACAGAAAGCAGTATTTGGCTGGCAAGGTTTGAGCAATTTTTGATGCCTTATTCACCCCAAAATAGTTATTTCCCTGACTGGGCAAGAAGTAATTCCAATTCTCACAATTAGAATCACATTCTTTCATTTTTTTGCCATCTTCAAAGTCCTATACTTGGGGGCTGACACTGTGGCATAGCGGGTTAAGCTCCTGTAACATCAGCATCTCATGGATGATGATTTGCGTTCTAGCTGCTCCACCTCCTATTGAGCTCTCTGTTGAAATATCTGTGAAACCAGAAGAGGATGGCCCAACTTCTTGGGCCCTCACCCATGTGGGCGACCTGGAAGAAGCTCCTGGTCCTTGGCTTCAGACTGGCCCAGATCTGGTTATTTTGCAGTTATTTCGGGAGTCAACCAGTGGATGGAAGATCTCTCTGTCTCTCCCCTTTCTCTGTAACTTTCCTGTTCAAATAAAAATAAACAATTAGGGTTTTTTTTTTAAGTCCCATACTGAAGATGTTCATATCTTACCTGGAAGAGAAAAAGTATCCAACATCCCAGAATCAATTCCTTTAGTAATGTTTGTTGGGCACTGGCCTGTAAGGTTTGGGAGAGATGAAGTGGGTCAGAAGCAGCTCCTGGAGGCAGACCAAAGGGGGGCCAGGGTCAGGAAGCAGCCAGCTGAACTGCCAGTGAAGTTTGGCAAGGCTCCAACATATGGGAGGGCTGGAAGGTGCCAAAGATGAGCTCTCTCCACTCCGTAGGGCTGCACCACGTCATCTCTGGGACTCTGACGTTTTCTTGACAGGTCACCGTGGAAGACTTTGAAATCGTTTGCAAAGGGCTGTATCGGGCTCTGTGTATCCGAGAGAAATACATGCAGAAGTCATTTCAGAGGTTCCCAAAAACCCCTTCCAAGTACTTGCGGAACATCGAAGGCACAGCTTGGAAAGCAAATGAGAACTTCTATCCAGGTAAGGAATTCTCTTTGTACAAAACATGTGTTTTGGTGTAGCTACTGAATGTTAGATTCAAAATACACTACTTGTTTACAGCCTAGCGGCTAAGCTGCCATTTAGACACAGTTGCCAATTTTCACATCAGATACCAGGTGAGTCCTAGGTCTGGCTCCTGATTCAGGTTACTGCTGATGGGGACCCTGGAAGGATAACTCAGGGGATTGGATCTCTGAAACTCCCATAGAGACTCCCCGTCCCTGTTCCCCCTGCCCCCCAAGAGTGAGTTCCCAGCCTCTGGCTTTAGCCTGGCTCAGCTCCAGCCATTTTGGGGGTATTTAAGGAGTTCACTCCTTAAATGTGAGCTCTCTGTGTGTCTATCTAGTTTTCTACCTCTGCTTCCCCCAAAAAAAGGAAAATGTTTGGGGCCAGCATCGTGGTGATGCAGGTTAAGTCACCGCTTGCAGTGCCAGCATCTCCAATCAAAGTGCTGGTTTACGTCCAGGCTACTCCACTCCTGATCCAGCTCCTTGCCAATGCACCTGGGCGAGCACCAGAAGATGGCCTAGTACTGAGGCCTCTGCACCCATGTGGAAGACCTAGATGGAGCTCCTGGTTCCTGGCTGCAGCTGGGTTCAGCCCTAGCTGTAACAGGCATGTACGCAGTGAGCCAGGAGATGGAAGAGCTCTTTTCCTCTGTCTCTCCCTGTCTGTCATCCTGCCTTTCAAATAAATAAGTAAATCTTTTTAAAATATTTTAAAATATGCCCTCAGATTACCAAAAAATCTAACCTAAAAAGTTGTACACGTTTTCTTACTTTTTAAAGATTTTTTTTTTTCATGAAAAGGGGGATTTACAGAGAGAAGGAGAGACAGAGAGAGAGAGAGAGAGAGATCTTCCATTCATTGTTTCACTCCCTAAAATGGTCACAATAGCCGCAGCTGGACCAAGATGCAGCCAGGAGCCAAGAGTTTCTTCTGGATCTGCCGTGTGGGTGCAGGCCCTAAGTGTTTGGGCCATGTTCTGTTGCTTTCCCAGGTGCGTTAGCAGGCAGCTGGATCAGAAGTGGAGCAACAGAGCCACAAACCAATGTCCTCATGGAATGTCGGCACCTCAGGCAGAGGATTAGTCTGTATGCCAATGCACTTGCCCCAATAATATTTTAATATTTTTACAGACTTCTTTTTTTGAAGTATACTGTAATTGATTTATCCAATCATTTTTAGGCATTTTAAACTTTTGACTTTTCAAAATCTAATTCCAACAAAACTACAATATGCATCATTTTAAAATTATTATTTCCTTTGTATATGATAGAGAGACAGCTCCCACCAGTTATTTCCCAAATGCCTGAATGAATGAAGCTGGTCCAGAGGTGGAGTTAGGAGTAAAATCTGTAGGTGGATTCCTTTGTGCATTAGGTTTGATATTTAAGATTATACTCCAAGAATAGAAATCCCTGAGAAGGCGATGTTTATGACTTCTGAACTTCCACACTGTCATACTATTAAAGACTTCTAGTTTTGCAGCCTCCCCTCTGGAATTCCTGTGAAAGTTGAAATCATATCCAACATGAGGCTGGAGTTGTGGCACAGCAAGTTAAGCGGCCCCCTGTGACCAGCCACCTGTATGGGTGCTGATTTGAGTCCTGGGTGCTTCACTTTCCCTGTGGCTCCCTGCTAATGCTCCTGGGAAAGCTGCTGTGAGGGAGAACCAAGAGGAGAAACTCCTGGCTCCTGGTTTCAGCCTGACACAGCCCCAGCCTCTGGCCATTTGGAGGATGAAATAGCACTCGGAAGACCCCCCACCCCTCTGCCTTTCAAACAAAATGAAATAAGTATTTTTTAAAAAAAAAATAAAATCAAACATACCCGCTTTAATAGCTCCATAATATTCCTAATAATACTTGTTTTGCCTTTTCCCCCTAAATTACGTTTTATTTCTCTAGTATGTTTAAGTGTAGAATTAGACAAGTGCTACTTGGTGTACCAACACCCTGATCCACATGTTTCCTGTTCCTAAGTCCCAGCTGTGAGGAGAAAATACACTAACCTTTTCTTTCTGTGTTGTTTTCTCCACGTGACTGCTTTAGGCACCACTTGCCAACAGGAGACTTTTTCATGCCTTCATCGGGCACAGCAGCAAAGAGGCATGAATGGCCACGCTTGTTGAAAATAAAAGGATGAATGCTTAACAGCTCTGACGGCCTGGAATGTGCTCTTGGCTTTCTTAGGCTGCAACTGTTGGCAGTTAGAACGAGGGGACATTGAGCCACACAATGTCTTCTCAATTCTACGAGCAGGAATTGGATGCGCCTTAAAAGTGGCAAGTGTATAGTAATTGCAATTCTTTTAGGAATCTATTTCATGCTTTATATTAAAATCAGTTGAGGCAGAGCACAGAGGATTGTGAGGGAGTGAAACTACTGTGTATGATACGAGAGTACATTCAGGTCATTACACAGCTGTCAAATCCATAGGCTGTACGACACCAGGGGCAAACCCTGCGGTGCACTGTGTACCTCAGGTGATTACGCCAATGCAGATTCATTGATGATGTGCTACTCAGATACAGGATACCAGCAGCAGGATGGCTATGTGTGTGGGCAGGGCACACATAGAAAGGCTCTTGCCATTCAGTGTTTCTGTCAACCAAAAACATTTTTTTTTTAATTGGAAAGGCAGATTTACAGAGAGAAGAAGAAATGAAGATCTTCTGTCTGCTGGTTCACTCCCCAAATGCCACAAAGGCCGGAGCTGAGCCAATCCAAAGTAGGAGCCAGGAACTTCTTCTGGGTCTCCCATGTGGGTGCATGGTCCCAAGGCTTTGGGTCATCCTCCACTACTTTCCCAGGACACCACCCATATGGGATCTTGGTACCTTCAGGAGGAGGATTAGCCAGTTGAGCCATAATACTGGGCCTGAGAGTTTACTTTTTAAAAAACTGTTTTATTTATTTGAAAGGCAGAGTTAGGTAGAGAGAGGAAACTGGAGAGAGAGATCTTCTGTCCACTGGTTGACTCCCCAGACAGCCAGGGCTCTGCCAAGGCCATTAGCCGGAGCTCCCAAGTGGTGCAGGGCCCAAGCACTTGGGCCATTTTCCGCTGTATTTTCAGGAGCATTAGCAGGGAGCTGGATCAGAAGTGGAGCTTCCATATGGGATGTTGGTGTTGTCAGTGGCAGTGCCTTTATCTGTTATAACACAATGCAAACTCCTGAGAGTCCACTTTAAAAACACTAAATTAAAACTAATGAAGAGACTTGATTTAAAAAAGCAAAGTGTCAATAAGGACTTCCAAAAGATCATGGAAAGATTAGTATTGTGAAAAAAAAAGGCATGGATTTCAAAGACTTTTGTACCAAAGTCAACTTATTTTTAACTCTGGTTTTCCATGAACTTTTAAAGTATCCTTGTATTTTTAACTGCAGTTTCAGTTCTATTCTTATGTGGCTATCTAATAAGCTAATAAAGCTCTTTAACTACAAAGCTTTGATGACCAACCTCACAAAATAATAAAAATGATGTTTAAGTAGTATATCCATTACCCTATATAAACAGTACTTCTAATGAACTTGAAAAATATCCTTGTACTAGATAAATACTATTTTACACTTATTTTTATCACTTTTGCGACCTTAGAAAAAAATGGAAAGATGAATTTTAACTTAGCTCCAGAAAATTATAATGCATGCAATATGGGATGTCAGACTGACGAGACTGTGTAATGTTGCATAATTTGCTCATTTCTCTGTGGCCATTCATCCCACGTGCTGATATAAACCTTTGTTTGCCTGAAAAAGTCTTTACTCCTGCCATGAAGAAGGGAGAAGACCCTTTCCGAACAGACGACCTTCCCGAAAATCTGGGCTATCATCTCAAAATGAAGGATGGCGTGGTTTACATCTATGCCAACGAGGCGGCAGCCAGCAAAGATGAGCCTGTGCCATTTCCTTACCCAAATCTGGAAGACTTCCTAGATGATATGAACTTCCTGCTGGCTCTGATTGCCCAAGGACCTGTGTAAGTGCTTGGTGAGAGATGAGCAAGTAGCACCATTGCCAGTGAGAAGGAGAATCTTTATTAAATGTTTCCGTGTTCAAACACTACATGAAGTGCTTCATGGACCTTATTGTTTTCACACCTAACTACTGCTGGATGAGGTAGTTGTTTGAATAATGAGAGTTTTATGTGCTGGTGCTCTGATGAGTTAACTTACTTGCTCAAAGTCACACAGCTGGCTGGGCCAGGATTTGAGCGCAGTCTGTTGACTCCAGGCACGTCCATGAGGAAGACACCGTCTCTACTGATCTTTAAAATGCCTCCCCATGTCCTCCACTGTCATACCCAACTTTGATTTAAAAAAAAAAAAAAGCAAGCTCTCAGTGCTCCACTTTCTGGTGAAGGTAGCTAGAGGGTAACCGGAAATGCTAGTTCTACTGATTATGCCCAGTGGGCGATAAGTGGCCTGATGCTCTCAAGTTGTGACTGTTCCTTGAATGCCTGGGATTTTTTGAGAATTATGTAATTTTGTTTTTCCTAGTAAGACCTATACGCACAGGCGCCTGAAGTTCCTCTCCTCCAAGTTCCAGGTCCACCAGATGCTCAACGAGATGGACGAGTTAAAGGAGTTGAAGAACAACCCGCATCGGGATTTTTATAATTGCAGGAAGGTAAACATGTTAGCTGCTTTAGGGGCAACTGCTGGGCAAAAACATCAAGCCAATTATCTCTTGAGAAGAAGCAGAAGAACAGTATTTTCTAATTAGAATCACTGAAAGTTGAGTAGATTGTAGTAAAAGCAGGTAAGTTATGTCTAAAAGGTAAAGAAATTCACTGATTGGTTTTGAAAAAGATTTATTTGAAAGAGAAAGAGTGTGAGAGAGAAAGAGAGTGAGAGATCTTGCAACTACTTTTTCATTTCCCCAAATGGCTGCAACAGCCAGGTTTGAACTGGCGACAGCCAGGTCTGAACCAGGCCCAAACCAGGAGCCAGGAGTCCCATTTGATCTTCCACCATGGTAGCAGGGACCCAAGTTCTTGAATCATAATCTACTTGCTTTTCAGGCACATTAGCAGGAAGCTGGAGTAGAAGTGGAGCAGCTGGCACTTGAACTGCCACTTTGCAAATGGCAGTTTAGCCTACTATGCCAACAGTGTTGACTCCTAAAAATGTCATTTATATTGTGTGTAAACAATTTAAAATGTCATTTTTATTGTTTTTTTTCTTCGAGAAAAATGTATTATATTCTTAGTAAATTATGATGATCAGGGCTGGCACTGAGGCGCAGGAGGTAAAACTGATGCTTTCAACATGGCATCCCATGTGAGTGTCAGTTCAAATCCCAGCTGCTCTGCTTCTGATCCACCTCCTTGCTAATGCACCTGGAAAAGCAGTGGAAGATGACCCAAGTACTGGGGTCTCTGCCACACATGTAGGAGAGCCAGGTGGAGTTCCTAGCTTCTGCTTGGCCTAGACCTGACCATTCTGGCCACTTGGAGAGTGAATCAACAGATCTCCCTCCACCCTGTAAATATGTCTTTCAAACACATGGTTATTATTATCAACAACATCAAAAGGAAACAACAGCGAAACTTAAAAAGATTTTCCATCTAGTCCTTTTTCTTCTACTTCCTGACTATATAGCCTTGGGGGAAGTAATGAACTATTTTTGAATTTCAGTGCCCTCATTTGTACAACTGGGAATTACATTTGTTTACTTCAGTTCACAAGAGAACTGCAAACAAATGTCGTAATAATTGTGAGAACCAATCCATTAGAAATATGTTCAAAGTGTGCTCTAACCATTTAAATAAGTAACTGCAAGGATATGGGAATC
The DNA here is from genome assembly GCF_030435755.1 of Ochotona princeps. Taxonomy (NCBI): domain Eukaryota; kingdom Metazoa; phylum Chordata; class Mammalia; order Lagomorpha; family Ochotonidae; genus Ochotona; species Ochotona princeps. Next base: position 97,625,565 of record NC_080833.1, on the reverse strand, counting down.
AGAAATACAAGAGTAAACATTTTGGTCCAACTCTTGGCTCAGCTGAGTACAAAATCTCGGGCAAATTAAACTTTTCAGTCAAAACTTCATCTTACAAAATTATACTTATAAAAACATCTACTGTAGAAGCTTGCTCTGTCTCACCACGTGATGCCATCACCTGCAAGAACACCCTCACCGAAAGCCTGTGAGATGCCAGGACCCGTGTTTACACCTCCTGACCTTCCTCACTCAAAATGGAGATTGAGGAAAAATAGCATAGAGCTGATCACATAGCCTCTCTGAATTTCACATTTTTCCCTCATTCTCTCTTTAAAAGGATTTATTTATTTGAAAGGCAGAATTACAAACAGACAAGAAGAGAGAGAGAGAGATTGAGATCTCTTTTCTGTTGCTTAACTCTCTAAATGGCCACAATGACCAGAGCTCGGCCCCTCTGAGGCTAGGTGCCAGGAGCTTCTTCTGGGTCTCCCACGTGTGCAGGGACCCAAACACTTGAGTCATTTTCTCTTGCTTTCTGAGGCACATTACATTGGAGCTGGATTGTAAGTGGAAGAGCTGGGGCTCAATCTGCATTCATAGTGAATGCTGGTGTGGTAGGCAGAGGTATAGTCTACTACACCATGGCTTTGGCCCCAGATTCCAGTTTTCTAATAAAGCGAGGGGCAGGAGGGGGAATGATAAGATTAGTTATTTTCAACAGAATCTATATAAGAATAAGGCACAGGAACCAGAGTTGTGGCACAGTCAGTTAAGCTGCAGTGTGCTACAGCAGCACTTCACATCAGGTACTGATTTGAGTCCTGGCTGCTCTGCTTTCAGTTCATCTCCTGCCTAAAAATGCCTGGGAAAGTAGTGGACAATGGCCCTAGTGCATAGGTCTCCACCACCCATGTGGCAGATCACATGGAAGTCTGGATTCTTCACTTTGGTCTGGCCCAGCCCTGATCATTGTTGTGGCCATTTGGGGAGTGAGCTGGCCAGTGGAAAATTCTCTCTCTCTCTCTCTGTGCTACATTGCTTTTCAAATCAATATCTGCTGTGTGAATGCCATCACTGTGCTGTGGCTTCATAATTTTAACCTTTCTCCTTTGGAAATGCAAGGAGTGGTAACCAATTCAGGTTCGGAGAATGATCCCTGAGGATCAAATGTGGGAAGCACGCTGTTGCAAATCTATGAAGCCATCATTACTATTCCATGTAGCCAGACCTTTTGTAGCCTTGCACAGGCACATGAAGGGTTTTTAAGATTCCTGTTTTAGGGTCACCTCCCCTAGATTCCACTACCATTCAGCCACTCCTTTTTCCTGCCACAGTAGGATCTGAAGGTCTCACAGTCACTGTAGCAAATGAAGACAGATTTTAATTTTACCTTCTCTGATGTACACACAGGTGGACACCCATATCCATGCAGCTGCTTGTATGAACCAGAAACACCTGCTCCGCTTTATTAAGAAATCTTACCAGATTGATGCTGACAGAGTGGTCTACAGCACCAATGAGAAGAATCTGACCCTAAAGCAACTTTTCGATAAGTTGAAACTGCATCCCTATGACCTGACGGTGGATTCTCTGGATGTTCATGCTGTAGGTTGAAAAGCTGTTTGTTTCGCTAGCCTTCAAAACCTCATGTCTTTCCTTCATTAGCCCTTCTTCATCCTAGCTATGTTAATTAGGTTTGCTTGCTTACTATCCTGACCGAAGGCACCACCATTGGACATTCAGTCTTTGTCAGCTATCCCAAATTCCATTCTTGAAGCCCAACCCTTTTTCCTGCTGGCAATTCTGTGTCACTTGGCTAGTCCCAGCACTCTGTGTCCAGAGAGCTCTGCCAACCCTACATTTCCACTCCTTTTTCCTGATTCAGGGACGCCAGACCTTCCAACGTTTTGATAAGTTCAATGACAAATACAATCCTGTCGGAGCAAGTGAGCTACGGGACCTGTACCTGAAGACAGACAACTATATTAATGGGGAATATTTCGCCACGATCATCAAGGTGAGGAAGAACAGAACAGATCTGTGTTAACTGGCATGGCTCTTTAGGAGAGGAGGAATATAAGGAAGGAAGAAAGAAAGGGTGGAGAGGAGGGAGAAGTAAGGAAAGAAGCTGAGAGGATGAAGGTGGGGGAGAAGGAAGGAGAGAAAGCTGGCATTTCTGCGGTCAAGGACCATATAAATGAATTTAATACGTTCTTGCAGAAACATCCATGCTCTGATTTTAAAAGCTCTCTGTTCCTACGGTAGAGAAGTCAAGGGTGTGATTTTGAGATTAAGGATCTGGCCATTTCAGACATTGGGAACTGTAAATTCAGCAAGATGTAGCAAGACGGGAATCACTTACACCATGCCTGGGCCTTAGGAAACAGAAACAGTGTACGGAGCTCAAATATGTGTGTTTGGGAGGTGGGGTGGGGGGTGGGTGGGTAGGAACAGGTGCCTTTCCTTTACAAGCTCATTGGCTATTTCACCATAGTGACTGGGACATTTTTACTCTCCAGTCTCCATAAATTGCTGAGTCTTTTATCAGTTCCTTAGAAGCTAAACTTTATCTTCCTCTTTCTCTCACATTTCCTCAGTTCTTAGCACCCATCTCCTCTCCATAGGTCCCACAGATATAGAGTCCTGGTGGACTTGTGGGAATTCCTTGTGGCTTTGGATTCCTGTCTTGGCTTTGCAGGAGGTGGGTGCAGATTTAGTGGATGCCAAGTACCAGCATGCTGAGCCCCGCCTGTCCATCTACGGCCGCAGTCCCGAGGAGTGGAGCAAACTTTCTTCCTGGTTCGTCCGCAACCGCATCTACAGTCCTAACATGACATGGATGATCCAGGTCCCCAGGATCTAGTACGTACCTGCCCGCTGGAAAACCCAAAGCCTGTCCTTGTCTGATCAACTCATCTCCCCCGTGTGAACAAGGATATACAGCTCACCTAGACCAAAAGCAGCTTTGTGAAAGCACACATCAGAGCCGGGGCCTGTGTGTTCAGTTTCCCCATCTAGGTATAATGCTCTTTAACAATTTATGTATTTGAGAGGCAGAGCAATAGAGAGAGATGGAGAGACAGAGAGAGAGAAATAGATCTCCCAACCACTGGGTCAACTCCCAAATGGCCAAGACAGCCTGTGCTGGGCCAGATTGAAGTCAGGAGCCCACAACTCCGATTGTGTCTCCCATTTGGGTGGCAGAGAGGTGTTATCCTTCACTGCTTTCAGGGTGTGTCAGATCAGAAGCGTAGGATCTGACACTTAGACCAGGCACTTGAACACGGAGGAAATGGGGATTGCTTGAGTGATATCTTCACTGCTGTACCAAACGCCCACATGGACAGCACTCTTAACCAGCGTGTCATCTCAGGGCTTACTGAGAATGAGTAAAACTCACTAACAGGAGAATTTTGTGACAATTTAGCATACATTTGCTTTCTCCTTGTCTTTTTCTCTGTGTCCAGCTCACTCTTTCCCATGCTCATCTGCAGTGGGATGTAGCTTTCCTGTGTCAGAACCTTTGGTACCATCTGCCTGTTGCGTCACAAGTAGTCACAGCCCCCATCAACAAAGAATATTTATGAATGGTGTTGCTGAGGAAGCCAACTCCCTTTCATACCATCTGCTATCCCTCACTGCCTTCAGGGATGGCTGCTCTCTCAGTGTCTTCACTATCACTGATTCTTTTTATTTTTTTCACAGTGGCTGCCAGTTCATGTCCTGGCTGCCCCACTTCCCATCTAGCTCCCTATTTATGGCCTGGGAAAGCAACACAAAGCCTTGAGACCGTGCACCCACATGGGAGACCCGGAAGAAGCTCCTGCTCTTGGCTTCAGATTGGCTTAGCTTTGGTCCTTGCAGCCACTTGGGGAGTGAATCAGCAGATGGAAGATTTTTTTTTCTGTCTCTCCTTCTCTCTGTAAATCTACCTTTCTAACAAAATAAATACATCTTTTTAAAATGGCATTTAACTTATTAAGCTGAATGAGAGTGAAATTTGGAGAGTGGCTTCAGTGCTCAATTGCCCCAATTGATCAGAAATATTCTTGATAACCATATTATGCTCACTAACAAGCATACCATTGTAACCAGGTAAATAAGTGAAACTTTTATGATATAATTGCAATATTCCTCAATCTCTATCTGGAATGATCTGTGATGGTATAGTCTTCTTACTCTGGTGGGTTTGCTAAAGCGATGAAGCAAGTGGCCAAGCATGCCATAGTTACGAGGAACCAAGAAGAATGTAGGAAAGTGAACTAAGGGTGAACACAACAGGTCTTTTCTGCTATGAGGCATCCGATCCTATGGCTCACTCATATGGGGGCTATCAGGCCTCTAAATGTTCCTCTCTTCCCTATTCCTTATCATTCTTGCCTCTAGTGATGTGTTTCGATCCAAGAATTTCCTCCCACATTTTGGAAAGATGCTGGAGAACGTTTTCATGCCAGTGTTTGAGGCCACCATCAACCCCCAAGCTAACCCAGAACTCAGTGTCTTCCTCAAGCATGTAAGCATGACTCTTCAGACCCTCATATTGCTGCTCATGAATGGGCCATCCTACAGGCCATGACTCATCTTGGTATTTGTCTCTCCATCTTGGGGCCTTGCCTTTGGAGCTAACAGCTTGTGTGAGGACTGGAGCCCTGCAGATGAACTGAGTGCACTGTGTGGCTCAATTTTCCTGACAGATCACTGGCTTTGACAGTGTGGATGATGAGTCCAAACACAGTGGCCACATGTTCTCCTCCAAGAGTCCCAAACCCCAGGAGTGGACAATGGAGAAGAATCCATCTTACACTTACTATGCCTACTACATGTATGCAAACATCACGGTGCTCAACAGCCTGAGAAAGTAAGTATAAGCAAACGGCAGCCAGAAGGAGATTCTACTCAATGCAGCTTTATTCTTACACACTGACAACCTAGGTGGTCAGAAGGCATCAATGCATTGTTGGGGTGCATCCAACTGACCCAAATCAGAACATTCTGTTCTTGAGCTTCTCCTTCAGTTGATTTAGGAGCAGGAGTTGACATTTTTGGCACCTTTAGTAACGTTCATAGTTCCTTTCGTTGAAAGTTAAGAGACTGACAGTCTCTTTGATAAAAGAAAAAAAAGTTAAAAGAAAATTACTCTAATGAATGTATATATGTTTACCTTTCTTGATGCATACAGGTAAGGAACATTATGTTTTGGAACCATCTCTCCCTTACAGAGTGAGTAGCAGAAATGCTGCAATGCTGATATTGGTAAATCTGTTGAGACTTAAGATGTTTCTATTTAGTGCTTGCCTCTTTACCTATGTCCTGCTGCCTCTTTTTCAAAAGTTTTCTTTAGGAAGAATTAGGATGACTATCTGGGATCACTAGTGTTTCTGACTTCTCTGGACAACTCACTCGTTTCCTTCCCAGAGTGCGAGTTTTTCTCCCAAAGTTCATAAAAGCCAGCTCTGTGTCCAAGAACCTGCAAGTCCTCTAGTAATTCCATTTCCCTAGGCAACGAGGCATGAATACGTTTCTGTTCCGACCTCACTGCGGGGAAGCTGGAGCCCTCACCCACCTCATGACTGCATTCATGACTGCAGATAATATCTCTCACGGCCTGAATTTAAAAAAGGTGAGTTGGAGTTGCTCCTCTTCACTTTCAAACTGGGAGCTTGAAGCATCTTTGCTTCCCAGCTACAGCAGTGCCACAAGTCACTATTCTAGAACTAAACTCAGTTACGGCATAAAGGATTTTTGAGATCATTTGGTGCAATTGGAGAGAGAGAAGTGAAGGGAGTGGCTCAAGATTCCATAGGTCTTTGCTGGCAGAGATGAGTTGTTGCAGATCCTCTGACCTCTAGCTTAGAATTCTGACAAGGAGCAATTCACGGGAAACTTGGCTTCCCTTCTGATACTTGTTGCCAGACTTCTTGTTATAGCACGCTTCGCTTCGTGACTGTTGGGAGAGTCAGACACTCTTGTAGAAAGAGAAGGGTTTTGAGGTGAAGTCTTTTGCCTAAGACAGGTCATTGACTTTTGAGCAAGTCAAACAATTGAGTCTGACTCAATGCTTCTAAAAATGGATGGTCCCCAATACCTTTATTCTGAAAGAAAACTGTGGTTAATTCCTCTTTACTAGTTTAGAACAACAGGTGATTAATTTGTTAAAAGCTAAAGTTTGAGATAGACCAAAGGTTTTAACATTTTATCTAGTTTGTATCTCTTTTTTCTACATTCCTCAATATTTTTTTTCACTCTTTTCTTTTCAGAGCCCTGTGCTACAGTATTTGTTTTTCTTGGCTCAAATTCCCATTGCTATGTCACCATTAAGTAACAACAGCCTGTTTTTAGAGTATGCCAAAAATCCTTTTTTAGATTTTCTCCAGAAAGGATTAATGATATCACTGTCTACAGATGATCCAATGCAGTTCCACTTCACTAAGGTATATATTTACAACAACAGTAATATGTTTTGCTGGACTATTGTCTCATCACCTAGAATTTGAAAGTCAAATCAAGATAATTGATTGTTATTTCTGTGCAGAATTCATATAATTTTTTCCACTAATGCATTCCACATTCTGCCTTGTTAATTAACTATAGGAACCCCTGATGGAGGAATATGCCATTGCTGCACAGGTCTTCAAGCTGAGTACCTGTGACATGTGTGAAGTTGCGAGGAACAGTGTTCTTCAGTGTGGAATTTCTCACGAGGTAGACCTGTGCTTAATCAGCTGCCCTTTTGAGCTTTGTTTTGAGGTTTACATCTATTTATTTATTTGAAAGTCAGAGTTACAAAGAGAGAGAGAGAGACCTTCTGTCCTCTGTTTCATTTCTCAAATGATTGCAACAGCTAGGACTGGGACCAGCCAAAGCTAGGAGCTTCATTTCAATTTCCCATGTGGGTGGCAGGTTCCCATCAGAAGATGGTTTCCCAGGCATATTAACAGAGAGCTAGCTTGGAAGAGAAGCAACCAGGACTTGAATGGTCACCTGTGTGGAAGGCTAACGCTGCAGGTGGTAGCTTTATCTGGTAAAGTGCAACCCTGGTCCCCTGCTCTTTTGAATTTAGGGGTTGTAACTTGAATAGTAAAGGATTAGATGGGGATACAGCATCATATAAGCTTCTAGTCCCTACTAGAAAGGATTACGCTCTCTCTTGCCACACCCTTTGGGAAAGAGATATTCAAATAAGCTCATTGCTCATAAGAGTCTGTGTATGGTGGCACTCTACCAGTGCTCTTGGTGGCCTTTATTATTATTATTATTATTAATAATAATTCTTTGCCAGTGACTAACATAAGGAAGGGATTTTTGTGGAGGATGTAACTATTATCCATCCCCGGGGAAAAGAGGCGATGATCATTCTGCTGCTTTTTCTCATCTAGGAAAAAGCAAAGTTTCTGGGCAACAATTACCTCGAGGAAGGCCCCACTGGAAATGATATTCGGAAGACAAATGTCGCCCAAATCCGTATGGCCTATCGCTATGAAACCTGGTGTTACGAACTCAATTTAATTGCTGAAGGACTTAAATCAACAGAATAAAGTAAATAAAGCACATAATGATAAGGGTGAGATGTTCACTGTAGTATTGGAAGGTTGTTACCAGTTATTCAGTCTCTACCTTCAAACCAAGAATTGTAGTAAATGCTTTATTGGTATTATTTCATGTAATACTTTTCACAAGTGTATAAAGTAGGCACTATCTCCATTTGAAGCCAGTAAGGTAAGCAATCTTTTTAAGGTCTGAGGGAGTGGAGGCCTAGGTTTGACTCCTGAATTTCCATGACTTTCAGGCAAAATGGTTATAAAAGCTGATTGAAAAAAACAAATGGCTCATGATAGGGGAGAATGTGAGTTTTTAGTTTATGGACTGAAACTTTCTCAAGGCAATTTAAACCATTAAAAAGTCTGACATGGGCCCGGCGCGACAGTGTAATGGTTAAGGTCCTCGCCTTGAATACGCACCGGGATCCCATAGGGGCGCCGGTTCTAATCCCTGCAGCTCCACTTCCCACCTAGCTCCCTGCTTGTGGCCTGGGAAAGCAGTTGAGGACGGCCCAAAGCCTTGGGACCCTGCACCAGCGTGGGAGACCCGGAAGAAATTCCTGGCTCCTGGCTTCGGATCGGCACAACACTGGCCAATGTGGCCACTTGGGGAGTGAATCATCGGACAGAAGATCTTCCTCTGTCTCTCTTCCTCTCTGTACATCTGCCTTTGCAATAAAATAAATAAATCTTTAAAAAAATAAAAGTCTGACAATGTACAAGTGGCCAATAACTTTTTCATATAAAAATAGGACAGATATATTCTGATTTGATCAGCAGTTCTCAGTCATATTCAAGCAAATTTTACCTTACAAAAAAATTCTTAGCCTTAAGGGTTGAATGAATAATCATGTATACTGGTACATATTAGTGGTACATATTAAATGATTTTGCTTCCCAAGCTAAATGTAACTTTTCAGAACATGGCTAAGACTTCAGGTGAAATTCCAGCTAGCCAGCCTATGTTTTCACACACACATCACTGTTGCCATCCAGTGGCTGGGCTGATAATTTCAATCTAACAATCACCTAGAAAACACAGATATCAAGAATAACCCTGGGGTTGTTCGCATCATGAAATTACTGAGTTTGTGGCTACGCATGTGAAAAGCGGGAATTTTATAAAACATCTCAGGAGGTTACGACACCTCAAGTGTGGGGGGGAAGGGCAAAGCAAACCCCTGTATATTTCCACCTCTGCGCAGTTGGCCCCAGTGGGTGTGCCCCTGACGGCATGTCTGTACTAGCTCTGCCGTAGGAATTCTCTTCCTGATTTCAAAGTTAAAATTTTGTTTGCGAGCATTTGTCTAAGTCCCTTAGAGGACTTTTATTTTTACCTTGGCTTTCTTGTCAACACAATAACAATAGTTGTTAAGTTAAACACTAGATTGTCAAAGTTATCTCCAATCCACCTATACACAAACGGGGCAGAATTAATTGGTTAGATCCACACAACCCATGTTAGATTGGATTTCATAGTTGCTGCTTGAATTTAGCCTGCTCCATTTTTGCCAGAAAATATTCCCCAGTGTCAAGCTTAATGGCTAAACTCTAAAGGACTCTGTTTGAACCCAGAATTTCATTTCAGACAACTTTCTGGGAAGTTTCCTAAAGGTATTTAATATGCTTTTTTTGGGGGGGGGGGGGGTTCTACTGATTATGTCCACTTGCCTTTCCGGTTTAGAACTTTTAAGTTTCATCCTTCCTTCCCTTACTCTGGCCTAACACCTTTTCCCTCCCCATCACCAACGAACGAGATTTCACTGTCCACAGTTCACGGCTTCACACCGGTTTGTTACCTTTATTGTTTCGGTTAAGCTGGATTGTGACAGGCCTCTGTGATGTGTAACCCAACACCTCTCTTTCTGGGAGTCATACTATTCTGGTACCTCCTTGTGAACAAATGTGGGAAGGGTTTGGTCCGCAGACGCGGGAGGCCCGGGTGGGGCAGGGCGGGGCGGGGAACCCGGGCCTGGGAAACAGGCTCCACTGAGGCTGGTCTCACCGCTTGGGCTGAACCTGGGCTGCAGCCCGCAGCAGGCAGGGCGCCCCGCACGGCAGCCCCGCACGGCCCTGAGGGGGAGTTCCCGGTGTCCTCAAGCCCCGGTGTCCCCGGCGTCCCGGGTCACCGTCTCTGGCGCCCCTAATGCAACCACTCTTGAGGAAGGTCGGCAGCACCGGCCCAGCCAGGGAGAAAGGGTGCTGCTCGTCCCGCTACAGGCGGCAGGCGCCAGAGTGAGGTGCCATTGGGCTGAGGAGTGGTGAAGGGTCAACTGCCACGTACGAGTTCAAGTGCGCCGCTCTCGGACCGGCTGACGGCAGGCACCGGGAGAGCAACGGGGCTTGGGCTCGAGGCTTCGGCGAGACGACGGTGTGGCCGGTTGCCCGCCCGCCCGCCAGCGCCCCAGTGTCACGCTCACCCGGGTCCCTGGCAAGCTTCTGGCCTGTACTCGACGCTCCAGACCCGGAGGTTCCCTCCTCACCGCGGTCCCTGGGGCGGTGCCCAAGGCGGGCCAAGCGTGACGAGTGGGAACAGGAGCCAGTGAGAAGCGGGATTCTCCAGGCAGAGGCGGGCCCTGGGCGGGTCCTTCGGCCGGACCTGCGGGGGCGGGTTGTTGGAGTTCGAGTGGGACCCGGGACGCTGGGTCCCTCGGACGTGAGGACGCGCGCCCTGCAGCCCGGCCGTGGAGCAGCTGTGGCAGGTAGGGGAGGGACGGTCCCTCCCGGGCTGGGTCTGAGGCCCGCAGTGTGAGCCACGCAGGGCGGTTGGCGTCGGGCGCAAGTCCGACGGCTGTGAGGGAGTCGGGCTGGCGGGAGTCTCCACAGCTCCCGGGCCCCGAGGGACGCCCCGCGTCCGGCCTCGCGCCCCGCCGAACGCCAGGTCTTTGGGTGGTGCTGTGGTCGGCCCTCGCGGGGAGCGGTGGAGCCGGCCCGAGGGTTTCCTGCCGGCTTCCCGCGGAGGGAGGAAGGACTCCTGGGAAAGCACTCAGCGGTTCCGCGGGGGAGCGCTTTCGCTTGAACTTGGGCGCGCTGGGACGCTGCTTGGTTACACTGTTGGAATAATTTGTGTGTATTCTTAACAGTCTGACAAGGCAGAATGCTCAAAGATGTCAAGAAGGGAATCTTAATAATAATAATGATGATGATGATGATGATAATAAAGCCTGACGGTGGGACATCTAAGAATATTTAAGTGACTAGTGTTAGCAGAAGATGATGAGGTGGTGAGTCAAGGCCGAATCTTGAGCCAGGACCCTCCTCCCAGATGTCCTCCCAGAGGTACTGTCTTTGAGTCTGTGCTTCCGTTCTGCCGCGCTGGGAGGCTCTTGCTCTTGGGTCATTCCAGAGTCCGGAGCTGGAGGTTTCAGGCAGTGCTGGTTAATTGTGGCTCTGTAGCCTGTGTTGTGCAAAGCAGCTCCGAAGCTCCTGGCACACAGTAGGTAGGCACCGTGTAACCCACTCCCCTGAAGCTGAGGATTGCTCTGTAGTGTTTTAGATAAAGTGTGAAATTTCTGTTGACTGTGCAAATAAGTTCTTGAAGCTTTTCCCCCCACCGAATCAGCAGTGTTTGAACTGTGGTGTGTTTATAACTGATTGATGACATTTTTCCAGAATAGCCCCTGTTGTCTTCACCCTGTTGTGGAATCATTTACCACACAGTTTGGTAGAAATCAACCCATTTCTTTGCCTGAGGTAAACAATTGTAACAGAGCTGGTAGAAGAAGTTGATTTTCAAATCAGGGCTTAATTTTTTGTTTTTGTAATTTAGGAGATTTGTGTCTTTCCAAGTTAACATGTCGCAATATTTAGCTGTATTTTCTGTATTTGCTTTCTTGGGGGTGTGTGTGAGTAGGTGATGGGGGACACACTACATATAAAAACAAGAGCGGCTATTTGTGACCATCAGGCTTCCATGGGGGATGCTTGTAGGCTGTTCTGAAGTAGTTTCCCAGGATGAAACCAGGAAATTTGATAATTGTGTCTTTAGTGTCTATTAGTTTTTCATTAGTCTTGTGTATGTGTGTTGATGTAGCAACAGAGTTTTTAAATACAGAAACAGAGGAAGAATATTAATTTTCCTGATTGATGTTAGGCAATTTTCTAAAGCTGGAAGTCATATTAAAATTAGTCAAAGGGCAAAAACAGCTGGACAGACAAGCAGATCTCCCACCCGCTGGTTGCATTCTGCATCTCAAATGCCTACCCTATATTACTTTTAGTGAGTCTTACAGTGCAAGCAAGAATTTTAGACCACTGGATAACAAGGTCAAATTAAATGAAGTAATAGAGTAACAGAGGGAACGTTACTATTGAATATAATCTCTATGTCACTTAAAAAACTTTTAAAGATGTTTCTACAGTTCAGCAGAAAATGAGTGCTTGGAAAGTTCTTTAAAACACCAGTTTTAGGGCTTGGCTCAGTAGGGCTAGACAATGGCTCAATTGGCTAAATCTCCCCCTCGCAAGTGTTGAGATCCTATAAGGGTACCAGTTCATTTTCCAGCCACTCCACTTCCCATCCAGCTCCCTGCCTGTTGCTGGGAAAGGAGTAGAAAATGGTCCAAGGCCTTGGAAACTTGTACCCACATGGGAGACAAGAAGCAGCTCCTGGTTCCTGGCTTCTGATCAGCTCAGCTCTGGCAGTAGCAGCCATTTGGGGAGTGAGCCGATGGATGAAAGATCTTTCTGTCTCTCCTCTCTGTAAATCTGAAAAATGAAACAAAACAAAAAACCACCAGTTTTCAACATGTGTTTTCTCTATGTAATTTTCTGCAATGTGTAACTTATTGATCATGGAAATCTGCAGCCTTACTGTCACATTATTTACCAAGCACCTGTTGTATCCAAAGGCACAGTTTTAACACTTATATCCTGTACACATGTGACCAACATATAATTTCACCCATCTAGCAATTGTATGGTACCAAGTGAACTAAAATAAGTACCAAAAACTTAAAAAACAAAAAAGGCCTGTCTTAAAAGCTGATGATGGGCCAGCTGTTTGGGATGACTACATCTCACATTGCAGTGCTTGGGTCGGAGTCCCAACTCTGCTTCTGACTCCAGCTTCCTGTTAAAACACACCCTGGGAGGCAGCTGGTAATGGATCCAAGGCTTGGGTCCTTGCCATCCATGTAGGAGATCCAAATGAAGTGCCAGGCTTCTGTCTTTGATCCAGCTCAGCCCAGGTGGTTGTAAACATTTGGAAGGAGTAAACCAGCAAATGAAACATTCCACCTCCCTGCCTTGCAGGTAAAATGGAAAGCAGCTGTTATAGTGTTGAATATCTTGTGATTTTTAAAAAAGATTTATTTTTGTTAAGATTTATGTATTTTTATTGCAAAGTCAGATATGCAGAGAGAAGGAGAGACGGAGAGAAAAATCTTCCATCTGATGATTCACTCCCCAAGTGATCACAGCGGCCTGTGCTGCGCCGATCCAAAGCTGGGAGTCAGGAGCTCTTCCAGGTCTCCCACGCAGGTGCAGGGATCCAAGGCTTTGGGCTGTCTTCGACTGCTTTCCCAGGCCACAAGCAGGGAGCTGGATGGGAAGCGGGGCCGCTGGGATTAGAACCGGTGCCCATATGGGATCCTGGTGTGTTCAAGGTGAGAATTTTAGACTGTAGGCCACCACACTGGGCCTGATTTATTTATTTTAATTGGAAAGTCATATATATTTAAAGAGGAGGAGAGACAGAGAGAAAGGAAGATCTCCCGTCCAATGATTCACTCCCCAAGTGACCGCAGTGGCTGGAGTTGCACCAATCTGAAGACAGGAGCCAGGAGCTCTTCCAGATCTCCCACGTAGGTGCAGGGTCCCAAGGCTTTGGGCCGTCCTTGACTGCTTTCCCAGGCTACAAGCAGGGAGCTGGAAGTGGAGCTGCTGGGATTAGAACCGGCATCCATATGGGATCCCGGCGTGTTCAAGGTAAGGACTTTAGCCATTAGGCCACCTGGCCAAGCCCTGTGATTTTTTTTTTTTTTAAAGGTGATGATAGCAATAACATTTCTTGAGACCTACTCCGAGTATTCTGAAATCTTTGCAAAAATTACCTGGCTTAGTCCAACAGCACCCTGAGCTGTGTTGTTACTCAAATTGCATTGAGTGCATACAGTACTTGGAAAACTTACCCATGAGCAGCGGCTTTGGTAGCAGAGGCAGGTTGCAGATCAGTCAGGCTCTGATTTTAACCTCTGGGTCGTGATGAGTTTCCAGCTGTCAATGAGCTACAAATGATATCCAACAGATACTTAAAAGAGAGCGAGCTCTAGGGGGAACTTTTCTAAAAAGAAACTGGTATTGCAAGATATAGATGAGGGCATGTGCAAGCTACAATTTAATTATACTTTGAATGTAAAAACATGTTTTTTTTTTCTGCTGGTGAATGACGTGGGATTCTTTGTGTTTCTAAGCTCTCAGTGACTCAGTGACTGCAGTTGTGGCATTATCTTAATGACATAGAGGTACTCATTTTTTAGTAAGAAGTTTTAAAAACGTTAAATATACGTTTGTGTAGATCAAACATTAAATGTTAGGGAAAAGAAAACATACCCCTCTTTAAGATGGTTACAGCCAGACACATAAGTAGATTCCAACAATTTCAGTGTGGTAAAGAGCCATCACAGAAGGTAGATAAATGAAAACACTGATGAAGCAGAATGATTCCTGCTTATAAAGCTTCATTTATTTTTATTTGAAAGGCAGTTACAGAGAGAGATCCTTTGTCCACTGGTTCATACTCCAAATGGCCACAGTGGTCAAAGCTGGGCCTGTCTAAACCCAAGAGTTTCTTTGGGATTTCCCACGTGGGTGCAGGAGCCCAAGGACTTGCGCTATCTTCTACTGCTTTCCCAGGTCACAAGCAGGGAGCTGGATGAGAAGTGGAGCAGTTGGGACTAAAGCAATGCCCATATAGTATGATGGCACCAAAGGTGGAGGCTTAGTGTACTGCACCCTGGTGCCAGCCCTAAGCAAAAGGATTCTTCTTGTAGTAAGGAGGAAGATAAGGAGAATTTATCATATTTGAATTCGGCTTTGAAGGATAAAGAGGGATTTCTGGTTTGGGGGAAGGAGTTAAGAGATGAATACCAATCAGGGATATATGTGAAAGTATATAGTATGTTTAAGGAATGCATTATAGTTCCTTGTAGTTACAGTATGTTATGCAGATGGGTGATTGAAGGACATGTGCCTGGAAATAGGCTGAAAAAAAGAAAATTGGGGAATTTGGCTGTTGATCACATTAGAATCACTGAAATTGCTAGGTGAATGTCTGGTTTCAGGTCTGCTAATTTGGAGTGATGAAATCACTGATTAACCAGTTTGGTAAAGTATTTTACTGTTCAATATGCTGTTACATACATTTAAAATATTTCTAAGTGACAATTTTTGATTCAGAAAAAGAAAAGTCTCCTTGTGCCAAGTAGTGAGGAGCCTGCTAAGGACTTTGGACTTGATCCTAAATACAATGGAGAACCAGTGAAGGGTTTTAAGTAACTGGGAAAGATAAGTTGGGGAAGGGATGGTGAGGAGGTTGGAATGGATGGAGAAAGGCAGCTGATAAGGAGATAAGTTGGGGACTATGGCTGTTGAAATAGTCTAGGTAAGATAAGTACTTGGAATTGAAAGCAGTAAGATGGGTGGAGAGGACAGGGCAGATAATGATGATGTGGAGTTGACCGGGGAAGGGGATTTGGAGAGGAGCATATGGGAAATCCCAGTGTCTATGGAACAGTATTATAAAATTAATAATAATAATAAAGAAAAAAGTTGGTTCTGGAGATGAACAGTGAAGTAAATGATGTAGTTTCTCAGCTTGAAAACTTATAGGGACCAAGGATCTTGTGTGTGTTTTGTATTGTGGGGGGAAGGTACTCATTTCAGTATTGAACATGTTAACTTTGTGAAGTGTCTGTGGAACCTTCAGGTGGGTGGTGCACATCTCTGAGTTAGCCAGTGAGGAGCAGATGAAATTGTTTAGGGAGAGCATATAGAATTAGATAGGAAGAGGGCCAAGATGAATGATTCACTTTGTATAAGTGGGTGGAACTGATTGTTTATGCTAATTTTATCTTATGCTTTGTTATTATAAAAATTTAATTGAAAGATAAACAACTTTTACATCTAAGTGAGTTTCTCTCTGTTAATATTCATTTAGGAGCCATGCTTTTACACAGAAATGTATTATCTGAAGTATTTCTGGAGTTCTTATCTTTTTATTTGAGAAGTAGATTCAAAGAAAGAGACAGAGAGATCCCATGCGCTGGTTACTCCCCAAATGCCCACCACACCTCTTCTTGGGGGCCGAAACTCAATCCCGGTGTCCCACGTGGCTGACAGGATCCATCTCTTGAACTGTCACTGCTACCTCCCAGGATCTGCATTAGCAGGAAAGGGAGGCAGCAGCTGGAGCTTGCTATCCAACCCAGGTATTCCAGTACGCGAGGCAGGCATCTTAACCTGGTTTCTTGACTGGGGCTGAGTGCTGACGCCTGCAGTTCCTCTTTCATAGAAAACTCACAGTCACAAGAGAAAGTAAGATCTTCTAACTTCATTATGAAATCATTTTTGCCTCTCCTGTGTTATTTTCATGGTATGTGTAGCCCATTTACTTTGAATCAAGACTATGGAAGTGTGTAACTGACCCAACACTAGATTATTAGCTGTTGGAAATCAGAGGTAGAACAAAAACAAAAAAAGACTTGCAAAACAAACAAAAAAAGTCAAGCCAGGCATTGAGATGCCAGCATCATACGTATATCAGAATGTCTGTTGGCGTCCTGGCTGCTCTGCTTCGGAAACGATTCCCTGCTCATGCACTCGGGAAGGCTGCGGGTGATGGTCCAGGTGCTTGGGCCCTTGACACGTGCATGGGAGCATAGGATGGAGTTCCTGACTTCTGTCTGAGCGGGTCCCAGATCCCCATCCATATCACTCCGTCTTTCAAATAAATGAAAATGGTTTCCTGTTAATTTAGATTATCAATAAATGTTTGCCAGCTGTTTCATCTTGATACCATCTAGATGTCATAACCATTTCCAAAATTTGTAATCCTCTTTTTTTTCTTAAGATTTATTTCTATTGGAAAGGCAGATTAAAAGAAACCCAAGTATCTATGTAACTGTGTCACATAATACAATGTAATTACTGAAGTTAAATAATAAATAATTAAAAAAAAAAAAAAAGAGAGAAGAGACAAAGAGAAAGATTTTTTTATCTACTGGTTCACTCCCCAAATGGCTGTAACAGCCAGAGCAGAACCTATCTGAAGCCAGGAGCCAGGAAACTCTTCCAGGTCTGCCACACTGGTACAGGGTCAAAAGCGTTTGAGCCATCCTCTACTGCTTTTCCCAGGACACAAGCTGGAAGCTAGGTCAGAAATGGAGTAGGGCCCAGTGCAATAGCCTAGCGGCTAAGATCCATGTCTTGAACACGCCAGGATCCCATATGCGTGCTGGTTTTAATCCCCGTGGCCCTGCTTCCCATTCAACTCCCTGCTTGTCTGGGAAGGCAGTCAAGGACAACCCAAAGCCTTGTGATCCTATACCCACGTGGGAGACCTGGAAGAAGCTCTGGGCTCCTGGTTTCGGATTGACTCAGCTGCAGCTGTTGTGGCCACTTGGAGAGTGAATCAGCAGACAGAAGATCCTCCTCTCTGTAAATCTGACTTTCCAATAAAAATAAATAAATCTTAAAAAAAAAAGCATTCCTTTAAAAAAAGGAATGAAGGTTTGGGGTCGCTGTTTGACTTAGCTGTAGGATGCCTGCTTGCAGGGCTGGCAGAGGGGCCATTATTCACAGCAGATTAAGTCACAGCTTACCTTGGCTGGCATCCCATACCAAAGTAATTTCTACTTGCATTGGTTACTCTACTTCCTGTCCACTTCCTTTTTTTTTTTTTTAAAGATTTATTTATTTTATTACAAAGTCAGATATACAGAGAGGAGGAGAGATAGAGAGGAAGATCTTCCATCCGATGATTCACTCCCCAAGTGAGCCGCAACGGCCAGTACACGCCGATCCAAAGCCGGGAACCTGGAACCTCTTCCGGGTCTCCCACGTAGGTGCAGGGTCCCAATGCATTGGGCCGTCTTCGACTGCTTTCCCAGGCCACAAGCAGGGAGCTGGATGGGAAGTGGAGCAGCCGGGATTAGAACCGGCGCCCATATGGGATCCTGGTGGGTTCAAGGCGAGGACTTTAGCCGCTAGGCCATGGCGCCGGGCCCTGTCCACTTCCTTCTGATGCTCCTGGGAAGGCAGTGGAATTTGGCCCAAGTGTTAGACCCCATCGTCCATGTGGGAGACCTTGTTGGAATTCCTGGTTCCTGGCTTCCCTGGTCTAACCATCACTGTTATGTCTAACCATCACTGTTATGAACAGATGGGGAGTGAACCCGTAGATGGACAATCTCCCTCTTTCTGATGCTGTTTTCTTCCAATAAATAAATCAACCGTAGGGAAAATGAAAAGTGATGCCAGCATTCCATATGGGAGTACTTGGCTTTAATATATGATTTCTGGTTCCTGATTCCAGCTTCCTGCCAGTGTCTGCCCTGAAAGGCCACAGGTACTATCTCAGATAACTGAGTCCCTGCTCGCGGGGAGACCTGGAGTGAGCTCCTGGCTCTCATGTTTGGCCTGGCCGAGTCCTGACCGTTGTAGGCTTTTGAGAAATGAACTAGCACATGCGAGGTCTCTTTGGCTGGAAGTTCATCTCTTTGCTTCTCAACTAAATCAATATATATATAAAAAAAAAAAAATCTTTTTTTTAAACCACTGAGGTGACCTGACAGAGTATCTTACAATTTTGAAAGACTTTTCAAAAAGGATATCTCAAAATTCTTTATCTATTTTGTAACATCGTTAAGAGTAGGTAATCTGCTAAGGAGTGGTTGGAAAGCTAACTTTTTTCGCTTTTGTTTTTGAAAGTTCGAGACACTACCCATAAAGGAATCTTCCATTTGCTAGTTGACTCCTTAAATGGCAACAAGAGCTCCTGCCAGATCAGACCTAGCTGGGAGCCCAGAATTCAATCCTAGTCTCCCCTATGGGAGGCAGAGACCAGGTGCTTGGGTCAGCATCTGCTGCCACCCTGGGTGTGCTTTAGCAGAAAGCTGGAATGGCTGAACCCGAACCCAGCTGTTCTGATAAGGTCTAAAAGTATCTTTTTTTTTGTAATTTATTTTGACAATCTTGACATAATTAGGGTAAAAAAGTTCAAGCTCTACAAGAAGATGGGTCCGACAATTAGTTCCGTATTGTTTCCTTAATGAATCTGATGTAAAAGCAGATTTTAAGGGAGAAGCCCCGCCCAGACTCCCACCCACCCCCGGTCCCAGATGTGGGGCACGCTCCGAGGGTCTTGTCCAAGTGGTTCTGATAGTTCAACAGTTCTGCATTGCTGCCCCTCTCGTCACTCCAAGCACATTGCAGTTGCGAGAGAGTCCCCTGGTCGACACAGTCCATCATAGCGAAGGACTAAAAGTATCTTAACCACTGTGCCAAACAGATTTTTTTGTATGTGTTTTTTAAGGGATAGATAGTAAATATTTTTTTTTAAGATTTATTTTTTTATTTTTATTACAAAGTCAGATATACTGAGAGGAGGAGAGATAGAGATGAAGTGGAGCTGTCGGGATTAGAACCAGCAGCCATATGGGATCAAGGCGAGGACCTTAGCCACTAGGCCACGCTGCCGAGCCCGGATAGTAAATATTTTAAATTTTGTGGGCCATACAATTTTTGTCACAATGCCCCATTCCTGCCAAAAAAGCAGCTGTAGACAATACTTAAATCAGGGATGGGGACGTCTGGCCCACAGGCCATATAAAGCCAGTGCAGTAATTTGATCTGTCCTTGGCCAGGCAACATAGATAGCAGGCTAATTTTTAAATTGATAAATTTGTATGGCCCACAAATGACACTATAAATATCCACATGGCCTTTGGCAGGAAAACACTTCCTCACTCCTGACTGAAATGAATGATAGGAATGGACTGTGTTCCAGTAATGCTTCATCTGTGGACACTAAAATTTGAACTTCATATAATGCTCATGTCATAAAATGTTATAGCTTGATTTTTTTCCATTAACCATTCAGGAATGTAAAAGCCATGCAGGGGATTTTCAGAACTAGACAGGGGCTCAGATTTGGCCTCCCAGCAGGCCATAATTTGCCCTCCTTTATTCTAAGAGATGTTCTGGGAGATTTTTGGATTTGTAAGTTTAGTTTAAACAAAAATATTTTAGGCCTGTGTGGTAGCCTAGTAGCTAAAGTCCTTGCCTTGCACACGCTGGGAACCCATATGGGTGCTAGTTCATGTCCCAGCTGCTCTACTTCCCTTCTGGCCCCCTGGCTGGAAGAGCAGTGGGAGAGCTGTAGAGGATGGCCCAGGGCCTTGGGACCCTGCACCCTTTATTGATTTGAGACCTAAGATACCAAGAACTAGATTAATGTCAGTATGTTTGAAAATATTTTTCAGTGTCCAATAATTTTTACGAAACTGTGAAGTAGCAATCTTTTTTGCCTCAAATAGGGGGTTGAAACCTTGGTGAAATTTAAGACCAAACCTTGAAAGAGTATCCTAGACTGGGGCATGGGCAGGATAGCATCTTTGATCTTTTTCTTCTCTGACTTGAATGAATAAATAACTTTTATCCTTATGTGGAAAAGAAAATGAAGATTGTTTATTTTTTTTTTTTCACTTTAGAAGCACTACGACAGTTTGAGTGAGTGACTTAAGTAGATAGTGGCAAAATTAGAGAAATTAAAGAGGAATTATTTTTTGCATATTTTAGTATTATAGGGGTTTACCCTTTTTTTAAAGATTTATTTATTTTTGTTGGAAAGGCGGATACACAGAGAGGAGGAGAGACAGAGAGGAAGATCCTCCATCTGATGGTTCACTCCCCTAGCGTCCACAACGACAGGAACTGAGCCAATCTGAAGCCAGGAGCCCAGAACCTCCTCCGGGTCTCCCATGCAGGCGCAGGGTCCCAAGGCTCTGGGCCGTCCTTGACTGTCCCCACCCAAACCCTCCCCCCAGCCACAAACAGGGAGCTGAATGGGAAGTGGGGCCACTGGGATTATGAGCTGCACCCTTATGGGATCCTGGTGCGTTCAAGGCAAGGACTTTAGCCGCTAGGCCACTGCGCTAGGCCCTTACCCCATTTTTAAGCAGAAAATTCAAGATGTTTTTCTTCTCCAAGTGTTGCTTCCTTGTTAACAGTCTGAAAATATAAAATTTTTTTATCATTTAGATGATATAAATCCTGTGATACTAGGTAAAGGTTTTATTTATGCTTTTTTTTTTAGGTTTCTAACTCATACATTGATAAAGATTAACAGCAAAGGACAAGGAGAGCCATTGTTGTTAAGTTTCAGTTCATAGGGCCCGGCAGTGTAGCCTAGCGGCTAAAATCCTCACCTTGAATGCCCCCAGATCCCTTATGGACGCCGGTTCTAATCCCAGCAGCTCCGCTTCCCATCCAGCTCCCTGCTTGTGGCCTGGGAAAGTAGTCGAGGATGGCCCAAAGCCTTGGGACCCTGCTTAGCAGTCTGGAACATAATTTTGTATTTAAATACTTATTTGTACTCTTTAATATTCTGATTAAAAAGGAGTCTAATAAGACTCCAGTGATAGGGCCTGCTTAGAGGAAATGACATAGCCTGCTCCGTAACAGTGTTTACTGAAATTCCTCTCACTTTGGTCTCATTTAAGCTCTAAGAAATAATATGGAACAACAACAATAAAAAAAGGAAAATTAGGTGAATTAGAGTGATGACTGATTTGATCATGATCATAAAGTTGTCATTACACAGTTAATGTGTATTACTATTACTCAAAGTCAGTCAAAGCAGAGGAAATCTTAGGTGTTGTTGGTATAAAGGATTTTATTTTTGAATTTTAAATCTATTCCTTAAGTGCAGTATTTTCAATCATTGCAAATTAAAAATCAAACTAGATCTGTTTGCCTTTACATGTTAGTAGTTCATAAGAAGAAAAAGTTAAAAATGTAGAAGACCTGGGGGGTACAAAAATGTTGAAGTCCAAGACTCCTAATGAAGATTATTTAAAAATGATTCTTTTTTTTTTTTTTTTTTTTTTTAAAGATTTATTCATTTTATTACAGCCAGATATATACAGAGGAGAGACAGAGAGGAAGATCTTCCGTCCGATGATTCACTCCCCAAGTGAGCCGCAACGGGCCGATGCGCGCCGATCCGAAGCCGGGAACCTGGAACCTCTTCCGGGTTTCCCACGCGGGTGCAGTGTCCCAATGCATTGGGCCGTCCTCAACTGCTTTCCCAGGCCACAAGCAGGGAGCTGGATGGGAAGTGGAGCTTCCGGGATTAGAACCGGCGCCCATATGGGATCCCGGGGCTTTCAAGGCGAGGACTTTAGCCGCTAGGCCACGCCGCCGGGCCCTAAAAATGATTCTTAGGAGTTAGCATTTAGCCCTGCAGGAAGGGTGGTCGTGTCCAACTCCAGCCCCTGCCTCCAGCTTCCTCCGGTAGTAGGGGCCCTGTTAGGCACATAGGAAACAGGAATTGAGGCTTTGGTCCTAGCCCTGGGCTGTTGTGGGCTTTGGTAGCAGTATACCAGCAGGTGTGAGCCCTTTCTGTGCATCTCTGTATCTGTCTGACTGTCTCATCATTATCACCCCCATAACACTCCCTCCACCCCACATGTACACTCTCCGCGCACCTTCATGCTACAGCTTCAGTTCTGCCCTCCTATTGCTAACTTGCTTGGTCCCCAGGATCTTCTGTTACACACACTAAGAAACAAAGCATTCTTAGCATTCTTCAGGTAGAGATGATCAGTAGTTTTTCCTTTGGTTCCGGTTTACTTTGTTCATGCTTTATGCCTACCTTTAAAGGAGTAGAAGAATCACATAACAGATCCTATATATGGTCCAGTGTTGGACATACCGCTGTAGGCTTTTATAACATAGACTGTCTCAAGCTCCCGGGAACAGAATTGGGAAGGTGCTGAAATCTGCATGGGGCGTGTGCCCAGACTGACTGTGAGGGGTTTATGCTGTGAGACCTAGAGTTTGGATGAGGTTCTGATGACATGAAAAAGCATGTTGGCAGAGCCCATGACGGCTCCACGTGTGCTAATTATGTCCGCGACAGAATCTAGCGGGCTATCCTTATTGAGCAGAAAATTGTTGTGAAAATGTTGAAGGCACAAGCACAGAGTCAGAAAGCTAAATAAAAGGATGAAACTTTTTGAGTAAATTAAAAATTCAGAAAAAGAAAACAGACACTGTATAAATCATGTTATGCAACTTTAGAATATTCTTCTATTGATCTGTTAGCTGTTGCTGCTGAGCAGCTCTTGTACATTTTATTCTCAACTAAGCAGGCCTTTTCTCTATTTTGTAATGTGGTTATTTTTAATTTTCATAGAATAAGATCACATGATGTTATTAACTGACCTCAGATTCTTTGGCTGCTTTGCAAATAGATACTTACTGGAGGTGCCGGCACATTGGCTAAACTGGCTAATTATCCACCTCCAAGCATAGGCATCCCAAGTCAGGACCGCTTCCCATCCAGCTCTCTGCTTGTGGCCTGGAAAGGCAGTGGAAGATGGCCCAAAGCCTTGGGACCCTGCACCTGTGTGGGAGACCTGGAGGAAGCTCCTGGCTTCAGATCAGCTCAGCTCCAGCTGAAGGTGGAAGATCTTTCTCTCTGTCTCTCCTCTCTGTAAATCTGCCTGTCCAGTGACAACAGAAGAGGGCTGCCTTTGTGGAATGAGAGGGTCAAACTGCTGCCTCAGATGGCAACATCACAAATGAGCACTGGTTCGAATCCCGGCTGCTTCACTTCCAGTCCAGCTCTTTGCTAATGTGGTTGGCAAGGCAGTGGAAGATGGCTCGAGTGCTTGGGCTGCCACCACCTGTGTGAGAGCCCCATATGGAGGTCCAGGCTCTGTGCCAGGCCTTGCTGGCATCTGAGAATGAAAGAGCAGATGGAGGATCTGTCTCTTCTTTGTCTAAATCCATCTTTCAAATAAAAATAAATAATTTTCAAACATGTCAAGAGTTTAATGAGCAATCCAGATATGATTTTGTTTCATTTTTAAGCTTTTTAATTTATTATTTGAGGAAAAGAAGCCCTCCATCCATGGATTGACTCCCTAAATGGCCACAGTAGCCAGGTTCTGGTCCAGGCTGTAACCAAGAACCAGGAACCCCATTCTGGTCTCCCACATGAGTGAATGGGGCCCAAGCATTTGGAGTGTCTTTTGCTACTTTCCCAGGTGCACTAGTAGGGAGCTGGATTGGAAGTGGAGTAGCCAGGGCTCAATCAGTGGAAACTGACCCTTCCTCTGTCTCAACTGTCGAGTTAACCTATAGCACCACAACAGCAGTCTCTGGTGATGGTTTATTTTGTTGGGGCCTTATACTCAGGCACATGGGAGACAGTGCAGCAGGGACAGGCTGTCCAATGGGAGCTCTTCAGGGTCAGGTGCTTGGATGGCGTTAGGAAGGTGTGGCGTTTTTCTTTGGCACGGTGCTCTTCATTCGGCCTCCTGGCTTGGTCCTGGCATTGCTTAGACACACTGTCAGCTGCCTGCGTTCTCAGACTGTATGTGAGCCCTAGCAGCCCTTTCTTCTGACACTTTACCTCCTGGCCTTCTCCCAGGTTTTTTTTGTATCTCTTATTGTTTTTTCACCAGGCTTTAATAATAAAAGATTCCCAGTATTATTTAGAGTTTCTTTTACTGACTTTCAAATAAGTATGTTCATGCTTTCTCTACTTTCTCACTTTTCGCTCAGGTTTGAACTGTTGTCTGTTCTTACCATCTTTTTGGAATCAGTTATCTAATACCCTGTTATCAAATGCAAGGACTCCACTCTTCCTCTCCACTCACATAAATCATTATGTGACTGCAGTTTTACTTTTGACGCTTTTATATTGGCAAGCGAGGCAAAATAGCCGAAGAATATATATTTGGGGGTGTGATTTGAAAACTTAGAAATGCCTTAGGATGAGAAAAGAAATTACATACAATGGGTGTGACTGTTTTTAGAAAAATTTGTTATTGTCTGTAGTTGAAAATCCTTGAAATTTGCCTTTTTGTATATAATTCTAAATAGAAAAAAGCAGTGTACAATTATGCATGCATTATGTGAGAGTATGCTTATGAAAAGACAGGGTAGAAAAATACCAAAATGAACCAGTGCTCATGCTGGAAGTGGTCGATTTACAGGCATGTTACTCTTTTTTCTTTAGTTTAAAACTTTGTTAGTAGTAGTAAATTAGGATTTTAAAACATTATTTTGAAAACTGCTTCTTTTTAGTTTCTGGAAGTTATTTTTAACCTTTGAACACTTCAGGAAGTAAGGCTCTTATTATTTTTGTTTTCCAGTGTCTTGCTAAGGACGTGGCCAATTTGAATTTGTGGTTTTAAAACTAGGTTTTATTAGAGCTATTTTGAGGAAGTTTGAATAATGCTAAAAATTGCTGTTTTTTTGTTTAACTGTAGAGAGGCTTTTTTTTTTAAGGATAGTTAGATCAAAACATTAAGATGAGTTTAACTTAATTATGTTGATGACTTCTAAGGAAATTTCCAAGTTTCATGGTATTAAAGTTAGTTAAGTGGCATGTAAGTTTCCCATCTTTTTTTTTTTAATACTGATTTATTTTTATTGGAAAGTCAGATATCCAGAGAGGAGGAGAGACAGAGAGGAAGATCTTCCGTCCGATGATGCACTCCCCAAGTGACCTCAACAGCCGGTGCTGTGCCGATCTGAAGTCAGGAGCCAGGAGCTCTTCCATGACTCCCACACATGTGCAGGATCCCAAGGCTTTGTGCCATCCTTGACTGCTTGCCCAGGCCACAAGCAGGGAGGTGGATGGGAAGTGGGGCCTCAGGATTAGAACCGGCACCAATATGGGATCCCAGCGTGTTCAAGGTGAGGACTTTAGCCGCTAGGCCACTGCAGTGGGCCCAAGTTTCCCATCTTGTAGCAGTTTATAAACCACATTCTGCTGAATCTTTTCATTTGACTTACATCTGAGCCATCTTTCAAACTGAGCTTTGAGCCAGCTATTCCTATCACCTGGGCAGAAGCCAGGTAGGTACTAATGCCCAGTCCACAGTTCTTCTGTGCCTCTGGAGGTAGGTTTTAAGCACTCTGTGGGGTTATCTCTAAGTCCTTGGGCTTGAGGTGACAGGAAGAACACCTCCGCCCTATCCCCCCAGGAGGCCAGGAAACACACACCATGCAGTTTCTTTGAAGAAGTTTTCTTGCAATCCTCGAATTCATGAATTACAAG
The DNA here is from genome assembly GCF_030435755.1 of Ochotona princeps. Lineage (NCBI taxonomy): Eukaryota > Metazoa > Chordata > Mammalia > Lagomorpha > Ochotonidae > Ochotona > Ochotona princeps. The sequence continues at coordinate 97,599,747 of NC_080833.1, read as the reverse complement.
TCTAGATAGCCTTGAGAAGAGTAATGAACTTCTGCTGGCAGAGGCAGTTTTGGCCACTGAGCTCCACTCTGTAAGCTTGGCACTTTTCTCAGAAGGTGGAGGATAATTGGCTCTACTTGTTTGGCTTTGGGGCTTTGAGGCCCCTGTCGAAACTCCCAGAAGACAGGAAAAGTTGCATTTGACATCCTGTTTAGCTGCTATTATTGTTATGTCTACCCAGAAAAAAGTAACCACTTGTGGTTAACAGTGCAAACTTGGAGTGAAGCAGAATTAGGTTTGTGTTCTCCTGGATAACTTCTTTAACCAGTCAAGTCCAGCTTCTTTATCCCCCAAATAATGAAATTAGCTGCTGTTATAGGTAAAAATACCTATCTGTTAGGGTGGTTATGAGGATTATATGCAGCCATAAAAATAGATACTTAACATTGAGCTTGGGATATGTAAATATTTAATAAATTATAATCATTATGATACTTAAAACATTACCATACAGATGCACCTCTTCTGATGTTGCTTGAGTTCTCTATTATATTTGCTGAAAGCATTGAGATAGTAATTAGGTTCTGTTGCTGATTTGAAATATTATAAGAACAAAATTAGCTTGAGTGGATTACTTTGACTCAGTCATGCTATCAGATGACTCTAAATGCTTTCCTGTTCACATATACCCTAACATACACCCTTCTTTGTAGGAGAGGAACTGTAGTGTGGTTAATGCGCCAAATCATTAGATTATGTGAAAAATATATAAAGATTTAAAGGTTTATGTATTTATTTGAAAGAACTACACATACACATACACACACAGAGGGAGAGATAGAGAGATCTTCCCAGATGACCACGATGGCCAGCCAGGGCTGGACCAGACCAAAGCAGGAGTGTGGGCTCCATTCAAGTCTCCCACTTTGTCGCAGGGGCCCAAAGAGTTGGACTATCCACCCCTGCATTCCCAGGCGTATTATCAGGGAGTTGGATCAGGAAGTGGAGCAGCCGGGATGGAAACCATTGTGCATACGAGATGCCAGCACTGCAGGCGATGGCTGATCCCTGGAGGACACAGCACTAGCCCAGTGGAAATATTTTTTTTTAATTTTATATTTTTCTGAAAACTATTTTTTAACTTTATGATTATATTATGTATTTGTCAGTCTTTCAGAAAATCTGTTTTTTTAATAAAGTTAATTGCATGTCTTAAAAATACTGTTATTTGGTAAAATATGGATTTATATGCTAACACCAGGAGTCTTTTATTAAGTGTAAATATCTCAGTCTAGGACAGTGATTTTGTTATTGTACTAAGTAACAGATTTGCCTAGCAGAAATTCTGTTAGAAAGGAAAATTTATTTTCACAAACAAATTTTACAGACATTACCTAATAGTAGAAAGAGGTGACTTAGAAACGAAGTTAATGATTTAAGAAAGCAGCAGAGTTTTAGATAGTTCAGACAGTGGATTCTCATCCATTGAACAGCTAGACTTTCATCATCTTGGTTATTAAGAGTGCCCATTGTGCCAGGCGGCGTGGCCTAGTGGCTAAAGTCCTTGCCCTGAACGCCGGGATCCCATATGGGCGCCGGTTCTAATCCCGGCAGCTCCACTTCCCATCCAACTCCCTGCTTGTGGCCTGGGAAAGCAGTCGAGGATGGCCCAAAGCCTTGGGTTCCTGCACCCGCGTGGGAGACCTGAAGGAGGTTCCTGGCTCCTGGCTTAGGATCGGCACAGCACCGGCCGTTGCGGTCACTTGGGGAGTGAATCATCGGATGGAAGATCTTCCTGTCTCTCCTCCTCTCTGTATATCTGACTTTGTAATAAAAATAAATAAATCTTTAAAAAAAAACCAAATTATTCTCATCCTTTTCGGCCAGAAAAAATGATATTGCATGTTTCTGCTGAATTTAAAATGTATTTTCTGTGAATGAAGTAATTTTAAGCCTTTTACATTAAAATTGGAATGTGCATTTGCTCCCAATTCTAGGTTTAGAAAGGAGACATACTATATGTGAGAGGCAGGAGTTACTTGGAGTTGGTCTCTGTGTTCATGACGCACAAAACTGGGCTCTTGTGAATGTAATGTCCTGGTCTGCTTTAGTCTGTAAATGCCAAAGAAACTCTGGATATCAGACTAATTGCTAATTGCTATGGCTGGCTGAAGAGCCTGTCGCCATTGTTCTTCAGAAATTTGTTTTTTCGTTTGACCAAGCCGCAGAGACAAAGAGAATGAGCTACCATTTGTTGTTGTCGAGTCCCTGGCTGCCACCAGTGCCCACAGGGTGGGAAGGGAGACCTGTGCCCCAGGTCTCACATATGTGTGTCAGGGACCCACTTCCTTGAGCTGTCACCCCCAGGATGTGCATTAGCAAGAAGCTGGAGTAAGAAGCTGGGACCAGGAATTGAACCCAGACTTCTAATGGGGGGCACAGCCATACTAATGATCAACTTTATCACTAGGCCAAAAGCCCACACCTTTCTTAGGGATTCAAAAAATTTTCTATAAATATTGATTTTTAAGGAAACCTTAGCTGCCTTGATAATAAACTGGTTTGTGGAGTTGGTTTTTCTCTGCTTTATTTAAAGCATCTTTCCCCAGTGATTCCATATAGCCTCTTACAATTGGTATACTTTGGGATATAGGATATACGATGTAGTAATGATACTTAAGTTGTTTCTGTACTAATTACTAGCTGAAATATTAGACTAAGGTCTAGTTGCAGAAGAAGCACAGCTACTTTGCTGATTTCCCATTTCATTGTATATTTAAACTGAGAGAAACAATTTTCCATAGTTCCCATTGCATTCTTCTTTCCTCCTACCTGGAGTACTTTTCTTAGGAGGAGAGAGAGAAAAATCTTCCATCAGCTGGTTCATTCCCCAAATGGCTGCAATAGCTAGAGCTGGACTGATCTGAAGCCAGGAACCAGGAGCTTCTTCCAGGTCTTCCCTGTGGGTGCAGGGGCCCAAGGACTTGCCCTCCTCAGCTGCCTTCCCAGGCCATTAGCAGGGAGCCAGCGGCACTTGAACTGGCACCCATATAGGATGCTGACACAGCAGGCTAAGGCTCAGCATGCTATAACAGCGCTGGCCTCTGAGTTCTGTTCTTCATTGCTAGGCGCCTTTGATTTCCCTCATTCAGGAAAGTATCAGTGCTGTCCAGAGTAAATGACCTTGGTGGACATGTGGGAGTGAGGTGGCGCTTGATGAGAGGTGTTGATGAAAGAGTCCAAAGTTTCAGTTACATAGAAGGACTAAATTCTTGAGATCTGTTGTACTTCCTGGTGACTATAGTAATAGCAGTGGAGTTTTATATTTCAAAATTGCTTTAAGGGTAGGTTTTAGATATTTTTACTTCAGAAAATGTCAAGTTTGTGGGCCCGGTTTCGTGGCATAGCAGCTAAAGTCCTCACTTTAAACGCACCGGGATCCCATGTAGGCACTGGTTCTAATCCCCACAGCCCTGCTTCCCATCCAGCTCCCTGCTTGTGGCCTGGGAAAGCAGTGGAGGATAGCTCAAGTCCTTGGGACCCTGCACCGCATGGGAGACCTGAAAGAGGATCTGGGATCCTGACTTTGGATTGGCACAGTACCAGCCTTTGTGGTCTCTTGGGGAGTGAATCATCGGATGGAAGATATTTCTCTGTCTCTGTTCCTCTCTGTATATATCTGACTTTGCAATAAAAATAAATAAATCTTAAGAAAAGATAATGTTAAGTTTGTGAAGTAATAGATATGTTAATTAGGTTGATATAATTATGCCACAATATGTACATATAGGAAAACATCACATACCCAATGAAATATGCAGCTTTGTCAATTTAAAATATAAGTTTTTATTCTTTGCTGGTAAGTATGGGTACAGTGGGCCTGTGGCGACAGTTTTTTTTTCTTTTTAAAAAGCTTATTTTTATTTATTTGAATGGCAGAGTTACAAATTGAGACAGAGAGAGAGAGACAGACAGAGACACCTCATCCACTGGATCACTGTCCAGATGGCCACACGGTCATGGTTGTGCCAGGCTGAATCTAGGAGCCAGGAGCTTCTTCCAGGTCTGCCTTGTGGGAGCAGGGGCCCAAAGCACCTAGGTCATCCTCTGTTGCTCTCCCAGGCACATCAGCAGAGAGCTGGACCATAAGTGGAGCAGCTGGGACATGAACCAGTACCATATGGAATGTGGTGCCTGGAGGTGGAGGATTAGCCAGTTGAGCCATTGCACTGATCCCTATTCTCATTTTTGTGTCTATATATACTAAGAAATCTTGCAGAGTCTGTAATGGGAATTAAAGGACTTGGCCTCAAAAAGAGATAATTTTTTAATTTTAGAATTAATTTTTGCTTCTTCCAAGTGAACAAGAAAAGGGCTATTTACATTTTCTATTCGTAGGATTCTTGGATACCAGATTACTTTAGTTGAGCCCTGAGTATTCTCTCTTTACCTTTTGTATTATGGATGTGAACGTTAATGCATGTGCAAATTGGAATGCCTTCCTGTGCTCGTGGTCTCCCCAGGGTGCCCAGGATGGTCTATTAGAGGCACGCCAGTGTCACCCTAAATAAAGTAGGGTTTACTGAACATTTAATATAAAAATGACTCGCGCACTTTCAGGCTGGGTCACAGAGCATGTACAGAATTAGTTCCAAGGGAAGGGTGGCCTTTCCTCAACAAAAAGGACTTGACAGTGACATCCCACTCGTCTGTTCACTTTTAGCTGTTAAACCTTATCAGACTTCATGTGCCTAAGACGGAGGGCTTACAGCCTCTACCCTACATGATGGAATTGTTGCAGTCCTTTGAAAGTGAGAAGAACATTGCTTTTTGAAAATAATTTGTACTGCATAGAGGTTCTGGTTATGTTATGGAAAAATATTTTTTTAAGTTGTAAAATTGTTAATATTCTGTAATGACCACCAGATGATGTTAGAAAATCTGAAATTTGCAAACATGGTTAACATGTCCCTTCAAAGTACAGGTGGAGGCTGCAGTACAAAGGGGGTGGTGGTGCTGATGGGAGATGGGTGTGAAGTCTAATTCTGCTGTGGTTTGAGTTATTGCAAACTTGAGTCTTTATAATAAATAATCAATTTTTTAATTTTTAGAAAAGTAAAGGTGATGTTTTTGGGCCCAGTCTGATAATGTAATAGCTAAAGTCCCTGCCTTGCAAGCACCAGGATCCCGTATGTGCGCTGGTTCTAATCCCAGCACCCGTGTGGGAGTCATGGAAGAAACTCCAGGCTCCTGGCTTCAGATTGGCACAGCTCTGTCCGTTGAGGTCACTTGGGGAGTGAATCATCGGATAGAAGAGCTTCCTCTCAGTCTCTCCTCCTCTGTGTATCTGACTTAGCAATAAACAAACAAAAAAAATCTTTAAAAAATCCCTTCTAATGCACCTGGGAAAGCCACAGATAGCCCAAGTGCTTGAGACCTTGCACCCACGTGGAAAGCCTGGATGGAATTGCAGACTGCTTGCTTCAGCCTGACTGACCCAGCTCAGCTTTCTGCCATTCTGGGAGTGAACCAGTGGATGGAATATCTCCCTCTCCTTCCCCTGCTCTTTCTGCTGCTATATCTTTCAAATAAATAACTAAATCTTTTGAAAAAGAAGAAATTGTAGAAATGTTAACATTGTCCAGTTTACAAAAAAAGGTTGATGGACATCATACACAAAGGGATCTTACTAACCAATTTCAGCAAAAGCCTTTGCTTAATTTAAGGTGAATGGAATTGACCAGTATTTCTTCTTTGAATTAAAACAGGCAGAGCAAGGTGGAGAGAAAAGAACACTTGCAGTGGTCTGAACTGGGCTGGGCGGAAGTTGTGAATGGGGGAGTCAGTCCAGGTCTTCCAAGTGAATCCCTCACCTGTTACCTTCGGGGTTTGCAGTAGCAGGAAGATGGAATCAAGAGAGGAGCTGGTACCCTTGATAATGAGACAACAGATGTGCTAAGCCCAATGCCTACCTATGCAGCAAGCATTTTAATTCACTCTGTGATGCTGTTCTCACACTGTCTTACATATTGTGGTGAGTTAACTTTCTGCAGTCCTATGACTCTTCATGTTAGTTTGCTTGGGCTACTATAAAAAAGTACTGTAGTTGAAGCAGCAAAAATGGACATTTTCACCACTAGGTGTGAAAGTTTGAGCTCAAGGTGCTAGCATGGTAGGCCTTTGTTTTTGGCTTGGAGAGGCTGTTTTCTCCCTGGGTTTTGTCATGGTCATCCTCCCATGCTCATGTCCAAGCATCCTCTCCTTTTTCCTTTTTCCTTTTTTTTTTGTTGATGTAATGGCCGAGTATGTGCTGGGCAGAACCAGACTGGACTGCAACACCCATTGGTTCCAGTGCAACTCGGAACTGAAAACAGAACCAACACAGCAATTGCAACCACCAGCTGATCAGGGTGATGGACTGTGCCGGGCCCTGTGCTTGCTAGAACATACAAGAATCTGGTCTGGGAATACCTCAAAGTATCTTTGGAGATCTCCCCACTTGAACTGCTGGACTCAGAATTCTAACCAAGAAAAGACAGAAGACAGAATAGGACAATCATTCATCTCAGCTACATGTTGGCAGCGAAATATGGGACAAATGGAGACTTCATGATGGACCATATCAATCAGTGGACCACCTCATCGAGCGAAACTGGCAGTGACTCATAACTGGAGAACTATTAACTCCACTTGAGCACATATCTCAGAGCATGCCCCACATCCGGGACTTGGGGTGGGCGGGAAACCGGGTGGGGCTTCTCCCTCAATATCCCCTTTTACCTCAGATACATGATGGAAACAATATGGACATAATAGCATTGCCCACCTCCCTATCCCCCTGAACCTTTTTTTTTTTTTCTTCTCTTTCTTGATTTTCCTTCAACTATAGTTAACTATGTAAAGATTGTCAACAACAATACAATAAAATGGATTATAAAAAAAAAAAAAAAAAACAAAATTATTTGAAAGATAGAGTGGCAGAAAGAGGGAGTGTTGGAGAAAACAGAAGTCTTCCATTCTGAACTGGGCTGATGCCAGGAACCCCACTGGGACCCCACCCAGGTTTCCCAAGTGGGTGCAAGGACCCAAATACTTTACTCTCTTCTGCTGTTTTCCCAGACATGTTAGCAGGGAGCTCTTCTGGGAATGGAACCTACACCCCAATATGGGATGTCAGTATCACAAGCAGTGGCTTAACCCACTGAACCCAAAATCCCTCTTCTCCTTTTTCTAAGGACTTCAGGCGTAATGGATTAGGACCTGCCCAAGAGACCTAGTTTTTACTTCATTTTCTGCTCCGTTTCCATTTTGCTTTTCAAAATTTTCTTTTAAAATATATAATCTCCAAAAACGAGTCATGTTCTAAGATACTGGGAGGCAAGACTTTAACATAGCACACTTGGAACCAAGTATTGATATAAGTTGAATTTAGCATCAGATATTTGCATCAAGGAAAAAACATGTTCAGTCACATTGCTCTTATAAGTACTTATAATTAAAATGTTTTAGTCAGAGTGAAATGTTTATTATACTCTCCTTTTACAAATATGACAGTTTAAACTAAAAAGAGAGTAAGTTTTTTTTAAAGATGTATTTATTTACTTGGAAGGCAGAGTTACAGAGAGAGAGAGAGAGGTCTTTACGTTCTCCACTGGTTAACCCCGTAAGTGATGGTAACAGCCTGAGCTGGCCTGGTTAGAAGCCAGGAGCTTCTTCCCAGTCTCGATGTGCACCTGGCCATCTTCTACTGTCTTCCCAGGCACATTAACAAGGAGCTGGATTGGAAGTGGAGCATGCTGGACTCGAACCACCACCCATATGGGATGCTGGTGCCACAGGCAGTGGTTTAACCTGGTATACCACAGCGCCACCAAAGACAATTTTTAAGATTATCTCATGACTTTAAACTTTTAGGTTTTATGTATTATATGTATTTGATGTTCTTATAGTTGTAAATATAATTTAAAAATAAATACATACATGGAAGATTTTTCTTCATAGGAATTTGAGATCAAAATTTTAAGAACCCTCCCCTAGATATTGTCTCTTTACCCTGAAGGTATTATGTTATGTCCTATTAAATTCTGGCTTTCATTGTTATTGTAATGCTTATGGCCTTAGAAGGTCAGTAATCTAATTTAGCCTTAGTTTCCTCATGTAATAAATGAAGGTTTCTTCCTGTAAGAATTATTGCGAAGCTTGAATGGGACTAAATATAAATAGATACCTGCCAAATAGTGAATGTACAAAAAAAAATTCCTGTTATTGTGGTGCTGACTGTCATCTAAATAAGTTACTTTGCTGCTGTTCATTTATCCTTAAAATATTCTACTATACTTTCATTTTCTGTGAATGGGGCAACTTCCAGTCACTAGAGGTCTTTAAAGTAACAGTCATTGGATATTTTTCAAAAATGCACTTCCCTGATTGAACCTTCCTATTTTTAAGATATCATTATCAATAAATACTTGCTCAGGGAATGCTGAATGGTGCCTACTCTTCTAGGTGTTAGGGATACAATAACGAAAATTCCAGTGGAGCCGCAAACAGTAAGATGAATAACCATGTTGCTCACCCAAAGTGCCTTGGCTTCCATGGAATGGAGATTGACAAGAGGCCAGTGTTCAGCCTAGATGAGATTTCCTGGGAGCTTATGTTCCAGCTGAAGGGAGAAAGCACAGCAGGAGGAGGTTCCATTGATTGGCTCAATGGTGGCAGCTTGGCAGGGTTTTTAATCAGGAGGGGAAATGTGGTGATACACCCTCAGCACACAGCGCTTTGGTTTGCACCTGGCCTGGTTTATGCTCTTTTGTCGGAACATGGAACCTTGATTTGCACTCCACCTGGTGTTCTCTCCAGGGACTTGGGTACCTTTTACACATGACATGCTCAAAGTGGCAGTCCTGAGTATATGCATGGATAGTAGATAGTATTTCATGATTAGATTATACTAGCTTTTTTTTTTTTTAAAGGTTTATTTATTTGCTTATGTACTTTCACTTGAAAAGGAGATTTATAGAGAGAAGGAGAGAGAGAGGGGAAGATCTTCCATCCATTGGTTCACACTCAAATGGCCACAATGACTGGAGCTGAGCTGGTCTGAAGCTGGGAGCCAGGAGTTTCTTCTTCTTTTTTTTTTTTTTTTCAAAATAGGCATTTTTTTTATTGTATTGTTGACAATCTTTACATAGTTAATTACGGTTTTAAAAAAAAAGGTTCAGGGGATATAGGGAAGTGGGTAATACTATTATGTCCATATTGTTTCCATAATGTATCTGAGGTAAAGGGGGATATTGAGGGAGAAGCCCCACCTGGTTTCCCACCCACCCCAAGTCCCAGATGTGGGGCATGCTCTGAGATATTTGCTCAAGTGGTTTTAATAGTTCTCCAGTCATGAATCGCTGCCAGTTTTGCTCGATGAGGTCGTCCACTGATTGACACAGTTCATCATAGGGTCTCCGTTTGCCCCATATTTCGCTGCCAACATATAGCTGAGATGAATGATTGACCTGTTCTGTCTTCTGTCTTTTCATGGTTAGAGTTCTGAGTCCAGCAGTTCGATTGGGGAGATCTCCAAAGATACTTTGAGGTATTCCCAGACTAGATTCTTGTATGTTCTAGAAAGCACAAGGCCCGACACAGTCCATCACCACGATCAGCTGGTGGTTGCAATTGCTGGGTTGGTTCTGTTTTCAGTTCCGAGTTGCACTGGAACCAATGGGTGTTGCAGTCCAGTCTGGTTCTGCCCAGCACATACTCGGCCATTACATCAACCAGTGGGAGCTGCAGCCTAGTCGGGGCAACCCACAATGATCCCCACCAGGCCCGCCCCCTACCCTGGTTTGCCAGTATGCGTAGCAAAAGACCAGTCTGTCCCCCATCCCATTTGGCTCTTGTACTTGTCAATGGGTATTAAAGCTTAGTTCCATCTAACCAACTCAGCCATCCAGCCCTCCCAGATGTTGTTGAGTGCCTCTCTGTCTAGCCACCCCAGCCCCCGTCCTAGTTTTCATGCCCTCCCGCGGGAGTAGAGACCCAAGAAGGGGGAAACCCACTTTTTCCCTCCCAGGTCTTTCTGTCCCGGTTTATGCACTCTTTAGGTGGTTCTGTGATTTGACTTAGTGCCAGCTTCTGCCAGCTGTCTGCAGCTAAGCCCAAACATCCCTCACCCACTCTAATTTATGCTTGCACCCGCAGGAATAATCAGCCCAGCCTGGCTTTTCCCTGATCTAGTCCACATGCAGCGCACAGGTGTTGCTGCCTTGCTTAGTGTGGTCTGTCTCCATCCCAGCCCACGCTGTCCAGTGGGAGTAGCTGTCCGGCGAGGGGACCAGCCCCTTAATTCCCCTGCCGGTTCTGCCCCTCCCTTCCTGGATCTCACGTGTGCTGGTTGGGTGCTGCAGTCAAATCCAGTACAGGCAAACACGCCCTGGCATTCCATAATGTGTACTGGTTTTGTCGCGACCAAACCCGGCTCAACCCACACTCTGTTCTGGTGTTCAGATTTGCCAGTGGATGACATGAACTGATTCAGCCTGGTCTGCCCCTGACCCATGCCGAAGGTGTGCCAGTGGGAAACTTTCCATGGCCTATTCTGGGCTGTTTCCTATCATGCTTCTTGCGCTTACCTCCAGGAACTGTGTCCTGCCAGAGGAGTTGCCCAGGCTCCTCCATCAGAACCCCTCCCAATGCCAGATTTTGCGCATACCGGGGGGTCCTTGAGCCAACCCTACTCAGTTCACTTCCTGTCCTAGCAGGAACAGTGGCTTTTCCTAGCTGGCTTTCACCCTATTCTGGTTCTTGTTGTTGGATGTTTCAGCCCAGCCATGGCTCGTCCATACCCACATACAGCTCACACATGGCTCAGTACGGGATTGAGACCCAGCCTAGTCAGTCCCACATCTACCCTGGTTCTCCATGACACCAGATGGTGTTGGGGTCTGAACTGGCCTGGTGCATCCAATCCCAGCCCACACTAGTGCCTCGGGTGACTACAACTGTTTCCTAGATGGAACGCAGCCCCCATTCCAGCCCATGCACCCCTTGGTGGGAACCTCAACCCAGTTAGGGTGTCCCTTACCTCCCCAATTGGGCCTGTTCGTAGCCGTAAATCATGCACCTGCCCGTGGTTGCTCTGAGGACCAGTGGGTGCAAGAGCCTAGCTCGTTATGACCTGTGCTCCATACTGGTTTCTAGTTTTGCTGGTAGGCTAAGGTTTGCTCAGTCCTGCCCAGTACATTCCTTTCCATTACCAGTTTACACATTTTGGAGCTACTATGCCCTGCTTGTTCGACCCCCAGATCTGGACCTTGTGTTCACCAGCGAGAGGTATGACTCGCCAAGGGAGTTTCCCAAGTTCCTCTACTTGATCCACTCCCAGACCCAGTTTACATACATGCCATTGGGTTTTAGGCCAGTGCCCGGCATACTCTGGCCTCCCATTTAGCCTTGTATGAGCTGGTGAATGTTGCAGCCCGGCCCACCCCACACCCTATTCAGGATGCACATTGGGGTGCTGCTGCCTTGCCCAGTCCAGACTGTTGCGGGTCCCTTTACCTGTGATTGATGGCAGGCTCCTTGGTCACACCTAGCTTAGTCCTTAACCACCCAAACTTTTAGGTTTACCAGTGGGGCTAAACTTTCACAGGGTGTGGCCCACACATCCTGCAAAGAATCCACCCCTGCCTAATGTGACCAGTCTCCTGAGCCATCATCATGTCAGGCAAAACAATATCCTGCTAGATAAGCCTGAGCTTATCTTTTGCATGATAGGTGTTCAAAGCTCAGCATTGTTAAGTGATTAGAAGTTCTTCAAAGGAAGAGTTACTGGCATTGGGAATCTTTAGGATTGATTCAGATCCCAGAAACAGTGCGGTCAGCCTGGAGCTACATAAGTAGCGATTCGGACAACCAATACCCCAGAGCTCCCCTGCTGGGCGGCCAGCAGGCACAGCCTGGCGCCAAATGACACACTGGCCGCCTGGGCCCAGCTCACCATGAGCACATGGTGGCTGGGATCGGGATCCGAGCAAGACGCTCCCTCCTGTAGCCTCCAGCAGCCTCCAGGCTGCTGAAGTTTAAACCAGCAGGCCCAAGGTTGCGCCCCACCCCAATCCTGTCCACCGCCCAATGAGGGCGGTGGGTGGCCCCGGACCCACCCAGTCCCAGAGACTCTCCCTCTTCGGTGTACTCACCCGAAAGGAAGCAGCCCCCGAATCCAGGTGGGCCTGGGCCCAGCTCACCATGGGCACATGGTGGCTGGGATCAGGATCTGAGCAAGACGCTCCCTTCTGCAGCCCCCAGCAGCCTCCCGGCTGCTGAAGTTTAAACCCACAGGCCCAAGGTTACACCCCACCCCAATCCTGTCCACCGCCCAATGAGGGCAGTGTGTGGCCCCGGACCAGGAGTTTCTTCTGAGTCTTCCACGTAGGTGCAGGTTTCCAAGGCTTTGGGCCATCATCTGCTGGTTTCCTGGGTATATTAGGAGGGAGCTGGCTGGGAAGTGGAACAGATGGGACTTTCGCTGGCACCCATATGGGATTGTTAGAGTCCTGGAACCAAGTCTTTTCTTCTAATTCCTGATCTCTTTCCCTCCCCTCCTTCTTCTTCTCTCCTCCACTTCCTCTTCTTTCCATATCCCTCCTCTTTTTTCCTCCTTTCTCCTCCTCTCTCCTTCTTCCTCCTGTCCCTCCCTCCTCCTCCCCCACTTCCTTCTCCATCCTCCTCCACTCCATCTTTCTCCACTTAATCCTCCTCCTTCCTCGTTATTCCTCCTTCCTCTTTCCTCCTCTACTCTTCCTCCTCCCTACCTTTCCGTCCTCCCCTTCTTCTCCCTCCTCCCCTACCTCTCTCCACCTTTCTTCTCCCTTCTCCTCTCTCCTCCCTCCTTTTTCTCCTTTTTAAAAAGATTTATTTATTTGAAAGGCTGAGTTACAGAGAGAGAGGAGAGACAGAGAGCAACAAAGAAATGTATTCCATTCACTGGTTCCCTCTTGCAAATGACTGCAACCGCTGATGCTTTGCCAAGCCAAAGCAAGGAACCTGAAGCTTTTTCCAGGTCTCCCATGTAAATAAAGGGGCCTAAACCTTGGACCTTCTTTCACTGCTTTTTCAGACACATTAACAGGAAGCCAGCATAGAAATGGAGCAGCCAAGACTCAAACTGGTGAGCATTTGGGATGCAGCACTGCAGGTGGTGGCTTGAAATGCTGTGCCACAGCACCCACCCCATAAGTCTTTTTTAAAATTTTTTTAGATTTATTTATTTTTATTGAAAAGTCAGATTTACAGAGAGAAGGAGATACAGAGAGAACAATCTTCCATACACTTGGTCACTCCCCAAGTGGTTGCAACAACCAAAGCTAAGCCAATCCGAAGCCAGGAGCTTCTTTTCTTGGGCCGTCCTTGACTGCTTTCCCAGGCCACAAAAAGGGAGCTGGATAGGAAGTGGAGCAGCTGGGACACAAACTAGTGCCCATATGGGATGCCGGCGCATGCAAGGTGAAAGTTTTAGCCACTAGGCTACTGCACCAGACCCCCTTTTATTTTTAAAGATTTATTTATTTTTATTGAAAGTCAGATGTACAGAGAGGAGGAGAGACAGAGAGGAAGATCTTTCATCCGATGATTCACTCCCCAAGTGACCGCAACAGCCGGTGCTGTGCCGATCAGGATCCAGGAGCTTCTTCTGGGTCTCCCACATGGATGCAGGGTCCCAAGGCTTTGTGCCATCCTTGACTGCTTTCCCAGGCCACAAGCAGGGAGGTGGATGGGAAGTGGAGCTGCACAAATCAGCTCCTTTATAGGTTGCTGGCATAGCAGGCAGAGAATTAGCTTAATACACCACCATTCTGGCCCATATTTTAATTTTTCTAAGATATGTTTTTCTTAAAAGGTTTACAGAGAGAGAGCTCTTCCATTCAGTGGTTCACTCCCCAAATGTGTGCAACAGCCAGAGCTGAGCTGGCCCAAAGTCATGAGCCAGAAGCTTCCTACAGGTCTCCCACATGGGTACGGGGCCCAAGAACTTGCCATTCTCTGCTGCATTCCCAGGCCATTAGCAGGGAGTTGGTTCATGAGTGGAAGAGCTGGGACCTGGCTTAATCTGCTATGTCATAAACACTGGCCATGGCATTCATTGTTTTTTAGAATTCTGTTTATTGGCTTGTTATAACAGCTATTCCTTCCAACACCATATCTCAATTTTTCTTTTCCACTTTTGTCCTCTTGTTTTACATTTACCTGATTATTGTAAATTACACAATGCATTATTATGTTTTATTTGGAAAAGTCAGCCATCTTTTAAACAACTTATAAGGAGAAAAATGTGTCATTTGTATTTATCCTCATGTGCCACTTTTGATTCTCTCAATTCTTTTGTTTGGATTGATGTTTCCACCTGGTGTCATTATTTTGTAGATTGCAAAACTTGAACATTTCATATGATTGAGTGGAACCACTTTCACGAGCATAGGAGCTGTGAGGTCCTACCCTCAAAAGACTCTGTAGGGTTTTTATGTTCTATGGGGTTATCTTGAAAATTCCTGAGGATTTTATTTTCGCATTTGTTTTATAAATGAGATCTGATGGACAGTGGCATGTGCACCCGCAGGCTGCAGCCTCAGTTCACGTGTGAGCTAGCCTCCTGCCTGCCTCCCAACAAGGAATTCTCGACTCTTCTGAGCCCAGCTCCCCAGCACAGCTGGCCCCGCTTGGTTTCCCTACTCACCTTCTCCCACACAACATGGCTACCCTTGATCCTCGTGGGAAGTTTGGGTGTGTGAGGGTTGAGGTTGGGTGTGCATGCTCATGGTATCTTGGGAGAGACCATGACAAAAGCTGCCTCGCCCCGACCTGGCAGCATCGTGGGAAAGCTGGTGGGCAGCGAGGCAGAAGCCTTAACCTTTGCAGAGGCTGTCTTCTTGCCTATTCCTGATCTAGGTTCTGGGTAGAGATTGAAAGATCCCTGGGGGCTGTCTAGCATGGGTTGAAGCAACAGACCTGTGGGATGGAGAGACACAGACTGAACTTTTCTAGGCCCTGCCCCAGCCCAGGCATGGGTTGTTACTTTGATGACTGGCAGAAGGGAGAGTTCAGCCGCTGTTAGATTCAAGTGAGCGTGTCTGAGCCCCATATCACTGTGTTGAGGTTCCAAGTTCTAATTGAGGATCTGGGCTCACCCCACAATTATCTCCAGGCCTGAGAAAATTCTCCCAGCTGATTCTAGGCCTGGGAGGAGTTCCTCTTCCATCTTCTAACCATCCAAAGTCTTTTTTTTTTTAAGGTGTATTTATTGTTTTTATTTGGAAGGCAGATTTTATAGATAGAGAAGGAGAGACAGAGGGATATCTTCCATCAGCTAGTTCACTTCCCAAATGCGTGTAATGACCGGAGCTGAGGCTGTCTAAAGCCAGGAGACAGGAGCTTCGTCTGGGTCTTCTACTCCTACATGGGGATGAGGGCACCTTAAGTGGTTTCTTGACCCAGTGTGTGAAGTAAAGTCAGGAACTTGGAATTAAAGTTAGGTCTCCCACATGGGTGATAGGAACCTAGCCATGTGACCCATCACCTGTTCTCTCCCAGGATGTGAATTAGGAGGAAACCAGCTCAAATGTGGCAGATACAAAGCCTGATACAGGCTGCATGCCGCCCTGGTGGCATCTTTGCTATGCCAAAACCTGCCTCTGCCTGTGCCTTTGTCTTTTATCAGAAGTTCTGGGTTAGGCATTTGTCACAGTGGTTGAAAATGCTGCTTGAGATGATTGCTCCCATGTTGCCTGGGTCTGTGTCCTAGCCCTTCTCCCAGTCCTAGCCTCCTGGGAGGCAGCAGGTGATGGACCCTGCTATCCCCATGCAGGACCTGGAACAATGAGCAGCTGGCCCATCCCTGGCTATTGTATGCATCTGGGAAGAGAGCTAACAGATGAAAGATCTTCCCACCAACCCTCTCTGTTTCTCTACCATTTAAATAAAATAAAAGATTTAAAAGGGTTTTTTTTAAAGATTTTACTTATTTTATTACAAAGTCAGATATACAGAGAGGAGGAGAAACAGAGAGGAAGATCTTCATCCGATGATTCACTCCTCAAGTGGCCGCAACGGGCCGGTGCTGTGCCGATCCGAAGATGGGAACCAGGAACCTCTTCCGGGTCTCCCACGCGGGTGCAGGGTCTCAAGGCATTGGGCCGTCCTCGACTGCTTTCCCAGGCCACAAGCAGGGAGCTGGATGGGAAGTGGAGCAGCCGGGATTAGAACTGGCATCCAAATGGGATCCCAGGGCATTCAAGGCGAGGACTTTAGCCGCTAGGCCACGCCGCTGGGCCCTGATGTAAAAGTTCTTAAAGTTCTATTTGATACCTTTGCTCTTTTAAACTTTTGTTATTATGTTTTTCTCTATCCACATGGATTTTAATTTCTCATTTTTTAAGATTTATTTATTTATTTGAAAAGTTAGGGTTATAAAAAGAGAGGGATAAAAAAACACCAGTCTCTCTGTCTCTCCCTCTCTATCTATATCTCTGCCTTTCAAATAAGTAAATAAATAAATAAGTGATTTTGTTTGCATCAGGTTATCCCCATTGTTTAGTGGCTGGCAAAGTCAGCTTGCCTACAGACTTGTGGGAATGGCTTGGGTGAAAGTTGATGCAAGTCCTGATTAGCAGTTGCTCTCTCAAGAAAATTGGTGTGTGTGTGTGTATCAGTTTTAGTCAGCTGTCCTCCCAGAGCTGGGCTAAGAGATCTTCCTGCCCGTCAGTTAATCAGGGCTGCACAGCCAGTACTCCGGAAGGATGACCCCTACCTCAGGAAGTTTTGAATCAGCTGCTATTTATAATCAGTATAGAGTAGGACTTGAGTTCGGGTCTTTACCCAGTTGATAGGAAAAGGCCTGTGCCAAGTTTTGTGTTTGAGGAAACAGTGTATGGGCCTAAAAGAGTGAAGTGTCTGTGTGAAAGGAAGGAACGTGACAATGACTGTAAGTATTTTTGCTGATTTGGGTCAAGGGTGTGGTGGTAGAGATGTAGGAAGTTCAGGGACAAAGTAAGTTACTACGTTTTAGAGCAGCTGATAGTTCATGGGCACCTGGACTTTCTGTAGCCTGATGTGTATGGAATCCTGTGCTGCTAATAGTGAAGTTGAAATAAGGGCTTGTGATAGTGTAGTATTATCTGTCAGCATGAGATGGGAGTACGAAAATATCTCCTAGTATGTTTCCAGACGGCTGACTCTTTCTGAATATGTACAGAACTTTTTGGTTATTTGAGATTTATTTCTGAATATGTATTATTTTAGAATATAGCATAGGTTCTTGTGATCAGTAGGAGGTTCCATAACAGATTGATTTTGTATAAAATAATACTGTAAACTCCATATAAAACCTCATTCTGCCTAACTTTAGGAAACTAAATATGGTAGTATATTAAAGTTCATTGTTTCGGGCCCGGCGGCGTGGCCTAGCGGCTAAAATCCTCGCCTTGAACGCCCCGGGATCCCATATGGGCGCCCGTTCTAATCCCCGCAGCTCCACTTCCCATCCAGCTCCCTGCTTGTGGCCTGGGAAAGCAGTTGAGGACGGCCCAATGCATTGGGACACTGCACCCACGTGGGAGACCTGGAAGAGGTTCCTGGTTCCCGGCTTCGGATCGGCGCGCACCGGCTGTTGCGGCTCACTTGGGGAGTGAATCATCGGATGGAAGATCTTCCTCTCTGTCTCTCCTCCTCTCTGTATATCCGGCTTTCCAATAATAATAAAATCTTTGAAAAAAAAAAAAAGTTCATTGTTTCAAAGATATCATAAAAATATTTTCTTATTATTAGTATATGACCATCTTAGGAGTACCTTTATGGAGTTGAATTATATATTTTTAATATATGTAATGTGAATGAATTATTTTGGGATTAATAGTCAAAATTGTATTGGGTTTTAATTTGGAAATTGTTAAATTGTGTTAACATATTCTTGTTTCGTTTTAATAGGATTATTCAAGATAGCCATTTTTAACAAGGATCTGTGAACTAAACTTCTCTCTTTTTCGAAAGAGATTTCTAAGTTAAACATGAAGAGGAAATATTGGGACCACTTGGATTCTGACAGGATAAAGAATACAGTATTTCACAGCTACTTGTAATGGAACCTTTGTGAAATTCAGCAATTGTCATGCACCCAACTGGGAACATGGATGTTGGTTTCTCCCGTTCTGCTGTTCAGACACTGTCAAGAAGCCACTGCAAAAACATCAAACAAAAAATTTCTCAATGGGAAGGAAGGGCCAATGGTGTATCTAACCCAGTGAAGTGGCATCCAAAGGACTTCGGAGTGAAATATAGTAACTGTCACCAAGAGAGCTTTCCTAAGAAAAGTACTGTTTCTGAGGAACAGAGCAAAGAGCTGGACGTAACCAACTCTCAGGATGTGGGACTGGATTTGAATGAAGATGCAAAAAGCTTTGATCAAAGCGAGGAGGAAAGCGAGACACATGAACTTAGCACACATTTCTTGAAAAATGCATCAGAATCCAATTGGGTATGTTCTCGTGTGAAACAAATTGAAAGCTGGAAAGAAGTGGTTTTACATCCAGACACTTCCTTACCTCCAGGAAACCTCTATACCTCGCAGATATTGTGGAAGAAAATTGAATCACTTCCTCCCAATAAAATCTTAAATTTGGCTTTAGAGCGTTGTGACTCTTCTGGAAAAGAACCTCATTTCAGGGTTCTGGACAGTTCATATGGAATTACTAAGAGCTTAGAAAATATTTACTCTGAACCAGAAGGTCAAGAGTGTGGGTCTTCTATAAATCCTTTGCCAAAACCTCGTAGGACGTTCAGATATCTGTCTGAATCTGGTGTTATGCCAGGTAAAGAAAGAAACTGTGAGAAAAAATACTGTGAAAATAATTCTTGCACGGCATCTTCTTTGGCTTCCTCTCGGGACCCTGAACCAAAGAAATATGGTGGAAAAATCAGAGGGCGATCTAAAAGGTACAGTTTTTTTTTTTTTTTTTAAAATCCTGTAGCGAGTGATCTAAGTATTTTCCTTATAGGTTTATTATAGGTTTTCTTCCTTCTCTGACCCATTTATATTTCTCATGTAAATGTTAACACTTGGGAAAAATAGAAACAGCAATAGTTAAGACAGTCTGCTGACATGACATCAGAACTGTAAGGAGACAAGAACATTCTTCCATTTTGGGGCATGCTGGCCTTAGCTCCACCTTTCATTAGGGAGTAAGTTGATAAAGGGACCAAGTGGAGAATATGAAGGTGATTGCCTGGAGGTCTCCATCTTGCCACGGTGCAAACAGGGCACCCAACCTAGTGTGTTATTCTTAGCTTGTTAATAGAATTCCTTTGTAATTTTGTATGTAAATCCTTTTCTAAAATTTGTTTATATCAATTTAAAGGTTAGAATTTTTAACACTAAAACTTTAAATGTATCTCCTCTAAGGAAATCCTTTGAATTTGAGGATATTCAGCACTTTCGAAATCGGAACTCACAGAAGATTCATGAAGAACTGGGAAGAAATTCTGGTTCAGCACTTTATTACACGCAATCCGAGGATAATATCTATGAGGATATCATATGTAGGTGTCCACAACTTTGCAATTAAATATAATGAGTATGCATTTGTTGAAACCCTTAATTGTAGGATGGCATTTTCTTTTACAGTCAAGCCTGCCGTGCTCTAGGCTTGCCTTTGGTGTATAAAGTCTTTTATTCTTTAATGAATTTTACAACTGATATAATGGAATGCTCAGTTCAGAAGATGTTTATAGTATAGCATTTTGAGAGTTTTTATAACTTGATTGGGCATTACCCTGGGTTTATGAGCTTAAAGTGCCATTGATCTTCAGACCCACATCGCTGTAGCAGTGTAGAATATGAAAGCTGGTGATGGTCAGGTTTTTTGTTTCTTTTGCTGGCTGTAGTCACGCTGTTGTTATTTATTGATGTTCTTCTAAGCCTTGTTTGTCCCACTAATTTTCAAGATCCTGCCAAAGAAAATCCCTATGAAGATATTCCAGTGCAGCCTCTACCCATGTGGAGATCCCCTTCAGCATGGAAGCTGCCACCCCCTAAAAATGCTTTCAGAACACCCAAGGTATAACCAGAGGACTTAATGAAGAAAACATTGAATTCCTGCTTATTATCTCTATAGAAAGTTAAGATGATTTAACTGGGGCCAGAATCAAAAGGCATTGAAATGTAGATGTTATGGTTGGTGAAGGAATTTTTAAAAAGCTTTATTTATTTATTTGACAGAGTTACAGAGAGAGAGAGAGGGAAAGAGATTGAGAGAGAGGTAGAGATCTGCCATCTGCTGTTTCATTCCCTAGTTGGCTGTAATAGCTGGGATTGGGCCAGGTTGAAGCCAAGAGCCAGGAGCGTCTTCTCAGTCTTATGGATGGCAGGGGCCCAGACACTTAGCCCATCTTCCACTGCTCTTTCCAGGCCTTTTGGAGGGAGCTGGATTGAAAGTGGAGCAGCAGGGACAGGAACTGGCATCCTTGTGGGGTGCTGGTATTGCAGGTGGCTTTATCTGCCATACCGCAAGGCTGGCCCCTGGTAGATGATACTTGTTTCCTGTTTTATCTTTTGGACCACACAGATCTTTTTGTTTGTTTAGTGGTTGCTTAGCCCATCAAAAATGCCGAATAGGAATACCTTTAGATAAACTGTGACTTCTTATGCTCGCCACTCCCACTGCGTTTTACATTATTAATCTGGAGCCTAAATTATCCTGCATGGGCTCAGGAAGCATCAGAGCCCACTAGAAGCAAAGGTACCCTTCAGATTGTCAGTGCTCAAAGCAGTTTTGGAGGCACTTTAGATAGTAGAACTTTAGATTAGAAACGTGAGAAACTTTACAAAATGGTGAAAAAAAATTATTGTATCTCCATTTGAGACTGTTCAAAAGGAAAGACAAGATATATTTTTTTTCTGGAATATCTTTGATTTTGTATGAGAACACAGGTCTTAACCAGATGATACTTTATCTTACCAGTGCATCCTCTCCCGTTTTAGCTTCCTCCCAAACCCCTGTTCCTGCACCGGAAAACAATGGAACTTAAGAACTCGCAAGCTTGTTTGCGGTCGAAGCTCACCAAGGATACCACTTTGCCTGTCACATTAACTGAATGGAAGCTTTTCAGAGCTGGGAACGTTGCAAACAGGAAAAGGAGAAATCTTCCAAGGGTGAGGACTCCAGTATTTTCACGTTTCAACTCTTAACTTCAGCTTTTCAATAAAAGAATAAGTAAGCTTTATTTAGTGAAATGAATAATGGGTTGCAATTAGAAGATTTGGAAAGCAGCACACATTTTTTTGGTATCTGATTTTAGCTGATTTTAGACAAAAGTCACAGCTGTTTATTGGGTTAGTAAATGCTGATTGCCATTTGGGAAATACTCTGTTCCAGAATTCATTAAGTTTTTCTGATGTTTCCTGCCCCAACCCTTAAATATGTGAGAAGTTGAAGACACCATTGGTAGAAAGCACTAAACTGATCTCTCTCCTTGAGAGAGAGAAAAAGACTTTTTATTTGCCCATGATGGTGAGGGATATTTAAAAAGCACGTTTAGAGAACCTCTAGGCATCCTGCAGTTGCTGTCTCCTCCGGTAGATCATGCTGGTACAATAAAAACAGCTTCTGTCGCAGGAAAAAAAAAAAAAAAAACAGATCATATGTTCTTAGGACACAGACACCCAAGGGACTGCATTTAAGACCTGATCCTTGGAATGGCCAAAACTGATATTTAGGAGTTACAGATTGTAGAGTTTAATGAGCCCCACAGAGAGCTGGCAGTACTGTTGACCTCATGCTTCAGTATTTTACGTATGATGGATCTTTTGAACTCGGAGCTTATTGCTTTTACGATTAGAGGTGATAAATCCAACTTTTCCTTTTCTGACACTTTTCCAAACGTTTCTGGAAAAGTGGGAGAAAGAAAATGGTGATGCACTCTTGAATGTTAAGCAGAAACAGGTTATTATCCTTTCCTTCTGTAATCGTCCTTGGATGACATCCTGTTTGGATGTCTCATATGCAATGCACATTTGGGCTTTGGATTATCTTCAAGAACAACATTCCATAAGAAGAGTTTCATTTATTTCCCCTTTAATGACTACAGCTGTCCCTGGAAGGGGGACTTCACTGTTTAGAAATCACTGCTCTAGTTCCTGTGTTTCTTTCCCATCCTTTCTTTCTTTTCCTATTATTGCAGCCCGGGTTTGCTGGAGTACATTTCCCATTGTTTTATATTGTTTGCATCCAGTTCCATAGCAGTATGGTTTCTACTGTTTCTTAGAATAACCTACAGTATTTCCTGTAACTTGAAGGTATATGTAGACTCCTCTTCCTAACTCCCAATCAAAATTTAAATTGATCAGTTTAGCTCATATTTCTAGAACAGATGCCCCCCTTCTCTTTGTATATTCAGATATACCTTAAACACATTTACTTACTTATTTGAGACACAGAGAAGAGGGCCGAGGACTCTTAGAGCTCCCATTCACTGCATTACTCCCCAAATGCCTGTAATGTCTCAGGTTGGGCCAGGCTTACGCCTGAAACAAGAACCCAATCCGTGTCTCCCATGTGAATGGCAAAGATCCAACTACTTAACCATCGCTCGCTGCATCCCGGGTTTGTACTGGCAGGAAGCAGGAATCAGGAACAGAGTCAGAACTCAAACCCAAGCACTGAATATGGAATGCGGGCAGTCACAACTGTTGTCTCTAGCTTCTACACCAGTTGTCAACCCCGTTGGATTATACTTCAAATACATATTACTGACTACACAATTTGGGGTCATTGTGTACCTAAATATGTTACTCCTATAGATAGATCTTCCCTATGCTCCATAATGCTACCTTTATTATTTTGATTTTATTTGGTTTTTGTAATGGTAGTGCTTAAGAACGTTAGTAATTTTTTGGCTTGAATGCAAACTGCAGTCTTACTTTTGTTTTGTTTTAGATTTACATATTTATTTGAAGGAGTTGTAGAGAGAGGGAAAGACAGAGAAAGCTCTTCAGTCTGTTGATTCACTGCCTAGCTGGTCACAACAGCAAATGCTGGGCCATGCCCAAGTCAGGAGCCAAGAGCTTCCTCTGGGTCACCCAGAATGGCAGCAGAGGCTCAAGTTATTGGGCTGTTTTCTGCTGCTTTCCCTGGGTCACCAGCAAGGAGCTTGGTCAGAAGTGGAACAGCCAGGACATGAACTGGTACTGCAAGTGGTAACTTTACCCATTACCTCACAACACCAGCCCCTATAGAACTCTTTTTAAGAGGAAAAAAATTCATCGAAACTGTGGGAATAATTTGTCTGTTGGAAGCACATATTTCTCACTTGTCGTTTCTTGCACTGGACTGATTCACTGCCCAGTTAGTTGTTCCCAGGATTGCTAAAGAAAGTATTGCAAAAGATAAGACATGAGTATTTTTCTCAGGTAACTTTGTTGCTTGTAATTTTATTTAATCTTCTTAATAAATGTAATTATAGACATTAGATACGTTAAATCAAGATTAATACTTAATAAAAAGTTGGAATTTTTAAAAAGGAGGTATACATGGAAAAAATTAATCCATTTCTTTTTAAAATATATGTGTTGGGCCAGATGCCATAGCCTAGCAGCTGAAGTCCTCGCCTTGCATGTCCGGGTTCCCATATGGGCACCAGCTCGTATCCCAGCTGTTCCACTTCCCATCTAGCTCCTTGTTTGTAGCCTGGGAAAGCAAATATGTGGGAAACCCAGAAGAAGCTCCTGGCTCCTGGTTTTGGATCAGTTTAGCTACGGCTTTTCCGGCCACTTGGGAAGTGAACTAGCAAATGGAAGATCTTTCTGTTTTTCCTTCTCTGTAAATCTGACTTTCCAGTTAAAAAAAAAAAAAAAAAAAACACTGAAAAAAGTATGTGTTGGCTGCTCTATTTTTTTTCATTTTTATTTGTGTATGTCTGGTTCCTTTTGCCCCACTTTCTCTCTCTCTCTCACTTACACAAATACACACAACCTTTTGACAGCAACAAAGAAAAGAATTTTAATAAAGAATGCTTACTAAGTAGAGAGAAGCCATTATGTAACAACTTAAAAGCAAATGATCTGGGTTCTAATTGCTTGAGATCTGGAATGATTAGTAGAGGAGTTGAGTAGTTTTCACACTTGAGTGTATTTCAGAATTTCTTATCTTTAGGACAATTGTAGGGTTACTGCTCCAAGAAGCAAGGAGCGAGGATTTCCATTGACAAGCTTTCTAAGTGTGATTATTCTCTTCGGGAAGAATTCCTGGCTGCAGCTGTAACTGAGCCCCACCCTGCCTTCCAAGTAAATGAGTGTTCCTTCCACTTCCCTCTCTGGGCAGGCAAAAAGTTGGGTTAAATGGTCAAGGCTTGGTCTCTGTGTGGAGTACAGTAGTCACAGCTTCTGCTTTCTGTGTCTTGGAATGACAGGAATCTTTAAAACCTCATTCTAGGTTCATCGGGAGAGGAGATACCCATTCCTATGTCCCTTAGCCATGTTACGTGGTCTTCATACTGGAACAACATATCATCCAACTGAAGATTAGCATTTAAATTCAAAATTGAAAGCCCTAGAGGTTTTATTTGTAAGATGGATCTTTCTTCTGAATAAGGACCCCTAATTATAATGTCATCAAGCTATATAGTTTTTTAATATTGGTTTTAATTTGTATTTTTCTGATCCTTTCCAGCTTGTTTTGAAAATAGATGATATATTTGAATCTAAGAGAGGGAAGAAGAGGATAAAGTTACATCCTTACACTGGAAAAGAGGTACCTTCTTCAAAAGGTATGAATTCTGTTCTGTTCCAGCCATCTGTAGCTGTTGGCGTAGGAGGGAAAATCATTATGTACCTTAATGCTTGATATGTATTAACATTTTTGTTTGACTTTCTTGTTGATACAACATAAGTATAAACTGCTTTAGGATGAGGAATAGTTCCTCAAATCTTTCTATGTCAAGTGATAGCTATTAGATGAATAAATAAATAAGTAAAAAAAAGTTGTAAATTAATGAAACTCATTGGAATGGTTTAAATCACTGTTTCGCAGTTCTTCGTTGATCTGTAGGCAGTTACCAGTCTAAATTGACTCTGAGTGCAGAAATGAAAGTATTAGGTAGGCGAAGGCTGAAGCTCTCAAACAGGATGCAGGCATCCCTGTAGTGGGTAGATTAACCTGCTAGACTACAGCACCCACCCCGAAATGCTCTGAAATGTCTGTTTTACAGTTTAACACTTCACTATCTCAAAGTAACTTACAACTGAAGATTTCTTTTTTGTTCTCTGTGATGATTAAAATCAACTGGCCACCATTTTAATGCAAAATTTCATATTTATTTAAGCTTTATTTATTTGAAAGGCAGAGTGACATAGAGAGAGAATCTTGTATCAATTGGTTCACTCCCCTGATGACTGCAGCAACCAAGGCTGGTCCAGACTGAAACTGGAGGCAGGAACTGCAGCCAGGTCTGTCATGTGAGTGGCAGGAGCCCAAGCACTTGGGCCGTCCACTGCTGCTTTCCAAGATGCATTAGGAGGGAGCTGGACCAGAAGCAGAACAACCGAGACTAGAACTAGCATTCTGATATGGGATGCTGGTGTCACAAGTGGCAGCTTAATGTGCTGTGCCACGATGCTGGTCCCTTTTCAATGACTGTTATTAAAAGATATTTCACTCATTTTCTCAGTGTAAGAGATACTTTTGGTTATTCTTATTAATAATTGTTTCTATTTGTTGAAGTAAATAGTAGAGTTTTTTTTGAAGTTTTACTTATTTTTATTGGAAAGGCAGATTTATAAAGATTTTCTGTCCGCTGGTTCACTCCCCAAGTGACCACAATGAGATCTGAAGCCAGGAGCCAAGAACCTCCTCTGTCTGCCATGTGGGTGGGGGGGACTCGAGCACTTGAGCCATTCTCTGCTGCCCTCCCAGGTGCATTAGCAGGGAGCTGCATCTGTAGTGGAATGGCCAAACCAGTACCACAGGAATCGGGTTAACCTACAGCCTCAACAGTAGCCCCAAAGAACTGTCCTCATTTTACAGACAAGCTAGCTGAGCCTGAAGAGCATGGATTTGAATCAAGGCACGTGGCTACACAAAGTCCTATCCTTTTCTTTCAGCAAACAGTTAACTCCGTGTTTTTCTCATAAATCTTGATGTTTAGAAGTTTCTCTCTTTTGCACTGATCCTCAATGAGGATGTTATCAAAGGCTTTTGTTTATTCGATTTTAGGACTAGACGCAGAAAGTAGAAACTAATGATAGGTATCATAGTGAATCCTTTCTTACACATTATTATTTTATTTTTAAAATCTTTTAAATATATTTTTATTTTTATATGTATAGTTTTTGATGCATCAGTATTAATCTTTTTAAAGATTTTTAAATTTATCGGAAAGTCAGATATATAGAGAGGAGAAAAGACAGAGAAGATCCTCCATCCTCTGGTTCACTACCCAAGTGGCTGCAACCACTAGAGCTGAGCTGATCCAAAGTCAGGAGCCAGGAGCTTCTTCCAGGTGCACTTGGGTGCAGAGACCAAATTCTTAGTCCATCCTCAGCTGCTTTCCCAGGCCATCAGCAGGGAGCTGGATTAGAAGTGGAGCAACCAGGGCATTAAGCAGTGCCCATATGGGATGCCAGAACCACAGGCAAAGGATTAGCTTGCTGTACCATCACGTGGTGTCCCCTTCCTAACTGTGTAATTGTTAAAGAAAAAATTCTTCAGTAGCCAGAATTGCCAACTTCTAACACACATGCATAAAAACGGTAGTCCCTACATTGTAACCCTTCCCAAAACGTTGGTTTTCTTTTGCAGAGAAAATAAGCATTTGCCCAGTCTCCCTGATCAGTTCCTCCAGTGGGCCAGAGGAGTTTCTCTCCTGCCCCAGATCCCTTGGCTCATTCATCTTGCTCCTCACATTCTGATGTTCCTGCTTAAGTGTTTGCCAGCACATCAGCAGTGCCTAATAGCACAGGAAAGGTACACTTGCCCATTCTGCCAGAGCATGCCAGAGTTTGCCAAATAAATTCCAACCTACACATTTCTTAGTTTACTGTTTTCAGGTGTTGCAAAATGATATGTTGCCATTCTTCAGCTCTGTGTAGTTTTATGTACTGACATCACCAGTCAAAAAGGGACAACCTAGTACTTTCTTGGTCCATAGAAACTGAAATTAATAGATTCCCCTAGTGATTTATAATCCCCTTAACCTTCATTCAGTATGTCATCAAACCTGTGAATGTCAAAATGCAAAAGCCACTTAGAAGGTCCTTACTAGTTATACTGCCTTTTCTTCCTCTCTTTTTCCTTTTCTTTCTTTCTAAATACTTTATAAGCATTTAGGAGGTGCCTGCTTCTAAGGACACATTTATTCTATATAAAAAGTCTTACAGTTCATACTATTCAGACTTTGAATGTCTTCCCTTAAAAAAATTAATGTATTTTAGAACTATTTTCATTAACAGCCTATAGAAATCCACATAGCTATACCATCAGTATCTAGGTGTAAAAGAATTTTAACTGTTTCTAATATTTATTTAACCTGTGGACATTTAAAGAGAATGAACACACATGCATCCCTAGTAGCATCTTGACCTCTATGCCAAACACCTGCTACAGACAGAAACTTCGTAACTTTATATAATCAAACTTACATATGATTACACTTATGATTTCTAGGCCTGGTTTTTCCTGGAACATCTAAAATTTTACTCTTTGCATTCTTCATGTTTTACTTTAACTTTCAGAGATAATCCAAAAAATTTTTTAATTCATTTATTCAAAACCCATTTTTCCTCCTAAATCGTGTATCCAGAATTATATAATACTCCCTTGTGAAGTAACATAGCCTGTTATCCTCAAGATACATAAAACCTTACTGGGTGTCCTATTGTTGTCCATATGGGCATCCATTTGTGTCCCAGCCGCCCCACTTCTGCTCCAGCTCCCTGCTGATAGCCTGAGAAAAACAGAAGATAGCCCAGGGATTTGTGCTCCTGGCACCCATGTGGGAGACCTAGAAGAAGCTCTCAGTTCCTGGCTTCAGCCTGGCCCAGTGCTGGCCATTATGGCCATTGGAGGAGCGAATCAGCAGATGGAAGATCTCTATGTAACTCTGACTTTCAAAATAAATAAATCGTTTTTAAAAAGGCATATTGGGAAAATAAGAACAGTTCAAATCAGTTTAAACATTAAGAAAATTCATAATAGGGTCAGCACTGTGCCACAATAGGTTGAGCCCCCTGTGGCAGCTGATTTGAGTCCCAACTGCTACAACTCCCGTCCAGTTCCCTGCTAATGTACTTGGGAAAGCAGTGGAAGATACCGAGTGATACCCAGGTGAACCTCCTGGTTCATGACCTCCTGGTTGCATGAACCAGCCATCTGGGGACTGAACCAGCAGATGAAAGATCTTTCTTTGTGTCTTCCCCTCTCTCTCTCTTGACTTCAAATAAATAATGAATGAATCTTTTAAAAAAATTAAATTTATGGTGAAGGAAAGGTCAAGATGGGTTACAAGTAGCTTAGAGGCATCCTGGAAGAGGTGGAGTGTTACTTCCTGAGCCTTCCTGGTAACCTGTCTCTTCTGGCTCCCACATTTTCCATTCTGATTTTATTGTCTTGTTTAGATTTTTGTTGAATTTGCTTGATGTCCTGCCTTAGATACTTTGTTTGGGAATACATAGATGAAGATGTGAATGTGGAAACAGACTTCACTCTGAAACAGACTCTAAACTAATTAAAATGAAAGCTGTTGAGGAGTGAGGTAGAGCGTAGAAAGATGGAGTAGTTTCTTCTTTGAGTCTTTTGCAATAGATCACCTTTATACAGGGTTTTGTTTTCCACGGTTTTAGTGTCAACTGTAGCCCAAAAACATTAAATGGAATATTCCACAAGTAAATACTTTTTAAGTGTTAAATTGCACATTGTTCTAAGTTGCATGATATGAAATCTGACACCATCTGGCTGCAGCCCGCCTGGGACATGAATCATCTCTTTGTCCATCATATCCACAGCATCACAGAAGCTGTGTTCAAGTGACCCTTCCAGAGTGGCCAGACCCTGCTGCCAGTGCCTACATTATTCACCTAAGTTCATCTCATGATGTAGGCCCTCTACTGTCACGAGAAGGGTGAGGTCAGTGCCGTAAGGCGCTTTGAGAGACGCCATATCCATGTAACTTGTATGGCAGTGCATTGCTACAATTCGTCTGTTTTATTACCAGTTAGTCTCTTGTTGTGCTTAACATGTAAATTAAACATCATCATTGGTAAGTATGTGTAGGTAAAAGCTTAGATACTTTCAGGCATCCACTGGGGTCTTGGGAGAAAACTGCTTACAGATAAGGTGTGACTGGTTTATTCTCTTTTGGGACTCTGCCGACCTGGTGGAACTAAGTGGTTTGGGAACAGACTCTGCGTCCTTATTTGTCCTTACTCCAAGTCCCCAGGTCGGTGGAGGTTTTGCATTGCTCGCATCATCCTGCACTTCCTGCTGTTTGACAATATGGATGGCAATCCTTCCTCTCTTTTCAGGTGAAACCAGTGGGAACGAAAGTGATGCCGAGTATCTGCCAAAGAGTGAGTGAGTCAGTGGGGCTGCTCCCTTTCCCGTGATGATTATGGTTCTGGGTGGAGCGGCCCCAACCTTGGTGATTAAACATGTTTTCCCCACTTGAAGTTTCATTTTGTTGGCGATTTCTTCATTTTCAAAACCTGTTGAGATTTAGGGAACAGAACAGTATACTGACAGATGTGTGACAGTGTAGAAAATCTCTTAGAGTGGAGTGAGGCCAACCCGCGTGGCTTTTAGAGTGGAATGTTCTTGGGGGAACAGCACAACACTGCAAGTCTAGACATTTATGCAGTAGTTTCCTGGCAGCCAAAACACCGTACATGAATCATCCTTTGAGACAAATGCTTAGCACTAAATATCTGATTTTACATAGTCATTCAAACATAATTATTTAATTAACTTTGAAGTCTCTGACATTGAGAAAGGAAACACTTATCTCTTTCTTCTTCATAGGCATTTATATTTCCAAAGTATTGTGCTATCTACTTCATGTTAGAATATAAAATACACCATGTATTCTGGGTGTATATATTTGTCCAAACACATCTTGGTGCTTGTATCCTTCACCTAATGCATTGTTCCAACAGGTTACTTGGTTTCTGTTTGGCTGACACAGCCAGGCGTGGAAAAAGTGGGAGACATGAGATTAGCAAACTTGAGTGTGAGGCAGTTCCGTTTGACACTAACATTGTGATTAATAGGCTTGTGCTCCCTCCACCGGCCTGATTTGTTTCAGGTGTTTAACTTTATAGCATGATTGAAGGTGAAACTTAAAACATGATTGGTTTCAACCTAGATGTGTAAAGGTGACTAATCCATGGCTGCTGGCGCTGACATACAGGGCCTCGAATTTTCTCACCTTGAACTCAACCCTTTGCAGTCTGTAAGAAAGCTTTGTCTCTAACATGGAGTGTGGTAGATAGTTCTGAGGAGCCTCCTTGTATCCTGTTTATTTTTAAGTGTTAATAATATTATGATTTGTAGTGTGACTTTTTGGGGAACGATACACATCATAGTTCAAAGAGAAGAAGAAAACAGGATGAGGGTTTTTTTTATCAGTGGTTCAGAATGATATGTGAGTCCCTGGGACTCATGGACTGTTTTGTAATCACACCGTTTCCTCTGAGTTCAGAATTTGAGGGTAAATGAGAAGAGAGATGTTATCCAGTTTGGGATGCATTTAAATAGTATACTTCAATTATTTCAGTCTTTTTTCAGGAAAGTCTACTATAGATGTCTTCACCTATGTCATTTTGTTCCCTCTTGCATTTAGTACCACTTCTTGATATGAACATGTCTCCCTTAGTAGTTACATATGCCCATGAAAGAAAGGAAAGGATTTCTTTAATATGAAAACAATTGTTGTTTTTATTTTCTCAAACACATCACTTTCTCTACTTACGGTCCCCAGCACTCAGCTCTTGTCAAAGATCCCTGCATCACCCACGGGTTTCGTAGTGTTCCCAACAATATTGTTGTCACTCCAAGGCTTTTTTTCCAGGCATTTTTCCATGTGTGTTGGTGTGATGCCATGGAAGATGGGTAAACATAGAGAATGTCTTGGGACATACTAGAGTATCGGCGGGGATGTGTAGTGGCCATCCCCCTGCTAGCTGGATGTAGAATAAAAGTCCCTGGTGCTTTGATGATCTACACTTGTCCCCGTAGCATGTCGTGGTGCTTAGAAGTGTTTCTGAGTTGCAGCTGTTACTTAGTCAACATTTATTCAGCAGTAACTATGTGAATATCAGTTCTGTATGGGTCATAAGCTGTGGGTACTAGAGGCAAGATAAAGCGGCAGGGGGATAATAAATTTGAAGGAAATCACTGCTCTGTGATTTCATTACAGATCGCCACAGGCGCCTAGTACAACTCCAGCAGTCCTCCAAAAGGAACCCTCACTACCAAACCTTGGAGCGGGATCTCATTGAACTACAAGAGCAGCAGCTGTTTGAACTTTTTGTAGTGGTGTCTCTGCAGAAGACGCCATCGGGAATCAGCTACATTCCCCAAGTCATTCAGCAGTTCCCTGGCAAGGTAAGAGCACGGAGGCCAGGCAGCATCCCCACACTCCCAGTTTCCTCTCCTCTGTTACTGCCCCAGCCAGCTGCTGCCAGTACTATGCTTCTGGGAAGTCTGGCAAATGACTTTGATGATGTCTTTGTCAGGCAGAAGCTACAGCCAGTGGCGGGGTGGGAGGGGAGGCTCACACAAGCTCATTCTCCAAATTCGTTTTTCAATTTTGTATTTTTAGATTTATTTATTTATTTTGTTTGAATATCCACAAAGAGATTTACAGTGAGAAGGAAACACAGAGAGAGATCTTCCATATGCTGGTTCACTCCCCAGATGGCCACAACAGCTGCGGCTGGGCCCGTCGGAAACCACAAACTTAGAGCTTCTTCCAGGTTTCCCATGTGGGTGCAGGGGTCCAAAGATGGAAGCCATCCTCTGCTGCTTTCCCAGGCACATTAGCAGAGAGCTGGATGGGAAGTAGAGCAGCTGGGGCTCAAACCAGAGCCCAGATGGCATGCCAGCACCACATTCTTTTTTTGGCTCTTCCATTTAATAATCTTTAGTAAGTTACAAAGCCTGAATTTTCCTCATCCTTAGTGAGAGGAACAATCAATGTGGCGGAATAGGGCGATGTTGTATAGCATGGACTCTGAGCCAGCACTCTGCATTTGCCGCTTATTAGCCCTGTAGCTGTGAGCAGTTAGCCAACCCCCCTGTGCATCTCGGTTTCTTCAGGTGTAAAACATGAAGAGTCATACTAGTATCTACCCCTGTGAGTTAGAGTGAGGATGAAATGAGCTAATTTATCTAAAACGCTTAAAACAGTGTCTGGCATTTAAAAAGCTCTGTATACTGTTAGTAAGGATTTAATGAGGTCATGTTCATAAAGTGGTTATTGTAGTTCCTTGTCCAAAGTATTCAGGCAATAAATGGTAGTACCTGTTAGCACTATTACTTAGCTTGCTCTGCCTTTTTTAAAAAATAAAAGTAATTCATTTATTAACTTAATGAATATTTTGAAAAATACATGGTGTTTGCCAGGATTGACTTATGGGATAGAAATGAAAAAGATCTTATTCCTTGCCCCCACCACGCTTATTGAGCTCTTGAGCAAGCTTAAGCCTACACACATGTGGGTTTGCTGTGTATGTTGGGAGCGAGATTTATAGTGTTTTTATAAAAATAGCAGCATTTTTTGTTGCTGATATTTATAAACTGAATTTCACTTGCCGGAATTTCTGTCTTGCTGAAAAACTGGAAAGACAGCCAACTGTCAGCCTGCATTCCTAAGCTGCAGGAGTTTGCTGACTCCGGGTAAGGAGCAGCAGGGCCAGTGTGGCCGTTCCACTCAGGACACTGTGCTTGCAGTTCAGGCACTGTGGTGCTCACTTGTTTTATCTTTGACTTGGTGCTGTGTAAGTGAAGTCTGATGGGACAGTTGGACAGGTGCCAAGGTCTTTTTTTTTTTTTTAAGATTTATTTATTTTTATTACAAAGTCAGATATATAGAGAGGAGGATAGAGAGGAAGATTTTCCGTCCTGTGATTTGGATTCACTCCCCAAGTGACTGCAACGGCCGGTGCTGTGCCGATCCGAAGCTGGGAACCAGGAACTTCTTCCAGGTCTCCCATGTGGGTGCTGGGTCCCAAGGCTTCGGGCCATCCTCGACTGCCTTTCCAGGCCACAAGCAGGGAGCTGGATGGGAAGTGGAGCCACTGGGACCAGAACCGTCACCCATATGGGATCCCAGGGCGTTCAAGGCGAGGACTTTAGCCGCTAGGCCATGCTGACGGGCCCAGGTGCCAAGGTCTTAACGCCTAAGTTCATGCATGATCTTGCCTCCTGCAGCCTCTCCAAGATAGGCTCTTGAATTGACCTGTTACCTACCCTCCAGCTTCTCAGGCCTGTCTGTTCCTACTCAGTGATTACTGCCACCTTCCCTCCATGGCTTGTGGGCACAGACATGGGAAGCTGAGGATCCAGGCAAGCCTTGCCCTGCAGTATCTCCAGGCAAGGCATGGGGACAGACTTCCCTGTCACTGGCCAGTGTGCCACTTGTGTTCAGTGTGTCTTTGGGTAAGAGCAAGCCTTTCTGTTATTCAGTCCAGGTACCAAGCACAGCCCTTTGGGGTTGTCTGGCTGTGGTGGGTTAAAACAGTGACCCTGTGGAGAGATACCTGCTTCAACTTGTATATCCCTAGAGTCTCAGTTCTGAAGCTGTCCAGAGAGGAAATCCAGCAGCTTAGGCCACTTAGAGACCACCCTGCCTGCTGAGGACCCTGGGCTCCTATGACTATGAAGGTCTATACTTATACCCCATCATCCTTAAACAGTTTTAAGATATGGAATAAAAACTCCTGGAGCTGGACCTGGCTCAATAACCTAGTGGCTAAAGTCCTTGCCTTGCATGTGCCAGGATCCCATATGGGCACTGGTTCAAGTCCCAACTGCTCTGCTTCCATCCAGCTCCCTGCTTGTGGCCTGGGAAAACAGTAGGGGACGACCCAAAGCCTTGGGACCCTGCACCATATGGGAGCTCCTGATTCCTGGCTTTGGATCAGCTCAGCTCCAGCCATTGTGGCCACATGGGATGTGAACCAGTGGACAGAAGATCTTCTGTCTCCTCTTCTCTCTGTAAATCTGACTTTCTGATAAAAATAAATGATAAGACCTTTTAAAAATAAGTAAATAAATAAATAAACTCCAGGAACAGGTGTTTGGTGCAGCACTTACTTTGCCTCTTGGAACACCTACAATTCCATATTGGAGTGCCAGCTCTTCCACTTACATTCCAACTGCCTGCTAATGTGAGACTTGGGAATGAGCAGGTGGGAGCTCAAATTCTTGGGTTTCTGCCCAACATGTGGGAGACTCAGACTGAGTTTCCCACTGCTCTTGGCATTAGGCCCAGCCCTACTCACTGTGGGCATTTGGGGAGTGAACCAGCAGGAGGAAGATCTCTTTTGGTCTTTGTTTCTCTGACTGTTAAATAAAATGAAAATAATAAATAAGTAATTAGGAAATTTTAAGCCCATTGCGTGTTAAGAGACCACAGAAGAGATGAAAAATATTTGTACTTTTTTTTTAAGATTTATTTATTTTCATTACAAAGTCAGATATACAGAGAGGAGAGACAGAGAGGAAGATCTTCGGTCCAATGATTCATTCCCCAAGTGAGCCGCAACAGCCGGTGCGCGCCGATCAGAAGCCGGGAACCTGGAACCTCTTCTGGGTCTCCCATGCAGGTGCAGGGTCCCAATGCATTGGGCCGTTTTCAACTGCTTTCCCAGGCCACAAGCAGGGAGCTAGATGGGAAGTGGAGCTGCCGGCATTAGAACCGGCGCCCATATGGGATCCCGGTGGGTTCAGGCGAGGACTTTAGCCGCTAGGCCATGGCGCTGGGCCCTATTTGTACTTTTTTATCTTCTTTACTTAATTTTTCATGCCATTTGAATAAGGACCCCCACACTTTGATTTTGCACTGTACTCTGCAAATTAAGTAACTGACCCTGGTAGTGGGTGACCGTCTTAACTAGGGACATGCACTCACTCTCCTGTTACTTCCACCACTTCTCTCATTTAAGTTGCTCAGCCACTTTAGGACTTTGGGTTTGAGTTAACGCTTTGCTAAAACAAAAACACTGAAAAACAAAAACCTAGCGCTGGTGGAGACAGCTCCTGCATAGGTTCTCATTTTGACACGTTTTCAACAGTATGCTTATAATAAGTAAGCTCCTATGTTTAGTTTCTCATAAAATCTTTCAATGTAACCTGACAACACAATGCCACAGCAATTGTTGTAACAGTCTAAACTAATGTACTGTAGATAGCCTGAGTAGGTTCCCAAGAGGAGGTACTTATTTTTTTCTCCTCTCCCTGGTTTTGATCAGTCTTGCAATTGTAGGGGAGAATATTAACCAAAATTAATAGGCTGCAAATCAGATAAGGAGCCAGTGATTGGCAGTGCCTCAGGTATGTCTCTGCGTGACTCATCTGCTTAGCATCTTGGTGCTCAGGCACTCCCAGGTGGCGGGGAAGAGGGAGGGCTGATTCTGTTGTACAAAACCCTGAATGAAGGTGTGAGGAATCATTTCCTAGTATAAAGACAATGGACTGATACAGTTTAAAAATAATACAACTGATAATTGATTAGAAGGCTTTTCCATTTTGGAAGAGCTTAATATGCAAGTTGTCCAGAATGGCTGTGTTTTTCAAGTCAGGTAAAGGACAGATCATTTACATTAGTTGTCTGAAAGCAGTATGGTAACTAGACTTAGTATATGCTTGTTTTTGTGGGCCTGGCCTTACGAATTTCTAAATATCTTTCAGTGTAGTTAATGTCTTTTGGCTTTCAGCTAACATTTATTTTTATTTACTTATTTGTTTATATTTTTAAGATTTATTTATTTATTTTTATTGGGAAGTCAGATTTCCAGAGAGAAAGAGAGACAGAGAAAGATCTTTCTTCCGCTAATTCACTCCCCAAGTGGCTACAACGTCTGCAGCTGAGCTGATCTGAAGCCAGGATCCTGGAGCTTCTTCCGGGTCTCCCACTCAGCTGCACAGTCCCAAGACTTTGGGCCATCCTCAACTAATTTCCCAGGCCACAAGCAGGGAGCTGGGTGGGAAGAAGAGCAGCTAGGACATGAACCAGCACCCATATGGGATCCCAGTGCATGCAAGGTGAGGATTTTAGCCACCAGGCTGCTGCACTGGGTCCTCAGCTAGCATTTAATGTACAGTGCCACACTGACACTTAAATAAAAGGGTATTCCATGTGCAAATTTTACAGGAAGTTGCAAGCCAGTAATTAAGTAAGCAAAGATTATATGCTAAAGAGAAGTGATTATATACAGGGTAGATTTAAAAATATTGTTTTCTAAATATTCACCTGCCTTTTCAAGCTGCTCTGATGACTGATCAGACACTTGTCTTGAGCTGACTAAATTTATTTTATGACTATACTGTAGAGTGGATTTTTATTTATCCTGTGTACCATAAGTCCTAAGAGTACTGATTTCCTATTATGTTTGAATCCTGAAGTAAGATTTCTGTTGCTGGATTAGAAGCTCAATTCAGCCATCTCTCCCAGGTCACATTATAGGATCTCTATAGGCGCCCTTTCTCAGGAACTGTAGGATCCTCTTTTTCTGAGGAACTTCCCCAGTGCATCTTCAGTCATTGTCAGTCTTTGTGGCCTGTTTTGCTAAGCACAAAGCTGTGCTGAGACAACTGTTCAGGCTTAGTAGGGACCTATTTTCCTGAGACCAGAGTGAGCTTTTTAATTCTTGACTCCACTCACACAGAAAAGTAGTCATCTTTACTGTTATCTTTTTCAGGGTGATCATGGCTACAAGCAATCCAAAGACATGGAAGAGAGGCTCAAAGTTATCCCCAAATTCTGTTTTCCTGATTCCAAGGACTGGGTGCCAACCTTAGAACTCAAGAGGTATGTGGGCTACTTTTTCTTTGTTTTGTTTTGGTCTACTTTTTCTAATTTCTCTTTCTTGGAACTGCAAAAATAGCTACTGAGTATTTGAGAAATGGGCAGAGTAGGAGGGAAGCTACAGGAGCACTAAGGATGCAGTGGGAGGAGAGGAAGAAAACAGAACTAGAGCACTTCCTATGTGCAACTCAGAAAAGAAAGACACAGTAATTTCCTTGTCGAAGTGAAGTTTGACAGTCTCTGCAGCTTGCCAGGTCTACAGAAAAAATAGGTCTTCCCATTAGAAATTCCCCCAAGTGGATGGAGAAGGAAAAGAAAGACTTGTGCGTGAGGACTCTGCTGAAAAACAGAAAAGACAGCAGTCTTTGTCTCATTCTTCAAGGTGACAGAGGAAGCCACAGCCCGATGATATGTTACCCTGTGGAAAATGATAAAAAGGGAGGTTCTGGTTTAGAAGGTGTAGGCATATTAAGAAAGAAAGTATTAAAGAATTTTTTCTAGATACGAAGAGGAAAAGTACCATTTATAATCATTACTCTGTCTGAATCCTGCCTGAAAATA
Organism: Ochotona princeps; assembly: GCF_030435755.1. Taxonomy (NCBI): domain Eukaryota; kingdom Metazoa; phylum Chordata; class Mammalia; order Lagomorpha; family Ochotonidae; genus Ochotona; species Ochotona princeps. Next base: position 97,562,151 of record NC_080833.1, on the reverse strand, counting down.
GGTAACTGCTCTGTTCAACAGTGTAATTATTGATGACATTACTTAGGCTTAAAAAAAAATGAAGCTTTGTTTGGTTAACTATATCCCGTGCTGCTGGCTTGCTGGATGCCAGGCTCAGCTGTTGCCTGAGTGGCTCTGCCCATAAGCCTCCACTACCCCCACACTAAGCTGCTGCTGTCTCATGACCAGTTTGGCCTGATCCCGGCTCTCGTCTCTCAGCCGTCCATGGTGCTATGTCTGTGCTGCGAGCTGTATTAATTACATAAGCAGTTCTTTTGTGTTGGCCTGGCTGTTACCCCAGTGAATTCTACCTGTCAATTCCAGAATGTTTGGAAAAGCAGAAGTTAGATATCGCCAGCAATCTGGCTAGATATAGTTACTGTAAATTTTTTCCAATGTTCCCTTCCAGTCTTATTTTTGACCCCCCCACACACATCTGTACATGATTCAAATATGAACTTCTTAGATTAATGCATTTCGATTAGGGGCATCTTTAGGCTTTTTTTTTTTTGGTAAATTATCTTTGCATATCTTTAACCCATGTTTCTAATCAATTGGTATTCTTCCTAATGACTGTTATATATTAAGGATATAATCTTTATTGGTCTTTACTTCATATGTCCTCTTATAACTAAATTGAATTTGAAGTGGGCATATTAAATATAAAAATCCTTAATAGTGTATCTATGTGATTAAATTGGAATTTGGGCAAAAGGAAAATAGACTTAATAGCTAAATAAATTAATAAATAGCTATCAATAAGTTTAAAAAGGAGGCAGTGACATTGATAGCTTATTCCATACCTAATTCCTCACTGCAGCCCAAGGCAAGGCATTGTCAAGAGATAGACATTGTGTAACAGGAATATGACATGCAATAAATACAGTGTTAATACCTTCTCTTTGACACAAATTGACTTGCCTTGGACCCTAATTTTTAACTCTTTTTTTTTCCGTGAGGAATACCGTAAATGGTTGTTGGGGTCTTAAAATAACTATTGGCTGTTTTTGCAGTGAAACCTTCTCCTTTGTCTTGACTGGTGAGGATGGCAGCCGGTGGTTTGGTTACTGTAAGAAGCTCTTGGTAAGTACCACACTGCTGCTACAGAGCTGGTCAGATAATCAAGTTAGACTGGCAACTGAGTGCCACTCAGTGATGTTCGTGTTAAAGAGGCTATATGAGCTTTAAATAGCAAGAACAAGGAGAGAAGTAACCGCAAAGTGTTCCATTTTGCTCACTGGCTCGTTGTTTTCTTTGTTTCGTGTTAAGGCAGGGTTAGATAGAGAGAGACAGCTTCCTTCACTAGTTAACTCTGCAAATGGCTACAGCAGCCAGGGTTGGGTCAGGCAGAAGCAAGGCGCCTGGCATTCCGTTTGAGTTTCCCACATGGCTGGCAGAGATCCAAGTACTTGGGGCATCTGTTTTTGTTTTTTCCCGAAGTGTTAGTACGGAACTGGTTCAGAAGTGGCACAGCTGAGACTTCCAGTGAGAACTCTGCTGGGATGTCAGCATCGCAGGCAGCTTAACTCGATGCACCATGATGCCTGTCTCTTGCTTGCTTACTTGTTTGTTTGCTTGCTTGTTTATTTGTAATAGAGAAATTACCTGGTGACTCGTAGCTGAATCTGGTTGTAAGCACATTTGAGGCACAGAGTGGAATGAACCAAACAAGGGAGTTCAGTTCTTCAGCAAACACAGCAGGGCTTTTTTCACTTACGGGTGCCTCCACTGACCCAGGGGTAACTCATGCTATCAGTCTGATCATTTTTCCCATCTTCATTGTTCTTTTAGAAGAAGGCCCTGGTTCCCTCTCTGTTCTGAAGAACATTAGTAGTCCAACTTAGCAGAGACTTGGGCTGTCTGATTTTGTGTTGATTTTTCCTTTTAGCCAGAGGGAAAAGGAAAGCGACTCCCTGAGGTGTACTGCATGGTCAGCCGCCTGGGCTGCTTCAATCTGTTTTCAAAGGTGAGTGGAGCAGAGGCTGTGCCGAAAGTGGCATTCTTTCTGAGCCTTAAGGAGATTTGAATTGCTGATGACATCACTGGGCAGAAAGGTTCTCTCATGGTAGATTAGGAACCGCAGTTTTAGGGGCTTAAATGTAGATCTTTAATCGCGCTGCCATTGTTTTATCATCCTCACTTTGTTTTGCTAAAACTCCTGGCTCAGGGAGATCATAGCAGGAAGCTCCTATTGCCTGCTGTCTTTCCTAGACCCAAATTGCAAGATGTCATTGTTTGTGTTACCTTCATTGTCCTTTCTTAGTGAAGTGAAAAAAGGACCCTCTTCTAAAACAAAGCTAATTTTTATTTTTGGCTTTCTTTTTAAAATTTATGTATTTATTTAAAAAGGCAAATGGCACAAAGGGAAACACAAGGGAAATACATTCACTGGTTCACTGTCCAAATGGCAGCAATAGCCATGATTGAACCAAGCCAAAGACAGAAGCCAGGAACTCCATTCTGGTCTCCCATATGGCTGGCAGGGCCCCAAGCCCTTGGGCGACTTCTGTTACTTTCCCACATGCATTAACAGGGAGCTGGATCAGATGTGCAGCAGGTGGAACTCAAGCCAGTACTCTGATATAGATGCCAGAATGACAAGTGGCATCTTAACGTGCCATACACCAGCCATAAAATTGAAGTATATTAGTAATTTCTCGTGATGCTGTAGACACTCTCAAGAGATATAAAGAATGCCTTAATGATTTTTTTGTTGGTTGCAGAAGCTGATCTTTTAAATTTTGTTGGTGTCCTGTTCAAGTTTATATGGCAAGGTTGGCATTGTATTTTTTAACTGAGCCCATAATAAAAAGGTTTTCTATGTCTAGATTCTGGATGAGGTAGAGAAGAGAAGAGAAATGTCTCCAGCCCTTGTTTACCCATTCATGCGAAGTGTCATGGAAGCTCCTTTTCCAGCCCCTGGACGCACCATCACAGTTAAGAGCTACCTCCCTGGGGCCGGAGATGGGGTAAGTTGAGCATTTTAAAAGGTGTAGTGGCTGCCAAAATGCAGGCCTGGTTCTGTTAGGTACAAGTTTCTAAAAGCCTGCTGGCATAGTTGCCCCTTTTCCCTAAATTGTGAAGAATGTTTTGTTTTTGTAAAACGCTGGTGAAACAGGCAACTGGTTTGTGAGATATGTAGAACTGAGAACTCAGATTTTCCACTGTACATAGACTGAGCCCCTTCTTAGTGATGGTTTCAATTTGATACATAAAAGATGAAATAAAGAATCAGAACTTTGCAGAATACAAACAGACTGTCTTCAGAGTCTTGGGATTAGAGGACTGTCAGTCTTGAACTTGGGGGAGAGTGACAGAATCTGTTAGTGTCATCATTTAGAAATTGTTTTTCAACATCAGCTCCCTGCTTACATTCTTATTTTTCAGTCTATTGAGCTTTGCCGACCACTGGATTCCCGATTGGAGCATGTTGATTTTGAATGCCTGTTTAAGTGCCTGAGTGTGTGTCATCTCATCCGGGTCTGTGCCTCTCTCCTTCTAGAGCGGAGGGTTATCTTTGTTGCCAACAGCCTAAGGTAATATTGAATAAATGAAACCTATCATTTCATGCCTAGTGGTACTATTTTAAAATGTGGGCCTATATTTTAAAATGTAGGATTAATCTAGTCTCTCAGTTACCAAATCCTGTAGAAATATGGATAATTTGTTTTCAAAGATTTAATGTATTTTGGTTGAAAAGGCAGATCCACAGAGAGAAGAGACAGAAAGATCTTTCATCTGCTGGTTCATTCCCCAAAAGGCCACAATGGCCAGAGCTGAGCCAGTCCAAAGCCAGGAGATTGTTCTAGATCTCCCATGTGGGTTCAGGGTTCCAAGGCTTTGGGCCATCCTGTGCTGCTTTCCCAGGCCACAAGCAGGAAGCTGGATGGGAAGTGGTGCAGCTGGGGCATGAACCTGTACGCATATGGGATGCTGGCTCTTTCAGGTGGAGAATTAGCCTATTGAGCCTTTGTGTTGGCCCCTCAAATAAATTTTAAGAAAAAAAATTCAATAAATTAAGTAGGATGTTAGAAATCAATGGATATTCATATAGTTGTTAATCTGTGGTCACTAGAGCATTAGTTTGCACAATATTCCCTTTTGTAACTGAGATTTTGCTTTCTGTAGTTTCAGTTACCTATGGTCAACTGTGGTCCAAAAATATTCACAGAAAATTCTAGAATTTCTAGAATAACTTTTATTATGGTTTATTGTTATGATTATTCTCTTTCATTATTAGTTATTATTTTTTTACTATGCCCTTACTTTGCCTAACTGATGTGTTTGCTTTCTTCTGTGGCTAGCACACTGTCTAAATGTGGCCATGCTGTGGTAGCCACACTGTACCCCTTCACCTGGCAGCATACCTACATCCCAGTTCTACCAGCATCCATGATTGACATTGTGTGCTCACCTACTCCATTCCTGATTGGAATCCTCTCTTGCTCCTTACCACAGCTCCAGGACCTACCCATTGAGGAGGTGAGATGGAAAAAATGCTACCAAGGAAAATACTGGAACACAGAAAACTAAAAATAACCAATCTTTTATGAGTGGTAGCATTTTTAAAATAAATGCTGATATTGTAACTAATATATTATTGTGATACCATAGCTTTCTGCTTTTTAAGTGAGGAAAATTCTGTGCTACACATGAATACTAAGTTTCATCTCATTTATAGTAATGAACCATGGACTCACTCTTATTATTGTGACAGGTAGATTCATATTTTTTTTAAAGATTTATTTATTTTATTACAAAGTCAGATATACAGAGAGAAGGAGAGACAGAGAGGAAGATCTTCCGTCTGATGATTCACTCCCCAAGTGAGCCGCAATGGCTGGTGCTGCGCCGATCCGAAGATGGGAACCAGGAACCTCTTCCGGGTCTCCCATGTGGGTGCAGGGTCCCAAAGCATTGGGCCGTCCTCGACTGCTTTCCCAGGCCACAAGCAGGGAGCTGGATGGGAAGTGGAGCTGCTGGGATTAGAACCGGCGTCCACATGGGATCCCGGTGGGTTCAAGGTGAGGACTTTAGCCGCTAGGCCATGGCGCTGGGCCCTAGATTCATATTTTTTAAGATTTATTTTTTTAAGTATTCATTTGCTTTTATTGAAAGGCAGATATAGAGAGGAGGAGAGAGAGAGGAAGATCTTCCATCCATTGATTCACTCCCCAAGTGAGCGCAACGTCCGGTGCTGAGCCAGTCTGAAGCCAGGAGTGCAGGATCCCAAGGCTTTGGGCCATCCTCGACTGTTTTCCCAAGCCACAAGCAGGGAGCTGGATGGGAAGTGGGACCACCAGGATTAGAATTGGCACCCATATCAGATTCCACCGCATGCAAGGCAAGGACTTTAGGCACTAAGCTTCTGTGCTGGGCCCTCAAACAATTCTTTTCCAAATCCATCTGTTGAATTAGGACTGAGAAATCTGATTTAACTCTCTTAATGATTTCTTTTAAATATTATGTATTTGTTTGAAAAGTAGAGAGAGTGGGAAGGAGGAAGGAAGGAAGGGAGAAAGAAAGAGAAAGAGTAAGATCACTGGCTTACTCCACAAATGGCCACAGGTATGAGCTCTAGCCCAGGCCAAAGCAGAAACTCTCTATCCTGATCTCCCACCAGGAGTGGCGGGGGCCCATGCACTTGACTCATCTTTCACTGTCTTCCCAAGCACATCGGCAGAAAGCTGGAGTGGGAAGCACTGGTGTGAACTGGAGCTCTGAAATGGGACACTCGCAGCATCACAAGCAGAGGCTTAACCCACTGCGTCACAAAGCCTGCTCCACCCTCTTCATGGCTTGTACAGTGACATAGTATAGTCTAGATTGCAGCCCTTTTGTACATAGTTTGTCTTTTTATTTTCCAAAATAGTGTTTTTAATGCATAGAAGTTCTTAATTTAAAGAGATTAAAGTTACAAGCCCTTGGGCCCGGCGGCGTGGCCTAGTGGCTTAAGTCCTTGCCTTGAAAGCCCCGGGATCCCAAATGGGCGCTGGTTCTAATCCCGGCAGCTCCACTTCCCATCCAGCTCCCTGCTTGTGGCCTGGGAAAGCAGTTGAGGACGGCCCAATGCATTGGGACCCTGCACCCGCGTGGGAGACCCGGAAGAGGTAGAGGTTCCAGGTTCCCGGCTTTGGATCGGCGCGCATCGGCTGGTTGCGGCTCACTTGGGGAGTGAATCATCGGAGGGAAGATCTTCCTCTCTGTCTCTCCTCCTCTGTGTATATCTGGCTGTAATAAAATGAATAAATCTTTAAAAAAAAATTACAAGCCCTTTCCTTTGTTTTTGCTATTTCTCTGTGGGCTGCTTAAATTTTTAGGGTTTTATTGTGGTTTTTAAATAGATTTTTTCTTTTTTTTTTTTTTTTCGAAAAAAAGGTCTTTTTTTTTTGAAAGGCAGAATTACAGAGGGAGAAAGATGTTTAATCCACTAGTTTACTCCCCAATTGGCCACGGCTGTGCCAGGCCAAAGCCTGGAACCCAGAGCTGCTTCTGCGTCTCCCTTGTGGGTGCAGGGTCCCAACTGCTTAGGCCACCTGCTGCTGCATTCTCAGGTGCATTAACAGTGAGCTAGAACAGAAGCGGAGTAGCTAGGTCCTGAACTGGCACTCATATGGGATACAGGCATTACATGTGGGGGCTTAGCCCTCTACCTGTCAGTGCTGGTCTCGAGTTTTTGTTTTTGTATTAACTTCATAAAAATGTCCTTCTATTTTAACTCCTTTTTTCCCTTCACTTTTGTGTCTAAATCCATCTGGGACTTGATTATGCATATTGTTTTTTTTTCATGTGGATAGCCTCTTGTGCTAGTTCCACTTGTTACAAAGACTGCTCATCCCCACTGCTTTGCTGTATTAACTAAAAAAAAGAGTTTTTGTGGGAAATTTCAAACAGAAGCAGAAAATGTTTCCTTTTGTGCCACTCATCCTATTTCAGTATTCACCAAATTCTGACCAATTTTTACATCTATTTCTCTCAATATTACAATATGTGTATAACATAAGGACTTTTTCAGATGTAATCATAATAATACCCTTATCACCCTAAAAATTTAGTGATTCCTTCATGTCAGCAAATTCAGTGTTCAAATCAGTTTTGAAATCAAGTCCATATTGTGCATTTGGTTGATATTTTTTTTAGTCTCTTAATCTGTTGGTGTGTGTACAATTATTTTTTAAGCTTGTAATTCCTGGTTGTGTCGATGACCTTTAAAGATGGGCTACAACTTGGACTTGATTTGTTTCCCATTGCCTGAGTCAAAACATTCTTCCTGATCTAGCAGTGCCTCATGTGTCTGTCTCTGAGTGTCTCTGGTTGAACTTGCCTGGTTCCTTTACTCCCCAGGTGCTGATAGTTGATCTCTGTGCAGACAAGTTCTTACAGGAGGTGAGTGACAACAGAGGTGATTACATAATGTTGGAGGATAAAAGGCTCTGTAGATAATTGGACAGCAAGTATGTGAAAGTACTTGGGGAAGATGACTCAGGGAAGGCTTTTTGATTCTACATTTAGTTGAATTGACACTGTGGCCACCATTCAAGATGGACTTGGAAATTTTGGCGTAGATTTATAGCTGTTTAACCTGAAGAAGGAAGGAGAAAAAAGAATAAATGCCATTCTCAGAAGTGATCCTCCCTTCAGTTCCAGATAGGTTGACCTGGCACAACTCTAATTTAATTGAATCTAAAAGCATTTATTAAGCACCAATTATTTCTAGCTATTCTGGTAGGAAGTCAGACTCTGAGGCTAAGCCTTCAGGCCTTAATAGTGTAACAGCATGGATGTTTGTGGGAGTGGAGGAGAAATATGCCTGAAGATTTATCAGTAGTATCATGAAAATTTGTGTAAGGTACGGCAGGAACAAAAAATTATTCTGGATATTGAGGTCAGGAAGGAGGAGTTATCATTAAAGGCTGCTTATAGCAGTCTCCTGCATGTACACTGTGTGTAGATTTGTAAACATTGAAGCCTGGGATGGACAGAAGGTTGCCCAGGACGTTGCCTTCTTTCAAAATCTGAATGGATCGTCACATTCAAAACCCCATTGGTTCAGGGATAATCTTTGCAATATAGCCTAAGACTTACAGATGAGAGGCATTGAATGAGAGAGTCTTACCAGAAAATTTTATGAAGTGCGCATTTTTTAAAATATAGTTAAAATATGTGTATACCACAAGCATCAAGGATTCTACCCCAATAGGGAAGAATATTTCAGCTAACATGTATACTGAGTCACCTGTGGAATTTCAGGAACCTAACTGGTATGTGCTTGAGACCTTCTGCCTCAGAACCCACATACAAGTCCTGTTTTTGTCTCTTCAGGTATCTGATGAGGATGAAATTCTGCCATCTAAACTTCAAGCTGCCCTGATGCAGATTTTGGAAGAACGAAATGAAATCTTAGCTCAGGAGCAGAGCTTCTCACAAAGTATGGTGAATTACTTAAGCATATTGAGAATGCTGTAAATATGTTCTGACTTCCTGGAACTCTGTTAAAATAGATTGTAGAAAGTGGTGTTGGAGAGTATGCACCTTGAAAATCATTTTCCTTGTTGATCCTCCCTGTGACAGGCCTTCTGTTATTTAAAGACTTTTGTATTAGCTCAGTGCCATTTAATTTCTATTTATTTTCATTTTATTTGAAAGACAGAAATAGATAACTATCTGCCAATGAGGCATTTATATTAAGCTGATAAGAACTGATACTACACTTGATCATAGCCAAAAAGCTGAAATGTGATCTTAGATATTTATATACATGAGTTCATGATTTAAAGCAAAGATTTGAGCCATAGACATACTTTTAGAAATTGCTGTTATAAAAGCTGGGGGACCTGATGTGATGACCCTATAGAATGAGTACAGATAGAAAATAGCAGACCAGCTGTTCAGGGCCAGAGGGGGTTGGCTAGCCCTGATTTTGAGCTCCCTGTTGGCAGGGCTTGGGCTGGGTGGCCTGTGGGCTTCACCCAGCACCTTTGGCACCTGGCCACCCAGTGGTGGGATCTTGACGGGGAAATGGATGGACCTTTAGGTTTAGACCTACACAGCACCCCTTAGAGGGATAACAGAACTGGAGTAGTTAGTAATGACCAATGCCAAAGAACACTCAATGGGGCACACTGAAGCTGAGGCTGGGGGGCCTGCCTGGTGGGGCTAGATCACAGTATTCACCAACAAGAGTCGAAACAGGAGATAGGCAGTGTGGGGCTGGGCCATGGTACTAACCAGCACGCAAGAGAACTGGGTCTGGTGACAGATTCTGTGGGGGATGTGTGGGCCCATCCCTTTTAATCTGCAATTTCAAGTGGTTTGCTTGGAGCTGGGGGTGGTGACAGGCTGAGCTAGGCATGACCATGGAACTACCAACTCTCATGGGTGCTGGGGTTGGGTGCAGGATGGATTGGTCCAGATTGCAGCACCCGTAGATGCACCCAAGAATATGGTGTGGGGTGGACTGGGTCACAACATCCACCTCTCATATATATGCATGTCAGAGGGGGTCTTTGCCCGGTAAGGACCTAGCACCCACTGGCATGGATGAGCTGTGGGTATGGTTGGGGGAACCAGGGAAACTCCCCTGATGGGCTGTTGCTCCTGCTTGTGAGCATGTGACTCAGGCCTGGGGGTTGGTCAGACTGGGCGTGGTAGTTCCAACTGTCCACATGTATATGGGGTGGTTTTGGAAGGGGGTAGACCAGGCAAGGCCAGGCCAACCTTAGCTCACTGGCAAGTGCAGGAGCCAGGCTGGAAAGTAGAGCATGCCTGGCGAGGCTATCATACCTGCTGGTTTGCATGTGTCATGGATAGGAGTGGACTGAGCATGGCCAGGCTGTAGCACTCGCCAGCGAGAATTGGGACAGAATTGGGACAGACCAAGCTGCAGCATCTGATGGCAAAGGTCAAGACAGGGGATGGACTATGCCAAGCAGGGTCAGAGCAACCACTGGCATGCACAAGATCTGGGGCTGAGAGCAGGCTTATGGGATGCACCAGCTTTGTTGTGGTTCCCACTGGTGAGTATGAGAGCCAGGATGGAGGTAGTCTGGGCTGGACATGGCTGAAGTATCCCTCAGCATGGGTGTGGTCAGGCTCTGGGGCAGGCGTGCCAGACTGGGCTGTACTCCAGCATCCACTGGTGCTCATGAGAGCCAGAGTGGGTGTGGGACAGGTTGGGCTAGGTTTCCACTCCCATTGGGCCACATGAGAGCTGCATCAGGGCATTGACTAGGTGTGGCTGGGCTATAACACCCAACAGTAAGAACTGGATTGGGTATGGGCCAGTTGGCCAAGGCTGCTGTTCCTGTCAGGACAGGAGGTGGTCTAACTCAGCCTGGACCACGTACTAACTGGTCCACACGAGATCTGCCATTGAAAGGTGACTCAATAGAAGAGCTCAGGAAACTCCTTTGCCTGGGTGCAGTCCCAGGGATTCAAAGCAAGGAGCAGTCCAGAGGAGACCAGGTTACAGAACCTGCCAGCATATGTGTGTCTCAGGTATGGGGGTGGGTCAGGCTGGATCAGTTCATAACACCCACTGGCAGATCTGAGAACCAGGATGGGGTGCAGTTTGAACTGGGTCTGGCTGATCACCAGCCAGTTCACGTTAGGACCGGGACCGGGGGCTGATTGTGCTGAGTTGAACAGCAATTCCAACCAGCCTGAGCTGGAATGGGAGTAGACTGGGTCAGGCCAGACTGCAGCATCCGCTGGCAAATGCCAAGGTAACACAGGCTATGCCAGACTGCACCATAGCACCCACCAGCACATGTGAGACCAGGACGAGGGGTTGAGACAGGTAAGGGAGTAATGGGGACTCCAGTGCTGGGCCACCACTCATATTGGCGAGCGTGAGAGCTGGAACTAGGGGCAATCCATGCTGGGTAGGGCTGCAACACCTGTTGTCCTAAATGTTAACCAGATTAGTGGGACAGCCAGGCTGGGATAGCTGATTTTATCCACTGATAAAGGCATGAGCCAGAATAAGGGCAGGCAGGTTGGGTTTTGCCACAACATCGGCTGGCAAAGTGCTGGCACTGGGGTCACGTCCTGTCAAGCTAGACCACAAAAACACCTGAAGAGTGAGATCCAGGGCAGGGAGTGGGTCCAGTAGAGGGGTTGTGGGCTACTCTCTGATGTGGTGTAACTCCTGCTGGTGAGCATGAGAACCAGACTGGGGGTGTGCCTGGCTGGACAGGCGGTAGCACCCCCTGGCATGAGTGTGTGCTGGAGAGTGGAGTAGGTTGGGTTGAGTTAGGTTTCAGTGCCCAGTGTTGTATACGAGATCCAAATGGGATGTGAGGCAGATTGGATCAGTCCGCTGCATGTATTGGCAGGCACAGGAACCAGAACTGGGGGGGTGGGGCGGCTAGTCCAGTGGGAGTTATTGGGGGTCACTCTAACTGGGCTGCAGCTCACCTGTGGTACGTGAGGGCCAAGCATACGTTGTGAAGGGCTGGGCTGGGCCACAGCACCCATTGGTTTGCTAAAGATGGAGGGCAGAACAAATTGACCAACTACCCCAGTGAAACTTCACAGCAAATTTCTGGGCCAAAGGAGACTCAGAGGTGGACTATGACAGCCAATTGGCCTCAGAAAGATTTCTTCATCCAGGGAGCAGCAATCTGAGCAATATCTCAGGACACTAATATTCCATACAGGCATCAGCTCAAATCCAGCTGGTCTACTTCTCATCCAGATCCCTGTGAATGCATCTGGGAAAACAGTGGGTGATAATCTAACTACTCGGATCCCTGCACCCACATGGGTGGTCTGAATGAAATCCTTGGCTCCTGCTTTGGCCTAACCCAGCCCCAGCCATTGCAGCCATTTGGGGGAAGGAACCCATGGATGGAAGACTCTCTCAAACTCTACATTTCCAATAAATACGCCTAAGGGGAAAAAAAAGTGGGAGGGGGGACAGAGAAGCCAGCTCAGTGGTGTATGAGGCTAGTTCTCTATCTGCAGGCTCCAGCATCCCATACAGGCTCTGGTTTGTGTCCTGGCTGCTCCATTTGTGGTCCAGCTCCCTGCTTGTAGCCTGGGAAAGCAGTGGAGGATGGCCAGATTCTTGGGCCTTTTCACCCACATGGAAGACCTGGAAGAAGCTCCTGGCTCCTGCCTTCAGACTTGCCCAGTTCTGGCTGTTTCACTCATTGGGAGAGTGAACCAGTGGCTGAAAGATGTGTCTCCAGCTGTGTTCCCTTCTGATGTAGCTCTTCAAGTAAATAAATAAATAAATCTTAAAAGAGAGAGAGCAAGACAGACATTACAGGACTAAGCCCTCTTTTGGTTGGGGGTAGTATGATTAGGTTTTCTACACTTGGAAATGGCAGCTAGTGAAAACGAGAAAAGCCAGGAGTGTGACATTCTAGAAGCTGAGTGAAGAAAGGACTTCATGAAGAGTGAAGAATTAGGCCAAAAGTTGCAAAGAGGTTGATTACGTAAGATGAGGACTGAGAATTGACCAGTGGGTTTCACAATGACTAGGACTTTTGACACCCTTATCATAGCAGATTGAGTGTAATGGTGGGATGAAAGAGATTGGAGAGAGTTCAAGAGAGAATTGGAATGCCTTTGAACTTATTTTGAAGTTTAAAGTGGCCAGGAATAACCAACACACTCTTGAAAAAACCAAAACTGGGGGACAGGCCTTGTGGTGCAGTGGGTTAGCCTGCTGTGTGGAATATCCACATCCCATTTATCTGAGTGACTGATCAAATTTCATCTCTGCCTCTGATCCAGGTCTCCTTTGTCAGGTCTCTATGCTTCCCTCTGTCATTTTCCCTTCAAAAAATGTAAGTAAAACTTTAAGAGGAAAAAAAAAATTCAAGGGGTTGCCATACTAGACATCAAGATTGCAGTCACTATGATTTCTTTTTTGTGCAGAAAGAGAGCAGTGGAAAGAATAGAGTTCACATACAAAGGAAAATTTAATTTGTGTCAGTATCAGCATTGCATGTCATGGAAAAAACATGAAGCATTCAATAAGTAATATTGGGATAATTCTATAGAACAGAGTTGAAAATGTATCTATACCTCGCAGTTTATATGAAATTCTACTGGATTTATTTTTAAAATATTTATTTATTTTTAAAGACAAAGAAAGGGAGAGGCACAAAGAGAGAGATCTTTTTACTTTATTTTTAATGATATTTACATAGTTCAGAAGAATGAATGCCCATGTAGACCTCTGATTAGGGTGGGAAGGGTTGAGGTATAGGGGAAAGTGGATGGGACCATTCTTTACAATTCTTTATCTTCTTCCTGAATCCGAAGGGGGGAGAGATGGGGAGAAGCCACACCCAGCATCCTAACCACATCAGTACCACTGGGGATGGGGAACAGCCATTCGATGTTATCCCAGGGTCCCTGATGTAAATAGAGCATACTCTCAGAGTACTGCTCAAGTGGTTTCAATAGTTTTGAAGTGTTGATTTTGTTGCTCCAAAGATGAGAAAATCCTTCCAAGATCCATTGGCTGATATAGTCTATCTTAGAGTCTCCATTTGCCCAGATACTTGCTATCAGTGCTTGGCTGGGAGATTTGTCCAATTTGTTCTGCCCTCCATCCTCTGCTGTGGTACTAGATATCCTCTGCAGGCCCCAATGTGTTGTCATATCCTCCATACACGTTGGGACATGCTGTCTACTGTACTGTCCTCAGCAACTGAGGAGGACCAACTCTGACATATGCACTCCATGTTCAGACTACAGATCCTGCAGTTCTCCCTGTAGTTGGAGTTCTGAGTCCAGCAGTTCAATTTGGAGGGAGGTCCCCAGAGAAACCTCATCTGAGGTGACCCCAGACCTGACTGCTGTGTGTGCCAGCCAGCGTGGAGTTCGGCTCAGTCTGTCACCCATATCAGCCTGCACACACACTGGTGGTTGCAGTTGGCAGGTCAGTTCTGTCTCCAGGAGAGATTGTCTAGTGCTGATTCACTCTCCAAATGACCAAAACAGCCAGGGCAGGGCCTGGCTGAAGCCAGAAGCCAGAAGCTTTATCTAGGTCTCGCACATGAATACAGTGGCCCAAGCATATGGACCACCTCCTGCTGTTTTCCTAGGCACGTTAGCAGGAAGCTGGATAGGAAGTGAAGTGGCTGGGACTCAAACCATCACCTGTTTGGATGCTGGCACAGCAGGCAGCCACTTAATGTGCTGAGTCACAGCACTGGACCTAGTTACACTGGATTTAAATGCTTAAATAAATTTTTTAAAAATGTTTTATAAACAACAAAAGGATGTTTTTCAAAGGTTATTTTTTGAAAGGAAGAAAGAAGTTTTTTCAAAGATTTATTTTTATTGGAAAGTCACATTGATATAGAGAAGGAAAAACAGAGAAAGATCTTCTGTCCACTAATTCACTCCCCAAATGGCTGTTATGGTTAAGGCTGAGTTGATCTGAAGTCAGGAGCTTCTTCTGCATCTCACACGTGGGTACAGGGTCCCACAGCTTTGGGCCATCCTCTGCTGCTTTACCAGGCTACATGCAGAGAGCTGGAAGAGAAGTGGAGCAGCTGGAACAGGAACCAGCACCCATATGAGATCCTGCACTTGTAGAGGGTGGGTTAAGCAATTGAACCATTGTGCCCAGCCCAGAAGGACATTTTTTTGAAGATTTATTTATTTGTGTAGGATGTGGGAAAGATGGCAGCTGCTGTTCTGGAACAGCTGGATGCCTAATGGATGCAGAACCTGAGGACCAGGAGAAGCTGGCTTTGGGGGGAATCTACCACTGTCAAAGCCAGGTTAGAAGACAGCAAAGATAAGATGTGGGATCTGACAGAATTGCTAAGAAGAATGTCCATTGACAAGGCTTTGGCTCAGGTGCCATTAAGAGACCAAAAAAGGGGCCACAGATAATTAAGGAGGTTCTCTTAGAAGCACAAGATATCGTGGTGAGAGATCACAATGTGAAATTCAGGTCCAGTTTAAGCTGCGGTCTTCTCAGGGCAAGGCCAGGGCCTGAAATAACGGCAGAGGATGCTTTGGGATCATGGAGGAAGTGTACTGCCATTGTTTTGTGATACTAATGGAAGGACCCCCACCTTCGTGTGAGCCCTCCAAGATCGTACTTGTCCACGCCAAAGTCTGCATTCAGGAGCTTCATGATTCACACTCTGTGAGGGGGATTCAGATCTCACCTTGCATTTTTTTTTTGCCATTTCTTTAAAAATCAAAAATTTAAGTGATTTATTTATTTGAAAGGTGGCGTGGGAGAGAAAAACAGAGCTGCATTAAGTTTAACAGGACTCAGACTGGTAATCCGATAAGGGATGGTGGCATCACAAGTGTTGGCTTAACGTGCTGACCCATAACTCTGGCCCCAGAAGCAAATATTTTTATATCCTAATAGTACTGGTGAAGAATATTTCAAAAGTAGTCCAGACATAAAGGAAAGTTTGCTTATGTTAAATCTTTTTAAAATTCCTTTTCATAAAAGGATACCATGAAAAAGATGAAAACAGAGGCCGGTGTTGTGGCACAGCTAGTTTAGGCCACTGCTGGCTGTGCCGGCATGCTACATGGGCGCCAGCTCAAGTCCTGGCTTCTTTACTTCTAGTCCATGTCCCTGCTAATGGTCCTGGGAAAGCAGCAAAAGATGGCCCACTGTATTGCTAGAGTTCAGGCCTTGGCTCCGGCTCTGGACTTGAGCATTCTGCTGAGGCTGACCCTGAGAGGCCATGACGATGGCTGAAGTAATTGGATTCCTGCCACTCCCACAGGAGGCCTGGATTGAATTCACAGCTCATAGCTTTGGCCTAGCATCCCCAGTGATTTTCAGGCATTTGAGGAGTGAACCAGTAGGTAGAGGATGCTCATTCTCTGTCTCTATCGCTCTTCTTGCCTCTCAAATAAAAGTTACCAAAGAAAATAATCTTTTTTTAAAAAAAATGTTCGATGTTAATTTGAAAGCAAAAATTATAAGAGGGAGAGAGGGAAGGCGAGAGAGCGCAGGCTTCCATCCACTGGTTCACTCCCCAAATGCCCACAACAGCCAGGGCTGAGCCAGGCCAAAGCAAGGAGCCAGGAATTTCTTCTGGGTCTCCCATGTGGGTTCAGGGTTGGGCCGTGTTCCACTGATTTGGAAGTGAAGCAGCCAAGATGCAAGCTAGCACCCATGTAGGATATTGGCGTTGCACGTTGTAACTCACTGTCACAATGGTACATCCCAGATCATTTTTCATATAATGTTCAATGGCATACAAATCCTAACAATGTGTTGTTGGGCTTGCATATGAATGTAGTTGAAGTATAGTGGAAAGCAATGAAATGATAGACAAAATTTCAAATTCTCTATTGGAGAGTAAAATAAGAATGCTATTGAAAGGGAATCACTTGGGAATTCAGAGATACTTGTGGCGAGTGATTAGATGTTTATTTCATGGTTAACCTTGTGACATCTTCTTACATGTAAAAGAATATATGATGGAAAAAAAGAGTGGAATTTCCAGAATTCAGTTCTAAAACTTTTAAAAAGATAAAGATGTAACGGGGCCTGGTGTGGTAGCCTAGTGGCTAAAGTCCTCACCTTGCATGCCCAGGATGCCATATGGACACCAGTTTGTATCCCGGCTGCTCTACTTCCCTTGCATCTTTCTGTTTGTGGCCTGGGAAAGCAGTTGAGCATGGACCAAAGCCTTGGGATCCTGCACCCGTGTGGGAGACCTGGAAGAAACCTCTGGCTCCTGGCCTCAGATTGGGTCATCTGTGGCCATTGTGGCTACTTGGGGAGTGAACCAGCAGTTGGAAGGTCTTTCTCTGTGCCTCTCCTTCACTCTGTAAATCTGACTTTTCAATAAAAAAAATAATTCTTAGGGGGGAAAAAAGAGCTGTAACAAAGTAAATACAAGGGATTTAGTGAAGTCTTCCAAGATATTTTGCTGGGGAGGAAAATGGGCAGTGACTGGGTGGGATGGGAGAGTGGGGCGGAAGTGTTGATGATGGATGCAGGGAGGGGCCGTCTGTTGGCACTGCAGGAGAAAAGGGATGTGAAGGCAGTCTGTTGGACAGAATACAACAAACCTAGATTTACGTCAGAACCCACCACAGGCACAGGAAGAGACCTTAGACGTTGTCTTCTCAGCTGCTTTCACTGCACAGATGTTGACAGGCCCAAAGAGGCAAAGTGAGCCACTGACTGTTCAGCTGATGTATGATAGATAGGTCACGTCCCTCATTCCTGATCCGGGTGGAGCCTGTGGAAAAGAGGTATTGTGAAGGAATAGCAGTGGATAACCATATGCATATGGAACAAAAAGGAAGAAGCTTAACTGATGTGAGGATTGAGTCTAGTACCTGAAAGGCAGTAAATTAGGCTGTTATAGTGGTTTGCAGCCACGTGGCATGGGTCCTACATTTGCATTCATGAGATGCCATCATCCCAAGGAATCCCTTTGGTCTTTGGGAGCCTCAGTTTCCTCAGCTATAAAATAAGATAATAATACCTACCTCACAATTATTTTTATGTTTGTACAAGTACCTAATACGGTGCCTGCTACGTCTCTAATCTCTAAGCACTCAATCATTTGTTATTCATGTGGAAAAATCATGTGTGACATGAAATGGGAAAAGTTACAGGGAATCAGATTTGGTGGGGGAATATAACTAATTAGGTTTTAGAAATTTTTCTTTCTATTTACAGTTTCTGAACTTCCAGCTGGAGTTTGATATGGTGAATTGTAGACGAATGGGTTTTAGGTGCTAATGAGACAACCAAATCACAATCATTCGTAGGTAATCAGAAAGTATAGAAGGGGAAGGAGCAGGGCCACAGATCGGAGGCTGGAAATGACTGCTGTAACCAGCTCCATTCTGATGCCAGTGAGCTCTTTAAGGCAGGCAACTTGCACAGAAGTCGTCTTGAGGGTGGTGCTGAGGAGGAATAGGGCAGGAGCACAAACGCTCAGGCCTCCTGAAGCCTTGGCCACACCTTCAAGTGGGCAGCACAAGCATTGCCCAGCCATTTCCTAATTGGTTGAGAGACCACCGGTGAGGAAGCTTTTGCCTGTAGGTTCCCGCCCAACAAGGAGGGGTCAGGGGATGCATAAAATCCCAAGGCCTTTCCTCAAACCTTTGGTGTCTCTCCCTCTCTCCTTTGGATAGGCACCCCACTCCCAGCTCTCTGTCAGGAGGTGCTTTCCCCTCCCTTCTTCTTTCCACTTCCACCTGGTCATTTTGCAAATAAAACTCCTCTGTCTGTAATTGATTCCTGGCTTTTTATTTCTATATCAAGCTGAGGAAAGAGCTCAGTAAGGAGGAGCCCACTGACTTGTGGGAGAGACCGAGGAGATGGTCAGCACAAATGCAGCCTGGAAGCTGAAGGAGGAGGAAAAGGGAAAAGCAGAAGCAATTGGGATGGTTCTCCCTGGTAGCCTTTGAAAAGGCAGTTCCAGTGAAGTCACAGACGTGTGGCCCAGGCAGGGCACAAGATACTGGTGGAGGAAACAATGAAGATAAGGAGATAAGCATTTGCTTTATGCAGATTTTTGATAGTACACAAAAGCCTAGAAGAAGCATCACTGGATTTTTTTCTCAGTCCTAAAAAAATAAATAAATCTCCCTTATTATTTCTTTTTAAGTGAAAGGCAGATTTTAGGAGAGAAAGAAAGGTCTTCCATCTACTGGTTTACTCTGCAAATGGCCTCAGGACTGGATATGAGCTGATCCAAAACCATCAGCCAGGAGCTGCTTTCAGGTCTCCCACCTGGGTACAGAGGCCCCTGCTGCTTCCCCAAGCCATTAGTAGGGAGCTGGATGGGAAATGGAACAGCTAGGACTCAAACCCATACCATATGGGATGCCATCACTACAGGGGAGGTTAGCCCACTGAGCCACTGTGCCAGCCCTTTTTCTCAGTCTTCATGTTTTTAAAGATGTATTTATTTTTATTACAAAGTCAGATATACAGAGAGGAGAAAAAGGAAGAGCTGTCCGATGATTCACTCCCCAAGTGGCTGCAACAGCTGGAACTGAGCCAATCCGAAGCCAGGAGCCAGGAGCTCTTCTGGGTCTCCCACGCAGGTGTAGGGTCCCAAGGCTTTGGGCCGTCCTCGATTGCTTTCCCAGGCCACAAGCAGGAAGCTGGATGGGAAGTAGAGCTGCCGGGATTAGAACCAGCGCCCATATGGGATCCTGGCG
This sequence comes from Ochotona princeps, assembly GCF_030435755.1. Taxonomy (NCBI): domain Eukaryota; kingdom Metazoa; phylum Chordata; class Mammalia; order Lagomorpha; family Ochotonidae; genus Ochotona; species Ochotona princeps. The sequence goes on along the minus strand of NC_080833.1, from coordinate 97,543,008 downwards.
TATTCAAGGCGAGGACTTTAGCCACTAAGCCACTGTGCTGGGCCCTTTCTCAGTCTTTAAAGGCCTGTAACTTCTATCACCAGAGCCAGTGTTCAGAGATACACAAACCTTAGAAGAATTTTTCTTTTATTTTTACAGCAGATGTGACACTTGACTCTCTGGTATCTGAAGCATTTGTTCGATTTTTTGTGGAGCTAGTGGGACATTACTCTTTGAACATGACTGTCACCGAGCACGGGGAACGTGTATTCCAAAGGGAGCCATTCCGGAAGTCCCACACCTCCCGAAGTGTACGCCACTTCCTGGATCTCTTCATGGAGACTCAGATGTTTGCAGGATTCATCCAGGACCGAGAGCTGCGGAAAAGTGGGGTTAAAGGTCTGTTGTACAGTTCTCCCTCCCTAGTTAATGAGTGCTTGAACTTTGAATTGGTTCTTATGTAAAGTGTTTATTTTATAATAATGTTTAGTCATAGAAATAACACATTGCTAATAAGAACACTTTAATTGATTTCCAGTCTTAAGTTTTGGATAATTTTACCAAAAAAAGTTTTTCTCACAGGTTTGTTTGAAGTTCGGGCCCATCAGTATTTGGAAACAATTCCTGAGTCCGAGCCCAGTGGAATGAACAGAATTTTGCGAAGTCTCGGTGAGTTGCTGTGTTTTCCTGTTGGAGAAGTGTGGCTGAGAAGGCTTTGCAGTAACTATGGTTCATGACACAGACTTTATAAGTAGATCACCAGGGTAACCTTGGCTAGGCCGATCGGAAACCATGACCCAAGTGCCTATGTGTCTGGGAGAAAGGAAATAAATCTCTAAGAAAGAGTTTGGGGTTCCCTAACCGAGTGGTCTATGGAGCTGTTCTCCTTTAGTGAAGCTCCAGAAATGGTGCCTTTGTGACACAGTTTGCAAATCCTGATTGTTCATCTTTTCTAGATCATGTTTCTTGAGCAGTCATAAAAACCATGATCCCTTCCCCCAGAAAAATCTATTTATGCCATACACATAAACTTTGCATTTAACTTTAGGGCACTCAGATTTCCCCCTGGAGCCTATCCATAGATTCTAGAATAAAAATGTCTTGGCAGGTGCACAATTGATGTAGCACATCAGTTGAGACAGTGCATGTGAGGCTCACATCCCTGTCAGGGTTCCTGGATTTTAGTCTCAACTCCACTCCCAAGTCCAGCTTCCTGCAGATGTGCCTGAGAGGCAACAGGTGGTGGCTCAAGTAATTGGGTTCCTGCCACCCACTTGGAAGTTCCCATTGAGTTCCCAGCTCCAACCCGGCCCAACCCTGGCTCACATAGGCATTTTGGAGTCTGGGTGGGAAGTGGTGAATCAAAATAAAGTACAATAAATAAAAATGGATTGAGTTCACATCACTTTTTTCTCTCTTTAGGAAGTAAAATGAAATTTCTGCAGAAGAAATGAAATTTTGGTTGACTATCTCCATCCTAAATAGAACAGCAAGTGCCAAAGAAAATATTTTCCCAAGGGTCAGGATCCTTTGAAGTATTCTACAAAATCGTTGACCTTTAAAAGTCTAAAGAGCAAGACGCTCTTGGAGGACTGTCCTGATGCTGCTGTCGTCATCACTGGAATTGGGAATTGTCTGGAACCAATGCTCTGGAATTGTGGGGAATAGTCTGGAACCAGGGTTAGGTAGTTTGTGTTTTATTGGGTTCATGCTCTGTATTTTGTGTTTAGTTTGTGAAGGAGAACAATTTCTTGGTGTTGCATTTACAAAATAGCTGCAGATGAGTAAAATGAAGAAACACTGAGTTCTGAGTCCTTCAGAAACATGAGAGAAGTGGAGAACACTTAACTACACATAATTTTCACCACTGTAATGTCATGGCAGCTTTTAGCCCAGGACATGTTTGGGCTGCATTAGGAAATGTATTCATCATATAACTCCATTTTTAAAAAAATCTAATTTCTGGTAAGGGGAAGCTCACTCATTTGCAGCCCTCCCTGTTAGCATTGCTGTTGTTAACTTATAAAAATCCATATTTTGTAGCTCCTCCACGGTAGGTGGCACAGGAGTAGATTATCCTTCATGTGTCAACACTGAATTTTGTGGAACTGTAGATAATAGGCAAATGTTCTCTCATGAGACATTGTTAACTATTTTGGTGTGTGTGTGTGTGTGTGTGTGTGTGTGTGTGTACCATCTACCTTGCATTGTGGCAAATGTACATATGTCATCTTATTCAAGCCTTGAATCAACTTTATAAGAAAGATCATTGCATCTGTTTAGCTAATAAAGAAACTGGAATTCAAATAGGTTGAATAACTTTTCCAAAGTTATACAACAAATGCAGAACTGAAGCCAGGAATTTAATTTTATACAGATAAAGTTGACTAGGTGCAAATTTGAACTCTGGGGGACTACAGTTATTTAACAAGTTTTCTATTAAATATATTGGAGCAACCTGTCAGCTCTGAGGATAAGGGATTTTATTTAAATTATTGGTGCCTAGATGAGAGTTTTTTGATTCCCCTGGAATTGTTGAGAAGTTTGCTTTTAATTAAACTGGACTTAGAATATGATCATCTCTTGAGCATATCCCACTTCATGAGGTCCTACCATCTAAAGTAGTGGTAGGGACTGGAAAACAGGATTGTCAGTGATGGTGCAGTTTTCACTGGCAAATTACAGCAAGCATTAGCTTTTTTTCTTCAACTCCTGCCGATGATTATAACTGGCATAGAAAATATTCAGATTTTCAAAACTTGAAAGTTGAATTGTGACACAAAATATTGACTTGTACGGTGTAGTCATTACAGCCCATTCATGTGTGCATAAGTGAATCACACATTTAACGTCAGTGCTGTATGATATGCTTCCTGTAGATGTGGATCCTGGGCATAGCACTGAGCCTGTGTTAAGAGCTTACCCCAATGGGGCAGCTAGAAATCTCACCGGTTGCTCTTTTCTTTATATACCAACCATGAGGGAACAATTAGTGGCTGGTTGTTTATAAGAACGGCTTTCTGGGGCTGTCCTTGTGGCACAGCAAGTTAAGAAAGCTGGCATTCCATGTGGGTGTGCTGGTTGGAGTCTCTGCTGTTCCATTTCTGATCTGGCCTCCTGTTAATGCGCATGGGGAGGCAATAGAGGAACTAAGTCCATGCCCCTACAAGTCGGACGGGCAGGAGAGCAGTCTTACTTCAGCCTGGCCCAGACCTGGCTGTTGGAGCCATCTGAGGCATGAACCAGTGAACAGAAGATTCAACCCCCTTCCTCCTTCCCTCCCACGCTCCCTCTCAAATAAATGAGTCTCTTTGCAATGGACTTCGGAGGGGTTTACTGTGGTGGAAGCTGTTTATCCCTCTGTGAAGTGGCCCTTATTTCAAGAATGGGATATCCTTGCAATCTAAGGTTGCTTTCTGTCCTTACTGTGTTGAACTGTATTTTTGTAAAATGTTGTGAATTCTGAACATGTTTGTTAAAAACACATTGCTTAAGATTTGTATAAAATGTTTACAGATCTTTTAATGAATAAACACATAAAAATCTCAGATTTCTTGATGAATTTTAAATAAAATTGCTTAAAAAGTAAAGGTCTTTTACCTCAATCTATGGCTAGCACATCTGCCTAACAGGAAGTTAGAAAGATAATCTGAATTGGTGTTATGCACCCACTTCATCGCAAACGGTATTTGAAGTGGCTGTGGGCAGACAAGGCCCGAGGCTAGACTGCACGCAGGCGGAGTATGCAGTCCTAGCCGGACAACTGCGTTCGGCGTGGCCGGCTTGGCCTGGCATCCAGCGGAGAAGTTGCACCTGAAGCAGCCAGAGTGGCCGTGAGGAAAACCGGTCTAAGGCCTAAAGGCGGAAAAAAGCTTTGTGGGTTTTGCATACACCCTAACAGCAAAATCAAAGGGTTTAAACGTTGGGCGTGGGGCCCGGCGGCGTGGCCTAATGCCTAAAGTCCTCGCCTTGAACGCGCCAGCAGCTCCACTTCCCATCCAGCTCCCTGCTTGTGGCCTGGGAAAGCAGTCGAGGACGGCCCAAAGCTTTGGGACCCTGCACCCGAGTGGGAGACCCGGAAGAGGTTCCTGGTTCCCGGCTTCGGATCGGCGCAGCACCGGCCGTTGCGGCTCACTTGGGGAGTGAATCATCGGACGGAAGATCTTCCTCTCTGTCTCTCCTCCTCTCTGTATATCTGACTTTGTAATAAAAACAAATCTTACAAAAAAAAGTTGGGCGTGGTATACTATTAACTCCCATTCTGGGGCAGTGTTAGGCTCACAGACCTAAAACTTGGCAGTTTTAGTCGGGGCCTGATGACACTTCTAGTTAGTGAATGAACGGTCCTTACCCAAAGCAAAGATTGTCAGGGTGCTGAGAACTGAGACTAGGAGGTGTGTAGGCAGGAAGTGGGGCCTGGCACAAAGACGTTTAAAGGAAGAAGGTGCAAGAGCAGTAAGTCGAGGTGGGAATGCGCCAAATCTGAAGCTAGTCCCCACCAAACGTTTTCAACGAGTCGGCTTCCCCAGCTAGCAGTATCCTAGAGGAAACGAAAAATTCCCAACTCCCTCCCCCACTTACGACGACTTCGCAGGCTGAAAACCGATGACAGGAAGTTAGGCTCGTCTGCTGACTGAGAAGGCGGGACTTGACACCACTTCCGCCCACAAAAGCATAGCCGTAGTTAGCGGCCGGGCGAGCGAACCTTCAGGACTAGCAACTGAGCATGCGCCGGAATTTGCTAAAGTAAACGTGTGTGACGTCTGCAGTGCGCGCAGACGTCATTGGAACCTGCGTAGACCGAAAGCGTAGGCCAAGTTGAGCGCCCCGGCATGGCGGGTACCGGTCTGGTGGCCGGGGAGGTGGTGGTGGACGCGCTGCCCTATTTTGACCAAGGCTATGAGGCGCCCGGTGTGCGGGAAGCGGTAAGTGGCGGGTGGCCGTGTGGCCGAGCGCGCTCGCTGGCCGGGGTCGGCAGGCGCACGTTCCCATCAGCGTCCCTGTTCTCCCTGCTAGGCTGCAGCCCTGGTGGAGGAGGAAACCCGCAGATACCGACCCACCAAAAACTACCTGAGCTACCTCTCGGCGCCGGACTATTCTGCCTTTGAAGTAAGTGTGGTGCCTCGAACCCGCGTGCCAGCCTCGAGTTGGATACGTTAGCTACGTAAATGTGAAATCTGCAGTTCTAGCGTTGACTGTTGCGTATCCGTCTCCTCCAAACAGCCTTCTCCCGGGCCCTTTTGGTATCCATAGAACGACTTTCTGGCGTTTCTCGAGCTCTTACTTTATGTAGAAATTAGTACCTTTTTTTTTTTTTTGAAAGATAGTGCCCGTGCGTAAATTCTCGAACGTTTTCCTCTCTTACCGTAAGCGCGATCTGGTGTTTTTTAATGTCTATATGAAATGTATGCTCTTTAGGACCACTGGAGGGCGGCCTTTTTATGAAAATGTAGCTTTTAGACAATATGTGAATGACGGAATGGACAAGCTCTAAATATATAGCGTTTGGCTTCCTTATTCCTTATGCCTCTTTAAATTAAATATTTGAGATATAGAATATAAATATATATAGATTTACAAATATTTATATAAATATAAATAAATATCTGAGATATAGAAGGAGAGGTGCTAACCGCTGGTTCTTTCCCCGGGTGCCCGCAGGAGCTCAGCAAGGCTGTCCCACCAGGTGGCAGGAACCCGTGCTTCCAGAGGTCTGCACTAGCTGGACGCAGGCCCCCCTAGAAACCCAAACCAGGTTCTGTGATAAGGATGCAGTGCCTTCACGCTAGGCCAGGTGCTGACCATTAAGTCCCTGTAGCCTTTGTGTTTAGCCTAGAGGTGTCCTGAGCTCCTGTCAGTAGGCAGATGGAGCTGGAATGGAGCCCAGGCTCCAGACCAGGCACTCTCGATAACAGGGTGTGCCGGCATCCCAAGCTGTGTTTTAGCCACTAGGCCACTGCCCACTAAGGTTCCCATCTTGTTGGATTTTGTCAAGCATTTCAGTATATACATGTATTTGTTTGGTTGGTTTTAGCATTATGCACAACTGCTTAGTTTGGAGGATCATGTTATTGAAGGCAATAAATTCCTGTGTTAAGAGGTGGGACATATTCTTAAAAATGCATCTGTGGTCATTTTTAGCATTTCTCAACATTGGAGTGTACTCAGACTTAATTGGCCATTTGAGGTAATCAAGACACAGTAAATGAGCGAATGAGATGGGGCTGCAGCAGGCTTAACAACAGGCTGCTTTAAAGGAATTTTTTCCCCTTGTAAGTGAGAGTGTACAACAGTAATAAGTGCAGTATATTAAATACATGAGTCAGCAACTCCATTGTTTATCTGATACTGTGCATTGGAAATAGTTGTATTTGCCACATGTCCCTTTTTTATTTTAAAGATTTATTTTTTATTGGAAAGTCAGATATACAGAGGAGTAAGAAGAGACAGAGAGGAAGATCTTCCACCTGCTGCTTTACTCCCCCAGTGGCCACAATGGCCAGAGCTGTGCCAATCCAAAGCCAGGAGCACAGAGCTTCTTCTGGGTCTCCCACCTGGATACAGGGTCCCAAGGTATTGGGCCATCCTTGACTGCTTTCCCAGGCCACAAGCAGGGAGCTGTATGGGAAGCAGGGCCGCTGGGATTAGAACTGGTGCCCAGATGGGATCCTGGCGTGTGCAGGGCGAGGAATTTAGCCTCTAGGCCACCGTGCTGGGTCCCCACATGTGTCCTTTTATGTAGCTGTCAGCGCAGTAGATTTGTTTGTGGCAGCTTTTTTTTTTTTTTTTTTTTTTTTAGTAAGGCAGTTAGAGAAGTCTTCCATCTGCTGGTTCACTCTCTAGATGGTCACAATAGCATGGAGCCGGGCCAAGTGGAAACCAGGAGCCATGGGCTGCTTCTGCACCTTTCACCTGGGTGCAGGAACCCAAGCAGTTGGGTCATCCTCCTCTCGTTTCTGGGCATATTAGCTGGGAGCTGGACAGAAGAAGCTGAGCAGCCAGGACTCCCAGGTGGTGCTTGGGGGTGCTGACCTGGTTTAATCTGCCTCACCACAACATTGCCATCAAGATGGACGGTTATATTTTAAGAAAGGGAGAGATGTCCTTGTGAAATGCTGTTTTCCCACGCTTGTTCTAAATGTTGCTACTCAGCTGGCTCCATTAAGAATGAAGTATGATAATGCCTTCTTGTTGAACTGTTTTCTGAAGGTATCATGATGGCCTTCAATCACAGATTTTAAAAAATTTCATGCATCTAGCCTTTATAATTAGGACACAGATTATTATTTTTGATAAAATTTCATTTATTTATTTGAAAGGCAGAGTTGCAGAGAGGGGAAAATTGAAAACAGAGAGATTGTTCTTCCATCTACTGGTTCATTCCCCAAATGGGTGCAACAGCTCAGACTGGGCCAGGCTGAAACCAGGAGCCTGGAACTCCATCCAAGCCTCCCGCGTGCATACAGAGATCCAGGAACTTGGGATATGTTCTGCTGCTTTTCCAGGCCTGTTAGCCAGAAGCTAGATTGGAAGTGGAGACGCTGGTATTCCAACTGACACTTACATTGAATACTGGCATCACGACTGGTGGATTAATTTGCTGTGCCACAATGTCTACCCCGTTTATTTCTTATTAACAGCTGCTAACAGTGCGTGTACTGGTTTCAGCTTCTCACTTAGTCCACAAAATATCCTCTGTGTGTGACTGTATGTGTGTTATCTCCGTAGATCGGAAAAATGCAGTTAAGAGAAACTAGCTAGTGGACCAAGACCTTGTCCGTTCTTCAGTCTTTGAGATTACTCTTCCATTAATTAACTTCACAACTGTTTATGGAGACCTGTTCTGTGCCAAGCATCATGTGCAAGGCCAGTACTGTCATGGAGCTTACATTCTATACTCCAGCAATAAATGATTCAGAAAATTGCCAATTGTTGATAATCATAAAATTGGGGACTCACTGCCTTCCTCATTGCCTGTGACAGTGCTTACTACTCAGATGTGAATCACTGAATTATGAAGAGCTTCCAGAGCAGCTGTGCTTAATGAGTGCTGATTGTATAGCCAGTAGGCCTCTGGTTGTTGAATGATTCTAGATCTTCTGCTCACCTGCCGTGTGAGTTAGGCAAGGGTTTCTATGCTACCTGGCTCAAGGTCGCTTATAAAGTGTTTTTGTAGTTGCCTCCCACCAAAGGAGAGTTCGAGGGAAAGACATCTTTCATCCACCTGTTTAGTAGAGGGAAAGGCGTCAGTTTAAACCCTGCATGGCCACATAGCCAGCAGTTCATGTGGGTCTTCCTTGTGGGTGGCAGGGGCTTAAACACTTCCACTGGTTTTTTGAGACCTTGAGCAGGGAGCTGGATTGAAAGTGGAGCAGCTGGGACTGAAATCAGTGCCCATATGAGTTGTGTGTAATCTTACAGTAATTCCTTCCCCACAAAGAAACATACTTTTCCAGCAGAAAATGTTTCATGTAAAGCTTTTAAAACAGTTTAATGAGGTTCTGGAAGGCTTTTTTTTCCTTACCCTTTATTGTAAGGGTTTAATGCTTTAAGCCCTCACAAAACTGGAATTACTTGAGATAACCAAAATACTGTGGTTAATATTTTACATAAACAGTTTTGTCTTCTAGACAGGAAATGTGCAGAGCATACAATAGGTACAGGACTCAATTGGCTGAATCCTCACTTTGCGTATGCTGGCGTCCTATATGGGTGCCAGTTCATATCCTTACGGCTCCACTTCCCATCCGGCTCCCTGCTTGTGGTCTGGGAAAGCAGTCAAGGATGGCCCAAAGCCTTGGGACCCTGCACCCACGTGGGAGATCCAGAAGAAGCTCCTGGATCCTGGCTTTGGATCAGCTCAGGTCCGGCTATTGTGGCCACTGCGGGAGTGAAGCAGCGGGTGGAAGATCTTCCTCTGTTTCCTTTTCTCTGTAAATCACATAAATATAAATAAATAAGTAAGTAAATAAATAAATAAATAAAGGAGGGAGGGAGTGAGGGAAGAGAAAGGAAGAAAGGAAAAGAAAAATTAGAATTAGGTAGGCTATTTGACCAGTGTTGGGCCTCAGGGTGTATTAGCAGTTCCTTTCTCCCCCTCCCCTCCACTACTTGAAATGAACTAAGTATGAAAATAGCAGCCAGGACCAAAAAGAAAGTTTAGGTTTAGGCTCCTACCCCTAAATTAAATTCTTTTCTGTCTGAGTTCTCTTTCTCCCCATTGTCAATGCTGAGATCCATGGTTCTCAACATTTGCTTCACTTGACATCAGCTGATGGATTAAAAAATATTAGGGTGAGTTGGTGTTGTGGCATAGTGAGTTAAGTGGCATCGGCGTCCCAAATGGGCACCAATTTGAGACTTCACTTCCATTGCAGCTCCCTGCTTATACACCTGAGAAAGCGGCAGAAAATGGCCTCAGTGATGGGGCTCTTAATCCTTGTGGAGACCGAGGTGGAATTTCAGCCTCCTGGCTTCAGCCTGGCCCAGCCATGGCTTTTGTGACCATCTGAGGAGTGAACCAATGGATAGAAAATCTGTCTTTTTCTTTCCTCCCTCCCTCCCTTCCTCTCTATTTCTTCATCTTCCTCCCTTTCTCAGTTTTTCCCTTTCTGTAACTGTGCCTTTGAAATAAATAAATCTTTTAAAAAACAAGATTCCTGGGGGTAGACATGTGGTCTGTAATCAGAGTGCCTCCTTTCAGTCCTAGCTCTTCTCATGACTTGAACTTCCTGAGAGACAGTAGGTGATGGCCATATCACCCCAATTTCAGCCTGACCTAGCTGTTACAGGCAGTGAACCAGTAGGTGAGAAATCTGTGTCTGTCTGACTTGTCTTATTCTTATGTCTGGTCTCTGCCTCCAGCCAGTTCAGTGGGAGGAGCGCAGAAAACGTTGGTTTGCGTTACTGTCACTTTCAAAACTCCCAGCTGCTTATGGGGTGCTAGTTGGGTTGAGAACCACTGAGTTAGGAGGACTCCTTTGCTGTGGGGGCTTTGTTATATATGTCTTTCTGACCCAAGAATGGTTACCTGAGAGAATTGAGGGGAGGAAGATGATCCATTGTAGTAGGCAGTATAAAGTAGAAACACAGAATGGCCTTCATTCCACTATTTGATGGTCACTCAGTTTGTCAGTAGGATCTTGAAACCTCTTCTCTGATTTCTACATTAGACTGACATAATGAGAAATGAATTCGAAAGGCTGGCTGCTCGACAACCCATTGAACTGCTCAGTATGAAACGGTAAGTTTTGAAATGGAAATGAAAGGTTTGTTTGTAATAATCCATTGTCACTGTGGTGAAGAGCATTTGCCGGCCGTGTGCCGGCCGTGTGCGGGACTGGGTGGTTTGGAGAGACTGGAGAAGGGTCTGCATACAAAGAATTATTCTAGTCATTTTTTCATTTTTTCCTGTAGTTGGAGGCATAGGTGTTTTACAGAAACAGTAGCAAAGTTTTTTATATTCTACTTTTTCCCTTCCTAATATGTTGGTGATATCTTAATATTATTAAGTATTCTTTAGTAATAAAGCCCAATAGCTAATATAACAACTCTTTTTATGAATATTTTTAGCTTATCTAACTAGCCTGCAATGAAGTAAAACAGCTTTTTGTTATAAGTTGCTTGTTTGTTAAGGTAAATTGGATTCTTACTATCAGGTTTGTATGTTAACTTCAGCCTCTTAGAGTTTTCATAGTGCGCCTACACCTGTGGCACATTTGTTGGGAGGAGGGATAAAGGCTTGGTAGGGTTTGCGCCTTTGTGTTACTGTGTTATTTAATTTCAGATATGAGCTTCCAGCCCCATCCTCGGGTCAGAAAAATGACATTACTGCGTGGCAAGACTGTGTAAACAATTCTATGGCCCAGTTAGAGCACCAGGCAGTTCGGATTGAGAATCTGGAACTAATGTCACAGCATGGATGTAATGCCTGGAAAGTGTATAATGAGTGAGAACCTTGCTTGCTTTTTTTTGCATTTTTCCTGGGGGAGCTCCCATCTGTTAAGTTAATTCTCCAAATGGCCACAACATCTGGTGCTGGGCGAGGCTGAAGCCCCAAGCCAGGAACCCAGTCCAGGTCTCCCACGTGGATGGCTGGGACCCAAGTGGTTGAGCCATCACCTGCTGCCTCCTACAGTAGGCATTTATGAGAAGCCAGGATTCAAACCCAGACACACTCTCACAGGATCTAGTTGTTCCAAGAGGGTGTTTACCACTGTGCCAAACATCTGCCCCCTTTTATTAAAAAACCCATCAGAGCCAAAGCTTTAGTGTTATTTAAAAAGGGACAGCAAGTAGGAAGGTAAGTAGTATAAAAATAAAATAACTAGACTTTAACTTGGATCATGTATGAGTACTAAGGTGACACATAGGCCTAACATGTTTATTGTGTGGTAATAGATAAGAAAATGAAATGTGAGGTCTGATTTACAAATCGGCATTTGGTAGAATGTAGTCTTGAACAGAGATAATAGTGCAGTGCATTGTCACTGCTCATGGACTCTGGTCTGCAAAGGCCTTCTGGACACTGAATTAGCCTCTAATACACACAGAAGCTTCCTAAAATCCACTCGCTCTTGTTATTTTCTTTATATTCAAGAAAACAAAATTCCGATATGAAAATACCTGACTAACAATGCAGTGGACCAAATCTACAGGTTGAGAAGCTAAGTTACAAACAACTCGGCTTCCTTTGTGAATACAAGTACATTAAAAGGTTAGGAAGGAGATCAGGGTGATGAAGAGCTTCAAGATACAGGTAATCGGAAAGCTGCATGTATTCCACCAAGTGGGGAAATGTGACTGCTTTGTCCTAAAGAAGCTTTATTTACTTGAGAAGAAGTAACACAGTAGACCTATTTTTGGCAATATAGGGGCCAGAGCTCCTTTGTGTTCTGTGGTCAGTAAGCTATAGCAGCTCCAAGTAGGGATATTATGATGAGGGTCCAAGGCTGGTGTTGGGCTGCATCAGATTAAGCTGCCACTTGGAATGCTAGCATGTCAAACTAGAATGCCAATTCTAGTCCCAGCCACTCTGCTTCCTATCCCAACATTCTGCTAATGTGCCTGGGAAAGCAGTGAAAGATGGCCCAAGTCCTAGGGCTCCTGCCACCCATGTGGAAGAGCAGGCTGGGTCTCCTGGCTTCAGCTTGGCCCAGACCTGGCTGTTGTGCAGTCATTTGGGGAATGAATCAGTGGATGGTAGATCACTCTCTGTGTCTCTTCAGCTCTACCTTTCAAATGAAAGTTGGAAAGAAAGAAGGAAATATAAAAATATAAATACTCATTAGATATAAATGGTGAGTTTAAGAAATGATATAATAACTTGGCATCAATAAACAGGTAGGCACAAGAGTGTGAAACACCTGAAACAATCCAACTGTAACACCTGTGTTACTTTAATCACATTATGAAATCTCTTTTAACCTGTATCATGTGTAAAATTTTTATAATAAATCATACCTAACTCAAAGAATTTCTGTGGAAATTAAATTAGCTAATTAATGCTGAACATTTTTAGTAGAAAAGCTTGACTTTCTGCGAACTATATAGGGTACCTTTTTTTTTTTAAGATAGCTTTTATTTGAAAGAGCTAGAGGGATTGAAACGGGGTTCTTGCATCCTTTTGCTTACTCCCAAATGACTGGTGGCTGGGCTGGAGCAGGCTAAAGCCAGGGGCCAGAAACTCCATGCAGGTCTCCCACATGGATGACAGGGACCCAGGCCCTCGGGTAACCTGCTGCATTCCAGGCAGATTAGCCAGGAGCTGGAGCAGAACTGGAGCAGCTGGCACTGGCACTGCACTCTGGGGATGTCAGTGGCTCAGGTTAACCCACAGTGCCAGCCTCAGTAGTTTACTTTCTAGTGGTATTATAAGGTGTTAATGTACCTTAGATTGATTTTCCTTTTCTTTCTTTAGAAATCTAGTTCATATGATTGAACATGCACAGAAAGAGCTTCAGAAGTTAAGGTAGGTTGGTTTCCATATTGTTTAAGTTTAGGTGAACCCTTAATGAAAAGAAAGTCATGAGACTCTAGTCCCTTGAAGGTAAATAGTTGGTCCCTGCAGCATCTTGTGCTGAGTTTGCCCTGTGTGAATGAGCAGAGGAGAATTGGGCTTCAGGTCTAAGACCATCTCTACCAGCTTGAAGGTCTGAGACATAGAAGATGGAGGTGGAAAAAGTTGCTGAGACACATGCATATCCTGGCTTATATTAATGTGAAGAGCATTCAGGAAAGAGGAGGGCAGCTGCTCACCCTCTTAGTCCATTTTCTGTTTACAGCACCGGACTGGATCAGGTTCAAAGAAAAGAAATGGATTTTGGCTTCACAGCTGTAGATGTCCAAGGCCAAGGGACTGTATCTGGTTTTGGCCTTGTTGCTAGCAGAGGTGACAGGTGGTTCAGAGAATCGCATTGTGAGAGGCGATGCCTGGGCGTGTATTCCAGTCTCCGGAAAGCCACCAGTGTTCGTTGTGGGGCTCTCCCCTGACACCTGGAGTCCCAATCACCTCCCGAAGTCCGCAGCTATAAACACGGTTGGGTTAAGTTCCCACCCTCTTAGTACCTCGCAGTGGGGCCATTTTTTTTTTCTTAAAGGTTAATTTATTTTTATTGGAAAGGCAGATTTACAGAGAGACCGAGAGAAAGATCTTTTTTTATTGTATTTTATTTTATTTTTATTACAAAGTCAGATATACAGAGAGGAGGAGAGATAGAGAGGAAGTGGAGCTTCCGGGGGCGCCCATATGGGATCCCGGCGCATTCAAGGCAAGGACCTTAGCCACTAGGCCATGCCGCCGAGCCCAGTGGAGCCATTTTTACACCATAGTGCTCACTGAAAATGCAACAGCATTTACTCAGGAGAGGGAGCTTCTGGTTTTCATTTTGTATGTACTAGCTTATGTGTATTTTTTGTGTGTTTTATGAAATTTGTGGTTGAAAACTGGTATTTGTGACTGACATTTGTAACATATGTTCTCAAGACTAAAAATATTCTCTTATACTGTAATTTTTCCTGTAGACCTTAGTCTTTGGTTAGAATGTAGTTTTGTTGCATATATAATTTTTTTGCAGGAAACACATTCAGGATTTAAACTGGCAGCGAAAGAACATGCAACTCACAGCTGGATCCAAATTAAGAGAAATGGAGTCCAAGTAAGTCATTCCATCGTCTTGTAGATTAGCCCATTCTAAGATGAAGATTCTGTTATTTGCGTCCAGTGAGAGGGCATGGATGTGAGAAATGCACTGTTTTCCTGAGTCCTGTCTTCTCTCTCTCCTCCCGAGAGGCGAGCTCAGAGAGCACTGAGAGCTACCAGAACTGAATCGCTGGGAGGTCCTGGTCTCAGAGCACCATGCTTTGGGCCCAGGAGTTAGAATAGAATTCTATCTACATTTTCCTTTGAAGAAGAAAAATATTTATGTTTAAAATTTTACGGGAAGGGAAATTCTGTGCCTTAGTTTTTTTCCCCATTTGTTTTTGCATTTGTAAAGACCTTAAAACATAATCATGAATTTTTGTCATTTTTCTGTTTTATTATTTCCCTGCCCTTCTTCCTTTTATCTCCTTGTTCCTCACTTCACGCCCACATAACCATGCCATGAGACTATTGGAGAAACTTGTGTGTATTGCTTTTCATTCCCCTAAAGACTTACTGGATGGAAAGGGGAGACTTCTCAGTATTAGATTGGTCTTATCAGTTCAAGAATATTCTCTGGTTTTCAAACTATTCCTTTGACTTGTTTTTTCTTATTGTCTTTATCTCTTCCTCCAGTCTCTTCTTACTAATTCTGCTTCTGATTTATCCCTTTTTTTAAATTAAACATTTTGTTTTGAGATCATTGTAGATTTCACACGTAGTTGTAAGAAGTAATACAGGGGCCATCATTGTGGTGCAGCAAGTTAACCTGCCATTTGTGACACCAACATCCCATGTTGGAGTGCCCCTTCAAGTCCTGGCTGCTCTGCTTTCCATCCAGCTTCCTGCTGATGCACCTGGGAAAGCAGAGGAAGACGAGCCCCTGCCATCCATGTGGAGACCAGGATGGAGCTCCTGCCTCCTGGCCCAGACCTGGCTGTGGTGACAGTTTGGGAGTGAATCCTTTCAAATAAATAAATATACTTTCCCATGATTGTGCCTCAGTTTTTAAAAGTGGAATGTTGTAAGTGTGGCCCTGAGTGAAACTGTACATACATTTTAAAAATTATTTATTTTATGAATGGGGCTGGCACTGTGACAGAGCTGCCATGTGCAACACCAGCATCCCTATGGTCACCAGTTTGAGTCCTGGTTGCTCCATTCCAGTTTGGCTCTCTGCTAATGTTTCCTGATATGTGGTGAAAGATGGCCCAAGTGCTGAACTCTCACGTCCACATCAGAGACTTGGATGCAGCTCCTGGCTCGTGACTTCAAGCTGACCCATCCCTGGCTGTTGTGGTTATTTAAGCAGTGAACCAGCAGATAGAAGATACCTCCTTTGCCCCACTCTGTTCTGGTTTTCAAATAAATCTGCTGGTTCATTCCCCAGATGGCTACAATAGCTACGGCTGGGCCAAGCTGAAGCCAGGAACACGGAACTCTATCCGGATCTCCCACGTGGGTGGCAGGGACCCAGACACTTTGGCCACCTGCTGCTGCTTTCTTAGGTGCATTAGTTGAAAGCTGGATTAGAAGCAAAGCAGCCACGGCTCAAACCTGTGCTCTGATGCAGGATGCTGATATGGAAAGCAGTCACTTACTGTACCATACCACATAGCCAGCCCTCCGATATACATTTAAAGCGAGATTTTCAGTGCTGTGCTGTATCGGGGTGTCAGTTCAAGACACGGCTTTGGCTCCTGACCCCAGCTTCCTGTAAAGGCAGAGCCTTGGGAGCAACAGTGAGGACTCAGTTCCTGTCACCCACTGGCAGGCCTGGATTGAGTTCCCAACTTCTTATTTGGGAAAAAAAAAACCAGTGGACGGTAGCTCTACATGTATCTGTCCTTCTCTCTCTCTCTCTAGCTCTTTTTCTGCCTTTCAAATTAAAAAAAAAAAAAAAACTGTAGGAATTTTCCTAGAGAGATTTTACATTGAGTGATTTTTCCTTTTTTTCCTCCCTTTCTCCTTTTTAAGTTGGGTATCCCTGGTCAGTAAGAATTATGAAATTGAACGGACTATTGTGCAACTAGAAAATGAAATCTATCAAATTAAGCAACAACATGGAGAGGCAAACAAAGAAAACATCCGGCAAGACTTCTGAAAAGACTAATTTGGTGGGCAGAAAGGGAAAAAGCTGGACTTTCATAAAATGTCAGGCATCTGAACTTTCTCTGAACTATGAAGAAAACTACCTGTCACAGAAACTATTCATGATGATTAAAAATTTCAGAAACCATGAGCTGCATGAACTGTGGTTTGTATTTCTGAGCAAAATAAAGGTCTTTCAACATGGTTGCATTTTTATAGGTACAACACTTTTTATGACTTTAAAGGCAGTATGTTTATATAGTAATACTGTTACATATAATAATATGAGCCACTTACACACATTTTTACATCGAAGGACCTTTACATAAAGCTTCCACCATGTATAAAAAAACAACTTCTTTATTTATGCTCTTGTCTAGTAAAAACAGGTAGTTAAATGCATTCTTAATCATCAAACAAGACTCTAGCAATACAACAAATCATCATGTTACAGCAAGCCTAATAGGATTGTGTGAGACAGCTACATTTACATAAGGGAGAAGTCATGGAAGCCTCACAAACCTGAGCAGGCAGGTGTCATTCCCATTTACAAATATGTAACAAATACTAGTTTCATGATTTGCTGGAGTGTTAGCATTACTGTCAGCTAGGTTTGGAATCCAGTAGTGCAACTCCAGAGTTTGTGTTTTTGCTTCTTCACTTACAAGGAGTTAAGGAGTAGAAAAGATTGTGGGCCAATTCAGAAAATATACTTGCAATATATTAGTGTTAATATATGAAAGGACTTAAAATTGCTGAGATGACTATACCTCCAGAAAAACAAAAAAGATGATTAACACTGAAAATACAAAATGAATCTAGAATCTTTTTGACTTACGGTAATGCTTTTGAAGGATGTGGTTTATGAAGTTTCTTAACAGTATGTATGCCTGGACGCCATCTCTGATTTTTTTTGGATTTTGTTTGAAAGGCTGAGAGCTACCATCCACTGGTTGGTTCACTCAGTACCTGCAAAAACCAAAGTCAAGCAGGCTGAAGCCAGGAACTGGAACCCAGTCTAGGTCTCCCACGTGAGTGGAGGGAACACGAGTACTTGAGTCTGCTTTCTGCCAGGATGCTTAGCAGGGATTTGGATGAGTCCTGGAGGAGCATTATCAAATGGAACCCGTGCCCATCAGCTGTTCTCATCTTGTGTAATAATTTGGTTCATTGGATATTTTGTTGAGCTACCCTTCATAAGGTAGCGGTAGTTAAGATGTGCCTGCGATTCCTGTACCTCCACTGAGGACTGCCTGGGTTGATTCCCAGCTGCACTCCATTCCAGCTTTCCGTTCACACCTTGGGAGGCAGCAGTGGTCTGATCCCTGCTGCCCATTATATGGGAGATTGGCCCGAGTTCCAGGCTCCTGGAGCAGTGTCCATCTTACTATGGAGTGACTGTGCGGAGCTTATGTACCTCCTTAGCCCAGGTAAGTTTGGCATGCTACGCCTTCACAGGAGGCAGATCTGTAAATGACAAATCACTGAATAAGGCTGTTTGTTTCTTTAGAATGAGTGTGTAAAATCTTGTCCTATTGATTGAGATTTTTGTCTCATTCATGATAATTAACATGGAGTTTGAGGATGAACCCAACAAGGCTTGAGAGAAATACCCACCTGACCCTGAGCTGCAGCAAGTAACCAGCCTGACCCTGGACCTCTTCAGTGTGGAAGCTGAAAGATGGTGGATTCTGGCAAAATCCCTGGGCCAGATTTTCTCACGGCATAAATCATTCTTGCGAAAGATCTTCAAGGTAAAACATCCAGGATTTATTGAAAGTTTGTAGGGGTTCAGCATGATATGACTGTCACTATGTGACATCCTTGAGAGCCTCCCTTTTGTGTTGAAGATGATTGTGTGAACCTGTGCAGACTGAAGGTTTTGGTCCATCACACTGTCCCTCTCTCTTTTTCTATTACCAGACAGAAATCAGAAAAGTCTTCCTGAGAATCTGACTAGTCCAGAGAAGACCCAAAGATACTGAGATTGAAGATTTCCTAGAAAATGACCCAGCCAGAAGGCCAGCATTGTGGTGTAGCAGGTTAAGCCATTGACTGCAATGCTGGCATCCCTTATTAGCATCAATTTGAGTGCTAGCTTTTCCACTTCTGGTCCATGTGCCTAAGAAAGCATTGGGGGATGGTTCAAGAGCCGTTAGGCCTCTGCACTCATGTGGGGACACCCAGTTGGAGTTCCAAGCTGTTGGCTTCAGTCTGACTTCAGCGCTGTTGTGGACATTTGGACAGTAAATCAGCTGTTGGAAGAGCGCTCTCTCTCCCCCAACTCCCTCTCTCCATCTTTATAACTGACTTTCAAATAAGTGAATCTTTAAAAAGGTTGGGGGTGGGTATAGAAAGTTAAGCTGCCATTTGCAACACCAGCATCCCATTTGGGTACTCATTCCAGTTCCAGCTGCTCTACTTCCAACCCAGCTCCCTGCTACTGCACCTGGGAAAGAAGTGGAAGATGGCCAGAGTACTTGTGGCCCTGCCACACACACGTGGGAGACCTGGAGGAAGCTCTAGGCTCTTAAGGCCTGCCAAGCCTTAGCTGTTAGTATGTGGGAGAGTGAATCAGCAGATGGAAGAGGCTCACTCTGGTTCTCTCCATTTTTGTGTCTCCCTCTCCATACTTTCTCAAATAATTTTTTAAAAAAAAGTCTCCTCCAGGTCACTAACAACAATGAACCTCAACAGAATTCCTTAACACACACTTTCTAAGCTGTCTTTTTAAAAAATAGATACATAAGGTCAGGAGGTTAGCCCTGTGGCTAAAGAGGCCTACATACCAAATCAGAGATCTGTATGCAGCTCCGGCTTCTGACGCCAGCTTCCTGCTCCTGTGCAGCCCTGGAGGCAGCAGTCAGGGCTAGGAACTGTACATGCGATTGGTTCCCTGGCTGGTAGGCAGGGTTCCAGGCCAACAAGCCACCCCACCAAAAGACCAGAATTGGGGTACCAATACACTCATGCTTATGGGCACAGCAGCTGTGGATTGCTCAGGGAAGGTGATATGGGGATATGTTGGAGGGGAACCACTGAGAGAGTATATTACAGGTGAGGAATGACTTCTGGGTGACTTCCACCATCCAGGACACTGCACTTGCAGGTAAGTGAGGGAGCTAAGACCAGATAGTTTGGAGGGGGGAAACTAGAGGACCTTTCTAGGTCAGACCAATGCACCCACCCACATCAGAGACTTGAGCTGGGTTACTTAGCATCAACATTGCCAACTACCACACACCAGCACACAGGAAAGTTAGAGCTAGGGGATCTGCCTGGTAGCACTAGTCCAGTTTCAGCCAGTGAGTGTTAGGGGAAAGGGTGGGTCATCTTAGGCTGGGCCATGACACTAACCAGCATATGAGAGAACTGGGTCTAGGGTGCAGATCAGTGGGGGGCTATGTAGGCTCATCCCTGTGGGACAACATACCTGCTGGCTTGCTCAAGAGCTGGGAGTAGTGAAGGACCAAGCTAGGCATGACCGTGGGACTCACCAACACTCAGGGGTTGGCTGCAGCACCCACAGGTGCACCCAAGAGTTAGGTATGTAGTGGCTGGGCCACAACATCCATGTGCACACACAAAGGCTGAGACTGGGGGCAAATTGTGCCAGATAGGGGCCTACCACCTGCTGGCACATGAGAGATCTGGGTCTAGAAGTAGGCCTGGCCGGGGAACTCCCCTTGTGGGCTGTAGCTCCCCCTGGTGACCATGAGAGTCAGGGCTAGCTGTGGGCCAGACCAGCAAGGCTGCTCCACCTGTCAGCAGGTGTGTGGGCTGGCTTGGGGTGTGGACTGGGCAAGGCTGGGCCAAACTGTAGCACACTGGCATGTGCAGCAGCCAGGATGGGGTGTGGGCCATGCTAGGCTATGCTATCACACCTGCCGGATTATGTGAGAGCCAGGGGTGAAGGCAGAATAGGCAGGCCTAGACTTCAGCACCCAGCAGCGAGAGTTGGGACTAGGGGTGGGCTGGGCCAACATTCGATGACAAGAGCCAAGGCAGGGGTAGGCCATGCCAGTCTTGGTCGGAGTAACTACCCACAAGCACAAGCTCTGTGGCTGGGAGCAGACCTGGTAGGGGAGGTAAACTTATGGCCCTGCTGGCCTGCAGTTCCCACTGGTGAGCTCAAGCGCCAGGTTTGGAAACTGGCTGGACCGAACATGGTCACAAAATCCCTCAGCATGTTGTGTGGGCTGGGTCTGGGGGTGTGCAAGACTGGGTTAGGCTCCAGAACCCATTGGCACTCATGAGAGCCAGACGGGGTATTGGATGGACTAGGCTAGGTCATAGCACCAGCTGATCCACATGAGAGCTGGGTCTTGGGTGGGCCAGATATGGCTTGGCTGTAGCACCCAAAACTAAGCCAGAATGGGTGTGGGCTGGTCTGGCAATGTCACAGGGCCCAATAGTAAAGGTCAGGACAGGAGGTGGGCCAAGTCAGGATGAGCCAAGCACCACCCTCAGCATGAGCTGGGACTTGGAGCAGACCAGGCAGAGCCAGGCTGCAATATGCACTGGTGAATTCCAAGATGAGACAGACCATGACAGACTGGGCTGCAGCACCTACCAGCACATGCAACAACCCAGGCTGAGAGTGAACATGTTGAGAGGGTTGCAGGAGGTCTCCTGAGGGGCCAGTGCTCCCACTGGTGAGCATGAGAGCTGGGACTGGGAATGGTCCTGGCTGGACAAGGCTGCAACAATTATCAGCTTGCATGCAAGCTGGGTTTGGGGGAGGGCCGGATTAGCTCAGGCCACTGCATCCCTTGACACATGCAAGAGCCAGGCACGTGCTGACTGTGGGTTTTGCCACAACATCCACTGGGAAGTGCCAGGAGAGGGTGCATCCATGTCAGACTGGACCACAGTACTCCCTGGAAAGTGCAAGCAGGACTGGGAGAGGGCCTAGTAGAGAAACAATGGGCACTTCTCTGCTAGGCTGCAGCTTCCACTGGCGAGTATGAAAACCAGGTCTGGGGGAAGAGTAGGCTAGACAACGAGGTGACATCTCTTTGCCTGCATGTAGATTGGTTCATGGGGTTGGGTGGGCGGAGCTAAGTGGCAACACTCATGATTGTATACAATCATGTAGCCTGACTGGGATGCTAATTCGAATATTCAGATAAGAACATTTAAAGGGAGAACAAAATAAGATTATTTTCACATGTGCAAGATCCTAAGGTTTTTCACATGAAGTATTTTGGGTAGAATGTGACTGATAGAACTTTCTCCTTCCTTGCCCATGAAAACATTAAATCAATTCTGATTTAATTAGAATATAAATATGACTATAGGTTAGGTGGCTGCACACAGCAGATCCAGTGCACCAGATATTATTATCATCATTATTATTATTTTATGATACAGTTCCATAAGTCTTGGGACTTCCCTTTTTCCCTTCCCCAAAAATCCTCTCCCCCCCCACTGATTTCCCCTATATTAATACAGTAGTATAGTTCTTCATAAAAAGTCATAAATCCATCTTTGCGGGCATGGACGGTGGCAGAGAGTCCAGCATCCTATTGTCAAGATATAGTTAACAGTTTCATTGGGAATCCATCTTTGAGCTGGAATTGGAGATGCATTCTGCATTGTATCCTCACATCTGGATATGACAGTCTCCATTACACAGTTACTATACAAAATCAGCCACAACACAAAATCAACAACAGGAAGAAAAACAGAAATTTACAGTACAATGAAGTTAAATAACTTGCTACTGAATGACTAATATGTAACTGAAACAACGAAGAATATCAAGAGCCTTCTTGAAGAAATGGTATGACTTATGAATCAGTGAAGAATTTAATGAGAAAAAACTTTGATGATATGAAAATAAAAACAAAAACGTCAAAATCCATGAGATACAATTTCTGTTGATTTTTGTTGGTGTAATATGCCTCCTGTAGCCAACAGATAGACAGGTTTTGTATTTTTAATCCAATTACTAATTTTAGGCCATTGGGTTGATGAGTTTAAGCCATTTACATTCAGGGTTAATATGAATAGGTGGTATCTTTGCCCTGTTGTTTTAGGGTTGTTCGTTGTTTGATTCAGTCTTCTTTCATTATTTTACTGGGATGATCTTCGCATTTGCCTTTGGTTTTGGTGACTGCTATTACTTTTTTTCTGTGATTATATTTAGCAGTTTATAGTGTTCAAGCGAGATTTTACAGAACTTCATGCATTTTAGGATTACCAAACAGATTTATAATTCTAACAAGCCATGTATTAACAGTTGAGGAGTAGAACAGTCCCAGGCGGGTGCACAGAGAAATCTCCAGTATCTTAGCTAGTGAGGAATAACTGAACTCTACATCCTACCTAGTGAGTTCAGGAAAGGCCAAGTCAGGAGCCTGACCAGTAAGGTACAGGCTGAGTAATTATAGGCCAGCTGACTTTTTCCTGTCTGTTCAAATCTTTCTATATTAGTCTCTCTCTATCTGAGCTAATTATGGGGCTCCCGAGCGACCCTGATGGTCATTGCCAGAGAGGATGGGGAACCAAAGTTGGAACTAAGTAAGGACCAGAGAAAAGTCCTCTCCTGAGTCCAGAAGGAAATTTACAATTCTTCTATCTCTAAGAACCTCCCGGGGCTCCTGTCCGTTGTTCCAGTATCACCAGACCCTATGTGGAGGGTTCTGGGCTGCTTCAATCCCACGTGGGAGACCTGATAGGAACTGGCTGATCTCAGAGCTCTTGGCCTATGAGAGCATTCAGATCCCCTGCCAGTGCACCATATCTTAGTGCACCTTTTTTGCAACGCTTACAGTTTTTGTTTACAAGACTTTTCAAGTTAAATGTTGGTGCAGGTGCTGTGGTAGGGCAGGTTCCATTTGCAATCCAGCTTCCTGCTCATGTACCAGGGAGGCAACAGATGGTGGCCAAGTGCCTGCATCCTTGCCAGCATGGGAGACCTGGAGGAAGCTCCTGGCTCCTGGCTTTGTCATGACCCAACCCGTGCGTGTGTTTATTTGGGAAGAGAGCTGGGAGATGGAAGAGTCTCTCTGCCCTCCCCTTCATTGCTGTCACTCTACGTTTCAACTTAATTAACAAATAAGCATTTGCAAAAATGTGACAAACCTATTAAAACCATGTACGTTTATAGGGAGCCGTGCTATGTTTCAGTGTATCTATACATTGTGTGATGTACCCCTGGGGTGTGTCTGTCTCCCCACTAGGGTGCACACAGCTGCTGGAGATGCTCCCCAGACCCAGCAATGTCCTGTTGGGTGTGCGATAACTCAAATCTTGCTAAGAGTTTGCTTTTTTACTTCTAGAGTTGAGGTCACCATTCAGAAATAATCCCTGTTTTTCCATTTGTGGGAACAAATAGGAGGTTCTCTTGATTGTTGACTAAAATACAGTATTACCAAGAACACTCCTCTGGGAAGGGAAAACAGTTGATGCCTTGTGTCAAAAAATCTTGCTTAACCCTCTCCTGATTCTTATCTATGAGGTTTTCCCATTTACTTTGATTGAAAATAACTATTTTTGTTTTTTCAAATATTTTATTGCAAAGGCAGATATACAGAGAGAAGATACAGAGAGAAAAATCTTCCTTCCGCTGATTCATCCCCACAAGTGGCTGCAGCAGCCAGAGCTGCACTGATCTGAAGCCAGGATCCCAAAGATTCTTCCAGGTCTCCCACACAGCTGCAAGGTCCCAAGGCTTTGGGTGGCATCCCAGCACATGCAAGGCGAGACCTTTAGTCACTAGGCTATCACACTGGGCCCAGCTATTTTTATTTTTACAAAACAAATTCAAGGACAAGGAGGAAAAAATGATAAAAAAAATCCAAAATAGTTAAACAATTTTTTTTAAGATTTTATTATTATTATTGGAAAGCCGGATATACAGAGAGGAGGAGAGACAGAGAGGAAGATCTTCCATCCGATGTTTTCACTCCCCAAGTGAGCCGCAACGGGCCGGTGCTGCGCCGATCCGAAGCCGGGAACCAGGAACCTCTTCCGGGTCTCCCACGCGGGTGCAGGGTCCCAATGCATTGGGCTGTCCTCGACTGCTTTCCCAGGCCACAAGCAGGGAGCTGGATGGGAAGTGGAGCTGCGGGGATTAGAATCGGCGCCCATATGAGATCCCGGGGCTTTCAAGGCGAGGACTTTAGCCGCTAGGCCACGCCACCGGGCCCAACAATTGTTGATTCATTAAGGCAAACCTGATACTGGACTCAGATAATTCCTATGTAAGGTAGAACATGTGTTGGGGTAAGCATGATGGGTGGCCAGCAGGAACAGTGGTTGGTATTGGACCTGTTGAAGATATTCTTAGCCAATATGATTATGTGTAAGTGTGGCTTCACAGTGGAAGCATAATCATAGGGAAAATAGAAATAGAGATAGATCTGTAATCTCCAAAGTATTAGCAGAGGTGGGAACCTTTTCTCCTGCCAAAGCCATTTATGACATCATTTGCAGGCCACACAAAAGTATCGACTTACAAATTGGCCTGCAATAGATTCATTGAATTTCACATCCCGCATGTAGTTTTCTTGGCACAGCGAGACTGAACGATTTCATGGGCCTTACACAGCTCATGGGCTTGCCATTCCTTATCTCTGAATTCGATTTTTAAAAATAATAGAAAGGAAAATTAATTCAGGGTTGGGATTTGGGGACAGTCGCTGCTGGGGACACCTGCAGTCCATTCAGGAGAGCTTCTGCTGGAGTCCTGGCTTAGTTCCCAGTTCCAGCTGCCTGTGAAAGCACACCTTGAGAGGCAGCCTGTGGTGGCGCAAGTACATGTGTTCTTGTTTCCCAGGTAGGACACCTGAATGGAGTTGCTGGTTCTGAGCTGCAGCACGACTGAACTCCAGTTATTGTGGATGTA
This sequence comes from Ochotona princeps, assembly GCF_030435755.1. Lineage (NCBI taxonomy): Eukaryota > Metazoa > Chordata > Mammalia > Lagomorpha > Ochotonidae > Ochotona > Ochotona princeps. The sequence continues at coordinate 97,517,944 of NC_080833.1, read as the reverse complement.
GATCTCTAATTTGTTGTTACTCAAAAAATATTTTTAGGGCCCAGCATGGTAGCCTAGTGGCTAAAGTCCTCACTTTGCATGTGCCAGGATCCCATATGGGTGCTAGTTCATGTCCTGGGAGCCCTGTTTTCCATCCAGCTCCCTGCCTGTGGCCTGGGAAAGATGTGGAGGATGGTCCAAAGCCTTCAGACCCTTCACCCACACGGGAGACCAGGAGGAGGTTCCTGGCTCCTGGCTTCAGATTGGCTTGGTTCCAGTCATTGCAGCCACTTGGGGAGTGAATCAGCAGATGGAAGAGCTTCTTCTCTGTCTCTCTTCCTCTCTGTATATCTGCCATTCTAATAAAAATAAAATACATCTTTTAAAAATAATAAACAAATAAATCTTAAAAAAAAAAAAAAAAAGAACCAGAATGGGTGTGAGCCAGTGGGGCAAGGCCACTGTTCCTGCCAAGACAGGAGGTGGACTAAGTCATCCTGGGCCAAGGACCCACCGGTGTGCACAAAATCTGCCACTGGGAGGAGACCTGATAGAGGAGTTTGGGGAACTCCTTTGTCAGGATGCAGTCCCTGCAGGTCAGCACAAGAGCCAAGACAAGGAACAGCCCAGGTTACAATACCCACCAGCATACATGTGGCTCAGGTCTCAGGGAAGGTCAGGCTGGACCAATTCATAATACCCACTGAGAACCAGCTTAGGCTGTGGGATGGGCTGCATTGGGCCACAGCACAAGCCAGTTTTCATTAGGGCCAGGACTGGTGGCTGGCCAGGCCGGGTTGGGTGGCAGCACCCACCAGCATGAGCTATAATTGGGGGCAGACCAGGCTGACCAGTCAACAGCACTTGTCAGCACACGCAGACCATGCCAAAGGCTGGGCCACACACCTACCAGCACACACAAGGCCACAGTGGGGAGATGCAGGGACTCCCCTGCTGGGCCACTGCTCCTGTTGGTGAGTGTGAGAGCTGGGACCCAGAGTCTGACCAGAACAGGCACAGCTACTGCATCTATTGGTCTTCATGTGAACTGGGTTAGGGAGAGTCAGACTGGGCTAACCAATTGAACCCACTGGTGTAGGAATGAGTCAGAGTAAGGGCAGGCTGGCCAGGCTTTGCCACAGCATCAGCTGGCAAGTGCTAGGACTGGGAGCAAGTCCTGTCAAGCTAGACTGCAGAACCACCTGGAGAATGCAAGATCCGGGATAGGGAATGGGTCCAGTAGGGAAACTGTGGACACATCTCTGATGGGCTATAGCTTCCACTGGTGAGCACAAGAACCAGGACTGGGGGCGGGCCTGACTGGACAGGCGATGACACCTGCCAGCATGAGTGTGGGCTGGAAAGTGGAGTCAATTGGGTTGAGTTAGCTAAATGGGAGATGGGACAGATCAGACCAGTCCACTGCACATCCTGACAGGCACAGGAATCAGGGCTGGGGGCTGGTCGAGTGGGGGTTCCTGGGGGTTGCTCTGTCTGAGCCACAGCTTCCAATGCTGTAGGTGGGGGCCAAATATATGGTGGGCTGGGTTGGGCTGGGCTGTAGCACCCATTAGCTTTTGTAAGAGACAGGGCTGGAGATAGTCTGACCTAGCAATTGCAAGTATCAGCGTGTGTGTAAGCTAATGTGGGTGACAGAATGTGCTAGACACAGTATATCTGCCTTTCAAATAAAAATAAATAAATCTTTTTTAAAAATAATATATCCTACAGATTGAAGTTTATTTGTGTACTATCTAGCACATTTGCGTTCGAGAGAGAAAAAGGGTTAACCCAGGTTTCACTGCTTCAATGATACATTATCATTGTCTGGCTAAGGAGCGCTGGGGGCTGGCTGGCCTAGGGGCCATAGAAGGTCCTCAAAATCAATTTGATTTGACCCTGCCAAAGCAACTGCACACAGAAATCTAGGGCTCACGTGATGGCATTCCAGGCGAATCCTGCCAAGCCAGCATCCGCTGTGGGCACCAGTTCCTGTCCCAGCTGCTCCATTTCCAATCCAGCTCCCTGCTAATGGCCTGGGAAAGGGCCAAGTCCTTGGGTTGCTGCACACACTGAGAGATCCAGGAAAGAAGTTCCTGGCTCCTTATTGCGGACCAGCTCAGCTCTGGCCACTTAGGCCATTTAGGGAGTGAGCCAGCAGGTGGCAGCTCTCTCTGTCTCTCTCCCAGGCTCTGTCATTTTAACTTTTTTTCCCCCTTTAAATCAAATCCCTCAGCTAACTCTTCCACCAGGAGAGCCAGTTAGGTAGCAGTGTTGTGACGAAGCCAGTAAAGCTGCTGTCAGCAACACAGGCTTCCAATACAGGTGTCTGAGTCCCAGCTAGTCTACCTTGTTTTTTTTTTTTTAAGATTTATTTTATTTCGGGGGTGTGTTGCAGTAGCCTAGCGGCTAAAGTCCTCGCACTGAACATGCCAGGATACCATATGGGCACTGGTTCTATATCTGGCAGCTCCACTTCCCATCCAATTCCCTGCTTGTGGCCTGGGAAAGCAGTTGAAGATGGCCCGAAGCCTTGGGACCCTGCACCCGTGTGGGAGACCTAGAGGAAGTTCCTGGCTCCTGGCTTCGGATCAGCACAGCACCGGCTGTTGTGGTCACTTGGGGAGTGAATCACTGGATGGAAGATCTTTGTCTTTCCTCCTCTCTCTATAGATCTGACTTTGCCATCTCATGCCAGGCTGTACCACCTTTTGCCATCCTGTGCCAGGCTGTGCTAACCTGTACCAGCTTGTGCTAGCAGTGCCATCTCAAGTCTGCCAGCCCATACCATCCATGCCAGCCTGTACCAGCCTGTGCCCACCCATGCCATCCCATGCCATCCCACACCAACCTGTTTCATCCTGTGCCAGCCTATGCCTGCCCAAGCAACCCTGTTCCATTCTGTGCCAGCCAGTGCTATCCCATGCCAGCCTGTAACAGCCTATGCCAGGCTGTGCCAGCCTACCAGCTTGCGCCAGCCCATGCCAACCTGTGCCATCCCTTGCCAGCCTATCCCTGGCTGTGTAGCCTGTACCAGCTTGTGCCATCTTGAGCCATCCCATGCTAACCTGTGCCATCTTGTGCCAAGCTCACATCAACCAGTGCCATCTCATGCCAGTCTGTACCCACCTTCACCTATTGGCCTATACCTGGATGTGCTCTCCTGTGCCACCCCTGCCAGCCAGTGCCATCTTGTGCCAGCCTATACCAGCTCATGCCAGCCTGTGCCAGTTTGTACCCACCTTCACCTATTAGCCCATACCTGGCTCAGTCCACACCCACATTTAGCCTACACACACATTGGTGGTTGCAGTCACCTAGTCAACTCTGTCTGCAGCCCCGTCTCATATGCAAACCAGTGGATGCTGTGGCCCAGCCTAACTCTGCCCTCCACATACTTTACTGTCACACACATTCATGCCAACTGGTACCACCACCTGTCCAGCCAGGTCTGCCACCAGCCCTGGTTCTCAAGCTTAGCAGTTGAGTTGCAGCCCATCAGAGATGTGCCCACATTTTCCCTATAGGCCTGCTCCCAGACCCAAATCTTCACTTTCTAGGTGGTTCTACACTCTAGTCTGAAATTACTGCCCCTGGTCCTAGCACTTGCTAGTTAATGCTGCGGCAAAGCCCAATCAACCCACACCCACTTTGGCTCATTCATGCACCAGTGGACACCGTCGCCCAGCCCAGCCTAGCATTCCATTGCAGGCCAGTGGGTTTTGTAGCCATTCCAAGCCTGGTCTGCCCACAGTCCCAGCTTTCATGCTCACCAGCCAGAGCAATGGCCCAGCAGACAGCTCCCCACAGCTCCCCTACTGGGCTTCTCTGCCATCCTGCGTCTTACGTGCACTGGTGGGAGCTGTGACCCAGACTGGCATGGTTTGTCTCACATCGACATTCACCTAACCCCAGCTCCAGCTCATGATGGTGGTTGTATTGAGTTCTGAACTCCCAGCTTCAGCCTGGCATAACTTTGGCTACTGTGGGCATTTGAGGAGTTAGCTGTCTATCTCTCTCTTTCAAAGACAGTTTAAATAAATAAGTGGTACACGGCCCGGCGCCGTGCCCTAGCGGCTTAAGTCCTTGCCTTGAACGCGCCAGGATCTCATATGGGCACCGGTTGTAATCCCAGCAGCTCCACTTCCCATCCAGCTCCTTGCTTGTGGCCTGGGAAAGCAGTCGAGGACGGCCCAAAGCTTTGGGACCCTGCACCCGCATGGGAGACCTGGAAGAGGTTCCTGGTTCCTGGCTTCGGATCGGCAAGCACTGGCCGTTGTGGTCACTTGGGGAGTGAATCATCAGATGGAAGATCTTCCTCTCTGTCTCTCCTTCTCTCTGTATATCTGACTTTGAAAACTACATAAAATAATGAAAAATAAATAAAATCTTAAAAAAAAAATAAGTGGTACAAAAGAATCTAATATTGTAACCCTGTCCTGCTGAACTATAAAATTCATTCTGAAGATCTGCAATGAAATAGAGCTCTGGTTTATATAGAATAGTAATTACCTTACCGCTTTTCTCCCCCCGTTTTTATTTGTTTTCATTTTTGAAAGACAGAGAGAGGAAGAGAGAAGCAGTGACAAAGATCTTCCATCCACTGGCTCATTCACCCCAAATGCCCACAATGAATAGCCTGGGCCAGGCTGGAGCCAGGAGACCAGAGCTGAATGTGAGTCTTCCACATGAGTGGCAGGTGCCCATAAACTCAAACCATGACCTGCTGCCTCCCAATAAGCAGATTAGCAGGAAGCTGGGCAGGAAGCGGTCATGGACTCAGACTCGGGCATGCCAAATGGCGTGGGAGTGTCCTACATTGTATCTTTTTTTTTTTAAGATTTATCTATTTTTATTACAAAGATATACAGAGAGGAGGAGAGACAGATCTTCCATCCGATGATTCACTCCCCAAGTGACCACAATGACTGGTGCTGTGCCAGTCTGAAGCCAGGAGCCGGGAGCTTCTTCCAGGTCTCCCATGCGGGTGCAGGTCCCAAGGCTTTGGGCCATCCTCGACTGCTTTCTCAGTCCACAGCAGGGAGGTGGACAGGAAGTGGAGCTGCTGGGATTAGAAACAGTGCTCACATGGGATCCCGGCGCATTCAAGGCAAGGACTTTAGCCACTAGGGCACCATGCTGGGCCCCTAGTTGTATCTTAACTACTACACCAAAATGCCTGCTCAGATGGCCAGTCGTAATATCAATTTTTAAAATATTTTTATTGAAAAGACAGATTTACAGAGAGAAGGAGATACAGAAAGATCTTCCATCTGCTGGCTCACTTCCCAAGCCAGGAGCTTCTTCCAGGTCTACTGCTTTCCCAGGCCACAAGCAGGGAGCTGGATGGAAAGTGGAGCTGCCAGGACATGAATCAGTGCCCTTATGTGATCTTGGTGCTTGCAAGGTGAGGATTTAGCCATTGAGCCATCACACCAGGCCCTTTAATCTCAATTTTTAACAACAACAACAAAAAAATAGGAATTATAGATGTTGATACATTCCAATTACTCTAGTTCTCTCGGATTATTCTTGTCTATTTTTAGAAATGTAGTGATAGTGTTCCAATAATACAGAAAAATAATTATAAAATTAAAAACTGTAATACTATAAAACAGTAAGAATATATGATAACCACATAAAATTTTATCATAAGCAATTATATAAATTCTTATTATCCTTCCATAGTCAGACTATAATCAATTATAAGTAGAAACTTTAAAGAGGAACCGAATATCTTATCAGAGTGTTCTTATGGCATCATAGAGTATAATAATACAACAGGAATATCTTTTCATGTTAATAACAACTAATCAATTATAATTGCTATAATTACAACTTTGCTATTTTTTCCTAGTATTCATTACTGCTAAATACATAATAACAGCACAGAATATAATTTATTCTTTGGCAATATGTCAATTGCAGACCCAGCATTTTCAATTTATGTTTCTTTTTACAGAATTTATAGTGCAAGAGCATTTCAAAAATTTGTGGAGAATTTAAATAAAGAGAGGGTTTGGGAAAGACTGGCTGACAAGTAATTAAGTGTAGCTAGATGGGTAAGAAGCTTTGAGGTTCTATTGCACAGAAGGGTGAAGATAGACAATACTGATTTACTATATATTTCTCTAGTTTAAAAAACAAGAGGGCCCGGCGGCGTGGCTAAAGTCCTTGCCTTGAGCGCCCCAGGATCCCATATGGGCACCGGTTCTAATCCCGGCAGCTCTACTTCCCATCCAGCTTCCTGCTTGTGGCCTGGGAAAGCGGTTGAGGGCGGCCCAATGCACTGGGACACTGCACCCGCGTGGGAGACCCGGAGGAGGTTCCAGGTTCCCGGCTTCGGATCGGCGCACATCGGCCGGATGCGGCTCACTTGGGGAGTGAATCATCGGACGGAAGATCTTCCTCTCTGTCTCTCCTCCTCTCTGTATATCTGGCTGTAATAAAAAAATGAATAAATCTTAAAAAAAAAAAAAGATTTATTTAGTTATTTGAAAGGCAGAGTGACAGAGAGAGACCCTCCATCTGCTGGTTCACTCTCCAAACAGCTGCCTCAGCAGTGGCTGGATCAGGGTGAAGTGAGGCACCTGGGAGTTCACCTGTGCCTTCGGTGTGGGTGGCAGTGGCCCAAGCTCTCAGGTCATCTTGGACTGCCTTCCCAAGCACATTAGCAAGGAGCTACACTGGAGGCAGAGCAACTGGGACTCACATTGACACTCCAACATAAGATACTAAGCATCACAAGTGGTGGTCTTAACGCACTGTGCCATGACATGGGGGAATCCCGCCCCCAACCACAGTCAATTCTAAACCCCATTTTTGGGTTTATAAGCTAGTTATCAAATGGAACGCTTTACCCTGTCCATCTAAAACCTTCCTTCCTATGCATTCCCACCTGAGACCTTCAAGTTCAGTCAGGTAGGTGACCTCACAGCCTGGTTGGTAACCACACTGCTCTTTCTGGTTTAACTCCAGCCACGGTCATAGGCCTGTTGCACGAAGCGTCTCTACACACGGTGCGGCACTCTCATCTTCCTCGGGGCTTGCAGCCCACAGGTGATGCCACACCATTCACCCCTGAGTCACTGATGCTGTCTCTCTCCAGTGATATGTGTGCCTGCGCATGCGCATGTGCGCGTAGAGCCTCGGCTCCCCAGTCGCTGGAAGCCACTCGAAGCAAGGGTGTCCCTTGTATCTTTCCATGACATCTACCACATAATGGGCACATGGTAGTCTCTGAGGAGAGCCTGGGGAGGCCACTTAGTCCAGCCTAATTTCACGGTTGACTTAGCAGAGGCTCCCAAAGGTAAAGCTAACTCTCCTCTGAACTCCCACAGTGCCTTTTTTGTACCTCCTTTGGGGGTATTTATTGCTTTCTGTCTTGTGTCGTGATTAGCTTCCTACCTGTTTGACGGGCACTTGTCTGTGTTTTTATTGGACATTGGTCATCTTCTGCCCACTGCTTGAATGCCCAGTGCCCTGAGGCTTTGTCCTGGGTCAACTACCCGGAGTGTCCCTTTCCCCTGGGCCTCTGTCGCCACCAGCAAGTGGATGACTCACTCACCCAGCTCTCACACTGTGACTCTCTACCTCGCTGCTACAACTACAGCTTCCCCCTGCTGTTCTGCAAGATTCTCACACTCCGCTTGTCCTTTACTCTCCACTCCGTTTGCTAACCCTGTTCAGTCACCATGAAAACCATGAAGACATCACTGTGATCCTGACCTCTCATCACTGCCACCTGTCTTGAATTCAGGCTCTCCTTAACTCTGAATGATAGGAATAGCTCTTCTCCATCCCCTTCATCTTCTTTTTCTTCCTCTTCAAGATTCATTTATTTGAAAGGTAGAATGATTGAGAGTGAAGGGAGAGAAGGAAAGACAGAGGTCTTCCATCTGCTGGTTCACTCCCCAAATGGGGCTTGATGAAGCCGAAGCCAGGAGCCTGGAACTCAATCCAGGTCTCCCATGAGGATGGCAGGATCCCATCCCCCACTGCCTCCTGGAGTGCATATTAGCAGGAAGCTAGATCAGAAGCCTAGAGTAGCCAGGACTTGAACCATGTACTTAAACACCTGCCTGGAGCAGCTCTCCTTTTTTTTTTTTTTTTTTTTTTTGTAAATTTTTATGTATTAGCAGACACATAATTAGTTTCTATGCCACTGCACTGGCACCAAGCAGGTCTTTAAAAAAAATTTTTTTTAATTTTGATGATCTTTACATAGTTGATTAGGGCTCAAAGGGTCAAGAGCTACAGGAAAGTGGGTAAGATCATTATTTCCACATTCTTTTTTTCTTCCTATACCTGGAGGAAGGGAAGAGAAAAAAGGGAGAAGCTATACCCAGCCTCCCACCCATTCCAGGGTCCCCGATATGGGGGATGCTCTGAGGGCACTGCTCAAGTGGTTTCAATAGTTCAACAGCTCTGAATTGCTGCCAATCTCGCCATTTCAAGCATGGTAAAATCTCTTCAGAACCCACTGCCTGACATAGTCTACCTTAGCATCTCCACTTGCCCAGATTTTCACTGCCAAACAGTGGGTAGTGTTGATCGATTTGTTCTGTCCTTTGTTCTGGTACCAGGTGTCCTCTGTAGGTTCCAGTGCGCAACCATATCCTCCATGTGCACCTGGATATGCTGTTCACTGCTCCATCTGAGCCACTGAGGAGGCTCAGCTCTGACACATGCACTCCACGGTCAGACCATGGCACCGAGCAGGTCTTCTTGAAGCCATTCTTTTCTTAGTTCGCCTTCAGAACTGCTGGTAAAGTCATCTTTCTTCACAATGAATTTAATAAAGACTTTCTTCTGTTTAAAAACCTTTATTGCCTCTGTTAAACTTAAAATAATTTTTAATTTTATCTTTACTATTATTTATGCAGTTGTGAGGGATACACACCCATGTGAACCTCCAAATAGGGTGAGGAAGGTCAGGTATGGGGCAAGGTAGGTGGGTAAAATGTTTCAGTTCTTTCTATTTTTCCCCTCTTGTGTCTGCAGAGAGGGAAGCAAGGGGGCCACTTCTTGCTGTCAAACTGCATCAGCACCTGTGGGTGGGGGACCGCCATCTGATGACACCTATGAGACCCCAATGTGGGGAAGAATGTTCCCAGGGTGTTATTTGCAGGTTTTGATAGTCCTGACACATGTTAACTTTGCTGTACCAGGGGTGAGAAAATTTTTTTAAAGATTTATTTTTACTGGAAAGAGTATTTTTTTACAAAAAGAGAAAGAGATCTTCCATCCTCTGGTTCACCCCCACAAGTGGCCACAACTCTGGAGCTGAGCCAATCTGAAGCCAGAAACCAGGAGCTTCTTCTGGATCTCCTATGTGGGTGCAGTGTTCCAAGGCTTTGGGCCGTGTTCAACCACTTTTCCAGGCCACAAGCAGGGAGCTGGATGGGAAGTAGAGCGTCCAGTACACAAACCGGGCTCATATGGGATCCCAACATGTGCAAGGCAAGGATCTTAGGCTACTGCACCCGGCCCTAAAGTCCACTTAGTACATCTACAGGCCCAGGAACATGTTGAAAAGCTTGACCTGGAGAGTGGTCCAACCTACTCTGCTTCCCATGCTCTGAAGAGGCACACAATGTCCTCTGTTGACCTAGATGAACTGGCTGTTATGTCCCCTGTGTGCATGTGGTCATGCTATCCAATGCACGGGCATCAGTGTCTGAGGAGGCCTAGTCCCCACACATGCACTCCAAGGTTGAATCGCATATCCTGTGATTTTCCCTCTAGCTAGGGTTTGAGTCCAGTGATCTAGTTGGGAAGTCCCTCAAGAAACCTCTCCTGGGGTGACCTCAGAACTCACTTTTGTGTGCACCAGCTAGTGCAGGGTCAGGTTTGGTTCATCACTTGCACCAGCCATATACGAGTGGATGCAGCTGCCTGGTCAACCCCTACCTCAGTCCCATCACTCAAGTGAGCTGATAGGTGCTACAGGTTATCCTAGCCCAGCTTGCCCTAGGCCTGCTCCTCATACACACCAGCAGATGCCATGGCCTAGGCAGGGGAAACCCCAATGACCCCTACCAGATCCACCTCCAGCCTCAGTTTTTGTGGGTGCTGGCACGTGCTGTGGCCTAGCCTGGTCCGACCAAATCTCATCTGACTCTTGTGCATACCCATGGGTGCTGCAGTTTAGCTCAGCCTGACCCGGCCTAGACCCAACCCACATGTTTGTTGAAGGATGCTGCCGCCTTGACCAGCCTGACCTGCCCCAGCCATGGCTCTTGTGTTCACCAGTGGAAGCTGCAGCCCAGCAGAGGAGTGCCCACAGTATCCCTACCAGCCTTCTCCCAGCCCCAGATCTCATGAGTGCTGAAAGGTACTACGGCTCAGCGTTACATGGAGCAGTTTCTAAAATGGTTCCCAATCATCTCTGCCTCCTCATGATCACACCCATGTTATCCCTCTTCTGTTATGTGGGCTGTATCCAGTGACTGCCTGTTCACAAATGGGAGGTGGCACAGGTGATGGGTGTCACTTCCAGGGTTACACTGTAAGACACTGATTCACTCTGCTCTCTCTATCTGTCTCATTCTTGCCTGTTTGGTCTGTTTCTTCAGATGGAACAAGGCACCACGCCTTGAGCTGACCCAAGGGAGAAGTCCACCTGACAAGGAGCTGAGAGTGACCTCCAACAAATAGAATCAAACAGCCCTAAGCTCTTGGAGGGAGTGGCTGCCTACAAACCCAGTGAATTGGGAAGGGGATCCTTTTTGTTCAGGTACACAACACAGCTGCAGCCTCAGGCAACACCTTGATTCACCAAGATGATGAGACAGACTCTGAAACAGGGTCTTAGCAAAGTTGTCCACTGGCTCCTGACCCACAGAAAACAGGAAACACTAAATGTGCTCTAAGTTACCAAGTTTTGGAACAACTTTTCAGCCAGTTGTAGTTCAGTGGCAAAAGCAAGGTACAAAATAGCACATATATATATATGGCTATACATGCATGTATTTACATAAATATACTATAGGGTCAATACTATAGGGTCAATTACATACAAACATATGTGCATACTTTTCCATGTAGTCACATCTCTTATTACTTTCCTCATCAACTATTAGCGTGTATACTAGGTGCCTCAAGTAGTCAGGTTCATAGGGGCAAAATATAGACCAGTGGTTGCTAGCAGCTGGGAGAAGGTAGAAATGTAAAACTGAATAACAGGTAGCAGAGTCTCAGTGTGGGAAGATGAAAAAGTTCTGGAGACGGATGGTGGTGTCGGTTGTACAACAGTGTGACTGTACTTAATGCCACTGAAATTAATATCTAAAAATGGTGAAAATGGTCAGTTTTATGCATTTTTCCACAATTGCTAAAATAGCAAAATTGCAACAATACTTAAAATGACAAATCTAGTAATAAAAAGGAAAGATTGTCATATCATATATTTTATACAAATTCCAGAGTCTCTATTGCAAAGGTACTCCTCAGGCCCACTTGAAGTTTAATTTTTTTTTTATTGGAAAGGCAGTTATACAGAGAGGAGAAGAGACAGAGAGGAAGATCTTCCATCTGATGATTAACTCCCCAAGTGACTGCAATGGCCAGTGCTGCACCGATCCGAACCTGGGAACCAGGAACTTCTTTCCAGGTCTCCCATGCAGGTGCAGAGTCCCAAGGCTTTGGGCTGTCCTCGACTGCTTTCCCAGGCCACAAGCAGGGAGCTGGATGGGAAGTGGGGCTGCTGGGATTAGAACCAGCACTCACATGGGATCCTGGTGCGTTCAAGGCGAGGACCTTAACCACTACATTATTGTGCTGGGCCCAAAGCTTGATGTTTTTTTTTATAAAGATTTATTTTATTTTTATTACAAAGTCAGATATACTGAGAGGAGGAGAGATAGAGAGGAAGTGGAGCTGCCGGGATTAGAACCAGCGGCCATATGGGATCAAGGCGAGGACCTTAGCCACTAGGCCACGCTGCCGAGCCCCAAAGCTTGATGTTTTAAGAGCAATGATCTCCCATGCAAGTAGTACTAACCAATCCTGACCCTGCTTATCAAAGATCAGATGAGATCAGGCACGTTCAGGGTGGTGTGGTTGTAGGCTTTCTCAGTCTCACAGTAAACATCCAGGAGAGAGGCTTGCACTATGGCTGGTGCTGTGCTACGGCTTGCAGAGCTGGATGTGATGGTATCTCTACCCTCATGAGGGAAATTCAGCCGTGGCAGGTGTCCTCTGGGCAGAGTCCAAAGGTCCGGGATCCCGGCCCCTTTGTCTGAGAACACTGCCCTGCCGTCTGCCCTGGGAGCTATCTGCAAGCCATCAGCATTCTGGGTGTTTACTTCCTTTAAAAAGGGATTTGTATATGCATATTTTTTAATTTCATCACCTTCAAAAGTGGTGTTTCTTAATATCCTATAATATTTAAGTTCTCAAATATACTTCCTAGTAAAGTGAAGTTTTCTGAGAAAGTTCACGTATTTCTTTGTTCTCAATAAACACCGTATGTTAACATTAAAAAAAAAAAGGGATTTGTGTCATTTGCCTGCCACTCTTGGCATCCTCTGGGTCATCACACCCTCGTCATTCTTTCTCATGGAGTGGGATTAGATGGGAAATTGGCTCCCAATCTCCAGCTCCTATAGTGATCTGGAGAAATGTTTGGTGGCATATAAACCTGGAGAAATGGTGTGAGATTCCTCAGAGGGTGTCCAGCCCACCCTTTGGACAGGCTCACAAAAATGTTGGAGTTGGCTGGGCACAGGCATCAGCCCAGTGGGGTTTGTCCTTGTCAGTGACCTTTCACTGCAGGTTGGAAAGTGGTCAACAGCAAAGTCCCATGGGTGCTTCTATCAGCTGTGACAGAGCAGCCTGAAGTACTGGGACTTTCTGGGAGTTCCCAAGATTTACTAGTCAAGCAGACTAGACATAGTGAGAGGGTGAAGCCTGCACCAGTGGACGCCAATATCCAGGACAAAAACAACTGGGACAAATGCTCATGGTTAAAGCGGTTAAGTACCTGCTCAAACCACAGCCCAATCTAAATTGAGCAACTTCTCAAGCAGAAAGTAGAAAAGTGTGGAGGTTTTAGCAACGAGAGGGGATGAAACAGGTGTGAAGCAATGCTTTAACTCACGGCCAGGACTCTCCTTGGCAGGCAAAGAAAGCAGGGGAGGAAGCAGCAAGACCAGCCGGAGATGGGGGAAAATAGGACATTGGCATAGCAAGAGGGCAACTGGGGCCACTGAGGGACTACGTGTTTATTTAATATTATTGTTTCAATGTTGGACTTCATGGGTAAGAGAAAGAATTGTGGTTTATGGTCTTTTAAGGTAACATGCTGGAGTTTTTTAAGCAGGAGGGATCATGATGTTTAGGACTTGCTTTCAATGGTGTCAGCAAGGACAAAAAAAAAAAAAAAAAAAAAAAAAAAAGCACAAACAGTGGCAGGCATTTGGCCCAGCAGTTAAGACACCAATTTCCCATGTCAGGGTGTCTGAGTTCATTCCTGCCTCCAGCTTCCTGCTAGTGCAAACCCTGAGAGGCAGTGGTGTGGGCCCATGCAACCGGGTCCTTACTAACTATGTAGAAGACCTAGACTGAGTTCCTGGCTTGCTGCTTTAGCCCCATTAGAAAGCCATCACAGGCACTTGGGAAGAGAAGCAGTAACTGGGAGCTCTCTCCCTTTTGCTTTCTCTCTCACACACATAAATGCACAATTACTATTATTTTTAAAGCACACGGAACACTGGAGCGGGCGTTTGGTGCAGGGGTTAAGATGCTGTGTGAGATGCCTGTATGCGGTGCCTGCACTCAAGGAACATTCTGCAGGGGATTCCAGCTTCCTGCTCATGCAGATCCTGGGAGGCAGTGGGTAGTGGCTGAAGTAGACAATGCCACTCATATTGGAGTCCTGTATCCAATTCCTGGCTTCCAGAGTCAGCCTGGTGTTTGGTGGGCCTATTAAGAGTCAGTCGCTGGGTGTGAGATCTGTGCATTTGTGGGTGTCTTTCAAATAGATAACTTAAAAAATAATTCTTTAAAAAAGATGATTTAGAGACCAGTGTCATGGTACAGTGGGTTAAGCCATTGCAACACTGATATATTGTATCGTTGTGCCGATTTGAGTCCCAACGGCTCTGCTTCTAATTCACCTCCTTACTGATGTGGCTGGGAGGGCAGCAAGTGGTGGCCCAAGTACTTGAGCCTCTGGCACCTATGGGGAGACCTAGATGAAGTTCCTGGCTCCTGGCTTTAACCTGGCCCAGATGTGACCATTGTGGCAATTGAGGAGTAACATATCTATATGAATAGATCTATATAATATAAATAGATCTACATAAATGCATAGATATGTACGGCTACACATATACATATATGTGTCTATATATGCATCTATCTATATGGATGGCAAGGGCACACTTCAGTCACCACCTGCTGCCTCCCAGGGTGCACATAAACAGGAAACTAGAATCAGCTAGAGTAGGACACAAATTGAGGCTCTCTGATTGGCATGCAGGAACCCTAAAGGACATCTTAACTGATGCTCAGTCCCCATACTGTTCTCCTTGCCAATAATCTGAAAGAGACTTAGACCCTATTTTACCTTAAGTGAGAGGGCAGGGTTTAACCTAGCAATTAAGACTTCAGTTGAGAGCGTGAGCTGGGATGGGGACAGACCAGACTAAGCAGGGCTACAACACCTGTGTACCTCATGCGGACCAAATCAGGGAAAAGCCAGGCTGGGCTGATTATTCCTACTGCTGCAAACAAAATTAGAGTGGGTGAGGGTTGTTTGGGCTTAGCCACAGCATCAGCTGGCAGAAGCTGGCACTGGGGTCTAATTCTGTCAAGTCAAACCACAGAACGACCTGGAGAGTGCATAATCCGGGAGTGGGAGAGACCTGGGAGGGAAATAGTGGGCTCCTCCCTCTTGGGTTAACACTTACACAGGAGGGCATGAAAACTAGGACAGGGGCTGGAGTGGCTAGACAGATACCCAACAGCATCTGTGTGGGCTGCATAGTGGAGCTGGTTAGATGGAACAAAGCTTTAATACCCATTGACATGTACAAGAGCTGAATGGGGCATGGGACAGACTGGACTACTGCTACACATACTGGCAAACCAGGGTAGGGGGCAGGCCTGGTGGGGGTTATTGTGGGTTGCTCTGACTAGGCTGTAGCTCCCACTGGTTTATATGGGGGCCAAGTATGTGCTGGGCAGAACCAGGCTGGACTGCAACACCCATTAGTTCCAGTGGAAGTCGGGGCTGAAAACAAAACCAACCCAGCGATCACAACCACCAGCTGATTAGGGCGATGGACTGTACCAGGCCCTGTACTTGCTAGTACATACAAGAATCTGGTCCAAGAACACCTCAGACGAAGTTTGTTTGGAGATCTCCCCAATCGAAATGCTGGACTCAGAACCCTAACCATGAAAAGACAGAAGACAGAACAGGTCAATCAACCATCTCAGCTATATGTTGGCAGCGAAATATGGGGCAAACGGAGGCTCTATGATGGACTATGTCAATCAGTGGATTCTTCAAAGACCTCATCGTGCTTGGAGTGGCCAGATTGGCAGCGATTCATAACTGGTGAACTATCAAAACCACTTGAGCAAGAACCTCAGAGCATGCCCTACATCTGGGACCTGGGGAGGGTGGGAAATTGGGTGGGCCTTCTCCCTTAATACCCCCCTTTAAACATTAATGAAACAATATGGAAATAATAGTCTTACCCACTTCCCTATAGCCCTTGAACCTTTTTTACCCTAATTAACTATGTAAAGATTGTCAAAAATATAATAAAAACAAAAGCAAAATCTCCAGTTGCAAGTCCATATCCCACCCCAAAGTGCCTAAGTTCAAGCCCCACCCAGTTCTACCACCAAGTCCTGTTTCCTGCTAATGTGCATTCTGGGAGACAGAGATGATGATTCAAATAATTGGGTTTTTGCCTCCTACATGGAAGCCCTGGGTTGACCTCCCAGCTGCCAGCTTTGGTCTGTCCCACCCCTGGCTGGTACAGGTGTTTGGGGATTGAGCCAGCAGAGAAGAGCTCTCTCTTTTTCCCCCCTTTCAAATAAATAAATAAATATTTTTTTAAAAAAAAACAACAACTAATGAGAGCCTCAGAGACTCCTTGCTTCCAGTGCCAGCTGGCAGGCAGGCAGAGGTGTAAGGAATGTTTTCTGGAGGGAATGGCTCAACTGAGGGATAGCAACCACAGTTCAGAGAAGACTTCACTACTGAAAGAGTTCACTATTGGAAAAAGACAGCTCAAACCCTTGCTAAGACTTGCCCAGCTCTCTTCCCCACACTGCTGGCGGCCGCCTCCTAGAAGATACACAGAAGGGCAAGTCAGGAAGTGACAGAAATAAAAATTACAGAAGGCCATTGCAGGCAAGGCCCCTGCACTGGCCCAGACAGACAAGGCTGAAAATCAAAATTGCCACTCACACCAAAGTTTTTCTGGAAAATCAAGACTAGTGAGATATCTTTCAGATTTTCCAAGTGAGCCAGCTTTCAATGGACACAACAATCACTATGCCTTAATCCTTGGAGCTGGTGCGATAGCACAATTGGCTAACCCTTCACCTCGAAGTGCCAGAATCCTATATGAACCCAGTTCATGTCCCAGATGCTCTGCTTCCCATCCAGCTCCCTGCTTGTGGCCTGGGAAAGCAGTTGAGGACCTTGCACCACATGGGAGTCTCCTGGCTTTAGTTTGGCTCAGTAACATCCCTTATGGCCATTTGGGGAGTGAACCAGCAGATGGAAGATCTTTCTCTCTATCTCTCCTTGTCTCTGTAGATCTGCCTAGGTTAAAAAAAAAAATTAACTTTGCCTTAATCCTTACACAAAAAAGGTAGCCTTGGTGTTAGCCAGTTATTATTCCATTATTTACTTATTTATCATTTATTCATTTATTTATCCTTTTATGTCTATAAAACCAATCTTCTTTGCTTGTCTAATATTCTATTGTCATTGGGGGTGGTGATGAAGTATTGCCTGATTCTATTATCAGAGAAGGCTCGAACCAGAGTTTCTGTCTTACAGTAACAAAAGAATTTCAGACATGAGATAGAGATTGACAGGAAGCAAGCTAGTGAAATTTAAAGAGAATATACTTATACCTGTTAGGCCAGCCTGGCATCCCAGCATAGAACTGAGAGTCTAGTGTGCATTCAGGGGAAAGTTTCTGTGGAGTGGAGCCCTCTCTTCTTACCTCCCTATACTTCTAGGATACTGCTGGGTGGAGGGCTCTCTGGGTGCGGAATTTGTGGGCTTTATCAACACACCATTGTTGAGCCCAGAGTCCAAGGCATTGCTTCAGGAAACTGACAAATGCTGGGTCTTTTTTTTTTTTAATTAATTTATTTTATTGGAGACACAGATTTACAGAGAGAAGGAGAGATGGAGAAAAAGATCTCCAAGATCTTCTATCTGTTGGTTCACTCCCACAATGGCCAAAGCTGAGCTGATCTGAAGCCAGGAGCCTAGAGCCTCTGCCAGGTCTCCCATGTAAGTGCAGAGTCTCAAGGCTGTGGGTCATCTTCTACTGCTTTCCTAGGCCACAAGCAGGGAGCTGGATGGGAAGTGGAGCTGCCAGGATTACAACCTGCGCCCATATGGGATCCTGGCACATGTAAGATGAGGTTTAGCCACTGAGCCATGGTGCTGGGCTGCATTCAAGGCCTTTTTTTACATCGTTTATACCAAGACTTAACCAATCAGGAAAGAATAAGAAGAGCTAACAACCAATCAGAGGCTAGAACAGCAATCCATGAACAACCAATCAGAGGAAAGAACAAAACCCACCAGCAGTTTGGAATTGTAATCCTGCCTAGCTTGCTCATAACAAAACTAAAAACCCCAACAGAAGGATGGAGATTGATGATCTTATCCAAGCCTCTTCTCATGATACAAGAAAACAGACACAGCTACAGGATGCCTCTGGGAGGAGACGAGCACTTTTTCCACTCTTGAAGTGACTCTGCCATTTCCTCGTTCTGACAGGGACCTGACCTAACTGCTTGTTAACCTGCCTAACTTGTCTCAGGACAAAACTGTCAACAGAAATAAACAGGATCTATAAAAACCAAAATATAAGGCTTATTCAGGGAAGGATATGAGTCACCTAGGCTCAGGAAACACAAACACAATGACTTTCAGTGAGTCTTTGGAGGTGTTCCAAGGTGGTCAACTTGTGGTCAGATGTATATGTTATATAGGAGCACTGGCTTGGCTTTAAAAAATGCAAGCTTTACTGAGCAGAGGTAAATGTCTTGGTGGTTGGGGATTGCTTTTGCTAGAATAGAATTGTTTATAAGCACTTAGAGATGGGGAAGGCAGAGTCTTAGAAGCAGCTTGGGGGGAAAAGACTATTGATTAATTCTAAGTATATTTCTGTAAATAAAGAATATATTAGGTAAGCAATAAGAATTGTTCAATGTTGCTTCAGATGGCTCAGACAATTGACCTGATAGTTCAGATCAACAGGGCCGGGCACGATGGTTCAGTGGCTAAATCCTCACCTTGCAAGCACAGGATCCAACGTGGGCTCCGGTTCCTGTCCCGGTTGCTCCATTTCCAACCCAGCTCCCTGCTTGTGACCTGGGAAAGCAGGAGAGGATGCTCCAAAGCTTTGGGACCCTGTACCCAAGTGGGAGACCAGAAGAAGCTCCTGGCTTCTGGCTTTGGATTGGCTCAGCTCCAACCATGGCAGACATTTGAGGAGTGAACCAGGGGATGGAAGATATTTCTCTCTGTTTCTCCTTCTCTCCATAAAATCTGATCTGCCTTTCCAATAAAAAAAAATAAATTTTTAAAAAATAATCAACAACTTTGTCTTGGCCACTCCTCAAATAAATCTCAGTAAGTATTTCTCTTTGAATACCTGGAGTCTTTTAAGGAGAAATTTGCTTTCAATAATTTGTTAGTCATTTTTCTTCCTCCATGCTGGTTCATTCTCTAAATTTCAGCGATAGTCTGAAACAGCAGAACTCAGCGGACCAAGCCAGGAGTCTGGAACTCAATCCTAATTTCCCATGAAACTAACAAGAACACAATCACTTTAACTGTAATACTGCAACAAGGTGGAGCAATCCACCATGGGGGGAGGGCACGGGGACGGAAAGGGGGAGCATCAGAGCCTATGAAGCGATGTTATAAAATAAAATGCAAAAAAAAAAAAAAAAAGAACACAATCACTTGAGCCAAGTAGAGCAGTAAGCTGCCTCCTAAGGTCTGCTTGGCAGGAAGCTGAACTAGGAGCCAGAGTCAACAATCCAGGTACTCTGATATGGGATGATCGCTGTACAGATTACTCTTGTTCATATCTATCTATCCTCTATCTGAGACAGAGTCAGAGAAAAGGAAAACTCCCGTCTCCTGCTTCACTTTCCAAATGTCCACCGTGCTGGGAGCCAGGAATTTGATCTAGGCCTGCCCTGTAGGCACAGGAACTCAATCACTTGAGGCATCACTGTAATGTAGGGGAAGAAGCAAGCATGAAGGTATAAGGAAATAAGGACTACAGAGACTCAAGCCTTGTGTACCATCCAAATCCCGTCATCTTCCCCGCTGATTCAACAGGACTGAAAATAGTACACCCCTTCTTCATCCAACAGCTAAATACAGCTCACTTTCTTTCTTTTCTTCTTCTTCTCCTCCTCCTCTTCCTCCTTCTCCTCCTTCTTCTTCGGTGATTTTGTTTA
Source organism: Ochotona princeps (assembly GCF_030435755.1). NCBI lineage: Eukaryota > Metazoa > Chordata > Mammalia > Lagomorpha > Ochotonidae > Ochotona > Ochotona princeps. Next base: position 97,498,273 of record NC_080833.1, on the reverse strand, counting down.
TTTGAAAGCCAACAGTTTGAAACGCAGAAACAGAGGAAGAGATATTCCATCTGCTGGCTCACATCCCAAATGGCTTCAACAACCAGGGCTGGGGTAGGCTGAAGCCAGGAGCCAGGAACCCCATCAGGTTGTGTGTGGCAGGGTCCCAAGCATTTGGCCATCTTCCACTGTCTTCCCAGGTACGTTAGGTACGTTATCAGGTACAACTAGGACATGAACCAGCTCGCATATGGGATGTTGGCATCACAGGCAGTGGTTTAGCTGGCTATACCACAACGCCATCCCCTAAGCCTCACTTCTTATCATGGTCCTGGTGAAGGATACCATATGTGCTGCAACCCCATTCAAACTGCAGCCTAACTTGGCCAGCACAATTCCTAATTTAGTTATTCTGTTAGCTACATTTGTGTCTACGAATAATACATGGTAGCTCTAGTAGCTACATTTTCAAAAGTGCTAATAAATAGGTAACATTAATGTTAGTTAATTCGATGTATCCAAAACATTATTTTAATATTTGTGAGTCATGTTAAATAGGCCAGGATGACCAAGTCTCTCAACACCTGGTAAAAAAAAATTCTTCCGCAAAAAATATAGTTTTTCTAAGAGTGAAGGTTTCTTTTATTTCTAAGTCAAATGACAAGCCATGTGAGGCAAACTGTTCCCTAAATTCAAAAGGCTATTATGGGGCCACCACTGTGGTTAGGCCATCACTGACAGTGTTAGCATCCCATACGGATCCTGTTTCGAGCCCTGGTTGCTCCATTTAAAGTCCAGCTCCCTAGTAACGTGTCTATAAAGGCACCAGAGGTTGGTCCATGTGCTTGGGCACCTGAACCCACATGGGAGCCCCAAAAGAGTCTCCAAGCTCCTTGCTTTGGCCTAGAATTTCCCTAGCCATTGTGGCCACTTGGGGAGTGACCAGCAGGTAGATGATAGCTCTCTGTAACTTTGCCTTTCAAATAAATTAATTTTTAAAAATTTATATTTATTTACTTTTTATTTGAAAGAAAGATTCTACAGGCAGGAAAGGACAGACAGAGAAAGGGATCTTTTATTTGCTGATTCCTTTGCCAAGTGGCCACAAAGGTCACTTTGAAGCCAGGGTCTCCCACGTGGGTGCAGGGGCCCAAGAACTTGAGCCATCTTTCAGTGCTTTCCCAGGCATAAGCAGAGAGCTAGATTGGAAGTGGAGCAGCAAGGATACGAATCAGCAGTCTTCTAGGATGCCAGTGCCACAGGCAGAGGATTAACGTGCTACACCACTGTGCTGGCCACTCACTGCCTCAATGAGTACACTTAAAAAATGTATTGCAATGTACACAAAATCAGAATAAGCAATGGGACTATATGAAAAGATAGACAGAAGGAAAATACTTAAACAAACACTACCTATCCACAGAGGAAATTTTCCAGCCTGAGTAAACAGATTACTTCAAGGAGGTGCTCAGCAGGGCTGATTGCCTCGAGTGATTTGCGATGAAGATCAGAGCCTCAAGCAACCAAGACCTCTTCAGTGTGGATTCTTGCCGGAGTAGAGTGACAGTGAAATATGTCTTCAATGACAGTCTGACAATGCTACCATTTATTGTCTCAGAGGCTGCACTATCTTAGCTTTCAGATCTCAGCATTACAAGAAAACTGTCTTGGGGCATATTCACCTTGGCATAGTAAGCTAATCCTCTGCCTGTGGTGCCAGCATCCAGTATGAGCTCAAAACCTTCCTGTCCTTCTTCTTTTCCTCCTCCTCCTTCTGTTTTTTCAATATTTTTTATTGAAAAGGAAGATCAGATTTACAAAGGGAAGCAAAGACAGAAAGAAAGATCTTCTTCCAACTGTTGGTTCGATCCCCAAATGGCTGCAACCTGCAACGGTTGGAGATGAGCAAATCTGAAGCCTGAAGCCAGGAGCCACAAGTTTCTTCTGAGTCTTCCTCATGTATACAGGGTCTCAAGGCTTTGGCCTATACTCTGCTACTTTTCTAGGCCACAAGCAGGAAACTGGATGGGAAGTGGAGCAGGTGGGACACGAACCAGTGTCCATAAGGGATCCTGGAGCTCGTAAGGTGAAGGACTAGCCAGTTGAACCCTCGTGATGGGTCCTTGGCTACTCTACTTTTGAACCAGCTCCCTGCCTACAACCTGGGAGAGCAGTAGAGGATGGTTCAAGTGCTTGGGACCATGTGAGAGACCCAAAAGAGCCTCCTGGCTCTTGGCTTCAAATCAGCTCAGTTCTGGCCATAGCGGCCATTTGGGGAGTGAGGAAGTGAATCGAAGATCTGTCTCTTCCCTCTCTCTATAATTCTTTCTTTCAAATAAACAAATAAATCAAAAGAAAGAAAGACTGTCTTAGATGCCAACTATCTCATTTGCATGTTGGCACTCATTTGTTGATATGACTGTCAGTCAGCCGGTGTGAAATAATTGGCCTCCTCGCTCTGAGTCAGCCACTTGGCTCAGTTACAGCTTGTTACAACAAAAAGCTCAGACAGGAGTTCGTGCTGTCAAAGCACAGTCCTATTAATCATAATTAAAATTCCAACATTCTTCCAAATCAACTGTGTATTTCACACTTATGGCGTATCCCAATTCAGACTGGCCATATGTCAAGTGCTCAGTGGCCCCGTTACCTTGGACAAAGCTCTACAAGGCTGTATCCTGAAACTTAAATGCTTCCATGCAGTATCTAAATCAGTTATTTGGTCTCATCTAACTGCAAAGGGAGTAGGAAATGCAGAGTTGTACATTCCTGCACGTCATTAAATCAGATAGACTGGCAGACTTCCTGGAATCTTCTTCAAAGATTCATATATTTCGATTTTTCCAACTGAAAGTGTTTTGTGTGTGTGTGTGTGTGTAAGTTCCCACACAGTTTAGGTAGAAAGGTGGATAACAGACAAGCTTATATCTACTTCCCCCCCCCCACACACACAATTTAGAAACTGACCTTGAAGGGCTTCAAATCTGGAAATAAAACTGTGGTTAAAGATAAAATTACTGGGGCCCAGCACAGTAGCCTAGTGGCTAAAGCCCTCAATTTGCAAGTGCTGGGATCCCATATGGGTACCCGTTCTTGCCCTGGCAACCCTGCTTCCCTTCCAGCTCCCTGCTTTTGGTCTGGGAAAGCAGTCAAGGCCAGCCCAAAGTCTTGGGACTCTGCACCCGTGTAGGAGACCAGGACGAGGTCCCTGGCTCCTGGCTTCAGACTGGCTCAGCTCCAGCCGTTGTGGCCACTTAGGGAAAGAAACAATGGACAGAAGATTTTCTTCTCTGTTTCTCCTCCTCTTTCGTATCTGACTTTCCAATAAAAACAAATACATGAATAGATCTTTAAAAACAAAGACAGAATTACTCCAACCTAGAAGATGGGTAGATGCTTTAGAAGACCTAACAATGTTGTTTTGGGCAGAAAAGTGTTAAATTATGACACTAGATGGAGGAAAATAAAAAATATTTTGTTACAGAAAAAAAATATTGCAGTTCTCAGTTTTTCAGGATATTTAGTACTAGGATGATAGGAAAAGAACTAATGTTAAAAATAGCTTTTAGTTTGGGTAGGGGGGTAACAGGGAGTTCCTTGAATGAACTGCACACAGTTCTAAGTCAGCTTTGTTGGAAAAGGGAATGAAAAGTATTTGCAGAAAAGTCTTCTGAAACCTCCTGGACCTAAAACCACACTCCACAGTCATCAGTAAAACAAAAAGTCAGAGAATGTTCAGAGAGAGGGTACAGAATCAGATAAGAAATGGTTCTGCAGCTTTGGTTTAGACTCTGGCATGTAGCAAGCTTAGTAGTCAATGCTGCTCACAGCAGACAAGGTGAAATGATAGAATAGGGAAGGAGCTTATTAGATCTGTGAGATGATGAAAACAGCTGTCCCCAAATGTGACAGACAAGTGGGCGACAGAATCATCCTGTGGCAGAAGAGCAAGCCATAAGCACGAACTTTCAGAAGCAGCAATGAACTGTAACTGACCACCTGCCGAAGAATCAGAGTGGACAACTCCGAGAGCTGAAAACCCAAAGGCATCCCAAACATAGGGTGGGGAGGAAGTTTCACCTCTGTACGTTCTCACAGTGAAGACTGTACAAAAACCCTCACCTGACAGGATATTGGAAAGGGATGGACATACAGCCCCTTTGCAAGATAGGGACAGACTCACCAAAAAGCAGAACCCCAATTCTAGGAATGCAAAAGACCTTCCCCACATCTTACCATCCTCACATGGAAGGTCAATGTACTGTTGTTTTACTTAGTACACAATCTCCAGGTTTTAAAAACAACAACAGGGGGGCCCGGCAGCAAGAACTAGCGGCCAAAGTCCTTGCCTTGAATGCGCTGGGATCCCATATGGGTGCCGGTTCTAATCCCGGCAGCTCCACTTCCCATCCAGCTCCCTGCTTGTGGCCTGGGAAAGCAGTCAAGGACAGCCCAAAGCCTTAGGACCCTGCTCTCGTGTGGGAGACCTGGAAAGAAGTTCCTGGTTCCCAGGTTCGGATTGGCGCAGCACTGGCTGTTGCAGTCACTTGGGGAGTGAATCATCGGACGGAAGAGATTTCTGTCTCTCCTTCTCTCTATATATATCTGACTTTGCAATAAAAAATAAATAAATCTTTTTTAAAAATTGCAAGCTACAATGAAAGGCAGGAAATAATTTTAAAAGGCAGAGAGAGCATCAGAACCAGTCTCAGACAGGGCAAGGACATTGGAAGTATCCAGTGAAGAAATATGTAAATGAATATAGTAAAGGATCTAATGAAAAAGCAACAAGCACGCAAGAACAGGTGTGTAATTGAAGCAGACAAGTGGAAACTCAGAAAACCAGACAGAAGTGATATACAGACCCAAGCCACTTTATCAGAAGATCTTTCTTTCAATCTCTGCTTCTCTGTAAATCTACCTTTCCAACAAAAAGAAATGAATCTTAAACAAACAAAAAAAGTGAACCAGCAATTAGAAAGTATCTCTTTCTGTCTCTCTCCTTCTCTAACTCTGCCTTTCAAATAAAGAAATGAGGGCCTGGTATCATAGCCTAGTGGCTACAATTCTCACCTTGCAAGCCCCCGGGATCCCATATGGGTGCTAATTTGTGTCCCAGTGGCTCCAGTTTCCATCCAGCTCCCTGCTTGTGGCCTGGGAAAGCAGTCAAGGACGACCCAAGTGCACTCACGTGGGAGACCCAGAAGAAGATCCTGGCTCTTGGTTTTGGGTGGGTGCAGCTCCAGCCCTTGCGGTCACTTGGGGAGTGAATAAGCAGATGGAAGATGTTCCTCTCTGTCCCTCCTCCTCTCTGTATATCTGAATTTCTAGTAAAACTAAATAAATCTTTTTAAAATGAATCTTAAAATTATGTTTTACTATTAATTGATTTAACAAATAACAATTTGTTCCAAATAATAACTGCATCAACATTTTCAATGATTATAGCTTATTTATAAGTGAAATCAATGACAATAAAGAAACAGATAAGAGGAAGAAATTAGGAGTGCTTTTGTATTCTTATGATAAGGTACTTGCACAACATGTAAAGATGGATAGAATAATTTTTCTAAAATGTTATTTACTTGAAAGAGCTAAACAGAGATGGAGGGAGAGCGGGACAAAGAAAGAGATCACGTAGACATATGAAATGTTTAGCTAAAGCCACAAACCATGGAAACAAAGCGGAAGACAAAAATAGGAACAAGACAATGAAGAGTGGATAGAAAGTTGAAACAGACATGGCGGGTGGTAATGTAGCTACTTAAATAATTGCATATCATTGAGAGCAGCGGCAAATGCAAATTAAAAAGCCACAACTGTCAAAGTAGATCAAAAACAAGATCTAAGTGTATGTTTTCTAAAATAAGTTATTTGGTCTGACCCTGCCTACGTAAGCTCACGCAGGACTTTAAAGTCAAATAAATCTATAGCGTGCTAGTTTTTAAGTTGATAATTTTGTATGGTCCTTTGCAGAAAAAAAGGTTCTCATCCCTAGTGTAAAGTGAAAAAATTACCCAGGAGAACAGAAACACACCACCTCACATAAAAGAGTCAATTTTCTGGCCAAGTACGGTAGCCTCGTGGCTGAAGTCCTCACCTTGAATGCACTGGGATCCCATATGGAGGCCGGTTCTAATGCTAGCATCCCTGCTTCCCATCCAGCTCCCTGCTTGTGGCCTGGGAAAGCAGTCGAGGACGGCCCAAAGCCTTGGGACCCTGCACCTGTGTGGGAGACCTGGAAGAGGCTCCTGGCTCCTGGCTTCAGACTGGCTTGGTTCCAGCCATTGCAGCCACTTGGGGAGTGAATCAAGGGATGGAAAATCTTCCTCTCTGTATATCTGCCTTTGCAATAAAAATAAATAAATCTTTTAAAAAAGACACTATTGGGCCCGGTGGCATGGCCTAGCGGCTAAAGTCCTTGCCTTGAACGCCCCGGGATCCCATATGGGCGCCGGTTCTAATCCCGGCAGCTCCACTTCCATCCAGCTCCCTGCTTGTGGCCTGGGAAAGCAGTCGAGGACAGCCCAATGCATTGAGACACTGCACCCGCGTGGGAGACCCGGAAGAGGTTCCAGGTTCCCGGCTTCGGATTGGCGCGCACCGGCCCGTTGCGGCTCACTTGGGGAGTGAATCATCGGACGGAAGATCTTCCTCTCTGTCTCTCCTCCTCTCTGTGTATCTGGCTGTAAAAAAAAAATGAATAAATCTTTTAAAAAAAAAAAGACACTATTGTTCAAGAATTTTTTTCTGCTTGATCTCGCACACACATTTTATGTTGTCTTTTAATTTTCATTCTATTCAAAGTATCTTTCAATTTCAATTACTCCTCAATCCTATGTTATTTAGAAATCTATTGTTCATGCTCTATGTTCTGTGGAATCTCTTTATTACTGATTTTTTATTTACTTTCATGTGATCTGAATGTATATACGACACAATTTCTACTAACTAAATTTATTAAGGTGAGTTTTATGTCTCTATGATGCTGAATGTCCCGTGTGAGTTTGAGAAGAGAGCTGCTGGGATTAGAACCGGTCTAGAATATGGGATCCCGGCGCATGCAAGGCGAGAACTTTAACCACTACGCTATCGTGCCAGGCCCCAAACAATAGTGTCTTATATTGAATGCATTTATTAGGATAGAAGAAAGGGGGCTGGAGTCACTCAAGCTTCTTCCTTAGGTATTCAGGAAAAGACCAAATTGAATTCAAAGTATTCAGAAGAAAAGGAATCATGAAAAGTGCAGCATAAATCATGGAAATTGAAAAGTAGTAAATCAATGGAGAGTATCAATAAAATGAAAAGTTGACTCTAAAGATCAAAAGCACCTACAAAGCTCCAGCCAGGCTGAGAAGAAGAGAAGACACAAAAAGTCAATATCATAAATTAAAGTAAGAACATCTTTAAAGAGCTCAGGGACATTGAAAGGACACCGAATGTCACAATGAATAACTGGCCATATTTAAAGATTTATTTATTTGACCCTGCACTGGCTGGCAAACACAAGAATCAGGTCTAGCGTCACCTTTGGAAAGATTTATTTGGGGACCCTTCCCGACCCAGCTCAACTAGACCACTGGACTCAAAACTTCAACCATGGGGAAAGTCACGTGATCTGTGGGATGACTATGGAGTGCTCTGGCAGAACTAGACCTCCTTAGCTGCTGGAGTCTGTGCAGTGGACGGCATGCCCAGGTGCCCAGGAGAGACGGGCAGATCACTGAGGCCTGCAGAGGATGTCTAGCACTAGGGATGGCAGAAAAAACAACTCTCCCAGCCAAGCTTTGACAGCAAGTGTCTGGATGAGTGGAAACTTTTGAGTGGACTGTGTCAGCCAATGGACCTTGGAAGAATTTCCTCAGCCTTGGAGAAATGAAATCACCAGCATCTCAGAACTATTGAAAGCACTAAAGCACTGCTCTCAGGACATGCTCCACATTGGAAACCCTGCGATGACATCAGGTGGCCATCCCCCATCCCTGGGTACTGATGCATTTGGGTTCCAGGGATTAGCCCACATCACTTCTCTCCTCACTTTTCCCAAATACAGAAAGAAAAAAGCTTAGAAACCATTTTTTCATCCACTTTCCCCATTCCTCGACCCTCCCCACCCTAATCAGTGGTCCATATGTGTCTACATCCTTCTCAACTACACAAACATCATTAAAAGAAAATAAATGTATTTTAAAACTACTTTTTCTAAAAGAAGAAGCATTTATTTGATAAGCAGAGTAATGGAGAGAGGAACAAGCAGAAAAGAAATCTTTCATTCATGGATTCACTCCCAAATGGCTGCAGTAGGCAGGCCTGAGATAGACTGATTCCAGAAACCTGGCATCCCATTCAGGTCTCCCACACAGGTGTTTCCCAGGTGTATTAACAAGGAGCTGGACCAAAAGCAAAGCAACTGGGATTTGAAGCTGCATTTTGATAGGGATTGCTGGTTTTGTTTTTTGTTTTTATTATTATTATTATTATTATTGGAAAGCTGGATATACAGAGAGGAGGAGAGACAGAGAGGAAGATCTTCCGTCCGATGATTCACTCCCCAAGTGACCCCCAACGGGCCGGTGCGCGCCGATCCGATGCTTGGAACCAGGAACCTCTTCCGGGTCTCCCACGCGGGTGCAGGGTCCCAAAGCTTTGGGCCGTCCTCGACTGCTTTCCCAGGCCACAAGCAGGAAGCTGGATAGGAAGTGGAGCTGCCGGGATTAGAACCGGCGCCCATATGGGATCCCGGGGCGTTCAAGGTGAGGACTTTAGCCGCTAGGCCATGCCACCTGGCCCGGGACTGCTGGTTTTGTAAGTAGCAGCTTAACCTACTGTGCCCCAATCCTGGCCCTGTTCACAATTATTTTAAGGTTTATTTAGTTAGTTACTTGAAAGGTCCTGACAGGGAGAGGCATAATCCCTCCAAATGCCCATAACAGCAAGGGCTGGGCCAGGCTTAAGCCAGGAGCCAGGAACTCTAGCACTCTCATGCTGGGAGCAGGAAATCAAGTACCAGAGTCATCATCAACGGCTTCCAAGGCATGTGATCAGGTAGCTGCATAGGAAATGGAGCATCTGAGACTTGGACCAAACTGGCAGTATGAAATGGGATGCCACACCACAAGCAGCTAGTTAACCCACTATACCGCAATGCTGGCCACTGACCTACAAATTTAATAACTCAGGTAAATGGATCAATTTCTTGAAAGGCAGATTGCAAAAATTCACTTATGAAGAAACAATCTCAATTGGCGCATATTTATGAAAGATGTTGGGCCAATAATTGATAATATGGGGCAGGAATGGAGGGAACAGTGCTGCCCAGTCAGGTTGGATTGCTGCCCACATCCCATGTGAGTGCCAGTTCAAGCCCCAGCTATTGTGCTCTGACACAGCTCCCTGCTAATGTACTTGAAAAGCAGCGAAGATGACCAAAATGCTTTGTCCCTGCCATCTACATGGCAGACCTGGGTGGAATTATGGGCTCCTGTCTTTGGTCTAGCCCAACCCAACCATTGTGATCATCAGGGGATGGAACCAATGTGTAGAATATCTCTGGCTCATTAGCTCTCTCTCCATGTATGTGTGTGTGTAACTTTGTCTTTCAAACACATAAAATAAGCCTTCACACATACAATGAAAATCAATGACTGTAATACAATAAAGCAACATGCTACAAAAGAAAAATCACATGGTCATATCAATAGATTCAGAAAATTAGTGTGACAAATTCCAATACCTTTTTATAATTTAAATACACACACAAAAGGAGTAAGAAAACCAGGAATAGGAAAGAACTTCTTCAACTTGATAAAAAATATTTACTAAAAAATATTTACTAAAAATATTTACTAAAACTAGCTGTTATCATATTTAATATTTTTTCATCAAGATCAGGCAAAAAGTGGAAATGTCTCCACCCCACTCCTTTTGAACATCATAGTTGGAATCCTTTTTAATGGAATAAGACAAGAAAAAGGAATTAAATGATATACCAAATTATATATTGATTGGGAAAGAAAAAATGAATCTATCTTTGTTTGCAGATGTCATGATCATTCATGCAGAAAGTCTCAAAGAACTAAGGCAAGAACAAAAACAAATAATGCAAAACTCTCCAGTGACTTATAGCAATATTCTACAATTGTACAAGATTCTATAATGTAGAAAAATCAATTGTTTTCCTATATGATCAATGAATACATAGAAGTTAAAGTAAAAAACACATTGCCATTTACATTAGTACTTCCAAAATAGAAACATTTGTGCATAAATCTTACAAAAAATATGCATAGGCTCTATATGAAGAAACTTCAAAACTCTGACAAAGAAACTCAGAGAAATAAAGTACAGTGGGATAAGCCATTTTTAATAAATGTTTACTTATTGAAAAGATTGAATGATGATAGGTATAGGGGAGAGGGGAAGTGAGAGAAAGAATGAAAGAGAGACACACAGAGAAGTATCTTTCATTTGCTGATTTGCTCCCCCAAATGGTTATAATTCCATCCTGGTCTCCTACATAGATAGCATGGGCTCAAGTACTTTGAGACATCTTCAAGTGCCTTCCCAAGCATATTAGTAATAAGTTGGACTGGAAGTAGAGCAGCTGAGACTTGAACTAGCACTCTATGATGCCAGAGTTGTAAGCAGCAGCTTAATTTGCTAGTCTATGAGTTTTCAGATATAAAATATCAACTATGAAAGAAATAATAGGTTATCTGGATTCCATTCAAAACATTTTTTTAAACTTCATAAAAGACATTATCAAAGAATGAAAATGTCATAGGGCAGCTGGGTTCACCTTCTTATCTCTGATGCAAGAAAAGAATTCCAAGTTGGGACTCAGGTAATGGTCAGCAGAGGGTTATTTACCTACAACACAAAAGCACACACTCAGGACGGAGTGCGGGTTGCTCAGGAGAGCGGCACTCTGTAAGGTTTGCTGCTGGCTGCAGGGCTACACAAGGTGTCTGGGGCAGCGCTAGTTGAATATTCCAAAAGGGCAGAGTTTGGGGCAGGGCTTCAGGACTACCGACTACCCTTCCCTTCTTTGGAAACCTAAGAAAATTTATGGTGTCAGGTGCTTGATGGTACTAGGTGCGTCAGCCCTGGTAATGCTATTGTAATAACATTATGATGAGCTACAGGTCCGTATAGGGACACAGCCACCTGGGCTGCTTTCAGCAATTGCTGGGTTCCGTTGGTGCCTCTGTGGAAGCTGAGGTTCTCCACTGCATGGAAATAGGGCCATATTTGGGTGATGCTGACTTACCATGTGTCAGAACACCCAAGGTTGTGGCAAGGGACTTCATCCCTGCCTACATAAAAAAGACAAGCAATAGACTAGAAGAACATATTGGGAGGGGGGACTGAAAAAGGAATAATATTCAAAATACACAAAAGGCTAATAAGAAAGCAATGTGGGGCTCGGCAGCGTGGCCTGGTGGCTAAGGTCCTCGCCTTGATCCCATATGGCCGCTGGTTCTAATCCTGGCGGCTCCACTTCCTCTCTATCTCTCCTCCTCTCAGTATATCTGACTTTGTAATAAAAATAAAATCAATCTTAAAAAAAAAGTCTTAAAAAAAAAAAAAAAAAAGAAAGCAATGTGTCAGGGACCCGGCACCATAGCCTAACAGCTTAAGTCCTTGCCTTGCATGCGCCGGGATCCTATATGGGCATCGGTTTGTGTCCCAGCTCCTCTGCTTTCCATCCACCTCCCTGCTTGTGGTCTAGTGTGGCCTGGGAAAGCAGCCGAGGACAGCCCAAAGCCTTGGGACCCTGAACCCACATGGGAAACCCAGAGAAAGCTGGCTCTTGGCTTCAGATCATCTCAACTCTGGCCATTGCGGCCACTTGTGGAGTGAAACAGCGGATGGAAGATCTTTCTCTCTGTCTCTCCTTTTCTCTGTAAGTCTGACTTTCCAATGAAAATAAATAAAATTTTTAAAACATGCATCAGATTCTATAAAAGGCAAAATATCTAAACAGATATCCCACAATAAAATTAATACGTGGCAAACAAACATGAAAAGATGTTCATGGGCGAGAGAAATGGCTCTACTGGTTAATACTCCACCTGTAAGCTGTGTGCTGGTTTGTGTCCCAGCTGCTGTACTTCCCATACAGCTCCCTGTTTATGGTTCATGATGTGGGAAAGCAGCAGAGGATGGCCCAAAGCCTCGGTACCCTCTGCCTGTATGGGAGACCTAGAGGAGACTCCTGGTTTCTGGCTTCAGATCATCTCAGATCTGGCCGTTAATGCCATATGGAGAGTTAACCAACAGATGAAAGATGAAAGATGACTTCAGTGTGTGCACACAGAGAGACAGACCTGTTCTCCAACAACACCATCAGCCCCACGTGGGAGGTGCTCTGACAATAGATTTCTGTGACCTTGTGGCAGATAAAAGAGGCAGTGAGAAGAGCAGGTCCCCCAAAGAAACCACCTCCCAGAGAAGCAGTTTGCTAGCACAATTTTCCAGATGAACAAAGCAACACGTGTTGTGTGTTTAAAAAAAAAAATCTTGAGACCAAAGCTGGGTTCTTGAATCTTTGAGTGCTCCTTGTTTGGAATGGCCTGGTTCCCTCTGAATATAATGTTGCCTTCCTGGAACACAGGCTGAAAAACACCCACTGGAGAGCATGTTCTTTCTTTTTTTTTTTTTTTAAGATTTATTTATTTTATTACAGCCAGATATACAGAGAGGAGGAGAGACAGAGAGGAAGATCTTCCGTCCGATGATTCACTCCCCAAGTGAGCCGCAACGGGCCGGTACACGCTGATCCAAAGCCGGGAACCTGGAACCTCTTCCAGGTCTCCCACGCGGGTGCAAGGTCCCAATGCATTGGGTCGTCCTCGACTTCTTTCCCAGGCCCCAAGCAGGGAGCTGGATGGGAAGTGGAGCTGCCCGGATTAGAACCGGCACCCATATGGGATCCCGGGGCATTCAAGGCGAGGACTTTAGCCGCTAGGCCATGCCGCCGGGCCGAGAGCATGTTCTTACAAGCTGTTTCAGAATCTATTCCTGTGTCCCACTGTTCCTTTGTCTGCCCACATCCTACACACTTAGAAGAAAACCCAGTACATGGACAACCACAATTGCTGAACACTCAATAACAGGAGCTCATGTTCAGGGCTGTTGGGAGTGTCAAACAATGCCACCTCTCAGGAGAGTTACAGTTTTTAAACATACTCTTGACATTTCATTCAGCATCTGTGCACACAACACCTGCACACGGATGCTTAGAGTTGCAGGAGCAGAGCCACGAGTGCACCTACAATGGCTCATCTCCAGAGATGTGGCTATCCACGAGGACTGGACAGCTCCCGTATTAGAGCTCCTTTTGTTTCAGCTCTTGGTGTGTCACAGCTCTGCGGTACAGCCTCTCCCTCCTGTGGGGACACAGCTTCTCTTTGGAGGAATGCTGTGGTTTCGTGTGTTACAGCTTCTTTACTGGGTTCCTTGTCTCTTAACCAATAATGGTCTAGGGACACTGGAAATGTCAGTTCACCTGATTGGTCAAGGTGTATGCTAATGAGGTACTCCACATGAACAAATCAAAAAGTTGGTAGAACCTGGCCAAAAGCCAATTAGCAGTGGTCTAACACGAAGTTCCTGTTATATAGGGAAGTTAGGAGTGTGTTCAAACAGGTTCATTGCCGGAGTCAAGCTGCCAGCTGAGTTCGGAACTCATGAAGGGTGCATGGAGTAGGTGTAAGAGAAAATAAACGAACCACTACAATTTCAGGATCATATTGGACAATGCAAGAAAGCTGTCCCCTTTATTTATACAGAAGTAGTCACAAGCTCTGGCACAGACTTTTTACTTCATGGTCAGTTGGGTGTTTCCAAGGATAATTCTGCCCTTTGTCTCGTTCTCAGTAGAAGTTCTCAATAGACGGTGCATATCAATCAGTAACACATTCCTACTACAATTCTAATTCTACAACTCAGTCTTGAATCAGTTAAGGGAAGAAATGCATCACAAAAAAGGAGAACCTAAAGATCAAGGCAAGAATAAAACCCTAAACATAGATCCCTTGATTAGCATAAGGTTCTTGGGGGCAGACAAGACAGCATGAATAATAAAAGGTCCTTTTGCAAGACATTAGACATTAACCTCCAAGCTAACATTGACAATAAAAAAGCCAACTCTGCAGTGGCAAACAATGCCTGAATAGATTACAGAATTCTCAGCAGGGTCTTCAGGAGTCCATGCAAAGGGAGGTGGAACCGCCTTCAGGTGGTTGTAGAGACATCCACCAGGCCCTGCCATGCGGCGGTAAATTCCTTGCAGCCCTGCCTGCAATGAAACAGTTCTCTTCACACCTTGGTGTCCCCCACATCCACTGCACGGATGACCAGGCAGAGCACAGAAAGTGTTTAGGGTAGTGGAACTGTGTTGTATGGCCCTTTTGTGGGTCAATATCATTATGCGTTTGTCACAACCTATAGGAGGTACAAGGCCAAAAGAGACCTGAACTGTAATTTAGGAATCTTCTGTGATAACGAGTTGTAAATGTAGGTTCATAGTAAGTGTAACACTTGGGTAGGGGCTGTTTGTATTGGGGGAGGCTGTGTATGCCCGCAGGCAGGGAGTACGTGGGAATGCTCTGTACTTTCTCTTCAGCTTTTCTGTGAGCTTGTAACTGTTCTGAAAAAAAATAAAATCCACTTAAAAACCTCTGAATAATAGTCCATAGAGAGGGAAAGCAAACTAGACTTTCTCCAAGACAAACTAAGAGTTACATAAATAAATCTTTAAAAAATAATTCAGTCTGCATCGCCTGTCTTTTTTAATGATGTATTTCTTTTTATTGGAAAGGCAGATCAGATTTACGAAGAGAAGGAAAGACAAAGATCTGCCATCCACTGGTTCACTCCCAAAGTGGTTACAACCACTGATCTGAAGCTAGGATTCAAGAGCTTCCTCTGGGTCTCCAATGCGATTTGCACTTTGTCTTATAGCTATTCAGTCTGCACTGTCCATCTTGGTAACCACAGGTCCTTACAGCTAGGGGCTACTAGAAATATGGTTTGTCAGAACTGAGATGTGCTGTAAGTGTGCACATTGGGTTTTGAACACTCAATGTTTAAAAAATTAATACTTTTCTGTTGTTTACTTGTTAACATGATAATATTTAAAACTTTACCTATTTCCTTCTCATGGTGGCCACTGGACAATCTTAAAACTGTAGCTCATAATTGACTGTTTTTATATTGGGCAGTACTGGTCTAAGCTGTGAATTCCTGCTGATTACATCAGCAGGGGCAACTAAAAATGTGTTACTGAATGGCAGGAGGTGTTATATTAGTTTTGGCTAAAATTCTAGAAAGCACCCAATATCTGGTGCCATATTTACATTTTGGCAAAAACAATATTGCACCCAGTAGGAATCTTTATTTTTTTTTTTAAAGATTTATTTATTTTTATTGGAAAGGCAGATAAACAGATGGAGGAGAGGCAGAGAGGAAAGGAAGATCTTCCGTCCGATGGTTCACTCCCCAAGTGACCACAACGACCGGTGCTGCGCCAATCCGAAGTTGGGAACCAGGAACTTCTTTCCAGGTCTCCCACGAGGGTGCAGGGTCAGGTCCAAGGCTTTGGGCCGTCCTCGACTGCTTTCCCAGGCCACAGACAGGGAGCTGGATGGGAAGTGGGGCTGCTGGGATTAGAACCGGTGCCCATATGGGATCCCAGCGCATTCAAGGCAAGGACTTTAACCACTACCCTATTGTGCCAGGTCCCCTTGTAGGAATCTTGCTGAACCTCCTCTATCAAGCTTTCCAAAGAGAGAAGCTACCCCAGATAGCACAATTAGGATGGCAACAGAGTAGTTATTTAACTCATGAAAAAGTGTTGTTCTATCTACTATTTTTTTGTGTAATTTAACATCTGTGTCATAAAGGTATAGAAACTTCTAAGGGATTGTGTTTTTTATAAAGTTCCTGGGGAATACCTATGTGTAACATATACATACACTATAACCTGAAGATGGGCATTTGGCCTAACAGGTAAAGACTTAGTTAGGATGCTCACAGTCCACATGGAAGTGTCTGGAATTGAGTCCCAGTTTTGTCCATTGTCCCAGCTTCCCTCTAACACGCTTCCTGGGAGGCAGGAGTGAATGGATCCCTGCCACTCCCATGGATTCCAGGCAAACAGCTTTTGCCCAGGCTCACTAGTCTGGCTCATGTGGCATTTGAGCAGTAAAAGCAGATGGGAGCTCTCTGTCTTCTCTCTTTCACTTTCTCTGTGCTTTTAAAATAACTGTAACCAGGCAGGGATTTGGGGAGACAGATAGAACGCTACTTTGGAAGCCCGCAGAAAATTTTAGAAGGCCTGGGTCTGAGTCTAATCCTGCGTGCTGGGCCTGTGCTTCCTGCTCATGTGGCTGGAGAGGACTCAGGGAGTTGGGAGATCTGGAGTGATTTTCAGACTCCTGGCAACAGGCATGTCATGGCATTCATAGAATGAACCTGTGACTAGATAAATGTTCTATCTCTGTCATCTCTCTTTGCCTTTCAAATAAGATAAGAAATAAATAGATTCTATAAAATAAAATATATAATAATGTAAAACAATACATGTTATATATATAATGACTGTAGGATCCAGTGTCATGGAGCCGTTGGTTAAATCAGAGCCTGCAATGCCAGTATCCCGTATGGGTACCTGTTCTAGTTCAAGTTGCATAATTTTCTATTCAATCCCTGCTAATGCGCTGAGACAGCACAGAAGATGATTCAAGTTCTTGGACCCATGAATCCATATGGGAAACCCAGCTGAAATTGCTGGCTTCTGCCTTTGGCTAGAACCCAGCCCAAGCCACTGTGGCCTTTGGGGAGTAAATAGCAGATGGAAGAGAACACTTGCGCTCTCTTCCTCTTTCTTTCTCCCACTCTTTCTCTATAATTCTCCCTGTCAAATAACCAAAATAAATCTTTTTAAAAAGACTTTAATCCATAAATATTGTCACTTTTATGAGCTACTTTCCCAGAACCTTGACAATATTTAGAAAATCTGACTACAGGTACAGTTGTTTGTTTATTTGTGTGTTTTTTTTTAAATATTTATTTATCTTTATTGGAAAGGCAGATTTATGGAGAGGAGAGACAGAAATATCTTCTGCCTGCTCGTTCAGTCCCTGCAATGGCCAGAGCTGAGCCGATCCAAAGCCAGGAGCCAGGAGCCTTCTCCAGGTCTCCCACATGGCTGCATCATCCCAAGGCACTGGGCCATCCTCCACTGCTTTTCCAGACCACAGGCAAGGAGCTGGATGGGAAGTAAGGCAGCCAAGACATGGACTAGCACCCACATGGGGTCCTCGTGCATGGAGGTAGAGGAGTAGCCAACTGAGCCATTGCACCAGGCCCAAGTTAGTTATTTGGTTTGTTGTTTTTAAGAGTTATTTATTTCATTTGAAAGGCAGAATTACAGAGAGAGGAGAGATAGAGAGAAAAAAGAACTTTTCCCTCCACTGGTTAACTATACAACAAAAGCAAAGTCAAAAGCCAGGAACTCCATTTGGGTTTCCCACATGGCTGGTAGGGACCCAAGTTCTTGGACCATCTTCTGCTTTCCCAGGTACATCGGCATAGAGCTGGATCAGTAGTGCAGCAGTCAAAACTGGAACCAGTACTCCTGTGGGATGTTGGAGCTGCAGGCAATGACTTGACCCACTGCAATGTAACACTGGTCCCTGTATGCACTGCTTCAAAGGACTATGATGATTCCTTTACTGTGGTGGTATGTTATAGAGGCAGGTTATATTTTTAAATTCTCAAAGAGTCTTTTAAAAGTTGGTCTATATCACCATTGTAAATAATAATAATTATTATTTAATATATGTTGCACATGCAAGCTATTGCTCCAACTCAGCCTGCCATGGTCTACCCCCATCTTGGCCCTTGCCATTGGATGTTGCAGCCTAGTGTAGACCAACCCCTGTCCCAACTCTTGCTGGTGGCTGCTCCCAGACCTAGTTCTCTCATGAGTTGGTTAATGTCATGGCACATTCTAATATGGTCCATCCCCTGCTCCAACACTCACTGGCTGGTACTGTGGTCAAGCCCTGCCAAGCAGGCCACCTAGCTGTATCTTTCCTGTGTACTAGAAGGCAGTGGTTGATACTAACAAGCCCAACTCAAGTCTCCCACGTGGACGGGTGCCTCAATCTGACCCAGAAAGGTCCGCTGGGTTCCCTGCTCCAAATAATCTGGTGTCAGCCACTTCACTTACCTGTAGGTGGAGCAGCTTGGGCAGTGCAAGTCCCCCAGAAGTCATTTCTAACATGTAGTGTATTCCCTCAGCAGCTCCCCCTCCTGCACATCACTAAATCCTCTCCCTGAGCAATCCACAGCCCCCATACCTGCAAATTGGGTTCCTGAGCCTAGTCTTCCTACAGGGTGGCATGTGAGCCTGGAACTCTGACTGCTTGTCCAAGATCCAAGCACGTAAGTAGGTTGCCAAGCCTTGTCTACTGGCATCCCATGCCAGTGAGCTGGCATGGGACCCTGCCTGCTTGTCTGGGAACCCATGAACATTTTAAAGTACTGTGAACTGGGCCTGGTATAATGGCCTAGGCCTTGAATGCACCAGGATCCCATATGGGCACCAGTTCAAATCCTGGCAGTCCCACTTCCCATCCAGCTTCCTGCTTGTAGCCTGGGAAAGCAGTCGAGGATGGCCCAAAGCCTTGGGACCCTGCACCCGTCTCCAGGGAGACCTGGAGAAAGTTCCTGGCTCCTAGCTTTGGGTTGGCTCAGCACTGGCCGTTGCGCTCACTTGGGGAGTGAATCATCGGACGGAAGATCTTCCTCTCTGTCTCTCCTCTCTGTATATCTGCCTTTCCAATAAAAACAAATCTTTTAAAAAAAATACCCTGAACCGAAATGATCAATGTCAGAACTCATCAAATATTATGCTTCAAATACATACATTGGTTGAATGTCAATGATGTTTTATTTTATTTCACATTGCTGCCTAGCAAAAATCTGTTAAACAGTTGACAAGAAGCAGGGTTATTGGGCCTAGCACAATAGCTCAATGGCTAAATCCTCACCTTGCATCTCCTAGGAACCCATAAGGGCACTGATTCCTGCCCTGGCAGCTCCACTTTCCATCTAGCTCCCCGCTTGGGGCCTGGGAAAGCAGTGGAGGACGGCCCAATGCTTTGGGATCCTGCACCTGTGTGGGAGACCGGGAGAAGGCTCCTGGCTCCTGGCTTCAGAGCCATTGGTTCTGCTCTGGCCATTGCAGCCACTTGGGGAGTGAACTAGGGACAGAAAATGTGACCACTTGGGGAGTGAACCATCGGATGGAAGATCCTTCTCTCCATCTCTCCTTCTCTTTATATATTTGCCTTTCCAACAACAACAACAAAAATAATAAATCTTTAAATGACAAAACAGAAGAAAAGAAGCAGGGTTATCTTTGGCCATAGTGAGAATAGGTGTTAAAGAAGGGGCCAGTGTTGGGCCTTGTGACCCAACAGGCTAAGCTGGCAGATACAATGCCGGCATCCCATATGGGAATGCCAGTTCTAGTCAGGGCTGTTGTATTTCCAATCAGCAATAGGTCCATGTGCCTGGGAAAGCAGCAGAAGATGGCCCGAATTCTTAGGCCCTTGCTATCCACATGGGAGATGGATGGAGTTCCAGGCTCTTACATTTGATGTGGTCTGGCACTGGACACTGCAGCCATTTGGGGAGGGAACTTGAAGAAGAAAATTCTTCCTCTCTGACTCTCCCTCTCCCTAACAATCTTTCAACTAGGCTAAATGAATCTTAAGAGAAGGGGTGGGACGGTGTGAAAGCCCTTGGTTTCCTTCTTTGTTCTTGGCAAAGCCCTTGACCGCTCGTTTCAGCAACCATATCAGGCAAAGGAAATAGCACAGTTAGCCAAAGAATGATTAGAGCCAAGAATCAATAAATGCGTTCAAGAAAGACGTAAGTGTGCCTGAATTCCAAGGATGAAGTATTTGGTGATCCAGGCAGAAACTGAAGATCATCGAAATGGGAAAGAAGCCAGGTTGGCATAGACTTACCAACAGCAAAAATGGCAGGCCTGAAGCGGTGCAATAATACATGCAATGTATTCAAAGGAAGAAACTGAGCCAAGGATAATGTTCTAATTCAAACATAAAAGTGAGGACAAGCAGATTTAATCCAGCAAGAACACAGATAGCATTGGTTGTACAAATTTACCTGAGTAAATGATGAATTTGGCTCCAGCTAACCAAGAGAACACAGGCAAATTGTAACAATCTGGCAGGAAAAAAAAGATTGAATGCTTTTAACTCTGGATCTGAAACAAACACATGCAAATAAAACAAGTATAAGAAGAATTAAGGTAGGAATAAAGGAGACAGAATAATACATACTCGGACAATGGAGGAAGCCTTGGGCTGTTTTAAAAACAATGGAGAAGGGGAGAGAAACCGGAGTGAATTAAGTCTGGAAAGCCTTCTCTATAACAGAGGAGAATGAAAAGGTACCTTTTACGGGTGGCAAATTGGGGCTAGAGCAGTAGCACAGCAAGATAATCCTCTGCCCTGTGATGCCAGCATCCCATATGGGTGCTAGTTCATGTTCCAGCTGTTCCACTTCTGATCCAGTTTCCTGCTCATGGCCTGGAAAGCAGCGGAGGATGACACAAAGCCTTGGGACCTTGTACCCGCATGAGAAATCTGAAAGATTTTCCTGGCACCGGGGTTCAGATAAATTCAGTTCTAGTCACTCAGGCCATTTAGGGAGTGAACAAGAGGGTGGAAGACTTTCTGCCTCTCTTTCTGTAAAATCTGCCTTTCCAATAAACATGGATAAATCTTTTAAAGGTGACAAATAAAGTAGAAAGAATAATAAGTGTGTTTAGTGGCACCAAGAGCCCTAATCTGGTAATGGTATTGGCTGAAATTGGATGTGGGAAGAGAGGGGGTGAAATGGAGGTGGAAGTCACAAGCTGTGGCAGGGAAAACAAACGTACAGCAAAGGTGGGAGGGAAAGGTATCGGATGAGGTCTATGCGTAGATACCCGTGAGAAGCATAAAATGGCATTTTAATTAACAGAATGATTAGAGTAGCAAAAAACAAATATGAAGGAAAAAAAATCAGTCCTGATTAAATACAGTACACATACAGAATAATAGGTAAAATAAGAATTACATAATAATCAATCAACATAAATGAATACTCATTATTTACTAACCAAGTCAGGATATGCAACATCGCTAGCATTCCTTTCTGATCATAATCTCTTCTCAGAGACAGGTAACCACTAAACTGACTTTTATGGTACAACATACCTTCTAAAATAATTTTTAAAAGTGTTTCCAGAGATGTATTTGTTTGAAAGACAGAGGTAAAGACAGAGAAAGAGAGAGAGATCTTGCATCTGTTGGTTCATTTTCCACATGGCCTCAACAGCCAGTGCTAAACCACACAGAAACTAGAAGCCTAGAATTTCTTCTGAATCTCCCACATGGGAGGCAAGGGTCCAAGCACTCGAACCATCTTCTTTTTCTTTCTTTTTTTTTCTTAAAATTTATTTTTTTTTTATTGCAAAGTCATATATACAGAGAGGAAGAGAGCCAGAGAAGAAGATCTGTCCACTGATTCACTCCCCAAGTGGTCACAATGACTGGGGCTGAGCCAATCAGAAACCAGGAGCCCAGAGCCTCTTCTGGGTCTGCCTTGTGGGTGCAGGCTTTGGGCCGTCCTCTACTGCTTTCCCAGGCCACAAGTAGGGAGCTGGATGGGAAGCAGGGCCGCTGGGATTAGGATTGGTACCCATATAAGATCCTGGCAGGTGCAAGGTGAGGACTTTAGCCGCTAGGCTGCCTCACCAGGCACTGGACCACCTTTCTGGTACATTAGTCAGAAACTAGATCAGAAGTGGGATAGCCAGGATTTGAACTGGTGCCTGTGTGGTGTACCAGTGTCACAGGTGGCAGTTCTATCCACTGTCCCATAACACTAGTCCCAGTTTAAAACTTTTTAACAGACACATTAAAATTGTGCATATTGGGCCCGGCGGCGTGGCCTAGCGGCTAAAGTCCTCACCTTGAAAGCCCCGGGATCCCATATGGGCACTTGTTCTAATCCCGGCAGCTCCACTTCCTATCCAGCTCCCTGCTTGTGGCCTGGGAAAGCAGTCGAGGGCGGCCCAATGCATTGGGACCTTGCACCCGTGTGGGAGACCCGGAAGAGGTTCCTGGTTCCTGGCTTCAGATAGGCCCAGCACCGGCCGTTGTGGTCACTTGGGGAGTGAAACATCGGATGGAAAATCTTCCTCTCTGTCTCTCCTCCTCTCTGTATATCCAGCTTTCCAATAATAATAAAATCTTTTTTAAAAAATTTAAAAAAATTAAATTGTGCATATTTATGGGATACTTTATGATGTATGATTACATGTTTTCAAAAAAAATTCTAGTTTTGTAATATACATTCATAATTATGCCTATTTTTGTACTTACATAAATAGAATCATAATGTATGTATTCTCTCATACTTAACATGTTTAATTTTTTATCTTACTTATTCACTTATTTATTTAGAGATGCAGAGAGAAATGCAGACACACAGACAGCAATGTGCCATTCAAGCGGAGTGTGGGACACCCAGCCATGCGTAAACCAAGGAGCCTCTGAGCCCTAGCCACACATAAAATCCCGCCCATTCCCTGCTGGCCCAACAGGGCAGCAGGCTCAGCACATCCACTTCCCGTGATTCACCTGAGCCTCACTGGCTCGCATGGTATGCAAGATGCCACAATGACCACAGGCATTCTATCTCTAATATGGAGATACCATGAAACCTTTCCAGAAATCACTGCACACACTGAACCACCCAAACTCCACCCCAGTTGTGTGTGTCTTAGGGTACCACCCTTATCCGATGAGAGAACAGCCAAACGGAGTGGGGAGCAGACACTTTTCTCTGCGCAGAGCAGGGCTGCGCACATTCACTGCTCAATCTGTACTATCTCTTTCAATAAATCCTGCTCTCCTACTTATTAATGACTACCTCTGCTTTACTTTGAGATAAGGACTTGAATAAACTTTCTGGGACCTCCTCATTCCATAACACCCCTCAGATGCTCTCCAAACTAGGAGCCAAGAACTCAATATAGATCTGTAACTAAATCATCATCACTACCTTCAAGGTGCATACTAGTGGAAGATGGAGTTAGGAGAGGGATAGCCAATGCAGACACTTTCATGTGAGTGTAGAGGTTCTGTGCATCTTCACTAGTAGGTTAAGCACCTGCCCCTTTTATTTGTTTGTTTGTTTTTAATGTTATTTACATAGTTGAGAGGGCTGCATACCTGTGTGGGCCTCCGGTTAGGGTGGGGAGGGCCAAGGTATGGAGGAAGATGGATAGAAAGTCTTTCAGTTCTTATTCTCCTGGTCTGCTGCAGGGGAGAGGAGGGGATCAGTGTTTGCTGTCAAACTACGTCAGCACCCAAGGATGGGGGACAGTCGTTTAATGATGCCTTAGAGGCCGTGAGGTTGGCAACAATGTTCTGAGAGTAGTTTTCATAGTTCTGAGTCATAGTCATCGGTTTTGTTGCACCAGGTTTGAGAAAATCTTTTCAAAGGCCCATTGTCTGACCAGGTTTACCCTGGTGCATCCACAGACTCAGATACTTGCTGCAAAGTTTGGCCAGGAGAGTTGTCCAACCTGTTCTGCTTTCCATCCTCTGATGAGGCACTCAACATCCTCTGCTGGCCTAGATGAACTGGCTGCCAGGTCCCTCATTTCCCCCGTGTAAGTCTGGGCATGCTGTCTACTGCATGGGCATCAAAACTGAGGAGGCTGGGTCCGGCGGCGTGGCCTAGTGGCTAAAGTCCTTGCCTTGAACGCACCGGGATCCCATGGGGGCGCTGGTTCTAATTCCGGCAGCTCCACTTCCCACCCAGCTCCCTGCTTATGGCCTGGGAAAGCAGTCGAGGACGGCCCAAAGCCTTGGGACCCTGCACCCGCGTGGGAGACCTGGAGGAGGTTTCTGGTTCCTGGCTTCAGATTGGCACAGCACCGGCCGTTGCAGTCATTTGGGGAGTGAAACATCGGACAGAGGATCTTCCTCTCTGTCTCTCCTCCTCTCTGAATATCTGACTTTGTAATAAAATAAATAAATCTTAAAAAAAAAAAAAACCAAACAAACACTGAGGAGGCCCAGTTTTGATACATGTGCTCCAAGGACCTTTTTATGCACAAAAGTGGCTACCTAGATTTAACCAATCAGGGGAGAAGTAGAAATACAGCTGGCAACTAACCAAAAGGAGATAATAGGGCCCGGAACGATAGCCTAGCGGCTAATTGTTGCACCTCACCTCGTACATGCCTGGATCCCTTATGGGCACCAGTTCTAATTCCGGCGGCTCCGCTTCCCATCCTTCCCATCTAGCTCCCTGCTTGTGACCTAGGAAAGCAGTGGAGGACGGCCCAGTGACTTGGGATACTGCCTCTACATGGGAGACCCAGAGGAACCTCCTGGCTCCTGGCTTCTGAATGACTCAGATCTAGCCATTGTGACCTCTTGGGGAGTGAATCAGTGGATGGAAGATCTTCTTCTCTGTGTCTCCTCCTCTCTGTATATCTGCCTTTCCAATAAAAATAATTTTTTTTTTTTTAAAAAAAAGGCTAGAATAGCAATGAGTCAGGAGGCTGGGATGACAATGAATCAGAGGGTTTGGGTGAAAACAAATCAGAGGCAGGGGTAAAACCCCATCCAAGGGCTGGAACTACTCATCCTGTCTAGCCTGCTCTCATGATGAAACTAAGTGTTGCTAAAGACAGCCTCTCTGAAGAAGCAACCATTTTGTCCACTCCCAAATGGACTCCACCCCTTTTCTCATTCCAACAGGGACCACAGCTAACTACGTATTAGCCCATCTAACTTCTTACAGCACAAGTATGTTGTCTCAGGTTGATGTAGTATGAAGGCACAGACATAGAAGTACAAGTGAGGGCCCAGCATGGTAGCCTTGCGGCTAAAGTCCTCGCCTTGCACACACCTGGATCCCTTATGGGTGCCAGTTCATGTCCGGGTAGCCCCACTTCCCATCCAGCTCCCTGCTTGTGGCCTGGGAAAGCAGTGGAGGACGGCCCAAAGCCTTAGGGCCCTGCACTCTTGTGTGAGTCCCTGAAGGGGCTCCTGGCTTCAAATTGGCTCAGTTCAGGCTGTTGCAGCCACTTGGAGAGTGAGTCATCAGAAGATCTTGTCTGTCTCTTCTCTTCTCTGTGTATCTGACTTTGTAATGAAACTAAATAAATATTTTTAAAATAACAAACAAAAGAAGTTCAAGTGAATATCGAAGCAAAGTTTAGTGAAGTACGCCTGACAGATCGAGCTGGCATTTCAGGAAAAAAGTGAAAGTCCAGTTGGCATTCAAAGTAGAGCTTTTATGGATTTGGGTACAGACTTTCCATTCTCCTCCCCTTTCTCTCTCTGGGATACAGCTGAGTGGAGAGCTTTCTGGGTGTGAAATTTTTAGAATTCTTCTGAGAACTTTATAAATGCTTTGGTGCAGGGCAGATGAGAGTCCTCAAAGCTACGCCCAATCAAGTCACTGAACCATGCCAAGACTTTTAATATGTAAGTTCTGGTTTGCAACTACATTTCTTACATCACACAAAAGACCCACCCAACAAGTTATTGAGCAAGAATAAGACTTTTGGTATATAAATTCTGGGCTGCATCTGAAGCTTGCTTCTTTCTTTCCACATCCCTCTGCTCAAAAATTCTCCTTTTCTTCAGTCCCTTAATACACACAGGCTAACGTCTACCTTGCTAGCTTAACAATTTATACACAGGCGTTGCAAATGTTGGGAATCCCCAAGACTGCTCACTTCACATCAGCTGCAAGTTTGGAGGTCTTTGAATCCACCTTCAGAATTGATAGCTTGCTAAGGGCCGACAGAACTCTTCTATGGTGACTGTTAGGGTTTAATGTGGTGGTGAGATAAGGCAAGGGGCACACAGAACACAGGGGAGGCTCCAGGGGCACAGTGCGCATTTTACTCCTCCCAGAGAAGTGATGCAGACAAGCCTCACTTCTCACAGCACTGATGCACAGCAACGCACAAGAATGAGGTATTGCCAGTCATAGCAGCTCACTAGAACCTTGGTGTCTGGAATTTTTGTTGGGATCTGATTAAGCAGATATAATTGCCTGCATGTGTGGCTGATCGCAGTCTTCAGAAATTCCAGAGGATGAACTGATGCTATATAGGTCAAAGTTCCCACTATAAATCACACTATTAACATAGAACATGTATTTGTGTCTTGGTTCAAGGCCTCCTAGCAAACAAGGATACACCTGCCTAGCAATATCAAGATTTTCCACGTTACTTCTCAGGAGGTCTGGTTTTCTTCCTTCCTTTCTTCCTTCCTTCCTTTCTCCTTTTCTTTTCTTTCCTTTTCCTTTCTTTTTATTTCTTTCAGAAAAGTACCCCTATTAGAGGCCAAGTAAGTCTTAAGGAAAAAAGGAACTTACAGGAAATAAAAAATTCATGGGGATAAAACTGTTATTTAAAACAGGTTAGAGTTTTAGTTCATACGATATTATGATATTATTACGCGCAGCTAATTCCCGGAACCTGGTTCTTTACCTTGAGCTGAAAACACCAGACGCAATGAGGTATCTTCGGAGGTTTATTTCAGTGGGGCAGGATCGGGGTAGAGGTGGTGGAGAGGCAAGGAGAAAAAAGGGAAGGAAAAGTGAGAGCAAGTCACACCTGGGGGCCTTTTTGTCTGCAAGGTGTGGAAGGTGGGAATTGGGAGGGTTTGAGGGCAGGCCCCAGGGGATTGGTGCCCACAGGTGAATGCCTAGGGATGATTGGTGAGTGGGCGGGGTTGGGGAAGGGGCTGGAAGATTGGGGTGGGATTCTCTGGTGGAATGCCAGGTTACGTCTGATTGGTGGATGGCTGGACCGGCGCGAATTTCCTGAGCTGTGAGGAAGAAGAAACAGCGCCGGGTCCAGGGTGAGATGTTTGAATAACTCCTTACAAAAACTTAGCTAAAACTGGGACTGCAGCAGGTTAAGCAGCAGCCACCGGGGACGCCAGCATCCGTCAAGAACGCCAGAGTTCTTGCTGCTCTGCTTCTAATCCAGCTGCCTGCTGATACACCTCGGAGAGAAGGATGGCCAAAGTCCTTGGCCCCTCCACTAATGAGGGAGACCTGGATGGAGTTCCTGGCTCCTGGCTTCTGCCTGGCCTAGCCTTGGCGGTTGCAGCCATTTGGGAATGAATCAACAAACAGTAGATCTCACGCTCTCGTTCTCTTTCTATAGAATGCAGTCTTTCAAATAAACACTGTGCTCATTAAGAAACAGGTACAGAGCACAGAAAGAGAAGAGGTATGAATTCATGGCCAAATCAGACTTATTATCAAACAGAAAAATAAATTCAGAAAGAGTGGCCGACTACCCATGTGGGTGGAGTTGAACCTGTGGCAGAGACCCAGTCTAGCAGCAGGCTGGGTCTTGGGAGTGTTCCTAGGGGTAGGAAAATTCTAAGAAAATAGAGGAGTGGGTGAGAATGTACCAGATTTTCTGCTGCATTTCAACCTTGCTTGGTCTTGCTCCCTGGGGGAAAGGAAATGCAGAAACTAGGGTGAGGGTAGGTTACACAGGCCTTTTGCAATGCATTGTAAAGGAGCCCTTGGTGGGAAAAGTCTCTTATTTACTATCCCCCAGATATAAGGTGTGAGCTTGTGTTCTTGCTCCCTTCAGTCATGTTAAACTTCTGGGAGGAAGTTCATGAATTCCACAACCAGATCACTGTCCACCCAGAAGAGGGGGTAGGGAGAAGAAACGATGGGTCCATTGCAATAGAAACTCCAGTTGGAAGCAGACCCGACTCTCAGTTCTTTGCTAAGGTGCTTTCCTGAACGGTCAGGTGTATTTGTTCAACTTGGCTAGCATGCTTGATGCTAGCCTGTCTCACTCCTGACACCCTTTTCTTTAATGAAGAAGAGGCTCACTGATAGAGCATCTCTGATTTCCCTGTTATCAGAGATGGCTCTATAAAGGCAATAGAATGAGCAAAAAGAGCTGCTTCCATCTGCAACAGTTCCGTTTATAGGTTTAGGGGTGGGATCCTACTGAACATGCAGACAAGATAGAGTCTGGTGGATTGGCATGCAGGAGGTGCTTTGGGAGTTTTATGGCTTCTTCATCATGGAGTTTAGCTTCCCTGTGTTCATCACAGCACCTCCTTCCTGGTCCT
Organism: Ochotona princeps; assembly: GCF_030435755.1. Lineage (NCBI taxonomy): Eukaryota > Metazoa > Chordata > Mammalia > Lagomorpha > Ochotonidae > Ochotona > Ochotona princeps. The sequence continues at coordinate 97,470,056 of NC_080833.1, read as the reverse complement.
GGGGAGACACAGACACATGATGGGAAAGTGTACGTGCTGGAGAACTCCACATAAGACAGTGCAGCTGAAAGGTAAGGCTGCAGAGAAAGAAGGAAATGGGCTGGCTCCTAATGATTTGGACTTAGGTAGGTAGGTAGTTCAGGGTCACGAGTATGGGAGCCAATCTTCCCCCAGCTATGTAATCCTTTCTGCCCACTGTGAGTCAGGTGACACCTATCATTGCCTGGGAACTGAGGAGTGGGGGATGCTGTTGCATAACCACTTCATTTTTAATCCCCTTAAAAATCCATGCTGAGGAGGAGTTTGGAGTTTGGGCTCTGGGTCTCTCGTGAACTTAAGCACTCCCTTGGTCTTCATGGATAAACTTGGAGGACTGGCCTACTCTCCCTAAACCTGACCCATGTGTGTATTCCACACTTTCTGAATGAACCTTTTCAGTGGACCCTGTTATCACCAAGCTTGGTTAATAAAGACTCATTAATAAACCTTAGACTTGTCTGGCGTGATCTCTCTCGCACCCGGCAACACCACCCCACAACAAAACCTAGACCACAGCAAAAGGAAGGCCACACATGCTGTGGACCTGCCAGAGGCCCACACAGAGCTGATAAAAAAAACTACTGATTTGTTACTTTGAAGTACAAGATTCATTGCATTGACTGCCTTGAAGAATACAGAAACTAGGCAATCACTGTTGGGCTCCTTGTTGTATTACAATAAATATCTTTTTTTTTTTTATTCCACCAGCCAAATGTCAATGATTTGTCCACAAACTTTTTTGATTGTGAACTCACAAGATAACAGATTGAAAAACAAGGGCATCCTAATCTTTCACCATCATTATGCTTCTGATGTGCATATTGATTCTTCTTATCTCCTTTGTCCTTTGATGTGGTCTTAGAAGTCTGAATTCTAGGCTTTCTTGGGCAGCACAAAACATTGTAGAACTACCTGGTACTTTGCCTCAGATTTGGACCCAGCTAGTTCTCTAAAGACTTCTCATTCTTCATAGTAGAAAATTATGTGTAGAAACTTTTATAGATTGTCAGTGTTACTGGCAAAGGTTGGTGGGTTCTTTCTTGAACTTACTATAGAAATAAAAAACTGTAGGGCTGTAGGCTAATTTTAGGCTGTGGCACCAGCATCCCACATGGGCACTCGTTTGTGACCCAGCTGTCCCACTTCTGATCCAGCTCCTTGCTGATGGCCTAGGAAAGCAACAAAGGATGGCTCAAGTCCTTGGGACAGTGTAGTCACAAGAGAGACCCGAAAAGGCACACTACTCTTAGCTTCAGATCAAGCTCAGCTCTGGCCATGGTGATCATTTAGGGAGTGAACCAGTGGATGGAGGATCTGTTTCATTCCATCTCTCTCTGTAAATCTACCTTTCAAATATAAATGAATAAATCTTAAGAAAGAAAGAAAGAAAGAAAGAAAGGAAGGAAGGAAGGAAGGAAGAAAGAAGGAGGAAGGAAGGAAGGGAGGAAAAGAAAAAGATGGCTTTCAGTTGTAGGCATGGAGTTTTATTTGCAAAGTGAACTAGTGAATGTGAAAAAAAGGAGAAAGAGCCACTGGGGTTTCAGGAAGTATCTTGGATTTCTAAGGGGTCTTTATCCCTCATTGTGTTGTTCTGTTGGATGCCCACCTGGAGGGAACCTACAAAGATCTCCGTTGGTGGTCTCTGACCAACTAGGAAACAACTGGGCAATTCCTGTGCTAATCCCTCAAAAAGTGTTATTTTCCTGGCCACCTGGTGAGGACAAGCCTTCCTGTCTGATTTCTCAGGATTTAAACAATGTCCTGTTTGCCAGTACTCACAGTACATGCAAACATGGGGCAGTGAACCATGGCCCAGAGAGAGTGACCTCACAAAGCTTGCCGCTGGACCTGACACAAGCTATTTGTGAGCTTTGATGGTTTTAAATGTTCCATATCATTCCGGTGGACAAAATCAGAAAATTCACTTAGAAACAAAACAGAAGCCATGTCTTCACATGGACTCCTTCAGTTCAAATTCAACTCCACAAGCTCCTTTCTCACCTTCTACATTAAACATTTGTATTTTCTTCTGCTATGGTGGAAACTCCAATTTTCGCTGCCAATTATTTGTCTTCGCTGTGTCAAACACAATAGCTGCATGGTTGTAATACCAAACACAAATCTAAACAAATTAAACTTTTTTAAGATTTATTTTATTTTTATTGTAAAGTCAGATATACAGAGGAGGAGAGACAGAGAGGAAGATCTTCCATTTGATGATTAATTTCCCAAGTGGCTGCAATGGCCAGTGCTGGACAATCCGAAGCCAGGAGCCAGGAACCTCTTCCGAGTCTCCGACGTGGGTGTAGGGTCCCAAGACTTTGGGTTGTCCTCTACTGCTTTCCCAGGCCACAGGCAGGGAGCTGGATGGGAAGTGGAGTTGCCGGGATTAGAACCGGTGCCCATATAGGATCCTGACACGCTCAAGGCGAGGATTTTAGCTGCTAGGCCACCATGCCAGGCCCCCAAGTGAATTAATTTTTATTGTGGTTCTTTTAAAAATCAAATCATATTGCACTACTCATGCACTGTGAGAAAACTGTGCTCAAAATTACTGAATTATTATTTTCTTCCTTGAGGTTATGTGATCTGTTATACAACTAAGTTTACATATTTTTGTTATGGGGTGCAAGTGAGATCACCCCAGCCAAGTCTAGGGTTTATTAAAGAGTCTTTATTAACCAAGTTTGGTGATGATAGGGCCCATTAGACATTAGTAAATGACAAATCCATATAACTGAAACCTCAAGAAAAGCAAATGGTCATTACTTTGAAGTCCATTCATTAAACTAAAGACCTATGTCCCAGCTTCCCCAACAACGTAAGTTACCATAGGAGACATATAGTGAACAACCTGGGTACACTTACGAAGCTGCAGGCATTCACCTTTTCCCGGCTTTTCTGCCCACATTCCATTACTGCTAAGCCTCACCTCTCCTGGAACTCCCCAAAGTGCATACATTAGAAACACAAAGTGTCTTAGCATTAACATCTTCACTGTCCCGCCCAAGCAGTGAACAGAGGAGGGGAAGCAATACAGACACACAAGGATGATGCTCAGTCCTCAGACTCCGTCCGTGGGAAGCCAGAGAGCAGGCAGGTACTGGGGAGGCCAAGAGTTGCAGTGCCAGAAAAAGGAAAGCACATGACTAAGTGCGTGAACCTCTCCCTGTTAAGGGCCTTTATGGGAGCTTGAGAGGGGATTGGTTATGCAACAATGCAATACTGCCCCCTCTCAGCCTCAAGGTGATTATAGGTGTGAGTCACAGCTGATGGTGGGGGAGTGGCTTCCAAGCTTGTGGCTTCTCCGAAATAGCTGCCTACCCAACAAATTTTTTGTTTGTGTCACTGAAATTTGATGATTGGGTTTTTTTTTAAAGATTTATTTCTTTTATTACAAATTCAGATACACAGAGAGGAGGAGAGACAGAGAGGAAGATCTTCAGTCCGATGATTCACTCCCCAAGTGAGCACAACGGCCAGTGCTGTGCTGAGGCGAGGCGAGGACTTTAGCCCCTAATCCATGCTAGGCCCTTGATGATTGGTTTTTAAAAATAAGGAAACAAAGGCCTGGCAGCATGGCCTAGTGGCTAAAAGTTCTCTACTTGAACGTGCCAGGATCCCATGTGAGCGCCGGTTCTAATCCCGGCAGCTCCACTTCCCATCCAGCTCCATGCTTGTGGCCTGGGAAAGCAGTTGAGGACAGCCCAAAGCCTTGGGACCCTGCACCCACGTGGAGACCTGGAGGAAGTTCCTGGATCCTGGCTTCAGCACATACCGGCCGTTGCAATCACTTGGGGAGTAGATCATCGGATGGAAGATCTTCTTGTCTGTCTTTCTTCCTCTCTGTATATCTGACTTTCCAATTAAAAAAACAAAAAACAAACAAAAACAACCTTACAGAACACAATACTATGTGACCAGAATAAACAAGGGGGCAGTAGCACTGTGGTGTAGTGGGTTACTGGCATCCCATATAGTCGTCAGCTCATATTGCAGTGGCTCCACTTTCACTGCTATTGAATCTTGGATAGTAACAAGAATAGCCCAAGATCTTGGGTCTGTACCCATGTGGCAGACCAGGGCAAGACTTCTTGTTGCTTTGGACTAGTTCAACTCTGACCTTTGAAGCCATTTGATGCATGAAAACAATGGATGGAAGATCTCTCTTATTCCTTCTTCTTTTTTTAATAATCTTACTTAGTTGATTAGCGTACAAAGGGGTCAAGTGCTATAGGAAAGTGGGTAATACCATTGTTTCCACACTAATATCATCACTTTTTCCCCCTGTATCTGGGGTCGGGGAGAAACAAAGGGAGAAGCTCCTCCCAGCATCCCAACCATCCCAGGTTCCCAATGTGAGGCACGCTCAGAGGGTCTCTCTTATTCCTTTTCTCTCCTAATTCTGCCTTTCAAAGAAATAAAACAGTCTTTAAAATAACACACACATACATGGAGGAACATTTCTACATACTGATAAGGAACTACAAAAGTAAACTGCAAGATGATGTGCTTTCTTTTTCACATAAGAAAGGAAAAATATAAATATGTACACTAGCCACCAAAAAAAGCCAGATATGAATAAAGCAGAAACTAATAAAAAAAGAATATTGGGCCTGGCACGGTAGCTTAGCAGCCAAAGTCCTCGCCTTGAACACACCAGGGTCCCATATGGGCGCTTGTTCTAATCCCGGCAGCTCCACTTCCCATCCAGCTCCCTGCTTGTGACCTGGGAAAGCAGTTAAGGATGGCCCAAAGCCTTGGGACCCTGTACCCACATGGGAGACCTGGAAGAATCTTCTGGCTTTGGATTGGCTCAGCTCCAGCTGTTGCGGCCGCTTGGGGGGTGAACCATCGATGGAAGATCTTCTTCTCTGTCTCTCCTCCTCTCTGTATATCTGCATTTCCAATACAAATAAATAAATCTTTATAAAAAATATTATAGAGATTGGTGAAAATGAGATTTAGAGGCTAAGGATGAAAATGTTTTTAAATATTTATTTATTTTTACTTGAAAGACAGATTGCATTGAGAAGGAGAGACAGAGTTTCTCCACTAGCTGATGGCCACAATGACCAGAGCTGAGCCAATCAAAAGCCAGGAAGCAGGAACTTCTTTCAGGTCTTTCCCATAGATGCAGGCTCTCAGGCTTTGGACCAGCCTTTGCTGCCTTCCCAGGCTACAAACAGGGAGCTGGATGGGAAGTAGGACAGCTGGGACACAAACTGGCACATATACAGGATGCTGGCACTGGCAGTCAGAGGATTATGCTGTTACATCACTGCGCTGGCCAAGAACAAGACATGTTCATTTTTGTATATTGTTTTGAATTTTAATCATGTAAATATTTTATTTTTATTTTTATTAAAAAAGATTTATTTATTTATTTATTTATTACAAAGTCAGATATACAGAGAGGAGAGGCAAAGAGGAAGATCTTCTGTCTGATGATTCACTCCCCAAGTGACCACAACGGCCGGTGGTGCTGCGCCGATCCGAAGCTGGGAACCAGGAACCTCTTCCGGGTCTCCCACATGGGTGCAGGGTCCCAATGCATTGGGCCATCCTCAACTACTTTCCCAGGCCACAAGCAGGGAGCTGGATGGGAAGTGGAGCTGCCGGGATTAGAACCGGTGCCCATATGGGATCCTGGCGCGTTCAAGGCAAGGACTTTGGCCACTAGGCCACCACGCCAGGCCCTAAAAGATAATTTTTAGATGAAAACTATTGAATCATACTGATTGGCTTGTCAAGGTATTTGTCTTAAGTGAAGACAATAGAGACTGTCATCTGTCTTATGTTTCCATAACATGATACCTGAGACTAAACAACTTACAAAAGTTACTTTTGGTTTATTTGGCTGATGATTCTGATGGTTAGAGGATTGTGGCATCCTGGGGAAGACTCAGGACTGTGTCACATCTTCACAGAGCAGCCGGGAGGAAACCAACCCTGGGGTAAAGGGCCATGCATATGGGATGGCTCACTTTATGCCCATCCATTCGCTTGGGAACTAATTCAGTCCCACAAGCTTTGAGTAAGACAGAATCAACCTATCTGTGAGGATGGAGCCCGTGCGATCAAGCCTTGCTTTTGGAAGTCTTCATTACTTCAACACTACTGTACTGACAACCAAGTTTCTAGCACTTAAACCTTTAGAGGACCAACATATCCTACCTGTAGTACTAGGGTCTTAGGCAGCTAGCTCAGAGTCATGAGTTTAGAAGCCACGCCTTCCTGCCTATGTAATCCTTTCTGCTCAGCTATGAGTCAAATGACTCACCTATCATCATTGAAACCTGAAGTTGGGGACAATGTTTTGTTGTTGTGTAACCACTGCCCTCTCAAGCCCCCATAAAGGCCCATGATGGGGAGGGGCTTGGTTTCTTGGTCATGTGCCTCACACCTGCTCATTCTCTTGCTTCTGGCTGACGGACACCAAGGACAGAAGGTAGCAATCTTTCCTTTACCCTTTTGCTTTTTGGCTCATTCTCCCTGAACATGACCCACCTATGTTTGTACTCCTCACCCTCTGAATAAACTTTGCCACTTGCTTAAGCCATGTTAGTCTCTGTGCTTAAAATGCTTTTTAAAGTAAGAGGCAAGGGTCCAGTGTGGTGGCCTAGCGGCTAAAGTCCTTGCCTTGAAAGCACTGGGATCCCATATGGGCACCAGTTCTAATCCCGGCAGCTCCACTTCCCATCCGGCTCCCTGCTTGTGGCCTGGGAAAGCAGTTGAGGACGGCCCAGTGCCTTGGGCCCCTCACCCACGTGGGAGACCCGGAGGAGGTTCCTGGTTCCCGGCTTCGGATCGGCTCACTTGGAGAGTGAAACATCGGATGGAAGATCTTCCTCTCTGTCTCTCCTCCTCTCTGTATATCCGGCTTTCCAATAATAATAAAATCTTAAAAAAAAAAAAAAAAAAGAAGAAGAAAAAAAGAAACAAGGGTAGGTAGGAGTTTAACCTGGCAGGTAAGCACTGCTTCAGATGTTCTCATCCCACATCTGAGTGCTTGGGGCTAAGTCCCAGCTCTGTTATCCACTCTCCTGTCCAAGTACTAACCAGGCCCGACCCTGCTTAGCTTCCGAGATCAGAGGAGATCGGGCGCGTTCAGGGTGGTATGGTCGTAGACTCTGTTATCCATTCTAATGTGCTCCATTCTAATGTGGGACCTGGATAGAACTTAGGGCTCTCAGCTTTAGCCAGGCACATCCCTGACTATTGCAGATATTTGGAGAGTGAATCATCAGATGAAACATCTCTTTCTCTCTGACTTTCAAATTATATTTAAAATTGTAAAAGCAAACCAAAAAACAACAATTACAAAACGTATGTCTATTTCACCAAGAGGGATAAACTACACTTGCCTTTCCTGGAAAACCCACTAGGATTTCTCTTGTGGTATCATAGCTGACCAAAAGCTATCCTTGTTTATCTTTAAAGAAAAGATTTGTTTGTTTGAAAGAAAGAATTAGAGAGAGTGAGAAATAACAACAAATAATGTTATCTTCTTTGGCCATCTGATCACAGTTTATTTGTGCAGTTTTTGAATTACCAGTATCCCTTAAATACTTTGATATATTTAGTGATTGTTTATCTTTTTTAAGATTTATTTATTTTTATTGCTAAGTCAGATATAGAGAGAGAGGAAGAGAGACATAGAGGAATATCTTCTGTCTGATGATTCATTCTCAAGTGACCGCAATGGCCAGAGCTAAGCTGATCCAAAGCCGGGACCCAGGAGCTCTTCCACACTTGTGCAGGGTCCCCAGACTTTGGGCCATCCTCGACTGCTTTCCCAGGCCACAAGCAGGGAGCTGGATGGGAAGCAGGGCCGCCGGGATTAGAACCGGCGTCCATATTGAATCCCGGCACATTCAAGGCAAGGCCTTTAGCTGCTGGGTCACTGCGCCAGGCCCATGATTGTTTATTTTTAATCTTCTGTAATTATTGTCATTTTTAAATTTTGTATTGAATTTCCCTCTTTTTTTAAAAGAGCTATCTACTTTTACTTAAAAGACAGAGTAGCAGAAAGGGAACAAGAGACAGACTTTTGTCTGCTGGTTCATGCTCCAAATAATTTCAATGGCCAAAGCTGGGCCAATGTGAATCTAGGGTTTTCTTCCAGGTCTCTCACATGAGTTCAGGGGTCCAAACATTTCCCCAGGCTAACAGCAGAGCAGCTCTCTGTTTAGAAGTAAAGCAGCTGGGACTCAAACTGGCATGCATATGGGATGCCAGCACTGCAGGTATAGTACCAAACTTTCCCCTTCTTTTTAAGGATGTATTTATTTTCATTGGAAAGGCAGATCTATGGAGAGAAGTAGAGACAGAGAGAAAGATTTTCCAACCACTGGTCCTCTTCCCAAATGGCCGCAATGGCTGGAGTTGAGTCAATCTGAAGCCAGGAACCAGGAGCCTCCTCCAGGTCTCCCACATGGGTGCAGGGTCTCAAGACTTTGGGCAGTCCTCCACCACCCTCCCAGGCCACAAGCAGGAAGTGGAGCAACCAGGACACAAACCAGAGCCCACATGGGATCCTGATGCATGCAAGGCAAGGCTTTAGCTACAGGCTATCGTGTTGGGCCCTCCCCTTCTTTTTAAAAAGAGTTCTTTTTATGTCACTTATTACTGAGACTAGTATAATCTCCATAAAGCTAAGGAACGCACGTGGTCAGTTCTCCCTGCACTAAGCTTCTCCGCTGTAGTTTCAGTCTCCCACATGTCCTACTGGAAGTCTTTCCCCTCTCATGGTTTTCCCTCTTTTCCACTGATTGCCCAGAGATCCCGAAGAGGGCTGACTCAGTCCAAAGAGCCATAGGGTCCTCTTCTAAAGACCAGATACAGAAACCTTAAAGTCTGTGCCTTCTCAGTCCTTTTGCACATTCTCTGGAAAGTAAGACTGACTCCATTTAGAGAGACACAGAACTCTGAGGTGAACAAGGTTGCAAAATCTTCCAGCAACCTATCACCCCATCTCCAGCTGCCTACCACCCCACAAGCCACCGCAGCACCAGACTACCAGCAGAAACACACTCCAGAGCCAGACCCACAATGTCAAGTGTGGGATGTCTAGCAGGACGCTTTGCATCTCCGGCACCGCAGGTATAGGCCAGCGATGACTGTGGAGCTGTCTTGGAGGGCAGCTGACTTGGAGCCATCTCCAAGAACTATCTCTCACATTGCACAATTAAAACAGGAGAGCACCACGGATGAAGCAGTTTACAATTAGTAATCAGAAACCAAGGAGCATGCAAGTCTCTCATGTGCATTGGTGATTCCTGTCCCCCGATTCAACTCAAAGACAGCTCAGCGAAGCGGGGAGTACCTGAGGTCACCGTGTGACCAGTGCAGCTCTGTTACTCCCAGCTAAATCAAGGTGACATTCATCAACAAAGCTTGACATAAGGGAACAACTTGTGCAGACTACAGGATCTGCTCACTGAATAGCAGGTCAACTCATCTTGACTTAAAATCTGATTGAGCAGAAACTGGAGTCTTGGCCCCCGTGTTCCTAAAAGGCATGAGGCTCCTAAAGCAAACTAATCCACTGGAGATTGATGACCAACAGGGGTGAAACAGTGAGAGACAGAGGAACACACACACACACCCTATAGAAGTTTTTAATAGTGGGTTTTTGGTGCAGCAGAGGACACTATGTGAGGTGCTCTCACACTTTACCTGAACTCAGCTCCACTCGCAATTCCAGTTCCTTGTTAATGCACACCCGTGCAGGCAGCGTGGGAGGGGGAGGACTGACAGCTCAAGTACTTATGTCCCATCACCTTTGTGGGACACCTGAATCAAATGTCAGGATCCTGGCTTTGACCTCGTCCATTCCTGGCTCTTGCAAATTTTTTTGGAGTTAACTGGCAGATACAAGATCGTTTTTTCTATTTCCTCTTCCTGCCTTTCAAAAATAAAACAAAAATAAATGTATTAAAGAAAAACTTTAATCAAAGTTTAATCAGAATTTTCTTGTAGAACAATGGGTACCTTCAAAAAACATACTTGTGTAACCTAAACATTATGTTTTCTTTTAAGAATTATACGTTTTTGGGCCCGGCGGCGTGGCCTAGCAGCTAAAGTCCTCGCCTTGAAAGCCCCGGGATCCCATATGGGCGCCGGTTCTAATCCCGGCAGCTCCACTTCCCATCCAGCTCCCTGCTTGTGGCCTGGGAAAGCAGTTGAGGACGGCCCAATGCATTGGGACACTGCACCCGCGTGGGAGACCCGGAAGAGGTTCCTGGTTCCCGGCATCGGATTGGCGCGTACCAGTCTGTTGCGGCTCACTTGGGGAGTGAAACATCGGATGGAAGATCTTCCTCTCTGTCTCTCCTCCTCTCTGTATATCCGGCTTTCCAATAATAATAAAATCTTTAAAAAAAAAAAAAAAAAAAAAAAAAAAAAAAAAAAAAAGAATTATACGTTTTTAAAGATTTATATTTATTTTTATTGGAAAGGCAGATATACAGAGAGGAAGAGAGACAGAGAAGATTTTACGTCCAATGGTTCACTCACCAAGCAGCCGCATCGGCTGGAGCTGAGCCAATCCGAAGCCAGGAGCTCTTCCAGGTCTCCCATGCTTGTGCAGGGTCCCAAGGCTTTGGGCCGTCCTCGACTGCTTTCCCAGGCCACAAACAGGGAGCTGGATGGGAAGCGGGGCCACCGGGATTAGAACCAGTGCCCATACAGGATCCTGGCGTGTGCAAGGCGAGGACTTTAACCACTACGCTATCGCACTGGGCCCAAGAGTTATACATCTTTAAGAAAAAAAAATATTTATTTTTATTGGAAGCCAGATTTTCAGATAGAAGGAGAGACAGAGAGAAAGATCTGTCTATTGGGTCATGCCCCAAGTAGCCACAACGGCAGGAGCCTATTCAAAGCCAGGAGCTTCTTCTGGGTCTCCTACACAGGTACAAGGTGCCAAGGCTTTGAGTCGTCCTCTACTAATTTCCCAGGCCACAAGCAGAAAGCTGGATGGGAAGTAAAGCAGCAAGGATACAAACTGGTGCCCATGAGGGATCCAGGCAGATTCAAAGTAAGGATTTAGCTACTGAGTCATCATCCTGGGTCCAAGTTTATTTATTTTTATTGCAAAGGCAGATCTAGAGAGAAGGAGAAACAGAGAGAAATATCCTCCATCTGCTGGTCTACTTCCCAAGTGGCTGCAACAGCCAGAGTTGAGCTGATTTGAAACCAGGAGCCAGGAGCTTCTTTCAGGTCTCCCACATGGGTGCAGGGACCCAATGCTTGGGCCATCCTTGACTGCTTTCCCAGGCCACCAGCAGAGAGCTGGATGGAAAGTGGAGAAGCTGGGACATGAACCAGCATCCACATAGGATCCCAGTGTTTGAAGCCAGTCAAGCCATTGCACTGAGACTAATTTGATTCTTTCCGGAATAAAGATGATAAGCTTCATCAGATGAAGATTCTGAAAATAAGTTTAAAAATTTAGCAACATAATCGTGATCCTTTAACTTAGATGTTGCACTGTTCCTTTCTTAGCTTCCTCTGTGTTGTAAGTAGTATGTGTTTGAAGCTGAGGGTTACACCTGATTGAACATTTTTAGACAATCAAATCTCCAGTCCCTGGTTTTTGTTTTGTTTTGCTTTAAAGATTTATTCACTTATTTGTTGGGAAGGCTGAGTGCCAGAACAAGCAAGAGAGAAAAAGTATCTTCCACCCACTGGCTCAATCTCCAAATGGCTGCAATAGTCAGGGTTGAGCCAGGCTGACAGCAGGAGCTGAGAACTCCATCCTGGTGTTGCGCATGGCTGGCAGGGGCCCAAGTACTTGAGCAATTTTCTGCTGCTTTCCCAGATTCATTAGCAGGAAGCTGGTTTGGAAATGGAGCAACCAGCCCTCCCACCGGGACTCTGATATGGATGCTAGTGTTGCAAGTTTTGGTTTAACCTGCTGCATGGTGATGCTGGCCCCCTACAGTCTCAACTTTTGTTTTTTAGTTCTTCATCAAGATGTTTCCCAGGAGCTGGTGTTGTAGCACGGTATGTTAAGTCACTATCTGCAATACCATATTGATGTCAGCTTCAGTACCAGTTGTTCCATCTCTGATCAAACTCCCTGATAATGCACCTGGAAAAGCAAGTGTTTGGGTGCCTACATGCATGTTGGTAGCTCACATGAAGGTCTTGGCTTTGGACTGACCCATCCCTTGCTACTGAGGCCATTTCAGGAGTAAACTAGCAGATGGGAGATCTCTTTTTCTCACTCCCTCTCTCTGGATCTTTGCCTTCCTTCCAAATAAATAAAATAAATCTTAAAAAAAAAAAAAAGAAAAGCATTTTCCATCCCAAAGTTATTTTTTTAAGATTTATTTATTTTATTGGAAATGCAGATGTACAGAGAGCAAGAGAGACAAAGAGGAAGTTCTCCCGTCAGATGATTCACTACCCAAGTGGCCACAACAGCTGGTGCTGCGCTGATCCAAAGCCAGGAGCCCAGAGGCTCTTCTAGGTCTCCCACGCGGGTGCAGGGTCCCAAGGCTTTGGGCCGTTTTTGACTGCTTTCCCAGGTCACAAGCAGGGAGCTAGATGGAAAGTGGAGCTGCTGGGATACAAACCAGCACCCATACAGGCTCCTGGCACATGCAAGGCGAGGATTTTAGCCACTGGGTTATCATGCTGGGCCCCCAAATTTTTAAATATATTTTTTAAAAGATTTACTTATTTTTATTACAAAGTCAGATATAAGGAGAGGTGGAGAGATAGAGAGGAAGATCTTCTGTCCGATGATTCACTCCTCAAGTGAGCCACAACTGCCAGTGCTGCGCTGATCCGAAACCGGGAGCCAGGAACTTCTTCCAGTTCTCCCATGTGGGGGCAGGGTCCCAAGACTTTGGGCCATCCTCGACTGCTTTCCCAGGCCACAAGCAGGGAGCTGGATGGGAAGTGGAGCTGCCGGGATTAGAACTGGTGCCCATACAGGATCCCGGCGCATTCAAGGCAAGGGCTTTAGCTGCTAGGCCATGCCACCGGGCCCTAAATATTATTTTTAACTGCTTTCACAGTTGAGGTGCATGTGTGCCCAAATGGGTCTCTGATCCAGTTAGGGAGTGTCAAAGTATGGAAGAAGATGGGTGGGAAAAATGTTTCAATTTTCTTTTCTTCCTATGTCTGCAGGGAGGGAAGAGGAGGGGTCACTCCTGGCTGTCAAACTATATCAGCAAGTAGTGACAGGGGACTGTCATTTGATGACATCTTAGAGACTCTGATGTGGAGAAGAATATTCGGAAGTAGTTACTTGAGTGGTTTTGATAGTTCTGAGAAGTTGCTGGTTTTGTTGTACCGGGATTGAGAAAATTTTCGCAAGGTTTATTGGCTGACCAAGTCTACCTCAATGTTCATTCACAGACCCAGACACTAGCTGCTAAGCTTGGCCAAAAAAGCAGTCCAACCTGTTCTGCTTTCCAGCCTCTGACAGGGCACTTGCCATCCTTTGCTGGCCTAGATGAGTTGGCTGTCATGTCTCTCATGTGATTTATGGGCATGCTGACCACTGTATGGCCATCAGCTGCCGAAGAGGCCCAGTCCTGACACATGCATTCCAAGGTCAGACCACATATCTCCAGGTCTAATTGTGTATTCATTCCCAGGTCCAAACCAATCAGGAGCAAGAAGTATCTGAATTCTAACCACCAAATACCCGCTACTGCTCGTAGGGACTTCCTCAACCTGCAGGCAAACCCAGCATAGCTTAAATGTGACTGAACTGTGACCTTTCTGGAGTGGTGGTGGCAAGCAACACTGCCATTCTGAGTATTGTGTGCAAAAACACCCAGTGGTGCCTGCACAGAACACTGAGCCTAGGGGGAAGAGCCAGAGCTGCAGGTCTTATGGGAAGATGACAGAGATGTGCCCAAGTCCCATAAAAGCACCTGTACAGCTCCTTTTAGGAGAACCACATGGTGGAACTTCTGTCTTCTACACTGTCTCCCTGGGTTCCAGTCGAAGCTCCCAAGGACTCCTGTGTGCTTGGCACATTGGCCTTTTCTCAGTCACTCTTTGCAAGGGAGCCAGAGAACCCCAGGATGGGTAACAACAGTACTGTCTTCCACAGCAGGTGCACTGATTTACATTCCTCCAGCAAAGAGCCAGAGTTCCAATTTTTCTACATCATTGTAACACTTGCTTTTCTTTTTTTTTTTATAAATAGCTATTCTATTATCTCTGAAGGGATACCTCATTGTGTTTTGAGCTGCATTTTGTCTTGTTGTCTTAATATCTTTCAGTCTGGAGTAGTTTCTCGGGCCCTCCTTGAGTTTCATGAGTTTGATTTCTTGTTATTTTTGTTGTTGTTCCCACAAATGAATGGCAACTCAAGTAGAAGTTTAATCCTCATGCCCATAAATTCTAAAACCAATGTTCCTATATAGTAGGTGGAAATGCAAAGACTCAGATTCAGGCTCTCTCCTGCTTTTTCTTTTTAATATTTATTTATTGGGACCAGTGCTGCTATCAAGCTTCCTGTAAATGTGCCTGGGAAAGCAGTGAAAGGTGACCCAAGGCCTTGGTTCCCTGTACCCACAAGGGAGACCCAGCAGAAGCTCCAGACTTCCAGCTTTGGATCAGCTCAGCTCTGCCCATTGTGGCCGTTTGGTGAATGACCCAGCAGATGGAAGATTTCTCTTTTATTTCTGTCTTTCCTTCTTTTTCTATAAATCTGCCTTTATAATAAATACATAAATATAGATAGATAATGACTTACCTTGTTTGAAATCAGAGTTACAGAGAAAGAGAGGGAGAGACAGAGAGAATCATCCACTCACTAGTTCATTCCCTAAATGGCTGCACTGGCCAGAGTTGAGCCCTGTGCCATCTTCTGGTGTTTTCCCAGGGACATCAGCAGGGAGCTGGGTTGAAAGTAGGGCAGCCAGAACTTGAACTTGTGCGCATATGGAATGCTAATACCACAGTCAGAGGAACTACCAGCTTTACCACTTTGTTGGCCCCATAAATAAATCTTAAGGGAAAAAAAATATTTGTTTATTTAAAAGTCCGAAAGAAAAAGATCTCATATCTGCTAGTTCACTCCTTAGATGGCTGCAATGGCTGAAGCTGGTCTAGACCAAAGCCAGGAGCAAGAAGCTTCTTCCGGGTCTCCCGTGTCAGTTCACCGGCCACGTACTTGGGCGATCCTCTACTGCTTTCCCAGGTGCATCAGCACGGAGCTGTTGGAAATAGAGCAGCTGGGACCCTGGGATATTGGTGCAGCAGATGATGGGTATGCCACAACGCAAGTTCCTCTTTTCATCATCTTATGTGGTTTCCAAATGACGTGAAAATTTCAGATGACTGAAAACTCTTTCATAGAAAATCCCTCAGTTTAGGTTTGTCCAATGTTTCCTCATTTTCATATGCAAGTTGTACCATTTTAACAAGAGTGTGAATGTAATGATTCAATGTTCTCATGCCATCCTAATACAACTATAATTTGTCTCATCATTTGGTAACTTACATTTAATTCCTTGGTTAATGCTGTATTTGTATGCTTTCACTTAAGTTTTACCTTTTCCCCCATTTGTAATAAATAAATATTTTGTGAGAAACATATTTTTACCCAGTGATTGTACTGCAAAAAGTTCACAAAAATACGGAATTATAAGATCAGTTTAAGCATGAGTGTTTGGTGCAATAGTTTATGTTGCTTAGGATGTTGGCACACCACATCAGAGTGCCTGAATCATGTCCCAGCTCTGCTTCTGCATGGTAAGGTGCACCCTTGGGGGCAGCAGGTGGTGGCTCAGATAGTTGGGTGGCTGCTACTGATGTATGAGCCCTAATTTGAATCTGAGATTCTGTCTTTGGCTTGGCCCAGTCTTGACTGTTGCGGGATTATGAGAAGTAAACTGGCAGTGGCAAATAAACCTGGCTTGCTGTCTCTAGTAATTAAAAGATAAATTTCAAAAAGATAAAGTTGTATTAGTATAAAGCTTTTTTAGGATTTGTTTTTACTATTAGAAAGTTAGATATACAGAGATTCACTCCCCAAGTGGCCACAATGGCCAGTGCTGCGCCAATCCGAAGCCAGGAGCCAGAAGCCTCTTCTAGGTCTCCCACGTGGGTGCAGGGTCCCAAGGCTTTGGGCCGCCCTCAATTGCTTTCCCAGGCCACAAACAGAAAACTGGATGGGAAGTGGGGCCGCTGGGATTAGAACTGGTGCCATTATGGGATCTGGCACATTCAAGGCGAGGACTTTAGCCACTAGGCCGTCACATCAGGCACAAAACAAAATTTTAAAAAATATTTGCGTTGTACCACAGTGGACACACTGTATCTTAATGTGGCCTTACTAATATTGATCTTTTTTTCTTTATTTTTGACAATCTTTACATAATTAGGGTAAAAACTTTCAAGGGCTACAGGAAAGTGGGTAAGACCATTATTTCCACATTTTTTTCCTGTATCTGGGGTAAAGGGGGAGATAAAGGGAAAAGCCCCATCCAGTCTCCCACCCATCCCAGGTCCCTGTTGTGGGGCCTGCTCTGAGGGATTTGCTCAAGTGGTTTTGATAGCTCAGCAGTTATGAGTTGCTGCCAATCTCGCCATGCTAAGCATGATGAGGTTGCTGCAGAATCCACTGATTGACATAATCTGCCTTAGAGTCTCCATTTGCCCAGTTTTTACTGCCAACATATGGCTGGGGTAGTTCTGTCCTCTGTTGTGGTGCCGGGTGTCCTCTGAAGGTTCCGATAGACTACCATATCCTCCATGTGCACCTGGTTATGCTCTCCACTGCTCCGTCTGAGCCTCTTAGGAGGCTCGGCTCTGACACTTGCACTCCATGACAGACCATGGAATCTGAGCTTCTCTTCGTGGTTAGGATTCTGAGTCCAGTACTTCGACTGGGGAGATTCCCAAAGAAACTGTCTGAGGTGATCCCAGACCAGATTCTTGTGTGTACTTGCAAGTACAAGGCTCGGCACAGTCCATCGCCCCAATCAGCTGGTGGTTGCAATTGCTGGATCAGATCTGTTTCCAGCCCTGTCTTCCACTGGAACCAATGGGTGTTGCAGTCCAACCTGAGTCTGCCCAGCACACACTCGGCCCTCATATAAACCAGTGGGAGCTGCAGCCTAGTCAGAGGGACCCACAATAACCCCCACCAGGCCCGCCCCCTACCCTTGTTCCCGTGCTTGCCAGTATGTCCAGCAGACTAGTCCAGTCTGTCCCACATCCCATTCAGCTCTCATACATGTCAATGGGCATTGAAGCCTTGTTCAACCTAACCAGCCCCACTATCCAGCCCATACGCATGCTATTGGGTGCCTTTCTGTCTAGCCGCCCCCGCTCCTGTCCTAGTTTTCGTGCTCTCCAGTAGAAGTGGTAACCCAAGAGGGAGGAGCCCACTATTTCCCTTCTAGGCCACTCCCACTCCCAGATTATGCACTCTCCAGGTGGTTCTGGAATTTAACTTGACAGATTTAGCCTCCAGTGCCAGCCTCTGCCAGCTGATGCTGCAGCAACCCAACCAACCCTCACCCACTCTAATTTTTGCTTGCACCAGTCGGAAAAGTCAGCCCAACCTGACTTTTCCCTGATTTAGTTAGCATGCGGCTCACAGGTATTGTAGCCCTACCTGGCCTGGTCACTATTGATCTTGATATTAAAATTATTCTAAATTTGAGTAGTGGCAGCTCTTCTAACTTTCAGCTTGTCACCATTAGTATATAAAGACTTCTTACTTTTTATACCAACAAAATATTCCAGGTTCATGGTGCATTTTTCCTGACCCAGTCTTCAAATTATGTTTTTTTAAAATAATAAATTCATTTTATTTTGGGTGATGTTTGCATTTGCTTGGAACTGAAAAGGCGTTTCCGTTTTGAGTACCAAAGACTCAGCTATTTTTTTTAAGATTTGTTTTTATTTTTATTGGAAAATCAGATATACAGAGAGGAAGAGAAACAAAAGTTTCCATCCACTGATTCACTCTTCAAGTGGCTGCAAGGGCCAGAGCTGAGCCAATCTGAAGCCAGGAGCCAGGGGCATCTTCCAGGTCTCCCAAGTGGGTATAGAGTCCGAAGGCTTTGGGCCATTCTTTCCCAGGCCACAAGCAGGAAGCTGGAAGAGAAGTGGGGCAGCCAGATATGAACCAGCGCCCATATGGGATCCTGGCATGTTCAAGGCGAGGACTTTAACCTCTAGGCTACTATACAGGGCCCAGATTAAGGTATTTAAGCCATCCATCACTGCTGTCTCCCTGGATGTACATTAGCAGGAAGATCAATACAGAGGCAGAGCTGAGACTCAACGACAGTGTGAGGTGCAGGTATCTTGAACAGCATCTCCACCACTGTGCCTCACACCTAACCAGCAAGGGAGTCTGTAAGATAACTGAGGGTGGGCACTGGTGCAGTGGTCAAGAAGCTGCTTGGACGCTGTGTCCCTGCAATACCCAGGAGTGGACTGGGTGAAGGCCAAGAGCTGGGAACTCAAACCAGGTCACCTTTGGAGGTGTCAGGAACCTCATCATTTGGACCATCACTCTGCTTCCCAGGACGTACATGAGCAGGAAGCTGGAGACAAATTAGAGTAGGACTCCATTGTGGGCTGCAGGTGTCATAATGACCAACATTTCTCACACTAGGCTTGAGCACCTTCCCCTGGATTTCTCTTGAAATGCTTTGGACTACAGAGAGTGTTTGGTTTTTCAATTGTTTCTTTGACCAATGTGCGAGTAAGTAAACAATCTCTTCCTGCTGCTGTTACATTTCTCTTGGGGATGCCCTTCTCAATGCACTGGAGCTCTGGGCTGCTTTGACATGGTCATGCCCCACAGTGATGCCCTTCTTCAATCTCCTTGGGTTCTCCATGCTGGGCAGTTTTTTTAGACATCGTTCTTACTCCTGCTCCATGTCTGACACCCTGCAGATGGGTTCCGTCCCACACACAGAGCTTCCTGTCCTCTTTGGAGCTCTGATATCCGGGGCCACACCCCTGGGCCAAGTCAAGACTCCTTACCTTGGGATACAGCTGCCCCATGCTCAAGTTCCCCTCCCCCACTCCACGTTGATGCCCAGCTCATCCGGCCCCAGCTTTGATTGCCTGGGCTGAGTCATAACACTTTGCCTGGAGGCCCTGGGGCCTTAGACTGTCAGAGTACCAACCCCACAATGAACCACCCCTTGATGCTCAAGGCTATTTTAGTTATTTATCTGTTGTAGTATTGTTGATTGCCTCCAAGACACATCTGTTACTTGTAGCTGGAAGAATCCTAGCTGGTAAACTAACCCTATAACTGTCCCTTTGGTCAACACACAGCCTTGCTTCTGTCCCAGAGGCAATGTGCCCTTTTGCTACTCTTAGCACCTCCATCTATTAAGCCACAAAATTCTATGCATCTTCACAGCACTGTCTTACCTCTTTCCTTCATTTCAACACAGTGATATTTTCCCTCTTATTCAAGACTAATTCACTCATTGATGTTCTACACTTTATTTTTCCAGAGATTCTTAAAGAGTCTGCTTGTTAAGTTTTTTTTCCTTCTGGACCTGGGGCTATGGCCTAGTGGCTAAGGGTCTCACCTTGAGTACACTGGGATCCCATATGGGCACTGGTTCTAGTCCCAGCAGCCCCGCTTCCCATCCAGCTCCCTGCTTGTGGCCTGAGGGAGCAGTTGAGGACAGCCCAAAGCTTTGGGACCCTGCACTCGCGTGGGAGACCTGGAGGAAGTTCCTGGCTCCTGGCTTTGGATCAGCTCAGCTCCAGCTGTTGTGGCCACTTGGGAAGCAAATCAGTGGGCAGAAGATCTTCCTCTCTGTCTCTACTCCTCTCTGTATATCTGACTTTGCAACATAAATAAATAAATATTTTAAAGTGTTTTTCTTGCCTCTATTTTCTTTTTAAAAATTTTCATTATGCCCTTTCTTGTGAGTTCTTGTGGTTATTACACAAATACTGTCTAGTGCCACTATCATTTTTTTTTAAGATAAATTTATTTTATTTGAAAATCAGAGGTTGAGAGAGTCAGGGTGTGGGAATGAGTGAGGGAGGGAGACAGAAAGAATCTGTTTTCTGCTGGTTCACTTCTCAGATGCATCAGTGGCCAGAGATAAGCCAGGGAGAAACCAGTAGTCAGGAGCTTCATCAAGGTCTCCCACATGGATAGCAGGACCCCAAACAATTGGGTCATCTTCTGGTGCTGTCCTAGGCTATTAGCAGGGAGTTGAATCGGAGACAGAGCAGCAGGGACTTGAACTGGTGACCAAATGGGATGCTGTCATTGTGGGCAATGGCTTTAGTTGCTAGGCCACAATGCCAACTTCTTTCCTCTAATTTCTTGCTTTTTAAAATATTTATTATTTTTTATGGTAAAGGCAGATTTACCGTTAGAATGAGAGACAGAGAGAAAGATCTTTCATGTATTGATTCACTTCCCAAATGGCTGCAACCAATCTGAACAGCTGAGTCAGTTTAAAGCCAGGAGTAAGGAAATTCTTCCTGGTCTTCCACATAGGTTCAGGGTTCCAAGGCTTTGGGTCATCCTCTACTTCTTTCCCAGGTCACAAACAGGTCGCTGGATGAGAAGTGGAGCAGCTGGGACATGAACTGGGAGAATTAGCCAGTTGAGCCTTTGTGTTAGGCTCTGCTTTATTCCCAGACTCTGGATCATCTTAAGTTTTTTCTTTATGCAGAAACGTTGTCAAGATCCTCCTCTATTGTAAGCAAAAGAAATCCTCCTCAGAGCACTTGGATGCCGAGTATCAGAAAATGTTTAATATGCACAAATTTTTTAATTAAATACTTTTTTTTTTGCTAATATGTTGAACACCTGAGGTCAGAAGTTGTAGGTTTTGGAGATGACATTCTTATATTCAATCTGTCTGTAAAACTAGTGTATTTTCTGTCTTTCTTATTGGTAGAATTAAGTGAAGGGTAACATAATTGCTTGCTACATTGAGATGCAGAATGTGGAAGATGACGAGGTGTAGGAGAATATTATTGCATCTTGAACATGTTGATTTGAAAGCTGTTGTGACATCCATGTGGAGAGTGGAGATACAAAACAGTTGGCAAAATCAGCCTAGTTCTTTATGGACAGAACTCGACTGAAGACATAAACTTGGAAGTTGTAAGTGATTGTAAATGAGTTATTATCACAGAGAAGTTTGCCTGGGGAAGAAAACTGATAGGGAAGAGAAAGGACTCTAAAGCTGGGATTTGACAAAACCGAATATTTAATGAATCTGTGTCCATTTTCTAAAGAAGGCTTGCCTCTAAGATTGGCCCTTGGCTAACTCCTGGAAAAGTTTTTGAATCCTTGGACTATTTTGTCTAACTGGTTTTGCTGTGTTTCTGAGCTGTTGGGCCACACTGTACTGATTTGAACTCTGGGGTACATGAACTCTGAATGGTTGAGGCCATTCATGTTGTATGCCTATGTGACTGATCCCCAATAAAAATTCTCATGTTAGAGCTTGGGTGAGCTTCCATGGTTAGCAATATTTCACATGTATGTGTATGTTTTAAAGATTATCTATTTATGTTTTTGAAAAGTAGATCTATAGGGCCTGGTGCCATTTAATTCAATGACTAAATCCTCACCTTACAAGTGCTGAAATCCCATTTGGGTGCTTATTTGTGTCCTACCTGTTCTACTTCCAATCCAGCGCCCTACTTGTGGCTTGGAAAAGAGTTGAGGATGGCCTGAAACCTTAGCACCCTGCACCTGCATGGGAGACTTGGAAGAAACTCCTGACTCCTGGCTTCAGATTGGCTCAGCTCTGGCTGTTAGAGCCCATCGGGGAGTGAACCATTGATAGAAGATCTTTCTCTGTTTCTCCTTCTCTCCATAAATTTGATCTTCTTTTCTAATAAAAAACAAGTATTAAAAAAAAAAAGAAAAGTAGTGTTAAAAAGGGAGAGTGAGAGGACAGAAAGAGATATTTTCATCCACTGGTTCACTCCCCAAATGGCTACGACAGGACTAGGTCAGACCAAAGCCAGGAGCCAGGCATCAGCCAGGTCTGTCATGTACGTGGCAGAGGCCCAAGCAGTCGGGGGCCTTTTCCTGCTGGTTTCCCAGGTGCATTATCAGGGAGCAGGATTCAAAATGGGGCAGTCAGGACAGGAACAGGTGCACGTTATGGGATTCCACAATCACAGGCCATAGTTAACCATCAGTGCCAACAATGCTGGCTCCCACATGTGTTTTCTCAGATTATTGCTGGAGGAATTAGTACTCATGCAGCTCCAGTGGGAGAGGATACCTGCACCTCTCTTCTTCTGGACTTTGATCCATGTGATTTCCCCTCTGTTGATGCCTTCATTTTTACAATATTTATTTATTTTCATTGGAAAGGAAGAGTTACAGAAAAAGAGACAGACAGAAAGATTTTCCCTCCACTGGTTCACTCCCCAAATGACTGCAATGGCCACACTTGAGCTGATCCAAAGCCAGGGGCCAGGAGCTTCTTCTGGGCCTTCTATGTGAGTGCAGGGACCCAAGGGCTTGGGCCAGTCTCCATTACTTTCCCAGACCAAACAGGAAGCTGGATCAGAAGCAGAGCCACTGGGATTTGAACCAGTGCTCAAAAGAGATGCTGGTGCTGCAGCCAGAAGTTTAACTTGCTATACCACTACTGACACCTCTGTCGATTTATTTTTAATGAAGATTTACTTGAAAGGCAAAGAAAGAGAGAGAGAAAGATCTGCCACATATTTGTTCACTTCCCAGATTGTTTCAACAGTCAGTGCTAGGACTGCCTGAACTCAGAAGCCTGGAACTCCATCCTTGCCTCCCACATGGATGGCAGGGGCCCAAGCACTCAGGTCATCTTCCATTGCTTTCTCAGGCATGTTAGCAAGGAGCTAAATCAGAATTGGGGCAGCCAGAACTCCAACTTGCACTGTGATATGAAACGTACGCATTGTAGGTGGCATTTAACCCACTATGCCACAGTGGCATCTGCAATTCTTTATTCATTTTAATAAGCCACACAAGGCAGCACCTCCTATGACTAAACTGCCTTTCCCAGGTCTCACCTCCCCTAGCTCTTGGGACTAAGACTCCAACATGGAGACCCTTGGGGGCAACATGTTTGTACCACGTGTCCAGCTATAGCAGTTTGGTAAACAAATATGTTTACTTGATGTAAACATGTGGAAGTAATTGAGAACTGAACATGCTTTGGTTTGGTTGGCTAATGGGAGTAGAAGCCAGGCCAGAGTGGACTGAGGAATGAGATGGACACATATAAAGACCTTTAGCAAAAAAAGAGATTTGAAGAAAAAAAAAAAGCTCCATATTCATTTTACCTTTATCAATAGGAGCAAATACATCAATACATTAAAACAATTAAATTATATAATAACCCAATAGACAATCCTTTGGATTTTAGTGCCTACCGAACTATTAAAAAGTTACAATGGACACATTTTGAATCAGCAATTCCAAGTGCTATTCAGAAGAAATAGACATATAAAGAATGATTCATCACATTGTTTATTACAATATTGTAATAACAAAAAATTGGAAGCGTTGGCTTCGTAGTGGTTTATGACACCAGCATCCTGTCCAATGCAGCTCGCTGCTAATGTGTCTGGGAAGGCAGTGGAATATGGCTCAATTGCTTGGCCCCTACCACCCGTGAGAGACCTGGACGGAGTTCTTGGCTCTTGGCTTCAACTTGGCCTAGTCCTGGCTGCTGTGGCCATTTGGGTAATGAACCAGGGAGTGATGGATCTGTTTTTTTCTCTTCTCTGTCATGCTCTTTTTCAAGTAAAATAAATGAATCTATTTTTAAAAACTGGAAACCTTATTGTCTACAATAAGGTGCATACATTTTGTAATAAGGCCTGTTGTCTAAATTGAGCTGTATCTTGCTGCAAGCCTGAGGAGCTAATGTGTGGAGGTACTTTATAAATTGTAAACTACAGTTCATGAGTAGTGTTGGTTGTTAGAATTAGTGTGCGTACAAGAAAGGCTTTTGAAACGCAAATAAGTTAACAGATTGTAATAACACTTAGAACTCTGATACCTGTACTTCCTACTTTTGTCAGTATTAGTGGTTCCCAATCTTGTTCAGACCATAACGTACTTGAAAGCCAAAGTGAAATGAAATGCTAAGTGAATTTTAAAGAAAAGAAGTCATGTTTAGGGACCTTCATGATGGCTCGATTGGCTAATCATCCTCTTGCAAGCATTGGTATCCCATATAAACACCCATCCCGCTCTCTGATTATGACCTGGGGAGCAGTGGAGGATGCTCCAAAGCCTTGAGACCCTGTTCCCATGTGGGAGATTCGGAAGAATAAGCAAGGAGCTCTTGACTAGCTGAGCTCTGGCCATTGCTGCCATTTGATTCAGCGAATAGAAGAACTTTCTTTCTCTCTGTAAATCTGGCTTTCCAATAAAAGTAAATGTAAAAAATAAAAATTGCACTTACATTTCCTGGTCTCATTCACTGCTGAATGCAGGTATTTTTTTTAAAGATTTATTTATTTTTATTACAAAGTCAGATATAAGGAGAGGTGGAGAGATAGAGAGGAAGATCTTCTGTCCGATGATTCACTCCTCAAGTGAGCCACAACTGCCAGTGCTGCGCCAATCTGAAGCCGGGAACCTGGAACCTCTTCCAGGTCTCCCATGTGGGGGCAGGGTCCCAAGGCTTTGGGCCGTCCTCGACTGCTCTCCCAGGCCACAAGCAGGGAACTGGAAGGGAAGTGGAGCAGCCAGCATGTGAACTGGTGTCCATATGTGATCCTGGCGCATGCAAGGTGAGGACTTTAGCCATTAGGCTACTGCATCAGGCTCAATGGCAGAGTTTTTTTTTCAAGGTTTTAAAAAATATATTTGAGAAGTAGAAAGAGAGAGTGTGTGTCTTCCAGTTTCTAGTTCACTCCCAAATGCCCAAAACATCCAGGGATGGGCCAAGCTGAAACCAGGGGTCTACAATTCCATCTATATCTCCACATAGATGGTAAGGGTCTAAGTATTTGAGCCGTGTTCTACTGCTTTCCCAGGTACATCAGCACGAAGCTGGATCATAAGCAGAGCAGCCAAGATTCAAACAGGTGTTCCAATATGGGAAGCCATCATCGCAAGTGGTTCCCATATGGGATCCCGGTGCGTTCAAGGTGAGGACTTTAGCCGCTAGGCCACGCCACCGGGCCCGAATGCAAGTATTTAGAAGAATGTTCCCAGTTTAACTGTAGCTCAGCATCCCTCTGCTGACTGTTATGTACACTTTTGCTTCTGTTGTTTGCTCTGCCCAGAGGTGCAGACTGTCTTTGTAAATCTTCATGCTGCCCTTGGCTACTGCGTTACTGCCTGCCAACCTATTGTGCCTAATGGATGAACAAAGTGTTCCCACTATCACTCATTCACCTGTGACACTCACTTCCAAGGTTCCCTTCCTAGGCAACTAGAAAACTTACATTTCTTGTGAACATCAGTCTGAGGGCTTTTTTTTCTGTTGTATTTCTTTCATAGCAGAATGACACAAACAAGCCTACAGCTGTCTCTTCTATATGAGGTTTTGCTCACAGCATGTTCAGGAGATAAGGTCAGAAGCTCACATGCCAGGTCAAGGGACTGGCTGCACACAGCTGCTTGTCTACACCTGCTGCCCAGTTGCAACCCTAGCATAATTCTCTTTTGAAGATCTTCTCCCAGCAGCATCTTTGTTTTCCTTTCCAGGGAACTTCTGGTCTGCTTTGACATTCAGTAGACTATGTGCCAGGCACTGCTATTAACACTTTGCAAATATAATTTGTCAAAAAACATTGAGCTGGGTCCTATTAGTGACATTCTTTTTTTTTTAAGATTTATTTATTTTATTACAAAGTTAGATATGCAGAGAGGAGGAGAGACAGAGAGGAAGATCTTCCATCCAACAATTCACTCCCCAAGTGACCACAACAGCTGGTGCTGCGCCAATCCAAACCTAGGAGCCAGGAACTTCTTCCAGGTCTCTCTAAGGGGTGCAGGGTCCCAAAGCATTGGGCTGTCCTCGACTGCTTTCCCAGGCCACAAGCAGGGAGCCGGATGGGAAGTGGAGCTGCCGGGATTAGAACCGGCGACCATATGGGATTCTGGCGCCTTCAAGGTGAGGACTTTAGCCGCTAGGCCACGCTGCCGGGCCCTATTAGTGACATTCTTTTAGAACTGAGACAATGCAGGTAAGTTGAGTAAGTTGCCCCAAATGACAGTTAGATGTTGGTGGTGGGACGAGGCTTCAAACCAAGTCTTTTGGCTCCAGAGCAGATTCAACCCCATAGTATGAGTAAGCAATCTCCATCCATTAGACACATTTGTGCATCTCATATCTCAACTTCAGAATTATTTCAGATTCTACTGCAAGATATCTGAGCCCCCATTACAAATCAAGTATGTAACTGGTTTTCTATTTAGCGTCCCAAAATATTTTATCACAGTTCAATACCTGATAGTGTCTTTTCAGAGCCAATTTTATTCATGGGAGTTTTCCTTCCTATAAAACTAATTTCCAAAGAATATTGTAATAAAGGCAAGCAGTGGTGACATCAAAAGATTAAAAAAAAAATCACAGAAGCAATTTTTGATTGAGTACATTTAATTTCTTAGTGAATCTCAAGAAAAGCATTTTTTTAAAGAGAGATCCTTCATCCATTGGTTTACTCTCTAGATGGCCGCAACGCCTACAGCTGAGCCAGTCTGAAGACATGAGCAATGAGTCAGCAGCCTCTGCTGGGTCTTCCATGTGGGTCAGGGTTCCAAGGCCTCGGGCCATGCTCTACTGCTTTCCCAGGCCACAGCTACAAACTAGAGCAGCTGGGACACAAATCAGTGCCCATATGGGATGCTGTCACTTGAAGTTGGAGGATTAGTCCAGCCATCATGCTGGCCTCTGAGAGAGGCTCTTTAATACAATGCTTCATTTCCCAAATGCCCCCAACAACGGGAATGGAACAGGTGGAATCAGGATACCTAGGACCCCAGTGGAGTCTCCCAAGTGAGTGGCAGGGAACCATTATCTACTGCTTTCCAGAGTGAACAACAGCAGTAGGTTGGAGCGGAATTGGGGGCAGGACTTGTTCCTAACACCGCTAGAACATGGACGCATTCTAAAAGGTGTCTTTATCCACTCTATCATAACCTTTGCCCCAGTGAACAGTATTTACAATTTACTCTGTATTTTTCACCACCTGCACAGATATCAGCCTGGTCCAACCACTCATTATTCCTTATCTGCCTTATTAATAACTAGCATTCTTTTCATTCTGACCGTCTATAGCTGATTTAGCTGACACAGGGAATGTATTCATGACTGTGTTTTGAATCTTTGCTCAAACCTACTGTAGGCTTCCCAGGTCTCAGTGTTTTTTTTTGTTTGTTTGTTTTGAAAGATTTATTTTTATTGAAAAGGCAGATTCACAAAGAAGAGAAAGATCTTCTGTCTGCTAGTTCACTCCCCAAGTGGGTACAACGGCCAGAGGAGAGTTGATCCACAACCAGGGGCCAGGAGCTTCTTCCAGGTCTCCCATGTGGGTGCAGGGTCCTCTACTGCCTCCCCAGGCTACAAGAAGGGAGTTGGATGGGAAATGGAGCAGCTGGGACATGATGCAAAGTGAGGATTTAGCCACTAGGCTATCGTGCCAGGCCCTCTCACTGGTCTTTTTTATTGGAAAGCCAGATTTACAGATCTACTTGCCAAGCTGCCACAATGGCCAGAGCTGAGCTGATCTGCAGCCAGGAGCCAGGAGCCTCCTCCAAGTCTCCCACGTGGATGCAGGCTTCCAAGGCTTTCAGCCATCCTTGACTGCTTTTCCAGGCCATAAGCAGAGAGCTGGATGGGAAATGGAGCAGCTGGGATACAAACTGGTACTCATATGGGATCCTGGCACTTGAAAGACAGAACTTAGCCACAAGGCTCGCGTGCTGGGCCTTCTTAGTGGTCTTAAAACAGGGGTATGTGTACTTCTAGGTGGGGGGAAGTACTTGTTTACCTTAAATACATTCTATTTACATGTGTAAAGTTCATAATATATAAATATATAGCTTTTGGGCCCAGCGCCTTGGCCTAGCGGCTAAAGTCCTGGCCTTGAAGGCGCCGGAATCCCATATGGGTGCCGGTTCTAATCCCGGCAGCTCCACTTCCCATCCAGCTCCCTGCTTGTGGCCTGGGAAAGCAGCCTAGGACAGCCCAATGCATTGGGATCCTGCACCCCCTAGAGAGACCTGGAAGAGGTTCCTGGCTCCTAGGTTCGGATTGGCGCAGCACCAGCTGTTGTGGTCACTTGGGGAGTGAATTGTTGGATGGAAGATCTTCCTCTCTGTCTCTCCTCCTCTCTGTACATCTGCTTTTGTAATAAAAATAAATAAATCTTAAAAAATAAATATATAGCTTTAATGTAATGGTAATTGCATAAAAAGTTAAAAAAATGGTACTGATACAAGACTTTATTTCATTCTAGCAATTCCAGGTTTCATAATTTGGGGTGGGGGAGATTCCCAGCCACCTCTTTTAAGATATTTCCAACATTTTTTCATGTTTAGCACCCAAAAAAACTTTTTAAAACTGTGTATGTTGAGGAGGGATGACAATCTTCAGCCAGCAGTTTCCTTTGCCATTAGACTATTAACTGACAACTGAAAAAATATTAAAATATCAGAAATGACACTTTTCAATTACTTATTTTGGGAAGGAGGTAAGGAAAGCGAGATAACCTGGAGATTTGTTTCCTGAGTGCCTACAATATCCTCCAGTACCCGTGATAGTCCCAGGTCCAAGCCAGGGAGCAGGAACCCAGTTACTTGAGCTATCACTACTGCCTTCCAGCAGCATATACATTAGTGGAAAGCTGGAATTAAGGAGACACAAGTCGGTCTCAAGCCCAGGAACTCTGACATAGGACTTGAATAGCCTAATCAGTGTCTTAATGTCCAGGCAAAACCTGCCTTGCTTTGCAATTACTTAAACTTCTTTAAAAAACTGGGCCTTGCGTTATAGCCTAGTGGCTAAAGTCCTCGCCTTGAACCTTACCTCCCATATGGGCGCCGGTTCTAATCCTGGCAGCCCTGCTTCCCTTCCAGCTCCCTGCTTCTGGGCTGGGAAAGCAGTGGAGGACGGCCCAAAGCCTGGGGACCCTACACCCACATGGGAGACCTGGAAGAAACTCCTGGCTCCTTGCATAGGATTGACTCAACTCTGGCCTTTGCGGCTACCTGGGAAGTGAACCAGTGGATGGAAGATCTTTCTGTCTCTCCTTTATTCTGTAAATCTGACTCCCCAATAAAAAAATAAAGAAATCTTTAAAAAAAAAAAAACTCCTTAAAAAATAAACTTGCTGGATGGGGAAGTTTTCCAAAATCACATTAAGAAGAACGAAAGCTAATACATGTATCATATATAAAAGCTAATAGCATTATATATATATATTTATATAAAGAAGGTCATTTCTGTACATGACCTTACCCCTTTAATAATTCCAATGCCCTGTTGCTCTGATCAACTAAAGCTCTCTGGTTTGCCTTAAGCCCTCTGCACTTACTGTCTGTTCTGCTTTGAACAGTTGCCGCGAACACCAAGCCCGGTCACTGGAACAAATGCCACGAGTCGAGAGACTGAATGCTTGCAATCAAGCATTTATTCAAGCGAGCACACACCAAACAGGACGGGGAAGCAACCGAGAGCGCCCTTGACTTTGGTCTCGTGGAAGTCTGCTGGGCTTTGGTTCCGGCCTAGTGGGAACCTGCTGGGCTTTTGGCTCCGATCTCGTGGGAGCCTGTTGGCTTCGGATGGAAGCCCAAGAGGTTTGGCTCTGGTCTAGTGGGAGCCTGCTGGCTTCCATGACTGAGACCAAGGCATGGGTTTTTATACAATTCAG
Source organism: Ochotona princeps (assembly GCF_030435755.1). Lineage (NCBI taxonomy): Eukaryota > Metazoa > Chordata > Mammalia > Lagomorpha > Ochotonidae > Ochotona > Ochotona princeps. The sequence goes on along the minus strand of NC_080833.1, from coordinate 97,440,182 downwards.
TGGGTCAAGCAAGCAGTTGTTACAACGTTTTGATTGGTTATTACATGTTTACAATGTATTTTCATTGGTTACTTTCACTTCACAAACATGCTTACTTATTTCCAATTGGTTATAACTTATCTATCAATAACACTTGCTTCTCTTAGCTCTGCAAACCATGTTTTTTTACATATTTATCAAGACACATTTTCTTCTTTTATCATTTTTACCATAACTTGTTTTTCGTGACATGCTTACGTACACTAGAGCTTCTTAACAGGAGTGATAAGACAGAGCTTATGTACATTGGAGTTTCTTGACAGGAGTGATAGGAGAGGTGGCCCCATTTCAGTAGTAGTTTAGGAAGATGGAGTCACCTCTGTCCAAAAGCTCCAACATACATACTATATCCATTGTTACATCACAGCATAGTTTATATAAAAGATCTATTATTATAGTTATTTCCGGGTCATCAATCTCAAACAAAAGTGTAGTAATATTAAGGATATAATTAAGACTATTGATAATATTACTACCCATATCTCCCATAGATTAATTTTTATCTATGTCCACATTAAGTATGTATTGATGAAACAGTATAGATGCAGATGGGAGTAAATAAACACTTAGAATCAGACTGATCCTATCAACAGTTTAGGAAGACAGACTGCTTCATCTTATCATCAAGTCTCCTTCAATCTCCTCTAATGCCTTCTACCCCACTTGGTTCTCCTTCACAACATTTACTTAGCACATCACCAGGGTACCCAACACTTCAAAGTTAACGAAAAAATCAAATGGAGAGATAGTTTTCTTCAGTGCAAAAAAAAATTTCAAATTCACCCGAATTTCCTATAGTATGCATTTTGCATGAACCTTTGCAAGGACCCCACTCATCTCAAATCTTCCTCCAACAGGCATGAAACCCCTGTGGCAGCCTCTCCGCTGTAACCCCAGGGTATCCAGGATGCTGACCCCCAACACAGGGGCAAATGTTCTTGAATGTACATGTAAATAAACAGCATCTTCCAGTGGTTTAGCGCCTTAGACTGGCTCAGAGAATACCACAGAAGGTGATGTTTCTCACGCCCAACCAGCCACCGCACTACAAAACACCTGTTTCCCAAACAGAAAGACAGTTCTTTCTCCAAGCAGTGGTGGTGAGGGCGTGTGTCACCCCGCTTCACCCAGGACGCTAAGTGGGACTCTCAGAAGGACCACAATATTGAGGGCGAGATCCTGGGCTCTCTGTAAACGAACACACATCTTAACAGGCCTTCCCCTCCTCCCCGCACTTCTGGGTGTAGGACTTGAAAAACCCTCCTAAGGGAGCTGCTTCTCGGGTCTCAGAATTGCCTGAAGGAGCAGGAAACAGTTGTATAAAGGGTTTCTTCCTCATCAGGTCTTTGCAACCAGTGTCTGGTAAAACTCCAGTTAAAAAAAAAAAAAGCCAAACAAATACTCGGCTCACACCTCCCCTGAGCCACAGCCAAACAAGAGAACGTGCCTCACACAGCACCGAGAATTGTGAGGCCTGGGAGCTCCGAGGACGCCTCAGAAAGCTTCCGCGGTGACGCTCCCTCAGGCAGGCACCGCCTCAGCCTCCTACCCTTCCATTTTATTCCGCCCTTCTCTCCGCATCACAGCGGAGCCCGAACGCCCAGGCACGCTTCACCAAAGGCCGACATGGTTCCACGGCCTCTGGCTTTAAAAGCTAGCGCCTGTGGAGCTACGGCCCCACGGCCCTGACGCAACGTCCTGGCCCCGGACGTCTGGCCGAGCTTCGCGAACGCCCCGGCGCCCGCGCCCCGAGTTCCCGCCTCCCTCGGAGGGAAGTCCGTGCGTACGTGCGCGCTCCGCGCCCGCCCTCTGGAACCGCGCGACGCGAGGGCGGGGGCGCCGCGTGCGCGCGCGCTCTCGTGGGTTCGCTCGCTCGCTCGCTCGCTCGCTCTCGGCGGCCGTTCTCGCTGCGGCTGGGGCTGGGGGCGGCGGCGGCGGCGGCGACGCGGGCGGCGGGCGGCGCGGGGCGGTCCGGCGGGTTCAAAGAGGAAAACATGGCGGAAAACAAAGGCGGCGGCGAGGCTGAGAGCGGTGGCGGGGGCAGCGGCAGCGCGCCGGTAACTGCCGGAGCCGCCGGGCCCGCGGCGCAGGAGGCGGAGCCGCCTCTCGCCTCGGTGCTGGTGGAGGAGGAGGAGGAGGAAGGCAGCGGCAGGGCCGGCGCGGAGGGCGGCGCGGCTGGGCCCGACGACGGGGGGGTGGCCGCGGCCTCCTCTGGCTCGGCTCCGGCTGCCTCGGCTCCTGCAGCCTCGGTCGTGGGCTCTGGAGCTCCCGGGGGGGCCGTGTCGACGCCGGCCCCGGCTCCAGCCTCAGCCCCTGCTCCGGGTCCCTCGGCGGGGCCGCCTCTCGGACCGCCAGCCTCGCTTCTGGACACCTGCGCCGTGTGTCAGCAGAGCCTGCAGAGCCGGCGTGAGGCGGAGCCCAAGCTGCTGCCCTGTCTTCACTCCTTCTGCCTGCGCTGCCTGCCGGAGCCGGAGCGCCAGCTCAGCGTGCCCATCCCGGGGGGCAGCAACGGCGACATCCAGCAAGGTGAGCCGTGGAGGCCCGACCCGACGTCTGGGCCGCCGGGATTCGCGGGGCCCGGGAGGATCTGGCGACTCTGGGCGGGGGGTGGTGGTGCTGGGGCCCCTGGCTGCTCAGACCCGCGCGATCCCGAGGGGTGGACGAGGTGAAAAGACACTGCCCCTGGGACAGCTTCCAGAGAGGCTGGACCGCGCGAGATAAGCAGGAGGGTGAAGGGAGGGGTGCCGGCTGTGCGACGGGGGGAGGGGGACACTGCGAAGGAGGTTCGCGATGTGCAAGCTGGTTCTGGCGCGGCTGGAGAGCAGAAGCGGGTCTGCGCGGCCCAGCGGAGAGAAGTGGTGTGGAAAGGGTTTGTGAGGGTGGTGGATTGCACTGGAGGGAGAGAATGGGGCCTGTTCTCCGTTTGGAGCAGAGACGACTGCGGAGCAAATCCAACTGGGCGGAAGGCATTGGGGAAAACTTGGAGCTCAAAGGCACCTGAAGGCAAAGAATTTTGAGATGACGTTGGGGGGAGTACCTCAGGAGGTGAGAGTAGCTGCGAAGGGCCTGCGCGGTTAGGGGCAGTCTCAAGGTTTGTGGATGGGCAAGAAGTGAACTTGGAAGGGGAATGAGGGTTAGGTAGAGCTGGGCTTGAATTCGTTTCAGTTCGTTGTGCATTAAGGGCCCTTGGCTGGGGCTGAATGTACTGCTCCCCAAGGACTCCTTTGCAGTCGCACAGGGGAAACAGGTAGCATGTTGCAGGGGCGTGGGCGCTGACTGTAGTGGTTGCGGTGAAATGGAGGGAAGCTGGGGTGAGTTCCTCACTGGGTGGGAGGGAGCATCCCTGGACCTGGAGCCGGCCTGAGACTTTTGGTGGACATTACATTGCATGATCAGCTACACAGACAAGGAGTTCCACGTCCCCGCTCCACAGCTCTTGGGGTTTGGACTTCAGAATCCAGTATTTTGGATTTTTTTTTTTTTTTTTTTTGGTAAGTTCTCTTATGTAGTACTCCAGCAGGGGTGGGATTCTGGAATAACAGCTCATTATCAAACACTGGGAAGTTTCTGCGTTGAAACAGATATTGGATGTGGTGGGCTTTGTTGTAAGCATATGACAAGAAAAATGTTTCAAAGCAGGTACGGAGGGTACTCGGTACTCGGTACTAGAGGGTTGGGATATGGCCAGTGCATTGTCTTCTGTACAGTGGTGGAGTGAACCAAGGGCATGGCTCTTCAAAGGGTAAAGTCAAATTTGTGATCTGAAAATGCCACTTGGAGTACTGGCGAGATGAAGGGAGGAGGGGCTGGCAGCCGGGAGAGAAGTTAGGGGAACGGTGGCAACCATGTAGGCTGGAAATTGTAGGAGCCGTTCCCTGTCAGGAGTTAGAGAAGGAGGGCTTTTCATATGAGTGGTTTAGGGGCTTTGTGACATGCTAAGTTGAGATGTGTCTTTGGCCGCTTTCTACATAGGACTTGGACAAACTAACTTTTCTTGATCTCAGTTTTCTCATTTGTGAACAGGGATGAAAAACGCATTTTTCATAGAGTTACTGAGAAAATGAAGTGAAAATTTATAAAGTGACTCGTAGCGCAGGGTGATGAAGTGACTGCTAGTTTGTTAGTAAGGGAGATTTTGGAGCCAGTTGAAATTGGTGTGTAGACTGAATTCCAGGTTTGTTTGGTGTCTGGGTTATTAATGCAAGTGAAGAATTTAGCCAAAGAAGCCGTTATCTGTAGTGTAGGGAGGGCTAGGATTTCACTTTTGGGTTTGAAGTGTTATGGGGGCATGCAGATGCGATGTTAAAGATTTTCTTGGGTAAAGAAGACACCAGGTGTTAATAGGTGTAGAGGATAGCTCGTGGCCCCAGGAGCTTGGTAAGACCTGTGGGAGCCTGGATTAGGTGGGACATTCAGAGGGAACTCAAGGTGCAGATTGTGTTTGGCTGATGTGGGTGAGGGACTGAGACAGTGAAATTAGCTCTTTGAAATTCTTGCAAGACAGAATAATCTTCAACACCTTTGTTTTTGAACTGGAAGAAATACATGGAAAAGACTAATGCGGTTCTTTTAGTGGTGCTGATTTCTCTCCACTGTCTTTAGCAACCTGGCATCTAACATGTTTTTAGGTAGAGTCCAGAAAATGTTTTTTTTCGGTATAAACGCATATATCCTTTGATTTGCTTTCTCTGGGGAAAGAACTCTGGGTTGTCTGGATTTAGTGGTGTTAGGTTTGCTACTTAATTACCTAATAGGGGCTTGTAACTTTCTGTTACTAACTTTGTCTTCTTTGATGTAGCTAATGGTTATTCACTTACAGCTTACCAAGTTAAATTAAACGTGAAAGTGACGGTGGTTTGTAACTGTGAAATGCTTCAAAAATGCATTATTGAAGGTATTGCTGATCTGTGATCTGAATTGCTGTAGCTGGTAGTTTATCTCGCTGTATTTTGCTGGTGATTCTGAGTTAGTGATGAATACAGCACCCTTCCTTCTCACTGGCCTTTTTCTGTTTCCTTTCCGGGTGGTGGTGGAACAGCAGCGTCAGTAGCATCTATAGCCTTGTTCACAGTACAGATTCTTGTACCCCACTGCAGATCTTTGGACCAGTGAGCCTTTCAGCAAGTCCTCCACGTGATTCTGATGTACGGTCCAGATGAAGAACCACTGTTCGTTAGTCAAGGGATTCTTGTTTCAAATAGTGTCTCCTCATGGAAGCTTTATTTTGACTACTTTTTCTAAAGTGGATCTCTAGGTCACTCTCTGACATTTTTTTGCCTTCATTGCTCAACTAAAATCAGAATGTTTGTGGTTACTCACTTATCTCTCATTTCCCAGTAGAATATGGAATGATTGTTCAATAAATAGCTTTTGAATGAGTAAGAATCACCTGGAGAGTTGATTAGCATTCTAATTTGGGAGCTTCTTCTGAGACTGATTCAGTTGTATCTGCATTTTTAACAAGAACCTCATGTGATTCTGCTGGAGATGGTATCTATGTATCTCACTTAAAGGTGAATTTAAATATTTTAAAAAGTCTGACCTCTGTTTATTTGATTTGTTGAGAAAATAAAAAAATAACTAGCTAATATTTGATAAGTATTAGTAATGAGTTCTTAAAAGCATTCTTGTGATTTTTAAAAAAAATTGGCCTCTGGCATTGTGGTATGGTGGGTTAAGCTGCTGCCTGTGGGGCCTGTAGCCCATATCAGGATGTCTTAGAATCCTGGCTTCTGTGTATCCAATTCAGCTTTTGCTGCTAAGGCTTCCTGGAACATAGCACAGAATGGCTTGGACCTCTCTCACCCATATTGGAGGCCTGGATGTAGTTACTGGCTTCTGGCTTCAGTCTGGTCCAGCTCCAGCCAATGCAGGCAGTTGGGAAGAACTGGTGAATGGACGATCTCCCCCTCTGTGGGTGTGTCTCTGTCACTGTACATTTCAAGCTATTACAAAAAAATGATGCCTTTTCAGGTTGTATTAGTAGTGGCTATGTTTAAGTCTGCACTATAGCAGTAAATTTGAATTTATGTCTGTTTATTTGAAGAAACTCTAGAACTTTTGAAGGAGATGAGATACATCTTCAGTTATGATGTGGGAGTAAGTTGTTTTGGGTTTTTTCATTAATTAACCATGTAACCATTGGACAAGGCCCCTAGGGTGCTGCCTGCATGAATCTGCAATATGAGGAGGTTGAGTTTCTTCCATAAAATTCTGGGATTCTCTTGTCTTTGACAGAAGCTAAGTTTTCACATCTGCTTCTGTTTAATATTCTTACAGCCTGTGGGGAGTGATGGAAAGATCAGCATGGAAAGATGATTCTATTTCCAAATCCTCCAGGTTACTGTGGAAAGTTTAAAGGGCAGCGGCAATGACTTGAAGAGTACCTCCTCTTAATGTTTCTGTCTGTCACTGTCTGCCGTGAGCCACTCTGGAGAGTTTTCTTTTTTTGAGCCCATGAAAGTTCTTACTCAGAATATTCTGAAGGTACTTTTGAAAGTTCATGGAAAATAGATTTAAAGGATACATTGAAATTCGTGCAGAAAAGAAATTTTGTTAAAAGACTATTTGAAAGGCAGCATTACACGGAGAGGCGAGACAAAGAACTTCCATCTGTTGAATTAAGTCCCCAAATGGCTGCAACAACTGAAGTTGAGCTGATCCAAAGCCAGGAGCCAGGAGGTTCTTCCTGGTCTCCCACATGCATACTTCAGTCATTTTCTGCTGCTTTTCCAGGCCATAAGCAGGGAGCTTGATTGGAAGTGGAACAGTTGGGACATGAACCAGTGCCCATATGGGATGCTGAAACAGCAGGTGGAGCGTTAGTGTGCTGTAGCATTGCACTGGCCCTGTGCAGAAAAATTTTAAGTTATGTATCCAAGGAGTTTTCTAAAACATAGTGGAAAATGTGCATTATGAAAAATATTGCATAGATTTTGAAATATTTTTGTACCAAAACTTTCACTTTTTAACCAATATAATAAATAACCATTTGTTTGAAAGATAGAGCAAGAGCAAGAGAGGGACAGAATGTGAGCCATCCTCCATCTGCTGGGTGTACCACTTCTCCTCCCTCTTAATTCCTGCACTAGGCAGGGCTGAGCCAGGCCAGAGCCAGAAACTGGGAACACCATCTGGGTCTTGCACATGGGTGGCAGGGAGCCAAGCACTTGAGTATCTCTGCCTTCCAAGGTGGATTTTTGCAAGAAACTGGATTGAAAGTGGAGCTGTCAGGATTCAGACTGGCATCCTAGTATGAGATATTCCAGCATCCATGCCCTCAATCAGTTTTTTGAAGTATCCTTGTCTTTTGAAGGCTGGGCTGTTCTAGCCTGTGTGTGACTTATGTGGGAATATCCTTTTATCCTTTTTTTTTTTTTTTAGCATTTATTTTTATTGGAAAGTCAGATTTATAGAGAGGAGAGACAAAGATCTTCCATCTACTGCTTCACTCTTCAAGTGGCCAGAAGCCAGGAACAACTTCTGGTCTCTCATGCATGTGCAGAGTTCCAATGCTTTGGGCCGTCCTCTACTGCTTTCCCAGGTCACAAGCAGGGCTCTGAATGGGAAGTGGAGCAGCTAGGATATGAACTGGTGCCCATATGGGATCCTAGCACATTCAAGATGAGGACTTTAACCAATAGGCTATTGCACTGGACCCGCAAACATCCTTTCTTAATATAATCTACAAAAACACATTTAGATTTTTTTTTGTTTTATGCATTTTCATGTTACTTTAAAGGCAAAGAGACAAACATCTTCTATTCCCTGATCCAATACCCAGATGCAATCAGTGTAGTGGCAAAGACCCAAGTACTTGAACCATCATCTGTTAATTCCCGTGGTATGCATTAGCAGAGAACTTGAGTCAGGAACCAAGGAGCTGGGCCTGAAACCTGGCATTCCCACTTGAAATGTGGGCATCCCAAGTGGCTGCTGCTGTCGACCCCCACCGCTTGTTTGAAAGCATTTTTTTTAAAAGATTTATTTATTTTTACTACAAAGTCAGATATACAGAGAGGAGGAGAGACAGAGATCTTCCGTCTAATGATCCACTCCCCAAGTGAGCCGCTACGGCTGGTGCTGCGCCAATCTGAAACTGGGAGCCAGGAGCTCTTCTGGGACTCCCCAGGCAGGTGCAGGGTTCCAAAGCTTTGGGCCGTTTTTGCCTGCTTTCCCAGGCCACAAGCAGGGAGCTGGAAGGGAAGTGGAGCTACCGGAATAAGAACCGGCGTCCATATGGGATCCCGGCGGCGTTAAAGGCAAGGACTTTAGCTGCTAGGCCACTGCGCTGAGCCCAGCATTTTTTTTTTTTGTTCTGTTTTGTTTTAATTTGAAGGGAATTGAGTGAGAAGGAAGGAGAGCAAAAACACGTATTCTCTGGGTCGCTCCTCAGAAGTGTTGCAACAACCATGTTGAAGCCAGAAGCCAGGCAATCCATCCTGATCACCCACATGGGTGAATGACCATAGACAAATTATTTGACATCTGTAGGTTCAGAGTAATAATTATATGTACCTCATTGTGCTTTTATGAGGGTTAAATGATGTAATACATTACAAATTATAAATTGTAGTCTTTTTAAAACAAATTATTATTATTATTATTATTATTATTATTAGAAAAGTAGATTTATGGACAGATGGAGACAAAGATCTTCCATCTGCTGGTTCACACCCCTAGTAGCTGCAGTGACCAGAGCTGAGCATATACAAAATCAGGATCCAGGAGCTTATTCTGAGTTTCCCACGCAGGTGCAGGGTCCCAAGGCTCTGGACCATCCTCTACTGCTTTCCCAGGCCACAAGCAGGGATCTGAATGGGAAGTAGAGCAACTAGGACACTAACTGATGCCATAGGGGATCTTGGTGCTTGCAAGTCAGGGATTTAGCCACTGAGCCATTGCACCAGGCCCAAATTATAACCTTTTTAAAAAAGTTAATTTTTAAAATTTATTTGAAATATATACAGAGAGGGGGAGAGACAGAGAGGAAGATTTTCCATTCATTGATTCACTCCCCAAGCGCCCATAACGGCCGGAACTGGGCCAGTCCGAAGCCAGGAACAAGGAGCCTCTTCCGGATCTGCCACGTGGGTGTTGGGTCCTAAGGCCTTGGCCTGTCCTCCCCTGCCTTCCCAGGCCACAAACACGGAGTTGGATGAGATCCAGTGCCCATATGGGATCCTGGCACGTGCAAGGCAAGGACTTCAGCTGCTCGGCTACTGCACTGTGCTCCCAAAGTATAATCATAATCATCTTCTAGTTGTCCTTCATTGACTTTGTGACCATCACTGATAATAAGCAGAGAAGGCGGAAGTGTATAATGTTCATTTTTTTCTAGGCTTTTCTGTCTGATGTATAGCACACCTGATGAAGTCATTTAAATTCCAAACCTACCCCAGCTACCTGTTGCTTATAATGTGAAAGCATGTAAACTGGGGCAGGTGTTTGTAGCAGTTCACAGTTCAGGTATTGCTTGGTGAGCCCAAATTGGGAATACTTCTGTCATTGTCATAGCTTTGCTTTGATTTCACCTTGCTGCACCCTGGGGTCAGTAGGGAAGCCTGGGTCAAGTTCTGGGTTCCTGGCTGCAACCTGGCCAAGCCTGTCTGTTGTGGACCTTTAGACATTAAACCAGCACATGAGAGATCTTTGCCTCTGTGACTTTCAAACAAACTTTAAAAAAAAAAGTTAAAAAATTTATAAACTAAATTCTAAGTTATAATCATGTCTATAATCGTATCAGAAATTCTGGAGGAATCAAATTTTTCTGTATTTTCTCATTTATACTCTATTCAGTGGCCTCCACATGATATGTGGTCCACAGACTATGAGTGTGTAGGTGTCCTGAGGCCATTCCAGGGTCCACATGGTTAAAGCTGCTTGGTGATTCCATTAATTCTTGTGTCTCTTGTTCACTGTTCTTTTATTTATGTTAATAGTGAGAGGCAGTGATGAGTTCAACTACTAGCACCTTAGCCTGAGTTAAGATGGTGGCTGCAAATCATAGTAAATATCATTGAATACTGACTGGGGTGGGTGTTGTGGGTTGCTAGGGGTTATACTGCCACTTGGGATTCCTGCATCCCATATCAGAATGCTGGTTGGAGTCTAACCTACTTTGTTTCCAGTCCAGTGGGTGGAAGATATCTGTGTTATTAAAGATATTGTTAGTATAAAAAGCAGTAGGCCAGAGAGAGAGGGGCAGGAAGAAATTTTCCAATTTGCTGGTTCATTCCACAGATGGCTGTAGTAAGCCAGGACAGGCTGAAGCCAGGAGCTCAGAGCTCAGCCCAAGTCTCCCATGTGGGTGGCAGGGGCCCAGCGATTTGGGCTGTGGTATACTGCCTTCCCAGGAACGTTAGTAGGGAGATGGATGGCGCTGGGGTAGCTGGAACTGGAATTGGCACTCTTACATGAGATGCTTTGCAAGCTGTTTTTAACGTTCTACAGCACAATATCAGCCTCTTGGCTATTGCTCTGTTTTTCCAGTAGATGATAATAAGCAAATAACTTTTATAAGTTGTTGACTTTTCACTGCCACTTCCTTAAAACATCTAAGCTAACAATGGTTGTGAGATGTTAAGTTAAACTGCCACCTGCAATACTGGCAATCTCACATGAGTGCCAGTTTGAGTAGTGGCTCCTCGCTTACTTGCTCTGTCACTCTCGCTCTCTCCTTCCCTCTCCATCTCTGTAACTGTGCCTTCCAGATAGTAAGGAAATCTTATTGACCCGTACCAGTATTACAAAAATAAAATGTAAATGAAACATAAAATTTAAAAAATACCAGCTTCACTTAATATTCTTGAGGAAAGAATAAAAACTTTTATTGTTCCTTAATGTTCTATGTGATAAAATGGGAAATGTACAATAAATGTATCTTATGTAAATTGAAGTGCAAGAAGAAAAGTGTTTGTGCAGTTATCTGAGTTCCAGGCAGAATTGACTGACTTTTTATGGCAGATAATTCCTCTTTGATGGAATGATTGATGAACTTTGATTTTTAGACATGGATATTTGGCAACTATTTTCTTTATAATGGATGAATTGGGCTTGTCACTTCAAGGAAAACAATTGATATTAAGTATTGCCAGTGATAAAAATTGAGCTTAAAAATGAAGATTATAGTTTTGGAAAGCTTGAATCTACTGCCAGGAACTTGACAGTTTCTCAATATTTAATGGCATTTTTGTTGAAATAGGCAGCCATACTAATGAACATGCGTTTTTTTTTTTTATATTGTATAATGAAATGTCAGCATTTAAAAGATCTGTATGACTAATATTATTCAAACACACAATGCCTAAGTTACAGTCATGCCCAGGGGGCCTGGCACAGTGGCCTAGTGGCTAAAGTCCTTGCCTTGCATGCACCGAGATCCCATGTGGGTGTTGATTCATATCCTGGCTGCTCCACTTCCCTTCTAGCTCCCTGCTTGTGACCTAGGAAAGCAGTGGAGGATGACCCAAAGTCTTGGAACCCTGTGCTTATGTTGGAGACCTGGAGAAGCTCTCCTGGTTCCTGGCTTTGGATTGGCTCAGTTCGGCTGCTGGTGCCACTTGGGGAATGAACCAGCAGATGGGACATCTTTCTCTCTGTATCTCTTTCTCTATGTAAATCTGACTTTCCAATAAAAAATGAATATATAAATCTTTTTAAAAAATGCATGGAAAAAAGATTCAAGCACAAAATAGAATAATAAATAAATTTTAATGTGAGAAGAGTAAAATTTAATTGATGAGGTTTGAGATTCCATATTACAAATGATATTTAGAAATTAGAGTAGCGTATATTTGGCAATTTTCTATTAAAATTGGACATTGATACATTTAGGAAATGTGGAGCAGTGCTACTCTTGATTGTTTTCTCCAAAACAAAAAGCTATTAATTAATGATAAAAACATTTAAACCTGAAATGGGCATATTGTTTTCAAATAATTAGTAATTATCTTTTAAAATTTCTTATACTGTACACATTGAGTAAAATAGCAGATTTAAGCAAGAACCTTATTTTTCAAGATTTATTTATTTTTATTGGAAAGTCAGATATACAGAGAGGAGGAGAGATAGGAAGATCTTCTGTCTGATAATTCACTCCCCACGTGAGCACAATGGCCGGTGCTGCGCCAATCCGAAGCCGGGAGCCTGGAATTTCTTCCAGGTCTCCCATGTGGGTGCAGGGTCCCAAGGCTTTGGGCCATCCTTCTCTGCCTTCCCAGGCCATAAGCAGGGAGCTGGATGGGAAGTGGAGCTGCTGGGGTTAGAACTGGCGCCCATGAGGGATCCTGGCACCTTCAAGACGAGGACTCTAGCCATTAGGCTATTGTGCCAGGCTCAGAGAACTCTTTTGAAATCGCCAATAATTAAGAGTATAGGAGGAAGGGAATGTCATTGTGACACCAGTATACCCATATGAGAACAAGTTCAAGCCCAGGTCACTCCACTTTTCCTCTTTCTTCTTCTTCTTCTTCTTCTTCTTCTTCTTCTTCTTCTTCTTCCTCCTCTTCTTCCTCCTCCTCCTCCTCTTCCTTTTTCTTCTTCGTCTTCTAAAGATTTATTTATTTCTATTACAAAGTCAGATATACAGAGAGGAGGAGAGACAGAGAGGAAGATCTTCCGTCCGATGATTCACTCCCCAAGTGAGCGCAACGGCCGGTGCTGTGCCGATCTGAAGCCAGGAGCCAGGAACCTTTTCCAGGTCTCCCACACTGGTGCAGGGTCCCAAAGCTTTGGGCCGTTTTTGCCTGCTTTCCCAGGCCACAAGCAGGGAGCTGGATGGGAAGTGGAGCTGCCGGGATTAGAACCGGTGCCCATAAGGGATCCCGGTGCATTCATTGCGAGGACTTTAGCCATTAGGCCACGCTGCCGGGCCCTCTTTTTTTTTTTTTTTTATAGAGTTGTTTATTTTTATTTAAAGGCAGATTTTACAGAGAGAGAAGAGCCAGAAAAAGAGAGGTTTTCCATCTGGTGGTTTGTTCCACAAATGTCCATAATCGCTAGAGCTGAACCAGTCTGAAGCCCGGGATCAGGAACTTCTCTCTGGAGCTCCTGTGTGAATGTAGGAGTCCAAGAACTTGGGCCAACCTCCATTGCCTTTGCAGGTCATAGACAGGGAACTGAATTGGAAGTGGAGCAGCTGGGACTCCTTGAACTCTTTGCCAGATGGGATGCTGGCACTGCAGGTGGAAGATTAACTAATTAATGTGCCATTGCATGGGGCCCATCATGCTACTTCCGATCCAGTTCCCTACTAATGTGCCTGGGAAAGCAGAGGAAGATGACTGAAGTGCTTGGATCTTTGTCACCCACGGAAAATCCCACTGACTTTTCCAGACTCCTGACTTTGGCCTACCCGTTGGAGTCACTTGGGGAGTAAACCAGCGGATGGAAGATATGTCTATCTTGTCACCATCTTTTCAAATAAATAAAATCCAGTAAACTTGAAAGCAGAAGAATTGATGGCCTACAATAGTTCTCACTTGAAAAAAAAATAGGGTTGGAATCATCTGTGTGATGCAGAAAGTATGAGTTTGCTAGGCCAGTCAAATAAAATGTCCATCAAAGCTGAGAGGAACGTATCCTCTACCTCCAAAGGTGTCAGTGACCATTGTGAGGAAGAGGTTGGGGAAAGGATCCTCTAGCAGAGTTGAGGAGTCTTTTCTGTCAGTGGCCATTTATATATTTACAGCATCATTCTTGGGTCCTGCAAGTTTTTCAACTTAAAAGTTAGAATGCTACAGATTTATTGAATTTTGAGTCCTACCTGTTTTTGTCTTGGTAGAGCTAAATACCAAGTGATATCCCAGGCCTTTGGGCCTGTGGGCCTATGGGCCTGATTTTCCCATGCCTGTCCTAGTGTGTGCCTAGTGTGTGCCTCTAGGGTCAGCACTGTTGAACAGTATTGCCTGTGAAGGGTGTCGTCATGTATAAGCACTGGTCCAGATACTGTTGCTCCATTCCCCATCCCATTCCCTACTGTAAGATGAGTGGGAAAGCAGTTAGACAAGGCCCGAGTGCTTGGGCGCCTGACATTCAGTGTGCGTTTAGAGGCCCAGGTGGAGGCTTGGGCCCTGCCCCAAGGCTCTTGGAGCCATTTGTGAAATGAGCCAGCAGATGGAGGGAAGATTTCTCTTTCTCCAGCCTGCTCTGTAGCTCTTTTACAAAAGTAAAGCAAATCTTAAAAATGCTTGGGATCTCCTGCCTAGATATCTTGTGCAGCTTACTGAGGTAGGTACCTACTAGTGTAGGTAGGATTTTTTTCCTGTTCTTTAATTTTTTTTTTTTTCCTGACAGCCAATTTGACAAATAATACTGTGACTAAACCTTTATAGGCTTATCTGTCAAAGTCATAATTTTTTATGTGTTAAGATGTGCATGCTTTTCCATTGGTTAGCTGTGGAATTACTTTCTGTTGTCTCTTCCAGTTTAAGAAGTCAGTGTTGTGTCTAGGGTGATTTTGCTTCTTTGTGCAACCACAGTTGGGTGTTTTTTTGTTTTGTTTTTAGAACATTTTAATATCCTTTTATTTCCTTATGCTGGTTTTAAAATACACCGATTGCCTTTGTGTTTATTTTTTTACTTCATTGTTTTAAAAGTTTATTGTGCTTTTTTTATTTAGTCTTTCGATCTTTTATAGTAAGAATACTTCATAAAGGTTTTTTCTTGCTTTCCAACCCTTTTTGGAACTGATATTTTTTGGATGTTGACTCTTGGGTTTATGTTTTTCCATCTTTAATGTTACCCTTCTTTTTGTTTTCTTATTTAACTGACATTCTGAAAGATCTCTTTGACTTTAATCCTTTTCTTGAGTTAATTTCATAAATTACACTGTATATTTTCTTTGCTTAGATTGGATTTTTTATAGCATTCCATAGTTCTTTTTCTTTGGATTTAATATCTTTCTCTGGGGATCCCAGCTAGTTCTTCTCTAGTGTTTTTCATTTGCCATTGTTGTCCATTTTATTTTTTGGGGCATGTGGGTTTTTCCTTTATATCTTGACCTTTACAATGTTTGCTATGTGGGCCCGGCACGGTGGCGCAGCGGTAAAGGTCCTCGCTTTGCACGTCCCGGGATCGCATATAGTCGCCGGTTTTAATCCCGGGGGCCCTGCTTCCCATCCAGCTCCCTGCTTGTGGCCTGGGACAGCAGTAGAGGACAGCCCAAAGCTTTGGGACCCTGCACCCGTGTGGGAGACCCGGAAGAGCTCCTGGCTCCTGGCTTCGGATTGGCTCAGCTGCAGCCGTTGCACTCACTTGGGGAGTGAACCATCGGAAGGAAGATCTTCCTCTCTGTTTCTCCTCCGCTCTTTATATCCACCTTTCTGATAAAAATAAATAAATCTTAAAAAAAAAATATTTGCTGTGTCATCTGAATCCATGTTACATATCTAAATTTGGCAGGAATTGTTCTACAAGTTGAGTTCAAAGAAATGCATTATATTTTGTGTACAGCTTGACCTGTATCCATAGTAGATTTGGAGGAATGAGAATGTCTATATTCCCATTCTACCATTGCAAATGATCGTCAGAATAGGAGTTTTGGACCAGCTCTGGCCTTGAATCCATTTGTGGTTTAATAGACTATGAATATTCAAGTTATACATCATATTTTCTTTGCTGTTACTGAGGATTGGCTTAAAAACTAAACTTTTCATGATAAATGCCTGTACAGTTTGGCATACAGAGTAGTTGTGGCTGACAGCCACTGCTTTTGCCCTTAATGTTGTTTTGGAGGTGGCAACCCTACCTTCTCAAGTGCTTATAATTGATTTTGTTTGTGTGCTTTTGACTCAGGCTTTTCTTAACTTTTTTCTCCCTCAAATTATCTATGTATTCCTTCATGTAGGTTATTTGAATTATTGAGAAGAAAAATTGGTTGTAATCTAGTTATTTGAATCTGTCTAGCCTTGCTGTTTTTTGTCTATGAAATAGTATCAGCTCTGTGTTTTAACTTTTTCATTTATTCTATTTGCTTATAAAATTCTTTTGAGGAGAGTGTTTAGCCTAAGTGATTGCAGTGCTGGTTGAGACGTGTTTGTCCGGGTGGGTGCCGTGATATAGCAGATTAAGCTTCTGCCTGTGGCACTGGCATTCACGTGGATACCAGTTCATGTCTTGGATGCTCCATTTTTCATCCAGCTCCCCGCTTATGACCTAGAAAAGCAGCAGATGCTGGCCCAAGTCCTTGGGTCCCTGCACCGATGTAGGAGACCTGGAAGAAACTCCTGGCTTCGATTGGCTCAACTTTGGCTATTTTAGTCATCTGGGGAGAGTATTAGTGAATGGAAAACCTCTGTCTCTGCTTTCTGTAAATCTGCCTTTTAAATAAAAATAAGTGTTTTGTTTTGTATTTTGAAAGACATGTGTGTGCCAGTGTCTCACATTGGAATACCTGGGTTTGATCTCCTGTCTTGGGCTCTTTGTTAAGACCATCATTCTTGCTAATGCTGACCCTGGGAGGCAGTGGTGATAGCTCACGTGATTGGATTTCTGCCACCCTGTGGGACACCAGATTTGCGTTCCTGCCTCTTGGGTCCTCCTTGGACCTACCTGCAGTGATGGGTCTTTGGGGAGTGAGCCAGTGGATGGGATCCCACTGTTTCTTTTTATTGTAAAAGGAGGGCAAATGTTTCCAAGCTTACAATTAAACTCTTTGATGGATGATTTTACTTTCTATTTTTTTCAATTTTTATTTTTTAATAATTTTTACATGGTTGATCAGGGTGGGAAGGATTGAGGTTTAGGGAAAATTGGGCGAACTCATTGCTTCCAAATTTGGTATTTCTTATTCTTGTTCCTGGGGGAAGGGGAGAGATAAAGGGGGAAGCCACTCATGATTTTCCACACATCTCAGTACCCAGGGATGAGGAACCGCCACCTCATATCAACCCAGAGTCTCGACGTGTACATATTCTGAGGGTTCTGTCCAGGTGGTTTGGATAGTTCTGAAATGCTGCTGTTTTCACCGATCCAAGGGTGATGTCACCCTCCCAATGTCCATTGGCTCCCTTCACCAAGATTTTTTTTGCTGTCATCATTTGTTTGGGGTAGTTGTCCAGTTCTATTCTCCTGCTACAGCATCAAATGTGCTGCCATATTTTCCTTTTACAACAGGGCCTGTGTCTACTGCTCCACCTTTTTCATTATATAGGACATGTTCTTGCACACAATTTCAAGTGCTTGGACCAGGTGTCCCAAGCATCAATTGATCCCTCTCCCCTGGAGCTCACAAACCTGGCACCCACCTATTAGCTGGGCCCCAGGACCTGAGCCTAGCTACCTGACCCCTGTCAGATCCCCAACACTGAAACTCACGTACCTGGCCCCTGCTAGACCCAGGCTGAGAACTTGCCTCACCTCAGCGTCTGCAGTCTTATTGTGCAGCCTGGCCTAGCCTAGTCTGCCCCCTGTTTCAACTCCTGGTGGATGCTGCGACCTATCCAAGCCCAGCCTGATTGCTGTCCTGGTCCTAATGTGAACTGGCTGGTGTTGCAGCCCGATCTGCCTGCTCCTGCCCCATGTCCTGCTTCTCAGATCTGTCAGTGGGTGTTATATGCTGGCCCAGACTAGTCTTCCCAGACCTGACCCACATGGATGCCGGTGGGTGGGTCCTGTAACTTGGGCTGCTCCTTGCCTTGCTTCTTGTGCTCACCTGAAGGGACTACAGCCCAGTGAAGAAGTTTCCCAGACTTCTCCATCGAGCCTCCTTCCAGTGGTATTTCTTGCACACACCAGTGGGTCATTGGCCCAGGTTGACTTTGTCTACCTCCTGTCCTGACAAGAGTAGTGGCCTTGTTCAACTGGCCACACCCATTCTGGTTCTTTCTTTTTCTTTTTTTTTTTTCTTTTAAGATGTATTTTGTTTTTATTGGAAAGTCAGATATACAGAGAGGAGGAGGGACAGAGAGGAAGATCTTCCATCCGATGATTCAATCCCCAAGCGACCGCAGCGGCTGGAGCTTAGCTGGTCTGAAGCCAGGACCCAAGAGCCTCTTTCTGATCTCCCACACGGATGCAGGATCCCAAAGCTTTGAGACATCCTTGACTGCTTTCTCAGGCCACAAGCAGGGAGTTGGATGGGAACCGGGGCTGCCTGGACTAGAACTGGCACCCATAGGGGATCCTGGTGCTTTCAGGGTAAGGACTTTAGCCATTAGGCTACAGTGCCGTGGTTCCATTCTGGGTCTTCTTATTGGGTGTTGCAGCCTAGTGATACCTGGTTCGTGCCCAGACACTACTTTCGCATAGTTCAGCCGGAGTCAACATCTAGTCTGGCCTGTTTTACACCCAGCCTGGCTCTCACGAGTGCCAGTGGTGGCTGGAGTCAAGCCCAGTCTGTCACTCCACAGTTCCAGTGCACACCCATACTGGTGCAGTGTGTAGTCATTTAGAGCCACACTTGCTGCTCTCAATCGTACTCTCATTCTCACTAGTGGGAACCCCAGTCCAGCTGGTGCGCCCCGTTAGCTCCCCGGCAAGGCCTAACCCCATCCACCATTCTTGGGCAAGCTACAGAGATTACAGTTCTGCATTGCCCACATTGCCCCCCACAGATTCTGCTGTCAGACCCACTTCTCTCACTTTTGTTCTACCTCCAAACCAATTTGGTGTGAGTCCCCTATTTACATACATATGTCATGGACTTATCAATGGAAGTCACTCAGCTGTAATTCCTGATCTGGGCATAAAAACCACAGGTCATCTTTCACTACCACCTGTGCAATCCTATCATCCCCCTGTAAATCAAGACCCTCTAATCTTCAGGGTGCACCACTGGGTGGCCTTAAGGGCTTTGCTCAGTACCTTTGGCACCCTGACCTTGGGCTCTTCCGGGAGGGTTGTGGGGAAGCCATACGGCCTGGCAACAGGCACCTGGGTGACTCCAAAAATCTAACCTCCAGGATGGGGTGGGCTTGGAGGCCCATCGAGCTCCCCTCCCCCCAGGGAGCTGGTGTGCTCAGCTGTATGTACCTGCGTCAGGTTCCCTACTTTCTAGTTTTAAATGAACCCTTTTAAATGAACCCTTTTAGGTGGAGTGTAAAATTAGAAGTATATAGTCCCTCCTCCCAGAAATCTGAAATTGTATGTGGGGTCTTCAAAAAGTTTTTGGAAATATAAATTATGAAAAGATTTTTATACCAAAGTAAACTTGCCTTTTTTTTTTAGGTTTATTTTTATTTTAAAGGAGGATTCTACAGAGATGAGAGGTCTTCCATCCACTAGTTCACTCCCCAAATGGCCACAATAGCCAGAGCTAGGCTGCTCTGAAGCTGGGAGCTAGGAGAGTTTTCTGGGTTTCCTAGGCCCAAATGGGATATTGGTGCCACAAGATGGAAGATTTTCCCATGAAGTCACCATGCTGGCCCCAAAGTAAACTTCTCTTTAAATATGATTGCTTGTGAACTTTTTGAGGTATCCTTCTGTACCTAGATGTGACTCTTCTGGTAGAGTATAGTAGCACATACTTGGATGCCTTCAGGGACTAGACAGGTAATTGGGGCTCTAGGAGAAACAATAAGAGTGTAGAAGATTGCATAGCAAGTTTGATTTTGAAAAGTTGCTGGCCAAATAATTACCAGTTAGCTTGTAAGTTTTCTGTGTTTGTCCTAATTCAATAGAGTTAGATTAATTATATTTATTTGAATTAGCTATCTATAATTGTGTTTAGTGATTGTGTGATTTTAAAATTTTGTAGAGGTATGTAACTAAACTTTGCCTTTTAAAGTGTTTGTGTAGGGCTTGGTATGATGACCTAGTGGTCAAGTCCTTGTCTTGCATACACCAGAATCCCTTGTGGACCCCGGTTTGTGTCCTGGTGGCCCTGCTTCCCATCCAGCTCCCTGCTTGTGGGCTGGAGAAGTGGTTGAACATGGCCCAAAGCCTTGGGATTCTGCACCCACATGGGAGATCCGGAAGAAGCTCCTGGTTTCTGGCTTCGGATTGGCTCAGCTCCAGCCATGGTGGCCACTGGGGGAGTGAACCAATGGATCTTTCTGTCTCTCTCTAAATCTGCCTTTCCAATGAAAAGAAATAAATCTAAAAAAAAAAAAAAAAAGAAGTTATTTAGCCATTTTGGTGGTTTTGTGGTGGTATAAGATTTTTGCATTTCCCTGATATTCTGTAAAATCGAACATCTTTTTCTGTGTTTATTGACTTTTATGTACCTTTGTGTGTGTGTGTGTGTGTGTGTGTGCATGTAGGTTTAAGTTGTGTCACCATTTTCCCCCTTACATAATATCTACCCCTTTTTCAGTGCTTTTATATAATTTTTAAAATGTGGTATACATTCTACACTGTGGCTTGCCTGTTAATTATATTAAAATGCTAAATTTGGAGTCCAGTATTTCGCAGCAGATTAAGCAGATATAACAGTTACAGTGAGAGAAAATGAGAGTGGGAGAAAGAGAGAGAAAGAGATCTTTAATCCTGATTAATTTTCTCAATGGCTGCAATGGCCAAAGTTAGACTCATCTGAAACTCGGAACCAGGAGCTTCTTCCAGGTCTCCCAGGTGGGTGCAGGGGCCCAGGGCATTGAGTCATCCTGGGCTGCTTTCCCAGACCATAATCAAGGAGCTGGAATGGGAAGTGGAGCCAGCATCTATATAGGATGTTGGTGCTGGCAGGTATAAGATTAGCTTGCTCTGCCGCTATGCTGGCCCTCAGCTGCTCCACATCTAAACCAGCTACCTGCTGTTGTGCCTGGGAAAGCAGCAGAGGATGACTCAAATCCTTGAGCCCCTGGACCTACATGGAAGATCCATATTCAGTTCCTGCCTCCTGCCATTTAGCCTGACCCAGTTTGAGCCATTGTGGCCATTTAGGGTGTGAATAGATTATCAGGTTATCAGATATCTTTCCCTTCCTCTGTCTGTCCCTGTAACTCCACCTCTCAAGTAAATAAAGTTTGAAAAAAGTGTAAAAATAAGCAAAAAACCAACCCTTACATCTTTTTGCCCTTGATTAAGCAAAAATTAATTAAATCTGTTACGAGTTTATGCTAGTTTATGTTAATTAACAATTTAAATAAATATGTGAAGCTAAATAGTAAGAAGCCTTCTGTCACCCTCATCATTGTTGTTTTACTTAACACATAATGTGTGTTAATAGTTCTTTGATTATATTCAAATCATTCAGTCCATTCAGTCCATTCAGGGAAGGTGTTGGGGCAGCTGGATTTCCACCTGGCAAGAGTGAAGTTGGATCCTTACCCCATGCATATTGAAAAAGTTAACTCCGGATTAGGCCTTTGGTGTGGTCCTTAAGCTGCCCGCATTCCATGTTGGATTGGTTACACTGAAGTCATGGCTCCACTCTCAATTCCAGCTTCCTGCCCTAGAAGGCAATAGGTGATAGCTTAAGTGATTGGGTTCCTACCACTCACTTGGGAGACTCAGATGAAGTTCTTGGCTCCTGGCTTCCTCCTGGCCTATCCTCGGTTGTTGTGGGCGTGAGGGGAGTGAACCACTGGGTGATAAATTTCACCTCTCTGTTGTTTCATTCTCTGCCTTTTGAATAAATAAAAATAAAAAACAACACCTCAAAATGGATTCACAACCTAAATGTAAAAGCTAAAATCATAGAAATCTTAGAAGAAAACACCATGGTAAATCTTCATGAACCTGGATTTGGTACTGGATTCTTTGCTAGAACACTAAATCTATGGGCAGCAAAAGAAAAAAGATAAATTAGACTTTATCAAAAATAAAAGCTTCCTTATAGCAAAGGACTTCATGAAGAATGTGAAAAGATAGCTACAAAATGGTAGAAATATTTGTAAGGCAATAGTGTCTAGAATCTAAAGAATTCTGTTTTGTTGTTTGTTTTTAGATTTGTTTACTTTAAAGGCAGACTTATCTGGTCTATATGGGTGGATGGGGCCCAAGTACTTGGGTCATCTTCTGTTGCTTTTCCCAGGGAGCTGGGTTGGAAGTAGAGCACCTGGAACTTGAACCAACGCTCACATAGGATGGTTGTATCACAGGCCAGTTTCACTCACTGTCTTGCAGCTCTGATGTCATATAAACAATTCGTACGACCTGCTAAAACATAATCCAATTAAAAATTGGAGAAATATGTGAACAGACGGTTCTTAAAAATACATACATGGCCAATTAGTGTATTATAAAATGCTCTAGGTCATTTATCATTGAGAAACATTTAAAAAAAAACAATAATGAGATACTGCTTCACGCTTTTTGATGCGTTTCTGATAAAAAAAACTGGGGGGTGCTGGCAGGAATTGGAGAAATTGAAATGCTTTATATTGTTGGTGGTAATGTAAATTTGTGCTGCTACCATGAAAAATGGTTTTGTGGTTCTTCAAAAATTTAAACAAATGACATGTAAGTGAGCAGTTTGTATTATATATACTGATTGATATACCCAAAATAACTGAAAGCAGAGATCCACATAGATAGTTTTCAATATCCATGCAGCATTATTCAAAGTAACCAGAGGTAGAAGCAGCCTGTCCATTGACGTAAAACTGTATAGATATAAATGTATACTTAATGAAATATTGTCCATAAAAATGATTTCTGATACATACTGTAAAATGGTTAAATCTTGAAAACATAAGCCAGATATGAGCATATTTTTTATGATTACATGTAAATTAATTATTCAGGAGAGGCATATTCACAGAGACAGAATAGTTTTATCAAGGACTTGGAGGGTAGGAGTGGAGGAAGAGTTGTTTAATGTATACACAGTTCTCTTTGGAAGGTTGAAGGGTTTTCTTTAGTAATACATTTTGATGATTTTTATGTAGTTGAGAGGAATACATGCCCATATGGATCACCTATTAGGGTGGGATGAGTTGAGGAATGGAGGGAAGATGAAAAGTTTTGAAATAGAGGAGATAGAAGGTTCTACAACTGTGAATATAATTATGTCACACAGGATTGCACAGAATAAATTGGCAGATACTTTGAGATTATACCAAAATAAGAATGATGCACTTTGTCATATAATTAAAAATTAGTTGATGGTCTTTATTCATAGATTCTATATTTTACAGTTTACCTGTTTCTGAAATGTATTTGTAACCCCAATATTGATAATTCCAGTGCTTTTATAGACATGCATAGTGATTCATAGGCTTGCATAGTCAAAAATTTACTTGATTTTGTGCTTAGGTTGAACAAGGCAGTACTCTGCCTTCTTTCAGCTCTCTTACTATAAACACATGTCTATTGTTACGTTCTGATTTTTATGCTTTTTGGGGGGTGATTTTATGTTTAAAAATGTCTCCATGTGTAAAGCTGAAGTGCCCTCTAGTGTTTTAAATCCACCAAGGTTGATTATGCTTTGTGAAAAGGTAAGATTAGTGCTTCATCAGGCTAGAACTATTGTGCTTTCATTGTAGACTGTTGATTAACCTACATTAGGTATGGAAGTGTTTAAATACACATGGAACAACTTATATATTCATTGTTTGTTGAAAATCTCGAGACCTAATGCTCACAAAACCCTAATCCTATCTTTTCCCTTGGAGCAGTGGTTCAGATTTCATTTAATTTGTGGCAAGTTTATGTATATACTTATTTTTAATATTGTTCACATTGTTGAAAGAAATACATGTTCATGTGAGCGTCTGATTAGGGTTGGGAAGGTTGAGATGTGGAGGAATGGAAGCACATGCATGGGACGAATGTTTCGGGTTTTTTTTTTCCTTCTTGTGTCCACAGAGGGGAATGGTAGGAAGCCATTCTTTACAGTCAGACTATGTCATTAACTGTCAAACTGTATCAGTACCAGACAGTTATCTGATGACACCTTTGAGACCCTGGGAAGAATGTTCCATGGGTATTACCTAAGTGGTTTTGATAGTTCTGAGAAGTTGTTGGTTTTGTTGTACCAGGATTGAGAAAAGTTTTCCAAGGTCTGTTGGCAGACAAGTCCACCTCGGTATGCATTCACAGACCCAGACATTTGCTACAGAGCTTGGCCAAGAGAGTTGTCCAACCTGTTCTGCTTTCCATCCTCTGACAAGGCCCTCAGTGTCCTCAGATAACCTACATGAGCTGTCTATCATGTCCCCTGTGTGCATCTGGGCATGCTGACCAGTGCACAGACATCAGTAACTGAGGAGGTCCAGTCCTGATAGAAGTGTTCCCAGTTACCTTGTGTTTTTCCCAGTGGCTGGATTTGAATCCAGTGGTCTAGTTGAAGAATCCCCCAAGAAACTTCACCAGTGATGACCTCAGATTTGACTTCTATATGTGCCAACCAATGCAGAGTCAGGTTCAGTCTGTCACCTGTACCAGGTAATGCACATGCTGGATGGTGCAGCTGTCTGTTCCATTTCCTGCCCTATCTCTCACACTAACCTCCAGGTGCTGCAGCCTAGCCAGTGAGAACTGAGTTCCAATCCAGCCAGGTATGCTACCATCCCCAGCTTTTGTGTTCCAGGGCATGCTACTTGGCTGACCCACACATGCCCTCTGACTCCCCCTCCCCGCCACCAAATCATCACATCTCTACTCCTTTACCTACCTGCCAGTGCAGTGGCCTGATCCATGAAGCCCAGAAGTCGTTCCTCCTCTAACATGCTCTCAGCAGCCCCAATTCCGTCATGTCCCTATATCCAATTCCCCAGGTAGTTTGTTACGCACCCCTATCCTGGAGTGGTATGTGTGTGAATTGGGGCTGTGTGTCCCAGCCTGTTACCCCCCCATCTTTTTTTAAAAAAATAAATTTATTTGATTTTTGATGTTGTTTACATAGTTAGGAAGGATGTATGCCCATGTGAACCACTGAATAGGGAGGGAAGGGTCAAGGAATGGGGGAAAGTGGATGACACAATTGCTTCCAATTTTTTTTTTCTTGGATCTGGGAGTAGTGGGGAGAGAAGGGGAGTGGGCAGCCTTACCATATCAGTACCTGGGGAAGGGAGATGGCCACATTGTATCATCTTAAGGTCTGTGATGTAGAGCATGCTCTCAGGGTACTGCTTAAGTGGTTTTATAGTTCTGAGATGCTGTTGGTTTCATTGCTTCAAGGTTGAGGAAATCCTTTCAAGGTCCATTGGTTGATATAATACACTCTGCAATCTCTACTTCTCCAGATACTTGGCATCAAAGCTTGGCCAGGAGAGTTTTCCAGTTTCTTCTGCCATCCATGGTACTAAACATCCTCTGCAGATCTCAGTGATCCATCATGTCCCCAATGTGCATCTGGGCATGTCATCCACTGCCCAGGCTTCAGCAACCAGAGAGGCCCAGTTTTGCCAGATGCGTTCCATGGTCAGACCACAGATCATGTGATTTTCCATGTGGTTGGAGTTTTGAGTCCAGCAGTCTAGCTGGGGGAGTCCCCAAAGAAACCTCTCCAGAAGTGACCCCAGACCTGACTCTGTGTGCCAGCCAGTGCAGGGTCCTGCTCAGTCTGTCACCGTACACACATCACCGTACACACACACTGGTGGTTGCAATTGCTGTCCTCAGCCCCATCTCATACGCAAACTAATGGATGTTGTGGCCCAGCCCAACCCTGACAACACACTCAGCCCTCATGCACACTAGCTGGAACTGCCACCTGATGATCCCCAACAGGCTTACTCCTAGGCCCAGTTTCTGCGCATGCCAGTATTTGCAGTGGTTGTTCCCACATCCTATTCTGCTCTTGTACATATCAGTGGATGCTGTAGCTTGGCTCAGCCCAACTGATACTGCTGTCAAGTCCATACTTATGCCTGTGGTTGCCACTGTCTGTCCAGCCAGGTCCACCTCCAGCCCTGGTTCTCATGCTCACTAGTGGAAACTGTAGTCCATCAGAGGGGTGCCCAAAGTTTTCTTTGCTAGAACCACTCTCAGCCCCAGATCTTGCACCGGAGGTACTACGATCTAGCACTGGAGGTACTACGATCTAGCTTGACAGGATTTACTCTAGTTCTGGCAGTTGCCAGCTGATGCTGTGACAAGGCCCCATCATCCTACACTTACTCGGGTCATGCATGCACCAGGGGAAACAGTCGCTTAGCCTAGTCCAACTCTACCCCTAACCCAGTTTGTATATAGACCAACAGGTTTTGTAGCTTTGCCCAGCCTGGTACGTCCCCAGTCCCAGCTGTCATACTCATCAATGGGATGGTGGCCTAGTAGGGGAGTCCCTGCAGCTCTACTACTGGGATCACTCCCTCCCCCCACCATCTTACATATACTAGTGGGTGCTGTGACCCAGTCTAGCATGGCTCACGTCGCCTCAGCATTCACCAGCAGGTGCTACAGCTTGTGCTGGCATGGCCTGCTCCAGTCCCAGCTTGTGCTGGCAGTGGGTGCTGCAACCTAGCCTAGCCTTGACTGTCTCCAGTCCTGGCACTAATGTGAACTGGCTGGTGTTGTGGCCCAACCCGGTCTGTCCCACATCCTGGACTGGTTCAGACATGTGCCAGTAGGTGCTGTGAGTTGGCCTAGCATGGCATGCCTCCAGAGCTGACCCACATGTATGTTGGCAGGTACTGTAAGCTGGCCTGGTCTAGGCTGCTCCCAGTCCTTGTTCTTTTTTTTTTTTTTTTTGACAATCTTTACATAGTTAATTAGGACACAAAGGTTCAAGGGCTACAGGGAAGTGGGTAAGACCATTATTTCCACATTTTTTTTTTCCTGTATCTGGGGTAAAGGAGGAGATTTTCCCACCCATCCCAGGTCCCTGATGTGGGGCCTGCTCCGAGGGTCTTGCTCAAGTGGTTTTGATGGTTCAACAGTTCTGAATTGCTCCCAGTCTCACCATTCCAAACACGATGATGTCGCTGCAGAATCCACTGACTGACATAGTCCACCTTAAGGTCTCTGATTGCCCAGTTCAGTCTTGTGCTCACCTGCAGGGACTGTGTCCTGATAGAGGTGTTCCTCAAGCTCTCTATCAGGTCATCTGCCTGTGGCTGATCTTGCTCATGCCAGTGGGTTCTTGGTCTCACCTAACTTGGCCTGTTTCTTTCTTCTCCTGGCAGGTATAGCAGCCTTGGCCGACCAGCCCACACCCATTCCGGTTCTTACTTTTGGGTGCTGTAGCCCAGCCCTGCCTGGCCTACCACCAGACTCAGCTCTCACATGGCTTATTTGGTACAGAGACCTAGCCTAAGCCTGTCCTATTGTTCTCTATGGCTCTCGCAAGCACCAGCTGGTGCTGGGACCTAGCCCAGTCTGGCACACACCAGACACAGTCCACACCTATGCCAAGGGCTGCTGTAGCCATGTCCAGCTCAGTTTGCCGCTCCCATTCCAACAATTGCAGTTACCACTGGGAACCACAGCCCAGTCAGGGCATCCCCTTAGCTCTCATGTTAGGCCTACTCACAGCCATCTTGTATGTGCTGGTGATTGCTCTGACCCAGATTAGTCCATCTCTTGGCTTCGCCTTTGCCATTGGATGCTGCAGCCTGGTCTAGCCTGGCCTGCCCCTAGTCCCTACTCTTTTTCTTTTTTTTTTAAAGATTTATTTATTTATTATTGGAAATGCAGATTTACAGAGACAAGGAAAGACAAAGAACCTCCTTTCCACTGGTTCACTTCCCAGGTGACCGCAATGGTCAGAGCTGAGCTGATCCAATTCCAGTAGTCTGGAACTTCCTCTAAGTCTTTCATGCTGGTGCAGGGTCCCTGGTTTTGGGTAATCATCTACTGCTTTCCCAGGCCACCAGCACTGGGCCTGAGTCCCTACTCCTGCTGGTGGATGCTGCAGCTTAGTTCTGCCCAGCCTGCCCCCATCCCTGGCTTTCATATGAACTAGTAGTTGTGATGGTCTGACTGTCCAGCAAGCCCCTCTCCCAGGCCTGGATCTCACATGTGCCAGCAGATGCTAGGCCCTTACCTGGCATAGTTTGCCACCCGATGTTGGCCTTTGTGTGTGCTGTGACCTGGCCTACCTCACAACCTAATTTTTTGGTGCGCTTGCAGTACTGAAGCCCGGACCAGCCCAGTCTGTTCCCAACCCCAGTATCCATGGGTGTTGGCAGATTCCATGGTCATGCCTGGTTTGGCCTGTCACTACCCCAGCTCTTGAGCAAACCAATGGCTATTGCAGTCCCACAGGGGTGAGCCCACATTTCCCCCACGGAATTTGCCCCCAGACCTGGGTCTCTCATGTGCTGGTTAGTGTCATGGCACATTTAACATGAGCCATCCTCTGTACCAACACTCACTGGAAGGTACTGTGGTCGAGCCCTAACTTTCTTGTGTGCTGGTTGACAGTGGTTTGTGACGATTGATGCTAACTACCCCAGTTCAGCTCTCCTACGTGGGTGGGTGCATTGGTCTAACTCAGAAAGAAATGTCCTCCAATATCCTTCCTCAAAACTGCTTGACCTCAGCCCCCTTGCTTACCTGCAAGTACAGTGGCCAGGTTGGTGGAATTAAAAAAAAGGAAAAAAAAAAAAAAACCAGGCCACTATGCTAACACACTCATATAATTAATGCCAATTTGGCATTAACCAGGCCAGAATGCCTGGCAGCTATTGGCTGCTTTTCTCTCAGCATTTTGACACTTGCCTAGGTGTAAGGTGGCCTAGGTAGTTAGTTGCCTACAGCTCAGGGCAAGTTTGTACTTAATCATAGCTAACCTGAGTAATGAAAATTGAGCAGATATCAGTGCAAACACCATTATTTCTCATATGAAAATGGCAATGCTTTTACGAATTCTGAGGTTAACAGTTACTCTTTTTTTTTTTTTTTAAAGATTTTATTATTATTGGAAAGCTGGATATAGAGAGGAGGAGAGACAGAGGAAGATCTTCCATCCGATGTTTCACTCCCCAAGTGAGCCGCAGCGGCCGGTGCGCGCCCATCCGAAGCCGGGAACCAGGAACCTCTTCCAGGTCTCCCACAAGGGTGCAGTGTCCCAAAGCATTGGGCCGTCCTCAACTGCTTTCCCAGGCCACAAGCAGGGAGCTGGATGGGAAGTGGAGCTGCGGGGATTAGAACCGGCGCCCATATGGGTTCCTGGGGTGTTCAAGGCGAGGACTTTAGCCGCTAGGCCACGCCGCCGGGCCCAACAGTTACTCTTAAAAGAATAACAGCTTTATTGAAATAATTCACATACCATATGATTCATACATTTGAGGAATATGGTTCATAGTTTTTAGCTTATTTATCAAGCTGTGCAGTCATTATCACACTCAATTTTAGAACATTGTCATTACCAATAGAAACTTCATGCCCTTTAGGTTGTTCCCCATTTAGTTGCCAACACACTCCCCTAAACCTAGGCAAGCACTCATCTGCTTTAGATATGTATGGATTTAGGTATGTTGGGCAATTCTAAGAAATGGAGTTCATATATGTGATCATTTGCTGATGGCTTCTTTTAGCATGATGCTTTCAAGGTTCATACATGCTGTAGCATGTATTGTCAGTATACAGGCATTCTTCATTTTATTGTACTTTGCAGATGCTGTAGGGCTTTTTTTTTTTTTTTTTTTTTTTTTTTTTTTTAACAGATTGAAGGTTTGTACCAAACCAGTGTCAAGTTTTATCAGGACTGTTTTTCCAACATGTGGTCGCTTTGCGAGATTTCTAAAAAAATTTAAAGTTTTTCAGATTCTTGTTGTCTATTGTGATACGTAATCAGTGATATTTGATGTTACTATTGTAATTGTTTTGAGACACTGGAAGCTTCATCTGCATCAAATGGAGAACTTAATAGATAAATGTTTGTTTTCTGATTCCTCCACGCACGGGCTGTTGTCCCATCTTCTCTGTTTTCTCTTGCCTGTTTCCCAAGACACAGTAGGGTTAACAGTAGGCTAGTTAATAAAAGGTGATTTAAGTGAAAGGAAAATGTCACAGGTCTCTCTCTTTAATCAGAATGTGGAAATGATGAAGCTTAGAGAAGTCATCTCAGCAGTCTCCAAAAGCTAGGTCTCTTGTACTAAGCAGATTGTGAAGGAAGTTAACTGTGCTGTGCCACCGAACACGCTAATGATAAGATGGTGAAACAGCCTCTTGCTGATAGGAAGAGGACTTATTGGTCTAGATAGAATATAACATTGACCACAGTATTCCCTTAAAACTGAAGCCTAATCTAGAGTAAGGCCCTAACTCTCAGTTCTGTGGAAGCTGAGAGAGGAAGCTGAGAAGTTTAAAACTAGCAGAGAAACTCATTCATGAAGTTTAAGGAAGCCATTTGTGTAACATGAACATGCAGGATGGTAACACAGCAAGTGCTGCATCAGGTTATCTGGAGAATTTAGTTAAGATAATTGATGAAAGTGACTTAACAGATTTTTGGAGTGATGCAAAAACTGATTGAAGAAAGATGCCTTCTGGGACTTTCATAACTGAAGAGAAGGCTGACTGTTAGAGGCTGTTGAAGTTGATGGCTTTAAGTTGAAGTCAGTACTCATTTGCCAACCTGAAAATCATACAGCTGTTAAGAATTGTGCTAAGTTGTGATCTGGCCCTTGTGGTGCTGTAAGTTAAGCACCAACATCCCAAATGAGCATTGGATTTCAAGTCCCAGCTCCCCACTTCCAAAGTGCTTGGGAAAGATGTGCAAGATGGCATAAGTACTTGGTCCCCTGCCACCCTTTTGAGAGACCCAGTTGGAGTTTCTGACTCTCGGCTTTGGCCTGGCCCGGCCCCCTTTTTTACAGTCATTTGCTGAGGGAGCCAGCAGGTAGAAGATCTCTTTCTCCGTGACTCTATCTCCTTCTCCAGCAAAGTTGTGAGGACAGTATCTTTTTACAGTATGGCTTACAAAATATTGGGAAGCCCATTGTTGAGACTACTATGTTCGGGAGTATTGTCTTATTTTAATAAATTGGCCACAGCCACCCCAGCCTTCAGCAACTACCATTCAGCATCACTGTTGTGGCAAGATCTTTTACCAGCAAAATCATGACCTGCTGAAGTCTCAGATGACTGTTGCCATTTTTTTAAGCAATAATGTGTTTTTGAATTAACCTACAAGGATTTTTTTTTTTACATACTGCTGTTGCACACGTAGTACATTGTAGTGTAAACTTATTTTCTTTGTATTTGAGACTCAAAGTTCGTGTTTGCTGGTTCACTTCCCAGATGCCCTCAATGACTTGAGGATGGAAGCTGGGAATGGGAAACTCAGTCCTGGTCTGCCGGGTGACTGGCAGGAACTCAGTTGCTGGAACAAATGCCACTTGCCTCTCAGAGTCAGCATTCCCAGAAAGCTGGAGTTGGGAGCCAGAGCCAAAGCAAGTATCAAACCCAGGAGTTCTGATACAGTCCCAGGGCATCTGACCTGCCAGGCCCAATGCCTACCCTAAAGAGGCTCACTTTTTCAGAATACTTACTTTATTGTAATAATCTAGAATTGAGCATGTAAGATCTCTGAGGTATGCCTGTATTTTATCTTCCTAAAGTCTAAATAATACTCTATGATCATATGTTTTATTTTATTCTGTTGAAGGACTTTGAGTTAGTTTCTCCTTTTTGTCAGTAATAAAACTGTGAATGAATTGTACTGTTTTTGGGGTGCATTATATGTGCATTATATATATAAATCTTAAAATTGTTTAGAAATTGAATTTTGTTAGGTTTTTTGACTAACAAAATCTGGGATATCTTTCGAGAGCCATTATTTGTAGTATAGTTACTATAACAATTCTAGTTTCTTAATGGTTGCATATTGTATATTTTCCCTCCATTACTTCCCCTTACCCCTTTTTTTGGCCTTTGTTTTTGGGGAAAGTGGGTGAGACCGTTGTTTATACATTTTCTTTTTTTTTGCTTCCTGTGTCTGGGAGAGGCTCTCTATGACTTTAAACTTACTTGCATGTTGTAGTCTAAATTGTGTCTCACGTAGATAGCATATAGCTGGTTTTAAAAAAATCCAGTTTGGCAGTTTCTGCTTTTCGACTGAATTTGTCCGTTTTCATTTCATGTTACTATTGATACATTTGAACTTATACTTCCCATCTTGTTTTTTTTCTTAGACTTCACATAGCATATGTTCCTCTGTTTTGTTTTTCATTCCTGCTGCCGTTTATGATGCTGATGTCTCTCACCCCCATGGCTGCCAGTTGTTAATTTTTACTTTTGTGACTTGGCTGGAGCATTTTACTGAAATCATTTTCTACTGCAGTGTCAAGACTGATGTCTCTTAGAGGGTTTGTCTCTGGACATGTGTAGTTACCCTGGGACATAATGGTTGTACCATGGTTCTTTTTTTGACCACTCCCTTGATTTTCTTTTAAACTCAGCCACTGTTAGCATCTGATTGTGGTCAGATTACTATGATTATTTAGTTGTTGGTTGGCTGATTTCAAGGCAAAGAGACACAGAACTTCCATCTGTTGGTTTATTTCTCAAATGTGTGTGACAGGTGGCATTGGGCTGGCCTCCCCCGTGGGTGTCAGAGCATCAACTATTTTAGCCATCACCTGTAGCTTCCCAAGGTCTGCACTAGCAGGAAGCTGGAAGCTGGAGTAAAGGCGGGATGAAGACCTGAGGCACTCAGCAAGCCAATGGGTGTGTCAGGAGTGGTCCTCCCTGCCTTGCACAATGCTTGCTCCTCCTCTTCCACTTTCAGCATTCTTAGGTAGCTGTGTTTGAAGTGAGTTTCTTGCAGACAGCATGTTGTTGAGTCATGTGCTTACTGTATCTATCCTGTTTGTGTTTTAATATGTGTATTGAGGTATAATTAAGGTATTAATTGACGTGTTGTGTCCTGTTTTCTTCTTGTTTTCATATGAGTTAACAAAAAAATTTTAAGACTATTTATGGTGCGTTTTTAGCTTATTTGTATTGTACTTTGAGTAGTTTTTGAAGTTTGTTCTATAACTACTATATTAGGTAGTATTAACAGTTTTTTGCTATCCATCACATGTGACTTAAGAACTCATAAGAAGTCTTGGTATATTTATCCTCATTGTAAATGGTTGTGGTGTTCTTTCCTTTTCAAAGATTGAAGTTTCCTTCTGTTAAATTTTCTGTTAGAGGGGCTGCTGTTGTGGCACAGCAGTTAAGCTGCCTCCCATGACACTGGCATCCCATTTAAGAACAGTAGTATGATTCCTGGCTATTCTGTTTCCTATCCAGCTCTCTGCTGGTGTGCCTGATGACTCAAGGACTCAGGGCTCTGCCACCCACCCTGGGAGAAGTGGATGGAGTTATAGGCTTCTGGCTTTGGCGTGAGCTGGGCTGAGTCCTCTCAGCCATTTGGGAAAGCAGTGAATTACTGTCAGCCATTTGGGGAGAATGAGCCAGAAAATCAAAGATCTGTTGAAGATACCTTCCTTTCTTTCCTCCTTTTCCCTGTTCTCCCCTCCTCTCTCTGTTTCTCCCTGTCCCGCCTCCCTCTTCCTCTTCTCATTTCCCTCTGCCTTTTATACAAGTAAATAATTTTAAAAAAGAAAAAGTTTTTTTAAACAGTTTTTTTTGCCTGATAAATTTTAATTTTTTTAGTACATTGCATTATGTGACACAGTTTTATAGGTACTGGGATTCCCCCCACCCCTCCCCAAACCCTCCCCCCATGGTGGATTCCTCCATCTTGCTGCATTGCCACAGTTCAAGTTCAGTTGAGATTCTTTCATTGCAAGCGTATACCAAGCATAGAGTCTAGCATCTTATTGTCCAGATAAGTTCAACGGTTTCTTGGGGAGACCATCTCTGGTCTGAAGGTAGAGCCGGTAGAGTGTCGTCCCGATCAATTAAAAGCCCCAACGTAACATCAGAAACAATTTATAACGTTATGGAAAGGCAGATTTTACAGAGAGAGAGAGAGAGCGAGCGCCAGTGCTTCCATCTGCTAGTTTTCTCCAGAATGGCTACAAAGGCCAAAGCTGAGCTGATCAAACCTGGGAGCCAGGAGCTTCTTCCGGGTCTCCCACACGGGTACAGTAATTCACTGCTTTCTCAGGCCGTAAGAAGAGAGCTAAATCTGAAGTGGAGCAGCCCGTGGCATGAACTGGCATCTATGTGGGATGTTGACACCATAGGGCAGAGGGTTGATGTGCTACAACGCTGTACCAGCCCCCAAATAAATAAATCTTTAAAAGAAATTCTGTTAGAGCATGTTTCTTTTAGTAGTAGTTTAAGGGCATGTTTCTAATTAGCAAATGTTTGTATTTTCCTTCATCTGAAAAGGTGTTTAGTTCTCTTTCATTCTGTCAGTATTTATTGAATATACAATTTGTAGTCTGGAGTATCTTTTTTTTTTAAAGATTTATTTTTATGCCTATTGGAAAGGTGGGTATACACAGAGGAGGAGAGACAGAGAGGAAGATCTTCCGTCCGATGGTTCATTCCCCAAGTGAGTGCAATGGCCGATGCTGCGCCGATCCGAAGCCAGGAGCCAGGAGCTCTTCCGGGTACAGGGTCCCAAGGCTTTGGACGATCCTCAACTGCTTTCCCAGGCCACAGGCAGGGAACAGGATGGGAAGCAGGGCCACCGGGATTAGAACCGGCAACCATATGCAATCCCAGGCGTGCAGGACGAGGACTTTAACCACTACACTATCGTGCTGGACCCTAAAATAAATCTCTAAAGGAAAAAAAAAAAGAATTCAGTTGTCATTTTTATTGATGTTTAAGTAAAGCAAACACTGGGTACTTTTAACTTACTTTGTTTTTATCTTTCAGAACTTTAGCATACATCTTATCATGGGTCTTTTTGAGTTTGCTTAATTTGGTGATAATCCAGTTTTCGATTCAGTAGATTTATATCCTTTGGCAAATTTAGCACATTTCAGCTATTATTTGTTTAAATACTCATTTTCTCCTTGTACAACCTCAGTGATATGAGTTTAGCCAGTTTCTTGTTGGCCCTCAGTCCTGCAGACTCTTCTTTTTCTGTTTATCCCATTTGTGTACTTTTTTCTTAGTCTGTTAATATGCGCTGAAGTTTGTTGTCAACTTTATTTGATTATTGAACCCATGTATCAAATTTAAAAATTTTAAAAACTGTGTATCATACTTCTGTAACTTCAGTTTGCCATACATTTTTCATTTGTTTCAAGAACATTTGTAATAACTTTGAAGTATTTTATAGTGATTCTTTAATTTTTATTTATGAGTGTCAGAGACAGAGAAGGAACTCTCATCTATTGGTTTATTTCCCCAAATGCTTGAAATTGCCAGATGTGGACTGAGCTGAAGCTGGGAACTGGGAACTCGGTGCAAATCTCCCATGTGAATGGTGGAACCGAACTATTGGAGCCAATATTAAATCCAGGTCCTTCAGTATGGGCCATACCAAATGCCAGACCCTGTAACAGTTCTTTTAAGGGGTTTGTAACATTCTTATTTTCATTTACTTGAAAGGCAAAGTGACAGAGAAGGGATCAATATACAGGACATGGGGATAGTGCAGCAAAGGGAAAGAGCAAGGGAGTGATCCTTCATCTCCTGGTTGACCAGGCAAAAGTCAGGAGCCAGAATTCTAATTGGGTCTCCAATGTGGGTGGCAGTGTCCCATGCATTTGTGAACTCTTCTGCTGCCTTTCAGGGTGTAACAGCAGGAAGTTGGATCAGAGGCAGAGCAGCTGGAACTCAAACAGCACTCTGAATCCAGATTGGGTGTACTGAGAAGCTGCTTAACTTGAGCCACAATGTTTGCCCCTGCTGTGTGTGTGTATATATATTTATTTTGTTTGAAAGGCAGAATTATAGTCAGTCTTCCTTGTGCTGTTCTTCTCCCCAAGTGACAGTGTTGTCTGGGCTGGGCCAGGCTGAAGCCAGGAGACAGAAGCTTCTTTCAGGTCCCTTGTGTGGGTGCAGGAACTCAAGCACTTGGACTATCCTCTGCCACTTTCCCAGGCACATTAGCAGGGACCTTGATTGGAAATGGAAGAGCTGGTGCTCATATGGCACTGGGCCCCGACTAGCTATTTCTAACATCTGATTAATTTTTCTGTTGATATTTTCTATTTTATTATTACGTTCCTGGTTTTTGGTATGACAAGTGATTCTTGAGTTTGTTGATATTTTTTATTTAATTCTTGATACTCATGATCCTATTTAGTCTTCTTTAGCAGTGTTCCTTTTGAGGTATAGCACAATGGCCAGATGGATTATAGATATGGTCAGTTTTCCTCTGAACTCTGTTTGCATCACCCTTGCAAAAGAATTGAGATGTGATATCCTGGTGAGATGGAAATTTAGTTTCCCCTTTGATCCTTGCTGATGAAGACAGAGGTGGACTGAGAGGAGGCAAAGATGCAAGTCCATACAACTCAGTTAAGGTTTCAGTTGTATTCCATGAGCCTATTGGCAGGGAGGACGGAACCTGGGGCTGACTCACACAGCCTTGTGCCTATAGACAATCTCAGCTTCTGGCTTGGACACTCTCATACCAGCAGAGAGGATTGGAAGTGGAATGATAATTTGCCAGGTCTCCTACTTGATTATTTCTATTATTGACAGGTAGGAGTAGAATATTAGCCATCTACTACTTGCTGTTGATACTAAGGAACAGGAAGTTATTTCTGTAGTTAATGTCAAAAAATTATTGGTAGTCTTAAGTTGCAGGCGAAAAAAAAAATACAGCCTTTCTTTATTTTAGACTTTAGTAGTAGATGTATTGATATTTTCTTAAAGATCTGCTTGTTTTTATTTGAAAGACAGATTTTACAGAGAGGAGGAGAAATATATAGAGAAGCTCTTCAACTTGCTGGTTCACTCCCCAAATGACCACCATGGCCAGAGCTGACCCCACGCGAAGCCAGGAGTTCTTTCTGGGTCTGCCACACATATGCAGTGTCCCAAGGACTTGGTACAACTTTCACTGCCTTCCCAGGTCATAAGCAGGAAGTTGGATTGGAAGTGGAGCAGCTGGGACACAAATCCATACCAGTATGGGATTCCTGCACTGTAGGGAGAGGATTAGTCTATTACGCCACCATGATGCAAGGCCTGATAGTGAACTTCTTTTATGTCTAATATTTTGTAATTTATAAGCATGAACATATAAGGTTATGATTTACTGAACTCATTTGAATTCCTGTTCTGCAAAGCAGTGGTAAATTATTTTTGCTACCAGGAATATCATGTTGGGAGTTTTGAAGACATTTTTAAATGGGAAAAATGATGATTTAGTTAATCGTTTGCATCAGAGTCTTAATAAAGATTATTTAGCTAAGGTATTTTCTGTCAGTTAAATTTCTAAAGTTCATTTAACAGAGTAATGTGAGACATGGTTAGGATTTCAGACAACATACAGTGATAACATTTAGACACATAAATCATAATAAAATATGAGTATGTCAGTCTGTCTGAAGATTTAAAATAGCACAATCATCAGGAAGTTCTTAATAGGCTGTTTGAAATCTCTGATAGATCATTACTTTCAAATAAGGTTTATCATTACGCAGACTCAGATAAGTACATCTTTATTTAGCACAGCTGCCTGCTTAGCATCTCTTTTTGAATGACCCAGATGTATCTCAGATTTACCATGTCTAAAATTGAACCTATCTCAAAAGTTTCTGAACTCTCTTCAAATAATCACTCCAGCTTCCCAAGCCAGCAACTTGAGAATCATTCACATCTCTCTTGCCTTTTTTTTTTTTAAAGATTTTTTTTTATTTTTATTGGAAAGTCAGATTTACAAAGAAGGAGGAGAGACAGAAGAATTTCAGTCTGCTGGTTCATTACCCAAGCAGTTGCAACAGAGCTGAGCTGATCTGAATCCAGAAAGTTCTTCTGGGTGTCCCACATGGGTGCAGGGTCGCAAAGCTTTGGGCCATCCTCTACTGCTTTGCCAGGCTACAGGCAGGGAGCTGGGTGGGAGGTAGAGCAGCCAGGATATGAAGATGGCAAAGATTTGAGCCACTGGGCTACTGCGCTGGGGCCTCGCATCCCTTGTAATACTTCTTTCTTTCCCCAGTCATTAGTTTCTAATGGTTTATCTTTGTCTTATATCTTTGATTACTTGGGAAACCTAGTCCAGATCTATCTGGATGGAAGAACCACAGTTGTTTGCGCAATCACCTTCCTCCTCCAATGTGCCCATGAACAGGAAGTCTTGAATCAGGAGCAAGTCAACTGGAACAGTGGCGCTGCGGTATGGGATGCTGGCTGCTGCAAAGAATGGCTTAACCCTCCTTCCTCTTATTTTCTAAACTGCTTCTGTCAGCTTTGTGTTATCCTTGGGAGATTCACTTTTAAAAACCAAATGACTCCAGAGTTTTCCTTTTCCAGAAGATTTTTTTGTTACTGAATCCAGCATCTTTCCTTGATATCAGTCTACGCAGTTTCTGTATTTCTTCTTGAATTAATTTTGCCTACTTGCACTTTTAAATAATTGGACTAATTTCATTTAGTTGTCTTAACTTATTGGCATAAAACATTCATATTCTATCCTTTTTTTTTTGCAGGATCTGTTAAGCAATGATTTATTATTTGATGTTGCTAATTTGTGCTCTTTTACAGTCTAAATATCAATATTTATGTTCTGCACCGACTCACTCATCTAGCTGCTTTCTAGAAAAAAAGTGATTGATTTATTTGAAAGAGTTGAAAAAAGGAAGGAAGAGACAGGGTTCACAGTTCACTCCTCAGATATCCATAACAGCCAGGAATGGAGCTGCTGGAAGCCGGGAGCCAGAGACTTTTCTTCCAGGCCTTCCATGTGGGTTCAGTAATCCAAGTACTTGGACCTTCTTCCACTGCTTCTCCCAGATATATTAGCCAGAAGCTGGATCAGAAGTGGAACCTACAGGACTGTAAATGGCACCCATGTGGGTTGCTGGTGTTGCCAGCCCCTAGCTAATTATGTATTAGTTTTGTTAGTTTTTGTTTTTTCAAGGGTAGAGTGAAAGGGATGTACGTGAGTGCTCTTCCATTTTATAGTTTCTTCTTCAGATTCCTGCAATAACTTATTCTGGGCCACCTGAAGCAAGGAGCCAGGAGCTACATTTGGGTCTCATGTGAGTGGCAGTAACCCAGATATTTGGGCTGTGTGTCTGCTGCTTCCCAGGCACATTAGCAGTTAGTTGCATCAGAAGTGGAGTGGAACCTGACATGATGGCTCAGTGGCTAGATCCTCCCCTTGCATGTGCCAGGATCCCTTCCCTTCTTGCTCCTTATTCATGACATGGAAAAGCAGTTGAGGATAGCCCAAAGTTTTGGGACCCTGCACAGGCCTGGGAGACCTGGAAGAAGTTCCTGACTCCTGGCTTCAGATTGGCTCAGTACTGGCCATGTGCCCACTTGCCGAATGAACTGGTGGACAGAAGA
Organism: Ochotona princeps; assembly: GCF_030435755.1. Taxonomy (NCBI): domain Eukaryota; kingdom Metazoa; phylum Chordata; class Mammalia; order Lagomorpha; family Ochotonidae; genus Ochotona; species Ochotona princeps. Next base: position 97,400,987 of record NC_080833.1, on the reverse strand, counting down.
TCTGTCTCTGTCTCTCCTCTCCGTAAATTTGATCTGCCTTTCCAGTAACAGTAATTGAACATTGGAAAGTCAAATTTACAGAGAGAATGAGAGACAGAGAGGAATAACTTCCATCCAATGATTCACTCTCCCAACAGCTGGAGCTGAGCTGATCTGAAACCAGGAGCCTGTTCTGAGTCTCCCTGGCAGGTGCAGAGTCCCAAGGTTTTGGGCTGTCCTTGACTGCTTTCCTGGGCCACAAGCAGAGAGCTGGATGGGAAGGGGGGCCACCAGGATTAGAACCAGTGCCCATATGGAATCACAGCACATGTAAGGGAAGGGCTTTAGCTGCTAGGCTTCTGCGCCAGGCCCAAAAGTAAATAAATCTTCAAAAAAAATAGTAGAGGCGGAACTCTGTGTTATGTGTTCTTTTATGATTGCTGATGTCATGTTATCTTTCCTCTTTTATTTTCGGTTTGTGTCAACTTCATAAATCTTTCCTCAGACGGCATATAGTTGTATTTTTCCCCCTCTCAGACTTGATAATTTCCTCCTTCTCACTGTATTGTTCAGTCATTCATATTTAGTGTAAGTATTATTATAGTTAGATTTAGATCAGCAGTTTTGGTGTTTGTGTTATGTCTGTCATTTTTCTTAAGCAAAATTTTTATGCTAAGTGATATCTTTAGTTAGAATTAAAATATCTATATCAGGAGCTAGAGAGCTGCAGTCTCTTCAGGTTTACCCCTCAAAGCCCACAGTGGCCCTGGGCATGAAGGTGGGACTTGGTGTAGTTGCACATCAAGGTTGGAGAAGCTGTTACATGAGCTCTCAGTCCTGCCTCTCAGGGTCTGCATTGACAGGAAGCTGGAATCACAAGCCAGAGTGGTGCTTGAGTCTCAGCTCTTTCATATGGGCTTTGGGAAGTGAGTGGTATCTTAACCAATAGGCCAGTACTTACTTTTTACTTTTAGCATATTTAAGCAGTTTTTCTTGTTCAGTTTTTCAGTTCCAGCAATTACAATATATTGGGGTAATACTGCATTAACTTTCTTAAAAAATATGACAGCTTTGCTTCACGAAAGCTCCACTCTGCTCCTTTGTGCTGCCTGTTGTCCTGTTGGGTTATGTTTAGCACACTGTTTTGACTACAGTAGTATGACTGCTTTCAACGCCTCCTCCCCCCCAAAGATTTAGTTATGTGTTTATTTGAAAGGCAAAGTGAAAGAGAAGTGGGGAAAGACAGAGGGAATTCTTACCTGTGGTTGTTCATTCCCCAGCTGGCCAGCCTGATGCAGGAGACTAGAACTCCATCTGGGTCTCCAATATTAGTGGCAGGGAACCAGGCACTTGGGCAGTCTGCTGTTGCCTTCTTAGGAACATTAGCAAGAAACTGGATCAGAGGCAGAGCAGCAGGGACTCCCACTGGCACTCTTGTATGGGGGACCAGCATCACAAACAGCAGTTTAACCTGCTGTGTTGCAAGGCTGGCCCCAACAACTTTTTTTTTTTTTAAAAGAACTTAAGAAGCAAACCAGGTTTTTATATATTTGCCTTATGTTTGCTATTGTTCATTTTCCTTCTGTGGAGCCTAGTTGCAGTCTGATTTTTTTTTTTTCAGCCTGACAAGCTTACGTGTGTGTATTTGTGTGTTACAGATATGATAGTTGTGTTTTAGATTTTCATCAGTGGGTGTTCTTATTTTGCCTTCTGTCTTGAGGAATAATTTCACTTGTGTCCAATTCTTGATTTCAGTCTTCCACTAAGCGCTTGTCATGTCATTGCTTTCTTGTTTCCATGGTTTTTGATGAGAAATCCAGTGATGTTTCCCTGATGAATTGTTTTTCTCTTGGCTTTCATCGATTTGTGATGTATTGAGGTTCGTTTCACTTTGTGCTATCCTGTTTGGGATTTTTAAAAATATTTTTAACCTGTAAGTTAATGGATTTCAGTCCATTTTTTTGTTTGTTTTCTGCTGTTATTTCCTAAACATTTCCTAGATGCCTTTCCTCTTATTTCTTGTTTTATTGTTTTTACATGAGTGACACTGTTTGCCAGTTTCTGAGGAAAACCTATTTATTTTGAGACTTAAACTCTTAGCTTTTAGATTGTATCCTTTTAATTTATGTATTTACAAGTTCACTCAAGGCTGTTGACTGAATCCAGATATGTGGTAAAAATTTTTGTTTTGGATACTGTAGTTTTTATCTGCATGGATTCTTTTTGTAGTTTATCATTCCTTTTTTGAAAGTTATTTTTTGAGGCACTACATTGTGATTTATTATGTGAACATAGATTCCTTTCATTCTTTGAAAAATATGATACCTACTTTGAAATTTCTGTTTCCATTTTTGTAGGAATTTCTTAGCTATTTTTTGTTTGCTATTTCTTGATGAGTCAGATATATGTGGAAATTCTCTTATGTTACGGTTCCTTATGTTAATCTTATGATTGGACTATTTTATTTAAGTATGATCAAACCTGTGTATAAGAACGCTTGTTCTTTCCAAATGTTGAGCTGGCTATACTTGTGTTTTTGCATTTATTGCCTTTGTGCATTGGTTCTGCCACTTCTGGCAGCTAAGCTGCTGTTTTGGTCATCAGCCCCTCTCTAGTAACACTATTGATATTATTCACCTGTCGGATGGTAGTCCACTGTTTAAACCTGACACTTTAGTAGGCCTTGTAAAACAACTGCTTCTCATTTTGTCTTATAATGTCTTGTGCTTACTGGCTTGAATTAGTCTTTATTTCCCTTGACAGTTTCTGTATGGTTTTATCTTGTGACTTTGAGGAGGAGATTTGCTTTTTATTGTGTCCTTGTTGGAAGCTTGTCATTTTTATTTCTGTACATTTACTTTATTTGCAATCTTAAAAAAAAAACCAAATTCCCACTTAACAAACTGAAGTGATTATGAAATCCCAGAGAACTTCCTCAAACCATGTGTAATACCTGTTTGTACTATGATCTTTTTCCTATGCACATCTGTGCTCACATTTAACTTATGAAGAAGGCAAACTAAGATTAAGCATAGCTAATAATAAAAATAAAACAAATATAACAATATACAATTCTTTGTTGTTTGTGAAGGAGGGGTTCCAGGACTCTTTCAGATCTTGCAGTCTTTAATACTCCTCCCTTGTATGAAACAGTGTGATGTTTTGCATGTAACCTTCCTGCATCTTTCTGTATAATTTAAACCATCTCTACCTTATGTGTAATGTCTAACACAATGTGAATTCTATGTTAGTGGTTGTTACAGTATATTGTTTAGAGAATATTAACAAGGGAAAAAATCTGTGTATGGATGTATTTGGTTTCTTTGAATATTTCCTGTCTAAGGTTGGTTGAATTTTTGGACGTGGCACCCACAAGGATGATAGGGTGACTATAGTGTAGTAAATGTTACCTGAATATGCTCTCTGCCAAAATATCTTACTGTGTTGTATGCACCCTTCTGATTCTGATAGGAAGTAATACAGTGCCTGTGTGATGAGAGAAAGTGAGATGAATGTTGAACTCAGAATAGTGTGCAGTTTAGGCCTTATTAATAGGTGTGGGCATTTGGCACAGTGGTTAAAATGTCACTTGAGACACCCACATCCCGTACTGCAGTGCCTGGGTTGAGTCCCGGTTCTGCTTCTAATTCCAGTTGGTGCTAGTACACACCCTGGATGGTAGCAGATGATGGCTCACAGTACTGGGATCCATGCCTTCCTCATGATAAGCTGGGATTAGGTTCTGCGCCCCTGGCTTTGGTCTGACCCAGCCTTGGCATTTGGGGAGTGGCATAGCACATAGAAGATCTTTTTGGCTCGCTCTCTGTCATTTGAAATAAAGATTAAAATAAGACCTTTGATTATTTCTGGAATTTTTAATATTTCCAGGCTATGGTTGACTGCAGTTAACCTAAATGGGTGGGGATGAGGGTGCTATTGTAGCTAGAACTGAAATACAGTTTCCCATGTTGTGTTGGTTGGAACCCAGTGTGCAGTAATGCTACCCTCACCCCAGCCCCCTGACCACAGCCTGTTGAGCTTTAGCTGGTTAATTTATTTCTGTGTTCCTTACTTTGAATACCTTGACAGTGTCACGGTAATAACCTAAGGCTTGCAGTTTCAAATGAGAGATCTGCCATTGTTGTCTTTGTTTTCAAGCGTATAAAATGTTTAATTTCTTGTCCTCTGCTTTTAAAACTATTATTAGTTTTCACCAATCTGTAACAGTTTATTTAATTGTATTCCTTTTATTTATTTATTTATTTTTAAAGATTTATTTATTTTTATTACAAAGTCAGATATACAGAGAGGAGAGACAGAGAGGAAGATCTTCTGTCCGATGATTCATTCCCCACGTGACTGCAACGGCCAGTGCTGTACCTATCCGAAGCTGGGAACCTGGAACCTCTTCCAGGTCTCCCACACGGGCGCAGGGTCCCAAGGCTTTGGGCAATCCTCAACTGCTTTCCCAGGCCACAAGCAGGGAGGTGAATGGGAAGTGGAGCTGCGGGGATTAGAACCGGCGCCCATATGGGATCCTGGGGCGTTCAAGGTGAGGACTTTAGCCGGTAGGCCCTTTTTCCTTATATTTAAAAGGCAAAGAGATATAGAGATGTTTCATCTGTTGGTTCACTCTTTAAACACCTGTGTTAGCTTTAAGTGGTCTCTATCTGGTCTCCTGTGGTGGGTGACAGGGAAACAGATATTCAAGCCATCATCTGTTTCCTTCCAGGGTATACATTGGCAGGAAACTGGATTGGGAACAAATAATCCTGAACTTGAGTTAGACACCTTGATATGGATGCGTTGTGCCATGTGCTTGACTTGAATATGGTATTCTATTGGAAGATTAGATTTGAAAATTTTTCATTTATTCTCAGATTTTATTTAAGTTTACCATCATTTAGGGCTGTGGTTACCTGTTTATCAGACCACTTAATAATTGTCCTATAGTTTGTGAGCATTAGTTACTTTTGAGGGCAAGGTAGCTTTTTTTGGAGGGGGGGTTAGTTTTGTTGTTTGTGTTGTTTTTCTCTGACTCCAGGTGTGTCAGGTTTTTCTGAATTTTGAAGCACTTCTGTTACATACTTGTGTTGTTTTTATTTTAGTAATTATTTGTGTATAAAAATCTGTTTTACCTGGTAGTAGTATAGCTACTTGAGCTCTTTATGATTAGTATTCTGTGATGTGTTTTTATTGTTTTTCTTTTACCCTGCCAGTCTTTGATCTAAAGTGTGTCTTGTACACAGTGCATAGTTGATCTATCTCCCTTTTCATTGACAGTCCCACTTACTATTATTATTAATGTGAAATTTATGTTGGTTTTTGATTTGTTTTCTGTGTAGCTCATATAGTCTAGTCTGTTAAGTTTTCAAATGTGGATATCATGTTTTTATTCTAGTAGGGTTTGTTTCTTTGTATTTGTAGTAGTTACTCTAATTGCTTTTCCATCCCCTGCAGATTCTTCATTGCTGCTTTTTGTCTGTTTTTTTTCCTAGAAACTCAATTTCTCTTGCATGTTCCATTAATTCTTTCTCAGTAGGAGTCAGCCAACTTGTTTGTTGTTCAGATTGGTTAAAGCTAGTGACGCTCCTCATGGATTGTGTTTCCTTTCTTCTTACATTACAAGTATGGCTTCTTTGCAGTATTTCGGTGTGGAGTTTGAGTGTGGTGGTATGATTATTAGTGATGAACCAGCAGATCATAAAAGACATGGTCGACTTTGTTTCAGCTGCTGTATACTGAATGCGTTTTCTAGTTAAATGCCTTATTCCAAGAGTAACAGAACCTCACTTTTGTTTTGTTCAGGTAGCCAGGCATATCTCATGATCTCTTTGTGACTAATTGAGTGAGCCTGTCTGTGTGACATTCAGATGCTCTCTTAAAAGAGGCAGTGAATAGGAAGATGCACTGGACTTGGGCAATGTGGGTTTTCCCAGTCTCAGTCCCAGGTTCTATAGAATTCAAATGATTCATACCTCCTTTCCCTATAAAAAGAAAGAGAACGAACACCACCTACTTGAAGTTTGTACACACAGCACACACATACACATACAGACAGAAACCCAGTGTCCTGTGAACTGTATCCACTAAGAAAACTCAGCCACTGCTTGGATTTGAAAGTACTTTAATTAAAAAACTCAAAATTTCTGATTGTATCCGATAGCTTTCATCTGGTTTTGTGAAAAATCTTTCATATGTACTAAAATGTAAGGAAATTTGCTGTAAAACTTTGTAGGATAATTATTCTAGGCATTCTGGATCACATACAATTTGTATAACTGGTTTCTTAAACATAAAAAATATAAAAGCCAATCTTACTAAATTGTTGACTATACTATTTTAATGTTTAAAACCGTATTTTTATTAGCGTTCATTTTATTTGAAAGACAGCTGTACACAAAGATTTTCCATTCACTGGTGTGTGCTCCAAATTGCCAGGAACAATCAGGAGTTTGTCAGGCTGAAGCCAGGAACTCCATTTAGATCTTCTGAAAGGGAGGCAGGGACCCAAGTACTTGGGCCATCACCATTGCCTCTTAGGGTGCACATCAACAGGAAGCTGGAATTACAAGTGAAGCTGGTCCTTGCTTGTGGCGGGGAAAACAGCAGAGAATGACCTGAAGCCTTGGCACCTTGCACCCATGTGGGAAACCCGGAAGAAGCTCCTGACTCCTGACTTCAGATTGGTTCAACTCCAGCCATTGTGGCCACTTGGGGAGTGAAACAGCAGATGGAAGGTTTTTTATTTCTGTATCTCCTTCTCTCTTTAAAACTGCCTTCCAATTTAAAAAAAAAATAAATCTTTTAAAATAATAATTGAAAAAGTGGAGCTGTGGCTTCAGCCCAAGCATTCCGATATCTGATACGATCGTCAGATGACTAACTGCTGTACCAAATCACTGCCCCTGAAATTACGTTTTCAAAGTAATTGTTAGGTTGATTGGCATTGTGGCATAGTGGGTAGCTTCTGTCTGCAATGCTGACATTCGTTTTGGGCTTCAGATTGTATTGTACTTGCTCCATTTCCTGTCCAGTTTCCTGCTGATGGGCCCCTGCTACCACGCGGAAGACCCAGATGAAACTTTCTGGATCTTGGGTCTGTTCTGACCCAGCACTGGTGATTGCAGTTATCTGGAGGCTGAACCCCAGTGGATGGAACACCTCTGTCTATCTCTCCCTCTTGGTAACAGTTAAATGAATCTTAAAAATAAAATAAAATAAAATAGCTAGTAGACAATTACTTACTCATATAGCTATTTTAAAATGTTACTTGACCACAGGTTTCTATGAATTCACAAAACTTTATTTTAGGTGAAAAATATTGCTATATTTGACAGTGAACTTACAATTTCCTGATAGAATTTTTTCAGTTTTTATTTAAAGACTGATATATATTTCAGAATATAAGAAACTTTAAGAATGCTAAGAAACTTTATTGTAATATCATGCTGAATGTGTTTCTGAATTTTTGTTTATCTTTTGATATCAGTGTCATATTTGTGCACATGTTTAACTATATGCAACTGTGACTTCACCTTAACTCATTTGGTACTTATGAAATTAGAAGAAATTTGCTGAAGTTGCCAGCAAAGTCTCTTACAGGTTACTCCATGGTATTATTTTATAGCAATGAAACCAGTCTGTGTGTATAAATTATTTTCTCTTAGAGAGAGGAGGAGAGACAAAGAGAAATATCTTCCGTCTGATGATTCACTCCCCAAGTGACTGCAACAGCCAGTGCTGCATCAAACCGAAGCCAGCAGCCAGGAGCTATTCCAGGTCTCCCATGTGGGTACAGGGTCCCAAGGCTTGGGCCATCCTCAACTGCTTTCCCAGGCCACAAGCAGGGAGCTGGATGGGAAGCGGGGCTTCCGGGATTAGAACCAGCTCCCATATGGGATCCTGGCACATTCAAGGCAAGGACTTTAGCCGCTAGGCCACCACGCCAGGCCACATTCTATCTCTTAACATTCCCAACTCTTGTAGGTTGGCAGCACATTCAGTATTTGCACATCCTTAGCCAACCATACTCCTGTCTGCTGCTATTCTGATTGCTTTAAATTTTTTGTGATAAGATTAGTATTCTGTTGCATCAGAGCCAAATTGCTATTTTTAAAAATGTAATTAATTTCTTTTTTTTTGAAATACAATGAGATATTCCATCTGCTGGTTCATTCCCACATGTTGGCAGCAGCTGGCACTGGGCCAGGCTGAAATCAGGAGCTAGGAACTTGATCCAAGTCTTCCATCTGGTAACAGGAACCTGAGAATTTGGACCATTAGCAAAAAGGTGGAATTGAAGGATAAACTGGGATTAGATCTCAAGAATTCTGTTATGGGATATTGATGTCTTAACTACATGCCAGATGTCTGACTCTAGTTAATATTTTTGCTTTTAGTTTGTTTCCTATGTGTTTTCTTTAAAAAAATATTTATTTATTTTTATTGGAAAGCCAGATATACAGAGAGGAGGAGAGAGAAAGGGAGATCCTCGGTCTGATGATTCACTCCCCAAGTGGCCACAATGGCTGGAGCTAAGCCAATGTGAAGCCAGGAGCCTGGAGCCTCTTCTAGGTATCCCGCGTGGGTGCAGGCTCCCAAGGCTTTGGGCCATCCCTCTGTGCCTTCCCAGGCCACAAGCAGGGAGCTGGATGGGAAAGGGGGCCACTGAACACCAACTGGTGCTTATATGGGATCCCAGGCCTGCAAGGCGAAGATTTTGATCACTAGGCTACCGTGCTGGGCTCTGTTTCCTACATGTTTTTTGTGCTGTGCACCTAAGCTGGGAATGGAGCTGTGTGGTGTAGAGATACATGGTATAGAGACGAATTGGAGTTAGAAATGATGACAGTTTTTTAGTTTGGTTGGGTAAAATTTTCTGACAGTGTTTTTTTTTTTTTTTAAACCTCAGTTCCTTAGATTAATCCAGCCAGTTTTTCTTTCTTAAAATTTATTTGAAAGGCAGAGTTACAGAATGAAAGGGGGAGAGAGATTTCATCTGCTAATTCACTCCCCAACTGGCTGCAACTGCTGTGACTGGTCCAGGTGCCTATAATTCCATCTGTATCTCCTACGTGAGTGGTAGGGGCCCACGCTCTGGTGCCATTGTCCACTGCCTTCCCAAGTGCATTATCAGAGACCTGGATTATAAGTGGAGCATCTGATACTCAATCTGGCACTCTCAGGGCATGTTGGAATCATAAGGTGACAGCATGACCCACCATATTACAAAGCCATTCCCCAGCAAGAATTTCAACACTGATTGCACAGGACTTTGTCACTTGAACTGACTTCTCCTTTATGCAGTTCAAGGCCATGCATGTAAACCCCTTTGGCTTCCTGTCCATCTGAAAGCATGTCTGTACTTTTTCATGTTTAATTATTGTCTTGGGGAAAGGGAAGAGTTGTTGATTTTTATTGGAGGGATTGCATGACTGCTTGAGGATATCACAGACTCAAAACTGAATAAAAAGTTTATGAGGTTGTTCAGAGTCAACTGACATCTAAACATAGCATGTAATCCTAAAAGTAAATTTATACGGGGATCACAAGGTAATCATGAGTGCTTAATGGAGTAATGGTTGACCTCTGATTTCTGTTTTGTTTCAGATTTTTGTTCTAGCTTTTGATGTGACATGTATTGTGATTTTTAGTTGAAAATACTTAAAACCATCTCTTAAATCTGAAAGCTTGTCCTTTCTTTTTGTAAATGTTGGTGTATTTAAGTCTTCCTTAGCAAACATAACTGCGTTCCAGACTTAAATTATGTACATGTTGGTTGTTCTCTCCTTACCCTACAGGTCCACAGTGATTCTAGTTGATGAAGATTTATGCAGAATTTACTCACTATACTTTGGCTAAAACACTTTCCCCTCGTTTTGAGTAATTGTGTGAATGTCCATGCCAGAAACTTGAGAATCATCTAGAATTTCTAATTTCATTGCTTTACTGTTCTGTTATTGAGCAGCCATTCATTAGGTCCAGTAGATTCTACCTCGTCTTCTCTCTCTCTCTACCACCCCCCTTGAAAAAAAGATTTATTTGAAAAATCAGAGAGAGAGAGAGAGAAGAGAGAGAGAGAAAAGGTCCATCCCAAAATGATAATAATGATTAGGGCTGTGCCAGGCCAGAACCAAAAGCCTAGAGTTACCTGGGTCAACCATGTTGGCATAGGGGCTCAATCATTTGGACCATCTTTAGCTACTTTCCCAGGTACATTAACAGAGAACTGAATGAGAAGTGGAGCAGCTGGGACTTGAACTGGCCCTGATTCTGCCTCACCTAAAATGTATCTTCTATATTATGACTGCCTTGGTTTAGTCTTTGTTACTAATAGGCTAGGCCTTCAGTTAGAGAACAGGTACTTTAGTGCATGTGTGTGTATAGTGTGTACATATAGAAGCACACATTCATATATACATACATATGTACATATACATTTTACATATGCATACATGCACACACACAATTTTTTTAAGAGCATGGAGTGTGAAATCAGACATGTTGGTTTCAGAGCTTATCCTGCCTGTTTATATAGATATATGACTTTCAGATTTCTTGGTTTCCCTGAACCACAAGTTTTTTAACCTTAAAAGTCAGGAGGGGAGGGACCATTGTGATGGCTTAACTCCACCTGCAAGTGCTGGCATCCTATATGGGCTCTGGATCATGTTCCAGCTGCTCCACTTCCTGTGTAGCTCCCTGCTTGTGGCCTGGATAGCAGCGGAGAACAAGCCACTGTAGTCATTTGAGGAGTGAACCAGTGGATGGAAGATCTTTCTATCTCTCCTTCTCTCTGTAAATCTGATTTTCCAAATAAAAATGAATTAAAAATAAGTGGGGATAGTAGTTGAATTTTATGTAGATTAAATCAAATACGTATGAATTCTTTTTTTTATTTTATTTTTTAACTTTTTAAAAATATTGTTAAATAGTTGATTAGGGTACAAAGGGTCAAGGGCTACAGGAAAGTGGGTAAGACCATTGTTTCCACATTAATATCAACGTTTTTTCCCCTATATCTGGAGTCAGGGGAGAAACAAAGGGAGAAGTCCCATCCAGCCTCCCACCCATCCCAGGTCCCCGATGTGGGGCATGCTCCAAGGGTCCTGCTCAAGCAGTTTTAATAGTTCAGCAGTTCTCAATTGCTGCCAGTCTCGCCATTCCAAGCACGATGTAATATCTTCAGAATCCACTGGCTGACATAGTCTTTCCATGGTTGGGGTTCTGAGATCAGCATTTCAGTTGGAGGGATTTCCAAATAAACTTCATCTGAGGTGAACGCAGACCTGATTCGTGATTAAATCAAACAAATACGTAGGAATTTTTAAAAAAGATTTATTTATTTTTATTGGAAAGTTAGACATACAAAGAGAGGGGGAGAGACAGAGAGGAAGATTTTCCATCCACTGATTCATTCCCCAAGTGGCTGCAATGGCCGGAGCTGCGCTGATCCAAAGCCAGGAGACAGAAGCTGCTTCTGGGTCTCCCTTGTGGGTGCAGGTTCCCAAGGCTTTGGGCCATCCTCTACTGTTTTCCCAGGGCACAAGCAGGGAGCTGGATGGGAAGCGGGGCTGCTGGCATTAGATTGGGCGCCCACATAGGATCCTGGCGCATGCAAGGCAGGGACTTTGGCTATAGGCTACCACGCCAGGCCCAAACACATCTGAATTCTTAAGAAGTGCTTACTGATTTGAAACCTTTGTTTAATGCTAATTGAGATGTGATGTCATCATTATTGGCTCTTATCCTCAGCATAACTCATTCTCAACTGTCAGCATAAGATTCTTTAGTAAGGGGCTAAGATTCTAGCGTGATGGCTTATTGAGCTAATCTTTTAGTTGCAGTGCCAGCATGCCATGGGGGTGTCAATTTATGTCCCAACTGCTCCGTTACCAATCCAGCTCCTTGTTTATGGCTTGGGAAAGCAGTGTGGAATGGCTTACATCCTTGAGTCTGTGTACCCACTTTGGAGACCTAGAAGACACTCCTGGCTCCTGATTTTGGATTGGCTCTGTTCCCGTCATTGCAGCTGTTTGGGGAGTAAACTAGCGGATAGAAGATCTCTGTCTGTCCCTGTAAATCTGCCTTTCAAATAAAAATGAATCAATTAAAAGAAAATAGGACAGTGTCTCGCCTTCTCTCTTTTCAAGAGACACCACATTATCTGGATCCCTTCTGGCAGGTGTGTTTCCCTTCTTTTTCACATTTACCTCTTCACAAATAACACTTCCTCATAACTATTATTGAGCTGGATGAGAAGTGGAGTAGCTGGGATATGAATCGGCATCCATACGGAATTCCGGTGCATGCAAGGCTATTGCGCCAGGCCTAGACTTTTAGATTTGTAATAAAAATACAAATTTGGGGAATGACAAACTTTTCAAACAGCAGCCCAATAGAGGAGGGTAGGGAAAGGAGAGGTATGGGAATAGGGATATTGCGACTGTGGGGACATGTAAATTGACCAGTGTCAGACTTGTGTAAATGATTTTATGAAACTGAAGTTTATAGAGCAAACTATTATAGTCTGATATTTTAAAATATGTCCCAAACTTAGGTGTGTTTTTATTTACCTTTGTTCCATATATATTTAAATGTAACAACTTTTTCTTTATTTTTTTTTCCCAAGAATTTCTTTGAAAGTCAGTGGGAGGAGGAGAGAGAGAGACTTTGTTCTCTGGTTACTCTCCTAATAGCCACAACAGGCACTGCTAGGCTAGACTAAAACCAGGAGCCAGGAGCCCATATGGGTCTTCCATAGGGGTGCTAGGTACTTTCCACTGTTTCCCATGAGACTGGATCAGAAGTGGAGTAGCTAGGACTTGAACTGGGGCCCTGTGAATGAATGGGATGTTAGTATCATAAGTGACAGCTTAATCCACAGTATCACAATGATATTTCTTAACTTAATGGAGATTTACAGTGAGAAAAGATAAGTTTGTATTCTGGTATACCAGATGTCCATCTGCTAAGCTGAGAATTTATAAGAATCTTAGCTTGGTTACATTAAAAAAAAACGAACAGAACTGTTTTGAGTCATTTGTTTATACCATAAAATGGGGAAATTGGTAGTTTTAAAATCTTTCTTGCTAAGAATGTAACTATCTTCATCTTTTATTCCCTTCCACAAAAGTATTTCTTCATTTAGCTGTTGGAAAGTTTTCATTAGCTCAATATTTAATTATATGTATGTGTAGCTCTATCTGCTGTCTTGCAGCCTCCATTTTGATTTCTGAGTTTGCGTGTTGTTTGCTGTTTTTTTGTTGTTTTGGGTTTTTTTTTTGGCCTGAGGTGGCAGTGCCCAAGCTCAGTGTTTGGAATGATTATTTGCTAGAACTCAAAAATAACTTGTATTTATGATTGAAATTTTTTCAGTGAAGGAATGCAAATTAAAATCAACAAAGAGGGAGCTGATTCCATTGTGTAGAGGGTCAAGCTTCTGCCTTTGGTGCTGGCATCCCATTTGGCTCAAGTTCTGGCTATTCCACTTCTGACATAGCTCCCTGCCTGTGCCTGGGAGTGGAGAATGGACCAGATCTTTGAGCCTCTGTAGTCACATGGGAAACCTGAGAGAACCTCCTGGATCCTGGCTCTGTGAATTTGTTTTTTTTTTTGTTTTGTTTCCATTTTCCATCAGAATGCTTTTATATGCTTCTACAGTTTGTGTACCACACAACTCTTAGGGACTCTTTATATCTCCATCTTTGTATCATGCTTTCCATGATAGTATTATTGTATTTTTTTTTTAAGATTTATTTATTTTTATTGGAAAGGCGGATATACAGAGAGGAGAGACAGAGAGGAAGATCTTCCATCCAATGATTCACTCCCCAAGCGGCCGCAATGCCTGGAGCTGAGCCAAACTGAAGCCAGGAGCCTCTTCCAGGTCTCCCACGTGGGTGCAGGGTCCCAAAGCTTTTGGCCGTCCTCGACTGCTTTCCCAGGCCACAGGCAGGGAGCTGGATGGGAAGTGGAGCTTCCGGGATTAGAACTGGCGCCCACATGGGATCCCGGGCGTGCAAGGCGAGGACCTTAACCACTACGCCATCGCTCCATGCCCAGTATTATTGTATTTTATAAACTGTGCAAACTTTACCTGCTAGCCTGGGCCCTTTTATGTAAACAAAGTTTGTGTCATTTTTGTTATATTCTCAGTTCTATGGCTGACACATAATAGGCAGATTTCTGTGAGGACTTTGCTATTTTTTAAGTTCTTGAACTTCTATTTGAAAGTTTTTTTAATGTATGTACTTATGCATACATACACAGCTTTCTACTATTTGAAGGCCAGATGGAGATAGAGGGGTCGTCCATCTGCTAGTGCACTCCCTCAATTCCTGCAGCAGCTGGGGAAGGGCAAAGCCAAGCCAGGTCTCCCATGTTGGTGATGGGGACCCAAGGACTTGAGCTATCAATTGCTACCTTCCAGGGTACCCACTAGTAGGAAGCTGGAATTAGGAGTGGAGGTGTGGTTTGAAACCATGTCTGGCAGGGATGCAGCATCTGAACTGCTGTGCCAGCTACCCACCCCTAGCTTCCATATGTTGCCTCAGTAGTTTATCTGAAAGAGTTACAGAGGTAAAGATAGAAAGAGAGCTTCCGTCTGCTGGGTTCATTACCCAGATAACCACCCATATGGGATGTCATTGTCTCGGCAGCTTTATCTACTGTGCCACAATGCCAGCTCCAACAATCTTTGTTTTCAGATAGACGCTGGAACACTTGTAGGTAAAGGCACAGATGCTTTTCTTTCTACGTCAGTATAAACTAAAACATCCTAAATTAGATCAGAATTAATAAGATGATAGATTGTGTATCAGATTTCTCTTTTCACTGTAACAAAATTACCAAGCAAAGACTTGGGTATCTTTCTAGAGGCTAGAAGTATTAAATTGAGTTTTGCTGAACTGGTTCAGTTTGATGTCTGGGGGAGAATCTGTTTTCTCTTCTGGCCTTGCATTGGTTACCCGTCTTGGATTGTGGCCCCTTGCTTTATCTTTAAAGTATATCACTTCAGTCTCTGCTTCCATTGTTGATTGACTTCTGTTCTACTGTAGTCTGATTCCCTTCCTTTTAATATTTGAAAGATGTATTTGTTTGTTTGTTTATTTATTTTTTTGAAAGAGTTGCAGAGAGGAGAGACAAAAACCTCTTTCAACCTCTCTTTCACTCCCCAAGTGACCACAATAGCCAGGAGCCAGGAACTTAAGGTAGGTCTCCTTCCTGGATAGCAGGGACCCAAACACATGGACCAACTTCTGCTGTGTCTTCCAGATGGATTAGGATCAACAGGGGAGCATCCAAACAGGAAACCAGCATCCATATGTGATGCCAGTGTTCCAGGCAGTGACTTGACTTGCTACCCCAAAGCCCCTCTTAGAATGTCACCTGATTAAAGGCCTCTTTTATCATGTAAAGTAACATTCATGGGTTCTAAAGGTTAGGACCTGGATCTGGATTTCTTCTAGGATCATTATTCAGCCAACCACGTATTACAATAATCACTTGGTGGGGAATATTCCTTTTGTTTTCTGTTTTGAAACATGCTACCAATTAACCAAAATGTGTTAAAGGGTTATTCTTTTCATGTCTTGATGCTCTTCAGTCTTGTCTGTGATAATAGTTTCATATGAAGATTGTGCATAGTTTTCTTAGTTTTTCCTGAAGGGTATTTTTTAAATATTTTTTTTTTTTTTTGTAGTTGGTGTGATACGGTGCCCAGTATGCCGCCAAGAATGCAGACAGATAGACCTTGTGGATAATTACTTTGTGAAAGACACATCTGAAGCTCCTAGCAGTTCTGATGAGAAGTCAGAACAGGTATGCTTTTTAATTTTTCTTTAGTTTCCTGTCTTGATATTAAAATGTAGTTAGTGAAAAACATATTTGCATAGTCAGATGATTTAGAGTAGTTTTGCTATAGTTATGTTTTCAATTTAAAGGATAAGTTGTTTTATACCCTTGAGCTTGGTTAAATGAGAAAAATGTTACCACAGAAAGGGAAAACATCTTGCCCAGATTTTGGGTTCTGAGCCATAGATTTGGACCTACCTGAGTGTTTAATTTTAAAGGAAAATAATTTTGTTGAAGATAAATGGATAACACAGTGTTATTGTGTGTACAGAAAATTGGCCAGTATATTTAAGAGCAAGTTTGTATGTTTGTACCTTTATTTTGTGTACCACTGTTTGTAAATTTCAGTACCATTTTGTGTGTTTAGGTATGTACTAGTTGTGAAGACAATGCAAGTGCTGTTGGCTTTTGTGTAGAATGTGGAGAGTGGCTCTGTAAGACTTGTATTGAAGCGCATCAAAGAGTAAAGTTCACTAAAGATCACTTGATCAGGAAGAAAGAAGATGTCTCAGGTAAGACACAGGTTTTTTTTTTTTTAAGATTTATTTATTTTTATTGGAAAGTTAGATTTATAGAAAAAAGGAGAGACAGAAAGAGACAGTTAGGGTCAGAGGGCTTGTGTTCCTCAGGGAGTGGCGTAATAGTAGCATTTTGTACAGTTTTTGCCGGATTCCATGTGCTGATCTAGAGACTGCGTCTGTTCCTCCACGGAAGGCAGTTGTGACCAGGCTGCTTTGACACTCCTCAACTGGCCGCAGTAGCCAGAGTTGAACCAACCTGAAGCCAGGAGTCAGGAGCCTCCTCTGGGTCTCCAGTGTGGGTGCAGGGTCCTGAGGTTTTGGGCTGTCCTTTACAGCTTTCCTAGGCCACAAGCAGTGACCTTAGTGGGAAATGGAGCAGCTGGGATACAATCCGGAGCCCGTATGGGATCCTGCTGTGTGCAAGGTAAGGATATAGCCAGTAGGCTACCACACTGGGCCCTGAAGATGCAGTTTGCAGTTTTCAGGATTGTCATCAACCTTCATCTATAACATTTCCTACTTAGCTCATATAAGCTTTGAAAGCAGCATTACTAAGGATTGAGAAGAATACACACAAATTTTATGTTTAGTTGAAAAAACAATCTTTGTTTTGTTTTGCTACAGAATCTGTTGGAACATCTGGTCAGCGCCCTGTTTTCTGCCCTGTACACAAACAAGAGCAGTTAAAACTTTTCTGTGAAACATGTGACAGATTGACATGTAGAGACTGTCAGCTATTGGAACACAAAGAACATAGGTACCGAAGTCATCACTATTTATTAACAAAATTTTAAGATACTTGTAAAGTTATGCTTAAAGCAAATATTGATTCCATGATTTTGTCTTGAAACAATATTTAATGACTTCCACATTCACATCTAATCATCTGTGTATAGTATTTGTTAAAATATGTCATCATGTGGGTTTGGATTTGTAAGAATGGAATTGGATTTTTACTTTGTGTTTTGTTCCGGTGGCTCAAATACACTTTTTCCTTTTGTAATATAGTATTTGAGTTATAGGCTATCATCTGAAAATACGCATTCCTATGAAATGGCTAACTGATAACTATATTTGCATCAATGCACAAACATACCAATTTAATGTTGGATGTAGCATTTGCAGAAACACTAGAAATTTATAAATAAGTAAACATACTTATTAACATTTAACTTTGTATTTTAACTTCGTCTTTCCCATATTCAATAATGTTCATTTATTGAAAGGCTGTTTGATCTGAACTGTTTTGGAGCTGTAGTGAAACTTCTGCTTAGGTGTATGACAAATTCTTCGCTGAATTTCCTGTTTCCATGGCTTATATTTATTACAAGTTTAAAGATAATTTAGACTCTGTAATCCAGAATTTTCTGAAGTGTTTTAGTGATTGAATGAAAATAAGTTTCGTGAATATATTGCCAATAAAGGGTAGACATAGTTAGGTTAGCTACACCTAAATGTGCTTCTTAACTGTGTTAAAGTCTATAATTCATTAGAATCGTTGGATTTCAGTGGAATTTTCTTAAAGAGGAAGTATGTTAATCCTAAGTTTTAGCAGTTGTTTCATCTTTGCTTTTGACTGACACTTTTCTTAATGTGAGTGTTTATTTCATGCATACCAATTACCTGTAAGATTTAAGTGCTAGTATTGGACTATCTCAAATAACAACCTCTTTGGGCTTGTGATTCTGGTAGTTCCCATTTAGCATGTCCAATCAAGACTGGCCTTAAAGTAGACTTCCATGCTTTCTATTTTATAATACTAAGCAAATGAAATGTTGACCATTTAGATACAATATCCATCCTAGTAGCATATTCAGGTAATGGAGATATAATCACTGTCGCTGTCCTGCAGCGATGAACTTGGTGCACGGAGCCGATAATAACACGCTTGGACTACCTACTGATGATCAATAGCCAAAATTTATTAGAGGCAACAGACTTTATAAGCTGAGGATCATACAGGATTAGGGTAGAGATACTTAGTTCATCAACAGAACCATCAACTGTTTCTATGCCTTAGTTTGGAAGTCCTTTTGCCTTGTATATTACTTCCCACTCAACTGTTCTTATACAAATGATATCTCATCAGGTATACAAAAGGTAGCCATACAGTTGTTCTCATGCAAAGGATATCCAATCAGTCACACACAAGACATCCATTCAGTTGTTTATCATACAAATATTGTCCCATCAACTGTAATCCTGTGCTCGCTGACTAGGTCGCTGACCTATGGTCACAATGTACTCCTACAAATCACTTCCCATGAAGTCTGTTAAGGCATTTAGAAGTCAGCATAAATGCTCACATTTAGCTTCATCAGTGACTCTTTTCTCCCAGGTTAGCCTTCAGCAGGTTTTGGCATTATCGTGCTGCCCTGTCAAAAGTTTCAGAAATATTTCTTCTCTAATCCCTCACCTTTTTACTTACATGGGCATACTGCCTTTGTTCCCAAACTGGTGGGTTGAGTTAGAAATCCTGCCTCTTCCAAGAAATTTGAGGTTAGGTTTCTCATTCTCTTCTGTGCCCTCTGCAACATCACACCTTGTTTCTCCATGTTTGAGTTAAGTTACTTGAGAGTCAGAAAGAGTGTTCCCATCTGTTGGTTTAATCTCTCTAAAGGCCTATGGCAGCTGGAATTAGACCTTGCTGAAGTAGAAGCTGGAAGCAATTGTGTTCTTCCATGGTCCAGTGGAGCACATTAGCATGAAGCTGAAATCAGAATCAGAGCCAGTGCTGGAACATGGGGGCTGCTATGGGATGTGGACACCAAAACTATTGGGCCAAATATCCATCCTGTTTATTGTTTTTCCTGTTCCTATTAATTGGTTTAATTTTCTTTTTTAAAGAATAAGTAATTTATTTGAAAAGAGTTACGAGGCTGCGAGTGCAGGGGCAGGTAGAGAGAGATCTTTTATCACTGATACACTCTCCAGTTGGTGCTCTGCAATAGAGCTGAGCTGGTCAGAAGCCAGGAACCAGGAACTTCTTTCCAGTCTCCCACATGGCTGTAGGGGTTCAAACACTTTTCCTTACTGTGCTGCTTTCCCAGGCACTTTGGTGGGTAGTTGGATTGGAAATGGAGCAGCTGAGACTTAAACCAGCATCCATATGAGATGCTTGTATTGCTTGCATTGCAAGGGGCAACTCTACCTGCTACACTACAGTACCAGCCCCCAGAATCGGTTTTATATTAATATCTGTAAGAACTATCAAGAGAAGCTGAGGCAGTAAATTAAATAAGGCTGCTACTATCTTTGTGGGGTTACATGGTATATCCTTGAAAAGGGGCCTCTTAATCACAGTATTTGCCTCTTGGCATGAGATATACACAGTAGGTGATACTCAAGTTACCATAGTACTCATTTAGCATGACTTGCATTAAGAAGCATATTAGTTTTTTATTCTGGGACGTTCCATTAGGCATTCACAGTGCAGTTGCCCTCTTCAGAATAATCTTTACAGTGGCTTTGATACAGTCCACCAGGCTAGTTGTTTCCTAAGAAATAACTTGATGTATTTCTGGATCATGTATAGCCATCTGGTTGTTCAGTTGTGACATCTGGGTCCTGCAACAATCCAAATGTGCTCTTTCATTCTGCACATTCAGAAGCAAGAATCCCTCCTCTAAGTTAATCATGTCCACAGTATAATTCATTATAAGATTTTTCTTCAGAAAGCTGACAGTGTTGATGCGTAAATTGAGATAGTTTTTTAAAGTATTTGTCCTGATTTCAATAGCTTTCTTGGTTTCATGTTTTTCTCAAGGATGAGTTTTTCCCTCTTACCATTTTTTTTTTTTTTTGAGATTTATTTTTCTAGGAAAGACAGTGCTACAGGGAAAAAAGGAGAGACAGAGATCTTCCTTCTACTGGTTCATTCCCCAAATTGCCTCAATGGCTGGAGCTGAGCTGATCCAACATCAGTTGTTTCTTCTAGGTCTCTCATGTGAATGCAGGGGCCCAACACATTGGGTCATCCTCTTCTGTTTTCCCATGCCATAAGCAGGGAGCTGCATCAGAAATGGAACAGCTGGGAAAAAGAGAGAGAGTAAGGCAAAGTGCATGCATATTTCCTTCCCATGGCACACTCTCTAAATGCCTGCAACAGCCTGAACTGCATTAGATTAAAACCAAGAGGCCAGGCCTCCATCCATGTCTAGCACATGGGTGGTAGGGATCCACATACTAGAGCCATTGTTTGATACCTTGCGGGGATGTATTAGTAGAACTGGATCAGAAACAGAGATACTGGGACTCCAACACATTGTATATGGGCTTTGGGTGTCTCCGGTGTCAGCTTAGTACACTGCATCACAACAACCACCCGTAGGCTACCTTCCTGTTCCAGAGATACTGTCTTAATGTCCCAGTGTAATTTTAAGTTTTGCAGTTACCTTGAGAATAGTGACAATGACTCAGACCAGTTATGAGCTTTATGAACTTGGCCCAATATTGGGATCCATCTCAACAGTGTCTTATTTGCATTTTAACTATCACAGGTAACAAAAAATATTAGTTTGTATTTTCTTGCTTATCTAGTGAGTCAACCCTGCAGGAATTGACTCATCATTCCTAAATTTCATTGCTAACTTTTACCTCTAGTAACTGTAGCTGCAGCTCCATACTGTAAGTGACTAGATAGTCTTGCAGGAACTGAGGTTCACCAGTACTCACCCCTTTTCCCAAATGTTTGTTTCTCTGAGTGAGGGTTAACCTTAATCACATGTCTGATGTCACTCATAAAATTAGGGAACGGGCCTCAAAATCCGCTTCATTGCTGCTAACCATTGTAAAATTAAAATTCTTTGAGTCAATACTTACGTTTGATAATCTTCTAGAACTCACTAAAAATGGTTTTACTCATTAAAGAGCAGAGTCATTCAAAGGAAAGGCTGAAGAGTCCAGGAACACTTTAAGTGTGGAATCTCCAGTTTTTCACAGTGGAATTATGAACAATGTTGATTCCTTGTGGCAGTGAAGTATGATAATTTTCAATAAATATTGCTGACCAGGGAAGCTCATCCAAGCTGTAATATTGAGACTTTTATTTACTGCTCATGTGGTTGACTACTTAGTCTCTAGAATAACCCCTCTTGGAGTCAGTCTGAAAGTATATAACCAAGATTCCAATGTAAATTATGTTATTAGCACAGAATGTCTGTTTTGACTCAAGGGACACAAGTAACCAAAAGGCAGAGTTAGAGAGGGAGGGAAGGATCGTTAATCTGCTGATTGACTCTGCAAATAGCTACAATGGACAGGGATGGGTCAGGCTGAAGCTAGGAGATTCATTGGGATCTCCCGTGTGGATGCACAGGCCTGAGGATTTGGACCATCTTCTTTCACAGGCACATTAGCAGGAAAATGGATTGGAAATGGAACAACTGGGACTTGAAATGGCACCCATATGGGATGTCAGCATTGCAGGTAGCAGTCTAGCCTATTATGCTACAATGCTAGCCCCAACAAACATACTTTTGTTAGGTAGGATATTTTAGAAGTTTACAGGTCACCTACCGGAAACTGAAGGCAAAGTCTAGACTTCTGCTTGAGCCAGGTTAAAATCTTTACTGTTTAGTCTGTTGTCTCCCATTTGCACTCTGGCAGCAGGAGCTCTTCAGTTTCAAAGTTTTCTGTCTTTACACCTGGAATTTTTTAAACTTTAGAACATTGTCCTTATCTCTTAAGAGATATTCAGTCTTAAAAATCTGGTTTACTTTTCTGTTAATCTGCTCCGTCATTTCCCCCATTTCCCCTATTTTCCATGTCTGGATGTAAAGCCTTTCACAGCTAGTCTTCAAGAGTCTCCCATTCCTTCCATGCTGTTGACTAAGTCCTGTTTCTTATTTCTTCTTCAGTCAGTTATACAATCATGAGAAATTTGTATTTCCAGTCTTACATAAACAATTAGTAGAAATTTAAAAACATTTGCTTTGGGTGCTAGTGCTGTGGCAAGTGAGGAAAGCCAGTGTCTGCAGCAGTGGCATCCCACATGTGCACTTGCTCGAGTTTCAGCTGTTCTACTTATGATTCAGCTCTTTGCTAATGTGCCTGCTTACACAGCAGAGAGCTTAAGGGTTTGGGCCTCTGCACCCACATGAAAGACCAGGAAGAAAATCCTAGCCCTTGGCTAGGATGAAAAGTGGAGCTGGGACTTTTACCTAAGCACTCTTAGATAGGATGCAAGTATTTGTGTAATGTCTTAACTGTGTCAAGCACCTGCTCCTTTGTATAGTTTTAAATGGCGAAAATGTACTACCTACTTTACAAGGTTGTAAGGATTGACCAAGAATTGTACTTTCTAAGTGCTTAGCGCTATGGTTACTTAACAGTTTAGCTATTAGTAGCATTATAACTTATGCATTTTCTTTTCTCTCTTTCATCACACTTTATTTAGGACTTTGGTTTACTTTATGACCTTGGAAGCTGTTCATGAAAAGGAAAGCAGCTCAAGAATTATATAAAAAATTGTACTTTGATGTATCACATGATTTACAAGTAAACTATGAGGTTATTCCTTTTTTCCTCTCAAACTGTTTTCATTTAAGTGAATAAAAAAGGTACCAGTTAGTATCTGAGCATTGATTCTGGTGGTCAGGATACTGGCAATCCCGTATTAGACAACCTGAATTTAATTAACCAGGTCTACAGGTTGCCACTTAATAATTCAGACATGGAAAGGCAGTAATGATGTCTCAAAGATGGTTGAGTTCCTACTGCTTATGCAAGACACCTCAGTTGCTTTCCTGGCTCCCAACTTCATCCCTGGCCATAAGGGACATTCTAGGAGTGAATTAGCAGATGGGAGGAAGTATGCACTCTCTAATTGTTTTTGATTCTTAGGAAAGAAATTAAGACCAAAAAAAAAAAAAAATGTAGATGCATAGAGACTTAGTAAGTGTTGATGGAGACTTCAGGTTTCTGTCTTTTTAAGATTTTAAAGTTTCTTTTTTATTAGAAAGATATGTAAAGAGGAGGAAAGAGAAGAAGATCTTCCATCCGCTGGTTCACTCCCCAAGTGGCCGCAACAGCTGGAACTGAGTCTATCTGAAGCCAGGAACCAGAAGCTTCTTCTGGGTCTCCCACGTGGGTGAAGGGTCCCAAGGCTTTGGGCCATCCTCAGATGCTTTTCCAGGCCACTAGCAGGGAATTGGGTGGGAACTGGAGCACCTGGGACATGAAAAGGTGCCCATATGAGATCCTGGTGCATGCAAGGTGAGATCTTCAGCAGTAGACTATGGTGCTGGGCCCAGGTTTCTTTTCCTTTTTCTTTTTTTTTTTTTAAAGATTTATTTGTTTTTATTACAAAGTCAGATATACAGAGAGGAGGAGAGACAGAGAGGAAGATCTTCTGTCCGATGATTCAATTCCCAAGTGACCACAACAGCCGATGCTGCGCCAATCCGAAGCCAGGAACCAGGAACCTCCTCCAGGTCTCCCATGCGGGTGCAGGGTCCCAAAGCTTTTGGCCATCCTCGACTGCTTTCCCAGGCCACAGGCAAGGAGGTGGATGGAAAGTGGAGCTGCGGGGATTAGAAGCAGCACCCATATGGGATCCCGGAGCGTTCAATGTCGAAGTAAGGCAAAGAGAATTTCAGAGATTCTTGATTTTACATTGCACTGTTGAGACCATGAATAGCCAATTTCTGTCCTATTATATGAACTAGTATTAGTCATGACATTTATGATTGACACGGATACCCACATATGAAGGATTTGATCCTTCAGACACCCTAAGTCTTGTTGTTTAGCTCCTTTCCAATGTTTTGTCTAATATGTTACTGTAATCACTCAAAAGACGTGATCATATAGAACAACTTGTTGTTTCCTATAATTGTGTCAAATTTCAACCATTCCTCTCTGGCTAGATCTCCATTCCAGTTTATTGTCAGACTTTCACAACCATTCAGCTTCACAGTGACATGTCTTACTTTAATCTGTTTATCCTACCACTCTTCACTTTACCGCATAGCTTTGTATTCTCATTTAAACATTTCCCAGTTTAATTTCCTTTTTTTAAGAAAAGAGATTTATTTGAAAGGCAGATTAACAGAGAAGACACACAAATATCTCTCATCC
This sequence comes from Ochotona princeps, assembly GCF_030435755.1. Lineage (NCBI taxonomy): Eukaryota > Metazoa > Chordata > Mammalia > Lagomorpha > Ochotonidae > Ochotona > Ochotona princeps. The sequence goes on along the minus strand of NC_080833.1, from coordinate 97,376,550 downwards.
CTAGTTTAATTTTTTTTAAAGATTTATTTTTATTGGAAAGTCAGATATAGAGAGGAGGAGAGACGAGGAAGATCTTCCGTCCGATGGTTCACTCCCCAAGTGGCCGCAGTGGTTGGAGCTGAGCCAGTCTGAAGCCGGGAGCCAGGGTCTCTCACACAGGTGCAGGATCTCAAGGCTTGGGCTGTCCTCCACTGCATTCCCAGGCCACAAGCAGGGAGCTGGATGGGAAGCGGTGCCCATATGGGATCCTGACACATGCAATGCGAGGATTTTAGCTGCTAGGCTACCTTGCCAGTGCTCCCTGGCTTAATTTCATGCATGAGCATTTTATTTCATTTTATTTTTCCTGTGTCTCTATAGCTTTTTTTTTTTTTTATTGATTACTTTGCCTTATGTGACACAGTTTTATAGGCACTGGGATTCACCTCCTCCAACCCTCCCCCCCCCCCATGGTGGATTCCTCCACCTTGTTGCATTACCACAGTTCAAATTCAGTTGAGATTCTTTCATTGCCAGCATCTACCAAGCATAAAGTCCAGCATCTTATTGTCCAGATAAGTTCAACAGTTTCTTGGGGAGACCATCTTTGGTCTGAAGGTAGAGCTGGCAGAGTATCATCCCGATCAATTAAAAGCCCTGACATTACATCAGAAACAATTTATAACGTTATGGAATTAGTTGACATGGTATTGAGTAACCAATATGTTAAAAGAGAAAAAAAAAAAAAGAATGTAAGTTCTGAACCACTTCCTTGACTTCTACGTTGACATTTCAATTATTAATTTATATACAACCAGGTGCTATACACTTTAAAATGGCTATAGATTACTATTCAGCTGTCTCATACCTATTTTAATTTTAGTATTTAGCAGTTCATAGCGTTGAAGCATGATTTTGCTGAACTTAGTTGTTTTTCGGGTAGTCTAACTCTATAACTCTAACAAGACATATGTCAACAGTTTAGGTGAACAGTTTTAGGAGGGGTGTGCAGAGAAATCTTCACTACCCCAGTGAGGAGTAACTAATCTTTGTGTCCCACTCAGTGAGTTATAAGTACATCCCCGCTGACCGTTTCCTGTCTGTTTCTAAGCTTTCCTTGTAGTTCTGTATCTGTCTATTCTAGTTTGTTTGTTTGTTTGTTTGTTTTGAGGGGTTTCTGGAGCGATCCTGATGGTCATTACATGAGAGGGTGTGGACCCAAAGTCCGAACCAGGCAAGGACTAGAGAAAGCTCCTCTCCCTAGTCCCTAAAGAAGTTTACTGTTCTTCTGTTCTGCTTACTGCTCAGTGCTCCTGGTTGTTGTTCCAATGACCTTGGATCCTGCAAGGCAGGATTTGGGCTTCTTACATCTCATGTGGTAGATCCACATGCATGATCATTTTAATCACTCTTTTGCATTTACTTTTATTCCCATTTCCCACTTTTTGCACTGACTTGGCAAAATGTAATCCTGATTAAACTCATTTCATTCTAATTATTCTGGAAAAAGCACATATTATAATGATACCAACTAATCATTGTCAGTTGTCACGTCAATTATTAACGTTGTCTAGAAGTCATGAACTACACTCCCCTCTTTTCCTCTCTTAAATATCTCATACTGCATCATCTACCTTACTCCTAGATGCTGGTCTTACATCTCGACCAATTCATGAAGAAAATTGTTTTCATCAAAAGAGAACTTTTATAGATCCCTGCTGTGATACCTGTTTCTCAAACACCTGCACCCACATTTCTACATTTGTATTTATTATCTTCTGTCAACATTCTTTCTGTGGAAAACTAATTTCTCTACTTACACACTGCATTCAATTCCTCTCAGGTAGCTGAGGACATTGCTTCAACAACTTATCATTTGCTAAATTGTCAGTTTTTCAGTCTCTTGAAATTATTTCTGTTAGTACTTAAAGGTGCTGATTTCCCCCCTCCCCATCTGCAAAGAAAGCAGAGTAGAGAGCTCTTCCTTTCTTTGTTTCATTCCCCAGTGGCCTGTACAGCCCGAGTTGAGCCAGACTAAAGTTCAGAGCCTGAAACCCATTTGGGTCTCCTGTGTGGGTAGCAGGGCTCACATATTTGAGCCATCCTGAGCTACCCCACAACAGTGAGCATTAGGAGGAAACTGCATCCAGAGTGGAGTAGTGAGGACTCTAATATGGGATGGCATTCTATTGATTTCACTTGCCCATTCCACAGTATTCACAGTGCATCTTTAAAGTGAAAAGATCTCTCTCCTTAGCCTACTTTTCTGTTACTATTTATGATAAGCCTTTTTAAAAGGAATGCTTATAATCAAATCATGAACTCCCAATTTCTCCTGCTCCATATTCAAGGATACACACTTTGATTGTTAGCATACTGTCAACAGTGTTATTTGAAAGATTATGAGCTGCCAGTGTGCTGCTAAGTCTAGAGGTCATTTAATTTTCACCCTCAATACTTTATGTATTAGCATTTGATATGTTTGACCATTCTCTTAATACATTTTCTTTACTTAGCTCTACTGGAATTTTCTTCCAGTGACATTGATCACTTCCTGTTAGTCTCATTTATTTGTTTTTCTTAGTTCTCCTAATTTTAGATATGCCAGAACTTGTACCATTATGTACACCTGCAGTGTTGTGACTTTACATGCCATCCACATGCAGATGATGTTTCTAGGTCAATACTCCTGAAGCCTCTTTCCATCCTAAAGACCCTGGCATCTCTGCTTCAGTGTTTGCTTCCTCATATACACGATCTGAAGCTGAATTCCTGATTGCTTCCCGCAAAGCTTTCTCACCAGCACCCTTGCCATCTGCCATCTGTAATCCCTCACACAAGTTTGTGGTATTTGCATTTTTTTCAGTTTTGAAGGCCAGTAATCTTGGGAGAGTCTTTTACTATTCTGTTTTTAATACTTAAATGAGAACTTATCAGAAAATCTTTTACTTCATATTTAGAATATTAATGTGAAATTTCCTAACTTCATACTCCTTCTGTTACTGCTAGCCCAGTTTTAGCCATCATCATTTCTTATATAACTGCAAGAGTTTCTTCAGTTGTCTCCATACACTTGCTACTGTATATTTGAAATGGACTGTCATTTTTTTGTTTAAAACTGCAGTGTCTTTGGTCATTGAGGCCTGAGGCCCTACACCTGTACTTTTATCAAAACTCTGACTATTCCTTCCCTGATGGTTCAGAATAGTCAGGTACATTGGCTTCCTGGCTGGTTCTCAAACTGTGCCTACAGTTTTTCCCTACACTTATGTACATTTCTACCTTTCTCATGTCCATCAAACCTTTGCTTAGGTTACATGTAACTTGATCAGTGAGAACTAGTCTGGTAACTCCTAATCTGCCTTGTCACACTTTTTGTGTAGCAGTGGTCAGTTTTTTTTTAAGATTTATTTATTTTTTTTTTATTGGAAAATCAGATCTGTTGCTTAATACTAATGCCATGGTTTGACCCTTGTGGACAACATATTGTAGAGATTGTGAATTATTTTAGTCCCCTTGAAAGCTTGTTGGTTATTCTAGTAGACAATTAAATTATTGGCTGTTCATTTTGCTTTCATCTTGTCATGGTTTGATTTTATGTTTTATTCAGGAAGATCTTTATGAAAAGCCAGAGATTGTTCCTCAGTTTTTCTAACATGGCAAAACTCAATTTCCAAGTACTACTACCACCACCACCCACAGTTTTTGTAGTTCTAACTTAAAGTACAAAAGCTTTAGTTGGGGGTTTTGAAATGTTACTGTAATTATTTCAGTATGATGAATTCCACATTAAAAATTGCTTTACTTTTTAGTGAAAAGTTAAAATCTAAAATTTCTTCAAGTATTGACGTATTAATCAATTGTTTATTGGTTATTCTTTCTTCTTATTTCTGAAATACTGCAGCTACAAGTTTGGAAGTTTATTTCACAAGTTATCAGAGGTGGCTTGCATTGAAATCTTCCATTTTACATGTTTTTCAAGCCTTTGCTGGTGTTGTTAATCTAGTCATGCAAATGGAATTCATTTAGGACTTCAGAGACAGATCTGATATTCTTTTGATTTTCACCATTTATTTATTTAAAGATATATTATTTTTTTTGGAAAAACAAATATACAGAGAGGAGGAGAGGCAGAAAGATCTTCCATCTGTTGATTCATTCCCCAAGTGGCTGCAATGGCCGGAGCTGAGCTGACCTGGAGCCAGGAGCCTCTTTCTGGTATCCCACATGGGTGCAGGGTCCCAAGAGCCTGGGCTGTCCTCGACTGCTTTTCTAGGCCACAAGCAGGGAGCTGGATGGGAAGCAGGGCCACTGGGATTAGAACCAGTGCCCATATGGGATACCAGCACATGCAAGGCGAGTACCCCAGGCACTAGGCTGCTGCACTGGGCCCCATTACTTTTTTTCTTTAGACCAACAATATATACAGGACTCTTGAGCATCTGAATCTCTCTTAACTCTTCTAGCTTTCTGTTCTATATTCCCTGAAAATAACAGGTGGTTTCAGGACAGTGTATTGTATATTCAGATTGTATCTACCCTTTTTCGTAAGTAGTAACCTTCCCGCCAAAATTGTCTTTCAAAAAAATTGTTTAGCATCCAACTCAAGTTGTCAACCCTTAGTGTGGGAAAGAAAATATACATACTTTCTTCTAGCTATATCGTGTTTTTTGAAAAAATATGTGTTTGAAGTGGTACAGTAGCACAACAAGCTAATCCTCTGCCCTGTGGTTCCAGCATCACATATGGATGGCATTTTGTGTCCTTGCTGCTCCACTTCTGATCCAGCTCTCTGCTTATGGCCTTGCAAAGCAAAATGGCATGGCTCAAGTCCTTGGTACCCAGTACTCATGTGGGTAATCCCAAGGTGGTTCCCTGTCAGCTTTGGACCAGCTCAGTTCTGGTCATTGTCGCCATTTGGGGAGTAAACCAGACCTTTTCTCTGTAAAAATCTGCCTTTCAAACAAAAATAAATAAATCTAGGGAGGAAAAAAATATTTTGTTTTTCTCATAAATGGATTGGGATATTTCCAGAGATTTTCTAAAACATTTATTTTGTGATGAGAAGTGAGGTTTTTAAATCAGAAATTTGAATTCTTATAATAGTTGACCTTTTAACCAAATACTTTCTTACTTGCTGATATCATGAAACCTCAGGGAAATCTTTAAAATGTAAGTAAAACTCATGAAGTCCAAAAGGTTAACATGAATTTTAATTTCAATTTTGTGCACTTTTAACAGTACAATTTTAGCGTGTGGAACAAATCGAATGTTGCTCTTCAGTGAAGAAATAGTGGTTGGGTCCCTTTTGTTGCAGTAGAACCTCTTTAAATTTTTTTTAAATTGAAGTACCTACATACTTTTGGTGCTGCTTAGTATCTTCTACGACATATAATGTGTTTGACTTTATGGGTAATTTTGTTTAAATACTGTGTAGAAATAGTGGTAAGTTTTTTATGTACATTTTGCCACGATAAAACATTTCCTTGGGGCACAGAACAAAACCTTACTTATCAACTCTTTTCCTATAGCATTTCCTCCACTTGCTGCCCACAGTGCCCCAGCTGATCTCCCTTCTCATTTTATTGCTTGAATCCTACCACTAAGCAAGTTTTATTTATCTTACAAAAACTTTTAATATTAGCGATTTTATAGCATTTCCCCTATTCTAGAGGGGACTTTCACTTGAAGACACACACATGATTTATGCAGTTTTCCTTCTCTGTTCTTGCCTGTTACTTTAATGATTTCAGTGTCAGAACTTGAAACATTTCATTTCCAGTGGCTTTGTCTTGATTCCGCTTTAACTAAGCATTCAGTTTTCAGGCTATGCTGGGGTTGTTTCCATAACTGTTATACAACCTCTGAATTCACCAACTGTGAAGTCAGTTTTTCTAGCATGTTTGTTTGGCTCTTCCTACTAATGCTATACCTTGATCTCATCTGAACTCCTGTAATAGTTGTAACTAGGTTTTTCCTTGCACTTTCTTCATGGCTTTTTATATAATGAGCTTCCCAGAATATAAATCTGGTTGTTAACATTCTTTTTTTTTTAAAGATTTATTTATTTTATTACAAAGTCAGATATACAGAGAGGGAGATCTTCCATCCAACAATTCACTCCCCAAGTGACCACAACAGCTGGTGCTGCGCCAATCCGAACCTAGGAGCCAGGAACCTCTTCCGGGTCTCCCACACGGGTGCAGGGTCCCAATGCATTGGGCCATCCTCGACTGCTTTCCCAAGCCACAAGCAGGGAGCTGGATGGGAAGTGGAGCTGCCGGGATTAGAACCGTCACCCATATGGGTTCCTGGGGCGTTCAAGGCGAGGACTTTAGCGGCTAAGCCACGGTGCTGGGCCCAGCATTCTTGTTAGATTTTCTCAGGGACTTCCCACTAGATAGAGAATAATGTATAAATAGCATGATGTACGCTACCCATCTCCCCTTCTCAGTCTGCTTCAGGATTTTATCAGTTACTGTCAAATTCTGACCATTGAATGTTTTTCCTTGGTGGTATTGAAATATTTTTAACTTAGATTGCTGTTCTGACTTCTATATGAAGCTTTCCTTAGTGTTGAGGCTGACTTGGATACTAGGTTTTGTTGCAATAATTACATATCTGTGTATCTTTTCATAGTGAGGTATGTTTTCATATTTGAGTATGAAACGTAATGGACTGTTTTATCCGTGAAAAAAAAAAAGGAACAGAACTTTAAATTTTTTTTAGATCTATTCTTACTTGAAAGGCAGATTTTGCAGACAGAGGAGACAGAGATCTTCCAACCACTGGTTCATTCCCCAAAAAGCTTTAGTGGTCAGAGCTGGTCCAAAGTCAAGCGCCTAGAACTTAAACTCTCTCACATGGTTGCAGGGACCCAAGGACTAAGCCATCCTTCTCTGCTTTCCCAGACTGTTAGCAGGGAGCAGGATCAAAAGGAGCGACTGGGACCAAAACTGATGTCCATATGCAATGCCAGAGGATGAGCTTGCTGCACCACCACTCCAAGTCAAGAATTTTTTTTTAAATTGATTTGAAAGGCAGAGTGAGAGATATCTTTGATCATCTGGTTCACTTCCTAAATGGCTTCAACAGCTAAGTCTGAGTCTGGCCCAAAGCAAGGAACTCCAGTTTGGGTCTCCCATGCGAGTGGCAGGGCCCCGAGCACCTGGGTCGTCTTCTGTTGCCTTCCTATTCATGTTAGCTGGGAGTTGGATTGTGAGCGGAACAGCCAGAACTGAAACTGGCACTTCAGTGTGTGATGCTGGCATTACAGGAAGTGGCTTCCCTACTGCATCACAATGCCAGACCTAATATTTTTTGGCGTAATAATTTAGAAAAAGGAAATAAAATTACCAAAGAATGCTGTTAGTATAACTTAGTAACCAAAAAGAAGCCTAGGCTTTATATTAACTCTGAAGTTTTCAGTATAAAAAAATTTTAGTATGTACCAGCTGTGTTTATAAAGTTACAGTAAAACTGGTGATGGTAATATTTTAAATTGATATATGCTTTTGGGAAATTTTTGTTTGGAGAAATTACTTCAAATGTGATTATAGAGATGAGTAAAAGTGATGCAAAATTGCATGTAATTATTGTACTTATAAAGCATAATTAAAAGTAAGGAATGTGTATTATGGTAGCATTGGTGGTGATTTTTTGAGGTTGGAAGTGTTCATGGTTCCCTCTTTTGATAGTATTTTCTATAATGTGGTTGTACCTAATGTCTTAAAAGGTACTTAATTTGTTTTATTATTTCGATTTAAAAAAAAAATGTAGTCCTGAGTTAAAACTCTTTAAGGGTGGTAGTTAACCTTTTTTTTTTTTGAGTGAATTTTTCTTTTTATTATAGTTTCCCTGGGTCTTAAGGGAAGGAATTGCCAGTTAGAAGCTGCTGATGGAGGGAGAGAGGAAAGGAGGAAAAGTGTAATTATGAGTTTAAAATTGTCTATATGAAATACATGAAATCTATTTTTTTACATAAATTTATAGAAAATTGTTATTGATGTGTGCAGGAGTGGTTAGTATATGGAATTGATAATTTATGTTGAGATTTCAAGATCAGTACATATGCCTGTCCCAAGATCTTAATAATAGATTTTCTGCTTCAGATGTAATTTTGTTTTGTTTGAAGGTATCAGTTTTTGGAAGAAGCTTTTCAAAATCAGAAAGGCGCAATTGAGAATCTGCTGGCTAAGCTTCTTGAGAAGAAGAATTATGTTAATTTTGCAGCTACTCAAGTGCAGAATAGGTAAATGTGTTGCCTTAAATTCGTAATTTTTCTATAAAGATTGTTAAAGTGGGTCCACTTTAAATTTGTTTTTCTACTTTAATATTTTAAGCATAGATAAAAAGCTTTCTTTTTGGAGGGAAACGGTATAGTTTGAATTTGGTATTATTTTTGTTGGATAAGCAAATTTCAACCAGCCAAAACAGTTATACTCTTTTAAAATACATCTTTATTTTATAATAAGCAAGACCCTACTCCATTAGCCTTTAACACAGGAAAACAAATTAATATTAAGACCATTGAAGTACAGAAATTAGAGACTGTGTGTGAATATAAAATGTTCAGGAGAGAATATCAAAATTAATGAACAAATATTCCCATCTGTGAAGTAGGCATTAAAAATAGAACTTCTCTTAATAGGTGCATATAAGATGAATATAGAGTAAAATTATGAGCACATAGTAAATTGTCAGATTTTAGCTTCTGTTATTTTTATATTTACCATTATTTAAAAGTTATTCATTTTGATATATTTGTGAATAAATAATTTATAGTAAAAATGAGAGTAAGTTACATGAGAGAGCAGATTAACGAAGTTAGAACTTTTGCACTGTAAAGATAAGCACTTGGAGCTGAGATAATTAAAACTTGTCAATTCCTAGAGGTATGAATAGGTATGTGTTTAATTCAAAACCATATTTTATAGACACAAAAAATAGACTCAAATTCAGGGACAATGTGTGTTATGAAGTTTGCATAAATTTCAAACTTTTGTTCATCAAAACCTTTATACTTTATGTTTTTCATAAGCCATTTGAAGTATCCTCTTATGCCAAAAATACTAAGTAGTTGAATGCATCCATGAAATAATACTTTAACACATGGCAGAAATTTTCATCTTAAGTAATACAAAAAGGAAAGAAAAGTCTCTTCCAGGGCTTCTAGTAAATACAGTAATTATACAGACATTGTTATTTGATGGTTTTCTCCATCAGAATGTTTTAGGTTAAATTACTAATATGTTACGGTTGTGTTGGAGAAGATAACTTTACCTTCTCACAATTTATAGAACAATGTCCCCTTTCAGAGGAAGTTAGTTGATTTCATATAGTGGTCCCATATTTTTATATGTAAATTTTTGAAATGTAAAAATCTTTGTAGATGTTTCTGAACCTATATATAGAAGTATAACAAATCATTTACCTGTTAATAAATTGCAAAGTGTTGGAGGAATTAGTGACTTCATCTCCAAAGAGCTTAAAAAGAAGTATTAAAATCTCTTGTGAAAATTTCCCTTGTAGATATATTATTCATTGATGTCTCCATTATTTTTTGTAGTACACAGTTTTTTCTTAGTAGTTGAACACTTGGTCGACCTGTTTAGGCTTAGTAAAAATAGCTACGGCTAAGAATTTTCTGCATTTAGCATGCTTACTGATTTTAACCTTTGGCTTAATCATTTTATCTTTGAGACTTTTCATATTGTTAGTAACTAGTGCCCTTTTTTTTTTCATTGTCTTCCATTCAGTCTAATAAGACAAGGACACAATTCAGTTAAATTTTCAAATAAGTATCCAAATAAGTATTGCTATACAGACAAAGATAAATAATATTGCTGTTGCTTGGAGTGTTTTTCAGTTATTTGAATTTGGCAAATAAAGGTAGTTTAAGGGCTGAAAGTGTGGATTATAGTTTGTACAGAAGTAAAATGTGTGACCATCGAAGGCTGCCTTTTATGATTGTTGTTGATGTCTTACTGTATTTATATTGGTGGAATTCCTCACCTTCTGTTTTATAAGTATTAACGTATTAGCCACTTCATGTTTGCAATCCAACTTTAATGAACACTGTCAGTGTTTGCAGCTGTTTCTAAAATTATCTTAACATTTATTCTTTTGAGTGAATTGAAAATGTTTTATGCATTTTGCTTTATGCAGTAGACATCCATTTTGAGAACAAATTAAAGGATATATCTGAATACATGTGAAGTGGTTAAGTTATAGATTAAAACAAATTCTCCTGAGTTCAACTCCTACCGTTTCAGAAAGATAATATCAGTTGTGATATCATTGCTTTGCACATTGTTCGTTTAAAGCATTGTGATTAAATAGAATCAGTGTGCCAGTTTGACATTAATAAGCCATCCTTGGTATCAGATCTTTATATTACATCAGTGTCATAAATGACTAAGGAAATTACCATCCAGCTTAATAAACTTGCCTTTATGTGCTCTATTTAAAATTACTAAATACTGAATTCATTCTTTGTCTGTATACATAGCTTGTTTGGACCAAATTGAGTGGTCAGGTTTGCTGAAACATAGGTTTTACATTTTGACAAAGTTTTAATTTTAGTTACTCGGTAAAGTGCCCAGTTGGATGAATTTCTGTAACAGTTGATGCCTCAGAGACATAGGATAAGTTGATAACCTAATGATGCATTTCTCTTATTCAGGATAAAAGAAGTAAATGAGACTAACAAACGAGTAGAACAGGAAATTAAAGTGGCCATTTTCACCCTTATCAATGAAATTAATAAGAAAGGAAAATCTCTCTTACAGCAGCTAGAGGTATGGTTCAAAGCCAAAATAAAACAAAAACTGCTTCTCTTGCTCTTCAGCTGTTTTTAATGTTTATGGAAAGCTCTTTTAGATGGGTTGGGGGTATGGAAGTAAAGTAAAATATAAAATGAAGGTTTTTTTTCATTTGCTACAGGGAAAGAGATCCTTTTTTTCTTTTTAAAGTTACTTTGGAGCCCATTAATGACACTGATTTTAACGATATGCATCAGGAGATAGTAGATCCTCTGAGAAATGAAATAAAGAAATGTGATGTAAAATGAAGACAAAGCAAGCCCACATTTCTTACCCCTGCCCCACATGGCACCTCCATATAAAAAATGCATGTTGAACATCTGCTTGAGTCTTGTAAATACTTTTGCCAGAAATGGTACTTATTTTGAATTGTATAGCCCTTTAAACTTAGCCTATAATTTGTTAGTGTTCTTTGTTTTGTCTGTTTTGAGGTTAATATTATAGATATCCATTTCTAGATGAGAATCTAGTTAGTTTGTGAAATACAAATTAGTTTCTAATCAGATTTGTCTCGCTGGCCCTCACTTGATTTGTTCTCAGCACCTTTCAAGAATAAATCTTCTAAGCTGTTGAATTTTTTAAACATTTGTTTCTTTTTGTTTGAAAATTTCATGTTCCTAATAACTAGGCTCAAATGGTATAGGATTATGCTATCTGCATCCCTAAATATAAAAATATAAGCTATGTATTTGACTGTTTGACTTCTATTAACCTCAGCTTGTCAGCAGATTTTATGTGAATGGAATGTTTTCTTTGAATTTCTTTTAAATATTCCTTCTCCATTGAAACATAGTTGTAAAATGAAAAGTACCCTCCCTGTTTCTTTGAAGTTGGGGATCTCTTTCTTGCTGTATCACTAGTCAATTGCATTTAGCCCTGACAGATTTTTTTCCCTCATGTGAATGGAGAGCACTTAGCAGTAACTTTTTTGATACATTTTAATTTATTGTAAATATATTTTAGCTGTAAATCTAAAAATATTTGTAAAATGTTCTAAGAGCTTTTGAATCAAAACGTTTTTGATTCTCATGTATGAAATATATGAATCTACTTACATGATGGTCATTTGAAAAATGGATGTTAACAACTTTGTTAAAGAGAGGTTTTCCAAAGTTTTATACAACTGGATTTCTAGTGAAGTTGCAACGCAAACTTCTCATTAGAATACATTTGTCACTTTGTAAGTGAACAGCTTGTTTCTTGAGGAACAACATTGTGCAGTAAAACATATTGTATCATTTTGGGGACAACTTAGTTGAGAAAGCAGTAGATAATTTGGCATGCTATCAAAGTGCATGGAAAATACCAATTCCTTATGAAAGTTCTTATAAAGCAGTTTATTTTTCCTTTGCTGCATTTTCCTGTAATTGATTTTTTAAGCCTGATCAGTCCTCCCTTCCGCTTTGTTCTTTATGAACTTTGCTCATACCAAAACATTTTTTAATTCTTCCTCTTACATTTTTGGAATTTTATCTTTTTCAGTTAGTAAGGGAAGAGATTTTAGCTTCAGCCTCTTGCTTCATCAGTAGGTGGCACTAGTAGCATGACATTTTTCGTTGGCCTGAAATGTGTAGTCATCTTACATTATATAAAATTATTTCTAAAAAGTCATTATGCCTGAAATTATTTCTAGAAGCTCATAAACATATTAGGTGCTAAAAGAAAAGGCACATTAGTCAACATTAGTTTCTGTAAGTGGACTGTCCTTTTAATGTAAAGTAGAAAGTTTTAGACCCATTGTGATCAGTGAATCTGATCAATCACAGGCTCATTAAATAGCTATAACTTGTCCACTTTCTCCATTTTTAAAGGAAACATAAGTATTGTGTCAATTTTCAATAGAAATTTGGATTTTTTATTCATACAGAATCCTTCAGTGAAGCTCTTTTTCTGTTTCAGAATGTTACAAAAGAAAGACAGATGAAGTTATTACAGCAGCAGAATGACATCACAGGCTTATCCCGGCAGGTGAAGCATGTTATGAACTTTACAAATTGGGCAATTGCTAGTGGCAGCAGCACAGCACTACTATACAGCAAGAGACTGGTAAGACATTTAGTATCTTTACTTTTTCTTGATTGGCTTTATTGAAATGTTTACATTCAGTGTACTTCTGTTTAAGGTATAAATTTGAATTTTGACAGATTTTATCACCACCATATCAAGTTATAGAATATTTTTCATCACTTCCAAAAATATGTTTGGTGTCCTTTACCTTGGCCTCACACTAACATTGAGCTGTTTTCTTTCATTTTCTAGAATTCCATATAAGTGGAATCGTATAGTACATACTGTTTTGAAGATACCTGGTTTTTAAAGCAACTTATTACCAGAAATGGCAGAAATAAACATAAATTTCATGGATTTAATTCCTAATTTAAATATTGACAAAAATATTCCATCTGAGATTGACCCTGTGTACAATAGTACATCATAAACTTTGTGGAATTAAATGATAGAATACAAACTTTTTCAGCATAAGCTCCATCAAGTTCAAGGCACATTTTTATAAATGATGACACCAGGCATTCCCTGAAGATCTGAGCTGCTGGGAATTTATTCCTGTTAGTACAGTCTTTTTTCAATGTTATTAACTGAAGAAGAGTGAATACCCTTAAAACCTTGTTTCAGATTTTGCTAAAAATCTTAAAAGAAATGCATTAGGATCTTGATCCCCCTTACTTAAAAATTTGAAAGCCCTGCCTTTGTGAGTAGCTGATCAGGGGTTAATAGTTCTGGTACCCATGAAATAGAAAGTTTGGTTTAATTTTCAGTCAGTTTTGAAAGCTGAACTAATGGAAATGTCTGTGGTGTTGGCTGTTCTTTCTGTGGTTAATTGTCTTGCCTGTGCTTATAAGAAGTTACCATTCTGTACTGCCAACTTTTGAAACATGGTCACCATCAACTTTTAGGGTGCATCAGTGATTTTGCCATTCTTTAACAAATACTTAAATATACATTTGATGCTTTTTCTTGGTTCCATTTTAGCAGATTTCAAATTGCTCAAATAGTGGCTACTTTCAGGCTAATGTCTTGGTTCTTTTTGTGCCTCAAGATGGAGTCTAACATGTTGTAACTAGTTAGTATGAGTTTATTTTGTTGAGAAAAAATGTTGTTCTTTTAAAGTACACACTTACCAGGAATTTTTTCAAGATTATTTGTATAAGCCTTTTTGAATGTCTGCATTTTTGGGATTTAATTTGTAAAACTAATGTGACTTTTTTCCTTTAAGATTACTTTCCAGTTGCGTCATATTTTGAAAGCGCGATGTGATCCTGTCCCTGCTGCTAATGGAGCGATACGTTTCCATTGTGATCCTACCTTCTGGGCAAAGAATGTAGTTAATTTAGGTGAGAAGTAATAAGTCTTAATGAGTGTAACTTGAAACACTGAATTGGGAGAAAATATTTAAGATAAAATTTAGATTAAAAAAATTTAAATGTAACTCTAAAATGTAAACTACTTAGAAAATTGTGCTAATAATGGGAATCTCACTTTAGCTGTGACTTGCTTTTGTTACTGTATCATCGTGTATTTATTTGGTGTTTTTTAATATGTATCATTTGTAACTCTTGTCTTTTAAGTACCATTTTTATGTACTATTTCTTACATAAAAACAACTATTTGTTAATTCTTTGAAGAGGTTCTTAGTTTATACCAATTGTACACAGAAAGAAGATCTTCAGAAAGTTGGCATGTGTGATAGTCACGTCTCCAGGGATGTTAGAATGAATGTAGTTTTCACATGAAAGAGAGGGGCTGTGCTTTTGTCACCCCAAGATCTAGACCCAAAAGCCATTGGTAAAAGATACAGAGAACTCAATTTAAGGTAAAATAACAATAACCAAAAAACAAAAACAAACAAATAAACAAAAACCTCCCTGCAAGAATTGTCTGGATATAGTCACTTTTGCAATATGTTAAATTCTAAACAGTGAGAACTGCAAAAACTGAACTAGATGTCCTTTGTTTAAAGAAAAAAAATAATCTTTGCTGAAAATAGGAGTTAACACTCAGATTTTGCTATAGTCAAGTCCAATATCAAATTGTTTTTCTGTGGTTTTGCAGTTGAGAATGACTTTTACATTTTCAAAGGATTGTACCAATTAATGCAAAAACCAAAGCAAGGCTGTTTGACAGATTTCACATGGCCTACCAAGAATAACATAGTTAACTGTCTGGCCCATTATAGGAAATATTTGCCAAATTTTAAATCTGTTTATTTGAAATTTATGCTCTCCTTAGAAAGGTATGGCTCTGTGAAAAGCAAGAAAAACTGTTGCTTTTAAGAACATAAATAGTTCTTAAAGATATACAGTATTTCTATAGAAGCCAGTTTTGTAGTAATATATTACTCTGCCCTATACATTTTGATGATTCAAAGGCAGTTGAAGACAGTATTGGGAGACTAGTATTAGTATCTTAAACTCTTCTTGGGGAATGCAAGACCAAGTAGATGAGTAGCCTCTACTATTTCTTTGAGTTCTTAATTTTCTATACATTTGTGTACATATAGAATAAGAGCAGGGTCTGGGCTTGTGGTATAGCAAGTTGAGCTGTTGCCTTGACACCATCATCCTGAATGAATATTGGTTCAGTTCCCAACTGCTTCACTTCCAATTAGGCTAGTGTGTCTGGGAAAGCAGCAGAAAATGGCCCAAGTATTTCTGCTCCTGCCAGTTACATGGGAGACACAGATGGACTTCCAGATTCCTGGCTACTACCTGGCCCAACCTTTACTGGTAGGGCCATTTGGGAAGTGAATCATTTGATGAAAGTTCTCTGTCTATATCTCTACCTTTCAAACAAATTAGTTAGTTGAACACAAACACGAGAAAATATTATTCTAGATAATGAAGTCATTTTTTGGCTTTTGACTATGTTAGATTTCTGATGACACCATCTTTAAGCATAATTCCCAGCCATGTTGTGCCTCTGGAATCTTTGAGATGCTGATAGTTGTCAAAGGAAGCAAAAAGCTGGTGGTCTGATCACTCTGCAAAGTAATTGATTCAGTTGGTAATGTGCAAATTTTCTTTTTAAAATCCTTCAGGTAATCTTGTAATAGAAAGTAAGCCAGCTCCTGGTTATACTCCTAATGTTGTAGTTGGGCAAGTACCTCCAGGGACGAACCACATTAGTAAAACCCCTGGACAGATTAACTTAGCACAGCTTCGACTCCAGCACATGCAACAACAAGTATATGCACAGAAACATCAGCAATTGCAACAAATGAGGATGCAGCAACCACCAGCACCTGTACCTACTACAACAACAACAACACAACAGCATCCTCGACAAGCAGCCCCTCAGATGTTACAACAGCAGGTCAGTATAATGGTGCTATATCACTGGCAAGTTAAGGTGATCTCAGGACCACACTTTATCCTAGACAGATGTATTATACCTTTCAGAACAGGATTTAAAGGTCAGAGTTTAAATATTTGCTCTGCTGTGGTATGAAGGAGATTTGAATAAAGCTAATAAGTATATAACTGATTTATAAGCATATAACTGAAAATTAATTCACTAAGTACTCTAGAAGTTCTTATCCCTCAACACCACATTCTTTTTGTTTCATGTATGCTGTGGTCAAAGAACCCCACATTGTTTTTGTCCTGAACTGAACTGGTTCTTCATGCATTTATTCAAATCATTCCTATTCCCTTGGCTATCTTGCTCCATCACAATGACATACATTGCTGAAGATGGGATATGATGATAATGCTTTAAATATAAACCTATATCCATAAATATTCTTGAGAGAAGATAATAGGAAAATTTGGAAATGATACACAAACACTAGTTAAATTGCCAGTCTTGACTTGAGACTAGAGATGAGAAGAATGACTTATCTTGCTACTTCATGCATTTTATACCCTTCTGTCTTGACTAACTTAAAATTTTACCATAATATTTTGTAATAGCTTTATTTGGAAAATTATTACGTGAATTGCCATTTCTGTTCCTTATAGCCTCCAAGACTGATCAGTGTGCAAACAATGCAAAGAAGCAACATGAACTGTGGAGCTTTTCAGGCCCATCAAATGAGACTGGCTCAGAATGCTGCCAGAATTCCAGGAATCCCCAGGCACAGCGGCCCTCAGTATTCCATGATGCAACCACACCTCCAAAGACAAGTATGCCTAGAGTTACATTTGTAAGAATCGCACAATTTTAAAACTAAAAGACATCATTTTAAAAAATCGGTTAGTGGAGGTTAGTCTTTGATATGTTTGAGAATTTGATTAATGCCCTATATCCTTTTATTGAAGAAAAATAATACAGGTGAAGTTTTGTATTCAGTTTTAAGAGCTTCTTTGATCTCTTTAAACTGCTCATGTTTATGTATTAAAAATCCCTGATGCAGTTCAAACTGTTCAGTTTGTTGAAGTGAATAATTTAAAGTGCTTGTGATTTATCTGCAGTCACAAGAGATAATGATAAAACTCAGGGATCTGACTATTGGTTCCTCGAAATTCTTTTCTTTTAATATGGGCTCTTGATCCTAATTAATGGACAAAAAGTTGCAGGTAGTGGAGCTGGGTAATGTAATTATTATTATTAATTTTTTTTTTGCTTTTTCTCTGTTCAAGTATATTGGGCTTTTCTTTTTTTAGGATGTAGATAGACTTAATCTTGAAAAATAAGCACTTTTGTAGACATGTTTGATAGTCTTTGCCTGAATAGTAGTTTATATTTGTAAGGGAGATGTGATTATATAATGAGGCAATTTTAACATAGCTTTTCTGGTTATAAAATAAGGGAGTTCATTTTTTGGCTTTTACAGTGGTGTTTCTGAAAATAGGCTTTAAAAACAATTTGAATTCCTAGTCTGTTTGGGTGGAATGGCGAACTTTGTCATCAGGAATCCAAGCCATAATGACTGAACCACAATTCCAAGTAGGGAAATGCTAAGTAATATATAAGTTTTTCCTTTGTTTTAAAACTTATTTTTATTAACATAAAGTGAATAGATTTATATGTTTCATAGATAACAGTACCAAGAATATTTCTACCCTCCCCAACTTATCCCCAAAACTCCCTCTTTATATCAGTTTTGGCAAAGACATAGTTTTAATTCACCCTATATTCACAGGTTCAATTTACAGCCAGTCGTAAACATTCAACAAGTATAAATTAGGAAGACCACATTTCTACTGGAGCATAAGCAAGGGCTAAAAGCAATAGTCGTTATTAGTCAAAGGGCTAAAAGCTAAAAGTCATCTCCCAAGGAGATCATTTCATTCCTGTAAAAGTTATTATATTGTGCATTAGCTGCTACCTATGGGGGGGAAGCATGTTCTCTGACTTTGAAAGTCTGACTTTGAAAATGACATATTTCACTGAGCATAATGCTTTCTAGTTACATCCACTTTGTTGTGAAAGAATTTCATTCTTTTTATGGCCAAGTAGTACTCCATACATTTTCTTTATCCAGTGATCAGTTAACTGACTTCTGAATTGATTCCACGTTTTAGCTATTGTGAATTGAGCTGCAATAAACGTGGGGCTACAAATAACTCTCATATGCTGATTTTATTTTGTCTAGGTAAGTTTCCAGGAGTGGTATGGCTAGATCACATGGTAAATCTATTTTAAGATTTCTGAGGAATCTCCATGCTTTCTTCCATATTGGTTAAACTAGTTTACTTTTCCACCAGCAGTTGTTTTAGGGTACCTTTTTCTGTATGGGTGAGGTAAAACCTGATTGTGGTTTCTACTTGCATTTCCCTGATGGCTAATGGTCCTGAGCATTTTTTCATGTATCTGTTGACTGTTTATATTTCTTTAAAAAAATAGCCTGTTCATGTTCTTTCTTAACCAGATTGTTTTGTTGTTGTTGAGCCTTTTAAATTCTTTATAGATCCTGGATATTAATCTTTTATTAGTTGGCATAGTTTATATGTATTTTCTCTAACTCTGTTACTTCTTCACTTTGTTGACTGCTTCCTTTGCAGAATAGAACTTGCTAAGCTTGCTGTAATACCATTTATCTATGTTTGCTTTGATTGCCTGTGCATCTGGGTTCTGAACAACAATGTCTTACAGAAGTTCCTTAATGTTTTCCTCTACTAATTTGATAGCATTAGGTTGTAGGTTTAGATCCTTGATCCATTTTGAACTGATTTTTGTATAAGCTGATAAGCTAAGGATTTTGTTTCATACTCCTGCAAATACATATCCAATTTTATCATTGGCATTTACTGAAGAGACTGCCCTTCTTACCAGGGATTGATGTCAGCTTCTTTGGCAAAGACTACTTAGTTGTAGATGCCTGGATTAATTTCTTTGGTTTTGGTCAGTTCCATTTGTTAAAATGTATATTTTTGTGCCAGTACAAAGTTATTTTAATTACAGCTGCCCTGTACAATATTTTAAAGTCTGGTACTATGATGCCTCCAGCTTTGTTTTTGTTGTTTAAGATTGCTTTAGCTATTTATGGTCTCTTAGTTCTGTATAAATTTTAGGATTTTTTTTTCTTTCTCTAGATCTGAGGCCTAGTAGTATGGACACTTTGATGATATGAATTCTTCTAATCCTCAAACGTGGAAAATTTCTTCTTTTTTTTAATGTCTTCTTGTATGTGTTTCTTTTATGGTTTGTAATTCTCACTAGAGATCTTTCACCTTTAATAAATTTATTCCAAGGTATTTAGCTTTTTGGGTAGAAACTGGGATGATCTGATGAGTTCTTTCTCAGTCATGGAATTATCTGTGTATACAAAAGGTATTGATTTTTGTGTATTGAATCTGTATTCTGCAACTTTACCAGACTGTTATAAATTCCAGTAACCTCTTTAGTAGAGTCTTTTGGTTCCGCAATATAAGTGTCATCTGCACACAGGGATAATTTGATTTCCTTCCTCTCCAAATTTGTATCCCTTTAATTTATTTCTCGTATCTAATGGCTCTGGTTTAAACTTCCTGAACTATATTGAATAGCACTGGTGAAAGTAGGCATCTTTGTCTGGTTATAGCTCTTAGTAAAAATGCTCCCAACTTTTCCCCATTTATTATGATACTAGCTGTGGTGTCACATGTTGCCCTGATTGTATTGAGTTGTTCCTTCTGTACCCAATTTGCTTAAGGTTTTTATTATTACTATTACTATAATTTTTTAAACAATTTTGTTTTATGATATAGTCCCATAGGCTGTGGGGTTGCCCATACCCTTCTCCAAGGTCCCCATCCTCCACATTGATTTCCCCTCTAGTTTTATAATGGATGTCCTTCATGAACAGTCACAAGTCCATCGTATTGTTGTTGAAGTGTTTCCCAGCAATGTAGAAGGGAGTCCATCATTTTACAGTTAGGATAGTTTCAGTTCTTTCACTGGGAGTCCATCTCTGGTCTGTATGCATAGAGATGCAGCACTTTGTCTTGATATCTGAACATATCAGTCTCCACTACACTTCCATTATATATCTCCTAAGGTATAGAATCAGCAAGCACAGTCCACTGTCCATTAATAATAATAATAATAATAATTGTTGTTGTTGTTGAAACATGAAGTTAGTAGGAGAGACAGAGAGAATCCTCCATCCACTGGTTCACTCTGCTAATGGGCAAAACAGCTGAGTCTGGGCCAGGCTGAAGCAATGACCAAGAGCTTCTTTTGGGTCTTCCACGTGGATGCAGGACCCAAACACTTAGACCATTTGCTGATGCTTTTCCCAGGTAATTACCAGGGAGCTCAATGAGAAGTGGAGCAACTGGGACTTAAACTGGTATGCATATTGGATGCTGGCATTGCAGGCAGAGACATAACGTTCTGTCCCACAACACCAGCCCAGGCTTAAGGGTTTTTTATGTGCTGTAATGAAAAGACTTGTTCATTCTGTAGCTAGCTGTGGGATGAAATGTTATGTAGATAGCAATTTGGTCTATAGAATAGTTCAGTTCCCTTGCTGCTTTTTTAATTTTCTGTCTGGTTGTTCTGTGTATTGGATAAAGGGAGGTGTTAAAGTGTCCAATTTTATTGTACTGAAGTCTGTGTCTATTTTTAGATCCTTTAACATGTGTTATAAATAGCCAAGTTCCCTGGCATCAGATCATACACATTTGCTGTAGTCACGTTTTTAATTGTTCTCTTAATCATAATATAATACCCTTATTTCTTGTCTAACAGTTTGTGTGTGTGTGTTAACATCTATTTTGTCTGATACAGGATGGCAACATCTGCTCATTTTTCCTTTCCATAAGCATGAGAGCATGATTAATTATTGATTATTTTTATTTTTGATAGTTTTTACGTAGTTGAATAGGATGATTAGAATCAAGGGCTACAGGAAGGTGGGTGAGATCACCATTTCCACATTCTCTTTTTTTCTTTCCTATATCTGGTGGTGGGGGAGACAAAGAGCAATGCCACACCCAGCCTTCCAAACACCTCTACACTCTGGGATGGAAGACAGCCACTCGATACTACTCCAGGGTCCCTGATGTGGGGCATGCTCCAAGGACACTGTTCATGAGGTTTCAATAATTCAACAGTTCTGAATTACTGCCATTCCAAGCATGATGAAATCTCTCCAGAATTCACTGGTTAACATAGTCTACCTGAGAGCCTCTGTTTGCCCAGTTACTCACTGCCAACACTTGGCCCGGAGAGTTGACCGATATGTTCTATCCTGCGTTCTCTATTATGGTGCCAGGTGTCCTCTACTGACTCCAATGTACTGCCATATCTTCCACGTGCACTTGGATATGCTGTCCACTGATCTGTCTAAGCCACTGAGGAGGCCCAGCTCTGACACATGCATTCCACAGTCAGACCGTGAAACCTGCAATTTCCTCCATGGTTTGGGTGTCTGAGTCCAGTGATTCAGTTTGGGGGATTCCCATAGAAACTTCATCTGAGGTGATCCCAGACCTGATTTTTGTGTGTGCTTGCCAATAAAGGGTCCGGCACAGTCTGTCATCCCAAAGCTTATGCACATGCTGGTGGTTGCAATTTTGGGTCAGCTCTGTCTCTGACCCTGTCTTTTACACAAACCAATGGGTGTAACAGCCCAGCCCAATCCTGTCCACTCAGCCTTCACATACACCAGTGGGAGCTACAGCCTAGTCAGAGCGGCCCACACTAACCCCCATCAGGGCCATCCCCTCCCTGGTTCCCATGCTTGCCAGTATATACAGCAGGCTGGTCCAGTCTGTTCCACATCCCATTAAGCTCTCATATATGTCAGTGGGCATTGAAGCCTAGTTTAACCCGACCAGCCCCACTATTCCAGCCCACACACCTGCCAGCAGGTGCCACCCTCTGTCTAATCATGCCTGCCACAGTCCTGGTTCTCATGCTCACCAATCAGATTAGCAACCCAGGGGGAAGGTACCCACTGTTTTTCTACCGGACCCACTCCTTCTCCTGGACCTTGCATTCTCCAGGTGGTTCTGTAGTTTAACTTGACAGTGCCAGCATCTGCCAGCTGGTGCTGCGGCAAAGCCCAACCAACCCACACCCACTCTGACTTATGCATGGATCAGTAGGAGCAGTCAGTCCAGCCTGGCTTTCCCCTGATCCAACCCACATGAGGCCAACAAGTATTGAAACCCCACCCAGCCTGGTCTGCCCCCATCCCAACTCATGCTCTCTAGTGGGAGTGATGGTCCAACAGGGGAGCCCTCCACATTCCCCCTATCGGTCTCCTTCCCACCCCACCCCCCCCAGCCTCACATGTGCTGGTTTGATGCTGCAGCCCAGTCTTGCATGGCCTGCCTCACCTTGGCATTTGCCAGTAGGTGCTGTAGCCTGGCTGGGCCCGGCGCACCCCCACTTCCAACTCATGCTGGTGGGGGCCACAGCCTAGCCTGGCTTCTGCCTCCTGCACCTTGGGATTTTGAGCCCTGAAACCTGGGGTGGGGTTGGAAATTGGAGCGTCTCACAATCCTAAATGGGTTCCCAGCCTTTTGCCAGCCCTCCAGGCTAGACTCAAAGTTAGTGGGAACCATGGATCTATCCTGCTAATTCAATTCCCTTATTCACTTATGTGAGAGCCTCCACAGTCTCTATTGACATTAAAATAGTACTATCTCACTGCTGATATCCCAGTGCCATTGTAGGCAATGGGAGGAAAGAAAATGTTTTTCTTTCATTGGTACTCTGTCTCCCATTAGGGCTCCAGGCCCAACTCTGTCTTCAGGCCCTGTCAGCAGCAGCATAGGCTGCTGCGATTGGCTCTCACCTTGCTCTTAGCAGTTGGCATCTCCTCCAGCCCTCAGCTTGGGTGTCACTAGTGTTTCCCTGCTCGCCATTGCAACTTTGTGCTCTTCATGCTGCTCCAAGGCTTCTCTCCTCTTGCCATTTGCAAACTTCTCTGTGACTCTCTTCTGGGTCTCCACTTCCTCTGCTTTTTTCTGTTTTCTCTCGCCGATCAAAATTTGCATATATTTTCTCAATTCAGCCATGTTGGAATCCAACACATTGGTTTTTACTGCATTTCTGAAGTTAGCCTGTATCCTTGCAGCTGGACAAACACTGTCTTAGACTACTTGTCTTTCAGTATTTGACCCAAGTACTTCTAGAAATCTGAAACATATGGACTTCTCCATATTTGAAGATTTCCATTTAAAATTTCTATTATTAGTGGAAATAGTCACAAAATGCGTATCTCCACTTGCCATAGTTTTAATTGCCTGTACTCAACCACAATCTGAAAATATTAACTGGAAAATTCCAGTAATAATTCTTTTTAATAAGGTTTTTATTGGAAAGTCAGATATACAAAGAGGAGGAGAGACAAGGATAAAGATCTTCCATCTGTTGATTCACTCCCCAAGCAGCCGCAATGGCTGGAGCTAAGCCTGTCAGTAGCCAGGAACCTCTTCCAGGTCTCCCATGCAGGTGTAGAGTCTCAAGGCTTTGGACCATCTCCTCGATTGCTTTCCCAGACCACAAGCAGAAAGCTGGGTGAGAAGTGGGGTTGCCAGGATTAACACCGGTGCCCATATGCAATCCCAGCACGTTCAAGGCGAGGACTTTAGCTGCCACGCTAGTCTACTATGCCGGGCCCACAATGTCGTACCTTAAAAAGCATATTGTAAATATTTGCATTATGAAGAAGAAACTTTTACATCATACTTTTACCAGGAATGGGAACCACAGGTCCATGGGTTGTATTAAGTCAATAAAATAATCTGGTCTGGCCCTGCCAGGGCAACCATGACGGGCAGAGCTTGAAATTCCTTCAGTTTGTGGCAGCTAAATTTTAAGGAAATTATTTTGTGTGATCTATGAACGATGTTATAAAGATCCAAATGATCCTTGGCAGAGAAAAGATTGCTCACCTCTGTAATCTAGAATCTCAAATATCATTGTAAGCTCTTTTAAAATATGATATTTTGCAATTTTTTCTCCTTTAGCCAGGGTTTTATTCCTACTTCCTCTGTAGAGTTATATTGGTATACATCAGCCTGTTGTAATTTTATGGTGAAAAATATATTTTAATTAAAAATTTGTTAAATTTGCAACAATGATAAGATTTATCAATGCTTTAAAAATAATGAGTGTTAGAAAGCAAAGTTATTTTTAGTTATACATTTTTTAACTGATGGAGCCTCTTTGTTTTCTCACTCATGTTATGTATTTATGTATTAATTTCATTAAATAGTTTACATACTCACACATACCTTTGTTCAGATATTATGACGACCAGGTACACCACTTCGAAGTATGTCAGAGCTACAGAATCAGACAATCTCAGAGCATTTCTCTTAGACTTTAGGATTGCTGCTAAATGTTAGTGCTGCTAAATGTTAGTTGCTGTTGAATGTTAGTGCTTCTAGTTTTTGAGTATTTCAACTGATTATATTTGTATGATTTATTTTTCATGAATTTTTACCTGTGTTACCTTAAATGATCCTCCTAACAACCCTCACAATGAAGCTGAAATGAATTATAATTATCTCAATTTCTGAATTACTGAGTTAAGCATATATGTTTTAGAGTTGGGAACTGGTATATTTCCTTTCTCTAAATTGTAATTTTTTAAAACTATGTCAAGCACGTGATACAGTTATTTTTGTTAGGAAAAACCCCCTGCAGGAAGAATATACACGTAACAGTGATTTCTTGGCTTCCTCTTTAAAATCTTGGAGGCTTCTAAATCTCCTTGTTATGAAATAGTGTATCATCAGGCTGATTTGCAAGTCTGATTTTCCATAGCTACTATTGACTAAAAAGATGAAGTAGCCAAGTTTGATGTACTCTTCTGCATGCTTATGGGAGGGATCATTTCTTTGTTCTTCAGCCACAGGTATCAAAACCCCGTAAGTATTCTAAAAACCTTTTGTAAAGGTATTGTTCATATTTAGGTATCCTGTCCAATAAAACAAATGATGTTTACCTTTTCTTTTAACAGCATTCAAACCCAGGACATGCTGGACCCTTTCCTGTCGTATCGGTACACAACACCACAATCAACCCTACAAGCCCTACTACAGCAACTATGGCCAATGCAAACCGAGGTCCTACCAGTCCATCTGTTACAGCAATAGAGTTAATCCCCTCAGTTACTAATCCAGAAAACCTTCCATCGCTGCCAGATATTCCACCCATACAGGTTTGTGTTTATATTATATGAGGCACTTAAAGCCTCATGTTAATCAGGAAATTTATTATATTTTTCAGGGGCTTTTTGTTTTGTTTTTTATTTTATCTAGGACAAGCATTTCTTTGAAATTTCTGAAGAATAAAGTACAGATATTTGAGTTGCTACGCTAAAAGTAGCATTCTTTAATATTTTTGAATTATAGGAAATTTATAACAAATTTATTTGTTGTATATTTATAGCAAATATGAATAGTACATGTTTTATGTAAAACAAATTCTAAGACTTAAAGTCTGATAATGAGTTAATGTCAGCCTTCCTGATAGAGTAGTTCTTCCCTCTGTACCCCATACTCCCTGCCACCTGACAGGGTATGAGAGGGTCTACTGCTGGAATGAATTTGCAGCTGGAGGAGATCCAGGACCAAAGTATGGTCAGATAATTGTTCTGTTAGGTCCAAAATGAGTAATCAACCTTTCATGCAAACAGATGGACTGAACAAGGGTGGGGTTGAGCTGTCTAGATAGTTATCAGCTCCTATGGAGAGATGTAATGGATGGAGGGATAGTGATAAGGAGAGTAGATGGAACATGAGGGGCCTGAGGCATCTGGCTTTTTCTCATTGAGACATTTTCTTGAAGAAATATGTCTTGGGTGACTTCTGAAGTCTTGCAGATTCATTTGAATAAAAACATTTTGTTTTTAAATGTGAATAAAGCCTGGGAGGGCTTTACTAAATCAACTTACTTATTGTATGAGTTACCTGGGAGTTAGAGGTTGCCATGGGAACAAAGAGCAATGAAACTGCTGAGACAGTAGGACTCTTGACTCTTTCTGTGGCTGCAATTCATTATGTTCATTTACTTAATATTTAATAGTCTTAAAGGTTGTTCTGTAACTGAAAAGGTTTTTGAAAATTACTTTTTAGGGGATTTGGGAGGGGAGGGAAATTCCAGAGCTTATGGAACTGTATCATGGAATAATAAAACAAATAAAACATACACACACAAAGAAAATTACTTTTCATTGTGAATTCTCTCCTTAACTCCCCCCTCTTTTTACTTTAAAAGAAAAAAAATTAGAAGGAGAGACAGAAAGATCTTCATCCACTCTCAGTTGGCTGCAGTGGCCACTGGACAAAGCTTCCAGGTCTCCCATATGAGTGACAGGACTCAAACACTTGGCACATCTTCTACAGTGTTTCCCTGGCCATTAACAAGAAGTTGGATCAGAAGTAGATCATCTAGATCTGACCCAACACCCATATAGATTATGCCACTGGCACAGGAAAGCAGAGTGACACAGAGGAGGAGTAAACTTCTATCTGCTGATTCATTACCCAGATGCTCACAATAGCTAATACCCAACCAGGGGAAAACTAGGAACTAGTAATTTCACCTAAGTCTCCCATGTGAATACTTGAGCTACTATGGGTTGCCTCCCAGGTGTATTAGCCAGAAACTGGATTAGAAGCAAAGAGAGATTCAATGTTAGGACTGTGGTAAAAGATGTGGATATCCCAAACAGGCATCAGACCTGTTCCTAAACTTGGATGTTAAAAGGATAAGTGAAAGAATGTTAGGCAGTGAGGGTTAGTGAAGACAGATACTCTAGGTAAAAGGAGTCTTATTTATAAAGTATCAAGACATGAGAAGTAGTGTAAAATCCCAACCTATTGGGTATACTGCAGGAGATAATATTTGATGTCAGATTTTGTGATTCTTCTTTTTTATAATTTGCATTTATTAGGCTGAATTTATCCTCAAGTTACATGTTTTTGCTCAGTTTTTTCTGAAGTTTATTTTTCTTTGTGCCACCTCCTTTTCTGGTTTAGGAATAATTTCTTTTCAGTGGTGATCATCTCACTGTGGGTTCATCAGACTTTGAGCTTCATAGTAATGGCAGAGCATCTTAGGTTCTTTGTTCATCTACACATGACCAGAGACTGTGTATCCAGACCCTTAAGTTCAGCATCACCCTGCATTTCTTGACATGTGCAATAGAAATTGAGCACTTTTGGGAACTGCTTACCCTACTATGACCAGCCCTACTGCTTGTACATACCTAGCAACTCTACAGTGGTAGACAGAATGGCACATACTGCTTTTTAATGTAACATCTTTCTGATATGTGGTGGCTTTTTAAAGACTTTTTTATGCAGTGCAGGGATTTCCTCTGCATTTTCAAACCTGCTGACTTTATTTATTTATTTATTTATTTGTTTTTGTTGGAAAGTCAGATATACAGAGAGGAGAAGAGACAGAGAGGAAGATCTTCCGTCCGATGAGTCACTCCCCAGGTGACTGCAGTGGCTGGAGCTGAGCCAGTCCAAAGCCAGAAGCCAGGAGCTTCTCTCACGTGAATGCAGGGTCCAAAGGCCTTAGGCCGTCCTCGACTGCTTTCCCAGGCCACAAGCAGGGAGCTGGATGGGAAGCGGGAATGCTAGGATCAAAACCGGCACCCATATGGGATCCTGGTACATTCAAGGTGAGGATAGTAGGTGCTAGGCTATTGTGCAGGACCCAGATTTGAACTTTTTGATGTGTAAGATTCTGTGGGATTTTTCTGGATCAGATACATAGAAAAGCATTTTCATACACCATTCACAGGAAGTGCAGATTTTGTGATTCTTACATTTGCCATTCTTTCATTTTAAGCTGTTAAATGGTAGCTTTTCTCTCATGAACTTGCTGGTAAGATTAAATGTTAGTTTTTGTTTATTTTCTTCCACCTTTTGACACTAACTCATTATTATGAAGTGAATTTCTGGAGGGAAAACCAAGAAATTAAGCTGAATGAGAATATTAGGGCCATTTCTAAAACAAATGTGTTGAGCACTTTGACTTCATATCTTAAGAAACATCAGGACCTGGTATCACAGCGTTCACTATCAGGATCATTTGAGATAGTCATAAGTTTTGTACCAAAGTGTACTCAAAATAAAATGTGTTGCTCTATTAAGAGAGGAAAGTAAAAGACAAATCTACTGGGTTGTTACAACTGCCCTGGAACCTGAAAGTTGAGTTGTAGTTAGCAAATAGGGAGGTATCTGCAGTAAATTTTATTAGGTTAACAAAACAGAATTTCAAAGTCCTTGAGGTCTAAAGGACCTAAGCACTTTTGAAGAACATCAAAGGGCCAGTTAGGAAAGAAGAAAAGAGAAAGAGGAAGTGGGGCATGAAATCAGTCTTTAAAGAAAAATGGAAACCAGATCACATAGGACCTCTTTACATTGCAAAAAGGATTTTAGGTGATATCTTAAGCTCAGCAGTAACCAGTTTTGAAGGGTTTTGTGAGGTACAGTGAGATTGGATCTTTAGTGTGGGACCTAGTTGATGTGCCTAGTTTTGTAAATGTTGACTGACATTCTCAGTTACTTGAAAGAGAAGAGAAAAGGAGAAAAGATATCTGTGTACTGGTTTGCTCCCAGAATGCCTACAGCATCCACAGCTGGGCCAAGCAGAAACCAGAAGCCCAGAACATCATCTGGGTCTTCCACATGGTGGCAGGGGCCCAAGCACTATAGCTGTCATCTGTTGCCTCCCAAGATGCATGGATAGAAAATGAGTTTTGAGGTAGAATAGCCAAGCTCGAACCTGGGCTCCCGTATAGGTTAGGGGCATTTCAAATGGTTATGTAAACTGCACCGCAGTGCCTGTCCCAGAGTTTTCTGCTTTTAGAAAACATTATGAACCTTATATGTAGCACATTACAGGCTTAAAAAAAATTTTTTTAAGTATCTGTGTAACCCACCCTTTTTTCAACCAACTAAATACAACCTTATTACCAACTGCTATAAATCCTTTCAAATATTTCTCCAGGAATTTACAAAGATAAATAGAATTACACATACATATTCATTTTGTTTTAACTTTTAAGAAATTGAGATTGTTATACATGCACACTTAGTATTATACATGCTATTTTATAAGTTTAATACTTTTTATGTCAGTGGTATGCTTAAAGATGGAATGTATAACTATAGCAAGAATTGGCGAGAAAGTGAAAAAAAAACTAGAACCCTACCACTGTTGATGGGAATGAAATAGTAAAACATTAAACATTTAGCTGGGACCCAGCGCGATGACTCAGTGGCTAAATCCTCCCTCACAAGCGCTGGGATCCCATATGGGCACCTGTTCTTGTCTCAGTTGCTCCGCTTCCCATCCAGCTCCCTGCTGGTGGCCTGGGAAAGCTGTAAAGGATGATCCGAAGTCTTGGGTCCCTGCCTCCACTTGGGAAACCCGGAGGAAGCTCCTGGCTTCAGTTTGGCTCAGCTCCAGACAGTGCAACCACATGAGGAGTGACCCAACGGGTGGAAGATCGTTCTCTGTGCCTCTTCTCTGTTTATCTGATCCACCTTTCCAATAAAAATAAATAAATATGTTTTTTAAAAAGCCATGTGTCTGGGCTTGGCGGCGTGGCCTGGTGGCTAAGGTCCTCGCCTTGATCCCATATGGCCGCTGGTTCTAATCCAGGCAGCTCCACTTCCTCTCTATCTCTCCTCCTCTCAGTACATCTGACTTTGAAATAAAATAAATAAAAAAATGTGAAAAAAAAAAAAAAAAAAAAAAAGCCATGTGTCTGTCTTAATGAGTTAGCCATTCTATTTCTCTATTTTCCAAATATAACAGGAAATACATCTTTAGACATGAATGTTCATAGCACCTTTATTTGTAATAAGTTAAAAACTGGAAATCAACTCAGATGTCCACCTATGGGTAAAAGGACAGGTCATTCAAGGGATATTCATAAAGTTGACAATAAGTAAGCCATACTCTTTAATTCTGTTTTTCCATGAGCATTTTGAACTTTTTTGTGTATCCAGTGTACAGTAATTAAATCAATAAGAATGAACCTGATTCAATAGCCAGCATAAACCTCCAAATAATTATGTCAACTTAAAGAAAATGGTTGGGTCCCAGTACGATAATGTAGCGGCTGAAGTTCTCTCCCTGCACACACCAGGATCCCACATGGGCACTGGTTCTAATCCTGGCTGCCTCACTTCCCATCCAGCTCCCTGCTTGTGGCCTGGGAAAGCAGTCAAGGACAGACCAAAGCCTTGGGAACCTACACCTGTGTGGGGGCCTGGAAGAAGCTCCGGGCTCCTGGCTTTGGATTGGCTCAGCTCCATCTGTTGCAGTCACTTGGGGAGCTTGAATCAGCAGACAGAAGATCTTCTTGTTTGTCTCTCCTCCTCTATATATGTCTGACATTCCCATAAAAATAAAATGAAGATAAAAAGTGGATGAAAAAAGTATACAGTGTATAATCCCATTTATGTAAAACTCAAGAGAAAAGCTAAAATGATGGAAAGCAGGTAACTGTTATTTTCGGACAAGTTGTAGGAGGGT
The DNA here is from genome assembly GCF_030435755.1 of Ochotona princeps. Classification (NCBI taxonomy): domain Eukaryota; kingdom Metazoa; phylum Chordata; class Mammalia; order Lagomorpha; family Ochotonidae; genus Ochotona; species Ochotona princeps. The sequence goes on along the minus strand of NC_080833.1, from coordinate 97,345,840 downwards.
TCATAAGTAACCCTGAGGATGGTAGATGTGATCTGTTCGCATTTTTTTAATGGATTACATGTAACTTACTAAGTTGAAAGGCAGAGAGAATGATTATCTTCTATCTGCTGGTTAACATGCCTTTGATAGCCAGGGCTGCAATAAGCAGAAACCAGAAACCTAAAATTCAGATCAAAATCTCCCAGTGTGGGTGAAGGGCTCTTGCTTAAGAGCCATCACTTGCTGCCTCACAGGGTGCCTGTTAGCAGGATGCTGGAATTGAGAGCTAAGTGGAAACTCCCAGGTACTTTGATATGGGATATGGATATTCTAAGTGACTTCTTAACTACTTTGCCAGACTAGCACCTGTTTACTTTTTTCGGTTTTGGCTTCTGAGTTCTTTGCTGTCTAAAAACGTACAGGATGGTGTATTTGTTTTGGGTATGTGTAGTTTATTATATATCACACCTTATTTTATTTTAATTATATTATTGACAATCTTTACGTAGTTAATTATGGTAAAAAAGGTTCAAGGGCTATAGGGAAGTGGATAAGACTATTATGTCCATATTGTTTCCTTCTTGTATCTGAGGTAAAGGGGGATATTGAGGGAGAAGCCCCATCCAGTTTCCCACCTACCCCAAGTCCCGAATGTGGAGCATGCTCTGAGATCCTTGCTCAAATGGTTTTAATAGTTCACCAGTTATGAATCGCTGCCATTTTCGCCACTCCCAGCTCGGTGAGGTCGTTGAAGAATCCACTGATTGACATAGTCCATCATAGGGTCTTCATTTGCCCAGTATTTCGCTGCCAACATATAGCCGAGGTGGTTGATTGACTTGTTCATTCTTCTGTCTTTTCTTGGCTAGGGTTCTGAGTCCAGCAGTTTGATTGGGGACATCCCCAAAGAAACTTTGAGGTATTCCCAGACCAGATTCTTGTATGTTCTAGCAAGCACAGGGCCCGGCACAATCCATCTCCATGATCAGCTGGTGGTTGCAATTGCTGGGTTGGTTCTGTTTTCAGTCCCAACTTCCACTGGAGCCATTGGGTGTTGCAGTCCAGCCTGGTTCTGCCCAGCACATACTCGACCCTCACATCAACCAGTGGGAGCTGCAGCCTAGTTGGAGCAACCCACAATAACTCCCACCAGGCCCACCCCCTACCCTGGTTTGCCAGTATGTATAGCAGACTAGTCCAGTCTGTCCCACATCCCATTCAGCTCTTGTACTTGTCAATGGGTATTGAAGCTTAGTTCCATCTAACCAACTCAACTATCCAGCCCTCATGGATGTTGTTGAGTGGCTCTCTGTCTAGCCACCCCAGCCCCCGTCCTAGTTTTCATGCCCTCCCGTGGGAGTAATAACCCAAGAGGGAGGAACTCACTGTTTCCCTCCCGGGTCTCTCTCATTCCCGGTTAATGCACTCTTTGGGTGGTTCTGTGGTTTGACTTGACAGAATTAGACCCCAGTGCCAGCTTCTGCCATCTGATGCTGTGGCTAAGCCCAAACAACCCTCACCCACTCTAATTTTGTTTGCAGTAGTAGGAATAATCAGCCCAACCTGGCTTTTCCCTGATCTAGTCCACATGCGGCGCACAGGTGTTGTAGCCCTGCTTAGTCTGGTCTGTCCCCATCCCAGCCAACACTCTCCAGTGGGAGTAGCTGTCCGGCGAGGGGACCAGCCCCTTAATCCCCCTGCCGGTTCTGCCCCCTCCCTTCCTGGTTCTCATGTGTGCTGGTTGGGTGCTGCAGTCACATCCAGTACAGGCAACCTCACCCTGGCATTCCATATTGTACACTGGTTTTTGTCGTGACCAAACCTGGCTCAACCCACACTCTTTTCTGGTGTTCGGATTTGCCAGTGGATGACATGAACTGATTCAGCCTGGTCTGCCCCTGACCCATGCTGAATGTATGCCAGTGGGAAACTTTCCATGGCCTATTCTGGGCTGTTTCCTATCATGCTTCTTGCGCTTACCTGCAGGGATTGTGTCCTGCCAGAGGAGTTGCCCAGGCTCCTCCATCAGAACCCCTCCCAATGCCAGATTTTGCGCATACCAGGGGGTCCATGAGCCAGCCCTGCTCAGTTCACCTCCTGTCCTAGCAGGAACAGTGGCTTTTCTTGGCTGGCTTTCACCCCATTCTGGTTCTTGTTGTTGGATGTTTCAGCCCAGCCATGGCTCGTCCATACCCACATACAGCTCACACATGGCTCAGTAGGGGTTGAGACCCAGCCTAGTCAGTCCCACATCTACCCTGGTTCTCCATGACACCAGACGGTGTTGGGGTCTGAACTGGCCTGGTGCATCCAATCCCAGTCCACTCTAGTGCCCCGGGAGACTACAACTGTTTCCTAGTTAGAACGCAGCCCTCATTCCAGCACACGCACCCCTTGGTGGGAACTTCAACCCAGTTAGGGTGTCCCTTTACCTCCCCAACTGGGCCTGTTCCCGGCCGTAGATCACGTGCCTGCCAGTGGTTGCTCTGGCTCAGTCCCTCACTTGTCCTGGCCTCTGCCTTAGACACTGTGGCTTAGCGTCCTTGACTCACCTAGACCAGTAGGTGCAAGAGCCTAGCTCAGCATGACCTGTGCTCCTTCCTGGTTTCTAGTTTCGCTTGTAGGCTAGGGTTTGCTCAGTCCTGCCCAGTACATCCTGTTCCATTACCAATTTACATATTAGCCAACTGTTGGAGCTACTTTGCCCAGCTTGTCTGACCCCCAGATCTGGACCACATGTTCACCAGCGGGAGCTGTGACTCGCCAGGAGAGTTTCCCAAGTTCTTCCGCTTGATCCACTCCCAGACCCAGTTCTCATACATGCCAATGAGTTTTAGGCCAGTGCCTGGCGCAGTCTGGCCCTCCATTTGGCCGTATATGAGCTGGTGAATGTTGCAGCCCAGCCCACCCCACACCCTATTCAGGATGCACATTTGGGTGCTGCTGCCTTGACCAGTCCAGACTGTTGTGGGTTCCTTTACCTGTGATTGATGGCAGGGTCCTTGGTCACACCTAGCTTAATCCAAAACCACAAAAACTCTTGGACTTACCAGTGGGGCTAGACTTTCCACAGGGTGTGGCCCACATCCCACACAGAATCTACCCCCAGATATGGTTCTCGAGTGCTAATTAATGTTATGGCCCTGCCTAATGTGCCCAGTCTGCTGATCCATCATCATGTCAGTAAAAGGATATCCTGCTGGACAAGCCCCAAGCCTTAGCTTTTGCATGAACTGGTGTTCACCGCTCAGCATTGTTAAGTGATTACAAGTTTTTCAAAGGAAGAGTTACTGGCATTGGGAATCTTTAGGATTGACTCAGATCCCAGAAGCACAGTGGGATCAGCCTGGAGCTACCAAAGCAGCGATTCAGACAACCAATACCCCAGAGCTCCCCAGCCGGGCGACCAGCAGGCAGAGCCTGGTGCCAAATGGAACCCAGGCAGGCCCAGGAACAGCTCACCACGTGTACATGGTGGCTGGAGTCGGGATCCGAGCAGGACGCTCCATCCTGGAGCCCACCAGCGGCCTCCCAGCTGCTGGAAGTTTAAATCCCCAGGCCCAAGGTCACACCCCTCCCCAATCCCATTCTCCACCCAGTGAGGGTGGTGGTTGGGCCCCAGACCTACCCAGTCACGGAGACTTCCCGCCTCGGTGTACTTACCCCAAAGGAAGCAGCCCCCGAACCCAGGCAGGCCCAGGGACAGCTCACCTCGTGCACATGGTGGCTGGAGTCAGGATCCGAGTAGAATGCCCCATCCTGGAGCCCACCCATCACACCTTATTTTAAAAGCTACATTGAGACAGCATAAAATTCTAAATATTTTTCAAAATACAGGAATACTTTAGAAAGTTCATAGGAAAGTGGGATTAATGATTATGCCAATTGTCTAAGATAGGTTGATCATTTCATCAATTGACTCATTCATTCATTCATTTGGAAAGCAGAGTTAGAGAAGGAGAAAACAGAGGGAGATACCTTCCATCTACCAGTGCACTTCCCAAATGTCCAACATCAAGAACTCAGAAGCCCTCCCAGGTCTCCTGTGGGTGACAGGGACCCAGACACTTGGATTATCCTCCGCTGCCTTCCCAGGTACATTAGCAGAAAGCCAGATAGGAAATGGAGCAGCTGGGTCTCAAACCAGCACCCATATGGTGGTGGCTTAATCCAGTGTGCCACTGTGATGGCACCCAAATGCACATTTTTTGTGGAGATTTTGAAGTGTCCTCATATTTCTTAACTTGGTCGATGTATGATTACTGGTTCATAAGTGATCACACTTTTATATTTTAGATGGTTATAGAATTGGTGTAAAAATTATGTAGCAGCTTTTGTATTTGAAGGTGCCCATTTCTGCACTAACTAGTTAAATTAGTCACTTTCTTCCTCCTTTTTCCAATATGATAGGTAAAAGTGACATTATTGCTGATTTCATTTTGATGTTTTAAATGGTTGTTTCTTACATCCATAAGTCATTGACATACTCAGAAATTTTCCATCTTTGGTTCACTTCCCAAAATTTCACAACAGAAGGGCTGGGCAAGGCCAAAGTTGAGAGCCCAGAACTTAGCCTTCCCCATGGAAGACAGTAATTCAGGTTCTTGAACAATAACATGCTGCTTTTCTGGGTACGCACTAGCAGTAAGCCGGAATGGAAGCAGAGCCAGAACTTTTTATAGCGGCTGGAGGCATCTCCGTCCAGATCTTAACTGTTGGGCCAGATGTTCTCCCCAACTTTGCTGATTTTTCTATGAGATTATTTCCTTTTATGTCATGGAAATTGTTTAAGTAGGGCTTAATCTAGTTTTTGGGGGGTTACTCAAAAACTTCTTACTTAATGAATTTATCAGTAGATTTTTTTTTTTAAGATTTATCTATTTTGATTGAAAAGGCAAATTTACACAGAGGAAGATAGACAGAGAAAGTTCTTCCATCTGCTGGTTCATTCCCCAAGTGGCCACAGTGGTCAGAGCTGAGCCAGTTTGAAGCCAGGAACCAAGAGCCTCCTTTAAGTCTGCCACATGGATGCGGGGTCCCAAGTCTGCATGTGATGGATTAGTCGGTTGAGTTGTTGTGCTGGCCCAAAACTGTGGGTGTTATTTTGTGTCTGTCTTGAGTCATTTCCCACTCCAGTATGTTTGTTTAGGTGAAATGCAATCCCACTTCTACCTATGGGCTCCTTAGGAGTCTCCATTTTCACTCCCTACATTGGCAATGAGGAGTGCTCCTAAAAGTGAACCCTTGGCTAGTTTTAAGACTTAATTTATTTGAAAGAGTGTCAGGAGAGAGAATGAGAATGAGAATATCATCCATTGCAGGTTTATTCCCCAGATAACTATAGTGGTTAGGGCTATGTTAGGCTGAAGCTAGGAGCCTGGAACTGAGTCCCTCACATAGGTGGCAAGGGCCCACCTACTTGGGCCATGTAGTGTTGCTTTCCAGGTGTATTAACAGGTACTGGATCAAGAAGAGTAACAGGTACAGGACTTAGAACTGAAGCACTGATATGGGATGCTGTTGTCACAGGCAGCGGTTTAATGTGCTATACCACATCGCTAACCCCTGTTTTTATTTTATTGATGATTTTATGTATTTGCAAGGTAAGAATGATGGAGAGACAGAGCATCCTTTTGTTTTATAGCTGTGAAAATCTTAGGAAAATGGATGATGTAATAAATGCCTTTGTTCAGTTTTCTGTCTTGATCCAGAAGTAGGTTTGCAAAAAAAGTATTCTGGGGAGAGGATTGAAATGAGGCAAATATGGGTACAAGTAGACCAATAAGTAAGAAGGATTAGGGGCATCACTGAGAGTTAAGCTGCCACCTGCAACACTGGCATCCCATGTGGGTTTTTTTTTTTTTTTTAAGATTTATTTTATTATTTTTATTACAAAGTCAGATATACTGAGAGGAGGAGAGATAGAGAAGAAGTGGAGCTGCCGGGATTAGAACCAGCGGCCATATGGGATCAAGGCAAGGACCTTAGCCACTAGGCCATGCTGCCAAGCCCCCATGTGGGTTTTGTTTAGAGTCCTGGCTGCTCCAGTTTACCAGCTCCCTGCTAAGTTATCTGGGAAAGCAGCAGCAGATCACCCCAAGTGCTTGGCCCCTATCACCCACATGAGAGACAGTTGGACTTCCATGCTCCTGGCTGAGGCCTGGCCCAGCCCTGTCTATTGCAGTCATTTGAAAGGAACCTCTTTCTCTATGCCTTGCAAATAGAATTATGTAAAATTTGAGGTATTTTTCATATTTAAATAGTATATATATGTATATTAAATATTTTGCTATTCATCACAGTTCTAATGTACAGGTGGGATGTTACATATAGACTGATACTTAATTTTATAATCTGTACAAAATTGCAGTGCCAGATTCTCTAACTTTATTCTGCTGTCTCCAAGATTGAGAACGTTTCAAATTCCATCCCCACCCTTTTTAATATATAATAAGGGGGTTACATGTCAGGTTAAGAACTTTCTTTGGGCTTTAAGGACTTCCTGGAGGAACAAATGTTGTGGCACTGTGAGTTAAGCCACTGCTGGAGATGCCTCTATCCCGTATCAGAGTGGTGGTTCTAGTTCGTAACTTTGCTTCTGGCCCAGCTTCCTGCTAATACCTCCTGAGCGTAGGGCCACTTGCCACCCATCTGAGAGACCTAGGTGGAGTTCCTGGCTCCTGGCTTTTGCCTGGCCAGTACTGACTGCTGGGACATTTGGGGAATGATTCAGTGGATCTTTCCCTTCTCTCTCTACTTTAGGTAGATGAAAATTAGTAATCAACAAATATTTAAAAATAACTTCTTGTTCTTAGCGCTTTAAAGTTGGGTTTGGCATGATACCATTTCTGTCTACAATTCTGTCTAGCAATTCTGGCAGAACTGTGGGTGTTAAAATATAAGGAGGGGGTTAAAAGACAGTACTACTGAAAATAGGGTGTGGTAGCAGAGTTGAGAAAAGGCATAAGTGTCATAGTATGTTAAAGCTATTTTCGTAGTAGAATTCAACAAGATTTAGTGGTTTATAAGAAATTGCCTTGACCAATTGGTATGGTTTAACTCTCATAAATTTTATATCATGTTGGCTTCAGAAAGCCTAAAGAAGCAACAGATAAACTGAGTTTAAGTGATTTGCTGGCTTATTGGTAAATTCTGAGTGGTGACACTAATGAGATTAACTGCTTTAATAAAAATAAATTTATCTTTTTCTCCAGTTGGAAGATGCTGGCTCAAGTAGTTTAGATAATCTACTAAGTAGATACATCTCAGGCAGCCATCTACCCCCACAGCCTACAAGCACCATGAATCCTTCCCCAGGACCCTCTGCTCTATCTCCAGGATCATCAGGTAAAGCAGAGGAATATTGCCTCATTTCTTTAATGCCCTATGAAAAAAGTGTTTCTCAATATCTGTATTAATTGGAGTTCTTCAAAAAAAACAAAGTTTACTGATTTTGACGTTAATAATACCTAAAAAATATTTCATCTCAACATCTAGACTGATACTTTAGCTGAACAGTGGAATACCATATGCTAGCCAAGAAATCATGTTAAAATTAACCATCACAATAACATGTTTTTCCTGATTGTTTTCATTATTTTTGTTCAAGCACTGTTAGTCTGATGCTAACTTACATATATACATACACATGTAAAATACGTATATTCTCTATACTGTTCAGAACTCTCAAGTACCTATCTCCTGTTGTATTCACTTTTTTTCTGTGTTTTTAGATGCATTTTCCTTATTTTATATTTTACAATGCAGGTAGTCAATTGTAGAATTCTTTGGTTTTAACCCAATTATAACATTTTGTAAAATAATGAAAATTAGCACATTCCTAAAATTTGAATAATGATGAGGAATTTTTCAAATTGTAATTTTAAAATGAAAATTTTACTACCAAAATTTGCATGAGGTCACCAAAAATCCCATTTGTTTTATTGACTCTGCTATGTGATTGACTTGAGACTTCTAATGAATGTATGATTAAAGCAACTCCAAACATTGCGACCACTTGGAGAGTGAACTACATGGGGAATGGTGACAGATAGCTTTCACTTGATTTGGGTTGATTGAAAAGTATTGCATTGTAGAAGATGTAGAGGTTATTTTTGTTGTTGTTGTTTGTTTAAGATTTTACTTGAAAGTCAGAGAAAAGGGGAAAGAGAGATCTTCCATCCATCGGTTCACCTTCCAAGTGGCTGCCATGGCTAGAACTGGGTTGGTCCAAAGATGAGAGACAGGAGATTCTTCTAGGTCTCCCCCATGGGTACAGGGGGCAAAGGACTTTGGTCATCCTACACTGCTTTCGCTGGCCATAAGTAGGGAGCTGGATCAGAGGTGGAGCAGCCTGGACACAAAATGGTGTCATTGTGGAGGCCACAGAGGATTAGCCCATTCGAAACCATGCCAGCCCCTGTGGGGGATTCTTTTTTAAGTAATAAATTAATTTGAGAGATGGCAAGAGATCACTCCCATTTGCTGATTTCCACCTCACTCAGGCTGCTGAGTCAGGGCTGCAGCTGGAAGTTAGGAACTTAATCCAGCTCTCTCACCTGTATGTCAGGAACCCAGGTACTTGACCCATTACTGATGCCTCCCAGGATCCCCATTAGCAGGAAGCTGGCTGGAGGACCTGGAGCCAAATATTTAACCCAGATACTCTGATGTTGTCTGTGGGCCTTTTAGCTGATAGGTCTTGAAGGATGAGTATGGGCTCAGCTGAGAGAGAAAACTAGTTAATGGTTATACATGCCATCTGTAGCTCTGTAGCTATCTTTGATTTCCAAGAATTTGTAAGTTGAGTTATAACCTGTACTAAGTAGAATTATGAACAGTCCTACATGGCTTGATTTTCATTTTGATTCATAATTTTTTAGGTTTATCCAATTCTCACACACCTGTGAGACCTCCTAGTACCTCTAGTACTGGCAGTAGAGGCAGGTAAGTATTGTTATTAATGCTTATGTTTCTCTTTTTGTTGAGATAAACCTCAAATATATCTAATAAATGAGTGCCCACATACTTATCACCTACCCCTAAGGTATTTTAGTATGTGTATGCTAAAAACTCAGAAATTCAATAAGTCTTGAAAACGTCTCATGCCAGACATTTTAATCCAGCACTAGTGGCTTCCTACAGTGGTTAACTTAAGAGTCTCAGATCATAAAATGTATTTTTAGTCTTTTAAAAGTTTGATCTTGTCTTTGGACAGTTTTAAAATGTGTTCTTAACACCACATATCTCTTGGCTACATTATGAGGTTCCTTTTTGAGAGAGTAGAAGCGAAGTTTTATTTAAGTAAGAAAAGGAGAAGCTCCAGATGATATGATCTGAGAGGCTGATGGAAAGTGAAGCTCTGTTCTTGTTTTTTAAAGTTTATGTATTTTCTTCACTTTAATATAGTTATTTTACATAGTTTCTGTACAGTCAAACACTCGTGGCCTCTATTGTGTTGTTTTAGCTGTGGTTCATCAGGAAGAACTGCTGAGAAGACAAGTCTTAGTTTCAAATCTGATCAAGTTAAGGTCAAGCAAGAACCTGGGACTGAAGATGAAATATGTAGCTTTTCGGGAACTGTAAAACAAGAGAAGACAGAGGATGGCAGGAGGAGTGCCTGCATGGTGAGCACCATTGTAGTCTCAAAAGGATTTACAAGTCACTTCACGGGCTACTCCACCTCTGAATATGTCAGACTGAATAGTGGTCCTAGGGCCATCTATCTGTCTTTCAAGTTTGGTGCCCCGTGGCAGCAGCCATCTCAGCTTTTTCTAAGAGGCAGCTGTAATCAGAAAAGGCTTAATAATATTATATGCTCATTTGGAATTGTATTGGAATTTCAGGTTTCTGTGAAGGCTTTGTTTGTTTTTGTCTTGATGATAATAATTTATCTTGTTCTTAATTTATTAATCATTCTCAGCATTCTCATTGAATCTCAGGCCACAGAGCATTTTTGGCTGTTAAGGTTGCTGACATAAGTTTATCAGTCAGTTTACTGTGATGAAGACTATGTTTTTGCTTATAGATTATTAACCATTCTAGAGTTCTTTAGATGGAAGATTTTATAAAATTCATACTACATAATGAAGGAAGGTCTTTGTCTTTCTTGTTTAAGCAATTTAGATTTGTGTGTTTTATTCCTGAGGCTCTGTCTGCATATGAGAATTTCATCTCAGTATATTAGCAAATTCAATACAATGTGTTTGTGTATTATATATTTTTATGGGTCTTGTTTTTAACAGGTTTTATTATTCATTTGAGATGCACAGTTAAAGAGAAGGGGGGATCTCCCATCTGTTGGTTTACTCTGCAAATGTCTGGCAGTCTGGGCTCAGTCCAACAGCAGAAGCCTGGAACTTGCTCCTGGCCTCCCACATGAATTTTGGGCCCAAGCACTTGAACAGTCCTCTGCTGTCTTCCCAAGCACATGAGCAGGGAGCTGGATTGGAAGCTATATAGCTAAGAACAAGATTGCATGCACCAGAATGATCCTTGTATTTGAACCTGTCACTCTTGATGTAGAACTGATTTGGAAACCATTGCCTTAAAAGTGTGTGCATAGTGTTATGGGAGATTCTTATTACATTGTCACAATTTTCCTACATCAATAGAATGAAAGGAAGGCAAAAGATTATTATAGAATGTTGTTCAAATGCCATGAGAAAATTCTGTGACAAATGGTATCCTTTAATGAGCCCTCTGTAGAACAAGTATAAACTGAACCTATTTCTTAATCAGTGTGCTTAACAATTTAATTTTCTTGTGCCTAAGTGAACCAGTATAAAAGGACAATCCCTTAAAATCATAAATGAACATATTTAAAATAATGTTATGATTAGTTTTTGTTACTTCATGTCATTCATGTCACTGACAGAATAACTGTCAGGGTATCTATGTGCATATTGACAGAAATTTCAAATAAACAAAATTCTTCAAGAATTTGTACATATTTTGTTTCAGCTGAGCAGCCCTGAGAGTAGTTTGACACCACCTCTTTCAACCAACCTGCATCTAGAGAGTGAGTTGGATGCATTAACAAGCCTGGAAAATCATGTGAAAACTGAACCTACAGATATGAATGAAAGCTGCAAACAGTCAGGGCTCAGCAGCCTTGTTAATGGGAAGTCCCCTGTCAGAAGCCTTATCCATAGGTCAGCAAGGATTGGAGGAGATGGCAATAGCAAAGACGATGACCCAAATGAAGATTGGTGTGCTGTCTGCCAAAATGGAGGGGATCTTTTATGCTGTGAAAAATGTCCAAAGGTCTTTCATCTGACTTGTCATGTTCCAACACTTCTGAGCTTCCCAAGGTACCAGGATAATAACTGATTTTTATTCATTTTTATATCACATTTTCTGTATTTATGCATCAAACTTTGTTGTTGTTGTCTAACTAGAAACAACAGAAAATTGTTGTTCCAGGCACATGTCCTTAATAAATGTGTATCTCTCTAAAACAAAGAACCACTGAATTCTGTGGTATTATAAACTATGAACAGAACAATAAAGTGTCTGAATGTGAATGTAACATTAGTGATAAAGTTAGACATCCTCATCTGGCTTTTAGTTTACATTAAGTGTAAGCAAATTAGATAACATTTTAAGAGGGGGGCAAGGAGATCAGAGTATAGAAAAAGTTAATTTCCAAATCAAGATGAATTTTTCATTTGTTATCAACCATCTTTATATCTTTTAATTGTGATTCCATTCAGTTTGAGGCAGCTGTATGGAGTAATATCCAAAACTGTTTTTTTTTAACATTTTGAAAACTTATAGAAGACATCCTAAAGAAAAAAAAAAGTCCTTTGTAACAGCACCTTCGATGTGTTTCTGGATAGGGGGAGGTGGGTGGGAATCCCCGAGGCCACAGGAAGCATTGAGAACACCTGCCTGAAGCACTCTCAAATTGCTCAGGCTTTTTCTTGGATCAGCTAGTAGGAGTGTCTTTCAGTCATAACTTCAAACAGTTGCTGAATTCGTAATGTAAATAAGGACTTGCGTAAAGAGTTCTAGTTCTTCCAGTTAACAAGTATAAATTTGTAAGAAGTTCTTGAAATAGAGTAAATACTGTATATTTAAGATTGTAGTCACCCTACAGTGTAATAGAACCCCACAGCTTACTACTTACTTAGTATCTGTTAATCAGATTTCCCATTCTCCCTTCCCCTCATTTCATGTTCATGTTCACACACTTTCTTGGCTGATTGGTTTCAGAGAAGACCAAGACCATGACATAATAGAGACATACTTGTTTCTCCCCTTTTCTACTTCAATCCACAATTTTTTTAGTAAAAATAAACTGGTATTCTTTTTTTTTTTTAAAGATTTATTTACTTTATTACAAAGTCAGATATACAGAGAGGAGGAGAGACAGAGAGGAAGATCCTCCGTCCGATGTTTCACTCCCCAAGTGACCGCAACAGCCAGTGCTGCGTTGATCCAGAGCCAGGAGCCAGGAACTTCCTCCAGGTCTCCCACGCGGGTGCAGGTCCCAATGCATTGGGCCATCCTCGACTGCTTTCCCAGGCCACAAGCAGGGAGCTGGATGGGAAGTGGAGCTGCCGGGATTAGAACCGGCGCTCATATGGGATCCCGTGGCGCTCATATGGGATCCCGTGGCGCTCATATGGGATCCCGTGGCGCTCAAGGCGAGGACTTCAGCCGCTATTCTTTTTTAACCAGTATTCTTACATGGACGGAAGCTTCTTCGTTTGTTACTAGTGAGTGAAACTCTGCCCGTTTCCTGTCGTTCCTGAGAAGCAGTGATTTTCACTGACGCTGCCCATTTTGAAAGATTCGGCCTCTTGGATTAGGAAGATCAACAATTGCAGATAAGAAGCATGACTGTTACCTAAATCTTAGGAAGTAGTTATTTTCCACAGTTGTAATCAACGGTCTTTTTCTTTCCTATTGCAGAATCAACACTTTGCTCTTAAAATTAAGACTTTTTTTTTTTAATGTCAGGATTATGCCACTGAGTGCTTTCTTTCAAAGGCAGATTCTTTGGAAGAAATTGTTAACTGTTATGGATTAGTGAATACAACCCTAGATGTTATTTCTGTATGCTTATGAATGTATCTAATTAGTATATATAGAATAAGTAGAAAAATCATTTTAGTATTAAAGTTTGATAAGAATAGTGTAAACAAATTTAAAAGGTAAGAGTATGCATATGCCCATGTGTACAGCTGTGGTTTTGTATGTTCTAGTTTATGACTGGCCATGAAAAAATGATTCATTCATTTCTGGAATATTTAACACATACCTGAAGAAAGTATAAAACACTGGAGAACTCTGTAGCCTATACTGTTTCTATTATTATTAATATTGTCCATGAGGTAGTATTACCAGGGTCTCAGAGAACTGACCTCAAACCCATGGTACAAGTACTGATCATCAACTTTGTCCTATAGTAAGATGCCTTTTTAATGTGAAGGTACAATTTTTATGTTGTGCTATAGAAAATAATTTGTTCATAGATGGCTGAGAAAAAATATAGAAAATTTTATCACACAAATTCACCTTGTGAATATTAAACAAATGTTTAAGTCTTCCTTCCCCCACCCCCCAAAAAAAGAAAATAGAAACTAAAGAAAACAAACTAGAGACTTTCATATAATGAACTAGCTTCTCTAAAGCAGGCTTTGTTTTAATTATGTGAACTAATTGCATATTTATCTCCCTGTTTAGTGGGGACTGGATATGTACATTTTGCAGAGATATTGGGAAGCCAGAAGTCGAGTATGATTGTGATAATTTGCAGCATAGTAAGAAGGGGAAAACTGCCCAGGGTTTAAGCCCTGTGGACCAAAGGGTAAGTATCAGATGGTTGGTTAATTAGTTCTGTAGTTGTTTCCTCCCCATCCACTGTGTAGCATATATGTGATAAAATGTATTTTAATCTGATTATTCATTATTCAGTGGTGTTTTTTGTTTGTTTGTTTGTTTGTTTTGGAGAGTGGGAGAGGGTTTTTTTTTTTTTTTATTGCAAAGTCAGATCTACTGAGAGGAGAGACAGAACGATCTAACAAAATGTTTGAGAAGCAGAGAGAGATAGCTTCCATCTGCTGATTCACGCAGATAACCACAACTGCTGGGGCTGGCCGTCCAAAGCCAGAACCCAGGAAGCTGGTTTAGGATCTCCCATCTAAGTAACAGAAACTGGATAGCTGGAGCCATTACTGCTGTCCCCCACGGTCTGCATTAGTAGGAAGTTGCAGCCTGAAGCTAGACACTAATTGGACACAGTTTGTTGGATTCGGGGTGGAAGTGTATTATTGCTTTAGAAACACCACCATTTCTTTTTACTGCTTCAGCTACCTTACTGGAACATTTAAAAAAATAAAATCAAGTATGGCTATAGTACTACTGTCTTACTTCCCCCCTCTCATAGCTGCCCTAGATTGCCATCATAATTTCTGAACTGGATTATTATAATCTCTTCCTTCATTTCCTTGTTTTTGTTTTTTTTTTTTAGTAATCTGTCACTTACTTGCTTAACTTCTTCAAATAGCTTCCCATCACAATTTATAATGAAATCTGAGCCCAGCATTGAGGTGCAAGGGGTTAAGCCACCACTCTGACATTCCATACTGGAGTGCCACTGAAGTGCCAGCTGCTCTGCCTCCAGTCTACTTCCCTGCTGAGAGCTAATCACCTGGAAAAGCAGTGGAATGTGGCTCACTGGTCGTGCCCCTCGCTGCCGCATGGTGTTCTGAGCTTCTGACTAATTCCCAACTGGGGAATAAATTGGGAAATGAAAAACTAATTGATCTCTCCTCCTCCCTTGTACTTTTTAAATAAATAATACATAAAGCCTTTTTTAGACTGAAGTCTAAAATCCTCTCCTCATTTTACTTAGATTTCTGCTAATCTGATCCTTAGTCTGGTTTTCAAAGGCAAAATTTTCTTCCACATAGTTTTGTGATCATTACTTAGATTTAGCTCAAATCTGATATATGTGTTTAAAGGAGTCTTCCAGTATCTGTGAAGTGAGAATGTGTATTTAGGTTATGTAAACTTAAACTGGAAGAAACTCTAATAAATAGAAAACTGTAACGTTAAAAATCTGGAATTGGATTCAGAAGATAGTTTTTAATGTTTTTGAACTTGAGTGTAGTCATTTGAAGAAAAGATTAATAACGTTTGTCTTGTTTTTTTGGGAGAATTACAGTGTTTTAATTCTTGAAGATGCTTTCATTTGAAAGAGTGATGGAGAAGGGGAAAAAGTTGAGAGAGAAATCTTCCATTCTCTGGTTCACTCACCAAATAGGTGCAGTGGCAAGGGGTGGGCCAGGTTGAAGCCAGGAGCCTGGGCTCCATCTTAGTCTTCCACAGGGGTGACTGGGGCCCGGGGACTTGTCATCTGATGAGTGCTCAGCTATGAGATGCTGGCCGCATATGCAGCAGCTTAACCTGATGAACCACACCTGCCCCCAATGATTATTTATTGCCAGGGAATCTATTTTTTCACAAAGCACTGTATACTGCTTTGCGAACTTTCTTCTGTTTTTGTAACCAAGACATAATAATAGATAAATTACCTTGGCCATCATTTTAAAATAAAGGTTTTCATGCTTGTTTAAAATAGAAATAAGATAGTGTGAAACTAAATGGGAAAGAAGGTGATTTTTCTGTATGTGTTAATTTGGATAGCTAAGAAGTAGGAGGCTTATGTCCAATTAGTTTTAATATCCTATAGTAAGTACTAAGGTCCTCATTCTCAATAATATCTTATTGGGGAGAAGATATTTCATGTTTTTCTTTTCTGTTTTATTTGGGGCCAGAAATGTGAACGTCTTCTGCTTTACCTCTACTGCCATGAATTAAGTATTGAGTTTCAGGAGCCTGTTCCTGTTTCGGTGAGTTGTCTATGTTCATACTCCCTCACTGATGAACCAGTCTCCTATGATACTTAAGAGTGTGGGCTCTAGCCTTAAGAGTATTTGTGTAAACCCCTTTTTTTCCCCTTAATATTTGATGTTGTTTACATAGTTGACAAGGATGCATACCCAGGAGGACCACTGAATGTAGTTGGGAGGGTCAAGGTATGGGGGAGGCTTAGTAGGACAAATGCTTCCACTTTGCCTTTTCTTCCCTTTTCTCCCGTAAGGGGGAGGGGACTAAAGCAGAGGAGGGACCCACTCCCAGCTGACAAACTACATCAGTACCCAGGGAAGGGAATGTCCTCTTGATATCCTAGAAGCCCTAATGTGGAGAAGAATGTTCCATGAGTTGAATGGTTTGATAATGCCGAGATGAGGTTGGTTTTGCTGCTCCAGGGTTGAGAAAATCTTTTCAAGGTCTGTTGGTTGACAGAGTCCACCCCACATCCATGCTTCAAGACACTTGCTGCCAAATCTCATGCAGGAGGGTTATCCAACCCATTCTGAGCTCCATCTTCTGGCATGGCAGTTGATGTCCTCTACATGCTCAAATGAGCTGGCCATCATGTACCCTTTATGCATCTTGTTCGCTGCATGACCATTAGCAGTTAAGATGGCACAATCACAAGACATACATGCCAAGACTGGACCACAATTTTATTAAACTGATAAGAACAGATACTACACTTGATCTTAGCCAAAAGGCTGAAAAGCAATGGACCACAAATTTAATGATCCTCCTTGTGGCTGGAGTTTGAGTCCAATGTTCCAGTTCAGGAGTCCCCTAGGAAAACTTCACCTATGGTGATCCCAGACTTGACTTTTGCATGTGGCACCATTGCAGGTACAGGGTCTGGTTCAATTCATCACCCGTATTAGCCTACATACACGTTGGTGATTGTGTTGCCTAAGAGATCCATCCCCGGCCCCACATCATATGCAAATCAAAATGTGCCCCAGCCCAGTGTTCCATCAACCTGGTGTTTGCACACACTTGCAGGAACTGCAGCATAATAGGGACCCACCAGGCCAACTCCCAAGCCTGGTTCCTGCGCATTCCAGTATGTGCAGCAGACTAGTCTGATCAGTGCCGCATCCCAAGTCAGACTCTTATATACACCTATGGTGTTGCAGCTTAGCTCCCAGCCCACACGAATGCCGGTGGGTGCTGCTGCCTTGTCCATCTTGGCCCGTTTCCAGCCCTTTCTTTCATGCTCACCAGTGGGAGTTACAACACAGCAGAAGAGTACCCACAGTCACCCTAACCCTCCTAGGTCCAGTCCCTGTCCTGGGTCTTGCCCTTTCCGGGGAGTACTGTGATCCAGTCTGACATGACTTGTACCCTGCACCATTCTTTGCTGGCACATGCTGCAGCAAAGCCCAGCCAGTTGACACTTATCCTGACCTTTGTATGTACTAATGGATGCTGTGGTCTGGCCTAGCCCGGTCTTCTCCCAAACCCAGCTCACATGTAGGATGTCAGTTATTTCAACCCTGCCTATCCTGTTCTGTCCCCAATCCCAACTCTCACGCTCACCAGTGGGAGCAGTGGTCCAGCAAGGGAGTACCTGCAGCCCCTCCCCCAGGCTCAATCCCAGATTGGGATCTTGCATGTCTTAGTGGGTGCTGTGACCCAGTCTGGCATGCCCTGACTTGCCTTGGAATTCACCAGCAGTATAGCAGCCTGGTCCCTCCCAGCCATCCCCCATTCCCAGCACTGATGTGAACTGACCCATGTTCCGTCCCAACCCAGCCTGGCCTGCACCCCTTCCTGACTCTAGCACCTGCCAGTGGGTGTTGCAGACTGGCCTAACCCAGACTGCCCACACCTGACCCATATGTATGCACAGATATTGTAGCCTGACCTGGCCTGGCCTGGCCTGGACTACCCCCAGCCTTGGTTGAGACTGCATTTTAACAGGAGCTTACCAGCTGGGGCTGCATCTTAACAGGAGTTCCTCAACCTCCCCTATCAGACTAACTCACAGTCACAGATCTCACATACACTGGTGGATGTAGGCTCAACCTGACTTGGCCCACCTCCAGTCCCAACTTTACCAGCATGATTACTATGGCCTTGCCAGACCAGCCTACATCTGTTCTGATTCTCACTGGTGGGTGCTACAGCCCAGCCCCGCCTGGTCCCTGCCCAGATCTGGCTTATGTGGATCATCACGTGCTGTGAACTATGCAGAACAGCTAGCTTACCCAATACCCACTCTGGCTATTATAAGTGCCTGCAGTTGCTGAAGCCTAGCCCCATCTAACACATCCCTGACTCAGCCCACAAACATGCTGAGGGATATTGCAGCCATGTTCAGCCCAGTCAGCCCCCCGCTCACAGCTCTTATGCTCACCAGTGGGAACTGCAGTCCAGTAGAAGTGTCCTCTTAGCTGCCCTGCCAGGCCCACTCCCAGCCACAGAAACTACATATGCCAGTAGTTGCTCCAACCCAGCCTGGCATGGCCTACCCCCATCTTAGCCCTTGTCATTGGGTGCTGCAGTTGGGTCTGGCCCAGCCCAGCCCAGCTCGTCCCCAGTCTCAACTCTAACTGGTGGGTACTACAGCCTAGCCCTGCCTAGCCTGCTCCCATCCCTGGCTTTCACATAAGCTGGTGAATGTGATAGCCTAGTCTGATATGAGCCTAAATCCCATCCTGGTTCATGTGCATGCCAGTGCACTACAGATTGGCCCAGCCTTGCCCAGTGAACCCCCCAAGCTAGCCCCCACATCTGCTAACATTTGGAGAAACATTACCTGGTCTGGCCTACACCTAGCCCTGACTCTTGTGCTTACCAGTGGAAATGACAGCCCAGTAGGGGAGTTCCTCAAGTTCCCCCACCAGACCCATCCCAGACCAGGGTCTAATGAGTGCCAGCGGGTGCAATGCCCATACCTGGCATAGTCCACCCTCTAGTCTCAGTGTATATGTATATGCTAGTGGATGTCATGGTCTGGTCTGCTCCACGCCCAATTCTTGGGTGCACCCGTGTGTGCTGCAGCGTGGACCAGCCCAGCCAGGTCCCAACACCAGTTCCCATAAGTGTTGATAAGTTCTGTGGTCATGCCTAGCTCAGCTCATCCCCTCCCCCAACCGTGAGCAAACCAGCTGGTATGACAGTCCCACAGAGGGAA
Source organism: Ochotona princeps (assembly GCF_030435755.1). NCBI lineage: Eukaryota > Metazoa > Chordata > Mammalia > Lagomorpha > Ochotonidae > Ochotona > Ochotona princeps. The sequence goes on along the minus strand of NC_080833.1, from coordinate 97,326,837 downwards.
GCCCACAAATCCCCACAGAATCTGCTCCCAGACCCGGTTCTCTTGTGAGCTGGTGTCATGGCCTCACCTAGAGTGATCCACCCTGAACCCTAACACTCACTGGGGGTTACTGTGGTTAAGCCCTGCTAGGCATACTCCCCAGCCCTAGCTTTCCTGTACACTACAGGCAGTGTTCAATGCTAATTAGCCCAGCTCAGGTCTCCCATATGGACGGGTGCATTGGTCTGACCCAGAAGTGTTGTGCACTCTCCCCTCCAAACCACCCAGTCTCAGCTCCCTCATTTACCTGCAAGTGTAGTAGTCTCGTTGGTGATAGTCCCCCAGAAGTCATTTCTCTCTTGTAACATTCTTCCTCAGCAGTTCTCTCTCCCACACATCTCCAGACCCACTTTCCTGAGCAGTCCACAGTCCCTCACGCCTGCGAGTGTGCCGGTGCCCAAACCTGGTCTTCCGGCAATATGACATTCAGCCTAGGACCTTGCCTGGAGCCCACGCATACTTACATGTGGGTCCCCATACCCCATTTGCCAGAGTGCCGGGGTTTGCCCCCCACATGCCTTTGAAAAACAAAAAGTAGAATAGGCAACTATGTTGGTACACTAGTATGATTAACACAGATTTGACATTAACCAGGCCCAGGATGACCGCCAGCCATTAGTTGCTTTTCTCCCGGCAGTGTGACACTTGCCTAGGTCCAGTGCAACCTAGGCCATTGCCTACAGCTGGACTTTGTGTAAGCTCTTAAACTCCCTAAGATCCTAGTTTTGTTACACATAATATAGTACTTGATAACATACTAGGCACTTTTTAATTATCCATTTATAAAATTATCACCTGTTTTAAGTGATTTTGTTCTGATAAGAACACAATTTAGTTTCTCTGACCTAATTTACTGTTAGAGAAAGTAGTTAGTAATGGAAACCGAAGTCAGAAATTCTGCCATTAATCAACGTACAACTGGGGATATCATATACTTTTTTGCCTTTACTGTTTATCTACACAATAAGAATATTCGATTAGGTTATCTCTAACATTGTAGTGTGTGCCTCCAGGACCTGTATATTGGAGAAAAAGAATTTCTTTGTAAGTATCAATTTGGATCAAAACATACAATTGAATCTTTCTTGTTGGATCTGTCATCATAATGCTGTAACAAAAAATCAATATTGAGAGCAGGCAGTTAGGACATTTGCAGATAAAGACTCTAAAATATTGTAATATGAAAAGAAACTATACTGTTTTAATAATATAGGGTAAATTGGTGGCGGGGAGCAATTTTGAGAAGTGGGAGGGGAAATCAGAGCCTATGGAACTGTATCACAAATTAATTTTTTTAAAGTAGAGATCGGGCCCGGCGGCATGGCCTAGCGGCTAAAGTCCTCGCCTTGAGCGCCCCGGGATCCCATATGGGCGCCGGTTCTAATCCCGGCAGCTCCACTTCCCATCCAGCTCCCTGCTTGTGGCCTGGGAAAGCAGTCGAGGACAGCCCAATGCCTTGGGACCCTGCACCCGCGTGGGAGATCCGGAAGAGGTTCCAGGTTCCCGGCATCGGATTGGCGCGCATCGGCCCGTTGCGGCTCACTTGGGGAGTGAATCATCGGATGGAAGATCTTCCTTTCTGTCTCTCCTCTCTGTATATCTGGCTGTAATAAAATGAATAAATCTTAAAAAAAAAAAAAAAGGTAGAGATCATAGTGTCTAAAAGTTGAGTTACCAGTATGATACTCGTGTTTTATTTGCTAGCTTTGAGTCATTATGTAAGATATACAAGTAGTACTCATGGTATTCTATAAAGATTCTTTTCTGTATTAATTGAAAGGCATAATGAGAGAGAGGGAGAAAAAAATGAATCTTCCATCACTTCCCAAATGACTAGGCTGGACCTGGCCAGGCTGAAGCCAGGCAGGTCTCCCATGTTGATTCAGGGGTTCAGGTACCTCGACCATTGTTGGATGCTTTCCCAGGCACTTTGCAGGACTTGAAGCAGCGCCCATATGGGGTAGATGCTAGTGCTGCAGGCCAAGTCTTAACTCACTGCGCCACAGTTCTGGTCCCTTTATCCCCAGGATCACAGATTTCACCATAGAAATGACTTTCAGCTGCTCTCTCTATGACAACTATTTAAATAACTTTTCTGTGTTCCATTATATCTGAGAGAAATTAACTACTGATTAGTTATGCTTGGTGATTACTTTATTTACAAATATTATTATAGATAGGATTTTGGGGAACTTGCATCAATCATGGAGACTAGCATTTATTCCATGTGAGATTTGGTTATCAGTTTATGATTGAGGCAGAAGATAATACACACAATATACCTTGGATTTGCAAATAACTGACTCAGTAATCAGTGCTTCTTTTAGTATGCTGTGCATTTTCAAACTAAATAACTCAGCATTTTAAGGATAATTCCTAATTCTTTTTGTTTGTTTATTTTAGATACCCAATTACTATAAAATTATAAAGAAACCAATGGACTTATCCACAGTGAAAAAGAAGCTTCAGAAAAAACATTCCCAACACTACCAAATCCCAGATGACTTTGTGGCTGATGTCCGATTGATCTTCAAGAACTGTGAAAGGTTTAATGAAGTATGTTAACTTCCAACCTATAGAGTCTTGCTTTACTAATTTTTGTTTGATTTTGATCTTCCTGCTAAAAGTTTTCTAATTGGTTTTAAAAAAATGTTCCTGCTTTAGTTCTATTAAAAATGGGATTTGTTTGTATTCACAGCTCCAGAAAAGAAAATTTATTATGTGTAATTGTAATATATACTTTAAAGTATTATAAATTAAGAATATTATTGAATATCCCTTCTTAGTAATTTGAGAGTTGGGTTAAGTATGGAAAATAATCAATAGCTAAGGATATTTTGTAAGCTGTGATTATCAAGAACCCACATTTTGAATGCATTTAGGAAAGATATCTGTACCAATGTCTGGATTTTATTATTGACTCCATAAATGTAGAACCTTAAAATCACAAACTAATCTCAGGTTGCTCATTAGGATAGAGCCCAGAATATATAATGCTGAGTTTTCAGTTTGCAGCAATGTGGCTTTCATTTACTTTGATCATATAATTTTTTGAGAGTAATTGATGAGCTGTCCACACCTTGAAAAGAAACATGATATACACTTCTTTCAAGGAGATTACTTTGTGCTTTATTGTGGATAAAGTTAAGTCTTTGTTATTATGGAAGCATGCATTATAGAAGGGAATGGAGTTGAGTGTGAGAATCCATAAAGATTTTTGAGTGATTACGTACAAACTCTTTTTAGCTGATGAAATTTAGATGCTTTATGTCTCTTGCCAAAATAAATTGCTTTGAATCCTCTCGTGTTTACCGATAGTGATTCTGGAAGCATTAGATGGCTTTTAAAAGTTAAAAGCAAAGTAATCTTTGTAACGTGAAAATTCTGATCACCTATACAGCAGTAATATAATATACTATATTGTAAATTAGTAAAATTTTGCTAATTTGATGTTAAATTATAAAATACGATTTCCAGTTTTCCCTTGTTTTTTTTTAATGCAGTTAGATGTTTTCAAATAAGTATGCTTTAGTAAATTGACGAAAGAATCCACTCTACCTGTTTTAGTAATGGTCCAATAATTTATGATTAACATATTACAATAAAGATTAAATTCGGATTAAGTTGCTTACTGAAAGTTTAACAGCTTTGTAAAGCCACATTTCTTTCTATTGTTGGTTTCACAGATACTTTTCTCTTGGATAGATTGAGTTTTCAGAGCAGTTCCTGTTCAGGTTGGTCTTACCTGTTTGCAATGAGAGTTACTCAGGTTTCACAGTATCTTTAATAGCAGTTTTGTAAAGAGAGTGCTTCCATGTTCTACAGAAGAACTTTAAAATCACTTAATCTGGTTATAGCAATTTGTTTTCCCTAGTATGGCTGACTTTCGTCACCAATCCTATGCAGTCTCATAACTTTAGAAAGGATTATAATTTCCCTTTTTTGTTTTTGACTCTGGTATCCTTTTTAGATGATGAAAGTTGTTCAAGTTTATGCAGACACACAAGAGATTAATTTGAAGGTAAGCTTTTCAGACCATGCAAACTTGGTGAAGGAATATGCATTACCAATAGGTGAATATTCCTGTGTTTTGCTTGCAGGCTGATTCAGAAGTAGCTCAGGCAGGTAAAGCAGTTGCATTGTACTTTGAAGATAAACTGACAGAGATCTACTCAGACAGGACCTTCGCACCTTTGCCAGAGTTTGAGCAGGAAGAGGATGATGGTGAGGTAACTGAGGACTCTGATGAAGACTTTATACAGCCCCGCAGAAAACGCCTAAAGTCAGATGAAAGGCCAGTACACATAAAGTAAAATGACGTGGACTTGAATCAATTGCTTAAAAAAAAGAAAGAAACCAGAAAACTTTACATGTTGCTGGAATATCCTGCCTGTAGTGGGCCCCACCTTGAAGAAGCTGATAGCTTTCACACAGTATTAGATTGAAATGATGGACAGAAAACATTTCTTGTCAAGAAAGGGGGAGAGAACTTTATTTGCAACTTTAAAATAAAAGCAAAACTGAAACGATACGAGGATTTCTGTTACTAATAAAGATAATTCTCTGGTGTGAGAAATGACAGATGTTAATTATGTGATATTGATTGGTGCAGGATACTGGATGTACAAGTAAGTACTTGAGACTTCTGTTGTTTGATAAATTGTGTCTTGGGACTAGAGTGCACACTTAACTAAAACAGCTTTTATGCCCTGCCCCTGCCCTTTACACACATGAATACTGGGTTGTTTTCTAAGTAAAAGTCATAAGTAGTTCAGATCCCACCTTAATCTCAGTGCAGATGTGCACTAAATCATACCGTTATATTTTTTTTCCTCACTTTGATACTGTTTGGCCTTAGTTTTTTTAATTGACTTTAAAAACTCAACAGTACCTTGTGTATAAGAAACATGACCATTGAGCATCGTTTAATCAAATTCAATGGTCTAGTAAAATTAAAATGATAATTTTTTGTAGTGGTTCATATAGAATTATAATAGTTTTCAGACAACGCTTTCACAAAATTGCACTTCCCAATCAGGTCATCTGATCATACAGTTATTCCCATGAAAAGGCAGAATGTTTGTTTCAAAAATAATCTGGTTTTCTGTACATTTAAATTTGATTGAGAAGGTGACAGCTGGCTCTTACCCAGTTGTCTTGTCTTCCTTCATATCAGTTTTCTGATAGACCACTATTGGCAAACAGTAATCTGTCAACTACCAAATGTGTAAAATTTTCTGTATCTCACTTTGTCTTATTTGTAAATAGGGAACTAAAACTTCTGGCAGATCAGCAACATTTGCTGAGCCTGTTTTTTAAGCTAATGTGTATTCTTACTAATGTTCCTATCAAGAATGGATTTGTAATATATGCTGTCTATTTCTAATGTTCACATTCATATTTTGAGGTTCTATCTTATTTTAATAGAGAACAGACTTCTCAAAAAATCTTCAGAAGCAGCTTATTATTGAAATATCAAAATATTAAGATAAACCCGGTGGGGTTAGATTACTCATCTGTCCACCAAGTGGGACATTTGCATGGACTGGGGCTTAAAGGACTTAGAAGAGGCCTGCAAGTGAATTCTGAAAATGAGCCAATCCCCACTTGAATGGTTACTGGAGTAAACCCACCTTTACTACCCTGGCTACAGCACCTGAGGCAGATAAACCAACTTGGCTCTGGTTCATTTTCTTCTCTTCGTTTATATGTTCAAATTCAAAATGTGTGCTCTAGACTGTGTACAGGCATTTTTGTTGTTGCTGGAAAAAAACAAAATGTTAGTCCTACTTTTGTATGGACACATTAGAATATAAAGTGACCAAAATAGAATTTGCCATTATTTTTCAGATGTCAGCAGATTTGTGGCAAATTAATTTGCCTTTTTAAAAAAAGTCAGCTTGGGCAATTCAGACAGTAGACTACTCAGAAAATTATGTGACCTAATTGTCTAAAAGGTAAATATTTTTAGTGCATATTGGATCAAATAAAGTACTCTAAAGAATTATTACACAGATTCTTTGGATAGTTTTTCTTTTGTTAGTAAATGGTGTGAGTAAGCAGGAATATGACTCTAGGCCTTCTAATGGTGTATTTAAACAGCATCAATTTTGTTACTGCTCTCCACTTACTCTATATCTACTACCTTAGCTTCTGTTTATTTTATAAGTTAAACCTAAAATCAATATACCAAACTGTTTTTATTACTTTACTCAAATATTAAATCTTCAAGAAGAGTTTTTTATAAGAGGAAGGCATCACTTAAAGATTATTTTATTGATACCTACTTTCCACAGTGTCTAAAATTTTAATTTGTAAGTAGACACATATGTAAGGCCACATTTTTTAAAGCATGGAGTACTTTCTGTCATGGCTTTGAGCTCTAGTATTGTGTTACTCTGCAAATGAATCCTTTTTAAAAACTCTTTATAAGTCATAAGTAGATTCTTCCAACTTGGAGGAGAAACACAGTCAAGTAAATAAATATTTGAGGCCTTACCAGATAATGTGTTCCCTTAACAACTTTGTTAGGTGGAGTTCTTGGGTTTTGTTTCTTTTAAGTTATGCTGGTTAAATTAATTTAAAAATTATTTTATTGTCAGCATTTACTTGGCTCCATTTCTGAAACAAGGTATTTTACACTGCTGAGGAATTTTAAGTGAAGGGGTTTATTTTTGTTAAAGATTTTTTTTTCTTGCACACTGATCATTGTGTTTTTTAAGCTATTTATTTGGCTGTAACATAACTGATTACAACTATAAAAATTAAATTGATACTTAAATATGTGTTTTCCTATTAATTGATGTTTTAAGAAAACAAATGTTGAATGTCTGTCAATCTCTGAAGGCAGTTTGTTTTAAAATTCTCTCATTTTCTTGAATGTGTTGTTGTTCACTAGGTGAAGGAACTGCTTTGCAGAGTAAAAGTTCATGCTAGATATGGAGACACCACACCTTTATTGCAGAAATGAGAAGGTGTGGAATCCAGTGTGGACATTCATTCTTTTTATAATCAAGATGGTACTTAAGACTTCTCACAAAAGGGAAGCTTAGATAATTTTAAGTCAGTTGTTTATTGATCTTGTTGCACCCCCCCCCCTTTTTTGTTAATCCAAAGAGATAATGCAAAGTGTGCAAATTACAGATGTATCAATAACCTCAGCAGGCATTCTATCATGTAATTATTAGTGATCAATGTTAATGAAAAGATTGAGGACTTGCAGCTCTGCCCTTGGATTGTGGCCCTATCATATGTTGTTAAGGGGCCTCTTTCTGAAAGGGAGAAGTTTGTAGTCCCCTCTCCAGTGGCCTTTACATCCTGTACCCATCCCTATTACATACAGAACATGAGGTGTAAAAATCTTAATTTCTTATGAGCACTATTTATTTGCATACTCTGCACTGGATCTGTGAGTAGTTTTATAAAAATCTGCCCACCTCACTCTCTTAATTACAACAATCAGGTTCTTAATTCATCCCATGAATTTTAAGTGTATATACTACATTATCTGCTGAAGATGATTCATAACTTTTAAAGGCATATTAAAGTTTGATCTTATACCAGACTGGATGTTTCCTTTAATTTTTTTTCTCATGGTTATCTCCTCCTTGATAAAGCAATAACACTGCTTTAAGTCTGTTGCCTAATAGCATGTCATAATCCTCTCCTGGATGGTGATTTTATAGGAAAGTTTGTATGCATATCACCTAGTCTCTTTTAAAAATTAAGAAATTTAAATGTATGCTGAGGTAATGACAATATATGTGGCATTTTATTTTAAAAATTGGGGAAAGTTGAATATTTTTTTAAAAGTAGGTGTTTGAGTAAAAAAAAATTGAAGGTACTTTTTTAACAAAAAAAATTTATATGCCACAGTTTATGTAAACATTTCAGATTTCAACATGTACACTTGGATATAATGATTTCTTCTATTGTCAAAATGTGTGTCGTGGTCAAAATGCATTTCTTCCATCTTAGTTTCTTATGTTTGCCTATGTGGTCCTTTATATATATATATATTTTTATGGTATCTGCAGAACGAAATTATCTTCAAAAATAAGTTAATTTAAATATTTTTTGCCATGTCAAATACAGAATGTAAAAATTAAGTTTAGCCCTTTTCTAGCAGGTGATATTTAAAATTGGAAATGCTCTTCTTTTAAAATGACCAAATTTATATGTGGGAAGGCACCAAAATGATTTTGTAAGTGCCACTGCAATATTCTCTTTTGAGTGTGGCCTAAATTTAAATCTTACGAATGAATTGCATGTCTGCTCCTGGTCTGAAAAATGTGGGCTTTTACTATGTTTTGAAACAGTGAAACATGTATATTAGCCTATAAAAAAGATTGTGAAATTTGAGAGCTTGTTGATTTTTTTATGTAGAGGTATCTACACAAGAAAGGGTTAAATTCACAGCCTTACTAATTCCTTGCTTCCAGTATTTCAACTGGTTTCCTCTCCCCTCATTATTACTACCACTACTATTACTTTTGCACATAGTTAAGTACCCTTCAACATGATTCTTAAAGAAAAAGTGCTGTTTCTGTGGTATTGTATTCTCTAAATAATCATATTTAATTTTTTAAGCAAGGTTGCAGTTTCTAATTGTTCTGTTCCTGTGTTTTTTGCTGGTGTGTAATGAAAGCAAGTTTTTTCTTTTCTGGTTATTTAATACATTAGCTGCCTGTAAATAATTCTTGTTATAATGCTCTGGAATGTGTTGTAGAAGTTGTATTAGATTAGTTTAAAGCCTTGTTTGAAAACCACATTGTTTTGGTTATTTCTATTAAATTAGACAATTGGAAAAGTTTACAAATGAATTTCTTTTTTTTCCCCTCCCTCTTCTGTGAATTGATACTTAATAATCTTAATTCATTAAAACCTGATGCTACCTGTCAGGTACCAAAAAACCAGTCTTGAACAAGATCCAATGTAGTTCTTGCCTTTACTATGCTGGGATTCTGTGTTAGAATAAAGAATGCTATGATAGGGATTAATGCAGAATTACAGTTGAAATACATAGTACCTTTATGTTGCTGGGATTCTATGTTAGAATAAAGCATGCTATGATAGGAATTAATGCAGAGTTACAGTTAAAATACGTAGTAAGGAAACTTCATTGCCAGAGAAGCGATCTCTTTAACTCCTAAAAGATAAGGCAGTGAACCAGGCAGAATGTAAAGAGAGAAGAGAAAAAAACTAGGATCCCAAACATAGAAGAGAATATCAGTATGTTCCAGAAAGTGAAAACTTGTGTTTGGCTCTAGCAGTGTTAAGTAAATTGGAGTGGTAAAATACCCAGCTGAATCTGTTCGGTGTCCTCAACAAGCAGAGAATTTTGGTATGTCTATATAAAAAGGTTTGAAACTTACACAGAAGCCAAGACAAAACCTTTTAATTTTCATCAGTGTCAGGAGATGGATGGGGTGATATGATCATATAGACCTTTTTGAAAGGTTATTTTGCCCTTGAAAAGTGGGGTATGGAGGACGTTGGAGGTGGAGATAAAATTATAGGCTATAAGTAATCCAAATGAGCCCTAAACTAGTTGTCTGACCATGGATCATAGTCCATTTTTAGAGCAATTTGGAAATTATAACAGATCAAATAATTGAATCCATGAGATTGCTAGTACTTTTTAAGAAAGAATATAAATAAATAAGCTGTAATTATATGTAGAGAGAAGAGAGTTCGGTTTGGGTCTTGCTGAGTTTGAGGAACTTCGGAAAATTAAGTACAGATATCTGGTTCTGGGGCTCACACGATATCTTGGGTCACAGAGGAGGAGATAGTAAGATCCATCAGGAATCCAGTCTGTTTTACTCATCACTGAATATGCCTACCACTTGACATTTAATAAAACATCTCACATTGAAGTACTAACTTAACAAGTGCCAGTTCTAGATTGAGAGCCCAAAGAGTACCATGGGCGAGATGAATGAGGCATTGAAATAGCAACTGAAACATAGGCTATGATTTTTTTCAAGTAGTTTGACTTTGCTTTTTCAATAGGTTATAAAAAACTTAAGGCTCTGAGTAACCAAGGAAAATATCAGAATGAAAATTTCTGATCATTGGCCTTAAAGATGCTTTTGGTTTTGTGGCAAGCAGGGTAGACTTTGACTTGAAGCCTAGTTTTAGCAGCTGACCTCAGTGTAAACTCTGTTTCACGTGTGAAATGAGGATAGTCCTAACCAACCTGTGGTTTCTATTTTTTTTTTTTAAGATTTATGTATTTATATTGGAAAATCAGACAGAGGAGGAGAGACAAAAAGAAAGATGTTCCATCCGCTGACTCACCCCACAAGTGGCTGCAAGACTGGAGCCTTCCTTCTTCCTTCTTCCGGTTCTCCCACGTAGGTGCAGGGTCCCAAGGTTTTGGGCTGTCCCGACTGCTTTCCCAGGCCACAAGCAGGGAGCTGGATGGGAAGTGGAGCAGCCTAGATATGAACTGGTACCCATATGGGATTCTGGCAGATGGAAGGTGAGCGTTTAGCCACCAGGCTATCACACCAGGTCCATGTAGTTTCCACTTTCAAAAGTTTTCTCCCTTCCGTTGCTATGAAAAAAGGAACAATGTACATTTTTTATTGGAATAAAATATTTTTATTATATTTAGCCAGTAGGCCACCATGAGTCAGCCTTTCGGTAAGCCACTGTCACTCCAAGGAGACTGTGGGCATCTGTTGTCTGAGGAGCAACAGAAGATCCATCAAGAGGGAAAGAAACAAGTTGGCCGAAATAAACTAGCTACTTACTAACAAACTCCATGTGTGCAGTGAGGAAAGGAGCAGTGCCAAGAGTTGCTATAATACACTGTCTAAAATAGCCAGTCCCTAAAATATTACGGCATGCAAACAAAAAAGTGCAACCCATAAAGTGGAAGTAAAGCAGGCAACAGAAATTAAGAATGAAGACACTGAGCTACAAGAAAAAAGATTTCAGAGTTACCATTAGAAACAGTTGTGGACAAGCATTGGGTTTAAGGGTGAAGACACAGCTTGGGACACTTGCATCTCTGAATGTCTGAGTTTAAGTCCCAGATGTGCTGATTCTAGCCTTCTGCCAATGTGCACCCTGGGAGGTGTCAGTGAGCGCAGCTCAAGTCATTAGGCCCTCGCCACCCATGTGGGAGACCCTGATGGAGTTGTCGGCCTTGACCTGACTTTGTTCAGCCTATTGTGAACATTTGGGATGGTGAACCAGCAGATGGGAAATACCTGTTCTTTCAAAAAGATGATTATAGATAATAAAAGTCAGAACCAAAGAAAACCAAGACTCAGGAGTTTTGATAATGTCATATCAGAATGCCCAAGAACTAAATTGAAATGCCAGTGTTGCAAAGTACAATAGAAATTAGAGGCTCATGGGTAAATGAGCTGTCAGGGAAAATCACATTAGGTTGATAAAGATTAGAAAGAAATGAAAATGGAAAATGAACATAGTCTTAGAGAAATGTATGACATCTTTAAGTGTTCCAGCATACCCCTAATGGGAATATCCAAAAAACAGGAGAGAGAAAGGAGATGAAAATGTATTCGAAGAAGTGATGGCTGAAGTTCCTCAAATTTGTTGCAAAATTATAGTACAAAAATTTATATGAACCCTAAGTAGGATTATCGCAAAAAGATCTGAAAACCAGGCACATTATGGAAAACACAAACACAACCACTTTAAAAAAAAAAAGGAAAAAAAAAACTTGGGATAGATATTTGCTGCTATGGGTGACATTTCTTGGGTCGCCTGCAACCTACAATCCAAATTGGGGTGCTTGGATTGGGTTACTACATTCAAGCCCAGCTTCCTACTGATACACACTCAGGAGACAGTGGTGATGATGGCTCAAGAACTTGGATGTTTGCCACCCACTGGGAGAGCCCCATTGAGCTGAAGGCTCTAACTTCACCCTGGAGGAGAGACAGGAAGTTATTCCGTCCAATGGTTCACTCCCCAAGTGACCACAACAGCAGGAGTTGCGAAGATCTGAAGCCAGGAGCCAGGAACTTCTGGGTCTCCCACGCAGGTTCAGGGTCCCAAGGCTTTGGGCAGTTGAGGATGGCCACAAGCAGGGAGCTGGATGGGAAGTGCAGCTGCCGGGATTAGAACCTGTGCTCATATGGGATCCCGGCACATGTGAGGCAAGGAATTTAGCCACTGAACTACTGCATCAGACCTGAGAAAACAGATGGGGACTTTTTCAAGATAAAAGTCAGTCCATGGGGAGGTAGAGCGGTGAAACACATACTCACTTGATAAAAGAGCTCTAAAATACTTGAAGAAAAAAATGGAAAAAATGGAGAAATAGAAAATTGAAAACAACAATTGGAGAATTCAGTACTTCTAATGGACTGTATTAACTAGAAACATTACAAATAGACTTACGACAAGGGAAGATGAAGTGATTTTTTTAAAAAAGGATGGGCATCTATCACAGTAATTCAGATGCCAGTTGAGATATCTGTATCTCTTATCAGAGTGCCTGGGTGTAAATCCTGACTTGCCAGTTCTAGCTTCCTGCTACGTTGCGTCCTTGGAAGCAGGATTTCAGTCTCTGCTGCCCATGGGAGACCTGGACCAACCCCAGCCAGCTGCTGTGGGCATTTGGGGAGTGAACCAGCACATGGGAAGTCTGTACCTCTATCTATTCACTGTCTATCAACTATCATCTTTCTGTATCCATTTGTCAACTATCTACATATATAATCTTACGTACCTCTGCCTTTCAAATACGATTACAGTAAGACAGCAGATGGAAAACCTTTATCCTGTCCCTACCTGCCTACCATCCACATAGCAGCTCTCACCATCATCCACTATCTGTACATACATATATATCTCTTTCAAATACAATTAAAATACATAGAAAATAAATAATTAAAAGAGGAAAAATTTGCCAACAATAGTTGAGGCCCACTTAACTCTTGGTGAATTGTTCCAAACACGAAGAATAGCATATTTCACAAACTTTAAAAATAGGGGTAAATATGAGGCCTGATATCAAAACAGCACAAACACATCATAAGAAATGGAAATGGCCACACGCCAAGCTCTCATAAATGTGAATGAGCAGGGCCTTGTGAAATAGAAGTGTAATCTACCAATCTAAGAACTGTACCTCATGATTGAGCAAGATGCAAGGTTGGTTCAGGATCTGAGATTCAATGTAACACATCAGATTAATGGAAAAATAATCACATTATACTACAACAAATGCAGGAAAGGGATATGAAACAATTGAACACCCTTTCATGATGGAAACATTCAGCAAACAAACAATAACACATAAAAGGGCAACTAAGGAATAACATGTAGCTAACATCATACTCTGACTGAATGCTTTTGATTAGGTATCAGGAAAAAGAACAATTTCTGTTCTTACTGCTTCAATATTCCATCTGGGAAGTGAACCAGTGAATGAAAGATCTCTCCCTGCCTCTCCTCTGTAAATCTGCCTTTCAAATAAAAGTAAATATTTTTTTAAAAGATAACATAGTATTGGCAAAAAACAAAATGATCAGTTAAATAGATTTGATAAGTACCTACTTAACAACTAGCTGCTAAAGCTGAGAAAATGTTGACAAATCATATATTTGATAATAAAATGTATACCGAATGTATAAATAACTCTTATTACCCAGTGATTAAAAGCAAAAAATCCCATTAATAATAATCACAGAATCGTAATCTACTTTAATCCAAGGAAGGTATCCAAATGACCAACAAGCACACAAAAGATGCTTCACATCATCAGTTATTTGGGAAGTACAAACCAAAATCACAGAGAGATCCACTTCACATCCTTGAGAATGGCTTGAAAAGAAAGTATTGTCAGTGTAAGCATTGCTGGTGGGAATGTAAAATGTTGCTGCTACTTTGAAAGAAACAGACTGGCAGTTGCCCAAGCTGTGAAATGTTGAACTAACATGTGATCCAACAACTGCCTACTCCTAGTATATATCCAAGAGAAATGAAAGCAAATATCCCAGCAATGGCCAGTATAAGCATTCCCCTTATAGTATCACTTGTAATAGACCAAATGTGGAAATAAGTCTCCATCTATAACTACTGTAAAACAAAATGTAGTATTTCCTTACAATGGAGTGATACTTAGACACAAAAAGCAATGTGCCACAGATGCATACTACATTGTAGATGAACCTTGAAAACATTGTTCTGAGTGAAAGAAACTACCCACAAGGTCCAGAACAGGTACAATATGATTGAATCCACCTGACATGTCCAGAAAAAAGGGAAATCCTAGAGAAAAGCAGTGGAGTAGTGATTGGGGCTGATTGGTGGAGAGCTAAAACATACGGGGACGTGACGAAAATGCTCTAAAACTAGTGGAGATGATTGCATGTATTTGTGAATATGCTAAAAATATCATTACATGTTACACTCTGGGTAAATCATATTGTTAAATATGACAATAACCCTGTCAGAAACAGTAGCCACTAATAGGAGGTGCTGGCATCACTGGCAGCAGCTTAACACATTGTGCCGCTGCTCTTAGATTCAGCAAACTGTTGGGGTCTCCTCACTGGAGTCAGAGTGTACACTTTCATTGTGCCCTTGCCTTTGCCAGCCCCCAAAAGCCACTGCCCACAAGCAACACAAGCTATGTCTTCTGTTCAGAAATTCAAGGAAGGTTGAACATTTCTCTCTGGCCTGAGGCAGTAGGTATTTTTTTAACTAAATGCCTCCTAGGTGTTTAGAGGAGAGGACCTTAGGTCTTTAGACTCTGGGCAAGTCATTAGTTCTCTCCAACTTGGGGATCCCTGTCTAGAAAATGGACCAAGCCATTTCACAGTGTTGCTCCCAGGACTGGGGACATCTCAGATGCTCAGTATGTGAGCCAGAACTCCATTGCTTGAAGGATAAAAAAAATTTGTTTAAAAAAGAGTAAATTTGCGCCTGGCACGGTAGCCTAGAGGCTAAGGTTCTTGCCTTGCACATGCCAGGATCCTATATCGCCTCAGGTTCTAATCCCAGCAGCTGCACTTCCCATCCAGCTGCCTGCTTCTGCCCTGGAAAAGCAATCGAGGATGGCCCAAAGCCTTGGGACCCTGCACCCGCATGGCAACCCAAAGGAGGCTCCTGGCTCCTGGCTTTGGATCAGCTCAGCTCTTGCCGTGGTGGCCACTTGGGGAGTGAATCATCAGACGGAAGAGCTTCCTCTCTGTCTCTCCTCCTGTCTGTATATCTGAGTTTCCAATAAAAAATATTTTAAAAAAGAGTAAAATTAAAATAGTTTCTTTTTTTAATACTTGCATTAAAAATTGGTGTTACTTCTTTAGAAACTTGGCAAATTTCAGCAGTGAAACCATTTTGCCCTGGGGTTTTGGGGTTTGGACACTTTATTATTGATTCACCCTTGTTACCTATAACTGGGCTCTGTTTTCTCTTTCCTGTTAGTTCAGTTTTGCCAGGTGACATGCATCTAGAAACTTACCCATTTTTTAGGTTTTCCAGTTTGTGGTTAATTTATCGTAGTTTCTGATGGCCCCTCTTATTTTTGTAAGTATTGGTTGTAATGTCTGATTTGATTTGATTTGATTTGATTTGATTTGATTTGATTTGATCTAATCTGATTTGATTTTGGCTCTTCTTGTTTTCCTTTGTAAATATAGCTTGATTTTTATTTATTTTTCCAAAAATCAGCACTTTTTTCACAGGTCTTTTGTGGTTTTTTTATTTTAGATTTCGTTTAGTTTATTTTTATCATGACAACTATTATTTCTGTTTACAGTTTTGAGTTTGAATTGCTTTTGTAATTCCTTGAGTTGCATTCTTGAGCTGTTTACTTGAAGTCTTTCTGTTATATTCTGTAGGCATTTATTGCTGTTAACTCTCTTGATATAAACTCCCTTTTGAGTATTGCTTTTGCTGTGTCCCATAGGGTTTGGTATGTTGTGATTCATTTGCATTTTCTCCAGAAACTTTCAAAGTTCTCTTTTCATTCCTGACTGACCCAGTCATTGTTCAAGAGAACACCTTTGGAGTCAGCTTTTTGTACCATGGTTAAATTACCACTTGCAATGTCTGCATCCTCTTTTTTTTTTTTTTTTTTTTTTTGTTTTGTTTTTTATTTTAGGAGGTTTATTCCAGCGGGGAAGGAACAGGGTGAAGGGGAAGGGAGGTGGGGAAGGGAGGCCGGAAGCTGCATCCTCTTTTAGAGTACCTGTAGCCAGTTCAAGTCCTCGCTATTGTGTTTTTCTTTTTTAAGATTTATTTATTTTTATTGCAAAGTCAGATATACAGAGAGGAGGAGATACAGAGAAGATCTTCTGTCTGATGATTTACTCTCCAAGTGACCGCAACGGCCTATCCGAAGCCAGGAGCCAGGAGCTTCTTCCAGGTCTCCCGCATGGGTGCTGGGTCCCGAGGCTTTGGGCCGTCCTTGATTGCTTTTCCATGGCAGAAGCAGGGAGCTGGATGGGAAGTGGAGCTGCCGGGATTAGAACCGGTGTCCATATGGGATCCTGGCGCATTCAAGGCAAGAACGTTAGTGGATAGGCCATCGTGCCCGGCCCACTATTGCATTTCTAATCAGCTTCCACAGATCACATCCTGGGAGGGAGCCCATCCTGCTTCAAGAACTTGGCTTCCTTCCACTCCTGTGGCAGATTTGAACTGAGTTCCAGGCTGCTGGCTTTGGCCTGGCCCTGGCTGTTGTGGGTGTTTGGAAAGTAAACCTGCAGATGGAAGATCTTTGTCTGCCTGTCTCTGCACATCTTTCTGACTAAAATTTAAAAAATGAAAATAAGGGAATATTTTCAGTGTATAAGGATTTGTATAATTTGGAAAATTCTTCTTGGGCTTATTATAGCTTTATATCGTTGGCAAAGAAGATACGTGGTATGGATTCAAAGTTTTTAAAAATATATGATTACTTATTTGTTTGAAAGGCAGGGTGATGGGGGGAAGAGGGAAGGAGGGAGAGAGAGTTTCCTTGTACTAGTTTGTCTTCCAAGTACCCATTCCACCAGGATGAGGTTTCCCAAGTGGGAAGCAGGAGCTGGAGTACTTGAGCCATCATCCACTCCTCTGCAGGTGCACAGGACTGGAACTGCCACTTGGAGAACTAATGTGGTTATTCCCTCAGCGATATAACCTGCAGTGCCAGCTTGTCTGCCCCCATTTCAAGAGTTTTAAATCTACAGCTTGCCATATGGTCTATCTTGGATAATGTTCCATGAGCTGATAAAGAGTATTCTGCAGCCATTGGAAGAAATATTCTGTAAATGTCTGTTAGATCCATTTGGTCTATAATGTAGTTTAACTCTGACAATTCTTTGTTAATTTTTTTTTATTTGGGTTATCCATCCATTGAATTCCTCAACTATTATTATATTAGAATCTTTCTCTTCCTTAAGATCTAATGGTTGCTTTCTATAACAGAGCTCTAGCAGTCTGTGTGTATCTGTTCCGGTGAAATAGAAGTTCCTTGGCAGTTAGCATCATTGGCTTTTGTGGTTCTTTTTGTATTATTTCTTAAGTAATAAATTAATTTTATTTTTGATGATGTTTACATAGTTGAGAGGAGTGCATGCCCATGTGCACCACCAATTTGGGTGGCGAGGGTTGAGGAACGGGGGAAATGGATGGGACAACTGCCTCCAATCTCCTGTTTCCTTCCTGTATCTAGGAGAAGTGGGGAGAGAGGGCGAGAGGGCCACTCCCAACCGCATCAGTAGCAGGGAATGGGGGATGGCCACCCAGTGTCATCCCGGAGTGCTCAATGTAGAGCATGTTCCAAGGATACTACTTGAGTGGGTTCGATAGTTCTGAGAGGCTGTTGATTTAGTTGGTCCAAGGTTGAGGAAATCCTTTCAGGGTCCATTTGCTGACAGTCCACCCTGGAGTCTTGATTTGCCCGGATACTCACTGTCAAAGCTTGGCTTGGAGAATTGTCCAATTTGTTCTGCCCCCCACAGTATTAGATACCTTCTACAGGACTCAATGACCTGTCATGTCCCCCATGAGCATCTGGGGCGTGCTGTCCACCACACAGGCCTCAGCAACCATGGAGACCCAGTTCTGACACAGGAACTCCACAATCCTGTGATTTTCACTGTGGTTGGAGTTCTGAGTCCAGTGATCCAGGTGGGGGTTCCCCAAGTAACCCCTGCTTGACTCCTGTGTGTGCCAGCCAGTGCAGGATCTGGCTCAGTCCATCACCCACATCAGCCTACACACACTAGTGGTTGCAGCTCTGTCCATAGCCTCATCTCATATGCAAACCAATGGATGCTGGGGCCCAGCTTAACCCTACCCACAACACTCAGCCCTCATGAACACCAGCAGGAACTGCAGCCTAGTCAGAACAACCCTCAATAACCCCTCAATAACAACCCTCAATAACAACCCTCAATAACTGGTATGCCTCCAGCCCTGGTTCCTGTGCATGCCATTTGTGCAACAGATCCAGTCCGTGCCACATCCCATCCGCTCACCTACATATCAATGGGTGCTGCAGCCTAGTTCAACCCAAACCACCCCACTATCCAACTCATATTCATGCTGGCGGGTGCCACTGCCTGTCCAGCCAGGCCTGCCCCCAGCCCTGTTTCTCATGCTCACCAGTGGGAGCTGCAGCCCATTAGAGAAGTGCCCACATTTTCCCTAATAGGCCCACTCCCAGCCCCAGATCTTACACTTTCCAAGTGGTTCTGCAGTCTGGCCTGACAGGACTTGCCTTCAGTCCCAGTGCCTGCTGGCTGAGGCTGCAGTAAAGTCCATCCAACCTGTACTTACTCTGGCTTATGCATGCATGAGTAGATACGGTTGCATAGCCCAGCCTACCTGTTGCCCTACCCAGCTCACAAGCAGGTCAATAGACTTTGTACCTGTGCCTAGCCTGGTCTGCCCTTGATCCAAGTTCTAATGCTCACCAGCAAGAGCAGTGGCCCCGCAGGGGAACCCCTGCTGCTCCCCTACTGGGCTAGCCCCCATCCCCAATTCTGGTCAGCTCTTACATGTGCTGGTGGGAGCTGTGGCCCAGAGTGGTATGGCTTGCCTTACTTTGGTATTCACTGGCAGGTGCTAAAACCTAACCCAGCCCAGCTAGCTCCCAATCCTGCCTCTAATGTAAAATTGGCTAGTATTGTGGCCCATCTTGGCCTGTCCTGCACCTAATCCTGGTTCTCACATCTGCCAGTGGATGTTATGAACTGGCTGAGCCAGACCCACCCCCAGACCTAACCCACATGTATGCTGGTGGTACTACAACCTGGCTTGGTCTGGGCTGCTTCCTTGTGCCTACCTGCAGTGACTATATCCTAGTAGAAGGGTTCTCCAAGCTCCTCTATCAGGTCACTTCCCAATGCAGATCATATACACACTGGTAAGTTCTTGGCCCAGTCTAACTTGGTCCATCTCCTGTCCTGGCAGGTACAGCAGCCTTGCCCAACCAGACGATACCCATTCTAGCTCTCATCATTGGGTGCTACAGCCCTGCCTGGTACACCCCCAGACCCAGTTCTCACTTGGTTCAGCAGGTACAGAGACATAACCCAACTTGTCCTATCCCACAATGACTCTTGTGAGCACCAGTGGGTGCTGGAGACTAGCCCAGTCTGGCACACACCCCAGATCCAGTACCTACCCATGTCGAAGTATACTGCAGTCATGTCTCCTTAGCTCCCTGACCAGGCTCACTCTAGGACACATCTTATTGATGTCAGTGGCTGCTTTGACCCAGTCTAGCATTACCCATCAACCACTTGGCCTTTGCCCATCAGATGCTGCAGCCTGGCCTGGCATGGGCTGGCCCACCCCCAGTCCCTACTCTTGCTGCAGCCTAGCAATTCCCAGCCTGCCCCTCTCCCTGCCTTTCATGTAAACCGGTAGGTGTGATAGCCTAGCCTAGCCCAGCATGGCCTGCACCCCATCCTGGCTCCCACATATGCCAGTGTGTTATGGTTTGGCCTAACCCTTCCTGGTCTACCCCACCAGAGCCAATCCACACACCTGCTGACAAGTAAAACAACCCTGCCTGTCCTGACCAACACCCAGCCGTGACTCATGTGCTCACCAGTGGGAGGTATAGCCCAACAGGGTAGTTCCCCAAGTTCCCCCACCAGGCCCCATTCCCAGACCCAGATGTCATGTGTGCCAACGGATGGTAGGCTCTTACCCAGTATAGTCTGCACCTGAGTTAGGGTTAGGGTTAGGGTCAGCCTTTGTGTGTGATAGTGGATGTTGTGGCCGAGCCAACCCCACAACCTGATTCTTGGGTGCGATTGTGGGTGCTATAGCCTGAATCAGCCTGGTCTGTTCCCAACCCCAGTACCGATGAGTGTTGGTGAGTTCCATGGTCATGCCTAAATCAGCTATTCACCACCCCCAGGTTTCAAGCAAACAAGTTGGTGTGGCAGTCCCACAAGAGTGAGCCCACAGAATCTCCCACAGAATCTGTTCTCAGATCCAGTTATCTCATGAGCTGGTTAATGTCATGGTCCCTCCTCATGTGGTCAACGCCACCCCTGCTCCAACCCTCACTGACAAGTACTTGATCGAGCCCTGCCAGGAAGGCCCCCCAGCCATGGCTTTTGTGTATTTCGGTATGTGGTGATTGATATCAACAAGCCCAACTCAGGTCTCCCACATGGGCAGGTGCATTAGTTTGGTCTCAAAAGGCCCTTCAGTTTCTCTCCTCTAAACCATCTGTTCTTAGCCCCCTCGTAGTACCATCTGATACTGCCCCAAGTGCAGTAGCCTGGTTGGTGGAAGTCGCTGAGAAGTCATTTCTTTTTTTAAGATGTATTTATTTTTATTGGAAAGGCAGTTGTACAGAGACAAGGAGAGACAGAGAGGAAGCTCTTTCGTCTGACGATTCACTCCCCAAGCGGCCGCAACAGCCAGAGTTGAGCTGATATGAAGCCAGGAGCTTCTTCCAAGTCTCCCACATGGGTGCAGGGTCCCAAAGATTTGGACCATCCTCGACTGCTTTCCCAGGCCACAAGCAGGGAGCTGGGTGGGAAGCAGGGCTGCCGGGAATAAAACTGGTGCCCATATGGGATCCCAGGGCATTCAAGGCGAGGACTTTAGCCACTATGCTATCGTGCCAAGCCTGAGAAGTCACTTCTTACCTGTCACGTTCTCCCTCAGCAGTCCTCTCTCCCAAACATCTCCAGACCTACTTCCCTGAGCAACCCACAGCCCACCATGCCTACAAATGTGCAAATCCCCAAGTCCGGTCCTCAGAGGTGTGTCGTGCCAGCCTGGGGCCCTGGCTGCTTACCCTGAGCTCACACACATTTGCATGTGGATCCCCAGACCCTGGCTGCTGGCATGCCAGCTTCTGCTCCCCACATATCATCTTCTCCTTCTCCTCCTCCTTCTTCTTCATGATATTTACATAGTTGATTAGGGTGGGATGAGTTGAGGGTCAGGAGAAAGTAGATGGGACCATTGTTTCCACATTCTTTTCCTTCCTGTATCTGGAGGAAAGGGGGAGATAAGGGAAGAAGCCACACACAGCCTCCCAACCGCCTTCATACCAGGGATGGAGAATGGTCACCCAATGTCATCCCAAGGTCCCTGATGTGAAGCATGTTCTGAGGTTCTGCTCAAGTGGTTTTGATGGTTCTGAAGTTTGATCTCACAGATCTAAAGATAAGGAAATCCTTTCAAGGTCCGTTGTCTGACACAGTCCACCTCAAAATCTCCATTTGCCCAGGAATTTGCTGCCATGTTTCACTGGGGTAATTGACCAATTTGTTCTGCCCTCCTTCCTCTGCTATGGTACCAGATGTCCTCTGCAGGCTCCAATGGACTGCTGTATCCTGCGTTTGCATCTGGGTATGCCGTCCACTGCACCATCTAAGCCCCCGAGGAGGCCCAGTTCTGACATATGCACTCCACTGTCAGACCATAGGTCCTGCTACTCTTGGTGGAATTCTGAGTCCAGCCATTTACTTGGGGGAGACACTCAATGAAAAAACATCTGAGTTGATCTCAGACCTGACTCGTGTGTGTCCCCTTACATGGGATCTGGCTCATTCTGTCATCCACATTAGCCTATATACACAATGATAGTTGTAATTGCTAGGTCAAATCTGTCTCCAGTCCCATCTCTTATGTAAACCAATAGATGTTGTGGCCCGGCCCAACCCTGTCTACCACACATTCAGCTCTCATGTACACCATTGGGCAATGCCACCCCCATATATCTTAAAAAAAAAAAACAATAGGATCCTTCACAGTAGCCTAGTGGCTAAAGTCCTCACTTTGCATGAGCCGGGATCCCATATGACTGCCTGTTCTAATCCCGGTGGCTCCGCTTCCCATCCAGCTCCCTGCTTGTGGCCTGGGAAAGCAGTTGAAGATGGCCCAAAGCCTTGGGACCCTGCACACGCATGGGAGACCTGGATTAAGTTCCTGGCTCCTGACTTTGGATCGGCGCAGCACTGGTCATTGTGGCCACTTGGGGAGTGAATCATCGGATGGAAGATCTTCCTTTGTGTCTCTCCTCTTCTCTGTATATCTGACTTTGCAATAAAAATTTTTTTTCTTCACTCACAAGGCCCAGTGCGATAGCCTAGTGGCTAGATCCTTGCCTTGTATCTGTCAGGTGCTTTATTTGTGTCCTAGCTGCTCCACTTCCCATCCAGCTCTCTGCTTGTGGCCTGGGAAAGCATTGGAGAATGGCACAAAGCCTTGGGACCCTGCACCTGTGTGGGAAACCTGGAAAAAACTCCTGGCTTCTGGTTTTGGGTAAGCTCAGCTCCACCTCAAAGTCCACTGGGGAGTGAACCAGTGAACCAGTAGATGGAAGATCTTTCTCTCTGTTTTTGTGTGTCTTTGTTTCTTTCTGTGAATCTGCCTTTCAAATAAAAATAAGTCTTAAAAAAGACATTTATATATGTGTGTGTATATATATATATATATATACATATATATATATATGACGTGTGTGTGTGTATACATATATCCACTACATGGCTGTCTACATTTCACAAAGACAGCAGGCATGCCACTTGGAGATGAATTTCTCCCCCTTGGCATCTCCCATTCTCCTGGGCACCAGGGCTTTGTCACTTTGGCTCCCCCGAGTCTCAGTAACCTGTGTACTCAATCGGTCTGCACACCATCTCCCTGGGAGACTTTCATGAAGGCCCAAGAACACATTTCCTCTCTACAGCCTTGTTTCAGGTGAATTGGAGGTGGGGGGTAGTCCTTGGCGGTGAAGGGCAGGGTAAATGAGAGGGTGACTTGCTGCTGGGGCGGCAGGAACAGCCAGATCTCTGGTGGGAGTGGCACAGGAGAGGTCCCCAGGCTGTGGAACTCTGTGAGATCCCCCCCCCCACCCCGGCTCCCGCAGGAGCTGAGTTAAGCTCCTAGTGCCAGTGAAGAGGATCCTGGACTCTTGGGGCGTGATGAATTTACCAAAGCTGCCTCTGTCCTGTACTAGGCCGGCTGGGGTCCTTGGGTATGGGATCTCCTTCCAGTTCCTATTTTGGACGCAATCTTCCCTTAAGCAAACTGGATTAAAGGAAAACTAGGACCACCCTCTGCCTCTCAATATTTCTTTTTCTTTTTTCTTTTTTTTTTTTTTTTTTACTTGAATTTCTTTGAAGGGCAAAGAGGCAGAGACACCTCCCATCTGCTGGATCCCTCCCCAAAAGCCAGCAACAGCTGGGGCTGAGCCAGGCTGAAGGCAGGAGCCAGGAGCCCATCTGGCTGTCCCACGTGGGTGGCAGAGGCCCAAGTACTTGGGTCACCACCTGCTGCCTCCCAGCAGGGAGCTGGATCAGGCTCTGGGACTCGAACTAGGTTCTTTAAAAGGGCTATGGGTTTCACAATTGGCGGGTTAAGTGCTGCGCCAAATGCCTACCCCTTCCTAATACCTCCGATGTCAGTCTCAAATTCAAACTGGCTTTTGTGTCGCCGGAAAACTAACCCACCTCTAGAAGACTGGATGAAGCTCAGTTGGAATGCTGCCCCCATTGTTATGCCAGCACCTGTCCTCCTTCGCCTTCCATTTGGGGTGTATCTCTCCCTCCACCCTGCCTTTACAGGGTAGGAGACTGTTCCCTCTGGCCTGAGCCTTCCCTTAGGGCAGGAAGTGGGGTGCCCCTCCCACACCCAGCTCAGCAGGTGTTGGCGAATATATCCCAATGGTCTTTCAGTTAAGTGACTGCTTTCTGATGGAGACGTGATCACCGAGGCCCTCCCCTCTGAGTCTCCCAGAAAGGGGCCAGAGGGGTGAGGGGTGGAGAGGAGAGCAGGCGGTTAGGGACTCACCTCCCCCTCTCCCCTGGGCTGCTCAGCAGAGCTGCCTCCGGAGCGCACGGAGCTGCCTGCCAGCCCTGCGCCTCCCATCTGCCGGCCCATCTGCTCTGGCCCGGCCTCGCCGCTCCTGGCTGCTGTCGCTCCCGCCGTCTCTGGCCCATCCCCTCCCCGGGGAGCTGGCGACCCCGACCGCCTTTGCGTCTCCCCTCCCTCCCTGCACTGCCAGTTCTGGCTGCCTTCCTTCCCCCTGCAGTCTCCCGCCTCAGTCAGACGCCCTCCCCATCCTCCCACTGTGAAGCAGTCAAAAGGAAAGAACTCTTTAGTGGGGACCAGGCCTTTCCATCATGCATGCCCCACTCCCCAATTCGGGAAACAATCTTCGGGAGGCGCAGACTGGAGGGCCAGGCCCGAGGATTTCTCCTCCAACCAGGCTCTTGGGTTGGGAAGGACGGAATCTTCTTGCTGAACTGCACCTCGGGGAGTCAGCAAGCTCAGAGCCCTGGGGGAGAAGTGAGCTGAGCTGCGTGACCTACAGAGCAGGGACTGACTGCATCCCCTACCCGCTTACCCAGCCCCGCCCGTGTGGTGCCAGGTGGTCCCGCAGCACGACGCCTCCCTCCAAGCCCACCAGGCCCCTAGCCAGTTGCTGCTGCCAGCCTGGGATTGACTTAGGGTCGTTATTATACACAGAAATGGGACCGCTTTTCCTGACGGCCAGTCGCAGAGGCTTGAATGTTCTCACGCCTTTAAATCCAACGCATCAGCCACATTCTTCGCACCTGCAGATATACAACAGTTAGACACACAACCTCTCTGTTGCTTAGGGAGTGCTGGTGAGGTAGTCTGGGTTGCACGCAGTGGACAGCAGCAGGC
Organism: Ochotona princeps; assembly: GCF_030435755.1. Classification (NCBI taxonomy): domain Eukaryota; kingdom Metazoa; phylum Chordata; class Mammalia; order Lagomorpha; family Ochotonidae; genus Ochotona; species Ochotona princeps. The sequence continues at coordinate 97,301,685 of NC_080833.1, read as the reverse complement.
CCAGTGCCCAGACCTCTGTCGCCTGCCTGTCCAGGAACACACAGAGCAAGCGGGGGAGACTGATGCTGACCTGGTGTTTCTGCCTCTTCCCTCCCAGGGGGCCCTTCTGCATGGGAGTTTCCTGAGGACCTTGCCTGGCTTATCTCAGGGTTCCAGACTTCCCGTGGCTCAGTGTGGGGCCCAGTACTTGTCTTTACACAATTTCTCATGGTCCTTTATTAAAATATATAAACCTCTAAAAGCATAGTGGTAGCCAGTGTTTAAGTTTTAAAAATATGCATTTATTTGAAAGGCAGAATTAGGAAGAGACATCTTTTATTCATTGGCCCGTGTCCCAAGTGCACACAAAAGCCAGTAGAGGCCCAAGCCAAAGCTGTAACTTTATTCTTAAGCCTCTCTTGTGGATGGCAGGGGTCCCACACGCTGGAACAGGACCCACACCTGGCACTGTGATGTGAGATGTGGACACTGTTATCAGACAAGCCCGGTGGGTTCATTGCTCAGTGTAGTATAGAAATAAAAAGCCAGAAATCTGTTGCAGACAGAAACGTCTATTTTCTAAGGGACCAGGTGAGCAGGGAGAAGGGAAGGGAGTGCCTCCTGAGAGAAAGCCAGGAGGTGGGGGCCTCTCGAACGAGGAGGGAGAGACACCAAAGGCGTGAGGAAGGGTCCTGGGATTTTAAGCATTTCTTGACCCCTCCTTGTGCCCCTAAAACATTTTTTTAAAGGTATATTTTATTTAAATTAGTGACAGAGAGAGGGAACGATCAAGACGAGAGAGCTCTTCCATCTGCTGGTTTACTCCCCCAAATGTCTGCAGTGACCAGGGCTGGACCAGGCCAAAGCCGGGAGCCAAGACCTTCTTGCATTAGCAGGGAGCTGGATTGGAACTGGAGCAGCTGGGACTGGAGGGGACAGTCTGCTGTGGGATGCAAGCCATCGCAGGAAGCTTAGCCTGATCTGCCAGGTCTAGAAGTCATCTCTGGGTCACTGTCAAGGAGATAGTGCCTGAATGACCAACTTATCAATAGAAGGGAATGAGAAAGTTTACCCATCCCACCTTCTGAGGCTCTTTGCTTCACAGCCAGGTCCTATTGAGAACAAATTCTTTGTTCTTGGAGAAATTCATATGAGACTGGGTTTAAAAGACACCGTTTCCTTGGGTCTTTCCTCCCTTGGAGCCCCTTCCTGTCGCTAGGGCAGGGGCCACTTTCCCTCTTCCCTTCAAATAAATCTTTAAAAAATTTTTTATTTTATGTTTATTGGAAAGTCAGATATACAGAGAGGAGGAGAGACAGAGAGGAAGATCTTCCGTCCAATGGTTCACTCCCCAAGTGACTGCAATGGCTGGAGGTGAGCCAATCCAGAGCCAGGAGCTTCTTCCCAGTTTCCCACGCTTGTGCAGGGTCCCAAGGCTTTGAGCTGTCCTCTCCTGCTTTCCCAGGCCACAGACAGGGAGCTGGATGGGAAGAACGGCTGCCGGGATTAGAACCAGTGCCCATGTGGGATCCCTGCACATTCAAGGTGAGGACTTTAACTGCTGTGCTATTGCGCCGGGCTCTTGGGGCAGGTTTATAAGTTCTGTCAACTACAGGTCTACAGTTCAATTTTACTTATTGCAGCTGGTACATGCCTCTTTGTTTGCTCTCACTTGTGCCACTCCCTCCAGCAAGTTCCAGGTCTGGGTTGCTATGTTGGATTTCCACCATGGTCTCCATTGCCCCAGCTGCTGGCTCACATGTCTGCAGCTCCTGTGATACCATGCTGAAGCTGCACCATTGTCTGTCAACTTTTCTTCCACTTGCGGATGGAGCAGGCCCCGGTATTAGGGAGACACCAGCTGTCCTATATAGCTAGGTTGTTGGTGATGCTGATCTTGCTGGACCTGTTTGCCGTTAGTTCTGGGGACCACACGGCCTTTTTGACCCATACGATGCAGTAGTCGGTATTTTTTTCCTGTGGGACCAGTGCAATACAATGAGCTCTGTGAGTTCTTGCCGAGCTCAGCACATGTACAGCTCACTGTTGTCCCCTGCAGTGTTAAATTCTTTGCCGCACTGTAAGAAATGGTGCTTGATGTGCCACTACTAGAGTTTTTGATCTGCTGGCCATCGGGTCTGGGGGCTACCCGGACCTGTCTTGGATGGAACCTGTAGGATGCCACATTGTTGCAGTTCACTCAGGTAGAAATGTGTTCATTCCCAGCTCTGTGCAGGCGCAGTACTGCCCCAAGCCCTTGCCTCCTTAAACAAAATGGCACCTAATTAGGCTCTAGCAGACAGACTGGGCTGTGAAATCCACCCTATTCCTGCACTGCCTGTCTGGGACCTGCTGCTCTGTCTCTGCTCCTGATCAAATGAAACAGACCAGCAAGATGAATAGTTCTTTGTCGGGGTTCACCTCTGGAACTCCTGGGTCCTTTTCCACCTTGTTGGTGGAGTTTTGGCTGCTGGTGGTGTTCAGATCACCATTAGCTGAATGCTGCTGGGGTATATATCACTGCAACACCACACCATTGTTCTGCTGCTTTCCTGTGTCTGTCAGTCTCCAGGTACCCCTTTGCTGTTGTTCTGTCCTCTCCTGTTTTCAGGAATGTGCCCTTGCTGTTTGACACTGGCTAATATTTTTATTAGTCTGTTTAAATGTGTCCTTACTCTGTCCCACCATCTTGATTCTCCTGCAGAAAAAAAAAAAAAAAAACTGGTTAATGGGGTGTGGCATGGTGGCCTAATGGTTAAAGTTCTCACCTTGAATGCGCAGGGATCCCATATGAGTGTTGGCTCTAATCCAGGCAGTCCTGCTTTCCATCCAGCTCCCTGCTTGTGGCCTAGGAAATCAGGAGAGGATGGCCCAAAGCCTTGGGACCCTGCAACCACATGGGAGACCTGGAGGAGTTTCCTGGCTCCTGACATCGGATTGTTGCAGTGCCAGCCATTGCGGTCACTTGGGGAGTGAATCAATGGATGGAAGATCTTCCTCTCTGTCTCTCCTCTCTATTTTTAAAGATTTTATTTATTTATTTTTATTGGAAAGGCAGATATACAGATAGGAGGAGAGAGAGAAAGGAGATCTTCCCTCTGATGACTCACTCCCCAAGTGAGTGCAATGGCCGGTGCTGTGACAATCTGAAGCCAGGAGCCAGGAACTTCCTCCAGGTCTCCCACACAGGTGCAGGGTCCCAAGACTTTGGGCCGTCCTCTCCTGCTTTCCCAGGCCACAAGCAGGGAGCTGGATGGGAAGCTGGACTGCTGGGATCAGAACCAGTGCCAATATGGGATCCTGGCGCATTCAAGATGAGGACTCTAGCCACTGGAGCGCCTTGCCAGGCCCTCCTCCTCTCTATATATCTGATTTTGCAATAAAAATATATAAATCCTAAAAAACAACCTGGTTAATAATTTTGTTAGAGAAAAATTTTTACATAAAATTGTGGATGACACAGGAATGGAGGGAGGAGTTAGTTATCAAAAGTCCTTTTGAAAAGATGGTGCCGGAGTCCAGCACCAGCTGCGTTCGGAACTTGAGAAGGGTGCGTGGATGAGGTGCAGAGAGACGGACCGCTACAATTCCATGATCACCGTGGACAATGCACGAAAGCTGTCCGCCTTATTTATACAGAAGCAGTCAAACCCTGGCTCAGGCTTTTTACGTCATGGTGAAGTGGGGGTTTCTAAGGATAATTCTGCCATTTGTTTCACCTTAAAGCAGCATATTATCCATCCTGACCCTGTGGTCAGGAAGTTCTCAATAGACGGTGCATATCAATCAGTAACACATTCCTACTACAATCCTCATTCTACAACTTAATCTTGAATCAGGGCTTGGCAGTGTGGCCTAGTGGCTAAGGCCCTCGCCTTGATCCCATGTGGCTGCTGGTTCTAATCCCGGCAGCTCCACTTCCTCTCTGTCTCTCCTCCTCTCAGTATATCTGACTTTGTAATGAAAATAAAATAAATCTTTAAAAAAAAAAAATCTTGAATCAGTTATGGGAGGAAATGCATCACAGAATAAAGGACCTAAAGATCAAGGAAAGAGGGAAAGAATAGATTCCCACTACACCTGGGGACAGACACCCTTGATCAGCATATGGTCAATGGGGGCCTCCGAGACAGCAATAATGAAAAGCCTTTTGCTAAGGCCAAAACGGTATCAGCAACATCAACTTCCAAGCTCATATTTGATATTAAACATTAACTCCACAGAAGCAGACAATGCCTGAATAAATTATAGAAATCTCAGCAGGGTTGTCCGGTGTCCATGAAGAGGGAGGTGGAGCTGCATTCAGGTGGTCGTAGAGACATCGGCCGGGCCCTGCCATACAGCAGGAAATTCCTTGCGGCCCTGCCTGCAATGGAACAATACTCCTCACACCTTCCTGTCTTCCACAACCATCACACAGACCCCAGCAAGATGGCTTGAGTGTCTGAGAACATACAAGTTAGAAATAGCATGTGCCATAAGTAGTCAATTCCCCTTGCTTGTGACATGCTAGTTTTGGGACTATGGCCTGGTGATGTGCATTCTGGTCCTCCTCTGGAGATATGATATACTGTTTAGATCAGCCTGTGCCGGGAGTGAATAATGCCCATTAACCACAACATGCTAAATCTGGCACTATGGCCTGGAGAGCACAGCTGGTTTCGTTCCTGAGAACGTACTAGTCAGGGATCCTGTATGATTTCCCTTTGCCTCTGAAAAAAAGTTACTTTATTCTAAGGCCGACAACCAGCCAGATATCAACAACTAGCCGGGGGAAAGATGTCCTGAGCTAGTGCTTGGGGAGAGGGTGCTGGTCCTGGCTCTCTGCTTTGGTTAGCGACTCCACCTGCTGGGTGATTGTTCTGGCCCTTCTGAGCTGAGCAGAGGCAAAGCAAAGGCCATGGAAAGCCAGGGCTCCAGTTGACAGTGGCGTCAAGGCTGTAGTGCCTAGCAAAAATTGTTTCTGTGGTCTTACACACATGGACACTAGAGGTCTAAGGCACCTAGGAAAGTTCTGTTATCCAAATGCGGAAGTTGATCTTCATCCCTGACTACTGGGGACCCAGGAATTAAGCAATATCTATCTGGTTCCTCACTCTATGTATTGCAGTGAAGACCTACTTTCTTCCACCACTCTGACATCAGCGATTAACCTTCTGCCAGCAGGCGAGCAGAGTCAGTCTGGGGGTTCTGTAACAAAGCTTCCGACCAGTTTGGGGTGTTGTTCAGCAACAGTATCGGTGTCGGTACTATCTGTGTGTGTATGTGTTTGCCTTGGCCATTAGTGTCCCTTCCTCTGGGTTTGACATGAGTCGAGACAATGTCTATTGCAGCTGCCTTGGCCTGGGACTGGTGCCTGTAGAACGGGTAGTGCAGGGCCTAGAGGTGGTGTGTGCACAGCCTCAGGGCAGGTGTGTACTGGGCCAGGTCCCGTGGCTGGCTGACTGGCTGCGTAGGCCTGCACTTGGCATCCTGAATCAGTCTTCTGTTGCTTTGCTCTGGATCCTAAAACACACCCCCTCCCCGCTGGCCAGACCCTGAGCCAGGAGTGCAGCACAGATGGCAGACAGGGGCGGAGCTAGGCACAAAGGGCAGCATAGGCTCAGTGGCTCAGTGCCCGGGCCCCACCTGGCCCTGGGCGAGGGGCGGTAGACAAGCAGCTGGAACAAATCCCAGAGGCACCGACTGGTCTTAGCATAGCTAGGGCTGCTGGGACAGTGTCTGCTCTACCAATGCCCTAGGGCATGAACAGGTGTCTGACATCGGGTGCCAAATGACACGTGGGAGGGGTAGAAGGGGGCCATTGGAGGGGAGGGGTATGCTCTGTTGAGGCCAAATCAAGTGGACAGTCCTTCCTGGCCAAGCGCAGCGATAGGGTCTACAGCCCCTTCCTGCTTGTTTGGGTTCTGATATTGAAATCTCCAGTTCCCTTAGGCAGGGGCGGCCCTGGCCCTGCTAAAGCAACCACAGGTGGGACTCCAAATTCAATCTACAGCAGGCTAATTTGAAGTTGACCATTTTGCATAAAACAGAATTGCTGTCCTTACTACCCCCATGACCACAGGCAGAAAAAAGAGCTCCCACTCCTGCTTTAGGGGCACGGAGGGAAAGGCCACGTTCACCTGTGGGTAGAAGAGGTTGGCCCACCCAGAGTTGGGTCCTGGCTCCTAGGCCTGCACTTGCACAGATACGGGATACTGGCATTCTGCAATAGGGTATGGGCTCCACAAACTTTCTTATAACACTTTAAAGTCCTCATGGCACTGGAGAAATAACTACACGAGCAGCCAACTTTCTCTATCAGTCCCTGTTGTGCGTAGGTCCAGATGTTCAGATTCGCAGGGGAAAGGGAGGGATGAGAGGAAGGAGGTGAGGCAGTCGGGGAGACAGAAGAGGGACCGCCCTGAGACACCTGCTCGGGCTCTGGGCAGGGGCGGGCTGCTCCTCCCACACAGCCGGCCCAGCCAGCTGGCTTTGAGCTAGAACAGAAAACAGGTTTGCAGGTGCAGTCAACCAAGGCAGAAGCCCAGCAAGCCAGTGCACCGGCAGGCACGAGAGGACCAGGTTTTGAAAGGGAACAAAGGGGACCATGGGATGGGGCAAATCATTTGCTCCGGATGATTCTTGCTAGGCCCTGGAAGACACACGTGTTGGAATGAATTTAACTTGGTGCTGGGGGAAGATCATTATAAGCCAGCGACCCCCCCTCCCGGCAAGGAGGTGACCAGTCAGCAGTGGGTCCCTAACTTTCCCAGCAGAGATGTTTTTCTGAAGGTCAAGACCCAGGTCTCTGTGGGGCCGACTGCCCACAGCCTATCAGATGGGGAGGGTGTCTGTGGAGCTCACAAAGTTTGTTTGGCCCAAATGCAACCATCAGAACTTTTTATGTTTACAACATGGGGCATGGAGACCCATTGCAGAATTTGGGGTGGTGGGCTGCATCATGTGGGATACCAGGGCTTCTGTGATCAGCGCCCTCACCCCCCTCCGGGCTCCCCATTATGCAGCCCTTCCAAGTCCCTCTCCTCCCCATACAGGGGGTTATTTAAAGCACAGAGCATCTCTGCGTGCCAGGGAGGCCCCGAGCCAAGTCTCAGATGCCTTCCTTTCAGGAACTACATCTTCAACAGTGTCATCGTGTAGGGAGGAGCTGGGTCCCTCTCCCGGTCTCTGTCTCAGTCTGCTCATCAGCAGAAAGGGACCTGCTCCCAGGATCCTGGTGTGTGATTCATACAGTCAAAGCAGGGGCAGCATCTGGGGATGCCTTGACACCATGCTCCGCCCCTGGTTAGATAGGCCACACGTCAGGGGCCTGCTGCTCAGCACACCTTCTTTCCAGATAAAGCACCTGTCACAGCAGATGCATGGCTGGTTTCGTGTCTGGACACACCTGTGCTGCTGTGGCCTCTCCCTTCTCCCTGGAGGCTGTACCTGCCTCCCCCCACGGCCTGTCAGGAAGCCAGCTGGACCAGTCTGACCTGCTCAGCATCCCAGTGGCCAGGGGCAGGTCTTGGGGCTGTGGGGTGGAGCTGGGCGTCTTCCCTGGGCAGTTTTTCCCTTCCTGAAATTGGTAACTCCCACCCGGGAGGCAGGCACGTAACAAGGTCTGAAGGCTCCTGGCTAGTAATCCTGGATTCCTGCAGGGTCTCACCTATTTCCTAAGAAGGTCCCGAGGAAAGAAAGGAATAAACCGTGTGGAAGTTCGTAGGGATACCAGATTTTAAAAGCAGCTGCGGGTTCGGCATTGTAGGATAGCAGCAGCTGGGTGCGGTATCTACATCCTATATGGATGCCAGTTCCAGCCCTGGCAGCTCCACTTTCCATCCAGCTCCCTGCTAATGCAACTGGAAAAGCAGAAGATAGTGGCCTGAGTGCTTGGGCCCCTGCCACCTGCATAGGAGAGCTGGAAGAAGCTCCTGGCTCCTGGCTTTAGCCTGGTCTAACTATCATGAAGCCTGTCCTGGTGTTGCGGACATTTGGGAAGGGAGTCAGTGGATGGAAGATCTCTCTGTAATTCCACCTTTCAGACAAATAAATCTTATAAAAAGAAGCAGCTGTGACCTTCATGCTGATGCTCTGCCCTTCCTGATGGCTTCCCAGGCTGCAGGGATGGCCTGCAGGGGTCAGGAAGCGGTACTGGGGCTGTGAGTCCTGCTGGGGTGGGGGACTTGGTGCTCCAGGCTGCAGGAGCCCCCAGCCATCCAGTGCTGAGGGCCACAAGGGCCTTGGTCATGCTCTGCTCATATCCTGGAGGATGGGGGACAGGCCTGACAGCTGAGCGGCCTGCATGGCAGCTGGAAGACAGAGGCTGAGAATGGAGGCCGTGGGCAGCCACTTGGCATCCGGCAGCTTCCAGCCGGGGCTGGCAGCAGGGTCAGCTCCTGCGCGGGCAGAACATCCCCGTGGCACACACATAAATCCCCGCCCGCCCTCACCTGCAGGCCACGGCCGGCGGCGAGGTCGGATGGAGGCGCACGGAGGAGCGCGGGCGCCCTCTGGTGGACACTGCCGAGAGGGCCAGCGGGCGCCCTCTGGTGGACACTGCAGAGAGGGCCAGCGGGCCCCCAGCCTGGGGCGGGCGCTGAGGGAGCCGCTCCTGCCCGCTCGGTGTTGAGGCTGCGGACCCCCGAGCTTTCACCATCGGGATGGTCTTCTTGGGGCTCGTGACGAAGGGACTCGTCTCTCTTTGTTCCCCAAGTGTGTAGGAGAAAACGGTCGCTGGGCTTGACAGTCCGCCAGGGCCTGGGAGGTGTGGAGGAGGCGGTGGGGAGGGCAGGAAGGACTGACCAGGGCGTCCCCATCCCGGCTCATGGCCCTCCGAGGGTCAGCGGCCTCCGGGGAGCTCCGAGGGGAACGGGCAGACAGGCCTGGGCAGCCAGCGTGCCCAGGAGCCAGGCGGTGGGGACTCCTGGGGTGCCGCGGGGTCCTTGCCCGGGAGGAAGCGTCCTTCTGGGACACCGTTGAGGATTCGGGAGGCTGAACCTGCATGAAGGCCTCCTGCCATTCCTCAGCACCCTAGCTTGTCCTTTTTCTAGAACCTTCCACCATTGAGAGCTCACATCTCCCACTTCTTCCATCACAGGCCTGGAGAAGGGGGCAAGAAAAGGCACACTCTCTCCTTTTCTCCGTAAATCTGCCTTTCCAATAAAAACAAACAAAAACTCTATGGCCTCCCAGAGTCTGTTCCCTTTTATTTGGAGGCGGGGGGTGGGTGGAGAGAGGAGGCTTCCAGTGACCCAGAGGTGAGGGGGGGCGAGTGCCTTCCTGCTCACAGTGGCTGAGTCCTGAGGCTGGGGTGGCCCGACTGCCAAGTTCAAACAGGTTGGAACTGATACTAAGCTGAATAATTATTTGCTCATTTTGTTTGAAAGAGACCTATCCCGAAAGATCTGGCCTGGAGTCCCGGCTCCACTCTGCACTCTGGTCTTTCGCTAAGGTGTGCCCTGGCAGGCAGTGGGTGGTCGTTCAGGTGCTTGGGTCCCTGCCACCCATGCGGGAGAACAGGACGGAGTGTGTGTGTGTGTGTGTGGGGGGGGTGCTGGCTTTGACCTGCCCTAGTCCTGGCTGTCGTGGCCATTTGGGGAGTAAGCTAGAAGAAAGAAAACCCTGTCTTTCTCTTCATCTATCTCTCCTTACTTAATCACTCTGCCTTCTAAATAGCAAAGTTTCTGGAGTAGGCATGGTGGGGCCTGGGACATTCACACCCCGTATCATGCTGCCTGGGTGAACACTGTCTCAGCTTCCAGCTACCTGAGACTGTACGGAAGATGATGGCCCGACGACTTGGGTTCCTGCCACCCAGAGGGAGGCTCAGGTGGGAGGGCTCAGCTTGAGTCCGGCCCAGCCCTGGCTGTTGCGGGTATTTGAGGGGGTGAATCCGCATATGGACAAGATCTCTCCCCACCCCACACCCCCACCTTTAAAAAAATGAATATGAGATTTTTAAAATGTCTAATGATAGATGGTATCATTGACAAAGCAGATGAGCCAAAATAGAATCTAAATGGAAAAGAATCATGACCAATGAAAATAATTTCAACTTTCAGTAGAAATGGAAAAACATACAAAGCTGTGAAACCTGTGAAAGGAACATGAAAACTTTCAGACTCAAAGTGTAGTTGTCCGTGTCAACCACAACAAAAAAGCCAACTACCTAACGCCAGAAGGTTATCAAAGAAGGGCTCCCTGGCCTGTCAGTGTCCATTGCAGGGGAGGCTCTCCAAATCGCAACACCTCAGCCTTGCCCAAAGGGTCGCTCTGCGAGGCCATGGAAAGAGTTAAAAAGACCAGGCTGTGGGGGAGACTCTCCGCGAGGACCGTCAGGGCCGTCTGGGCAGGCTCTGTCCTGGGTCTGGGCCTGGCTACCATTGCCTGAGGAAGTTCTAACTGCTCTGTGTCCCTTACCCCAAGTTGGGTCACTCCTAGGCCCTTTGCTCATTCTCTGGCTGCCACGGAGAAGTGGGGAGACATGTCTGGGCTTGGTTCTTGGCATGACACAGTGGCAGAGCCTGCAGTTTTAAGAAGTAACATCAGAGGCAGGGAACTTGCAAAGCCTGGAGTAATAGCCAGCTGGTCCTTTATGTGAAAGCCGCGCTTGTCCTCTTGGACGTAAGCTTGAATGGCTGCAGACTTGAAGGGTACTCTCGTGTTACTTTGCCTGCTGTTCCTTGGCTTCTGGTTGATTTGAAGTCCAAAAACCAGTTTGGCCTACTTTCTTTCCTAAACAGAAAAATTTTTGAAAGATTTATTTATTTTTATTGGAAAGTCAGAGATATAGAGAGAGGAGAGAGAGAAGGGAAGAGCTTCCATCTGATGATTCACTCCCCAAGTGATCACAATGGCTGGAACTGCGCCAATCTGAAGCCAGGAGCCCGGAGCCTCTTCTAGGCCTCCCATGTGGGTGCAGGGTCCCAAGGCTTTGGGCCATCCTCGCCTGCCTTCCCAGGCCACAAGCAGGGAGCTGGATGGGAAGTGGCTGCCGAGACTAGAATCAGTGCCTACATGGGATACCGGTGTGTTCAAGGTGAGGGCTTTAGCTGCTAGGCCGCTGCCCGGGGCCCCTAAACAGAGATTTTAAGCCCCAAAGCTCTTAACCATTTGCCCCTAACCTTTGTGCTCAATCCATTCCTCATCCAACTCAACCAAATGGTAGTTACGTTGAGGTCACCCGAGACAGAAGACTGGTAGGGGAAGCCAGCACCCTGGGTCAACCCTGGGCTGGTGGGGTGGCTCAGCTGTTACCGGGGAGATCTTGGAGATGTCCTAGAGAGAATTAGGGCCACAGCCCTATTTCTTTCTTTCTTTCTTTACTTTTTTTTTTTTTAAAGGGATTCTGGTTCTTAACGTTTATTTATTTTTTAAAAGATTTATTTACTTATTTTTATTGGGAATGCAGATATACAGAGAGGAGGAGAGACAGAGAGGAAGACCTTCTGTCTGATGATTCACTCCCCAAGTGAGCCGCAACGGGCCAGTGCACGCCGATCCAAAGCGGGGAACCAGGAACCTCTTCCAGGTCTCCCACGCGGGTGCAGGGTCCCAAGGCCCTGGGCCATCCTCGACTGCTTTCCCAGGCCACAAGCAGGAAGCTGGATGGGAAGTGGAGCTGCCGGGATTAGAACCGGTGGCCAAATGGGATCCCAGTGTATTCAAGGCGAGGACTTCAGCTGCTAGGCCACTGTGCCGGGTCATATGTTTTTCATTATAGAGCTCTTTCACTTCTTTGGTTAAATTTTGCTCTAGGTATTTTATTTATTTCCTTTCTGATAGCTATTGAAAATGGGATTCTTTTATCCAAAAATTTTATTTGAATTTTTATTAGAGAGAGAAAAAGAGACAGAAAGGAAGAGATTTTCCATTTGTTGATTCATTCCTGATCTGATGACAGGAGCCAGGAGCTTCCTCTGTGTCTCCCATATAGGTGCTGGGTCCCAAGACTTTAGCCCGTCATCGACTGCTTTCTCAGGCCACAAGCAGGGAGCTGGGTGGGAAGTGGAGCAGCTGGGACATGAACCAGCATACACATGGGATCCTGGTGCTTAAAAGAAAATGATTAGCCAGTTGAGCTATAGCACCAGGCCTATATATGCATATTTTATATAACTCTCTTTCAAATATGATTAAAATGAAGCAGCAGGTGCAAAATTATGGACTCCACTGCATGGAATTTAGCCCTGTTTGCACTCCTGTCCGCCTTGCTCTGTGAGGACATGTCTGTTGCTTTGGGAAGATGCAGAGGCAGGTGCCGTCTTGTGGCACCATACCTGCCCCTGGTGTGGTGGTGGACAGGACAGCCTCCAGCGCTGGGAGAAGGAAGCCTCTGTTTTTCATAACTTGCGCATCCACAGGGGACCTGTTTGAGCAGCACAGCTGGACTCAGCGTGCCCTGTGACTTGGTGTCCGGGAAGTGGGGCACACAGCGCAGGTGGCTGGGAGGCCAGCTTCATCAGCGAGGACCAGAGGTTGCACATGACAGTCTCTACTCCAGCTTTCATTGGCAGCCACCTCCTGCAAAGTCAAGTCACTACCTGCCATCTTGGCCATCACTCCAGCCCTCCTGTCTAGCAGAACGACCATGGTTTGTTTGTCTTTGGCAGTGAAGTGCTCTAAGTTGTCTTCTTAGCCTGACGTCTGTGTCCATTAAAGCCAGGGGTACCATTCCCATAACTTCTGGTTGCAGCATATTTGTAGAAATCCCAGGTGGTGGTGCTCTTGTAACCCACCTGCACGGCTCGTGGACAGAGTTAGGAGACGCGTGGGCCGCACGTGATCAATCCGACGCAGCGTCGTTCCCTGTGCTTTTGGATTCCTTCCTTTAGTATTTCAGATTGTTATTCCGTGGGGGCCACTGTTGAGCCCACATTTCAGAGCAACAGCTGACCTAGCAATCACAACCTCTATTCCCTACTTCCAGGTCATGCCGGGGTCTGACTGTGTTGAAACATGCACTAGACACTGAGTGATGGAGTAGACAAAAGACAAAAGACAAAAGATTAACTGACTTCCTCCTGCAAGCAAACACCTGCAGGGAGTTACAGCCTGTTCAGGCCAGGCCGATGCAACCTCCCCAGGGAGGGGCTGTGCATTCCCTGGCAAGGGAGAGTCAGAGGGGGATCAGTACTCAAAGTTCTTGAGTTCTCTAGATCTCCGGCCCCTCAACATTCTTTTTTTTTTTTTTTAAGATTTATTTATGTATTTGAAAGACATATGCAGAGAAGGGGAGAGACAGAGAGGAAGAACTTTCGTCCAATGATTTCCAATGATTTCCTCCCCAGGTGACCGCAACGGCTGGAGTTGAGTCAATCTGAAACCAGGAACCAGGAACTTCCTCTAGGTCTCCCATGTGGGTGCAGGGTCCCAAGGCTTTGGGCCATCCTCGACTGCTTTCCCAGGCCACAAGCAGGGAGCTGGATGGGAAGTGGAGCTGCCGGGATTAGAACCGGTGTCCATATGGGATCCTGGTATGTTCAAGGTGAGGACTTCAGCTGCCACGCTATCGCTCTGGGGCCCCCAAATTCTTATAACAGTTTTAGGGATCATGCATAATTTTTCCTGAACAATGCACTTCGCATCCTATAATACAACAGGGGAATTTGTCAGTTCAGGTTTGGCAGTGTCACTTCATGCTTGATTTTTAGCTGCATTAGCCTTTGAAGAACTACACAAGAAGAAGGTGTTCCAGCACAGTATTAGAAAGTCTTTGGCATTAGAAATGTAGATTTAAGCTTGTCATTTCTTTATCAAAAACCTGCCCAGTCCTCTCAGGAGAAGGCACGTTTGTAAGAGTACTTGTGATTCATGCTCTTCATCTGTCTTCGGCAAGCGCGATACGGTGCCCGGTGTTGTGCGTTAAGGACCTCTTCATTCCGGGAGACTCTAAGAGGTTGTTTCATTGCGGGGGGGGCGGTGCGGGAGGGGACCAGGTGCCCACGCGTCAGCAGGGCTTACTGCCCTGGTATCTGTCAGACAGCAACACCCTTGTCCACCTGCCAGTTTCCTGGCGCCTTTGTGTTGTTACTGATTTCCTCATCATCCGCAATTCTTGAGTGAGAATAATAGAAACTAGCTTTGGTTGACTTAGTAAGAAGAGGAGTCGATTAAGGGAGGCCAATAGTTTGCTCATAGAGTCTGAAAGGATGCAGGCCACGCAGGCTTAGGAAGTGAGAAGGGAGCAGGAGACGGAGCGATGGCTGACTCTTACCATGGCCACACCCCCTGCACAGGACACCGGACGGTACCCCTGGAGCCACCTGCAGAAAATCCCAACTCTCTCCTGATTTTCCCTTTCATTTTCCTAATGAAACAATGTACTGTACAGTATTAGTTGACGGGCTGCCCTTGGGTCATGCGGCCTTATCTTTATTGGCACTACCTTATTTTGAAATCTTGTTCTTGTCACTTTGGGACTTCCTTAACTGGTATACATATCAGCTACGGAAGAAGTAATTTTTATTTATTTATTTACTTATTTTTATTGGGAAGGCAGATATACAGAGAGGAGGAGAGACAGAGAGCAAGATCTTCCATCCGATGATTCACTCCCCAAGTGACCACAACAGTTGTAGCTGAGCCAATCCGAAGCCAGGAGCCTCTTCCGGGTCTTCTACACAGGTGCAGGGTTCCAAGGCTTTGGGCTGTCCTCGACTGCTTTCCCAGGCCACAAGCAGAGAGCTGGATGGGAAATGGAACAGCTGGGATTAGAACCGGTGCCCATATGGGATCCTGGTGGATGCAAGGCGAGGACTTTAGCTACTAGGCTACCACACCAGGCCCATGCTTCACTTTTAACCCAGCTTCCTGTTAAGGCTCCTAGGAAAGTAGTGGAGGATGGCCCAAGTGCATGGGCATCTGTATGCATGTGGGAGACAGTGGTGAAGCTCCCGGCTCCTTGCTTTGACCTGGCACAGTCTTGGCTATTGTGGCACTGGGGGAGTGAACCAATGGATGACTTTGCCTCTGTCTCTCCCTCTCAGTAATTCTGACTTTGAAATAAATAAATCTTAGAAAAAAAAGCACCCAAAGTCTCTGAGTTGTACAAGGAGTAGGTCATTTGATCCCTGGGTGCGTTGTCAGGTTCATCTCTTGCCACCTCCACATTACTCTCCACTCCACAACTTGAACTTCGGATCCACAAACACCAAGCCTCCATTGTTTCACTTATGCCTTTTTGGAAGGTGCTCCTTTTGCTGGGAATGCCTCTCCGCCTCAACTCACCTGCTAATTCCTGCTCTGCCTGCAAGCTGTAGTGGAAGTATCCCTTCTTAGGAAGCTTTCATTGCACCCCAGTGGTTGGGCCCCACAGTGACCACCTGGGTGTGTGGGTTGCTTGCTGACAATCCTCTTTCTTAGTGCTATGAGCCTTTTGGGTTTTTGCACTGGGGTGGTGTCAGGCTCACAGAACTAGATTAGTAAATGCTGATCCGAGCTAAGCTCTCTCACACCCTGACTTCCTATGTACTTATAGCCTCTCCCCAGAACTCATGTGTTCTTTCTCTTCTTCCCTGTACCTGAGCAGACCTGGGCAAAAAGGAGTGGAGGTTTCCATGTTTTGTTTGAAGGTTTCTTTATTTATTTGAAAGGAAAAGTTGGAAAAAGAGAGCAAGAGAGCTCTCCCGTCTGCTGGTTCAGTCCTTTAACAGTCACAATGGCTAGAACTGGACTGATCCGAAGCCAAGGGGCAGGAGCCGGGATCTGGGTCTCCCATGTGAGCGCAGGGGCTGTGTAGGCTAGCTTCTGCTGCATTCCAGACTCCTTAGCCAGGGTCCGGATCAGCTAGTGGAGCTGCCAGGACTGTGGGGTGCTGGCATCTAGGGCAGCAGCCTTATCTACAACACTACAGTGCTGACCTGGGTTTGTGACTTGTTCAATGATAGAAGAGTTTTGTGAATTTTTCAGTGACAGCATTTTATTCTTTTTCTCAGGGCGACCAAAGAATAATAAGTCACCGAATAAAATTAGGGCTACCTGGTTGGAGGCGGATTAATGAATTTTGACTCAGAAAGTTGTTGGGATTTTCTAGAGAGACTTAACCAATGATTTCAACTTAACCAAAGGATTTATTTCTCCTGCTGTTCTACTCTAGCCCTCAATGGGTTGAATGATGACTGCCCTTATTGGTGGGAGCAAACATCTTTACTTAGCTAATTGATTCAAATGCCTGCATCTTCCGGAAACAGCCTCACAGACACACCAGGACATTAGTGTTTTAGGAAAAGTCTGGGAAGCTCTTAAGACTGTCCAATTGACATACAAAATTAGCCACCACAGTTGGGTTTTACAACCATCAGGAGGAAGGGATGGGAGTGTGCTGTTAAGACACAGAGCTGACCAGAGCTATATATTTGAAACCATCTGTACTGAGGTGACAGTGGAAGACGTTGGAGCTACCTAGAAAGAGAGAACAGCTCTAATGAATCATTCATTGACGAGGTAAACCAATGTATTCCCATGTGGAAGTGAATTTTCATGATATTGTGTAGATGTGGCCGGTGAGCTGTGACACGAACTTGCTAAATGAAATGTCTCATTTGAGGGAGTAACCACTGGGGGCAATTTGCTGCTATATTAGGGCCTCTTTGGCCCCCTGAAATCCCATCACACAGTTGTCACCGTAAATACCCCCGGAATGCACTACCATAGTAGTGTGTGATGATGAAAACCCATGCTACATGGAAACTGGTTCTGATTTATTATTCATAATCTTGGACACTGGTGATCTCCAAGAAGCCCGAAAATAACCCAAGACTAGCAATAGGTTCTTCTTGCAATCAAACTACAGCATTTTAGTGGAAAATGATCATAAGACCCCCCCACCAACTTTTTATTAGCATGAGCACTCTGGGAACCCTCGTGAATTTCTGTGAGACTCCAAGATCTATATTGCCAGCTGTTTTTCATTACAAGAACTGAAGATGTTCTGCAAAGTTCAAACAGAAGAAAAATCGCGGTTAACCTCGCACCTGATTTCCTCAGAGCGTCCTGAAATTCTCCGCTGGCTCAGCACTAGATTGCAATGCTTGTTAAACTTGCATCGATTGTGTTCCCAGTTAGATCTCTGGTCAAAAGTTTGTCTTCCAATCCTGCTTTATTAGCCATGGAGTGATTTTCTTTTCATGCATTATTGAAGGTCCCAAGTTTAATAAAGTCAAGGACATAAAAATGTTAGAAATGGGTATTGCTGCTTTTTTGTAAGCTGGGGAAGAACCTTCTGGAGCCAAGCCTGGGGAACTGGGAGACTGAAGCTCATCTGTTTGGCGGGAGAGTGCTGTGTCAGAGATGAACAGGGGCCTGCGCCAGCCTCACGGCCACGCCTCTCTTGAGCACCCTGGAGGAAGTGTTTCTGTGCTTAACACAACTTTTCTGATTTGCTTCACCTGACCACTGACACTGGTGAAAAACAGATTAAAAAATGTGAAGAAAAAATGTGGCAGAATTGGAGTTTAAATGACTCTGATTTATCTCAGTATAAAGAAAGAATTATATATATATGTATATATATTATATATTATTTTATATAATATATATATTATATTATATATACAGATTTTAAGACAAAAGTATCTCCAGAGGTAAAGCAGAGACTTTTCACAATGACAAGATAAGTAACCAGGAGGACAGAATGAATGTAAGCACGTATGTACCCAAGAACAGGGCCTCAAACAGGTGACACATAAACCACCCTCTCATCAGCCGGAAGGAAACTTGGACAAAAAAGCCAAACTGATCTGGATAGTAGAATCGACAGACATCACCTGATTAATATTATTCCGGAAACACTATGTGTTAAAACTACAGAATTCACACTATTTCATGGACCATAAAATGAATCTCATTAAATGTTAAGGGACTGAAATCAGATGGTAGGTTCTCTGAATACCATGAATCACACAAGAGTTAGAAATCAATAATAATAAAAATCTAGGAAAACTCAAGATATCGGAATTAAACCATGTAAGTCTATATAACCTACGCATCATTAAAGAAATCGAGAGTGAAGTTAGGAGTTATTTATTTTTTGTTCACTGTTCCATCTGAGACTCTGAGGAGGCTCAGCTTTGACACATGCACTCCATAGTCAGACCACAGAACCTGCAATTCTCTTCATGGTTGGGGTTTTGAGATCAGCAGTTCAGTTGGAGGGATCCCCAAAGAAACTTCGTCGGAGGTGATCCCAGACCTGATTCTTGTGTGTACTTGCCAGTACAGGGTCCGGCACAGTCTGTTGCCCCAGTCAGCTTATGCACATGCTGGTGGTTGCAAAGGCTGGGTCAGTTCTTTTCCCAGACCTGTCTTCCACACGAACCTAAAATTTTTAATTTTTTAAAATGTTGTTTGCATAGTAGACAGCGGTGTACACCCATGGAGGGGCTTCTGTTAGAGAGGGGGTGCTTAGGGTGTGGAGACAGCGGGTGGGAGAAATGTTTCAGTTCCTTTTTTTCTTTTCTTTTTGTCTTTCTTTCTTTGTTTCTTTCTTTCTTTTTTTTTTGTAATTCTTCTGCGTCTGCTGTGTCTGCTGTATAGCTGCTGTGTCAAGCTCTATTAGCATCTTGGAATGGGGGCAGTCACCTCATCACGCCTCGGAGACCCCAGTGTGGGGAAGAATGTTTCAAAAGTGTTGTTTGAGGGTTTTTCATAATTCAGAGATGTCAGATTCATTGCACCAGGATTCAGAACATCTTTCCAAGGTTTATTTGACAAAGTCCACCTTAGTGCATCCATAGATCCAGACATTTGCTGCAGAGCTTGGCCAGGAAGTTGTTCAACCTGTTCAGCTTTCCATGCTCTGATGGGGCACTCGATGTCCTCTGTAGCTTAGATGAGCCATCTGCCATATCCCACATGCACACCTGGGCATACTGCCTATCACACAGTCATCAACAACTGAGGAGGCCCAGTCACAATACATGCAGTCCAAGGTTGGACCACATATCCTGTGATTTTCCCTGTGGTCAGGGTTTGAGTCCAGTGTTCTAGTTGGGGAGCTCCCAACTAGAACTTGGATTGAGTTCAAACTTGACTCTTGCCTGCGTCTGCCAGGTCAGGATCCTGCACCAGCCAATACATATACTAACGGATGCATCTGCCTGATTGGTTCTGCCCCCAGCGCCATGATGCCCCCATCAGCTCCCACATGAACTGATAGGTGCTGCAGCCTAGTCCAGCCCGGCCCACCACAGACCCAGTCCTCACACACACAAGTGAGTGTCGCAGCCTAGTCAGGGTGACCCCCAATAACTCCCTACTGGGCTTGCCCTCAGCCCTGGTTTTTGCACGTGTTGGCACGTACTGTGGCCCAGCCCACATGCCATCTTGTTCACATCTATGAGTGCTGCTACTTAGTTCATTCTGTTCCACCCCCAGACCCAGCCCACATGGGTCTGCGGAGTGCTTGTGCCTGGGAGCTGGGGTGACATGTCCCAGCCTGGTGTTTGCAACCTTCTGCCGTGTGACAGCGCATGACGGAACACAGGGCTCCCCATATCCCCACATATGTTTTAAATAATGATAGTGAGAATACAATCACCAAAAATTCGTGGGATGTGCCTGAAACAGGCATAGAGTGAGCTTTATGACTTTAAACAGTTACATAAGGGGGGAAAAAGGTCTAAAATGAGAAACCATTGTAGTCCCAGCTTCCTTAATTCATCTAATGAGTGAATACTGAGTGCTTCAGTTTTGGGCACACAGGACTGAGCAAAACAGACATAGCTTCTGTTGTCCTGGTGGCCATGGTCTACTAAGAGCGAAGTGATAAATAAGAAAATCCAGGTAAATAGCCAGTTAAATTATGATAAATGTTAGGGAGGGAAAGAACAGCATTCAGTGAAAAACACAGAAGAAAGTGTCTTTGAGAAAGTGAGGGCTAACTCAGTGGGATTCAGTGTTGGTTAACTTAGTGATGGTTAACCCTGTCAACTCAGGGGACTGGAGTTGATGCCAGCAGACAGCCAAGCCCTGATGGGGGAAGGTTCCAGGCAGGAGTACCTTCAAAGCCGGCACAGCACACGGAAATCGCCCGCTGCAAAGGAATCCCAGAGGCTGACTGAACGGCGTGGGCTCTGGCCTGTGACGATAGTCCTGTATTTGTGAAGCATCAGTCTGAACTTTCTGTGCATGTTCTCATCCCTTTGCTTCTGGGCTCCCCAGGAGTGACTTCTCTTCCTCCAGCCCAGCCTCAGAGTCAGCCACGCGTGTCTGAAGGATGCTGGCATAGCGGGCGGGGTTTTCTGCTTAGCGGTGAACAGGGAAGGCAGCTTGAATGGCAGTGTGAGGAGTGCAGAGAACAGGGACCTCTAGTGGGGGGAGAAGGCGTAACTGGCCTTGCAAGGACCAGGCATTGGGAACGCTGTGCTCACCCATCCTGGGTAAATCCTGCAGTTCCCAGGCCGCTGAACTCTGTGCACAGGCACTGGGGGATGGAAGCAGGACAGGAGGTGGCAGTCCTGACACGTCTGCTCTCTGGGCTCAATTTACATTCGTAAAAAGCAGGGAGAATCCCAAAGAGCTTTGGCTTCGGATCTCGTCTAAAGTAGCAAAAATAGGGGATGCCTAATTTAATTTGGATTTCAGATAAGCAGGACAAAAAATTTTTTTAAACATTTATTCAGTTTATTACAAAGTCAGATATACAGAGGGGGAGAGACAGAGAGGAAGATCTTCCGTCCAATGATTCACTCCCCAAGTGAGCCGCAAAGGCCGGGTGCGCGCCGATCCAAAGCCAGGAACCTGGAACCTCTTCCAGGTCTCCCACACGGGTGCAGGGTCCCAAGGCATTGGGCCGTCCTTGACTGCTTTCCCAGGCCACAAGCAGGGAGCTGGATGGGAAGTGGAGCTGCCGGGACTAGAACCGGCGTCCATATGGGATCCCGAGGTGCTCAAGGCGAGGACTTTAGCCGCTAGGCTACGCCGCCGGGCCCAGGACAAAAATTTTTTAGTGTAAACTACTTGTGAGGCAGGTCCCCCCCTACACATATGCACACACACACAGTCTGCTGGATCACTGCCCAGGCCAGGGCTGGAACAGGCCAGAGCTAGGAGCTAGGAACTCAGTCCAGATCTCCCACACGGGGAGCAGGAGCCCAGGTACTTGAGCCATCAATGCTGCCTTTCAGGGCCCACCTTAACAGGAAGTTGTATTTGGGAATAGAGCTGGGATTTGCAATAGGCCCTTCGGTCGGGACTGTGAGAATCTTTTTTTTTTTTTTAAAGATTTATTTAATTTATTACAAAGTCAGATATACAGGGAGGAGGAGAGACAGAGAGGAAGATCTTCCATCCGATGATTCACTCCCCAAGTGACCACAACGGCCGGTGCTGAGCTGATCCGAAGCCGGGGACCAGGAACCTCTTCCAGGTCTCCCACGCGGGTGCAGGGTCCCAAAGCATTGGGCCGTCCTCGACTGCTTTCCCAGGCCACAAGCAGGGAGCTGGATGGGAAGTGGAGCTGCCGGGATTAGAACTGGCGCCCATATGGGATCCCGGGGCGCTCAAGGTGAGGACTTTAGCCGCTAGGCCACCGTGCCGGGCCCGAGAATCTTAACTAGTATCTAAATTGCTAGATAGAGCCCCCACTACTATAACTGAATTCTTAGTTATTTACTTTTATTTGAAAGCTAAAGTTACAGAGAAGAATGGAGAAACAGAGATCCTCCATTTTCTGGTTCACTATCTCGATGGCCACAATGGCTGGAGCTGGACTAGTGTGATGTTAGAAGCTTCTGCCAGATGTCGCATGTGGGTGTAGGGCACAAGGACGTGGACCGTCTTCTACTGCTTTCCCAGGTGCATCAGCAGGGAGCTGGATCAGAAGGAGAGCAGCCAGGACTTGAACCAGTGCCTGTATGTGATGCTGACACTGCAGCTGGAGGCTCAGCCTGATGTATCACCTTGCCAGTCCCTAAAACAGAAATTAAAAAAAAAAATTGGAGCCTGGCAAGGTGGCCTAGCGGCTAAATTCCTCACCTTACATGCACTGGGATCCCATATGAGAACTGGTTCCAATCCTGGTGGTCCCACTTCCCATCCAACTCCCTGTTTGTAGCTTGGCAAAGTGGTCGAGGACGGCCCAAAGCCTTGGAACCCTACACCTGCATGGGAGACCTGGAGGAGGTTCCTGGCTCCTGGCTTCGGATCTGCTCAGCTCTAGCCATTGCAGCCACTTGAGGAATGAATCATTGGATGGAAGATCCTCCTCTCTGTCTCTCCTCCTCTCTGTATATCTGATTTTGCAATAAAAATAAATTTTAAAAAATTTTTTACTACATAGGGGAGGGACCATAGACCCACACGAGACTCCAACTACAACGGAGAGGGTAGGGGTTGTGGGGGAAGGTGGATGAGATGAATGTTTCAGTTTTCCCTCCTGTGTCCATGGGGGGAGGAACGGATGATCTACCACTCCTTGCTGTCAGTCTATATCAGCTCACAGGGATGGAGATGGTCATTTGATGTTGTGTTGGAAACTCCAGTTAGGGGAAGAATGTTCCAAGGGTATTAGTTGAGTAATCCTGATTATTCTGAGAAGTTGTCAGCTACCTTGCACCAGAGGTGAAAAGTTCTTTCTAAGGCCCCTTAGCTGTCCATGTCTACATTAGTTTGCCCACAGACCGAGGTGCATCCCATAAAACTTGGCCTGGTGTGTTGTTCAACCTGTCCTTCTTTGCATCCTTTGAAGAGGTGTTCAAGGTCCTCTGTTGGCTTAGGTAAGCTGGTTGTCTTGCTTTTCATGTGCCTCTGGGTTTGTTCTCTATTGCACTGAAATTAGCAACTGAGTAAGCTTAGTCCTGCAACATGTGCTCCAGGGTTGGACCACATGTCTGTGATTTCCCTGAGATCAGGGATTGAGCACAGCAGTTCAGGTGGGGAGCCCCCTAAGAAAAATCTCACTTGGTAGGTCCTCAGAGCTGGCTCTCATGTGAATTAGCTGGTGTAGAATCAGGCTCAACCTGTCCATGCACTAGCCGATGCTGTTATTAGTGTGTGCAGCTGACTGGCCAGTTTCGCCTCTCAGCTCTCAGACTCTCATGCAAACTAGTGGGTATTGTTGCCTAGCTTTGCCCAGCCCACCCGCAGACCTGGCTCTTGTGCACACCAGTGGGTGCGGTGATCTAGTCGAGACCCAAATACTCCACCAGGCCTGCCCCCAGACCTGCTATTAAGTATGCCAGCAGGTGCCATGGCCTAGCCTGGCAGCAGCCTGCTCCCTATCCCAGCTCTCACATGCACCAGTGGGCACTGCAGCCTAGCAGAGGAGTTTCCAAGGGGCCCCATCAGGCCTGTCCCTGGCCCCAGATCCTATATATGCCAATGGGTGCTGCAACCCAACTCAGCTTGCCCCCAGACCTGGCACACATACATGCTGACAGATGCTGAAACAGAAATTTTTTTAACACTATGCATTCATTTAAAAAGTGACAATGTCTCAATAGCATTACCTGGTAAATAAATGACATTTTCACTTAAAAACTCATATGTCTTCAACAAAAGTTATTGAGAAAGGCATCATTATTTGAACTTTTTGTAAATCTCCTTTGTGTCCTGCTTGGTAGAAGACTGTTGGATGGCAGCATTCAGTCTGTTGTGGGTACTGCTTTGGTCGAAGTATGTGAAGAAACTACCTTGGCAGAGCGAAAAGGAGGACATATTTGGGGGTATTTGATGCAATATCAGAATTGGCCAACTGCAAGTTTGCTAAAGACTAACTGGAAGGTGAAATCTCAAGTCATACCGATGAACTTTTTGAGTTCCATTATGTTGAAATATGCTGATATGTCCCATATTTTGAATGAATTTGCTGTTCATGCACAATTTCTGACACCATGCATCGACCATTTGGAAAACAGATTCACTGAATGGTTTTGATTTTCTGTTGCTCATTGTCACTTCATAGCACTGAAAAAAACCTTGCTATTATGATCACACATCTCATCCAGAAAGTCTTAACTGTCAGCTGTCAACTACGGGTGGAAGATACAAGCTTTCCAACACTGAAGTTTTCACTTGAAAGCTCAAATATGGTGAAAGATTACAAAAGTTGTTTTCATTGAGATGACAGGTTCATCTGCTTAGGTTAAAAAAATTCATCTTTCAAATGGCCGTGTGGGAGGAACTGTGACCTGTTCATCAATCCTTCTTACCAGGGAAAATGCTACTCATGAAAGAAGTGGCTCCTTCAGGCCCAGCAAACACACAGACCTGACCTGGAAGTGGCTTGACTTTAGCACACAGCACAGCTAACTTTTGCCTCGTTCTCATTTCAATACATAGGACTTTAAAACACAAAGTGTATTTAAGGGTCAAGATGTCACAAAACTAACACTCTTATGGTTTCAAAGAGAATGTTCTTAGATGCATCTGGCTGTGTTTTTCCCGTTCCAGATCACAGTGGTGCCACAGCCGCCACCCCCGAGTGGGGGCTCCATGCCTCTGCTTGCTTTGCTGTATGGGCACCAACCCCCGCATGCCACTGTTTGCATTCTCAGTGAGCTGTTTGCTCACCTGTGTGTCCTCCGTGAAAATGTCAACACTGTGAAAAAGACAGACAATATCCTGGTCATTTTTGCAGATCATGGTGCCTGCTGAGAAAACCGCCGTTACTCCTTGTTGACCCAGGGACCACAGTGTGAGAACTGCTGATTTAGGATAACCTGGGAGTGAAGGGAGAGTCTGGGACCCTAACCAGACCCTGACCAGAAGAGTGGAAAGTTCTGCCTTGGAGAGTTCTGTCTCAATAGGATCACCATCAGCAAAATTGAAGCTGATTCTGGGGTGTTTCAACAGTGCAGGGATTTGCTGCGCATTGGGCCCGGCTCACAGAGGCACAAAGGAGCCCGTACTGCCAGACTTGTAAAGGGGGCATAAGAAATTAGAAATGGTTTATATCTCTAGAAGCTGGGCCAGCGCCACACAGAGAAAGCAATGGTATCCTACAGCGCCTGTACCCCAGTCCTGGTCTCCAGAGGCTATGGCCTTGCCTCTCCTCACCTTGGTCTTTTGGAAACATTCAGATGGAATGCACCTGCTCTTGTCTGCGCATGCGTCGTTAGCCTACCTCCTGGCTGCTCGGTGAACGAGTGCAGCCAGGACTCTGACATCTCCAACTTGTATCAGGAAACGCAGCTCTGCTTCCTGCCAAGATTCCGACCAGCGGATTCTGAATCTGATGAAAGAAAGTAGATGCTAAGCAGCCAAACTATGACAGCTGCCGAAGCAGTGTGTTTGGTGGCAATTAAGCAGGCTTGGGTCAGAGATGGAGTGAGGGACATTTTCCAAGGAAGAGAGCGTGGAGTGGGATGAGATGGGGACAGGAAGAAGCTTGACACCAGCCAGCATTTGGAGCTGATTGGAAGCAGGTGGAACCGCACAAAGGCTGGCAGAGGAGTGCGGTGTGGAGGGCAGTGTTTGGGAGCCAGGAGGACAGCATGCTTTGGGAATGGACATAGCTGTTGTACCACTGCCTCCCACCGAGGCCCACCAAGCTGGGAGCTAATGTCCACCAATGAGTTACCCAATGTCCCTAAATCTGTTCCTTTGCTCCCTCTCCCTATGGCACCGGAAGAGGAATGAATTTATGAGACTCCTTCCGGAGAGGATGGGGAGCCCTCTGAACCTTGCCCTCTGAGCTCTTAACAGTCCCTTCCCCAGATGGGTGCCCAGGCTGAGTCCTTGATGCTAAGTACCCTGACAGACAGCACATGGGAAGTTACAGAAAGATTTCTTTGCCTTGATAGATTTGCAAATAGAGAAGATAAAGGAATTTAAAAAAAAGTCACATGAGGCCAGCGTGGAGGTACAGTAGCTTAGGCTGCTGTTTGATATGCCGGCATTCTATTTGGGCATTAAATTGAATCTCGGCTGCTCCACTTTCAATCCAGCTCCCTGCTAGTGTGCCTGGGACATCAGAGGATGACCCAAGCGCTTGGGCCCCTGTACCCAGATGAGAGACCTGAAAGAAGCTTCTGGTTCCCAGCTTTGGATTGGCACAGCTCCGGCCACTGCAGCCATTTGTGGAGCGAACCAAGCGATGAAGACCTTTCTCTCTCTCTCTGTCTCTCCTTCTGTCTGTAAATCTGCCTTTCAAGTAAAGATAAAATAAATCTTTTTAAAACAGAATCTGGGTTTTGCATGAGGGTTACGGTAATAAAGGAGATAGAATACTGACATAAATTTAAAAAGACACAAAACAGAAGCAAGAGAGGATCAAATAATTATAGTATTTCTTTATACCGCCTCCTGCTGTGGCTAAGGAAAGCATCAGAGGACGGCTCAAAGCCTTGGGACCCTGCACCTGCGTGGGAGGTCCAGGAGAGGCTTCTGGCTCCTGGCTTGGGGTTGACTCAGCTCAGCTTTGGCCATCACAGCCATTTGGGAAGTGAACTAGTGGATCGAGGACCTTTCTCTCTTTCTCTTCGTAAGTCTGTCTTTCCAATAAAGATAAATACATCTTTAAAAAAAATACACCAAAAAACAAACCCTCCTGAGTGCCCTGTCCCAGCCTGACCTCTCTCCGCCCTTTTGTACCTATTTAGTGATTGTCCTGACTAGATGGAGCCTCACGTGCATGGGCTTGTTTGTTTCATTTCTCAGAATCTGGCTTTCCCCCTGATTGCATCCCAGCACCCAACATGTCGCAGATGGTCAATACGTCTGTATGAAGTAAATGTGTGAATCAATGACTTATTGACTCCACTACAAGCCTGTAGTACTGGCAAACCATGCAACAGGGGAATCATTTGATCAGCATGGAGGTGGAGAAGAGCCTACTGCACAGCAGACAGACCCAGTTTGGCAGGGACCAGAGGTGCCAGAAGAGATGGTTAGTGCACTTTTACGGGGAGGCATTGGCATTGCTGGAGGGATGTGTTTATGCTGGGGACAATGTGTTCCATCAAGCCCCTGCCAGTGTCACAGTAAATGGAGAGACAGAGCAAGCACTAACCCTGCACCCTTTCCCTGCTATCATGCCTGTGCTGGCACGGCAGCCGAGGGTGGCTGAGGCAGTGCCTCTGGGGGGGGGTGCAGGTGCCTGTTGGCTGGCGGGCTCTGTGATCTGCGGGAGGCAGCCAAGTGCTGGCCGCACCATCTGCACCCAGGGGGCCTCCATCGTGCACCTGCTGCAGCCTCTGTGGTCCTTCACCACAAACTTAGCAAATAGCTCTTCCAGGAGGTTTGCAAATTCCCAATCTGCTGCACCACATTTTCTCCGATAACTGCCACCAACCACATGTGAAACTGGATCCGAGGCCTGCAAGCGAATCAGCCAACGTGCAGACTCATCCTGGTCCTGGGAAGGAGCTGGGGGCGCAGGTGGTCCTCTGAGTGGACTCCTCACTGCTGTGAAGGTGAAAGCTTAGCTGCTGTGCATAGGTGTCAGATTCTACAAGGGTATCATTTGGGATGTAGCCTTAAGATATTACATGTAAATTGAATCTGTTACTTTGATACAAAATTAATGCATTTTTTTGATGTTTTAAACCAGTTTTCATTTTTGGCTTGATTCACTCACAATAATTGTATATATGCATAGGGCACAGTGTAATGCTTTGATTTAAAAAAATCTCTAATGCAATTTTGAAGAATACTCCAGTAAGCAATCTTTTTATTTTTTGTTTAAGTATGAAAGATGATGTCAATTTATCCAGTTAAAAAAATAGTCATTTAAATTATTTTTATTTTTGGGAGCAGGAGAGGGAGAGAGGGGACTCTCATCCACCGACTCCCTCCCTAATTTCCAGCAACGGCCAGCAGCTCCATCTGGGTCTCCCATCTGGGCGGCAGGAACCCAACCAGTGGCGACATCATCTGCTGCCTCCCCTTCTCCTCCCAGGATTCTCATCAGGAGGAAACTGAAACGAATCAGAGCTGGGCCTCCAGCCCTGGCACTCAGATATAGAATGCCGAAGTCCCAAGCTGCAGTTTAACAGCCCAGCCAAATGCTCACCTCTCGATTTGTCTCTTGCAGACACTGTATGTAAATGTGGACTCTTCTGTGTCCCTGTGTTGAGGGTCACCAGTCTCTCTGGGCACCTGCAGAAAAGGCTGGCTCCCTACAAGCTGCAGCCCTTCCATGCATCATGTAAAGGAGAGAGAGAAGGACTGGGTTATACACACAGAGTAGTTAGCACCGAGAGTTCCTGCACTATTAGCCATACAGCATCATCCACACAAGGTGTGAATGCAAAATTGCACAGTACCCTGGGATGAATACATCACAGCTTGGAGCTGCACTTCAAATACAGCCATTTGATATCTTAATCCTCATGGAGGTTACAAGCACTTAGTAACTGAAGAGCTGGGGATGGGGGGTCTTAGTTGCTATTCCTGGACAAAATATAATCTGAAATGACAAGTTAATAAATATGTAACAGAGACAATCTGGGATGACTGCACTGTCCCCAGTTCCTGCTCTATTAGGCTGGAATGGTCATTCCTCTCCTCACAGTCATATTAGAATTAGCACCGGGCCTGGCATGACAGTATAGTGGCTAAATCCTCGCCATGCCTCTGCTGGGATCCCATATGGGCACCATTTTATAACCCAGCTGCTCCACTTCTCTTCCAGCTCCCTGCTTATGGCCTGGGAAAGCAGTAGAAGATGGCCCAAAGCCTTGGGACTCTGCAGCTATGTGGGAGACTCAGAAGAAGCCCCTGGCTGCTGGCTTCAGATTGGCTTAATTCTGACTGTTGCATCCACTTGGGGAGTGAACCAGTGGATAGATGATCTTTTGCTCTGTATCTTTCTCTTTGCATATCTGACTTTCTACTAAAAAATACAATAAATTCTTAAAAAAAAGTAAAAGCCAGGCTAATTTGAAAAGCAGAATAAGCAGCTTTTATAGGAATTGGTTTTCCAGATGATGTTGATATTTGGTAGCCAGAATAATACATAATATCTTCTCATACAAAATTTTAAGTGTTAAAGTTTACACCCCTGTGTGAGGTTCAGAGAGCAATCAGTTAGTTTGGGGTCCAGGAAATCGAAGGGGGGCACGCCTACAGCAAGTGCATATTCTCCTGCAGGACTCACCTCCACAGTGGTGCTCTGGTGGTTCTATTCCTGGGCCGTCTGGCAGGGCCCCTCAGGTGTCAGCCACAGCATGTATGGAAGGTCTCCGGTGTGATGGTAAGAGACACATGTAATCTTACCATCTGAAGCACCTAGTGTAAAATGCAGGCTGCATGTTGAATGAGTCAATGGCTGGAAGAACAACTGATTGGAATAAGACTAATTCAGACACAGGTGCTACAAGGCAGCACTCTCAGAAGGGAGGACAACGGGCCCGCGGTAAGACATGGACGATTCCCTTGGCCACTGGCTTTTCTTTACACCCCTGGCAGCAGAGCAGGGTTGGCCCAAGGCACATGACTCAGTAGGACCCAGCATGGCTTTCTCTTTCCTTGGCCTTATGAGCACTCTATGGGAGCAGCACTTGCTTTTACACAGTTGTGTTGTTAAATGGAAGGATGTGTCCTTCTGGTTGCCTGGGGAGAGCAAGGGCTCGGAAGTCAAGTTATGGCTGCTCACAACATGAAGGGAGGGGCACTGAGAGAGATAGAACTTGGACTTGTCCCTTGGTCCTTGGGACCAGCTGTTGCTGAGGATGCCAGGCTCTGGAATGGGCTGTTCTGGAGTTACCTTCAATCAAGCTACACGATCTGTGTTTTGTTCTTTGCAGCCTCTAAA
Organism: Ochotona princeps; assembly: GCF_030435755.1. Lineage (NCBI taxonomy): Eukaryota > Metazoa > Chordata > Mammalia > Lagomorpha > Ochotonidae > Ochotona > Ochotona princeps. The sequence goes on along the minus strand of NC_080833.1, from coordinate 97,272,026 downwards.
CTCTGGGCTGTTAGTCTGTATTTTCTGATTATTAACGAATGAACATATGGTGCTTTTATGCAGGACAGGCTCACACCGCAGGCACACAGAGCTCTGTCTCCCTGGTCTCCAGGACTAGCAGAACCAGCTCATCTCCTTCGGCCTCATCTTCCAGCTGTGTCAAAACCGCTGTGGGAAGTAGACAAGAATCAGGCTTCTGCTGCTGAATGCCACTATGGATTTGTAGCGAGAGAGTAACAACTCTACAGTAAAATCCAAGCTGGCTAAAGTGAGGGAAAAATGAACCAAGAAATGGCCAGACCAACAAGTGTTGTATTTGGGCCTTAGTCAATCAACTTCTCTTCAGACTATCTGTTCTTTTAGTGTCTAACTTTTCCTTTTTTCTGTTAAGCATTTTTAAAAGAGATTTATTTATTTGAAGATCAGTGTTATGGGTGGGGGTAGGAATACACACACACACACACACACACACACACACAGCTGGCTCATTCCCCAAATGGTCACAATAGCCAGGGTCACAATTAACCAGGCTGAAGCCAGGAGCCTAGAATTCCTTCTTGGTCACCCACATGGGTGACAGAGGTCCAAATACACAGGCCATTTTCTGCTGCTTTTCCAGACACATTAACAGGGAGCTGGACTGAAAGTGGAGCAGTTGGGCTGGACTGAAGCTGGGAGTCATATGGGATACCAGCATCACAGATGGTTTTTTTAACCCTCTGCAACACAACGTTGGCCCCTTCCGCATTAGAAACATTCAGTTACTTATCTGCACCTTATTTTGAAGGTATGGAGAGACTGAGGGTGTGTGTGTGTGTCTGTGTGTGTGTGAGAGAGAGAGACAAACCGACAGAGAGAGAGATTTTATTTTCTCATTCACTCCCTAGATACAGGAGTAGCAGGGACAGAAGCACTTAAGCCATTGTCTGCTGCCTCCCAGGATGCTGGATCTACTGCAACCTATGGTGATATCAACGTCTTTCACTGCCATATGGGCAATTCTCTGCCTTTCACCAGGTGACTGGAGCGAGTAATGTGATAAGACAGGAAGTGGCAGGGAAAAGCACACAGGGCAGGGGTAGGGGGAAGGCCTGGCAGGGAGAAGAAGAATGTAAGCTCAGAATGAACCCAAGGAGACCTGATGCTGTGTATGGGAGGAGCCACTGGATGGTTCACTGGGAAATGAGATACAGGGAGCTGCAGTTCTTTGGGGGATAGAAGGGACAATGTCCCAGAAATGATGATGAGGAGTGCTGAGAAGTACTTCCCTCCCTTGGATCCAATGGGACAGGTGCAGGAGCCCTCTCCTGTTGGGGTCTGGCCTTTGAAAGCACTGAGGCAGCCCAGCACGGCTTCCTGCCACATGCATTCAGAGGTGCCACCTGCTGCTGTGTTGTTACTCTTTTCCATGATGCACTTTTGCAGGAATTGGCATATATCTCCCTCTCTCCATCTTCCTTCCCCATTTTCCCCTTTATTATTACAGTCGTATGTATAGTCCTTTAGTAACAGTTACACGTTTAGCATTCTGCTATGTAAGTGCATCAAGGCATTGTGGGTATAGAAAAAGGTAGAAAATCTAGTATTATGCTGACAAATTGGACAACTCTCCTGGTCAAGCTTTGACAGCAAGTATCTGGACAAATGGAGAATCTAAGGTGGACCGTATCAGCCAATGGACCTTGGAAAGGACATTGGAGCAATGAAATCAATAGCATCTCCGAACTATCGAAACCACTTAAGCAGTCCCCTTGGAACATGCTCCACATTGGGGACCCTAGAACGACAAGGTATATTTAATGGTTTTACTGGGAGTCCTCCACTTCCCAGTATGCTAGGTTGCATTATACAGTTCATCTATGAGAATATATGTATATACATGCTTACCTATATATTTAATTTGTATTTTGCATGGAGGTTATCTTATATCAGAAACAACATGTGATAATTGTGCTTTTTGGATTGGCTTATTTTACATACTGAACATACTGGTCACCAGATGGGATCATTTTGATGCAAATGGTAGGATTTATTTTTTTTATGACTGTAAAGTATTCTATGGAGTAGATATGCCACAGTTTCCTAATCTATCCCATTTTGATGGATGTCTGGGCTGTTTCCATGTCTTTGCTATGGTGGATTGTGTTGTTATACATATGGTGGATTGTGTTGTTATACCATGTGTTTGCTATGGTGGATTGTGTTGAAAGGCTGCTTTCTCATATCTCGATTTTGCTTTATTTGGGTATATTCTCAGGAGTGGAATAGCTGGGTCACATGGTAGACCGATTTTCAGTTGTCTGAGCTCTCTCCGTACTGACTTCCTTAGCAGCTGCACCAGTCTTCACGCTTGTGTTTTTATTCTTTTCATTTGCTTTCTATCACAGGGATATTTATTCCACCTGGCTTTGTTTAGAGGTCTTCCAGAGAGAAGGGCAGGCGATCAACAAGATCTGAATGTGCCCCAGTTTTCTGGGCCAGGAGAAACGCCCCCCCCCCCCATGAGAGCAGCACCCAGTGCAGATCTTGGTCTCCTACTGACCTGTCCACTCACCTGTAGTTGGTTTTGTGCTTGCTACACCTGCCACTGGAGCTGTCTGTGCCCTATGCACTCTGTCAGGACACAAGCCCCACAGCATCTCTCAATAACAACCAGGTCATCTGGTGACTCAGTTCTATCCCTAGTTCATGGCCTTCCACCTTCATGCTATTCTGGATTTCTTAGCTCCTTGCTGCAGCAGTCCTAGTCTGTGAGGGTGGTCCCCCAGTTCTTACTTTTCATCTGTGGGCTAAAGGAGGACATGTTTTGGGGGTTTCCTGGGTCACAGCTACTTCTGGGAAAGTCCTTCTAGCCTTCTTTCCCCAATCTTGCCCTGTGTTTTTTTGTTGCATTTCACTGAGTTCCACTCTTTCTGATTTAGTAACAGGCAAAGCATCTTCTCATTTTCCATCATCCTCTATATAAATCAACCCAGCTCATCTTCTGAGCTCTCAACTTCCTTTCAGAAGAAATCAGTCTCTTTCAATAGATGAATTAACTAATCTTTAATTTTCTTGTTTTCTGTTCTACTTCATTGCTTTTCCATATGAATTCTTTTCTTTTAAAAAAATCATCTATTTTTGTATTTGAAGAGCAGAGTTGCACAGGGAGAGACACAGAAAAAAACCTTTCATCTGCTGGCTCACTCTCCAAGTGGCCACAACAGCCAGAGCTGGGCCCATCTGAAGCCAGAAGCCGGGAGCTTCTTCTGGGCCTCCCACATGAGAAGCAGTTACCCAAGCACGTGAGCTGTCTTCTATTGCTTTTCCAGACACACCAGCAGGAAGCTGGTGGTTTTTTATTCTCATCCTGGGGTGCCAGAATCCCATATGGATGCTGGTTTGAGTCTTGGCTGCTTCACCTCTGATACAGCTCCTTGCCTATGGCCTAGGAAAGCCATAGAGAATGTCCCAAGGCCTTGTGTCCTTCTAAGTTGGTGAGGCTCCTGTTGCTGACACTGGCCAGGGCCTTTGCAAACAAGCTGGGTCAAAATGATGCAGCATTTACACCAGCTGATCTGAAGATGGCGTTGACCTAGACCTCTGTCATGGTCAGGGTGAGGGACGAATAGATGCAGGTGAGCTTGAAGGTAGAGGCCACAGTGTGGCTAACTACCAGGCTGGCACTGCCAGGCCTGGTGCTCACCACCTGAAGAAGTGAAGCTCTCACCTTCACACCCTCACTCAGCTCAGCTTCTTCTTCTTTTATTTAATTTGTCGTGTTTGTTTTTTTTAAGATTTTTTTTTTTTTTTTTTTGATGCAAAAGCAAGAGGCTTTATCCGATTACCAGAGCGCTGAGACCGGGGCCAGTTCCTCACGCAGGAGGCTAGGCATCGACCTTTTTAAGATTTTTATTAGTCAGGTTTGCAGAGAAAGATCTTACATCCACTGGTTCACTCCCCAAGTGGTCACAACGACCGAAGCTGAGCAGATCCAAGGCCAGGAACTAGGGGCTTTTTCCAAGTCTCAATTGCGGGTGCAGGTCCCAAGGTCCTCGACTGCTTTCCCAGGCCACAAGCAGGGAGTTGGATGGGAAGTGGAGCAGCTGGGATACAAACTAGGTGCCCATATGGGATCCCAGTGGTGCATTCAAGGCAAGGACTTTAGCTGCTAGGCTAGCATGTTGGGCCCTACTCAGCTCCTTTAGAAGGGCCCAGCACCTTAGTGGCTAATAAGGAGTGGCTGAGTTGTGTTTTTCAAACTCTAATAGTTTCCTTAAAAAAAAGAAAGAAAGAAAGAAAAAAGAAACTTTATTTATCTGAAAGAGAGAGAGAAAGGCAGAGAGCGCCCCCATCTGCTGATTGATTCCTCAAATGCCTACAGTGACTGGACAAGGCTGGGCTGAGGCTGGGCCTGAGAGCTAGCCTGCGTCTCCCATGGGAGCAGGAAGAACTCCACCATGTGGGCCATGGCAGCTGCCTCAAACTGCGCAAATCAGCAGGGAGGCCCAAACCCAGGAACTTGGGTGTCTCAGTGTTGTGGGAAATTCCATGTGGAAAGACGAAGGTGACCTCAGTTATTGTCTCACACGAAAGCAGTTTGAGGAGGACAATTCCAGCGTACACAGCAAGATTTATTACAGATGTGCAAGATGGAAACCGGTGTAGCATCAGGATGGGGGTTTTCAAGAAAGACCTGTTAAAACGGTGGAAAGGGTGTCTTTGAAGCACATTTTTTTTTAAAGATTTATTTTATTTTTATTACAAAGTCAGATATACTGAGAGGAGGAGAGATAGAGAGGAAGTGAAGCTGCCGGGATTAGAACCAGCGGCCATATGGGATCAAGGCAAGGACCTTAGTCACTAGGCCACGCTGCCAAGCCCTGAAGCACATTTTTTTAAAAAAAAGATTTATTTTATTTTTATTGCAAAGTCAGATATATAGAGAGGAGGAGAGACAGAGAGGAAGATCTTTTGTCCAATGATTCAATCCTCAAGCAGCCGCAACAGCCTGAGCTGTGCCGATCTGAAGCCAGGAACCAGGAGCTTCTTTCAGGTCTCCCACGTGTGTGAAGGGTCCCAAGGCTTTGGGCTGTTTTTGACTGCTTCCCCAGGCCACAAGTAGGGAGCTAGATGGGAAGCAGGGCTGCTGGGATACAAACTGGCACCCATATGGGATCCTGGTATGTGCAAGTGAAGCAGCTAGGCTACCACGCCAGGCCCTAAAGCACAATTTGAGAGAGAGAAAAACTAGCACAGGGCCTGGCACCATGGCCTAGTGGCCAAAGTCCTTGCCTTAAATGCCCCGGGATCCCATGTGGACATTGGTTCTAAGCCTGGCAGCACCTCCTCCCATCCAGCTCCCTGTCTGTGGCCTGGGAAAACAGTCTAGGATGATCCAAAGCCTTGGGGCCCTGCACCTGTGTGGGAGACCTGGAAGAGGATCTGGGCTCCTGGCTTCAGGTTGGCGAAGCACCAGTGGGGGCTTGTTTCTTGGAAAGTTCTATTTTGGTTGTGAGGTGCAAGGATTGGACAATTCCTACTTCTTGATTCATGATTCATTTCACTATGGCCAAAGATGATCCTTCTCTGCTCTTCTTCCTTAACTCAGTCATATTTCACATGAATTTATTTTAATAAAATGTGAGAAGATATGAGCTATGGAAATGACTGTCATGGAGACAGAAGTTTTTTTTTAATGTTTACTTATATTTTAAGTGAAAGGCAAAGAAACAATGAAAGATGAAAAACAATCTTCCATCGCTTGGTTCACTCTGCAAACGCCTGCAATAGCTGAAACCAGAAACCCAGAACTCAATGCAAGTCTCTCACACAAATGGCAGGGACTCAACTAGCTGAGCCAACAGCGGCTAGTTCCTGAGGTGCGCATTAGCAGGAACTGGAATCAGAAGTAGAGCTGAGAGTCGAACGCTCCCCTCCTGTCCCCAGAGTCAGGTTCCAACTGCGTCATCTGCCACGTGTGCTCACCTTGTGCGCTGCAGCTAACTGTCTAGAGCACATCACGTCACACAGCAGCTCCAGCCACATCCAAGGCTGCTTGAACACTTCCTGCCGTGTGTTCACCGCAGGACGCATCTCGGCAGCCACAGCCTGAGAAGCATTTCTGGAACACGCTCTCTCTCGGGAGGTTTTGTTTTATGCAAACCCAGCATTTGGTGAGTCAGAGTGTGGGGAACACTGCACAGGAAGGACAGTGGGTGCTCGGGATGAGCGGTAAGGTGTTGGACCACATCTCATCTGGCTAATCTCCAACTGTGAGAGAGAAGTCATCATTTCTGGCTATCTGTGTGACACAACGCCACTCACATGTCAGACCTGAAAGACACACTTGGACTTTGCTTCCTTATTATGTAAGACAACATTCGACTAAACAGAGGGATTTTCTCTAAGTACTTGAGCCAGGATACTGAAAACGGAACTGAGGACACTCTATTATTGCTAGTATATAATCTGTACCATGGCATTTATGGTACTGCCGACATGTGACAAAAGTTTCTGAGTTTTGTTGCAGTAAATGCGGGCGGATTAGCTTATACTGTCAGAAAGTTAGCCTGTTTTCATATACATTTCTCAAACCATAAGCTCTATCAGCTTAAATATTCACTTTTTAAAAACTATTTATTTTGATTTGAAAGGCAGATTTTAAAGAGAGCGGGAGATAGAGAAGGTCTTCTATCTGTTGATTCACTCCTCAAGTGGACGATACAGCCAGAGGTGGTTTGGTCCAACTTGGGACCCAGGAATTTCTTCCAGGTCTCACACATGGTTGCCAAGGCCCAAGGCTCTATGGCCATTCTCCACTGCTTTCCCAGACCATAAGCAGGGAGCCAGATTGGAAGTGGAGCAGCTGAGACATGAACCAGTACCCTTATGGGAGGTCAGCCTCACAGGCAGAGGATTAACCTGCCATTGTGCTGGCCGCTTAAATATTTACTTTTTGGGACATTTTCTCATCTGTTATCTCTCTATTGATGTCAATTCAAAGTTATATTATAAAATCTTCTTTAGAATATGGAAATTAGATATATATTTTTATCTGCTGGAAGTATTCCTAAAGGGCACAAAGACTTAGAAGAACAGATAGATCTCCAGCCACAAGCCATTGTGAACTTAACTTGGAAGGGGAAGAAGGAAGGATCAGGAAAATCCTGGTATCCCGAGGGTCAGTTGGGGTCCTGCGTGTAACAAGCCTTGAGCCTAGAACAGTGCTTGGTGCCGAGGAGGTGCCCCGGAGAACGTTTGCCAAGCACATGGAATACACACTTTAACAAGCAGGTTGATGATGCAATGACACCGAATCCTTCCCACATGAATATAGGTTTCATAGAGGACTCAGAAAATAAGTACATTTCCTTTTTAAGAGTAAAGAAAGAAGTCAGTCTTTCTGACTGTGTTTTTAAATTTTCTCTTAACCAAGGAGGAAAAAAACCCCACAATTTCAAAGCTTTAAATAAAACTAGTCCTTTTGAATGAGAGTTGTTACTTAGAAAAACCAAGTGGATTTCATTACTCACCAGCAGAGAGACCACAAGACTTGTGGTATAAAATACACCTATTAATAGTGAGGAGCTCGCGGCTTTCTTATTTTGGAGCTGTTAACTCAGCCAGATTTGCAAATTATAGATTTTTCTTTGAAGGACCTATATTTTCTTGATTTGTGGAAAAGACACTGGGTGGAGAGCTTCTGGAATTTACTCTAGCTGTATCCTCAACAGGGACTTCTCCAAGACTTACCATTTTTAACTGTAGGAGGTTAATGCCATAACGAGTCATTCAAAAAAGGAAGAAAATTCCAGAGGCCATTTTCTATACAAACATAATGATATGTGGAAAGTTTACAGGCTAGACCAGGCATATACAGATCACCATGCAAATAAATTACTTTTGCTATCAGTTGCAAAGTTTTCTTTTTTTTTTTTTAAGATTTATTTATTATTATTACAAAGTCAGATGTACAGAGAGGAGGAGAGACAGAGAGGAAGATCTTCCATCTGATGATTCACTCCCCAAGTGAGCGCAACGGCCGGTGCTGTGCCCATCCGAAGCCAGGATCCAGGAACCTCTTTCCGGGTCTCCCACATGGATGCAGGGTCCCAAGGCCTCGGGCCGTCCTTAACTGCTTTCCCAGGCCACAAGCAGGGAGCTGGATGGGAAGTGGTGCTGCTGGGATTAGAACCGGTGCCCATATGGGATCCCGGGGCGTTCAAGACGAGGACTTTAGCCGCTAGGCCATGCCGCTGGGCCCAGTTGCAAAGTTTTCTTGTCATCCTAAGGCTCTTGGTGACAAGTTCTTATAAATAAATGTTGGGAGATAGAGATAGTATTTGATGAATATTTTATCCTGTGCCCAAAAATATATCATGTTTTAGCCACCAATTCTGTTCTGCCAGAGAGAACATGTTTCAGAGAGAATAATGTAAGAGGTCCAGAGATCTCAGACACCATCTAAAGCGGCAAAGTTGAGTTGCAGGCTGACCAAGGGCCCCCTCTGCTTTGGAGAGAAAACAGCAAATGCATTGGCTAAGGGGATTAACTTTCATATGTCAAATTTTACCTCGGTATCTCTTCCTTATTTTTCATGCTTAATGTTTTATGGAACTTACCTGGCAACCAAACCAAACCAAACCAAACCAAACCAAACCAAACCAAACCAAACATTAAAACTGACCAATCAAACAAAAAACAAAAAGCCTTTCTTCAGGTCCCAGTATTTCCAAAACCTTTGACGGCAGAGCTCAGTCATTTCCAACCCCCAAACTAAGGTCCAACATTCCATTTCTCACAAGGTAAAAATGGGCTTGCCAGTTTAGAGAGTTCACTGAATGTAACAAGTCTGACAGAAGTCAGAAAGTAAAAAGATGATAGGTCTTCTTAAACATGGCTGGAAGAAGACCTTTATTTTTTTTTTAAAGATTTATCTTATTTTTGCTGCAAAATCAGATATACAGAGAGGAGAAGAGACAGAGAGGAAGAGCTCTCATCCAATGATTCACTCCCTAAGTGACTGCAATGGCCGGAGCTATGCTGATCCAAAGCCAGGAGCCAGGAGCTCCTCTGGGTCTCCCACGCATGTGCAGGGTTCCAAGGCTTTGGACCATCCTCGACTGCTTTCCCAGGCCACAGGTAGGGAGCTGGGTGGGAAGTGGTGCTGCTGGGATTGGAACCGGCTCCCATATGGGATCCTGGTGCGTTCAAGGTGATGATTTTAACTGCTAGGTTACCGAGCCGGGCCCTGGAAGAACTTAACAGTAGGATGTTTGATCTTTCTGGGCAGTGGGAAGCTTGCTTGGCTCATTTCACATCTTTTGTCTCATGTCTTGCTATTGAAATCTTTCGTAGAAATGCTTTCTAATATTTTCTTTCAGTTTAATTTGTGCAATTCTCCTAAAAGAAACATCTCTAATATCCATAAGAATGGTTGAATAGATTCTGAACAGCTCACAAGATCAAGCCTGAGCACGGTTGGCCTAGATGTCCCAATGCATTCCTTCCTTATCCTGCTGGAAGCTTTCAGAGGCTTCTTCAGTCTCAATGCCCTCTCTAGTCAGTCGTCTGCTCCTTTATTAGCAAAACCCATTTCGTCTGGAACTCGGCGCTGTTCTGTCTAAACGTTTCTGCTATGCCAGAGACTTTTCCTTTCAAATCTGGAGACATTATCCTGGTATCTAAGAGTGGCAATAAATTCCTATTATTTTTAGAGCCTCTAAAAAAGAGGTGGTATCTCCTTGATTCTGAAATGCCCTAATCACTTAATGGGTTAACTTTTGGCAACTGCGTCTGTCAGATCTGAGTTATCTACCAATTTCAGAAAAGATTTAAACTGTGGGAGGCAGAGTGCATCCTAAGCAATCCACTGTCTGTCCTGACACAGAAGAATGTTCCAGACATATTTTTAAGTGAAACCAGTTTATCTTGTCTTCCACTAGAGCCTGCATGTACCTAGCTGAGGTTTACTTCTGGTTTTGATAACAACCCAGAGCCGGTGAGCAGCTTCTTGGTGTGACTCCCGTGCAGTCCTGTGGAGCTCAGGTGGAAAGAGACACAGCCCTCGGCAGGTGCCCATTTCCACCTGCTGGGTGGAGGGAGAAGGGCCTGAAGCGGCAGCAGAGGGAGATCTGCATAGCCAGGCTGATAGGAGATGCCTTTCAGTCTGTGCTACTGGGTATTGTTAGTCACGTGACCTCATCAGGCTCCTGTGTGAAGGACACTAGGTGGGCTCTCAGGCAGAGAACAACATAGGTATTACCCTGGCACTCTGACATGCAGGGGGACTTCAAAACGCTTGTGCAAAATGGCATGGGATTGCACCAACATTTTTTGAAATTCAAGCATATGAAGGGTTTCAAAGTGAGTTAATGAAAAACCTGCACCATGGCCAAACTACTTACGGATTTCTGCACCAGATAAGCTCATCTTTTAATTCTGTTTTCCATGAATGTCTGAATCACACACATACACACACATCTCTCTTAGAAAATAGAGATACTGGCGTTGGTGTGGCGGCACACAGGCTAATCCTCTGCCCTGTAGCACAGGCATCCTATATGGGCATCAGTTTGTGTCCCAGTTGCTCCACTTTCTATCCAGCTCTCCGCTAATGACCTGGGAAAACAGTGAAGACTGACCTAAGGCCCTGGGTCTCTGACCCATGTAGGAGACCCAGGGGAAGCTC